>NC_056683.1:18285364-19535364 GCF_018350215.1 Panthera leo | reverse complement strand
AGTTGATCACACCTCAGTCTGCAGGATGGTTGTACGGGAAAAAGGAGAGAGTCCATGAAATGACTCTGTCCTGAGGATACAGGATGAAATCCTTTTCTTAAAGAAACTATTTAGCAAAAACTGATTTTATGTGCAAGATGAAGGAATAACCAAAATACTTTAACATTTTTGTCTGTTAAGAATCAAGCGAATCAAGAGAGCCTGGGTGGCTCAGTTGGTCAAGTGCCTGACTGTGGTTCAGGCTACGATCTCATAGGGTTCCTGAGTTCGAGCCCCTCAATGGGCTCTCTGCTGTCAGTGCTGTCAATCAGAGCTCACTTCGGATCCTCTGTCTCCCTCTCTCTCTGCCCCCGCCCCCCCCAAATATAAATAAATATTTAAAAAAAAAAGAATCAAGAGAGAGACACATACAGACAAACACACCTTCTTCCTAAAACTCATGTAGATCATCCGAGTTGAATTTCAGCACACGGGATTCACTGCTGTGGGCCAGCTCTTCCTCTGTGTGGATTTTAGTGCTGGTATTCAGGAATTATGTCACACGTTCTGGTGTTAGCAATAAAAAGGAGCTGGAGGGTGCTCGGGTGGCTCAGTCAGTAGAGCAAGTAACTCTCAATCTCAGGGTCATGAGTTCAAGCCCCACTTTGGGAATGGAGCATGGTTAAAAAAAAAAGAAAAAAAAGGAAAGGAGCTGAATATTCGTAAGTAAAAAGGGAGGTGATGCCAGGGTGTGGTAGGGGTGGCGCGCTTTGCATTTTTTCTGTTCAGTCTGTGATGAACCCTGGGCAAGAGGAGAAGGCCGAAGTACAGTCACTCTCTCTGGGGAGACGCGGGTTGAGATGTTGGAATCAAAAATTCCAAATTTTCAATCCGGCAGTCATTTTGATAAATATCCAGACATTGAAAAAGAGTCCCCTATAAAGCGTATGATCTCAATAAAGTAAAGCAAATTTGCAAGCCATCTTCTTGAAGTCAGAGAACAGGGAAGGTTTTGGTGAATAAAAGTGGGTTGCATTGTAGCCTTAACACTAACTTAATAGGTATATCACCAGTAGCACTTACTGTTTCTATTCTTTTTTTTTTTTAATGTTTATTGATTTTTGAGAAGGAGAGAGACAGAGCGTGCGGCGGGGAGGAGCAGAGAAGAAGGGAGACACAGAATCCAAAGCAGCTCCAGGCTCTGAGCTGTGAGCACAGAGTCGGACACAGGGCTTGAACTCATGGACTGTGAGATCATGACCTGAGCCAAAGTCAGATGCTTAACCGACTGAGCCACCCAGTCGCCCCTCTTATTTCATTTTAAAAAATGTTTCTATTTGGGGCACTTGGGTGGCTCAGTCAGTTAAGTGTCTGACAGTCTGTGAGTTCGAGCCCTGCATTGGGATCTGTGCTGACAGCTCAGAGCCTGGAGCCTGCTTCGGATTCTGTGTCTCCCTCTCTCTCTCTGACCTTCCCCCACTCACGCTCTGCCTCTCTCCCTCTCTCAAAGATTAATAAACATTAAAAAATGTTTCTGTTTAACAATATAAGTGGCTTCTTACCAGTTCATGCCTGTCTAAATCTCCCAATTGTCTTTTTAATACCCTTTTTCCTCCTTAAATTTCCAAAAATGTGTTTCTTCTGCATAGTTTGGAGCTGAAGCCCTCACAGTTTGCAGGACCTTTTTCTAAATATATTATTGCTTTGCTTTCAATCCCAGAAATAGCCCTTATACAGGGACTTGTCATTGGGAGAACGCTCTCTTGTTCTTGCTTAGATGACTGGATGGCGTCACCTGGAATCCAAATCATTCCACCTTGTTTTGGCGTTGTGCTGGGATGCCGTAGACTTGGGATAATTAATGGGGATTCATGGAATCATACATGTCTATTGCCTAAATATGAGTATTCAAATGCATCCAGTAGGTCTATGTATTAGGACGCTAGCCCTGCTGTGACAAAGTACCCCACACCCACGGATTCAACAACAGAAATTGATTTCCTCACGGCCCAGGACGCTAGAAGGCCAAGATCGAGCTGTCGGAAGGGTTGGTTTCTCGAGGACTCTCTCGTGGCCCTATAGATGCCATCTTCTCCCCATGTGCCCTCGCATTGTCTTCCTTGTATGTGTACCTGTGTCCTAATCTCCTTTGTATAAGGACACCAGTCATATTGGATGCGGGCCCACCCAAATGACCTCATCAACCTTAATTATTTCTTTAAATACCCTGTTTCCAAATGCAGTCACATCCTCGGGTTAGAACTCTAACATACAAATTTTGGAGGAGACGTAATTCGGCCCATGTAACACTTAGGATGTTAATCTTACAATTAGTCAATTGAGGGTTGTTTGGTAGATGCCCTCGTTTTGGTAATTGTACACTCCTGCACTGTGTTACCAAATGTCTCTTTCTCAGACCAACTTGGAGGAAACAAAACACAAGCGAATCCCTCTTATTCCTGACATACTACCAGGAACAAAACCACTGTGGATAACGAACCCTGGTGGCACCTGAGGTTAAAACACTGGTGCCCTGCGTGGCCCATTAGCATCAATGACAACCATTTAACGCATAATCTATTCCTCGCGTCAGAGGGCTCCGAGCCGTGCACACCAGGAAAACAGAGTCCTGGGGTCCCTGTTGCGTTATTTACCTCTGCTTTGAGCTCTTGAGTCCACCACAGCCATTTAGTAAATTATCAGTTTTCTTATTGGCCCTAAATCGTGCCTAATTAAAAATCTGACCTCCACAAGCTAGCCCTCTTCCTAAAGAGACAGAACATAAACAGGAAAAATCAGCTAATTGCTCCAAAAACTGCTTTTGTGGCACTGTAATTGGACCTCAGTGAAACAAATGAACCCACTGGGGATTCCTTAATGAATGTTTAACTGCAAACGGTAGTCGGGCACTTAAGCAGCTAGGCTGATGGTCCCTAATGAAATCAAATAAAATCAAATAAAAGAATCTGGCATTTTTACTAACCAGATTTCTTGGCACTGTGACATGAAGAATAATATATTTCCGAGTAAATAAATATAGGAAAAGTTATAAATGGTGCCGTGAAAACTTTGTTGGAATTGCTCAGCTTACCCTTAGAAAAACACAACCCACAGAAAAACCTCAACAAAGTGACACATGCTGTTTAATTTCACACATGGCTCTCTCTGTCATGAAAGGCACTTGAGAAAACTACTGAATTTGAGTTGGTCTATTTCCTCACCGACACTTACGAAAAGGGCAATTTCTTTACCTTTCTTTCAAAAATGTTTTCAGTTCGAAGAATATTTTAAAATGGACAAGCGTTAACATCACAGTTTACCGTGTTATCCATGGGCGTCCTGAGGGAGTCAGTGACATTTCTCGTTCATTATCCCCTTGCCTAATAGGTGATAAAGGAATTCTAGTGATGGCGAAGTAGCTCTTTAACTGAGATTTCCTCTCTGATTATATCAATAGTGAAAGAAATCTTAATAAATCTTTATTATCGGGGCACCTGGGTGGCTCAGGCACTTAAGTGTCTGACTCTTGATTTCAGCTCAGGTCATGATCTCATGGTCTCATGGGTTTGAGCCCCACATCGGGCTCTGCGCTGACAGTGCAGAGCCTGCTTGGGATTCTCTCTGTCTCCCTCTCTCTCTGCCCCTCTTGCACTCTCTCTCAGAATAAATAAACTTAAACAATAAAATAGAGAAAATTTAAAAAAAATCATTATTATCATTATCAATATTTAGATGATGTGTATCCAGCATTGGTGACTAAGACCACTACCAGTCACCATCATTTGTGTGCTTCCCTCCTTCCTTGCATGCTGTGAGTTTCAGTCTCCTGTGCATAGATGTAAGGGTTGTAGGACAACTTCTGAGTTACAGAAAGTAGGAGGAAATGATTTTACCACTTCTAGGCCTGGCCCATAAACATCCCCAGGACTTTCCATGTGGTCTCGGTCTTTTGCTGTGACTAGGTATAAGGATATAGAAGACTTTGGGGGTACAGAAAGTGGCTACCAAAGCCAAACACAGAGGATCTCAAATCACTATCCCCAGACTTACAACATCACAGCACCAGCATTATCTAGGAGCCTATTAAACATGAAAATCCTCAGACCCCAATCCAAACCTACCGAATCAGAAACTCTGGGAGCAGATCCAACAATCCACTTTGGTGAGTCCTCCAGGTGTTACTGGTGCATTTTAATGTTGGCATATCACAGGTCTTGAAGACAGCTACTAACTGGAAGGTGCCAATGTCCCTGAATGAACGAACGGACAAGGAACCGATCCTTCCCTGCCCCAAGTGATTGGAGAATAACATGAGCAAGAGGTCATTCTCAATTATGCTAAAATGCTGCAGGTATTTGGGGGGGGTGTTACAAAGGTTACATAATATCCCCTCACTTTCACATAAAATCTGTATTCTATTAGTTTTAGCCTCTTTTGCATCCTGATGGGGTCATAAGATAATTCCTGACCAATGAGATGTGGGAAGAAGTGACATGTGGCATTCTAGGCCTGGCCCATAAACATACCTGAGATATTCTTTTTTTTTTTTAAATGTTTATTTATTTCTGAGAGAGATTGAGGGACAGAGAGTGAGCAGGGGAGGGGCAGAGAGAGCGGGAGACATACAATCCAAAGCAGGCTCCAGGCTCTGAGCCATCAGCACAGAGCCTGATGCAGGGCTCAAACCCATGAGAGATCATGACCTGAGCCAAAGTCTGACACTTAACTGACTGAGTCACAGAGGTGCCCCACTCCTGAGATCTTCCTTCTGTCTTTCTTTTCACCTTTGCTCTTTGGATGGATATATAAGACTCTGCAATCCTAGAAGATAAGTATTTTTAAAATCTACCTTTAGAAAATGAAAGAACTGATGTCCAAGTGAAGCAGGTTAGCTGAAACCACATTACTTCTTATACTAGATAAGCTAGGAACCCCACATATAGCATACAATTAATATACAGTCAGTATCCTCACTGAAGATTTACCATTGGATTTTAACTATGATACTTCATACTTTTGGTCTTTATCAATATCAGTTTTCCCTTTACATACTTACTTCATTAGATATGTAGTAGTAATAAAATCACTTATTTATAATTTCTGGTACTTCATTATTTCTAGTCCTTTGTGTCATCAATAAAAATTTACTGAACACCTGCTATTTGTTGGGCACTATCTAGAAAACAACTCTTTCCTGACCTTTAGCTATTATTTTACTATAGCTCAGTAGGCTCTGAAGAGAGCTATATCCCAGTAAAAACTTGGAAAAATATTTTACAAATGCTTATATGACTTAGAAAATAGTATGTAAAGCAGGGCGTTATAGAAAAAATCTAGAATAAGTCAACAGAACAATTTTCTCGTGAGAAGTCTGGTTCTGTCACAACCTAACTGTTGCAAACTTCAACAAGTCATTTTAGAATCTAGTTCTCAACATCTTTAAACGTAAAATCAGAAATTGTGCTAGATGAACCATAAAATCGTTTCCACCTTTAGACCTATGATTCCAATTCAAAAATTCTAAATTTAGAAGCCAGGTAGGATCTGTGAGATTGTGTTCAGTGGTTCAGTGTCTCCCCCTCTTTTTGAAAAAAAAAAGTAAAAAAGAAAAACTATTATTTCACCTTGAGATGCTGAGAATGATACAAAACGCCTCAGTCATGTCCAGAATACTAACAGTATTTGCTGATAAAAAAAAACACAAAAAACAAAAAACAAACAAACAAAAACCACCACCAACAACAAAAAACAGCAACAGTCTTTGCTGTTACAAAATGCCTTACATGGGGTTCGTAAATATTCCGATTGCTTTAAACGCGGTCATCCACTCAGGATCATTGAATGGCCTCATGATGTAAATGGTGACCATCTGGAATTATTCAGTGTGGCAACCCGTGACCAAGATCATTTAGAGTCATGATTATATTGTAAGTCACAGGTCCAAGTTGTGGCTCTCCCAACTGGGACCCATTGCCTCATCATCTATGTAAGCATATTAATATTATATACCTCACTTGTTGACTATATTGCCATATCCTTGTTGTTAAGCTCAAATGGGCAGTTATACAAAGGTTCTTCATTAACTGTAATATCTTCTTTGCATGTTTGTGCCTAAGACGTTTTCATTTTCTCTTCGGAATCTTAAATTCAGGTGAAGAAAAAAGATACCGTCTGCATTACACTTTCTGATTCAGATTAATTAGAGAGATCTGTTGGAATTGGTAACCCAAGTTACTACACTAATTTAAAACACAGTTTATTATTTTCTGAGTGTGTTGGTACTTGAAATAACTGCTAGCAAATTGTTTTCAAGTAGAGATCCTTTGGGACTACTTAAATAAATAGTTGAGACTCATTTGAAATTAGCAGCCCTCATTTGCATACAAACAAAATAATGTGTTAAAGCCTTTAAAAACTATTCAGTGGTATGAATTTAAATTCTGGGCCCTAAGGAACAGTATGTACACCTGTAATTCATGAAGCCTAGCTGTTTACCTGTAGCTCGGAGCCACAAACTCATTTCTTTAAGCAGTGAACTGGTCCAGGAAAATGTATCTTCCAGGCTTTTTAGAACCCAATGTACTTTATCTCAGTTTCTTAGTGTCTCCGTTCTCACGTTCAGACTTTTCCCCTGGTTGGCTCTCATTGTGTATAAGGTATGGGTGGAGTCTGGGGGCTTTGGCAAAAGCCATAGGATTTTCAAAACAGGAGATGCTGGCTGAAGAAGCAGACCCCTTCCCACCCACATGACCCCATCACCCCCCTCCGGTCCCACCCCCCATACTTCTGATTGACTTGGGACATTTCTGAGCCCCTGGCCTTTATCGTATCTCACAATGCAGAAGTTGAAAATTAGTTGCTGAAATTGGAATCTAATATCTAGTGAGCAGCTCCTTCATCCATTCAATTAATTCCTATTTATTGAACCTAGATTATTGCTATTAGTAGTGCGGTGCCATTTAAGGCACTTTCACTGAACTCAGGAGTGACAAGTACCGAGGCATTTTCAGTGAAGGTTTGTGCTACAGACTGCATAGAAGCAATCACGGGTTCCCATGGTAACAAATCAGGAGCTCTTAATTTGATACGGGGATTTTAAACATACCGCCCGCAGGAGGTTAGGGTGAGATCTAAGCAAAGATTTGAAAGACCTTTAAAAATTATTCAGGTAGGGGCGCCTGGGTGGCTCAGTCGGTTGGGCGTCGGACTTCGGCTCAGGTCATGATCTCCTGCTCTGTGGGTTCGAGCCCATGATCTCCTGCTCTGTGGGTTCGAGCCCCGCGTTGGGCTCTGTGCTGACAGCTCAGAGCCTGGAGCCTGCTTCAGATTCTGTGTCTCCCTCTCTCTCTGGCCCTCCCCCGTTCATGCTGTCTCTCTCTGTCTCAAAAATAAATAAACGTTAAAAAAAATTTAAAAAAAAATTATTCAGGTAAATGTAATAGTGGACAGAGGTTTTTCCATCAGATGTAAAACCGCAGAGGCAAGAGAAACGATGACTGCGAGTATTCAGTGACCTACAGCCTCTCCCATGTTTCTGCAAACCTCATCCTGTGGGGGCACCTGGGTGGCTCAGTCGGTTGAGCCTCAGACCCCAGCTCAGGACTTGATCCCAGGGCCCGGGGAACAAAACCGTTTTAGAGACTTTGTTTTAGAGACTCTGTGCTAAGTGCTGAGCATACAGCCTGTGTAAGATTCTCTCTCTCCCTCTGTCCACCCCCACACTCTCTCTCTTAAAAATAAAAAAGAAAATTCATAAAAATAAAAATCATTTAGAAGACTGCAGAAGGCTTTTTTTTAAATCTGAGTACCACTTTTTTTTTTTTAACATTTATTTATTATTGAGAGACAGAGAGACACAGAGCATGAACAGGGAAGGGGTAGAGAGAAGGGGGAGACACAGAATCCTAAGCAGGCTCCAGGCTCCGAGCTGTGTGCACAGACCCCAATGCAGGGCTCGAACGCACAAACCGCGAGATCATGACCTGAGCTGAAGTCCGATGCTCAACCGACTGAGCCACCCAGGTGCCCCTGAGTACCACTTCTTGATATAGAGTAGTGTTGCCCATCCCAATTCATTTTCATGTATGCTCCTAGAGAAATACTGTTAGCAAATGTTTAAAAAGGAGTAGTTCTGGGGTCTCTGGGTGGCTCAGGCTTTAAGCGGTCAGCTCTTGGTTCTGGCTCAGGTCATGATCTTGAGTTCATGAGTTGGAGCCCCACCTCCGGCTCTGTGCTGACAGTGCAGAGCCTGCTTGGGATTCTCTTTCTCTCTCTCTGCCCCTGCTTCACTCGTGCACGTTCTCTCTCTCTCTCTTTCTAGAAAGTAAATAAATAATCGTAAAAAAGAAAAAAAAAAAAGGAATACTTTTGAAAGAGGTAAGATTACCTCCAGGGACTTTTAGTCTCCCTGATTAAAATATTGACCAAATTAAGATTTAGAGATAACAGGAGTTCTGGTCTCAGTACATGATGTTGATGGTAGTTTATGTGCTGTTTGTTTCTTTATCCACTGATTTAGAGCCCCAGGGAGCCTCACCGTTTTCAAAAGATCCCAGGCTAATCTACAATGTTGAACTAAATCCAAATACTTTTACTAAGAATTACTCGCATGAATCACATCTCCAGTGGAAGATCTGTGACTAACCACCATGGATCTGCTATAAAGCCAAGGGAAAGAAGACATACGGTGTATGGTAAATAATGTGTCCCAAGGATTGCTTTTTCCTCACGCAAGGATACATGTTGGAAAGAAGAAACAAACAAACAACCAAAACCAAAACCAAACAAAAAAACAAAACTGAGAGTAATGAACATTACACAAAACATTACCAGCATTTTGAAGTCTCGAAGAACAAGATAAAATTTTCAACACTGTATCGGCCAGATAAAATGTCAGAATCTACTTATTTTCAATATCTAAAATAAGCCTGGAGCACATAGTGCTAAGGACAGAAAAGAGTAAGATAAAACAAGAAGAGGACAATGGGCTCCCATGGGGAGGGGCATACTAAAAGGGAGGCAGAATCTCAGTGGTGCATTGGAGGTAGCAAAGAAAGGAAAGAAATGAGACAGAGACAAACTATATTAGATGAGAACCTGAGACAATCTCCCTAAGGAAGAAAAAAGGACAAATATTGAAGTGATGAGATAAAAGCCTTCAGTTCTGCATGACACATGCTAACGTTAAGAAATGGGAAATTTAGGGGCGCCTGGGTGGCTCAGTCGGTTAAGCCTCCGACTTCAGCTCAGGTCACGATCTCGCGGTCTGTGAGTTCGAGCCCCGCGTTGGGCTCTGTGCTGACAGCATAGAGCCCGGAGCCTGCTTCCAATTCTGTGTCTCCCTCTCTCTCTGCCCCTCCTCTGTTCATGCTCTGTCTCTCTCTGTCTCAAAAATAAATAAAACCTTAAAAAAAATTAAAAAAAAAAGAAATGGGAAATTTAAAAGATCAGCAGAGCTAGAAATAGTAACTGACTGGAAGAAAGATTCATGACGTTTGTTTACATACATGTGGTGGATATTGCGTCTGGCCAACGTTGAATTTTAAAGATTAAAGAGCAAATCCTAAAGTCTCTAAGGTAGGTCAAAACAAACCAAAACAAAACTAAGGAGAAAACTTGTGTCAATTGCAAAGCAACAATTGGAATTAGAATTCTTTTGCACAGGCCTAAGTACTAAAAAATAATAAAGACTTATTTCCAAATTTTGAGAAAAAGAGACAATGTTCCAACAATTTTAAGTTCAAAAATGATTTCTTGCATGTCTTAAAATGTCATAAAGAAATACTTCAACAACAGGAAGATAGAAAATATGCCACCACACATATCATTTTGAAAATAAAAATATAACCTGAACGTGGATATCAGCTACTCAAGAGAGAAATACAATTAAGATTCTCAGAAATTCTAGGCCTTCTTTAAAAAAAATAACTTTCTATTATTTATTTTGAGAGAGAGAGAGAGAGAGAGCATGAGACGGTGAAGGGCAGATGAGAGAGAGAGGGAGACACAGAATTCCAAGTAGGCTCCAGGCTCCCAGCTGTCAGCACAGAGCCAGGCAGGGGGCTCGAACTAATGAGCCTGGAGATCATTACCTGAGCCAAAGTCGGAGGCTCAAGGGAATGAGCCACCCAGGTTCCCTTAGGACTTCTTCTTAAAGGACAATTGGAAAGCACTAATATAATTAAAATTTAACTCTGATAATTGGAAAAAGGAAGTGACCAAAATAAACCTCAAGGAGAAAACACAAAATATTAATTAAATAGGTTATTCACAGCAATTTCATTTTCTGTTAACAAACATAAGATAGAGGAAAGGATGAGATTTAAGTATAGTATACTAAATTTAATTTCTTTGATAACATTAAGGGAAAATCACAAATTTAAGCGGTATAAAGCAAATATTAGAAAAAATAAGACATGGGGCGCCTGGGTGGCGCAGTCGGTTAAGCCTCCGACTTCAGCCAGGTCACGATCTCGCGGTCCGTGAGTTCGAGCCCCGCGTCGGGCTCTGGGCTGATGGCTCGGAGCCTGGAGCCTGTTTCCGATTCTGTGTCTCCCTCTCTCTCTGCCCCTCCCCCGTTCATGCTCTGTCTCTCTCTGTCCCAAAAATAAATAAAAAACATTGAAAAAAAAAAAAAAAAAAAAAAGAAAAAATAAGACATTATAGGAGACTGTCACATATCTACTTGAGTCTTAAAGAAATCAAGTAAATCATAAAGTAATAAGAAAGTATTTTGAATACCATATGGATGTATATATATTTATACATGTGTATATCTAAATCTATTGTCTATCTATCTATCTTCTATCTACATCTCCTATCTTGTTTAGTAATTCATACAATTTCCTACACTAGGCAATAAAGTTAATAGTTGTCAAATAAACAAATAAATACATAAGTACATAAATAAATAAAAAAATTTTATCTAATAAAAATACTTGGTTTTCAAGACGACAATATACTAAGGGAGAAATAAAATCTGTACAAATTCTGAAAAAAGAAAATTTATGAGTGACAATGTCTCAGTATTATAATCACTATTTGTAAATAAGAAATATTAAAATACTATTTATGAAATCCAATGAGATAAGACCAAAGCTACCTTTAGAGCAACATTTGGTGCCTTGATTTTTTTTCCTTTTCTTCTTTTAGTTAAATTCAAGTTAGTTAACACACAGTGTAGTCTTGGCTTCAGAAGTAGAACCCAGGGATTCTTCTCTTAACATATGATACCCAGTGCTCATCCCGAAAAGTGCCCTCCTCAATGCCCATCACCCACTTAACCCATCCGCCCACCCAATGTGACAAGAATGTTACAAAAAGAATCACAAAACCAGCTAAAAGCTGAGGACAATAACATCTATAAAAAATACTAACTGATAAAATGGAAAACACAGATCAGTAGAGCTAAAATATGTAAGAGAAAACACTTTGAAATGGGTTGTAAAATGGACTCTTTCAAAAACGCAATTAAAAAGAAGGCATAGACAAGTTCAAAACGAGGACCAGAAACGTTGGTTTACGTGTCTTTTGTTTTCATAGGGATGCGTGTTTCTGTCAGGGTGCAACTGTACACGGTCTCTCTGAGTCAGAGGGTGTGCATATGAACTAAAACAGGCAAACTGATCTGTAACGACAGAAGTCAAGATATTGATCATCTAAGGAGAGGAGGGGGAGATTGGGGAGTACTGGGAGAGGAGGGAGCCTGGAAGATACTGCTGGTATTCTGTTCTGTGACTTCGTGGCAGCGTCAGACCCAAGTTTGATTCTGAGAGTTCAGTGAGCTGTGCAGTTAGGATTTGTGCGTCTTGGGGCGCCGGGGTGGCTCAGTCGGTTAAGCGTCAGACCAGCTCAGGTCATGATCTCATGGTCTGTGAGTTCAAGACCCGCGTCGGGCTCTAGGCTGGTGGCTCAGACCCCGGAGCCTGTTTCAGATTCTGTGTCTCCCTCTCTCCCTGCCCCTCCCCCGTTCATGCTCTGTCTCTGCCTCAAAAATAAATAAAAAACGTTTAAAAAAAATTAAAAAAATAAAAAAAAGATTTGTGCGTCTGTTTATATGTACGTTATACTTTAATTTGAAATTATTTTAAAAAGAAGAAAAAGTATAATATACCAGACACAGAGTATAGAACAATTTCTAGAGAATAGAATGTTCGTTATTATGTTGGTACGTTTGAAATCCCAGTAGAACAGATGCTTAGGAAATTATGACCATAAAATTGATGCTAATAGTTGGATATTTAATGAATTAAAAACTGAGTCAATAAAACATCACAAATGATCACATCTATAATCTCTTCAGAATAATAAACTATATTAGTCTAGAGAATTATAAAAAAAAATAATGCCACCTAACTTAAAATGCAGTTACCTAATCCTGACACATATTGAAAAAAAAAAGTCCATGTTCAAGAATGATTACAGAGGTAAACATCATAACAAAATATTACCAAATCATTTGTACAGTATTCAGAAAGCATACTCAACCAAGCACTAATGACAAGGAGGTATAGAATTTTTATTCAGTATCATTTCAATGTAAAGGCAAAACAATGGTATTTTCATACGTATAATTAGAAAATTTACCACCCACAGAAGTCTAAGGATTTGTCATATATTCACAAGAAGAAAAATAATTCAGGCAAAAATAAGAAGATAGAAAGTGCAATGCTGACTAGTAATTTATAAATTTAAAAAATTATCTAAATGGTGGTGTTATTTAAAAAAAATAGGGATTTTTTAAAACAAAAAACAACAACGTTAAAGGCACAAAACAAAATTTAAAAGGAAATCAAAAGAAGCTGTTGAAATGTTCATCAAAAGCCATCCAGGATCTTTGAGTGTCACCTTACATGGTAAAACAAACTTAGCAGATGCAATTAAGTTAATGATCTTGAGGGGTACCTGGGTGGCTCAGTCAGTTAAATGTCTCAGGCCCTGATCTCTCAGTTCACGAGTTCAAGCCCCACGTCAGGCTCTGCACTGGCAGTGCGGAGCCTGCTTGGGATTCTCTCTCTCTCCCTGATCCTCCCCCACTTGTTCTCTTTCTGTCTCTCTCTCTCTCTCTCTCTCTCTCTCAAAATAAATAAATAAACAATAATAGTAAGTTAATGATCTTAAGGTGGAAGAATATCCTAGATTAAGCAGGTGAACCCCTAATGCCATCAGAGATGTAAGGGGGATTTCACAGGACAGGAGGAGGAGAAAATGTGGCCACAGAGGTAGGGGTTGGTGTGATGGGGCTACAAGCCAAAGAGTGCTCCCAGCCACCAGGAGCCACAAGGACTTTATTTTATCCTAGAACCTCTGAAGGGAGTGTGACGTGACCAACATTTTGATATTAACCCAGTGATACTGATTTTGGACATCTGGCCTCCAGAAGTACAAAGAACTAAATTCTTGTGTTAAGCCATCAAGTGTGTAGTCATTTGGTACAATGGCCACAGGGGAACAATGCAGAGACCAATAAAAATCTTTTTCTTTCCTCATAAAATGAAAAAGGCAGCCCCAAATATAATACAGGAATTACCACGAATCCAACAACAGAGCCTCGAAAATACATACAGTAAAAAGTAACAAAAGAGGAGAAAATCGGAAAGGCATACTTAAGATGAGAAATTTTAGTATATCTCTTTCAGAAAATTAAATAAAATTCAATGAGTAATGAATTCAGTCCCCATGATGAAAAAGCCTGTGATAATGGATCTATGTGGTTTCACATCCAGAGGAGGGAAAAACAAAACAAAAACAAAGCAAAAAAACCAAACACACACACACACACACACACACACACACACTGCTCATTGTTTTCAGCCACACATGGAGTCATTTACCAAAAAGTGTCATGTAACTGGCCACAAAAGAAGTCTCAATCAATTTACATTTTGTAGATCACATTTCTGGTCACAACCCAGTTCAATCAGAAACCAACTTTAAAAAGGTAGTTGAACTATAAAGTTCTATTTGAAAACTAGAGAACACCATTCTAAATGATTTATACAATTAAGAATAAAACATGCCAAAATTATAAAATCTTCACGATTGAGTGACCACAAAACCAATGTTATTCCAAATACGGAAAACAAGTAAAAAAGTATTTATATGGGAATTTGTGTCCTCAGTGCATTTAATTAAAAGAAAAGACTTAAAATTATTACGCTAGCATCTCTGTCAAGGAATTATAAACACATAATTTAAAAAATTAATTCAAATAAGTTGGATGTAATATTAAAGTAAAACAATAATTAAATAGGGAATAGAAAATGTATATTGAAACAGAAGCACCTTTTTAAATATGTTTGAACTCCTATGTGGACCCTGAGAAACTTAACAGAAGACCATGGGGGAGGGGAAGGAAAAAAAATGGTTAGAGAGGGAGGGAACCAAAACATAAGAGACTCTTAAATACTGAGAACAAACTGAGGGTTTATGGGGGGTGGGAGGGAGGGGTGGGTGGGTGATGGGTGTTGAGGAGGGCACCTGTTGGGATGAGCATTGAATGTTGTATGGAAACCAATTTGACAATAAATTTCATTAAAAAAAAAAAGAAACAGAGGCACCTTGGTGGCTCAATCAGTTGAGTGTCTGACTCTTGAATTCGTTTCAGATCATGATCTCACAGTTCATGAGGTGGAGCCCCTTGTCAGGCTCCCACTGACAGCATGAAGCCTGCTTGGGATTCTCTTTCTCCTTCTCTCTCTGCCCTGCTCCTCCCCTGTTCTCTCTCACTCTCAAAGTAAATGAAATAAACATTAAAACCATTAAAACAAAACAAAACAAAAAACCCCTTACCCATAAACCTCTAAAAGTGATCAGGTGCTTTTTCAGGAGAATTTTGCAAAATCTTCAAGATCTAAGCAATCCTTAATACAGACTATTTGAGGATGCAGACAAAAAAAAAAAAAAAAAAGAATCTACATGCCTCATTCATTGAGATCAGTGGAATTTCTAGAGGTGATTTCAAATCATAAAACGTGACCTAATAGAAATGATACAAGGAAAGCTAAAATACTTCAACTTGCAACCACAGTAAAGGTTAAAAAGGTAGCAAACCAGCGATAATAGTTGCAATAGATGTATAAAATAAATAACCTAACATGCAATACTTAGAAAACAGTAAGATGAGAGACCTTTCATAATTGGAATAACATTTATTTACTAAAGACCAATAGGTATCATTGTACTTAAGAACAGAATTGGAGAAATATCTATGTCAAAGGTAAGCACAACATGAATCCTTCCTGTCATGTATCATTCTACTGAAAATGCAGCTGGTGAAACCAAAGAAGGAAAATAGAAATAAAAGTATAATGATTGGAAAGGAAAATGAAGAATTATTATTCTTTCACAGGTTATTTCTATATAAATAATTTTTAAAAAATCAATGATAAATATAGAATCGATACGAGTTTCTCGCCATTGCTAGATATAAGATCAACCTCCAAAAATCAGTAGCATTAAGAAAATGTAACAAATGGAAGGGTTTTTATTATCCACGGGTTTTCGGATGCTCATGGACTAGGCCAAACAGTGCCAACATAGACATTTCCTGATTATTTTTGTTCCTTTTTGGAATTTGGAAAAGGGTAAAAAGATCACCCTTCAAGAACACAACTGGGTCGCCTGGGTGGATCAGTTGTTTAAGCTTCCAACTTCGGCTCAGGTCATGATCTCCCAGTCTGTGAGTTCAAGTCCGGCATTGGGCTCTGTGCCTACAGCTCAGAGCCTGGAGCCTGCTTCGGATTCTGCGTCTCCCTCTCTCTCTGCCCCACCACCCTTGCACTCTGTGTCTATCTCAAAAAATGATAAACATTAAAACAATTTTTTAAAAATTCTACTTCACTCTTAAGAATTATTTGTGTGGGGCGCCTGGGTGGCTCAGTCAGTTGAGTGTCTGACTTTGTCTCAGGTCATGATCTCACGGTCTGTGAGTTCGAGCCCCACGTTGAGCTCTGTGCTGACAGCTCAGAGCCTGGAGCCTGCTTCGGATTCTGCATCTCCCTGTCTCTCTGCCCCTAACCAACTCGCATTCTGTCTCTGTCTCTCTCAAAAATAAATAAAAACATTTAAAAAATTAAAAAAAAAGAATTATTTGTGAGAAGAGAACAATAAGTACCAGTTAAATTTCATTGCCTATTTCCTTCCTTTCTAGAACTCAATAATTGTAACTCTAATGTTCATTTCACACAGCTGGAGAAAAGTTTACATTGTGGTCAGCTGAATACCACGACTGCCTTCAGAGCAGTAAATACCAGTTCATTTTTAGATGCTTCTTTGATCTATTTTAGAGGCTGAACTAATGACTCATGCATATCTGGCCTTTCTTCTTTCGCAATGGTCCTTCAAATATTTCTGATTTTCTGTGATTAAATCATCAAAGACTATTGTTTGCAGTATTTTAAAGTGCAGGAATACCAACTCATGGAAAATCAAGTGTATTTAATGTGGTGTGCTCTTAAGATGCCCTGGTAATGACTTTCAAAGATACTTCCTGACGTATAACTTTGTTATCAGTAAACAATGACTAAACGGTGAAAATACAGAGATGATTGTAGGCTGTCCAAAAATGCAGGCTTCATTCTACAATTACCGTGTGCTCTTTCCATGGTCATATTCATTTTTAAGACAAAATTTAAGATTGGTTTTAGCAGCTTTCACTTACAAGTACACAGTCTTTATAATGTCTTTGCAACTAGCTCAAGTTTTAAAATACAAGTTGTATGCACGATAGGCAAAATCTCTAAATGAAGCTTACTAACACATCATTTGTAGTTTTTAACATTATGATTATAAACTCTTCTACCAACATCATTAAATAATAAAACTAGTGTTGTTGTTGTCATTGTTGTTAGTAGTTCTATCAGAAAAGCACATAGGGACGCCTGGGTGGTGCAGTCGGTTAAGCATCTGACTCTGGATTACAGCTCAGGTCATGATCTCACAGTTCATGGGTTCAAGCCCTGCACTGGGCTCTGTGCTGATGGTATGGAGCCTGCTTGGGATTCTGTCTCTCCTTCTCTCCCGCGTGTGCTAGCACTCTCTCTCTCACTCAAAATAAGTAAGTAAACTTAAAACAAAAAAATCATATACGTGCTCCTGGGTGGCTCAGTTAGGTTAGCATCCAACTTCGGCTTAGGTCATGATCTCACGGTTCACGAGTTTGAGCCCCACATGGGGCTCTGTGCTGACAGCCCAGAGCCTGGAGCCTGCTCTGGATTCTGTGTCTCCCTCTCTTTCTGCCCCTCCCCTGTTCACACTCTGTCTCTCTCTCTCTCTCAAAAACAAATAAACATTTTTTTAAAAAGGCATATAAAGGAAGGGCAAGAACATTGTCTCCTTGTCACTTGCTGTGACTTACCCCACACTCAATCCCCTAGCCGTTTGGGTCCAACTTGTCTCTATAAAATCCTAGGACCCTAAGATAAATCACTGATTTTAATGACTACTGATTATAAGTTTAATCTCTCTTTCTATTTCTGTATAGATGATAGAAACATAGATAAGTAGAAAGATGATCAATAGATGGATAGATGATAGAGATATATTTCACAGTGTTTTGAAAAATCCTGTTGATTATACTATATTCTGTACTTTAATACACACACACACACATTTTCTTATCTATTACTTTTGGGTTTGCTTCTTCACTGTATTCTATTTTTAGAAGTATGTCACAGGTTCAGGGGAAAGAGGGATTTATGGGGGAGAAAGGATTATACAAAGAAATGGATACCAGGGGGTGGGAATCGTGCTGTCCTCCTTAGAGTCTGTCCACCCAAATGTTTGAAATAAGCAGTGAAATACTTGTCTCCATTTGAAAACCTGGTTGTCTAAGTATTAATCAGCAAACAAGTTCATTACCCATTCAAATCGAGAAAGGATGTTCTATGGGCACATGCATTTGTTTCTACAGAATGAATTGGTAAGTCAAATATCAGTGAGTGAGAATGTATAATCCAATTACATAGAAAAAAAGCCTAAATCATTGAGCAAAAAATCTAACATACTATAGTTCATGTAAATGTCTGCTCACAAATGCATGTAGTTAGTATATGTACTTTAGGTATTTAGACCCAAAAAAGTTTGACAGTACTTTCTTTGTAAGTAAATGACTGATATAGAAATATATTTCTAAATATAAATTATAATAGAATCTTTATTCTTTAGTGTTGTTTTTAGGTTTTTAAATACTTTTTCTGAACAACTGTCTCAGAGTGTACCAAAATATTTTAGGCTGCATCCTGAACAGAATTTTTTTTTCAACTTAGGACACAAATGATTTAATGTTATCTATAGCCTCCTTTTTTAAAAATTTATTTTTTGAAATATAATTGACATATAACATTGTGTAAGTTTAAGGTGTACAATGTGTTGATTTGATACACTTATATATTGTGATATGATTGCCAACATAGAGTTAGCTAACACCTCTGTCTTGGCACATAATTATCATTTCTTTTTTATAGTGGGAATAAATAATATCTAGTTTCTTAGCAACTTAGCAAGTTTATAATACAGTAGTGTTGTCTAGAATCACTCTGCTGTGCATTAGATCTCCAGGAATTGTTTCTCTACTGGTTGCAAGTTTGTATGCTTAAAAAATATCTCTCCAATCCTCCTCCCCACCTGCCCCAGAATCCACCATTCTACTCTCTGTTTTTACAAGTTAGGCTTTTGTAGGTTCCACATACAAGTGATGTCATAGAGTATTTGTCTTTCTCTCTTTGACTGATCTCACTAAGCATGATGTCCTCAAGGTCAATCCATGTTGTCAAAAATGGCAGAATTTCCTTCATTCTAATGGCTGAACAATATTCCATTGTATATCGATACCACATCTTCTTTATCCATTCATCTGCCCATGGACACCTAGGTCATTTCCATATCTATTGCTATTGTAAACAATGCTGCAATAAACATGGGTGTGACGATATTTCTTCCATATTCTGTTCTCATTTTCTTTAGGTATATACCCCGCACTGGAACTGCTGGGTAACAATCCTTAAGGATAGTCTTCTTTAATTTGTATTCTTTGATGCACATTTCTTGATACAAATAAAGGTATATAATCCCAAAAGTATTATGTTTGTACTTGTTCTAAACTTTGTTTGTCTATACTATCTTAGGATATTTCAAAATGGCACATACATATGAATGAGTCACTCACCGTTATCAAATGTGTATAAGTGAAATCTATATACAATAAAATATTCCAGACTAATGAATGACTACTAGCTACAATAATACATTGGGCTTTTTGTTCCATGTGTATTTTTTCAACCACTTTCTTGATAGCAAGGACCCTTTCTCCTTTGATAGTATCTTTGAAACTATTCAGTGAAAGTAGTCATATAGTCTGACTGGTGAGAATTGGTCCATAAGGCTAAAATAATACTTAGTTTTTAAAGAAATAACCAAAAATAAAAACAAATATTTTTCAACATTAAGAATAACCATAGTTTGATTATTTTCAAAGAAATTCAAATGCAAAATAGATTAATAAATATAGTTAGGCTTTATCTTAAAGAGGAGACATAAACTTTTTAATAAAAAATACTCAAAGTCTCAAACCTGCTTAGAATGCATCTTTCAAAATCATCCTTTAACCTCACCTCAGAATCAGACATCTTTTGGAATTGTTACTGGCTCTATCATTTCAAGTCAAATAAGTTTCCACCTTCTCTGTAAGAGTTAACATATTTAACAAGTTTGGCTCTGAGACCTAAGGAAAGAGGTGATGCCAGAAGACTTTCTAGAGTTTTCAGTATATCAATGGGCTGTTCTTTTGACCCTTTCCCTTCTCATGCTACATTCCTAACTGGCTTAGAAAGAAGGAAAACAAACAAACAAACAAACACACAGGGTGTCTGCATGGGTTGAAGAAAGGAGAGGAGTATTAGAGTATTAATCTCTGTATTCAGCATCACCATTTTACAAACTAACATTCCTCTCCAGTCCTAGATGATATCTCAAACGTTTTGCTGTCCATTTAAAAAAAAATACACTTGTTTTTGTTCTGACAATAAATGAAATACTTGATTGTTGAATACATTTTTCAAACAGAGAAACATTATCCCAAATTCTACCTTCAGTGAAAACTACTCTGTTTTGTTATATAGATATAATAAAGAGTCTTTATTATTTTCTCCCTGACATTATTTATACTTTCCCTGGTAAAGGTGCCATTATTTTCTTTGGAGAAATTAACCCAATAGATGGGTGTGCTGGTTTTCCGATCCACTTGTCAACATAAGGTTATTTTATATATCAAAATATTTCAAAAATTATTTATTATTGCTTTTATTTACATTTCTGTATTTGCTGGTGAGGATAAACATATCCTCATGTGTGTATTTCCTTTTGTGGCAATTCAGTTCATGTAATTTGACCAATTTACTGTTTGATATAAGAGATTAAAATTAATTTATTAACACTGTTTAAAAATATTAATCTTCATCCTGTGTTTTTTTTTTATTTTAACACAGACTGATAGTTTTTAAATAGTCAAAGCTGTTGCTTTCTACTCAATGGTGTCTTATTCTTCGAGTATTTTGAACTTCCTACATACTTTCTTTTTTATTAGTTATTTTTAAATTTTTTTGTTCTTTAATATTGATTTTTTTGGTTTTTTGTATGAATTTGTGTTTTTGAATAAACTTTTCACATTTTCTAAAAAGTGATCCATATTTTCTACAAAAAATTGAAACAATGTATAAAATATAAGACAACATAAATGTTCACCGCAGCACAAATTACACCACCAAGAAAAATGCAATATTAAGATTGTATGAACATCATTACGTAAACATCGCAGATGGAAGTTTTGATGGATTCATAGATAGATAGATGGATGATATAAAGATGTATTAGCTTTATAGGAATGGGATTAGGGAATGGTTTATCTTTTTCCATCCCTTTACCTTTAATGTCTATCTTTAAATTTAGAGTGCATCTTCTATAGAGAGTATATGATGAAGTTTTATTTTCATCTTTTCTTAATAATCTGTGCCTTCTAATAGAAGTGTTAAAATCTTTAATTTTTTAAAGTGTATTTATTTAGTTTGAGAGAGAGTGGGAAAGTGAGCAGGAAAGAGACAGAGAGAGGGAGAGAGGAAGAACCCCAAGCAGCCTTCTCACCATCAGCAGGGAGCCCCACGTGGGACTAGAACTCAGGAACCATGAGATCATGACCTGAGATGAAACCAAGAGTCGGGCACTTAACTGACTGAGTCACCCAGACGCCCCAGAAATATTAAAATCTTTAAATGTTTGTTAAGGTCTTTAAAGATTTCTTTCTTGTTCATCTGGCCTGTTTTATTATTAGAAGTAAGCTTTTAATCAGATTGCTATTTCCTTGTAGGCAATTTATTCTCTTTTATTTGTTGATTTCAATATTTGGCGTTTGTCTTTTAACAATTTTACTCAATGTGTCTTTGGTGTTTATTTTGCACTTTCATTGTCTAGCATCCTGCACCTTCAAATTTCAGGTATTTTCTACTATTCTTTCTTCAAATATTTGTTTGCTCCATTCATTCTCTTTTCTCCTGGATTTTCCATTACACATTTGACTATCTGATATTATCTAATAAGTCCCCGAGTTGGTGTCCTTTTTTTTTTCTTCTTATATTTGTTCCACTGTTTTTCACTCTGGATAATTTTTACCTTGCTATCTATAAGTTCACTTACTCTTTCTGTGTCATATTTATTTAGCTAAGTTAATCCAGTAAAACTTTATTTAAAACAATTACTTTTGTTACTACTAGAATTTCCATCTGGTTATGTATCATTATCCCTATTTTTCTACTTAGACTTCTCATATCACTACCAAGATTTTCACGCATTGAAAACATGCCCTATTTCACCTCATTAAGGATAGTGTATAATAGCTGCTCTTAAATTTTTGTTGCAACATCTAGTTTATCTTGGGTTGGACTTGATTGATTTTCTTATCTCTTTAGAATGTGCTCTATTTTCTTAGTTCTTCACATGTTGGGTAATTTTGGATTCTATCATAGACATCATTAATTGTCAAAAGGATACCAGATTCTGTTATTTTTCTATGATAATTATTTTTCTGTGATAAGTATTTTTAGCAAGTACTTTTTTGTTTTGTTGTTTTTTGTCTTATTTTGTTTTTGTTTTTTGTTTCTGTTTGCTTTTTTAGCAAGTAGTTTTTATATCTGAGATTGAACAACTTTAGGGATTTTTTTCCTCTGACTCTTTCCCTTTCAGGATTGCCCACCCTCTTCAGCACACATGATTTGTTGGTTTCTCTTCTTGTTCAGCAGACAGGAAATCTAAGTATTTCCGTGTTTGCTCTTGCCTCTACTGTGTGTTCTGTGGACCGCAGTTAGCCTCAAGGTGAAATTGCGGACAGAAAAACTAAATTTCTCATCAGCCCCACCTCCAAGAAATTTCTACTCCACCAAAACCTGCCCACTTAGGTTAAATATTCAGGGTAGCAACATTCACAACAGCAATATTTATCACCGCTTAGTTTTGTTTTTTTTTTTTTTTTTTGGTTTTGTTTTGTTTTGTTTTTTCTTTGTTTGAGCTGCTGTGATTCTACTCCATGCATGTACAGTTTAGATACAAATCAGTGATGTGAGTAATACAGACTTTGGAGATTCTGGCTCCAACTCCTTCCTTTCTGGGATTTTCCCTACTCTCTTCGGTGTTCACAGTGTCCAGGTTTTGTTTTTCTGGCTCCTTGGCCACAAAGTTTTTGAGATTTCCCATGTGCATTACCTGCTGCTTGCTCAAAGGACTAATCGTAGCTCCTCAAAGATGGTAGTTATTGGTACAGCTCGTTGACTTTCTCCTCCTAGTAAGCATGGATTTTCTGACAGAATATATCTGCTCTGTTCACTGTTTAGCATCTGTAGGGAGCTCTTTTTGTCCTGGTTTTATAGTTAACTATCTGCAAGGTGGTTTATCTAGTTGGGTCTAGGTCCAGCCTACCTAGATGTGAAAAAATTCCAGTGGATTTGAATAGAATATGATTTTTTTATGCTATTTGTTCAATAATTTCCTTCTCCAATTTTTCTTTCTCTGTTTCTAGACTTAGTAATAAAACTGACCATTCCTGCTGAGTTTTTCTATGGTTCATCTTTTGTCTCAGGATGTCTTTATCAGTTTTTGCAATGTATTCTGGGGATTTTCTCAATTTTATTTTGAAATCTTTAATTTAGTTTTTTATTTTGATCCTTATTATTTTTAAATTCTTGTTCTTCTACTTTTTCTTTTTTCATATATCCTGTTTTTATTTATGAGTGAAATGTCTTCTTGACTCTCCTTGGTCAAACTAATTAGTGTATATAAAACTTTATTTTTCTAAATTATCTGGTTTAATTTTTGGTTAGATTGTCTATTTATTTTGGTCATTCTCTTTCTGCTACAGGACATCTTCTTTGATTTTCCACTCATGTTTTAAATTGAGGCAGTAAAAGAGCTGATTGTGATCTTTGTAAACACGGGAAACATTTGACCAGTGGTTGGCTTTTAGCTTTTATTTAGTGAACAGATGGGGAACCAGTGATAAATATGTCTACCACCCACACTAACTGTTACAATCCCCTTTGGTTTGTTAACTTGAGAGAAGAGTCTTCTAATTTTTTTTTCCTTTGTAGAGAGTAAATTTTAATCTTCTTGTATTCTGTACATGGTAGTTGAGTGGGTGAGGGTTGTTGTAGGATATAGATAGTTTTGCTTAGACAAACTTTTTAATTATCTTATTTCCATCTTTATTTCTCATGCATTTTCATTTGCTCTTTCTGTTGATTTCAAGACTGGAGCTTCCCAAGATTCTTTTCATGTGTTCTCATCTTTTGGTGAGCCATGTTGTGGCTTCTTATATATCATGCATACCTGTATTCATCTTCTAGAAGTTCGTTGCAATTTCTCTTATATTCACAATCACCATCTTTATTTTTATTAAATTTTCTATTTATACATTTTTATTCCTTCACCTATTATTTTCAAAACTTTTTCTTTCTTTCTTCCTCCTCTCTCTTTCCTCATTTTCTTTCTTTCTTTCTTTGTTTCTTTCTCTTTCTTTCCTTCTTTCTTTCTTTCTTTCCCCTTCTTAACTTTCTTTTCTTTCCTTCCTTCCTTCTTCCTTCCTTCCTTCCTTCCTTCCTTCTTTCCTTCCTTCCTTCCTTCCTTCCTTCCTTCCTTTTCTTCCTTCCTTTTCTTCCTTCCTTTTCTTTCTTTCTTTCTTCTTTCTTTCTTTCTTTCTTTCTTTCTTTCTTTCTTTCTTTCTTTCTTTCTTTTGCTACTTTCCCCTTCTTAACTTTCTTTTGTTTCCTTCCTTTTCTTTCTTCTTTCTCTTTCTTTCTTTCTTTCTTTCTTTCTTTTTTTTCTTTCCTTTCTTTTGTTCTTTCCCCTTCTTAACTTTTTCTTTCCTTCCTTCCTTTTCTTTCTTTCATCCATTCTTTCTTTCCCCTTCTTAACTTTCTTTTGTTTCCTTCCTTCCTTCTCTTTCTTTCTTTCCTTCTTTCTTTCTTTCTTTTTTTCCTCCTTCCATCATCTCTTCCCTACTTCCTTCCTTTCCTTATTTGTGATAGCAAGAGGAGGCAAATATCATTCTCAATTGACCATTCTGGACTTTACAATTGTTGAATGTTGAGGAATAAATTCATTTCCTGAGTGTTTTCTTCTTTCTATAAACTGATGATATAATTTCAGTTAAATAAAATAATTTTTATTAAAAAGTTTTAAAACGTGTTCTAACAAAAAACCTTATATGGTCATTTTAACAAATAGTTTTCAAATTTTAATAGTATTTATTATATTTACTCATAAAAGTAGTTTATGATTATTGGAAATACCAAAAATTAACAATGACAGTGTAATCACTTAAAATCTTTTTTTCTAAAGTTTATTTATTCTTTACATTTTTTTTAATGTTTATTTATTTTTGAGGCAGAGAGAGACAGAGCATGAGCAGGGAAGGGGCAGAGAGAGAGGGAGACACAGAATGTGAAGCAGGCTCCAAGCTTTTAGCTGTCAGCACAGAGCCCGACGCAGGGCTCGAACTCGTGAACCGTGAGATCATGACCTGAGCCTAAGTCGGACGCTTAACCGACTGAGCCACCCAGGCCCCCCTAAAGTTTATTTATTCATTTTGAGAAAGAGAGAGAGTGCACACGTAAGGGATGGTCAGAAAGAGGGAAAGAGAGAATCCCAAACAGACTCTGCACTGTCCGCGCACAGCCCATCGCAGGCCTGGATCTCAGGAACCTTGAGATTGTGACCTGACCCCATATCCAGAGTTAGATACTTACCCAACTGTGCAACCCAGGCTCCCATAATCATTCAAAATCTTATCTTTCAAAGACTGATAGTGTGCTCATAAGTGAAATGGTATCACAGTAACATATGTGGTATTGGAGCATTAGCATAGAAATATATACACATGACTTTCCAAAACTAATCAATACACAATATTGCATTACAGGGAAAGAAGAGTATCTAATATGATGAGTTTATTTACAGATTTAGCAGAATAAAAATGATTGCCCTGCAAAGAAGTATATCAGAGAGCCCAATGAGAGAGAGAGAGAGAGAGAGAGAGAGAGAAAATGTACGCAGGAATTTGTGGGACACTTTCTTTAAAAGTTATTTCTCTGGAGTGTGTTTCCTCATTCTTTTTCCTCTCTAAGAAATATCTTTATTTATGAGTCCATAATATGAACATATTTGAAAATAGATCAAACTAAAGCCTTTAAGAAAATTTGAGAAAGTTGTTAGCGTTCTTCTCTTATAAAGGAGAATTTTGAAAGTATACACAGACAAAACTTGGATTTATAAGTTATTACAGATACCTATAATTTTTGCTTAAGGAAAATCTTTAATCACAGATCTTTCATCACAGTGCATGTGTAAACAACTGGCAAAGTAACAAAAAGTACTTGGTCTCAATTTTGTTAAGTTCATGATATTATTAATCTTGGTGTTGTTACTAGAATAGGATAATGCCCAAAATTACCACTCTTTTGAAAGCAGACACTATATTGCTATTTTAATAAAAATTGCTGAGGTCGGAGCTGGGTCTAAAGCTAGAAGTTACAACTCCAAAGGATCATATGAGGTGTAATTTAAACACTCATTTCTTGGGGCTCCTGGGTGGCTCAGTCAGTTAAGTGTCCAAGTTCAGCTCAGGTCATGATCTCACCATTATGGGTTTGAGCCCCACATCAGGCTCTGTGCTGACAGCTCATAGTCTGGAGCCTCCTTCAGATTCTGGGTCTCCCTCTCTCTCTGACCTTCCCCTGTTGATTCTCTGTCTCTTTCTCTCTCAAAAATAAATAAAAATTTAAAAAATTCATTTCTACCTTGCTAGTTAATTTTTTGTATGTATATACTTAATTTCTAACCAGACCAAATACATACTAACTGATAAATTAATTGTATTTTTTCCAGTAATTTTTCACTTTTCTTACGGTAACATACACACTATTTACCAAGACTTTTTTCACAACCTTCCTCTTGATTCCATAGCATTATGTATAATGGGGATTCTTCTTAGCCTCTGACCTCCTAAGTCTCTTTCTTTAGTTCTTCCTTTGACCAGATGTGCTTCTAAGACCCATCGTTTCTCTCTCTTTTTTTATTTCCTCCTTACTTGGAAAATGACAATCATGAGATTCACTGACATAGATTCGACTACCACTGACACATACTTGGTTTATGAACACATATTTCCCAACTTGACTCTATGTTGAGATCTAGGAACATATTTTAAATTTTTTTTTAACGTTTATTTATTTTTGGGACAGAGAGAGACAGAGCATGAACAGGGCAGGGGCAGAGAGAGAGGGAGACACAGAATCGGAAGCAGGCTCCAGGCTCCAAGCCATCAGCCCAGAGCCCGACGCGGGGCTCGAACTCACGGACCGCGAGATCGTGACCTGAGCTGAAGTTGGATGCTTAACCGACTGAGCCACCCAGGCGCCCCAGAGATCTAGGAACATATTTTAAAATATTACTGTAGCATAAGTGCAATTGAACTCAACACTGATCCTTCTCTTTTTGTCTTCTATTTTGAACAATCACTACTCATTCTTACTTCGATTAGAAGTGTTCTCCGTTAGTGTTCTCCTAGCCTGCACTGTATAATCTAATCAGAATTCAAGACCTGTTGTTTTTACTGCTGAAATGTATCTTTAATTACTTGCCAAACTGCCTATGTTCATAGCAGCTTCCCTTATTCAAGTCTCCTAATTGTTGTCTCTAACTTCCTTTGTGTGTGTGTGTGTGTGTGTGTGCGTGTGTGTGTATGTATGTGTGTGTGTGTGTATATATATATATATATATATATATAGCTGCAATTTATCCTTTTTCTTTTCTGAGAATACAGATTTGATCATGTTCAGCATGCCTACGCTTCTCCAAAAATCGTCATGGCTTTGTCACTTATACAACAATTCTAAAGTGTTAATAATCGGTTCTATTTTTGGGTTTCGGGCTATCTTCTCATACTTACTCTTTCTCTCCTTCTCTGCTCATTCACACCAAGCAAAAACATCATCACCTAGACCAATACTGTGAAAGAAATATTTGGGATTTTCTCACAGAGCTTTCTCTATCTGAATTCATCTTCCTCATCTAGGTAAAACTCTACCAATACTTCCAGACCCAATTCAAAGTCAAACTGTGTCAATTCTTCCATTCAGTTGTAAATTAGCCCCTATCTGTTTATATTAGCATATACTATTATACATTGGTGGCTGCACACAATTTTTTTAAATGTTTATTTTTGAGAAAGAGCAAGTGAGGGAAGGGCAGAGAGAGAGGGAGACAGAGAATCCTAAGCAGTCTCTGTGTGGTCAGCGCGGAGCCCAACAAGGGGCTTCCACTCATAAACTGTAAGATCATGACCTGAGCTAAAATCAGGAGTCAGACTCTTAACTGACTAAGCCACCCAGGCGCCCCTGCACACAATTTGCCAGCATTAGACTGTTAGATCACTTGGACAAGATCTCTATTGTTTAATATTTTTATTCCTTACAATGTCTGTCATGTTATCTTGCCAATGCATCCATTATAATAGCTACTGCTATTTAAATCCATAACTATCGTGACCTTTGAGAATATGAGTCAAATAAGTATGAAAAATAGAATAAATTGATACAGTTTGCTTTCTTTTTCAACAGTAGATGTCTGAACGTTAAGAGAATATGTGGTTCTCCAAGCATTACAACACAATGACAGAGAGGTCACTCATCAATCAGACTACCTGCTACTATTTCTCATAGAAGGCAAATGCAATGGACTGGCGAGATGTTTTTGTGAAAATCTATATAGTTTATATCTCTTTTATTCATGTTTCAAATTAATACAATATTTGTATATGTATTAAAATTCAACAGTAGTAAGTGCACAGTTTGATGAATTTTGGTGATTTGTACAACAACTTAACTGTCTCCACAATCAAGATATAGGACAGTTTCCTCACTCTACAAAGTTTCCCCTGCCCCTTAGCACTTGATACCCTTTCTCCACTCTTGACCTTAGGTGAGACCTTATCTTCTTTCTCTCTCTCTTTTTAAGTTTATCTATTTATTTTGAGAGAGAGAGAGAGAGAGAGAGAGAGAGAGAGAGAGAGAACAGGTGGTGCCAGGTGGTGAGCGACAGAGAGAGAGGGAGAGAGAATCCCTAGCAGGCCCCACACTGTGCAGAGACCAACACAGAGCCCAAACTCTCGAACCATGAGATCATGACCTGAGCCAAAGCCAAGAGTGGGATGCTTAACTGACTGAGCCACACCGGAGCCCCTATCTTCTTTCTGTTGAAATAGCATCACCTTTTCTAGAATTTCCTATCAGTGTAATTATATAATATTTAATCTTTTATGCTTGACTTATTTTCACTTAGCATCAAGTTTGTGAAATTCAACCATGTTTTTACCTGTATTAATATTATATTCCTTTTTGTTTCTGAGTAGTATTCCATGTTATGGATATACCACAGTTTGCTTATTCACCAGTCAGTGATCATTTGGTTGTTTCCAATTTCGAGTTATTGTGAATAATGATGCTTGGACTATTCATGCACATGGTTTTTGTGTGGGAATATGCTTTCCTTTCTCTGAAATAAGTATCCAGAAGATGAATTTCTGAGTTATATGGGAAATTCATACTTAACTTCACAAGATACTGCCAAACTATTTTCCAAGGTGGAGAACCCCATACCAGTTAGTAGTCACACCCTAGTCTCCCTAATCACACACACACACCTCTGACCTTGAGCAAGCACTACTTTCTTTAATCATAGACTTGCCAACTCTTGACATTGTCTATAAGTAAAAGCATATTGGTCCTTTGTGACTGGCTTCTTTCATTTAGCATAGTCTTTTTAGAGGTACATCTGTGTGTTGTAACATATATTAATCATTTGATTTATTTTTATTGCAGTATAATATTCCAAGATTAGACTATGCCACACTATATTTACCTATTCCTCAGTTGATAGGCATTTTAAGTTTATCCTTTGACTAATAAGCCTGTTATAAACATTTTCATACGAGGTTTTCTGTGAACATATGTCTTCATCTTTTGGATATATACTTAGGAGTGAAATTGATGTATCATATAATAATTCTATGTTTAACATTTTGAGGAACTAACAAATCATTTTCTGAAGCAGCAGCACAATTGTAGGTTTCCAACAGCAAAACGCCAACGTTTCGATTTTTCTATATGCTCACGAACAGCTATTATTTTAGTTATGACTTTGCTTACAGTCAGTGTAATAAGTGCGAGGTACCTCATGGTTTAGATTTGCATTTCCCTGGTGATTACTGATATTTAACATCTTTTTATGAGTGTATAGACCTTTTGTATGCTTTCTTCAGAGAAATTTTTATTGCCCAATTTTAATTCAGATGTTTGCTTTTTGTTATTGAATTGTCAGAGTTAGTTCTTCATAAATTCCAGATACAAATCCCTTAGCAGATCTACAACTTGCGAGAATTTTCTCCCAATCTATGGGTTGTCTTCTCATATTCTTCTTAAAATTTTTTCAAACTTCAAAAAGAGGAAAAAATGAAAAAGAGTTCAGAAAGCCAACAGGAATAATGGGATACCATCAACAGAAATAATATAAACATTATGATAATCTCAAAAGGAGAAGAGAAAGAGAAAGGGGCATAAAGTCTATTTGAAGCAATAATAGTCAAAAATTTATAAAACATGATGAAAGAACTGGACATCCAGATTCACAAGGCCCCCAAACTCCGAATAGGTGGACACGCGAAAGGGATACACCAAGGCACGTAATAATTAATTGCCTAAAGGCAAAGATGGAGAATTTGAAACTGACACAAGAAAAGTGACTCATCACATAAAAAGGAACATCCATAAGACTGTAGGATAATTTCTCAACAGAAATTTTGCAGGCCAATAGAGGCTGAGATGGTACAATAGACTCTGCAATGGATGCCTGAAATAGCTGATAGCACCAAACCCTATGTTACCATGTTAATGACATCATTTCCTCCTTTAACTTTCTTGGCAGTATCACTTGCAGAAAAAAAAAAAAAGTTTTTACTTTCGATGTAATCCACATTATCTATTTTTTTCTTTGTCACTTATGCTTTTGGTGCTGTATTAAAGAAACAATTTCCTGCCACGAAGTCACAAAATTGTGTGAGTTTTATAGAACTAGATCTTACATTTAGGCCTCTGATCCATTTTAAATTAATATTCTGTATAATGTGAGGTACTTATCCAACATGATTCTTTTGCATGTGAATGTTCAAGCACCATGTATTGAAAAGAATATTTTCTCTTCTTTGTATCTTCTTGGCACCCTTATAAAATTTACTGTTAAGTGCATAGGTTCATTTCTGTACTCTCAGCTCCATTTTTTTTATACCAGTAGCAAAATATTGATTACTGTAAGTTTTGATTTGTGTAAGTTTTGAAATCATAAGATATTAGTCCACCAAACATCCCTTTATTAAAATAAATTTGGCTCTTTTAAGCCATGCATGAGGTTTGACATCTCCTTGTCAATTATTACAAAAAATAAAGCAGCTGGAATTTTGATGGAAATTCCATTAAAACTCTACGTGAATTTGGGGATATTGGCTTCTTAATGCTATCACATCTTCTGATTCATGAACATGGGATGTCTTTCCACTAATTAGGTCTTTTACAATTAATTTCAACAATATTTTGTAGTTTTTAGTGATCAAGTCTTTCCTTACGTTAATGTATTCATTTTTTTATGCTATTACAAATAAAATTATTTTTGTAATTTTATTTTTGCATTGTTTTATTTTTGTTCATTGCTAGTGCATAAAGATGAAATTGACTTTGTATATTGATTGTGTGTCCAACAATTTTGCTATATTCATTTATTGGTCCTAATAAGTTTTTAGGGGGCTCTTTAGGATTAAAAATGATTTTATCTTCCTTTGTAATCTGGATGCCTTTTATTTCTTTTTCTGGTGTAATTTTCCTGGCTAGAGCCTCTAGTCAATGTTGGGTAGAAATTATTGGAGTGGACATACATCTTTATGTTGTTTCTGATTTTAATAGAAAAGCATTCAGTCTTTTGATACTCAGTATGATTTTAGCTATAAGTTCGAACAGATGTCTTTTATCAGGCTGAAGATATTTCTATTTCTAGTTTATTGAGTGTTTTTATCATGAAAGGCTTTTAGATTGTCAGTTTTTTTTTTTAGTCAATTTTGATCACCATGTAGATTTGCCTTTGATTCTATCACTGTGGTGCATTACATTAATCAATTATTGGTGTCAATCCAACTTTGCATTCCTGGGATAAAACCCATTGGATCAAAGTGTATCATCATATCTGATATGTTGCTGAGTTTATTTGCTAATATTTTGCTGAAGTGTTTTTGCTTTTTTTTTTTTTTTTGCATCTATGCTCATGGGAAATACTAATTTGTAGTTTGCCTTTCTTATGATATCCTTATGTGTTTTTGTTGTTAGGATATTATTGGCCTTATAAAATGAGTCAAAAAGTATTCCTTCTGCGTGTAGTTTCTCAAAGAGATTGTAGAGAATTGGTACCATTGCTTTCTGAAATGTTTGGTAGAATTTACCACTGAAACCATTAGGGCTTAGGAATTTCTTTTTAGAAAGTAATTGATTATTGATTAAATTTCTTTAATATGTGTGATCTTATATAATCTATGTTACTTTGTGTCTTGGTAGCTTCAGTATTTCAAGGTAGTGGTCCATTTCATCTAAATTATCAAATATTGAGGTATAGAGTTGTTCATAGTATTCCTTTGTTATACTTTTTATGTCTCTGGGATCAACAGTGTTAGCCTTTATTTCATTTCTTACGTTGGTAATTTTCTTTCACTTGGTTAATCTAGTTGGAGGTTTATATAGTTTATTGATCTTAAAAAATAGTTTCCATTTTTATTGATTTTATTTTTTTCTTGTTTTCAATTTCACTGATTTCTCCTCTATTTTCTACTTTTTGTTTTCTTTTTCATGCTTTAGGTTTAAATTTCTCTTATTTCTTCTATTCTCAAAGTAAGACCATTAGGTTATTGATTTTAGATATTTACTTTTTCTGACATATGCATTCAATGTTATACATTTCCCTCTAAGAGCTGCTTTTGTTGCTTCTTCTGTTTTGATAAGTTGTATTTTTATTTTCATTTACTTCAGAATATTTTTAAATTTCTCCTGAGACTTCTTCTTTGCCCCATGCATTATTTACAATGATGTTGTTAAATATCCAAATATTGGGAAAATTTCCAACTATCCTTCTGTTGCTGATTTCTACATTAATTTCTTTGTGGTTTGAAAAATAATACTTTGCATGAGTCCTATTCTTTTAATTTTGTGAATATGTGTTTTATAGCTCGGGAGATTGTTTATCTTGGTGAATGTTCTAGAAAACTTGAGAGGAATAATGTATTCTGTTGTTTTATGGATTAGTCTATAAATATCATTTAGGATACATTGCTTGACAGTGCTGTTCAGGTCAATTATCCTCAATGATTTTTTTTTCTTAATTTTTTTTAATGTTTATTTATTTTTGAGACAGAGACAGAGCATGAACAGGGGAGGGGAAGAGAGAGAGGGAGACACAAAATCTGAAACAGGCTCCAGGCTCTGAGCTGTCAGCACAGAGCCTGACGCAGGGCTGGAACCCACGAACTGTGAGATCACGACCTGAGCCGAAGTGGGATGCTTAACCGACTGAGCCAGCCAGGTGCCCCTATCCTTAATGATTTTCTGCCTACTTAATTTTTCAGTTGCTAAAAGAGGGGTCTCCAACTATAACAGTGGATTTATCTATTTCTTTTTTTCATCTCTATTAGCCTTTGCCTCACATATTTGGATGCTCTGCTGTTAGGCATATACATGTTAGAGATAGCTGTGGGTCTTTTATTTATTTGTTTGTTTGTTTGTTTGCTTATTTATTTTGGAGAATTGACTTTTCTTCTAATTTTCCTCACTCTGAAATCTGTTCTGAATGAAACTAAATTCCTTTCTAAGTTTCCTTTTAATTACTGTTAGCATGTAATATCTTCCATTCCCTTTCCTTTTACTCTGTGTTACTACATTTAAAATGTTTTACTGTGCACAACATACAGTTGGGTCTTGATTTTTTCCATTCATTCTGACAATCTCTGTCTTTTAATTGATGTATTTAGATGATTCACATGCAAATTTGATATATTTAAATTAGTATCTACCATATTTATAACTCTTGCGTCTCTGTTTTGTTTCTTCCTCCCTCATTTTACTACTTTCTGAGGTTTTACTTTATTTTATTTTTTTCTGAGATTTTCATTGAACATTTCATATGGTTCTAGTTTATCTCCTGTCTTAACATATCCTTATATTTCCTTAAAAAAATTTTTAGTGGCTGCCTTACATTTTGCAACATATATTTTAAAATAATCTAATTGCAACTTCAAATCACACTGTATTTTTTCATGTGTAGTAAAAGTACATTGTAAAAGTGTTCCCAATTCATCCCTCTTTTCCCTCATGATATTTGTGTCATTCATTTTCCATTCATCAAGAGCTCAGCTGAGCTAGGAGAGAACTGAGATGCCAGATGTTGGAGTAGCCAATTAAAGCAACAAGCTAAAGATGAATGAGTTAAGCCTTTAATAACTTACTAGGATGGTATAAGCAAGAGTGTAAAACTGGAGAAATCCCCAGCACCCTCGGTTCCATTTTCCCCCATGGAAGTAAAACCAGTCAAAGCTCAGGTGGAGCAGCACATCTGGCTCTTGAAGGAGTGTGGTGAGAAAACCGCCATTTTGAGTTGCTGACTAGCCGTTTTGAAGCATGGCAACCCTGCTTACACCCAGAGTCTGGACATTTAGATAAAGACTTGTTACAAATTCTTGCTTGCTTTTCCCAGAACATCTTTTAAAATAATCACTTAGAGTTGAGCCTGTGAAAAGTTAGCAGCCACCATCCTAAGCATCTTATAAATAGTAAGTACTTGCTACCCTGCTTTCTGTTTCTTGCTCACTTATGACCTGGGACAGAGGACTGCCTTTCCCCTGGCTCTGTGCACACCTTCCATCATATTTCTAGGATACATAAGTCATAAATCTTGTGACTTTACTTCTTTTGTGTAAGTTTATAGAAGCTTTGTCTTCACTCCCAACTGCCATGGAGTTTTCACTTCCCCCCAAGTGAGAACTCATGCTGAGGGAGCCATTCACTAATTCCCTGTCAAAGCAGGTCATAATCTTCATATTCTTAATTTACTACACCAGCTATGGGGTGGCAAGGGGAGGGGGAGAGGGCAGCACAAGGAGCTTGGAACAAAAGTCTGTGGTAGTTTTATGGATCCTGGGGATGGAGGAAGGGTGAGGGGAATATCTAGAGTAGTAAAATCCTGAGTAGGGGTAGGGAAAATTGTCTTCATGATTTTCTCCTCCTTCTCCTGCTCATAAAGACACCTCAGTAGGGATGCCTGAAGAAAACCTCTGTCCACGATCTCAGATAAAAATATCTATGAATGAAAACTTCAGGGTTAGGAAAGCAAATATGCCCAAAGCATGAGTAGCCAGAGGGGCCTGAGCTCCTGACTCTAACTACCTTCAGAGATTGTGATACATTGACTGTGCATCAAGTCTGGTACAGGGAGGGCCATTTTCCTTGTGAGGCCTTCCAGGTAAAGGCTCTGTGATTTACTATGGTCAGGCTTGAAGAATTACACAAAAGGTTTTAAACATACCCAGATTCCTCGATATCCATTTTGTATAATCACCCACTGCATTGTAGTGTTGTTACTTTAAACAGTTACCTTGCATATCAAGTCAGATTTAAAAAAAAAAAAAACAAAAAACAAATACTTAATTTTAACTTCACTTACTCATTTTCCAACACTTTTTTCCTTTACGTAGCTCTCAGTTTTTGACTTCTATCATTTCCCTTCTCCCTGAATAACTTCTTTCAACATTTCTTGCAGGGAACTTCTGCTGCAGATAAATTCTTCCATATTTTGCTTCTCTCTTCGTTTTGAAGGGTGATTTGGCTGGATATAGAAATCTAAATTTATGTTTTTGTTTTTTCCTTTGAACATCTTAAATATTTCACCCCACTTGTTTCTTCCCTGCATGGTTTCTGATGAGAAGTCTGCTGGGTGTTTTGTTTTGGTTTGGTTTGGTTTGGTTTTGGTTTTGGTTTTTGTTTTGTTTTGTTTTGTTTTTTTGTGGGTTTTGTTGTTGTTGTTGTTGTTGTTGTTGTTGTTTTAGTTGTTCCTTTATAGGTAAGGTGAATTTTTCCCTTGGCTTCTTTCAAAATTTTCTCTTTATCTTTGTTCTCTATAATTTGAATATGAGGTATCTAAGTGTAGTTTTTTGATATTTATTCTGCTGACTGCTCTTTGATATTTTTGGATCTGTACTTTGGTGTCTGTCAGTAATTATGGACACTTCTTGGCCATTATAACATAAAGTACTTCTGCTCTCCCATCTTTTTTCTCTTTGTAGCATTTCCTTTTGATTCTCAAAGTATAGATATCTCTGACCACATTACACTTCTGTTTATGCATGTTTTCTACTTTTTCCATGAATTCTCTTAATACAGTAATCATAATTATTTTAAATTCCTTATGTGATAATTTCCAAATACAGGTCAAATCTGCGTCTGGTTGTGATACTTGCTTTGTCTCATCAGCTCGTATTTTTCTTTTCCCTTTGCCTTAATATAACTTGTAATCTTTTTTCAAAGCCAGAGCTAATGCATCAAGTAATAAAAATGAAAGTAAATAGGGCTTTAGTGTGAGGTGTATGTTGATCTGGCTAGGAGATGGACTGTTTTTAATGTTTCAAAAACCATCGGCAGGTGGTAGAGGCTCCAAATTCTTCTAGTATACTTGTTCTTGCCATTCTTGTTGGCTTTGGCTTCTATAAGTACTCCTACTCCAGTCAAGTCTGTGACTTATAGATCTTGCCCCTGCAACAGTACTTATACTGAAGTATTGTTGATACGGTGAGAAGCTGTTGGGGAGGAAGGCATTCTATAATCTGATGACCAGATCCCAGTCTTTTAGTGGTCCTGTGTTCCTGGCTGTGGGTACAGCCCAGGAATGTTCATTCCTCCATTAGCTATTCTTCCTTTAGGTGACACAAGAAGAATAGAGGGTACTAGAGTCGAGATGCAGTGTCTCCAGGTGGAATGTGGCTTAGGTAAAGATGTTTCTTCTGGCAGGTAGGTCTTTGTTATAGACAACACTCTGAGTATATCTCACAAAATTTACATTCTCTCCTCCATCCGGAGCCATCAGAATATTTTTCTTGGTTCTTCAGTGTGAAAATTTGGTGAGTTTCCTTGAGGTCAAACCGCAAAAGAGTTTAAGTCCCCCTAAGATAACAGCCCCCAGGAATTTCTCACTCCCTGGCAAAGCCAAACTTGGTCCCTAGCAATTTATAAAAATTACCATATAATTGTTTCCACCAGCTTACAGTTCTAGCAATTTCTCTTCCAGATAAACCTATCCTGGTTGTGATGCTCTTGCTTCACCTGTCTCTCTTGATTTTAGGGTGGCAGTTTCCCCTGTGTCTTAGTTCTCAGATCGATCTAAGAAGAGTTGGTGATTTTTAAAAGCTATAGCTTTCTCTTGTTGTAAGGACAGGGATAATGACTTCCAAGCTTTTTACATGTTAGAACTGAAATCAGAAACAAAATCCGTGTTTTTTTTCTATTCCTCCAATTTTAAGAAGTTTAAAAAGAAAAAAAAAAAACGCCAATTATTTGCATGTTGGACTCCTTTGCTGTTGTCCCAAATAACTTGGGGAAGTGTGTTTTCATTTCACTTTTCTGTTCACATTTCTATTTCCCTTTCATCTTTATAATATTATTTCACTTTTTTCCACTTTTTACATCAATTTTGTTTTCTATTTACCTACTTTTAAATTCAATAGAAGTTGGCAAGTCTGTAGGAAGAATTCTTTATTTTTTTAAACTTTTTTAATGTTTATTTACCCCTGAGGCAGAGAGAGACAGAGCATGAGTGAGCAAGGGGCAGAGAGAGAGGGAAACACAGAATCTCAAATAGGCTCCAGGTTAACACAGAGCCCAATGTGGGGCTCAAACCCGTTAGCCATGAGATCATGACCTGAGCCAAAGTCGGATATTCAACAGACTGAGCCACCCAGGCGCCCCAAGAATTCTTTATTTTTAATGTTTTATTTTTCATTTCTTGCATTTCCAGTTGGTTCTCTTATCATATAGTTTTCAAGTCCCTGTGAAATTTCCTATCTTGTCATAACACTCTCATATATTAGGTTTAGCATGAAAGTTACCTGAAACTTGTGCATTGTGAAAAAGGATAACTATCATTTGTAAGAGTGCATACTATGTGTAACTTATTTCTTTAAAAGATAGTATAATTCAATATTTAGCCTCTTAGTTGTTAATTTAAGTTTTTTATAACTAAGTAATAATTATAAAAAAATCAACATTAGACTCAACTCGTGGAAGTGGATAGAAGATATTTTATAGAGCCTTTGGATAAACAAAACCTATAAATGTGTCTGCTTTAACATTTTTTTCAGAGATAACTGCTTATTTCTGTTCAGTAGAGACAGATTTTTATAGCCAAAGGAATGGTGAAATTTTCTGCCTTCGAGGCAATTGTAAAAATGTTTTAATGTACCTCAGCTGGAAATTTCTATGTTTTGCCAAATTAAATAATCACTTTTTCCCTGCAAAAATGTCTTTCATCTTGGAAAGAGTTTGAGAATAGCGTACATTTGAAAACTATGCAAAATATTTAAAAATTTTCAGTGTTTGGCATGAAAATGGCAATTTTTAATCTCTGCCTTAGTTACCAATGTGAGAATTCATGTAAAGGAAGAAAAATTTAACAAAAGTATGCACCATAGGTTATAAAGAGGGACCTTTCAAGAAAATATACTTTAACTTATAATAGAGAATGGTTATTGGATTATGCCTTATTCCTGAAAACTTTTAAAACAAGTGTTATTTCCCTTCCTCCTCTGGTGAAATAAAAGATTTCTAGAATACTACTTGTTGAAGACTTAATTTAGCTAGATTTTACTTATGATTTACTTTCTATTTAACCAAATAATAGCAAGCTCACTACTAAGTGTCAAATGGATTTATACATGGTTGCATTCCTTTACAGACAGTTTTCTAATTTATTCTAAAATTAATAATCTCATACTTTAAAAGTAATTACCAACCTCGTAATTATTTTGGGTAGCGCTATTATCATCTCATAATAGATTCTAGAAACAACTTTTCAAGGCACGCTTATTAGAACACACATACACACTTATTCGAATGGCCAAAATATGAAACATTGACACCACCAAATGCTGTCAAGGAAGTGGAGCAACAGGAACTCTCATTCATTGCTGCTGAGAATGCAAACTGGTGCAGCCACTTTAGCAGATACTCTGCCACTCTTTTACAAAACTAAACATACCCTTACTACACAATCCAGAAATCATATTCATTGGTATTTACCCAAAGGAGTTGGAAACATATCCATTCAAGAAGCTGCATGGGGATGTTTAAATCAGGCTTCCTCATAATTGCCAAAACTTGAAAACAACCAACGTTTCCTGGGATAAATGTATAAATAAACCGTGGTACATCCACACAATGGAATATTATTCAGTGCTAAAAAAAAATGAACTATAAAGCCATGAAAAGACATGGAGGAAACTTAAATGTATATTACCAAGAAGAAGAAGCTAATCCGCAAAGGCTGCATATCAATGACTCCAAACAAATGACTTTTTACCTTTTACCTTTTGGAAAAGGTAAAACTATGGAAACAGAAAAAAAAATTGGAGTTGCCAAGGGTTGGGTTGGCTGGGGTGGGGGAGATGAATAGGCAGAGCACAGATTTTTAGGATAGTGAAAATGCTCTTTATAACACTATAATGCTATAATATATACACACCATATACATTTGTTCAAACCCATAGAGTGTACAACACCAAGTGTGAACCATAATGACTTTGAGTGATTATGATGTATCCAATGTATTGGTTCACTGATTGTAGCAAATGCACCACTCTGGTGAAAGATGTTGATGAGATGTCTGAATGGTTAAGGGCGGGGGGCCAGAGGTAGGGGGCAGGGACGGTTTAAGAAATCTCTGTAACTTCTCAATATTGCTGGGAACCTAAAACTCTATAAAAGTAAAGTCTGAAATAAAAGATTTTTATCTTGCTCTTATAGAAATAGTTTTCAGTGACAGATCCAGTGTATTTGAAGGTGGTCATTTCCATTCAGACTTTTATGGTTAAAAAAAAGAAAAGAAAAAAATGCTGACTTCAATAAAGGAAATGACTACATTGTCAGTCTTAATAATGTCTCTAAGGGAAAAGGGCGAAGGCAGAACTGGCATGAGTTTTAGGCCTGGTAAAGGTGGGCTTTTGCACGTATAAGCCTGACTATGTTTATGGCATAATAAATTAGGGTGGTGGGCATAGACTTGAGGATGCTGAAGTGAGAGAATAAAACAAGTCTTGGAGAATAAACAATGATTTGTTTTTCATTTTGTTTTAAAGAACATTTTCTCTGGTGGGCAATGGTGGTTGGGAGTGAAGGCAGAGGTTGAAGCAGGAGAATAAATTTCTTAATTTCAGTAAGCCTGAGTTTAAATCTCTATAAAATGAAATCATGTGCATATCTTGTTAGGGTTCTTTGTGGTTTAAATGAGATAATGCACATTAAACCCTGTGAACAGTGTCCATTGTAAGGATGTGCCAGTAAGGATCACCATTATGATTACCCTTAATGTTACCAAATATTCATGTTTTCCAATGTATCTTTTTTTTCCCATGATGCATGTATGTTGTGTCTTTTTTTAATATGAAATTTATTGTCAAATTGGTTTCCATACAACACCCAGAGCTCATCCCAACAGGTGCCCTCCTCCATGCCCATCAACCACTTTCCCGCCCCTCCCACCCCCCATCAATCCTCAGTTTATTCTCAGTTTTTTAAGCATCTCTTATGGCTTGGCTCCCTCCCTCTCTAATTTTTTTTTTCCTTACTGCTTCAACCTCTGCCTTCACTCCCAACCCCATTGCCCACCTGAGGACCCCAGGCTGGGGGGATTCCGATTGAGTGGTCCTCTATGACATCATGTGTACACAGGGCATCCTGACTGGGATGCTGCCATAATGGTATATGTGATGCAATCATTCTTTCTTGTTCTGAGTGACCATGAGCACACACGAGCACACACATACTAGCCCACACTGGTATAAACATGGGTGTGAGGTACTACACACTGAGTACACCCACCAGCTCACATTAACATGGCTAGCACACTCTACTATTCCCTAGCACCCAGTAGCACACTAGCTAGTACTCATACTCTCACAAAGAAAAGTACACAGCTAGTACTCACACAACAACACTTCGTATAAACTGGCGTATGTCGGTACACACAGTATTATGTCCAGTACATACTGCTACATGCTAATACACAATAGCACACGAGCTGTACTCAATCTAGCACACACACCAGCACATACCTCGTACACATGCTGGCACACAGTTGCAAACCTATTACACACTAGAACACACTAGTACACATGCTATACTAGTGCACACTAGTACACACACGGGCATCTACTAGTACACACACTGGTACATACTAGCATACATTAGCACATCTTATAGACACTAACACACACACTGGTACACATGCTAGTTCCCAAATATTCGTTCACGTGAGTACAACTATAAGCATGCACACTAGCAGGCACAAGTACCCATGCTAATATACACAGGAGAACACACTAGCAATAGTTGCACACTCACTGGCACGCCTAGTACACATACCAGCCCACACAACAGCAGAAACGAGTACTCATGCGAGTATACACATGAGTGCCCTAGTTGTACACTCACTGGCACGCTTAGAACACATTAGCACACACAACAACAGACATAAGAACGCATACTGGTAGATACACTAGTGTACATGTGTGTATCAGTATACACACTAAAACACCTGGGACACGTCAAGAGGTCTGACACAAAACTTGTGACATCTGGGTCTAAATACCCAATTTGCTGTTCTCAGTACTGAAACCACGCACTGCAAGGGACGCCTGGGCTGCTCAGCCAATCAAGCGTGCAGCCCTTGATTTCGGCACAGGTCACGATCTCACAGTTCCTGAGTTTGAGCCCTGTATCAGGATCTGCCGTGACAGTGTGGAGCCTGCTTGGATTCTCTTCCTCCTTCCCTCTCTCTGTCCTTTCCCTGCTTGTTCTCTCTCTCTCTCTCTCTCTCAAATAAATAAATACTTTTGGATTACAATTAAAAGGAGCTGGCAATTGAAGAGAGTCATTTTTGATTTTTGATTGAATTTACTTTCCTGGAGGTCTCTTAGGTATAAGAGTCTGGAAATACAAGTCTGGAAATGATAGCAGGTAGGTACAAACTATCAACTTGTGCCTTCCATCAAGAAATTCAGTAATTTATCATGATTAACAATAATAATTTCCAAAATGGTCTTTTTGGTTCGCTATTGACTACCATAAACAAAGAAATTAGGCAGTTTTCTTTTTCAGGTAACACTGATTCTTTGGTAGAGACATAATTTAGTGTTGTTATGAAAAAGAAAATATAAAACACTATTCTACAGCAGTTTTTCATGATCACAGAAGCCATGATCAGAGAAATGTGTAAATGTCAACACTCACACACACAGCCTGTGTCAGGTGATCTGGTCAACTAGGAACACAGATACGCGGCAAAGATAAAAAGAAAGGGAAAGTAAAAGGCATCCACATAGAGAGGATATTTACACACAGGCATCCACATAGAAAGGATATTACATCTGATGAAGTGGGACTCCTATTTTCAACCCATTTTAATATATTTACACTAAAGTCCTCAGAGTGGTGTGGCATAGTTTTGTAATACAGCATCCTTCAGTGTTCCCCTTTGCACACATGATCCCCCCCACACACACAAAGAACATTTTCTCTTATCCTTACCAGAAAAGAAGATGCAAATAAATGAAGAGGTTTCTTACAAATTATATCACATCTCTCATCAATCATATTTTAAACAAATGGAATCTACTAATTTTTTAAAAAATAGGTATTTAAAAAAAACTTATCAGTGAGCTTCAATTATCATTTGCATCTTACACTTTTTAATTCTATTTTTATTTTTAAAGCTTATTTATTTATTTATTTAAGTAATCCCTATACCCGAAGTGGGGCTCAAATGCATGGCCCCAAGGTCAAGTCACAAGGCCCCTTGACCAAATCAGCCAGGCGCCCCTACATCTTACATTTTTTAAAAATGCCACATACATATCTTTATTTATCATGCAGTTAAGGATATCACAATAATAAAAAAGATTATCAAAATATTTCCAGAAGTCATGAGATATCTATTCATGGTTCTCAAAGAAAGAGACAAAACACCTCTCTGCCCTCTACCTTGTACTTTGATTTAATACTAAAAACCCAGTATCTTGACTACCTTACTAGGCAAATTGTCAATATTTTATTATTGACTTTATCTTTCTGGATAGAAAAAGAAAGCAAGAAACTTTTAGTGGGCAAAAATAACATACCTTCTTAGCCCTTATGGGGAAATTCGTTTTTGGATACCACGTTCTATGTACTTCTGATATCCCGCTTTCACAGACAAGAAGTCCATATATGACATAAGCCTGTTCATTTACAGCTTTAATCATAGCATTCATATTAGTAACATAAAAGAAAACCTTCAGCTCTTACTTTTAAAGAACTTATTTTAGGCTTCTGATATTAATAAGGAATGGGGACACAGATAGCTCAAATTTTTCATATTAAAAGACTCATTTGCAAAAAAAAACAAAGTAAATGGAAGAAAAATAATTTATGCAAGGACTGCTAATCCAGCTGTTTTGCTTCTGGGCTTAATTGGATTTACCTAGAATTGATATTTGGAGTCAGCATGTGTTATATCATCAACATAAGCAATAGTTACCCAACATAAAAGAGGCAATGCAGGGCAGTAAACTCCAAGATTAAAAACCTCAAACCAAAGACAAAATAGTAATTTATTTGATTCAATCTTGGCACAAACACTTTCTTTGAGTCATGGACATCATAGACTTAATATAGCAGCTTGATGCTATATTTCCACATTTCTATCCTTTGTATGTATCTGGTAGATACATACATTCCTTTTAGTGAAAAAACGAGAGTCCAAGAAAATGAATTTGGAAATGATTACGCACTTCTTCTTCTGTCTGGCAGGCAGCCAGTTAACTATTGTCTCTCAAGGAAGGTTTGTAGCATCTCACTTTCAAAGCCAGGTACCCATCATTAATTATGAGGCCTTTCCCATTTGTGTGTAGAAAAATAAACTTATTCTTTGCCAGTAAATAACATAAGCCATGTTCAGGGAAGAACTCACATATGTGTTTATTTATGTATATTTTAATCCATTTATCTATGAGAACTTTTACAAGTGAATGTCAGAATTTTTTTTTTTAGTTTAATGTTTATTTATTTTTGAGAAATAGACAGAGAGAGAGAGGGAGAGAGAGAGAGCAAGCAGGGGAGGGGCAGAGAGAGAGGGAGACAGAATCTGAAATAGGCTCTAGGCTCTAAACTGTCAGCACAGAGCACAAAGCAGGGCTCGAACTCATGAACTGTGAGACCACAAGCTGAGCTGAAGTTGGACGCTTAACTGACTGAGCCACCCAGGTGCCCCAGAAATATTTTATTTATTAAAAATATTAAAGAGATTACCAGTGTTTAAAGGAAAAAGCATTTTTCAATAGAAATGTTGATGAATATGCATGTATGTCAATCTGGAATGTAAATATATTTTATATATAAATGCACGTTCATATCACATGAAATTGCAACACATTCAATTGTTTTAAAGGTTCTTTCTTTATTTTGAGAGAGAGAGAGAGAGAGAAAGTGCAAGCGGGGGAGGAGCAGAGAAAGAGAGGGAGAGAGACAATCCCAAGCAGGCTCCAGCTGTCAGCTCAGAGGTGGACACAGTGCTCGATTTCACAAACCATGAGATAATGACTTGAGTGGAGATCAAGAGTCAGACGCTTAACCAACTGAGCCACCCAGCCCCCACCCCACTTCAATATTTTTAGTTGCATAACTCATACTTTGACATCCTTCACTACCCTCTCCACCCTTTTTGCAAATGTATCCCTCATTGATATTGGCACTCCTCAGCTTTCTTTCCTGCTCAACTTTTTCTTTTTCCATTGCAGTTATCCCCTAAAATGACAAATAATGTATTTGTTTCCTATGTCTCTTGATTGCTATTTCCCCCTGCTCTAATGTAAGCTTCATGAGAGCAAGGATTGTTTTGTTCACTAATAAATCCCAATTGTCTATGACAGCAGGGCATGAGTAGGGTAGGCACTTAGTAAATGAATGAAGGAACATGTTACAAATATTACATACATGTATGTATTTATATGTGCTAGTATATGCGAAGATAGACAATACATAGGTACATAGATCAATAGATATGCTTTCAGACTTTTAAATTCGACTTTCCATGTCTTTTGTCTATGCCATCTTTCTCCCTGTCATTTAAATAGACTCAGGAATGCATAATGTCTACAATTTCAATTCAAAAAGGTCCAGCTTTGTGGCCTAATAATCTGACTTCAGAGTTCTGAGGCATATACTTACCCAACAAAATGCTAAAGAACAAAAATTGTATGTTTCATTTTCTTAACTTAATGAATTGCTATCATTGTGCTCTGAGCTTGGTTGACCGATATTTCTTCCAAATCAAATGAAATGAAAAGCTACTCCTGAACTAAATGAAACAGTCTGGGTTACATCCAGATCTTCCGATGAAATGGTCACTGGAGCCCAGCAGCAGTATCTGAGCCAACTTAGCTCAGATGAGTTCAAGTTAAGTGCAAACATTCCCACCCCGGAGCAAAATAGAAAATTATTCTGAAAAACAAAAAAGAAGAAAGTTATTCTGTACACTCATGTTTTAAGCTGGCAAATTTAAGGTCTGGAAACCTCATACTAGAGTATCTCCATCACCAATGGCAAACCAGTTGGGTTGTCACAACTGATTAAAGAAACCATGCAGGTGGATTCGACAGGATTGCAAGTTGTTCATGAAAACAATATCTTTAATTTCTGCTCAAATATTCGGTCTCTGCTCAAAGTGTCCCTCCTTAGTGATTTCTAAAAGTACTCTCTTCACCACACTTTTGCTGCCTATTATAATTTATATTCATTTTTTTTTTCCTTTGGTTTTTGTCTGTCTTCCACACAGGATAGCAGTTCTATGGAGGCGAGAACTTTGTATGTTTTGTTCATTCTTGCCTCCCAAGCGTGTCAAGAAATATATACCTTATAAAGTTTAGGTGTGATAGTAATAGTTATGAAATCAAGTAGTAGTTGTGAAATCAACAAATAGTTGTGAAACCAAGAAATTAAGAAAATGAGCAGTATCAGGAGGGGACCTTTCTTCTACTGGGCATTTGCTTCCTTCCAAAGCTTCTTTGAACTCTTACACTAACCCAAGGAAGGCTCTAAAAAAAGACTCTATACTGAGCATTTAAAATAATATCTTTCTTTGGGGGTGGGGGAAGCATTTTTCTCCTTCCTAGAAGCATCTCTACGATGTGAGTTGATATTCTGTTGTCATGATTATTACAAATCACATTAGAGGATTCAATAACTATGATCTCATAACTATATGCTTAGTTCTTAGACATTACCTGATGTGTAAGTTACTTTGTTTTTGATTCATGAGGCTGAGTGTTAACATGAAAAAAAAAAAAAAGAAGGTAAATAAATATGGTACTTGAGAAAAGGGACAAATGCATCTGCAAAAGATGCAGAGCTTTAATGGTGGAATAGGAGAAAGTCAATGTTCCAATTGTAGACATGGTGTCTTCTCTGGATTCAGGCAGATTTGATGAGGACACAATTGAACTGGAGTGGCCTGGAGTCAGGGGAGATGTCTTAGCTGAATATATACATTTGGGATTGACTTTCATATGCATATTTAAGGCCACAAGTAAGGAAATTAATGTACATAGAAAGAAGAAAAGACTTGAAGATTGATCTTGAGATACTCCAACCCTAAGCAATTGTGATTGTTTGGATTTTTTTTTTTTTTTTTTTTTTTCAAATCATCCAATTGTGATGATTGGATTTACCAAGGAAGACACAGGAGAATGATCAGGGAGGGTAGAAGGAAGAAACAAGTAGGCAGCTATGGTGTCCTAATCATCCAGTAAAGAAAACAAATTATGAAATGCTGGCTTTGAAAGGCTGGAATTAAAATATATTGTTTCTTCATGGTTTTTTAAAATTATTTTTAGTTCTATTTGGTTTTCATTATAAAAGTAACAGGCACATGACCGAAGTACTAGAAAAGAGAAGAAAAGTTACCTTATATTCAAGTTCAGCAAAACATAAACAGACATTTACTGGAAGATCTCAAAGCTACTACTAGTTAAATTTAATTCCTTTTCATCTTTTTCCATTTTATGCATGTTCTTAAATACTGACTGTATGTATAGTTACTATAATAGTGTAAAGTATATTATATATAGTATATGCATACTACTAGGTGAATAGATTTCTAGCAAACGTTCATTTTACTTAAATTGTAAACATTTAAAACATGAATGTTTACTGACTACTATTTTCTTTTATATTTTTAAATCAAGATGTAATTGACATATAACATATAACATATTGGCTTCAGGTGTAGACTACTAGTTTTTTAATGAAGAATTAATAATCAATAAGGAGTTAAACTCTATTAACCTTTTGTTAATAAATATTCAGATTTTATCTTTCAATCAACAAATATTTTTGAGAGCCAATTTGTGTCAGGTAGAATATAGAGAAGAAAAATATTCTAGAGAAAAATAGGTACTGGTTGATAAACGATTATAAAATAATACAAAATTCAGAAATTTACATTTATTATATACCAGATACTGTCCTGAGTGTTTTATACATATCATCATATCTAATATTTACCAAATACAAAACAAATATTATTATGAAAGATGAGTATGCACATGAGAATGGATTAGCTCGGAGTTATTAAAAAACATCAACTCATTTGTAAAAATATGACAGGGGGTAGATTATGGCAAGCTGGTTGCTTTCAGAAGATTACATTGAGGGAACAGCCAGGGTTGCCTGGAGAAAAAGGCTTAGGATTAGTCTACAAAGAACCCATGTGATGACTCAAAGAGAGCCTAGAGATCCTGGAAACTGGTTAAACACTTTAGAAATCAAAACGGCTGGGGCCCTGGGTGACTCATTCCCTTGAGCCTCTGGCTCTTGATTTCGGCTCAGGTCATGATTTCACAGTTTGTGAGTTCGAGCCTGGCATTGGGCTCTGCACTGACACGTGGAGCCTGCATGGGATTCTTTCTCTTCCTCCCTTTCTGCCCTTTTCTAGCTCTCTCTCAAAACTAACTAACTAACTAACTAACTAAATAAATAAACAAATAAATAAAATTGAAATGGCCTGAATAGATTTATGGTTTACAAAAACTGTTCCATAAATGAAGCTAGAACCACGTAAGTCACTGAAGAGGCAGTTGCAGTGAGAGATTTCCAGTCCTGATTAAAGCATTCTTTTCTGTGTTTGGGGCTATTTTTCAGAAGTGTAGTAACTGATCAAAAAAAAAAAAAAAAAAAATATATATATATATATATATATATATATATATATATATATAAACTTTAGGAAAGAACTTAATTATTAGGAAATTTTCCCCCAAAAGATTTGGTAAGCTTAGAGTATATAGACATGATTTTATTTTGATAGTTTTTATTTAATTTCTCTTCCCATTATTATTATCAGCAGGCCAAGTTCACAGTTATTGCCAATTATCATTCCTGTTTTTTCATTATCTTTGATTTGAGCATTTTGATTCTAATGTGTCAAGGCATGTGGGTGTTTGATTTTTTTAGATTCCCATGCTAAAAATTTTCTTGAGATTTCACTTCACATTTTTTTTTACTATTTTCATGATTATTATAATTTTTACTTATAAGGTGATAATGTGATATTTAAATTTTTTTAATGTTTATTTATTTTTGAAGGAGAGAGAGAGAGCATGAGTGGGGAAAGAGCAGAGAGAGGGAGACACAGAATCCAAAGCAGGCTCCAAGCTCTGAGCTGTCAGCACAGAGCCCGATGCGAGGCTCAAGCTCATGAACCGTGAGATCATGACCTGAGCCGAAGTCAGACGCTTAACAGACTGAGCCACCCAGGCGCCCTGGTAATAATGTGGTTATTGTTGTCATCTCATTTATCAATGTATTTAAATATAAATTTATAAATACAGCATAATTTTTATAAAACTTGTCATATCCCATTGCCAATTACCTACACTATAACATTAAAGTGCTCATTGAGCCTTTATTTTTTGACATTTCCAGTGATCTTTGTTTCTTTGTGAGATTCAAGTTTCCGTCTGATACATGCCCGTCACCCGAAGAGCTTTGCTTTAGTATTACTTGACAAGCAGGTCTGAAAATAATGAATTCTCTCAGCCTTGTCTGCAAAAGTCTTTATCCACCTTTATTCTTTTTTTTAATGTTTATTTACTTTTGAGTCAGAGAGAGAGCATGTGTGCGAGTGGGGGAGGGGCAGAGAGAGGGAGAGAATGAATCCCAACCAGCCTCTGCACTGTGAGTCCAGAGACAGATGATGAGTTGATCTCACGAACCCTGAGATCATGCTTTGAGCTGAAATCAAGAGCCGAAGGTTTAATCGACTGAGCCACCGAGGGCCCCCCACTTCCCTTGAGAGCTAGCTTCTATAAATTTCCATCAGTACCGTTCTTTTTTTTTTTTTTTTTTCTCTTAGTCTTTTAAAATTATCACTACATTACCTTCCTGGCTGGCGTTATTTCTGAAGAATTGTGTGTTGCAATTCTTATCTTTATTCTCTTATGTGTAGTATTTCTTTTTTCTCTTGCCTGCCTTCAAGATTTTTTTCTTCACATATTTCACTTGGACTGTGATGTGTCTTGTTTTGTTTTTGGTCAGTTTGAGGTCTTCCACGCTTCCTTTATATGTGATTTGATGTTTCCATTATTTTTACACCATTCTCAAGTATTATTTCTTCAAATATTTTTTCTGCCTTGTTAGGTCTCTCTTCTCATAGGACTCCCAATTTCATATATACATCATTTGATGTTTTGCTGAATATCCTAGATGCTTTGTTATTCTTTTTTTTTAATTTTTAAATTTTTTAAATTTACTTTTGAGACAGAGGGAGACAGAGCATGATCAGAGAAGGGCCAGAGAGAGAGAGGGAGACACAGAATCCAAAGCAGGCTCCAGGCTCTGAGCTCTCAGCACAGAGCCTGACACGGACCTCGAACTCACAGACTGTGAGATCATGACCTGAGCTGAAGTCAGACACTTAACCAACTGAGCTACTCAGGCGCCCCTGTTATCCTTTTTTTTTTTTTTTTAATACTTTTTGAAGCTCTTTGTGTTTCAGCTTTAATAATTTCTGTTGACATAACTCCAAACTCACTGAGTCTTTCTGCACCTGTATCTGTTCTACTCATGATTCTGCCATGGATTTACTTTTTTATCTCTGCTATGTCTTTTTAGTTTGTTGTTGTTTTTTTTTTTTTTTAATTTTTTTTTCAACGTTTTTTATTTATTTTTGGGACAGAGAGAGACAGAGCATGAACGGGGGAGGGGCAGAGAGAGAGGGAGACACAGAATCGGAAACAGGCTGCAGGCTCCGAGCCATCAGCCCAGAGCCTGACGCGGGGCTCGAACTCACCGACCGCGAGATCGTGACCTGGCTGAAGTTGGACGCTTAACCGTCTGCGCCACCCAGGCGCCCCTGTTGTTGTTGTTGTTGTTTTTTTTTTAATTTAAATCGTTTCAAGTTACTATTTTTGGCTGCTGAAATTTCCCATGGTTCATTCATTGTCTACCATTCCCACTAGATCCTTTAATGTTTAGTGGTAATTGCTTTAAAACTTCCTTTGGTTAGTTCCAATATCTGAGTCATCTCTGCTTCTTGTTATGTTGGTTGGCTTATCTCTTGAAAATGGGTTGATTTTTCTGGATCTTTTGTGTATTTCATAACTTTTTCTATTGAATGTCAGATAGCGCACATAGAATACTGTTACGAGAGAAAAGTAGTATTTAAGCCTAATAATCGTTCTACGTTTTCCTTTCTGAGGTAGTGTGTGGGGTTGAGCTAATCTGGGCTGGGCTTATTTTTGTTATGTTACTTTCTTTTTTTTTTTTTTTTTTTTTTTTTTTTTTTTAATTTTTTATTTTTGGGACAGAGAGAGACAGAGCATGAACGGGGGAGGGGCAGAGAGAGAGGGAGACACAGAATCGGAAACAGGCTCCAGGCTCCGAGCCGTCAGCCCAGAGCCCGACGCGGGGCTCGAACTCACGGACCGCGAGATCATGACCTGGCTGAAGTCGGACGCTTAACCGACTGCGCCACCCAGGCGCCCCTGTTATGTTACTTTCAATGCACGATAGGCTGTAAATTCCTTCAGCTGCTTAGAAGGGAGTCTGTGATCCCCAAAGTTTTTCCCAGTGTGATCCCTGGTTTTTCCCAAGCTGATTTCCCCACATCAGCTTTTGGCCATCCCTACACACCTGTGCCCCAGAGAAAAGGCTCTCTCCATGTTCTTGCCACTTTCTCAGTAGTAGCGTATTGTGCTGGGTACTCACTGCTTGGCTTGGTTCTTTGTTGTTCCAGTCTAGCATTAATCTTAAGTAGGAACTACGTATGTGTCCAGGCTTCCGGGATGTGACATGTTTAGTGTTCCTGTCCCTTCTCCCCATGGCAATAAACTCTGCTTTATATCTGTGACTGGTTTTAAGAGACAATTCTCCATCAGTCTCTTGTGCTTCTCAACAATATACCAGCAGAGACACTGACTGCCTTTTTTTCCTGAAAGATCTTTCCAACAATTTTGTATAGTGAGCAACCTTGTAAGAAAAAGATAATGTCTCTGGAGCAGAGGGTAGATTTGTTTGCTATTCATTAAAATAAAGATAAAATCTCCTTCTGGGGCAAAAGTCAGGCCAGTCTGTTTGCCATCCATTATAAAGGATCGAAATATCCTACATTGGAGTTCCTCTTCCGTAAGACAACCCACTACTTGTACAGGCATCATCTAACCCTCATGATGTCACCCTATGGGAAAGAGGGCTCAGGGATCTGGATAAGGAAATGATAATATGCTGAGAACACAATTTCTGTGAGTGTTAAACTGTTTTTGGCTATGCCCTAGGAGCCCCATGCTCATGCTATTTTGCCAGCATCTATGAAATTGTGTCAAGCTCACTCGTTAGCTTGTAAGTAGGGTAAAATCTCAGACCCTTCACAGTTCTTGATGATCTTGGGTGAGATTTCCTGCCCCACCCCTAGCAATATCAGGCCTTCATTTAGTATCAGTATAGGATCGTAGGCCTAAAACTGTTTTCTATCGCTTCTTCTTGAGGATGTAGGTTTCAACCTTTTTTCTTTCTTTCTTTTTTTTTTTTTAATTAAAAAAATTATTTATTTATTTTGAGAGAGTTAGAGACAGTGTGAGTAGGGGAGGGGCAGAGAGAGGGAATCCCAAGCAGGCTCTGCACTGTCAGCACAGAGCCCAATGTGGGACTCAAACTCACAAAATCGTGAGATCATGACTTGAGCTGAAACCGGGAGTCTGACGCTTAGCCGACTGAACCACCCTGGCACCCTCAACCCTTTTCCTAATAGCAATGAGCTTTTTTTTCTATGTCCTGAGAGTTTCCTTCCACTCCCCCATTCTGAATACATTTTCTTCTCCTCCTTCAGAACTTAAGGTATCCACTTTGTAAGAGAGGCCCAGAGAGGTGGGCAAGGCTTTGGTCTGTACCCCCACCAACACTCATCACCTGCATCCCCTGTGATACTGAAAGATTTCTCTGGCCTCTTACCCAACCGTCACTTTTCTCCTGAACATCTGGCAGGGGCCTGTGAAGAATATTTTGCAAGTAAGCACAATGCAAACTTCCCTTGTTCCTAGGCTCTGACCTATTTCAAACTAACATACTAGTCCACTCTTGGTCTTTATGGATTCATTAAAATTTTTGCTTATTTCTTTTGTACTCACTTCCACCTCTATGGTGGTCACCTCTTTCTCTCCTGTCCCAACTAAGGTGAGATAGTTTGTGTGTCCTGTCTTTCCTTGAATGGTTCTACTCATCTATGGATTTGGTTTCCTCATTGCCTTGAGGAATCAACTCTTTAATGAATTCAAGAAAAGTTATGATATTGTAAATCATCCAGCTTTTTCTTCTTACTAGGTTTGAAGCAATGTCCTTCACAGTTTTCCACTCTGAGACAGAAATGGAATAGTATCTCATTCACTTGAAAACTACTTTCCAAGCTCTACTGACAACAAAATCATTATACTAAGCTATGTTGGGGGCATCCAAAGATGTACAAATAATGGTGAAAAAGTAATATTCTCCTCACTATCAAGGTAGTAGTTTGGAAGAATGCCTGGTTGTTATCTCATTGGCAAACTTGTAATTCCATTTTAGGTCCAGCTTCCTGGACTCCAAGCTTTATCAAGTCCACAAGTCAGGATGTGTCATAATTCTAGAGATTCCTTGTTCCTTCCTAGTCTATATCAGATGAGTAACCACTACCATATTACGATTTTGCCTATTGAAGGCACTCAAGGATCTTTCTTTTTCTCTATTTTTTTTTTCCCCTTAGCTGGCCAAGTGAGAGCCAGAGGGTCTGGAGCAAACTGAAATTGAGCCCCTTAAAGGTATTGGTGCATAGGAAATTAATTCTTCCAACGATAGTGCCTCTTAGCTATTTGATTTTTCTTCCCCACAAGCTTAGCTTCTTTATGTTTATGAGAGAATTAAATGAAAGAACCTTCAGAGTTCTGTCCATATGACAATCTGTGACTCTTTAATTTTGTTGTCTTCAACAAGGAAGATGAATTATATGATTTAGAGCTGAATAGGAACATAGAAATATATACCCTAAACTTTTTGTCATAAAAATGAGAAAACTGAGACAAAGGAAAGTTAGATGATTTGCCCAAGGCCACATAGATGTAAAATGAAAGCAGAAAACAAGAACAAGTTTTAAATCATCACTGCTTGACCACAAGGAAGGCCTAGGAAGGACAGACTGCATTCAAATCCTGGATCTATTGCTTACTTATCTGTAAAACATAAGCAAAATGACTCAACCTTTCTAACTTTCTATTCACCTTTTTGGGAACCAGGGACAATAATACCAATATCTGCTTCCTAGGGCTGAAGTGAGTATGAAATGACATTATTGTTGAAAGTGCTTCACAGACCTTTCAAACAGTAAAATGTATTTTATGCTATTAGTGTATAAACTTTCAACGCATGAGCAGAGGGAGAAACTGTCAAATCAGTCTTTCTTTGCAGTGGTTTGAATGGAAATATGTCACATCGTCTCACAGGCCTCAATTACACACAGGAAGGACAGGAGACCATTGTAAACTTGGCTTATGTTATGATTCAGATTGAGCGGAGTTTTTTGTTTGTTTGTTTGTTTAATTAACCTAATTGACATATCTGTTCACAAGTGCGTGGAAGGCGGTACACTTCTAATGGCACTGCAAGCCTTTACATGAAAGTATAGATGTGGGTGTGCACGTGTTTGGGGAAGAAAATGGAGAGGCAGAATTGGAGGAAAGCCCCAGCAAGTTTAACTGTCAAATAACTCAGCCCCCCACCCTCCCCAAGGATTGGCTGTGGTAGTGAGTGGTGCCAGCTTGGAGTTTCTAAAATGTATTTTGTAGCCAATGCTATAATTTGTATTCCTGTTTATTGACCAAGAACTGCTTCATTTACTGACCTAACCACCTACAAGAGCCATCGTCCCGCCCTGTGGTTTCCCCGCATTGGCCCTACAGGCAATGCCTGATGCTCTCCCATAGATGGCAGCATTTCACAAACAACGCCAGCACCCTGACTGGGGGCTTTCCACACTCTCCTCTCAAAGAGAAAACAGTTCCTTAATCTGTTGACAGGATTAAGGACCCCTGTTGTTTTACAGGAAGTAAATAAATCCTTATGGTATTCTGGAAACCTCAGAAGTATATGAGAGTGGTAAGTAATTGTTTATTCTATGGTAGAGGTATCAAATGAATATTTACAGCATTTAAAACAATTACCTTAGATTGATGTGGACTAGTGTTAAACCCCAGCCTGTTTGCATTATCTAGTTTAGAATATTTGTTAAACTCTAGCACAGTGGGTTTACTTTCTGCGTAAGGAATTTCTTGCTAGCATGATCTGAGAGTGAACACTAAAGCTGAGAAGACAGTGACATTTTCTTTCTCAATTCAGATGAGGCACTTAGAAATTAAAATATTATCTATTGTGTACGCAAATGATTGCATAAAACATATGCCACACAATACTATAAACCAGAGGAACATAAGCAAAATAAGATACAGTAAGAGAAAAAAAAAAAAAAAAAAAAAACTAGTGTTTTTGTTTAAGCAAAAGGCTATCTTCAACTTTAAAATCCAGTGAAATTCTCAATTTTAGATAGCATTGTTTAAAGTAGACAGAAAAGTACTCTTGCCATAAATCTAGAACACTGATGCTACATTAAAAGGTTTTAGTTGGTGTACCTAAGAATGTTTCTTAGCCACCTGGGTGGCTCAGTTCCTTAAGCATCTGACTCTTGATCTCGGCTTAGGTCATGATCTCACAGTTTGTGGGTTCTAGACCTGCCTCAGGCTCTGCACTGACAGCACAGACCCGGCTTAGAATTCTCTCTGCCCCTACCCTACTCATGCTCGCTTGCTCTCTCTCTCTCAAAATAAATAAATAAACTTTAAAAAATTAAAAGCAAGAATTGTCAAAAATGACAAAGGGATGGGGAGCCTGGGTGGCTTAGTCGGTTAATCATTCGCCTTCAGCCCAGGTCATGATCTCATGGCTCAAGCTCCCACAGCTCAGAGCCTGGAACCTGCTTCGGATTCTGTGTCTCCCTCTCTCTCTGCCCCTCCCCTGCTCTCTCTCTCTCTCTCTCTCTCTCTCTCTCTCTCTCTCTCTCAAAAATAAATAAACATTAAAAAAAAAAAATGACAAAGGGCAATAATCTAACTTGATCAATGAGGTTTACCCAGAAGTCAATTAAATGATCTTACTATTTAGGTTTTCCACTGCCCAAGGGTGTACTATTTTTTATTTTTTTACTCTTATTTTTTTTCTGTAACTTCCTTTACTCTGTATTTACTCTGTATGTTTTAAGAAGCTGATGATTTCTTTTAAGTACATTTGATTTGTGGTCATGATACATTCCTAACTAAATAAATGATAGTCATTTTTGAGCTACAACACATTTATTTAACATCCAAATTTCCAATAAGAAAATTTTAAAAATAGTTTTGTCAGTGGTAGTCTCTAATAAAATGTCTGGTCTTTAACAGTACAACTAGTCCATAAAGACTTAACCAGACACTATATGCAACTTTTTAATCAAGTGTTTGTGGGTTTTTTGCTATGATATGTAAGATTTTTAAAATATATTTTGGATGATATATGTATATATATACACCTAAATCTAATATAAATAATATATAAATATACAATTACATATGATATAATATATAAATATATACACATAAATAAATATGTATATAAATCTAATTCAATATATAAAAAAAACAAATACTACGCATATATACATAGGATATTGTAACCCCTTTTCAGATATATGATTTGCTAATATTTTCTCCTATTCACTCTTCACTCTGTTGATTATTTTCTTTGCTGTGCAGAGGCTTTTTAGTTTGATAAGTCCCAGTTGTCTATCTCTGCTTATTTCCCTGCACTTTTGATGTTATAGCAAAAAATCATTGCTAAGGCCAATGTCATGAAACTTTTCCTTTATGTTTTCTTCTAAGAGTTTTATAGTTTCAGGCCTATGTTTAAGTCTTGAATCCATTTTAGTTGATTTTTGAGTGTCCAATGCATTTTCTGAAGTCATAATTTTGTTAAAAAATTAAAAAAAATTAAGTCATCATTTTTTTTTAAATTTTATAAAGTAATCAATCTTATATGCACAACAAACCTATATACAACTTCCTTTTAAAATGATCTCTCTTGGGGCGCCTGGGTGGCTCAGTAGGTTAAGTGTCTGACTCGTGATTTCTGCTCAGGTCATGATCTCAGTGTTTGTGAAATTGAACCCCGAGTCGGACTCCTCACTGTCAAGGGAGCTTGGGATTCTCTCTCTCCCTTTCTCTCTGCCCCTTCCTTTTTTGCTCACTCTCTCTCTTTCTCAAAATAAATAAATACACTTAAAAAATTAAAATCCTCTCTCTTGATTTCAAAATATAACTCAAAAACTTGTTTCAATAGTTATAAATAATCTTGATTGTTTTGAAGCCATTTCATTAGCGTTTTGAATTGTCTCTTTGAAATCATGTGATTACATATAAATATGAGATATAGGCCAGGATTTTTGAAAGAGTAGCATATTTTCACAAAAGTAAGAAACCAATGAAAAGATTTGCCAAAAGTTTGTTAAGATACCAAACATACTCTTTCCATGTATCATATAATTTCTAGAACAAACCAAATTAAAGTATTATATTAATAATAGCACAGACCATTAAAAAACATTTAACTAAATGTGATTTAGTTTTTCACCTTTCCACGGGTCTTTGTGTAAATATATTAAAAATAAAAAGACAAAATCTCTTTTCATTCTGGAAATAAGGTCACCATAGCCAATTGTCTCCTGTCTGGGTTAGACCCTCTGCCCATTGGGCCAAGGTGGGCATATTTCACCACATGGGCTTGCTACTCTGCTCTCCAGAATGTTTCTAGGCTGCCTGTTGGCTTAGAAACATTGCTGGCCCTGTCCTCATTTCTGGGATAAAGTAGACATTGAAGTACTTCATTACTTCAGGTACATGGGTAGAGTTTCCCTTTGGTAGTAAACACAATGCGACATTTTATTTTTTCCCAATTAACATCTATCCCTTCCTTTTGTCCCCACTCATCACCTCACATTAGGATACACCTCATAACAAATGGCTCTGTTTCTGGTGCTGCTGCTGTTTGATGTCACGAGAAAATTCTTCCCCCAAAACGCATCTTACGGGCCATCAGTTGCCAATCCCCTCAAAACCCTCTGTGTCATTTTCAAGGTGGTAAGATAAGTACGTGTTGCCTCTCCAGTCAGATTTCCCACTCCTTCCCCACAAGAGCCCTTCAGATCAGCCTGACTCCTCGCAATCCCAGAATACGTCATTCTTAACTCAGTGACTAGTCTTCCTTTCCCCACGTCTTCTCTGTGAATTCTCTACCCATCCCCCTCTGACTATATCCAGAACCTATCCTTCCTCCTAGGGCCCACTCCGATTTACTCACTGTTGTATCTCTGGTGGGGGCATAGCCTGGAATGTGGTAGAGACTCAGTAACTTCAGAGACTAAGTGAACCCAAGACCACTTTGCCTGTGATGTTGTCTCTGATTATTCCAGGTCACAGAAGCCCCTCCTTTCTTTGAAATCCTTTCATGCATATGGCCTAGAACTACGCTTCTATTTATTCTTTTACTTTTCACAGTGGATTGATCAACCAGTATTCTGTCGTGCAGGATTATATGCTTGTATATTGCTTAATAAACACTATGAGTGATAGTAACTTGTTGGCCCATGCGTGCTTCCTTCTACATTTGGGCAGCTGCCTCATGATTTAGGATTTGTCCTGCAAAGTGAGTTCCCAAGGGAGGAGGTATTCCGTGGTAAGTAAGCATGCCCATATTAAATTCAGACCAATGTTGGGGTGCCTGGGTGGCTCAGTGGGTTAAGCGTCCAACTTCAAGTTAGGTCATGATCTCATGGTTTGTGAGTTCAAGCCCCACGTCAGGCTCTGTCCTGACAGCTCAGAACCTGGAGCCTGCTTTGGATTCAGTGTCTCCCTCTCTCTCTGCCCCTCCCCTGCTCATACTCTGTCTGTCTCATTCTCTCTCTCTCTCTGTGTCTCTCTCACTCTTTCAAAAATAAATTAAAATTTAAAAATAAGCTAAAAAAATTCATACCTATGTCAGTTTAAATCTTGTCTCTCTCAAAAACTAGTTCTGTGACTTCAACTTTCCTAAGTCAGATCTTTATTTATGATATGGGGCGGGGAGAGTCTGTCTCATATAGGTAGCACAAAGGTTAAATAAAATCAGGTGTGTAAAGGGGCACCTGGGTGGCTCAGTCGGTTGAGCCTCCGACTGCAGCTCAGGTCATGATCTCATGGTTTATGGGTTCGAGCCCTGTGTTGGGCTCTGTGCTGACAGCTCAGAGCCTGGAACCTGCTTCGGATTCTGTGTCTCCCTCTCTCTCTGCCCTCCCCACTCATGGTCTGTCTCTCTCTCCTTCAAAAATACATAAACAAACAAACAAAAAAAAAAAACACAACATTTTTTAAAAATCCGGTGTGTAAAAAATGTGGAATATTACTTGCCACTTTGCAAGCATTCAAACATGACAATTATTGCTATTTTTGTTGGTGGTGGTATTTCATTGAACTCCACGCGAGGATTTCTGGTTTTACTACAAACCAGTGACTATGTGAGTTTTAATATTTCTCATGTATTTTGAGGCAGGTCTCAGCCACTCTGAGAACAAGGTTAAGGAGTAGGAATTTCAAAATTATTTCAGTCTATTGTCTTCGGGGACAATGTTTGTTCTCTTTTTGTTTTAGTGTCAGTATCCACCAAATAGAAATCAAAATAGTTACATAACAGGGATAATGCAGGAATGTAATTAATTCTGATTTTTAAAATGTTTTGATAGTGCAAAGCACTATAACTGAGTATGAAAAATTTTAATAAAAGTTTAACTCACAAAGAAAGAGCAGAACTCACTATTTAGCATTATTTAAAATATAAGACTTAGAATCTCCTAGCCGAGTCTGTTCACCATTCTGGAATCAGACTGACCTGTGTTTGATTCTAGGCTGTATACTTGAGTTAGGGCAACTTACCTACTAAGTTGTGCATTAGCTTTCCCACCTATACAGTTGGAAAATAAACCCTATCCTGCAGGTTGGTTTTTAGGATTAAATGGGAACACGCCTGTACATACTAATGCTCAATAAATAATAACACATAATATATAGTCACGTCTACATGTTGAATCAACAATGACTTATTGATCATACAGACTTTACTGTGGTTTTGACACAGATTTAAGCACAATGAAAAGAAGTTCTATGGAAGAATATTAATTTTATTTAATTTATTGAATAGTATGTGTGTGTCCTAGGACCTGTCAGACATTCTTTAGACATCCTGGTAGGCTGAACAAAACACAACTCCCTCCCTCATAGACCTTATATTCCACTGGTTGCCAAAAAAAATGTGTAAGAAATATATAAAAGATGTTCCAGTTTACTTCAAGAGTCAAGTTACAAGAACTTACAACTGAGAAAAAAAAAATAGCAACTAACAGAAAATTTAAATAAAGGTCCAAGGTAGCAATTACGAAGATATCCTAAGGGAGTAGATGATTAATTGCCAAGCGAGTGTCATAAACATGTGTCCAAGAAGTTCTAAGGCAGAGAAATCACTTTATGTAAACCATATAAATAATAAACATGTTTACGAGAAGTGTTCCCCAAACTAACTTCACTCTGAATTCAGTGGGTGTGCTGAATGAGCACCGGCTGTTTTATGTCATTTGTGTGCAAAAAAAAAAAAAAAAAGAAAGAAAAAAAAACTGCCTGGAGTACAGTGTCAGCAATACGTCCTTTTGGACACCTAATAAATATCAGTGATTTGCTCTGCGTTATTCTGATAGCTAATTAAAACACACACACACACACACACGCACACACACTCACACAAAAATTTCCAAAGCTCTAAGAAGTATGACTTTCAGCCTTTGAAATCAACCTGAAAGTCTCCAAGGTAAAACAAAAAGCTTCGGCTGTTCTACTTACTTTTCCAGAGAAGACTTTGATCAGTTATCTCAACAGAGAGCACGGAGTCCAATGTTGCTCTGCTGACATCAGCAGAAAGGGTTTGTGCTTGTCACTAAGTGAAAGCTTATGATCAGGAAGGAGATTTTTTTTCCTAGTGTCTTTTTGGAGCTTCCTATCTTCGCCTTTCATCTATAATGAAACAGCCTTGAAAAGAAGGTGGTGGGTGAGATGAAACCAGGAGAATAGATTCTTTATTTCACACGAATAGAGATCTGCTGTTCCAGTTAACTCCTGCCTTTTATTCTGTTTTGACACAATTGTCAAAACGTTTAACTCTTCCTTTCCCGGAATTTGTCATTTTTGGTCAGAGAGTAGTGCCGAGCAAAAGAATTCCACTGATGTTATTGAACGCAGATCTGATTAAGCAAACTCAGTCTTATTTGGAGATAAGGAGATCTCGCAGAAATCAACAACTTGACATTTTACTTCCTTTTTACGGTGCAGCTCAGACGCAAACCACATGAGTTAGGCCTATCGATTTGGAAATATGAAACATGACAAATCGCTGTTTTTCTAAACTTGAAACCAAAGAAATTGGACACTTCCTCAAGAATTACACACTGGCACTCTTCTAGGTAACCTCTGGATCTTCAGAACCCATTTTGTGGCTGAGAAGGGTGTTCAAACAGGGCTTGGCCAGTGTTTATTGGGCCAAGGTATATGGTTCAAAGAAAACAGAATCACACCGGCTCACTTGAGAAAACAGTGTGAGGCAACTACATTAAACTAAGCCAGATTCTTCCGAAGGGAAAAGTGTGTTAGGGAAACCAACTGCGAGAGCAGAAAGATGATGATTATAACAGAGTAAAAGAGTAGTGTCTTAAAAAATAGAATAAAGGAGACACACACGATAATTGTCCTGCTTTCTCTTAAATACATGGACACCAACAAAAGAGAGAGCCGATGGATGGTTTGGGAAGAGGAAATCACAAAGAATAGAGTACAAATGCATTCCTTCTGTGCTTAGGTGATTTCAGAGGAAAAACAAAGCTAATTGCCAGTGGAGAACGAGGGAGACAAAACCAAGGATGCACTATGGGAAAGAGATGTGAAGGAGCAAGTAGGAAAGGCCTGAAGATTCCTACTTCTTCAGACATCACTGAGTATGCAAGAACATTCCAAAGGTTAGGGCTTTCATGACAGCCTTTTGAGATGCTACGTATTCTCTAGTAGCTTCTGACTGTCAGAAGAGTAAGAAATGTGAAAGGGGAAAGAGTAGGCAGAGCTCACCGTGGCGATAGAGTGGAGCTAAGGAAGGCCATTGGGTGACCATGTCCCGCAAAGGCAGTATTTCATGGCATGAGTTACCTGGGAAACTGGAACCAACTTGACATGACACCAATGTTTCCTTACATCCTTGGTCTTTCCATTTTGACCACCAACTCTTTTCACTCTCGCACATCCTTAGTGTTTTGGTATCACACAGTTCCTGAATGCTTTCTTTTGACTGTCCTTTCCTTTATATAGTGTCTGACATTCCAGATGCCTTCTCTGGTACAGGATCTCTCAACCTCAGCCCTACTGATATGTTGTGCCGGAAAATTCTTTATCATGCTAGAGTTTCTTGTGAATCATAGGATGCTTAGCAGTATCTTTGGCCTCTACCTGATGGATGCCAGTAGCATCCCGTCCCCTCCCTGGAGACGATCAGAATTGTCTCCAGATCATGTCAAGTGATGTCCCCAGGGGAGAAAAATTGCCCCAAGGGAGAATGACTGCTCTAGTTTATGCTTCTCATGTAGTCTGAAAAAGTTTATGCTCAAAATAAATGTGATTCCCTAGAAATATTGTTCAAGTGGTTGCAAACGGGGTGAAAAATTAACCTGCCTATTTATTAATCATTAATTAGTTGCTCTGAACTCGCACTTAGTGTCACCTTTCAAAACCTACAATTTTGTTTTTATTTATTTATTTTTGTCTCAGTGCTTTGGTGGATGCACTTACGTGTTTTTGGAAGTCAGATTCTGCTTTTATCTATGTATCCTCTATCTACTTATTGATATGTTTGTTGCCTTGTAAACAGTATTCTTTTGGGTTAAAACATTTGGAAACTATGATTTCCCCAGCCAGGACAGGTTATCAGGAGCTCAGAGAAGATGACTCAGGAAGAGTGCAAGTTCAAAACATTGTGTATGGGAGGGACAACTGTCTCCATCAGTGTAAACAGTTACTGGTTTGAATTCAGAAGTGGAATAAAGTTGGTCCATAAGCACCAGGGTGATGACAAATAACCACACTGAACAATGTTGAAGAGACAGTTGTAGCCATTTCTTGATCTACCTCTGATGTAATTACATTAAAGGCTTTTGATGTCAAGTAACTTGTTCTGAGAGTGTTCTACAAGATGAACAAATATTTCTAACAAATTTTAACTTGGTAAACAAGTGCTGTCTTGTAATATGAGTAGTACATGATGCTCAATGTCACATGATCATGACTGAGACAATGGTTCTCTCTTTCCTTTTCTCTCTCTCTCTCTCTCTCTCTCTCGTTGTGAGATTGTGGGTGATTGTGCCCCCATGCTTGGATGCTCTGTCTCATGCTGGGGTGTTTGGCAGAAATCAGTGATTTTGAAGAACGTTGGAAGGTGCCCACAACTGGCCCTAGTGTGTTTTTTGTCACTTCAAAGCACTTACGGACAGTCCTTTGCTTTTCCATACAAAAGTAAGCTTAGGAATGCTTTGCTTCATTGTAGGTCAGGCTGCCTGCACATATAGACCCTTTCCTCACTGCCTTATTGCTAGTTACAGTAAATACAGTCTATGACAAGAGTTTATTAATTCTGTACTGTAGTCAACATCCGTGCGAGTATATACAATGGCCCCCATGCAGAAAAAGATTCCATTGAGCCAATAGACAGCAGTGATTCCGTTAGTGACAGTGAAAGTTGTCCTACACAATAACCCTCCTCTCTCTTGTCTCCCTCACACCAGCCACAAAGGTTTTCAAAGGTAAGTGCAAGTTAATCTGTTTATTTTTCTTTGTTTTGTATCTTCTTAATTATTTTGTATTATATTACAGTGTTGTAATCACTTCTATATGAATATTTCTGGATTATGGAATGAATCATCTGAGTTTCCAATATTTCTTATGGGGAAATTCGCTTTGCTATACAAGTGCTTTGGAATACAAACGTGTTTCTGGAATGAATTCTGTTCACAAACCAAGGTTTTACTGTACTTAGATTTTTTTTTTTTTTTTTAAGTCCCAGGTGTTCAATAACATGAAGCAATTGTGATCGAATGGAACATGCCCTGGGCTAGGAGCCAAATGACCAGGTTCCAGGCTCAGTCCTTCCACAGAATCACTTATGGTGGAGAATCTGCAATCCTTACCCCCAAAATGGGGAGAAAAATTTCAGAGGCTGACTGTACAAATGAAGTGGTATACGTTGGAGGCGAAAATGTCTACTTAGTGGAAAGTGGCTATGAAAATGGTTTGGTTGCTGCTTATTTAAAAATTATTAACAGTAGGGTGTATAGAGATATTTTAAAGTTGCCTCGCGGAGTTCCTGCGACACGGTTTCCTGGACAAGCAGTTTGAACCAAACTTCGGTCTGCCACGTCTGGGGGGGTATCTGTGGATATGTAGCCAATATGGTAGCACACATACGTGGGGTTTTGTGAATCAAACCCTGCTTAGTATGCATTAGGGGGAATGGGAATAGAAAAGAATGACACAAATAACTATTTTGTAAACAGAAAAATCCCCACTGTGGTTTTTTTTTTTTTTTTCCTAGCAGTGATCATTCCATTTTGCCTGTTTGAGGAATCTATCTTTATTATTGAGAATTTATGATAGCTATGTGTAACACAAGTACCTCTAGATACTATCGTTTCCTGACCTAAAATCTAAACGCTTTTTATTGACCATGCTCTTTTACACCCTGCCCCTAAGGTCAAATATTTTGATTCGACTCACAAGAAAAAAAAAGTACCAGCCTAGAGTTGATGATTCCCCCCATTACGGTTCAGGAAAAGAGGTTTAAAAAAGGAAAAAGCAGAGCAGTGCAAAAACATAACATCGCCAAAATGTAATAGGTCTGAGTGGTGTTTTTGCAGCAAGGAAGAAAAACCTAAGTGACAGATCTCATTTTAATTATGGACTTAAAACAACCTTTTTTTTTTTTTTTCAACTGTTGAAAAGTTTCTCAAACAGCGAGGTGATGGGCACTCAATGGTGTGAGGGAACGGAAGAAGAGATTCTGCTGGAAGATACCTGGCTCTCGTTTCCTAGAAGATTAAGGAAACTGAAGAATGGCACATAATTACCAAAATATTGCAAGTGAAGGAAAGAGTGCCATTTGCACTAAGAAAGTAATGACTGACTTTTCCCATTTTCCTTTTTCCTAATCTTATATGGAAACTAGTCATTTTACAAGATAGCTTATCCTAGCTTATCAATTATAGAGTTGGTTCTATGTTAGTTATCAAAACACACTACCATTCACTTCAAGACTGTATTCAAACTGCAGCTTTGGGACACGAACCATCAAGTGGTAACACAGCTAACGTGCTCGTGTTAAAATTAATACATTTCCATGTGCACATCAGACGGCTGGTGGATGAGTTTGTCAACTTTAACTGTAATACGTTAATCTTTGGGGAAATATGCGGTCAAATGCTGTCATCGGAACACATCGGGATTTTACTTTAAAAAAAAAAAAGTCCTGATCTAACTGACAGGGCCACAGAGAGTTTGTCCTCTTCTGCAGTGTTGTTGTTGAAAGGAGAAGGAGGGGGGAAGGAGCAGGAGGGCCAGATTTTGTCTTTAAAAAAACAAATTAACTTAACTTATTATTTATTTTGAAAGGAAAACAGAGAGAGCGAGTAGGGGAGGGGCAGAGAGAAGAAAGAGAGAAACCCAAGCAGGCCCGGCACTGTTAGTGTCACTGTTAGTGCAGAGGCCCACATGGGGCTTGAACTCATGAACTGTGAGATCATGACCTGAGCCGAAATCAAGAGCCAGATGCTCGGCCGACTGAGCCACCCAGGTGCCCCTAGATGTTTCCTTTAAAACGTGGACCTACCGGGGCGCCTGGCTGGCTCAGTCGGTAGAGCATGCAACTCTTGATCTTGGGGTTGTGAGTTCAAGCCCCACGTTGGGTATAGAGATTACTTAAATATAAAATAAAATAAAATGTGGACCTCCTATGGCTGCATGTGTACCTGCTACACTTTCTGGATGAAGTGTGTCTTTAGCAGTCTCTGTCCAGGACTTTTGAGAGCTTAAATCTTCCTAGGTAAGTGTCCTCAAATGTGGCAACAGAGGCAAAAAATGAACACTTCTCAGTTCACCGATGACCTCACTAACAGATATCAAATCCCTTATTGGTGCAAGGTTGTCCCCTTGTCATTTTACAATGACATTTGACAATGTCGTATTTCAGAGTTGCCATTCGAATACCCATTTAAAGTTCTCGGTTGTGTGTATGAATAACTAACATAGAATCTATTTTATAATTGACAAGCTAGTATAAGCTATATGGAAAAGTGGTATCAGTCCCTGTCTCTACAGTATCGTGGATGAAATACTGCTGATTGAATTGCTCTAGAATGCAGTTTTAAACCTTTCCTTTGAATATCATTATGGCTGATGCCCAGGAATTCCCCAATTCTAAACAAAATGGGAAACTGATAGTGTAAAGATTGAATCTGAGAACTGGCGAATACTTAGTTTCTTCATTCTGTCTCTTACTCTTTGTGTGATGGAAACAAAGGTTACTTTAATGAGCTAGGTGCAAAAAAATAAGATTTCTGCCAGCCTGGTCTTTCCTTCCTTCCTTCCTTCCTTCCTTTCCTTCCCTCCTTCCTTCCTTTCTTCCTTCCTTCCTTCTTTCCTTCCTTTCCTTCCTTCCTTCCTTCCTTCCTTCCTTCCTTCCTTCCTTCCGCCTGTTCTTCCTTTGATTCATTCCACTGACATACAGGGAACACCACAGGGGAGCATGACATGACCAGACACTGTACCAGGCAAATGCAACAGAGAAAGGAAAAAGTAAAACAAAGCCCCACAAAATGAAGGAGCCAGTCGGGTAAACAAGCTGTGGAAGATGAGAGGCAAAGGATGGAATAACAAAGATCACATAGGAGAAAGGTCTAGTCCAGGATGCCCCGAGCAGTCTCTCCCTCTCCTACTTGTCAGCTGGCCCCCTTCTTACCCTTTTGAAGGGGTTCCAGGAGCTGTAGTGCTTATGGGTAAAAAGAATTACAGAAGATAGGAATGTTAAACAGGAATGAGAGTATTTCTAGATTATTCTGTAGAGTTGATCATTCCTTTCTGCATAGAATATTACTTATATATGTTTTTACTTTTCTAATAGCAGTATTTTGACAAGTGACTTCTCAGCTTTTGGCTTTCTTCATCTGCAAAATGATAGAAAACTTTCTAAAGGAAATTGTTTTCTTATCTTTTCAAGCAAATGATGCATTTCCTAGCCAGTTCTTGCTACATTGGTACATACATTCTTGATTAAGATCTGGGAAACATCTCCCAAAGTCCATAATTAATTTATATCATCTCAAAGAAATAATTAATATTGGCTAATCAGAGGCTTGATAATAATTGAACCCTGTTCACATCAAAACAAAGTCAGTTATGGTGCTTAGACGTTTTGAATAGTGGTTGCCATTTCCTTTCATTCCTATGTTGAGGTAAAAGTTAACCTTGGATAAATTCATTTGACACATTCAAATTACACAAAGACAAAATATTGATATGGGTAGGTAGACTTGAAATCAGTCGAAACTTCTAAAACTAATGGCAAATTGGCATAATAGAGATTATTAAATATGACACATTCTTCAAAACTGATTTGAACAAGGTACATCAATTTGTGATGTAATACACTAAATAACTAAGTGAATAAATATGATGATTTGTGCAACTCTAATGCACAAATATCTGAGTTAGTCAATGAAATGTAAGGCTTCTTTTCTATTAAAGAAAAAATATTCATCCTGTACCCCCCATCATGAATGTAAATGATCACATATCCCATTTAAGACACATTTCTTTATAGAACCAGAGATATTTAAAAACGGCAAACAAGAATTAAGATTTTTATATATTGTTCTACAAAGTTTCAAATTCATTTCTGGATGAGGAAAAAAAAAATCAGTTTAACCTTACTTAGAATATATAGAATTTAGAACCAACCTAAATGCCTAATAGTAGAATATGATGAAATAGAATATCATTTATCAAATGGGACAGTAGGGAAAATACCCCTAAGAAAACAATGTACAAAAACAATCTTTGATAGCCAAAGCCAAATGTCTCAAATTGGTTGCTTATAGTTTCATGATACAATATAGTAATACAGTGACAGTTCAATGATTACGTATTTGTCCTACCCAAAATCACATAAAACATTTACTGGTTGTAACACACAATGTACTAAGCTCCGAGGAGAATATAGAAGTGGATAATTTTATTCATTTTGTGTTACTTGTTTTCTTGTTTTTGCAATGTTATTGTGAATATTTTAGGGAGGTTTACAAGGTGGAATTTAAAAGATGACTCCCTGCCTTGGGCCAGAAAGTGATCATCTCCACTGAGTATGTACCTTTCATTGTTAAGTTTGGATTTTATTTTGTTAAAATAAAGTTGTTAAGGATGGATTTATTTTTTTTAATTTTTTAAAATTTTTTTATTAAATTTTTAAAAAATGTTTATTTATTTTGGGGAGTGAGACAAAGCACGAGCAAGGGAGGGACAGAAAGGGAGAGGGGGTCACGGAATCCGAAGCAGACTCCAGGCTCTGAGTTGTCTGCCCACATGGGGCTCGAACCCACCAGCTGTGAGATCATGCCCTCAGCTGAAGTCAGACACTTAACCGACTGAGCCACCTAGGCACCCCAAGGATGGATTTTAAAGTTTGTAAGCTGGTTCCCTGAATTCTTTGTAAATCAAACCCAAAATAAGATTCCATCCTCCTCTCTACTCTTCTAGACATAAAGAATATTTTGTAATGGCTTTCTGCTCTTTTGGCACAGGACATTTGAGAAAGCTGGTAGAAGGAAACTCTAGACGTGGAGAGCACACTCACCGCAACTTTTGAAAGAGGTTCTGAAGTCAATAGGCCTGGAAAATATTTCTTTCTCACAATAAACTAATAAACAGATGAAGGGCAATTTGCTCCTTTTTGTCCTATGTGGGCAACACATATTCTTAACATGAATGGACTTGTACCCTGAAAAAAGAATAAACATTTAAACAAGTGAGAAACTACAAGGCAACAGACAATGCCTAAATATCATTATAGTTTTAAGGGGGAAAAAAACAGATGTAGGTTTTTCTTGCATGTAAATTTTTTTATTAACATCTCTTATCCCCTTGCACCCACTTTTAATTAATTTACATACTACATTTCTTCAGGTATGTCTTTGATACTTCTGAAGCATTTCGTCTGTCAATATAAGAGTTACAATTTTTAAAAGTTAATTTTGTTGTTATGAAGAAAATAAATCATGCTTCATTTTATTTTGTTATCCAAGGTGCAAATCCATTTCAGCGGAGGCTATGTGAGTAATATACAATAATAGAGAGCATTAGGACACTTTCCAGATAGATAATAAAACTCAATGAGAAATTTTAAATATTAAAACACCTAGAAGAAAATTTTGGAAGTGTTTATCTAATCTCACACAGAGATCATAAAAGTGGATAACTTGAAATAAAATTTCCCATATATTTGGTTATATGTAAGTAATAGGCTTCCAAATGGAATAAAGGCATAAGTAAAATTGTGCAGAAAGCCAAAAAGTGGGGAAGCTATTTACAAGTCATAAAAACCAAAATATTTGTGCAAAATAATAAGAAATAGACTAAATCTGATCGCAGTGGGCAAAGAACAGACACAATTCATGAAATAAAACAAGCAAATTGAAAATAAACTGGACAGACTCAACACTAGAAATAAAATGTAAATTAATGGAATTAGTATTTTTTCAGTAATCAAACTACAGAGGCTTGTAAAATGCAATAGCACCCAGAGATGTGAGAGTAAAAGGAAATAGTTCTTTTATCCTTCCCTTTCTGGAAGGAATTTATATTCCAAGTTTAGAAAAATGTACATCTTTTGATGCAGTAGGTTTCAATTCTATACCATCTGCCAAATATATGTTAAAACATAGGCAAACCTTTCGGTGTAACCTTACCTATAATATACACAAATTAGGAACAACCTAAATGCCCAATAATGAAACATGGTTAAATGAATACTATTTATTTAAATAGGAGAGTAGGGAAATGCTCCTGATAAAATGTTGAATAATAAGTCTCTTTTATAGATGAACTTTAACATTGGTGATTTTTTTAAATTACACTCTCATGGTTCAATTGTGGGTGATTTTTAATTTTCTCTTTGGGCTGTTTGATACTTTTCTGTTTTCTCTAAATACAATTCTGTTACTTGAATCATCAGCTGTTAATAACCAATGCTATCTCAAGAAAGACGTCTACGAAGAAGACAGTATTGCAAGAAAGGTTTAGTGTTTCAAAGGTTGGGTTCATGTGTAATTGCAGGCTGGCTTAATCCACATGTTTCTAACAACTGCAAATCATAACTATCAGAGTAATTGCCTGTTTACCACGACAGAGTCACAAAAGCATTAAAGTGTAAGGCGGCTAGGGAGAGGGGAGACTCCACAGTGCTGTCATGGTCGGAGTAGCTGAAGTTGGCTTTGTCAACCACCAACACATCAAGGACACCCACAGTAACCTCCTCACTCACATGATGTATTGTTCAGAAACTATTGTGATTAGTTGCTATGGTACCTCATGCGGTTCCAGTTCCACACTGCAGCTCTGTTCAGGCATGTTTCAGGCATTGCCAAATCAAGGAATGGAGTTTCTGTGCACACCTACGAGATTTTGTGGAGTCCTTCCTTTGCTACATAGATAGCAAAGAAATAGGCAAATGATGTCCCTGTAAACATAGTCCTATGTGTATGCTGCATTATAGGTACCAGAATCCAGGTTTCATGGGAAGGAAGTTTAGGGATACTGACCAGGGGCAGGGATGGGAGTGGGGGTAGTGGGAATCCCTTGAAAAGAAAAGAAAAGGGAAGAAACAAAGTGAAAAGAAACACAGCTACCATCACCACGTCCCGCTCTTCCACTCTCCTCCAACAACAGTCTCTTTGCATTTGGCCTCGGTCTTGGTAATCATAGGAATCAACGATGAGTGAAAACAGAGAGGGACAGGTCTTCCCTCTAAAACCACAGCAGTGACTAATTCTGGAATTGGAAGGATACGTTTCTGCTCTCCTAGTTAAGATGAGACAAAAGAGATTCTTGGCTTTGCATTCTCACTTGCGGAAATCCGTTTACCTTTCTACACCTTTTATTTCTCTATCTGTGAAGACGAGCTAAAAATTTGTTACAGATCAACTGTCGGGACTGCCTCTCAAATCAACATGATACCCTTCTCTGTCAACAACAAATAAGGTTTTCAAGAGCATGGAAAATGTATCCTCATAACATCATGTGCCATTTTTAAGTCCCTTCTTTTGCAAATGCCGTGAAAAATTTGACTGTCAGAAGGGTTTCCCACTTTTTCATAAATGCATTGCTGTCCGTGTTGGGTATAACCCGGTATAATTTAAAAATATATCTTTAGGGGCACCTGGGTGACTCAGTTGGTTAAGCATTCGACTTCAGCTCAGGTCATGATCTCATGGTTCATGAGTTCAAACCCCACATCAGGCTCTGCGCTGATAGCACAGAGCCTGGAGCCTGCTTCTGATTCTGTGTCTCCCTTTCTTTCTCTTCCCCTCCCCCATTATGTTTTGTCTCTCCCTCTCTCTCAAAAATGAATAAACAGTAAAAAAAAAAAAATTAAGTGCCTCTTATGATTTGTCTCCTTCTCTGTTTTTATCTTATTTTTCCTTCCCTTCCCTTATGTTCATCTGTTGCATTTCTTAAATTCCACATATGAGTGAAATCATACGATATTTGTCTTTCTCTGACTGGCTTACTTCGCTTAGCATAATACATTCTCGTTCCATCCATGTTGTTGCAAATGGCAAGATTTTATTCAAATCGTATTAAGTTTATAAGAATTTCACCTATTCTGAACAAACAAGCAAAACGTCTCACCGGCTTTCTCCGGGTTTGCCAGTCTCTTCTTCTTTTATATTCATTTTCATTACTAGACCAATGAATCAGAAAAACTATCAGCCTTCCAAAGATGGTTGGGATATTTTTACATAGAGTCAAATATATAGCCAATGCTATGATCATAGGAAGAAAAGGGAGAGGTTATTAAATGTACAGAAAGTGTGACACTGATGCTCTTTGCACAATGTTAATTCATTCTCTCTCTTCCTCCCCACATCCCCTCTGCCCTTCACGTAGAATATATGTGGACCAGTTTCTTTTTCTTAAAAGATTATTACACTGTTTCTGTGCATATTCTTCCATAGGGCTGGGGGACTTCTAAAATTATCTGAATCATTGTTAATTATCCAATACTCTAGTTTTGGAGTCCCTTGAAAACACAGTTTTAACAACCTTAACCTTTCGTCAACTCCAACACCCCACACTAATGGCCACACCCTGGATTTTTATCCTCATGCAAAAGTATTTTCACTCTGTTATGGCAAAGTTGAGATTCTCCTTCCTGATCACAGACTGTTATGTCTCTAAATTTTCTGCTTCCTCACATTCATTGTAGCTTTTCTGTCATTCTGTTCTACTTTTATTTTTTCGGTCCTCTCACAAAATAACTCTTATTTATTTCCTATGTAATCTGGATAATTGATAGACACCATCATTTATCTCAGTGTTTTACCTCTTTACTTCCTTTAAATTGGCCTAGAGAGGAAAGGTGCAAGCTATTGGTCAGATGCCAAGAATTTTGGAAGGAGTTTTAAATGAGAACAGGTGTAGAAAACTAGTGCGAAGAGGGACTAGATGAATGGGTTGGAGATGGAGGCTGGTGGCCAGGCAGAAAGTGCTAGAATCTTATTTCTTTGGTTGCCTATTTTTGGAGTGGTGGAAGTTGAATGGTGGAAGGTTATCAGGTTCCATCCAACATCCATTGATCACGAAGAAGAAAAGTCATTTCTCAGCTTATTGGTTTCTCCATTACTCCAAATCCCCAGATTTGGGTACACCACCAGGCTTTTTTTTTCTTTTTCTCCCCCCCCCAATATTATTCACATTTATTTATCCCTGTGGTAGGTAGAATATTTCCTACCACAGGTCTTCATTATGGCTCAATAAAGCTCCCACTTTGTTCTTTCCAGACACCATTGCCTTCTAATTCAATGATAAAAGCCACAAGGCAGAAACCATCATTCCTCCTCAATAAAATATTGAATAGCTTTTTCCAATCCCTTTATGTCTCTGAAGAAGATTCCTTTGGGCCGTTCATCTCGTTCTCACCCCTCATCTTTTGATCCTGCTGCTTCCTCTACTTTTTCTATACACCCATTATGGTTCCCTTTCTAATGGAAATTGTCTTGCTACAGATAAAAAGTAGGCTCCCTTGTGCCCACTTGGGATCTCCAGAGCCTACCCAGCGCAGAGGTTCAGTAAATAACTGCTCCCTAATCATGGGGCGCCTTCTAGGACTTGGTTGGCAAGACAGGAACAGTGTACAAAGAGCCAGTGTTGACTTCTAACTTTTGTTTCTCTCTTCAGGAAGACTTGAAGACGCCCACAAGGACCTTTCTCCTAGTCTGAAGGGAGTAAGAAGAAATATTTGTTCAAGCTGTTTAAGTTGTCTTTAAAATAATTTCTATCTGGCACCTGGATAGTATCTTTAGAACATGGAAGTCAAGACGTCATTGTCTTCCTTCTTAGGACTGCTGTAGTCACCTCCTGCGGAGTGAACATGCTTCTACTAAATGTGGGTATATGGTAAATGGGAACTCTCTGTGCTAGTTGGCAACTTTTCTGTAAATCTACAACTGTTCTAAAATTAAACAGCTCTTAAAAAATAATCGAACATCATGAAAATGTTTAACGATGCAATTTAAATGAAATGGAGGGGCGCCTGGGTGGCTCAGTCGGTTAAACGTCGGACTTCAGTTCAGGTCATGATCTCGCCCTGTGTGAGTTCGAGCCCCTCGTAGGGCTCTGTGCTGACAGCTCAGAGACTGGAGCCTGTTTCAGATTCTGTGTCTCCGTCTCTCTCTGACCCTCCCCCATTCATGCTCTGTCTCTCTCTGTCTCAAAAATAAACGTTTAAAAAAAATAAAAAATAAATAAATGAAATGGATAAATTTCTAGAAAAAAAGATGAAATGAACGCTTAACAAAAACGAGTGTATTATTCAAAATTCGCAAAGCTGAAAAAGTATACAAGAAATTTAAATAATCAGTTATTCAAAAGGATTTATTGCAGCACTACACTTCTGAAGTTATTAAAGCTTACCTTTCCATTAAGACCTTCGTGAAAATCTGTGTTTTTGCATACATATATGTATTAGTAATACAAAAATAAATATGGCTGTAATAAATATATAGAAAGCGCATTTCTTGGGACAGAAATATCAATTTCACTGTTCCTTTTCTTTAATATTTTCTCACGAATTCTACATGATTATATATTTTTCACAATCTAATCTTAATCATTGATCTAATAATTTATTTATTTAAAGATACGTTTATTCATTGTTAAACATTTAGATTCTGCATTTTATAATAATTTTAACAAATTTGTAACAAATATAATTTGCCATCATTGACTTCTTATTTCCTTAGTAATAGAACTATAGGGAGCTGTTACTTCAGATTTGCCAGGCACATTACCACCTTGTTGTCCTGACTTTGTCCCAATCTATGTTTCCACTGGTAGAATGAGTGAGCCTGTGGCAGGATCAAAAAAGCCGTACCTTAGAGCACTGGAGTGGCTCAGTTTGTTGAGCCTCCAACTTTGGCTCAGGTCATGATCTCACAGTTCCTCAGTTTGAGCCCTACCTTGGGCTCTCTGTCGACCACTCAGAGCCCACTTTAGATCCTCTGTCTCCCTCTCTCTGTCTCTCCCCCACCTGCAATCTCTCTTTCTCTCTAAAATAAACAGTAAAAAAATTAAGTAAATAAATAAAAACGCCCTACGCTAAAGATATCCACGTTTCTCTTCTCTGAATTTGTCAATATTACCTTATATGGAAAATGGTCTTTACAGATGTGTTTAAGTTGTGATCTTGAGATGGGAAGATTATCCTCCATTGTTCACCTGATCCCTAAAAATAATCACAGGCAGAGAGAAGGGGGGAGATTTGACTTCAAAGGAAGAAGGTAGCCCGTGCCCAAGGAGGCAGAGATTGAAATGGTGCAACCACAAACGAAGGACTGCCAACCAGCAGCAGAAGCTGAAAGACAAGGATGGATTCTCTTCTAGAAGCTCTTAGGTGAGGGTGACCCAGCTGACACTTTGATTTCAACCTCATGAAACTGATTGAGACATCTGTTCTCCAGAATTTTAATGGAATAAATTTCTATTGTTTTCAAGACACTAAATTTGTTACAGAGGCAATGGGAGACTAACACAGAACTTTTACCACTATAGCCGATTCATACATTGTAAACATTTTCACATTTTGAAGGCAAACATATCTTAATTATTTGCTTTCACTGGATTGGTAGGTTGCAAGAAAAATAGAATTTTATTGTACATTAAATTTTTTTTATTATAAATTATCCCAAGTTACTTTGCCTTTTTTTTTTTACTCTATGAGATTATTAGTGTCTTATTTATTTTAACTTACGGTGTGTTGAGACCATGAATACTTTGTCAAGTTTGTCTGAAGTAAATTCCTCAATCTGAAATTTAACTTCATTTGTCAAATATTTAGCCATCTGGAAGTTTTAACTTAATTACCTTGTGGTCTCATCTCTCTCTTCTTCACTGTGAAGTTATCTACTCCTGTTTTGCTTAGAAAGAATCTCCTTATCATTTGCTTACATTCCCCTCTAATTCTTTTATGTTTTATATTTTTACAGTTTTTATTCCATATATACTTTATGTTAGCATAAAATAAGAGTTGAGGATCCATTTTTATTTTTCCAAAAATACGACCAATTTTCCCAGCATCACTTAAACCTTCTTTTATTTGTGTGACTGTACTTATCAAATACTATTTAATGCACATGAAATTATGATTATTCTCTTCTCTTATCCTGTCCCTCTTGCCTCAGTACTGTTTCGGTTTTCTAACTTTACGTTATGTATTAAGATGTACAAAAAACAAGCCTCTTCTTATCACTTTTTTTAAAGGACATGAGTCTTCTTACCAAGCCCCAATTTGATATTTCCAGGTCAACTTAGAGATTCTCAAGTCCTTAAAAAAATCATTTTTAAAAAGTTTAATTGGATTGATATTAAATTTATCAACAAATCTGTGAGAAATTGACATCTTGACAGCATTTACCTTCCTCCTCACTCACAAACATGATTTGTCTCTCAATTTACTGAAATCTTACTTCTGTGTCTATTTATAATATGGTTATGCAGATGTACTCGGCCCAGGGAGAGCCAAAATATGAAGAAGTAATTAAAAATAAGCAGGTTTGAGACTTTCCGATTTGGGATGGATAACCAAGGTGCAGTGAGATGAGAAAAATTGGGTAAAGATAAAGGTCCCTGAGTAAGTAATTATGAAATGTTGATTAAGCTTCAAAACTGAATTGTCTAAAGAAATGCCTGATTCTCTAGAGCCTTGTGGTCATTGATATTAGGAGTGTCTCTCAGCAACATATAAACATTTATTACAATACATTAAATCAAGAAAACGCTTCAAGTCCAGGTGGAAATATTAGAACAAGGAGAAAATATTGTCGAATGGCTTCATATATCGAAGTTTGTGAGCACCTCAGTATATCAGGTTTGGGAGCATTGCAAGAGAGTGATATATTTTTATTTCCAAGACGCTTGATTAAACGGAAGATAGCTCTTCTCAATCAGTGCTCTGGTGGAAGAAAACCCTGATTATAACCATGAATTAACTACATGGTATGCCTGGTGGTCCTCTTACTAGTCTAGAAGGGAGAGAGGAAGTCAGGGCAGCACAAAGAACTAATGTCAGCAGAAAACATTTAATTGAATTTGTGAACTTTTTTGGACACGAAATAGGAACAGAACAAAATGATTTTGCAATGATGGTTGCAGAATTTCTTTTAAAAATAGATTAGTTAATTAAAACAGCAAAAACACCATGTTTTTTTTTAAATTTTTTTTTAAGAAGAGGAAATATGAGTACAGAGGCCTGGGAATAAGTAATTTCAGTAAACCCATCTGGTGAATATCTAAATGATCCACGGTTACACATCGTTTTCTTCTTATCCACTAAAAGAAGGAAGGAGAGCTGAGCCTCAGTTGAAGTCAATGGACCCACTGCACTTTGTGGACCATTAAGTGTCATCTCTGAACTTGCAGCGCCCCTCTGATCTGATGGCACTGCCCAAGCTGTGCCCGAGAGTGCAGTGCTTATTGCTTCTTTCTGCCTAATGATGGAGCCACCTGGCCCATGCAGTGCCGTAATATAATGGGTAATAAAGCTCCCCAAGGGTCCCCATGCAAATACAGTGCCACAACTCATGTGAGCTAATGAAAACCTGGGAGGCCCCATAAAAATAATCCTCAAAAGCCAGTCGCTAAGGTGAGGGGGAGGTGACACACCATGATGTGTGTTCTCCAAAGCAGTGATTCTCCAAGAGGTAGAAATACAGGACTGACATTCTATAAGAGACGAGACTCCTAGAATTACTTGCAGTGCAGGAATGTATGAGGACGTAACTGAATCCATAAAGGAATATGTTTCTAGGATGGCTTTGTTGGTTCAGGTAGAAATATTCAGGTATTCGGTGCAAGGTAAGAGGTTGTGTTTATTAGAACACAAAATGGACATTCCTCATGAGTCTTCTGTTCCCGTTGTCACTCACATGAGGAGCTTCCTCATTCTTCATTTCTGAGGTAAGACTGAAGCAGACCCTTAATTCCAAAGCCGTGACTGAGGTTTCACCAGGAATTCGTATAGTTTCCATGGCTGCTTGGATACCTGAGGATGAAATAGTGATCTAGGTGCTAGAACACATGCACCCAACATAAAATGCCACACCCCTTATTTTCAAAGATTTTTGCATTATTTCTCTCTCTGTCTCTATATTTGGCTCTGTCTCTACATCCGCTTCTATTTCCATGTCCATCTCTGTATTTCTCTGCCTGTCTCCTCTCTTTCTCTCACACATACAGTCACACACACACACACACACAACACACACACACACACACACCCCTTCACATACAAACATAGATGATTTCTGGTAATCATGACAGAAGAGCTGGGGAACATTAGCAAGTGACCACACAGAATAGAACTAACTCCATGGGAAACAACTACAAAGTATTTTTCTTGAGCCACCTCCTTCACCCATCCTGATTCTGAGGGTTCTTACCTTGGCTTTTCTCCCACTCAGCACCCAGTCCTCCCATTGCTTTCTAGCTCATCACCACCCTTCCTTTCTCTTTAGCTCTGAGTTGACCTTGTTGATCATTGACCATCTATTGTTCTTATGACCCAGGTGCACAGCTAAGCCATCAGGTGCTCATTAGACCAAAGGTCACTACATTTAGGACTCATACTTTAGTTGTTATCCATATCTGCCCAGTGGCCACTATGTGCCAGTAACTATTCTAAATACTAGGGAAATACGGTGATCAAGAGGTAATGATTGGGGAATGTGCTAGAAAGAAACAAAAGACATCATTACAATAGATGATTTGTATAAGGTGTGAAGAGACTCTGAAGAAACCTCCCTTAGTTTACCCAATGAGTGGCAGGAGATCTTGCACATGAGAGGGACATCTAAGTTGAGAATCATAGTGAATAGCAGTTTCCCAAGTGGCCAGAGGGAGAGGGCTCTCCAGAGACAGGGAAGAGCTCAGGTGATGGCAAGGAGAATTGCAAAGACAGGAGAGAGAAACATATGGTAAGGGGGAGTATTTGATGCGCAATATAGTGAGCCTGAAGATCATGTGATTAGATACGCATCTTGGAGACACCGTTATTCTGGTCACATAGAGGAAACTTTGTGGACTGTATGAGAGAGGGGGCATGAAACTAGAGATAGGGGCACAGTGAGGTGTTATTTCCAGTAATTACAACAAGAAAGAGAAAGGATGGGACTAAGGAAGAAGGAATGCAGATGAGATGGGGGGTATATGAAATATTTTTCGGATGCTATTTTTTTAAATGTTATTATTAATCAAACAAAGAAGCCAAGGGGAAAGTCTTAGATTCCTTACTTGGGTAACAGGATTGAGCGTGGTCCTTGGCCGTCAATATGGGAAGTAGAAGAGGGGTTAGACTTGCGTGGTAGGAGGACGTAATTGTGGGTTTGCTAACCTGAGTTTGAGGCGTCTGTGCAGATGACCGTAAACCAGTTGACCTTGTTACCTCTTAAGATTCAGACAGCGTAACTAATTCCAAGTATTTCGTGTAACCCAAGGTTACATGATCAGGTAACCACGGGACTCAAACCTTCTGTATCTTATTCCTGAATTTGTGATTAGTGCACTATTATCAAGTCACAGGACCATGACTTCTAGCACAGTGTCATCTGCCTACAGGTGTAAACTGTGAAGGAACTAACAAAATTGTGGGTTCAGACATCAGCAATGAAGCAGGGCGGGGCCAGCTGGCCTTTGGTGGAAGTGAATCTATGACTGTGTCTTCAAAAGCCCCACATCTAACTCGTTGAACCTGGAGACCACTGAGAGTTGTCACAGTATACGGGAAAGGGTGTGATCCGATCAAAGGAAGAAACTGACCTGGATTCTGTATTTCAATTTTTAAGAGGTGAAAACAGCAAGCAAGCCACTCCCTGGAACCCTTTCGTCTTCTGAAGCTGAAAAGCAGAGAATATTTCAGAGAAGAACAAAGCAACTTTTTTATCATCTCCAATCAGGAAAAAAAAAAAAAAGTATCAGTATAAACCTTATTAGTACCTTTTCCAATGTGTGTATGTTACATTTTCTTGAGGGATACAGGATATCTCTAATGCCAAAGGTAACTAATCATGGGGCTGCTAAAAGACCAAGTATTTCTGAAGTCTCTCAGTTTGTTATGGGAGCTAGATTTGGAGCACAGGGACCTGTGTATCTAGAATGATTACATGGGCTTTCAAAACAGATACAAAATCGAGTGACAGAAAACAGACTGTACAGCAAGAGGATGCTGTCCCAGTTCTCCAAGAGCCCAACTTGTCCCCCCTGGAGTGCAAACCAAGAAGCAGACTTGAGAATATCCATGCAGTTAGTTCTCTGTCTCTGGTCGTCAACCTACTAAGCAGCCTTGTCCACTTTCCAGAATCTTCTCATGAGACCAAACTGTATACTTGGACAGAAGGGCCTTACCTTTTGTACTTTCCTTTTTTATTATTAAACAATACGACCTATTTTAAAGACCTAATTCAAATATATCTTTTTACAAGCTTTTCAAACACTAGATTTTGCTCAACTCCAAAACCTCAAGAGTTTGCGTTTTTATGTAGTTTTCTATCCATGTATTTACCCTGTGTCCCCTTCCAGAATGTAAGCTCTGAAAGCAGAAAATGGGTTTTATTCATTTCTACATATACTGCAGTAGTCAGCTCACTATTTTATACAAAATTAATAATATCATTGCTGATTTAAAGCCCATTGTAATTCCCCTGTGAAGCAGAGGAAAGAAACAGAGCCTAATTATTCAGTGAGTTTTAGTTATCTATTATCTGGGATATAGAAACACTTCCCAATTGCACAAAACTACATGTGAAATGCAAAATGAATATATGTAAAATGACTTTGTGCAATCCAGAGGGCCACAGATGTAAATAATTATTATTTAATTGTATAGCTATTCTGGTGGTATTATCATATAGAAAAGAAACTACAAAGGGAAATCCACTTTATCCTTAGCTCTTAATGCACTTATTTTTATGCATTTTAAAACTTCAAATGATTTCCACAATATGCTTTTAAGAATCAAGAAGTTTACTTGACAGAATAATAAATTGAATCAGAAGTCTGTGTGGCCACTTATTTAAAGAGTAGAATATGTTAGTGACCGATAATTAGAAAAACATGGATAAAACACAGTTTTTTTTATTCCTTTTAAAACAGCATTGATAGGGGCACCTGGGTGGCTCAGTTGGGTAAGCGTCTGACTTTGGCTCAGGTCATGATCTCACGGTCCGTGAGTTCGAGCCCCGCATGGGGCTCTGTGCTGACTGCTCAGAGCCTGGAGCCTGTTTCAGATTCTGTGTCTCCCTCTCTCTCTGACCCTCCCCCGTTCATGCTCTGTCTCTCTCTGTCTCAAAAATAAATAAATGTTAAAAAAAATTAAAAAATAAAAATAAAATAAAACAGCATTGATAAATGTTTTTTTGCCAATAACTTTTTTTTTTCAATTCAAAGCTAGCCTTCCCCAGATGGTCATAAATGCTACTATTTATAATTTAATCTAGTTAAACACAGGTTGGGCAACCATTTTAATGTCTAATCTTTATTGGGTTTAGCATCCTTTCTATCTGTCTAGTCCTTCTAATATTCTTCCTAAGGTCTATAGAATTATTTTAGCACACTATGACAAAAGACTGTCCTAGAAATTCTGAGTTCTCGCTACCTCGTCAAATATTATAAGTAGAAAATGTTGTAGGGAATTATTTAACAAGAAACATTTTATAGTAGCTTTACATTTTATGATGCTTTCATATATACATATATACATATACGTATATATATAAATACATAATCTTGGGCAAATATTTTCCTACCTGGGTCCTTTTTTATTATATTACCATTATGTTTGAAAGAAAATTACATATTTGTGTGTTATACAGAGCCATTTATGTTAAATAAGCCAGATGGAGAAAGAAGACATGTCAATGTCTACCATTTTATTAATCCCATCTTTTTAAGCAGTAGAGCTGGATTAATTATTTCAAAGAACTGAACTAAGATGTGTTACCATGATGTAGTAATGCATCATCCTCAACTAGTGAAGTCAACTGCATAGCTGAAATGTTACCCATCACACACGAAAAGTTTGATTTAGCTATCTTTGATCGCAGTATTTCTAAAATAGATTATATATACATTGAAATTCCACCATGAGGATTCTTATGGGACTGACACTAAGCTGGGCTAGAATGTACAATGATGACTAAAAGGGCAATTTGCTTTCTAGGAACACAGAAATGATGTGCTTATATCTTCTTAGAAGGCTGTTTTTGCTGTTATTTTGAGGTCCAGATCCCATCATCAAGAACATCAATTGAATATAATGGGTTCCCCCAGGGAGCACCACTTTTGAGAAATGTTGGGTCCTTATACAGCCCTAGCTCGCTCTCTGCAGTCAGCATTTGAAGTTGTAGTTTTTGGTCTTGGTTTGTTGCAAGTGATTTAAGAAATTGAAAGTAGCCCAAATAAGATGGAAAAATGAAATGTATTGGATCAATATCTGGGAAGCCTGAAGCTAATTCTTCAAGAGGGTTGGCCCAAGGGGTTCAAGCAAAGCCATTCAGCCACTATCTCTATTCTTTGACTTGACATGGCTCCATTCCCTCTGGAGTCCTCTCTGCATGGCAGGCAGAACAACCATCAGCAAACTCAAACTCACATCCTACCAGCTTAACACCTCCAGCAGAAAATGGAGCTCTGACTCTTTGTATCTATCAACCAATCCCAGAGAATTGTCCCCATATGGATTACTTGTCTGTCTGTAAAGAAGCAATCTAGGCAGCAGGGGCCTACCCTATGGCAGGAGGGTGGAAACAGTCTGGGCAGCTCCACGAGAACCATGTGGAACTGGAGAAGACGTTCTGACAGGAGCAAGAGGAAAGAGGTGAAGAAAGCATGCTGGGCAACACACCATCCCGAACTTGTCTTATACTCTCTGGAAGCAAAGAAGTTAACCTCGAAGAATGTGAGTAACTTTTGCTTTACTAAGCCAAGGAATTTAGAAATCGACTTGCATTTTTATAAAAGTAGGAAAACACTTAACAAAATTGTTCCAGCTTGCCAGGTCATTTGGAAACAGCTGGTTCTCCATTTCTCCCTCCGCTTCCTGATTCCCTAGGAGTATCTAGCCCCAGACCTCAGACTGTGGGATTGACCTTCCCATACTCACTGGGTTTACACCACACTTTACCAGCTCTGATTTCCATTGTCTGCCACTGTCCTGATGCTGTACGTCCACGGCCTGGTCTAAGATGGACAACGTTGAGGAAGAGGACTTTGAAAACTGGAAAATTTCCCAGAATAAAACCTGGGGTTGACTTCATTTCCTTGAACTCATCTGAGACAGACTGTAATCTCCATCTCTCATGCTGAAGGACATATTTAGCTTTGGCCCTGGGTTGCTTATGCTCAGGTTTCCATTTCTCCCTCAAACTCAGTTCTGCTTTTGTTCTCAAAATAATTTATGGACAGTGCCATACGTGAGTAGAAACATCAGTTTGCTTCTACCCATCTTACTGTGTTGTCAAAGTTCAGTGTTTACTTTTCTCTGTTTATTTCTTTCTGCATTTGTATCCCATCCTGTATCTTTTGTAGCTCCTGCTCTCAGTGTGTTTTCCTCTAGAATTTTCTGCTCTACATTGTCATTTGTTATTTGTAACCTATGATGGGCTTAGACACAAAAATATTATGAATTATTAGGGTAGTGACAGATCTCAACTTCTTAGATAACTATTGTTAGCTGATACTGCAATCAAAGAGATAAAAAACTTCTGGAATTCTGACCTTCAGGTCCTGGAGAATTATGGTATCAAGGAGGTTGAGGAAAGACCTATAATTGAATTTGTTTCAGATAGTCTCTTAGGTCTGAGTGAAACATGAATTCATATCACATGTATTTTCTTTAAGGTCTGCTGATTATTAGGTTACTCTTATACTGAATCTGCCTTATATCCTAGCACAAATCTTCCAGGATTCTGAGAACTAGCCATTCATCACTAAACTTGGGAAGCAACTTCCTGATATGTCTTATGGATACAGGTTACACAGTTTGTCTTGGGTCACTGATTTCTCACCCTGCCTCCTTCTGTCTCTGTAGAGGTCTGCTTGGAATCAAGAATATTTCTCCTCGGTATTGTATACCAGACTTTTCATTGAGTCACAGTCCAGAAACATGTTGTTATAAGAATAAGACTAGTTTTTTATTCATTTCTGATTGCCACAGACTAGTAGCAACAAGACTGACCCAGGTTACCCAAAGGATGATGCACCCACCATAACCTTTTTTGGAAAGAAAAAGTGTAAAAATCAGTACAGTGTGTCTCTCTCTTTTCCAAAAAATTATATTTCCATAATTGTAGAACATGATATCATTGGTGTGTAGTATGTTCATTTCTCCTGAAACCACATTTGTGTGTGTGTGTGTGTGTGTGTACATATATATACATATACACATACATGAAGTTGGGGTGTTTAAAAATGAAAATACTTTATGTCTTCAACATTATTTACTCTTAAAAGTAATTAATGCCAAAGCTTATAATCCATTATCCTTAATTACTTTTTAAAATGAAGGTTCCAATTTTCTATTGCCATATATAACACATCATCTAAAAGCTTAGTGACCTAAGCAGCAGTCATTTTTCTCTCTCATGATCTCTGTAGGTCAGAAATTTTAGAAGGAATTTTTGGGGAGATCAGCCTATCAGTTGTGCCTCCAGGTCTCCAATGCAGTTGGGGACAAAACAGCTGTAACCGAAGTGACCGGGGTCGGGTTGGGACGGTTGGGGGCTGTCTGGGTATCTCTTCTTCTCTCTTGATATAGTATCAGAGCCCATCCATATGGTCTCCACATGGGCAAGGTTTGGCTTCCCAATAGCATGGTAGCCTCAGGGCTCTCAAACTGCTTACTTGGCCAATGTAGACTTTGAGACCAACTATGCCAATAAAGCAGAGGAGAAGCTGTGTCTTTAGTTCCTTAACATTTCAAGTCACAGAGCATCACTTCCGCTATACCCTATTGGTTCAAACAGTGACAAAACCCTGCCAACTTTCAAGAAGAGGACACATAGACCACATCTCTCTGGAAGGAATTTCAAAGAATTTGCGGATGTATTTTTTAAGCTGACATAATGAAAACAATATGGCTATTATCACATGCACTTGTCTAAGTAATAAAAATCCTGTCTCCTATAAATTCAAATATTTAACAAACAGTTATTGAGTGTTTACTATGTGTCAGGCACCGAAATAAATGCTGTGGCTAAAAGATGAATACAAAGTTTTGGCCCTGAAAGTGCTCGTCTTATAATAAGGGAGAAAGACAAAAACTGGTCATTATAACTCATGGTAGATATGATGGATGATGACTGATTGTTTATTCCCGGGAATGGGGTTAGAACAAAAGCACAGACACAAAGGCAAAGCAGTGTGTGTGTGTGTGTGTGTGTGTGTGTGTGTAGACACAGCAGTGTGTTTCCGAAACATATGCTTGTGTCAAGGAGTGGCAGGAGGTGAGGCTGAAGAGAAATACGGGAACTAGAGCATGCAGGGCCTTGGGGGCCAAAAGGAAACTTCTAGGGTTTCTTCTGTAGATCTTTGAGAAATTTTGAAGAATTTTCAGCAAAAGAGTGATATCCCATTTATTCAGTAACTGTGTTGAGGACAGAGTTAACAATAGCAACAAAAAGAACCCGTCAGGGAAAAATAATAGGTAAATCATAGTAGTGATGCAGAGGGAGACATCCAAATCATAAATACAAAGTCAAGTCTGCCGAACTTGACGACTGCTTGGATAAGGACCTGGAAGAAAAGGAAGTGAGGAGTTTCTGAGTGTAGGTAGCAAGATGGCCGAAACAATCACTAAACTTACCAAAGAAGAAAGGATTCTGGGAAAAGATGAGCGAAGTTTTGCTCTCATGGAGTTTGGTGGTCTTTTGAGACACCTGAGCCATTGATGATGGAAAATGTAATTATAAATAATAATGACTGGGGTTTGTACTTTGTACATCACTGTTCTTAGCAATTTCAAACTGCTGTGACGCTTACTCAGCAACCCTTCAGGTCCTGGCCAGACATTTATTCATCCCAGACACTCTTGGATTCCCCACATGAGGGTAATTGCATAGCTGAATTAAGTGCATGTCAATAGCTCTAAAGAAAGACACTAAAAAGTAGGATAGTATCAATAAATACAGATAAATATAAGGTATTGTGATCGGTTATTAATATTTCTCTCTACATCAGGAAAATAATGCTAACTTCTTACAGCATAAAAATGTTTGTGTTCATGTGAATCCTATCCAATGGCTCAGTTTACCTTTTTATATCCTAAAGTCTTTGGGATTTCAAGGACTTATTTTCACTTATGAAAGTGTGTGAACTAAACCCTATTTGAGTTCTCTTAGAAGTCTGAAAGGAGATATTTTTCCCATTGATCATATAAGTAAAGGATATTTGACAAATCTAATTGGATTTTTAAAACTGTAAGTTGATTAAATGCACAATCTTATTCTGTTATTTAATCATTTCAAAACATCTCAGATTATTGATTGAAAAACATGAATAATAGAACCATTTTACTTTAATTTTGCTGGTAGATTATTAATGGATAAGAGGACCATTAGTAAATGTTATTTTACCGTCTTTTAAATTTTTATCATATCTATGAATTTAAAACATATATTTAAAATACTAGCTCATGGTTGGCTCTTGCTTTTACACAATCTGCTAATATTTTACTTTAACTAGAATGCCTAGGTCATACACATTTAATGCAATTATTGATATGGCTTAATTTAACCATCTTGCTATTTATTTCCTTTTTGTCTGATCTGTTTTGGTACTGTTTCCCTCTTTGCCTCTTTCAGAATTTTAGAATGTCTTTGTGATTCTATTTTTATCTACTGTGTCTTACTTGTTATAGTTCCTTATTGTATTTATTTCTCATGATTGCTCTAGAGTTTACAATATACATCTTTCACATACCTGAGGCTGCCATCAAATAACAGTAAACTCTTTTATGATGTAAGAATCTCACAACAGTGTAATTCCGTTTTCCCCAACTATTATTTTGCTATCATTATAGATTTTACTTCTGCATGTGTTTTTTTAATTTTCTTTTAAAAAATTTTAATGTTTATTTATTTTTGAGAAAGAGAGAGAGAGAGAGCAAGCAAGGGAGGAATACACAGAATCAGAAGCAGGCTCTGGGTTGTGAGCTGAGCTGTTAGCACAGAGCCCGACGAGGAGCTCAAACTCGCGGAGTGTGAGATCATGACCTGAGCGGGAGTCAGACGCTTAACCCATGGAGCCACTCAGGCACCCCATACTTTGGCGTATGTTTTAAATCTCAAGGTACATTGGGGGCACCTGGGTGGCTCCATCCGTTAAGCGTCTGACTCCCGCTCAGGTCATGATCTCCCGGTTTGTGAGTTCGAGCCCCATGTCCGGCTGTGTGCTGACAGCTCAGAGCCTGGAGCTGCTTCGGATTCTGTGTCTCCCTCTCTCTCCCTGCCCTTCCCCTGCTCATGCTCTGCCTCTCTCTGTCTCTCAAAAATAAATAAATGTTAAAAAAAAATCTAAATCTCACAGTACATTGTAGTTTTTTTTCTTGCTTTAGACAATAATATTTTAAAAGGATTAAAAATAACAAATACCCTCTCGTTTTTATATTTATCTGCAATTTTAGTTTCTGGACATCTTCACTTCTGACTTGATATCATTTTGCTTCTTTCCAAATAACTTCTTTTAACTTTTCTTGCATTGCAAGTCTGCTGACAATAAATCCTTTCAGCGTTTGATTGTCCAAAATTTTATTCCGTTTTCCTTTTTGCAAGATAATTTCAAAGACTAGGATTCCAGGTGATAATTTTATTTGAGTACTTCAGAGATGTCTCTCTGTGGCCCTCTGGCTTGTAGAGTTTCTGTCCAGAAGATTCCTCTAATCTTTATCTTTTTCCTCCACGTGTAACTGCCTCTCTCTGTGACTGACTTCAAGATTTTATCTTGGGTTGTCAGCAGTTTGCTTATTAGAGGTACTTTCCTGTGTTTTTCTTTGTGATCCTTTTGCTTATTTCTCTAAGCTTCTTGATCCTGTGATACATTGTTTCTCATTCCATTTGGTGAAATTTTTTTACAGCTTTGGTTGTTTCTCTTAGGTATAAAATGTACATTTTTTTTTTAAACCTTTGGGATGCAGCATAGGCAGTTATTAAAAAAAAATTAGTGTTTATTTATTTTTGAGAGAGAGAGGCAGAGCACGAGCAGGGGAGGGGCAGAGAGAGCGGGAGACACAGAATCCGAAGCAGGCTCCAGGCTCCGAGCCCTCAGCACAGAGTCCGATGCGGGGCTCGACCTCACCAACCGGGAGATCATGATCTGAGCCAAAGTCGGACGTTCAACCAACTGAGCCACCCAGGCGCCCCTAAAATGTACATTGTTTAAATACTCGGAGTCTCCTTTCAAATGCCACTACACTATTTCAGGTGTAGTGTGGATACACCCCCCACATCCTTCCTCTCATCCCTGTGACATACCCACATTCACTTCATGTACACACGGGGTAGAATCACCAGATACAGTGCTGCTATATTCTCTTAATAGTTACCGTTGTATCAATTAAGAGTGAGAAAAAGAGGAAAGTGACATTTTATTTTCATTTCACTCTTCTCAAACATTCTTTTGTGTGGAGATCCAAGTTTATGACGTCCAACATTTTTCTTCGGCCCAAAGAACTTCCTTAACCGCGTCCACTGAAAATGATTACGTGTAGTTTCAGTTTGTCTGATGAAATCTTTATTTCTCCTTAATTATTAAGGTTAATTTCACTGGCTGGGGAATCCTAGGTTGGCAATTAATTTCTTGCACAATTTGAAGATTTCATCCGCTCTGTTCTTTCTCACATGGTTTCCGATGAGAAATCAGCTGTATTCCTATTTTTCTCAAGGTAAGAGTGGGTTTTTAGCCTTTCTGATTTCCTTCAGGATTTTCTGTTTGTCTTTGATTTTCTTCAATGTGAATATTATATGCCCGGGTGTTGTCTGAGCTTTCTGCATCTGTGGTTTGGTGTCTGTCCTCATTTTGGATATTTCTCAGCCATATTTTCTTTAAATATTTCTTCTGCCTGTTCACTCTTTCTTCTCCTTCTAGTTATCTTATAATGTGTATTTTTTTTTCTTTTTTACCTTTTGCTACTGTCCCACACGTTTGGCATGTTCCGTTCGTTCTCACTCTTATTTACTTTTTTCTCTTTGCATTTAAATCTGGGAAGTTTTTAATGACTCGCTTTTAATTTCCCTGATTCTCTCCTGAGCTGTGTCAAATCTTCTGATGAGCCATCAAAAGGCATTCTTCGTGTCTGTTACAATGCTTTTCTTTCTAGTGTTACCCTTGGGGTTTTCTTTTTTTCTTATAGTTTCCACCTTGTGGCTGACATTACCCATGAGGTCTTGCATGAGATCGCCTTTTTCCATTAGATCCCTTCTTGTGTTAATTGGGTTATTTTCAGTTCCTTGTCTGATACTTCCAACATCTGTGTCATATATGAGTGCAGTTCTGACGATCGCTCTGTCTCTTCAAACTGCACTTTTTCTTGAATGGTTTGTTGAAACACGTTGTGGGAGGACAGTTTCTGAGGTAAGCATCCCTTTCTTGTGAGGATTTATATTAATCCAGGTAGGAGCTGGGCTGTGGTTAATGTTTTTATCGTAAAGTCCCGGAGGCTTCAGATTCCTGAGATGTCCTTGTTTTTCTTTGTCTTCTTGCCTTTGGGGATTCTTGTTGTACTGCTTCTCTAAGGGTCTATGCTGTGAAGCTCTCGCCACTGTGTTCCTTCAGTGTTTTACCCGAGTTTTTGTATGGTGGGAGAGAGTGGAAAAGGAAAAGAGCCCCATCATCTTCTGACCAGCTTTTAGTTTTTTGATAGGTCTCTCAGAGGTATGTATGGCTTTTGCAGGTGTTTTTATCCCTCCTTTAGGGATGTAGGTTTTTTTTGTATGTTTTTGATTTTGTTTTTACCTCCTTCTACATTCTACTCCTTTCCCCAGCTGAGAGAGTCCTAATCCATTTCCTTGAAGCCCAGTTCCCTGCTCCCTATGTTCTTACTGCTGCCCCTTCCCCACCCCTGCCCACGCACGCACCCTCAAATAAAACAAAAAGGCTGATGCGGGATGGAGTAGGGAGTTGTTCTCCTCCCCTGGATGGGATAAGATTTCAGTGTTGCTACTATTCAACTTCATTTGCCAGTGTCGTGAGAGAATCTTACTCAGATTCTTACAATAAAAAGTTAGTACAATTCCTACAGTGAAAGACCAAGAACATATGGAGACCCCCTTTGACTGAAGCCCCAGAAGTTTCTAACTTTCCTTCTAGTCCACACTTCTTCTTTAGCAATTAATCAAATTTACTAGTTGTGATGGTTACGTTTTAGTGTCAACTCACATAGGTACCCAGTTGTTTGGTTAAATTCTAGTCTGGATGTTGTTGTGAAGGTATTTTTTAGATGTGATTAACATGTAAATCAATAGATTTTGAGTAAAGTAGATGGCCTTCCAAATGTGGGTGGGCCTTATCCAATCAGTTGAAGGCCTTAAGGAAAGGATTGACTTCTCCTGAAGAGGAAGGAATTCTGCCTCCAGACTGCCTTTGTACTCAAGACTACAACTTTTATTTCTGCTAGACTTTCCCACCTCCTAGTCTACCCTGTAGATTTTGGACTTGCCAGCTCACAAAATTGCATGAGCCAATTTCTTAAAATGTCTCAATACACACACACACACCCCTCATTGTTTCTGTGTCCATGCAGAACCCCTACTAATACAGTGCTCTTTGCATTTTATGTAGAATGTTTAACATACTAATAGAGTTATTTTCAAATCCTTATCTGATAGTTTCCACCTCTAAATCTGGTTTGGTTAATGGTTTTATCTTTAGTCCATGGGTCATTCTGGTATTCTCACTTTTTTTTTTCTTTTTTGAGTTCTTCATAGTTGTTGATTGCATCCTAGACATTTTGGCAGAAGAACAGGGGAGAGACTGTGGTAGCGTATTTATACCCAGAAATGGGCATGACTCTTCCTTCATAAGACCTTTATTGTGTAAGATTGAGTCACTACGGTCAATAATTGGTCTGAGTATGGGCTTTGCCATTGTTCTGGTTACCTTTGATGTATCACAGGCTCAGATACCTCCCACTGTCACTGCCCCGTGTTGATTTTAAAGGCTAGAGTGCCAGAGATTTTCTCAAAAGTCCTGCTCCACATTTAGCTTTCAGTAAGCCCTCCACACCTGTACCACAGAGGATTCTCTCATCCTTCCACAAATGAACTGGTGTCATTTGTCACTCAGTGAAAGCCTCATGGTGGGACAGGGCTGTGTCTCAATCATAGCTAAGCTTTTGTGCCTGAGTCTCCAGAGTGATGCTTCCTCAGCATTCCTGCCCCTTCTTTGTATTTCTGTGTCAGTGACGCTGGGTAAGAACAGGTTCCCCGCCTTTTGCTAAGTGACACTGTAGGTGACAATGACGTGGAGGCATGGCTCTCTGTCTTCTGAGTGGGAGTAGAACTGTCATAAGTGAAAAGAAAATAAAACATCTTCAACTTATTGCCAGTTGGGGAATTCTGAAAACTTTCTATTTTAAGAGAAAATGGTATGGTCTATGGAAGAAAATAGAGATCAGCAAGTCTCCCCCAGATGGCCAGTCAATGAGCTACACTACTTAGTTTAAAAATGTCAAAACACTAACTTTGTTTACATGGCACTGAGTCTGGACATGTAAGACATCAAGTGCTGACGGCATTCAGGCCATTGCAAGTATTTCAAAGTCATGTTCATCACCTTGCTCAAAGTTCCCTTACTCTTCAGTGTACGGAGTTTCTATAGAAACTGTAAGTAAATATATACACAGCATTCTGATAGAGCATATTTAATGATATACAAAGTTGGCGCGATGCTAGACCCAAAACAATGGTGTTTTATCAGGGGTGAGGTGCTGAGTCTTGCTTTTGACAGCTTGTTTATTTTATTTGGATTTCATCGTTTCGTAAAAGCCATCCTCCATACCCATCTCTGATTATCCATCTTTTCTTCTTGCCACACACCCAGTTTTACAGTGTTACCATGAAAACTCTGAAATAAAGTCACGGTGTTGCTGTGAGCTATTTCTTGAAGGAACTGACTGAATGGAAACTTACAAGTTGTGGACTTCCTTACGCATTTACGGGTCCTCATCATTCAAATTCGATTAGTCAATCCAAACACGATGCTGAATTCTTCTTGTGCTCTTGCTGCCTCTTCCTTTGGTCGCTGAGTGATATCTGACTCTACCTGAGAATGGTGTGAGGCAAAGAAAAACATTTACACTGGTATCACTTCCCAAGCAGGTTTTAGTCTTCCACCTTGGGAAAATTAAAATTAAATCTTCACATAAAATCCTATTTATTTTGGGGGAAAGTATTGCAATGACTGTCAAATAATAGTATGTTTACACTTACCTATGTTTTTTTTTGTTTTGTTTTTTCAATCACTGCAATCTCATGTTTCCCATCAGAGAAATAAAGACACAAGTGATAACAGCTGCTAAAAATAACAACTGATAGCTGGTCTTAGACCTGCAGTCTTAAGATAGTTTTGTTTACGATGCACAATAAGCGATCGTAAATCTTAAAAATTCTGCAGTCTTCTTCAATGAGAAGGAAATTGGACTTGAGGTCAGGATAATCTTGGTTGCCTCCCAGCTCTGCTACTTTCTGTGTGCTTTCCTGGGAAATTCCTTTTCACCTCTGGTTCTCAGTTTCCTCACTTAAAATTGTATTAATACCCTGTGTGTATCCCAGGACACCTGAGAAGAACAAATGGATTAATGCGTTTGTACCTAATGTGGTTAAAAATCGATGCCCTTATGGCTTGCACAAGTTAACACTGTATTTGTCAATCGGTCTTATTTTGGAGATTGGTCTTTCTTCAATTCTAACACATTTTATCCATTTAAAGGTTTCTTTTCAATATTTCAATATTTTTAACAATATCAATTGTTTTTCCACTTGCATGTGGAAAAAAAGAGTTCATTGTTGTTTTGATTGGGTCATCCAGGCAATAAATAGCTTCGTACTAGCTGTGTTGGCTTGTGAATTTGAAAATAAAGGAGCTTTTTCTAAGAAACTGAGACATTAAAATTTTGAATTGCCAATCTTCTGGCTTTTAAAATTTTTAATTCAGGAAATAATTTCCATGTGAATATAGACTCTTCTAATTAAAATGTTGTTCCCTTAAACTTTTTTTTTTTTTTTTAACATATCAACACATTCCTCTAATAGACCACACAACAACTCCATTCTTTAAAAAATATGCAGAGGACCATATCATTAGTAGGAGTAGGAAAACAAATTCTGGTAAAAATAAAAATTTCCCACAAGTCTGCCCATTAGCCAAAGTAACTTTGAAGACATTTGATGATTTTTCCCTCAATGCTTGTTCTTTCTTTCTTTCTTTCTTTCTTTCTTTCTTTCTTTCTTTTAACAAGAGTATAGTTAAAAGAAAACATAGTGCTGATCATAAATACAAACTCAGAATCAGAAATTTAATGGTCTGTGAAAATATTCTTCCCTAATCCTAGGGGAAATATTTCCCTGGAGCTTTGGTGAACATAACACATGGAATTAGCATTTCTGCTTAATTTGAAGTCATTTGCCCTTAAAATTTACTGATATTCTCCCAAAATAAAGATCCACGAATTCTGATCTTCAATACTGTCTCCTCATCTGTTGGTCATTTTAAATTTGGTACATACAAAAGCTCTTCTTGGGGGGCATAGTCCAGCATAAATAAAGGCCAATATTAACATGATTCAGGGAGTACACATTCTTTCTTTTGTTAGCACAAAACCCTTGATTCTTTATAGATATGATATATATATATGGTGGTAGAAAGAATATGGTCTAGTGTGAACGTCTGTCACTAGAGCTTACAAATCCACTGGAGGGAACCATCCCAGGGCTTCATTGGGAGATCAGGAATTATTATTATTTTTTTTAATTATTCACTTTTTTTAAGTGTATTTATTTATTTATTTTGAGAGAGAGAGGAAGAGACGAGAGAGAGAGAATCCCAAGCAGACTACACACTATGAGTGCGGAGCCTGACGCAGGGCTGGAATCCACAAACCATGAGATCATGACCCTAGTCGAAGTCAAGAGTTGGATGTTTAACCTATGAGCCACCCAGGTGCCTCAAGGAGATCGAGGAATCCAACCAGGCATTTCTCCTTAATTACGGTTTCTGAACAAAATACCTAGTGTTTTCAAAGTTCTCTTATTTTTATTATATTTAATTTTTTTAATGCTCATTTTATTTTTGAGAGAAAGAAGAGGGAGAGTGAGAGGGGCAGGGACAGAGTGAGAGAGGGGGACACAGAATCTGAAGCAGGCTTCAGGCTTTGAGATGTCAGCACAGAGGCCGACACGGGGCTCAAACCCACAAGCCTTGACATCGTGACCTGAGCCGAAGTTAGACGCTTAGCCAACTGAGCCACCCAGGTGTTCCTTAAAAGTTCTTTTAAAGGGTAAATGTGATCTAAGAGTCAGAAGGGAGGGGAGGTTTTGTGATGTTTCCACTCTGCCATCTAATTATGGAGGATGACTGATTCTTTCTGCTCTGCTATTGTCTGTTTATTCGAATATAACTTTCCTTATAAACCTCCTTCAGGTTTCTTATTTTATACACAGTAGAAAATACTGTATAAAATGCTTAACATATTTTCTGCCTTTCCTAAACCATATCTTTACTGTAGTCATGCGTTTATACAGAAGGGAAAGATTAAATGAAGTTTGAGAATGGGTATTTTTTTTTCCTTTAAGAAACTCTCGTTTACCCTCAATATTTATAATATGAGGGAAAACAAAGCCCGATTCTCTCCTGAACAGACTCTGTTTCTTTTTCAATTTTTCATGATCGTGGTTATAAGAAATTTGGTTGAAAACACAATACAATTTTTTTGACGTCATAGATATAAATGTAAATATATTAAAGGGTTGAGTATTATAGCGCCAAGATATTACTTTCTGTTTACTAATTAAAAATCCATTGTAAAGGCTTATTGTTATAAATTGATCTAGAAAGGCTCATTGTTATAAGAATTTTAACAATAGGTGGCATGACACGTCTGTGCCCTCTTACACTACCCTTATTGCGTCCATTCACTAATTCATTCTCTCAACCAACTCTGTGTGATGCCTTTTGCATTCAAAGCACTGCCAAGCTCTGAGTGGAGAAACCAGCCATGAAGATTTATGGATCTTACAAACCATGCCTATAAAAATGAGTCAGGAAGCGGTGCAACCATGGCAATATTTGCAATATGATTTGACTGAGAATTATAAATTATGTCTGAGCAGAGCCCCTTAAGTCACGTTTTAAGTCACTGTCCCATTAGTAATTTAATACATGGTAATAGAAATGGTGGCCCCTTAAAAAACTGGCCACCCAGTCTTTTAGGCCCGTTTCTCCTTCCTTCCTGATGATTCCCACCCTGAGATCAGCCTTATTTGTCCACAGACTATATCAGCCTGATCATTTATATATAGGCAAGGAGGCAAATGTCCATCACTCAGATAAAGTTTTCATGTGAAATCTAAAATATTCTTCATTTGAACTGAAATAAATGGAGACATATTGCCAGGAATGATAACATCTAACAGGTTAGAATTGGTTTCGAGCTGTGTTGACTCTTTCCTGACTTCACTTCTCTCCAGTGATCTACAGCCAAAGGCTATGTCTGCTACAAGTCCCAAATCTTTAGTAATGAATCTCATCATCCTCCCAGACGGATGTTTCCCAGTTATCGCACATGGCGTTGGCCATCTTCCCTAGGAACAAGCCAGGATTAACATGGAAAGAGTTCTTTTCATCCAGCCTCTAAATTGAACACTTCCTCCAACTTCTGTTTGAAGCCATAATTCTCCCACAAATATGTGCAGAATGGTTCACACAAGGGTTCAGATGGAAACCGCCCTCTTGGTGACAGTGTGGGACCTTCCTGGCCACTAGCAGACTACCCCATCTAGGCCAATGATCTAGATAACGTATGAGAAAGAGACGTTCCTCACCCAGAAGAACCACCTTTTCCACAAGGATTCCACTTTACCTGAAGCTCTCTCTTGCAGATGGTCTCATCCTTCCATAATTGACCTGCCTTAATATAGCTGCTTTAGAATCATCTTCTTCAATCCACAATTCTATGGCCCTCCTCTACAGTGCTTATTAAAACAGTCACTCATTTTTGGTTTCGTCGCCTCAAGTACAATGCTACCTCTGCCCATTGCTGCCATCTAGGATATTCTAGGCTCTGGCTCTCTGGGCTCCTTTTTTTTATTTTTTTAATTTTTTTTTAATGTTTATTTATTTTTGAGAGAGAGAGACAGATAGAGAGAGAGAGAGAGAGACAGAGCGATTAAGGGAGGGGCAAACAGAGGGAGACACAGAATCTGAAGCAGGCTCCAGGCTCTGCGATGTTAGCACAGAGCCTCACACAGGGCTCTAACTCGCAAGCTGTGAGATCATGACCTGATCTGGGTCGCCCAGCTGACTGAGCCACCCAGGTGCCCCTCTCTGGCCTCTTTTTACCTGAATTCTTTCTACCTCCTGCAAAATTCCATGTCCGCCTAGCTTCACAGTATGGCTCCTCGGTTTTCAATGGTCTCCTCTTGGTCAGTCAACTGCACTTACCTTTCTTTTGGTCACACACTGCCATGTCCACTCTGTACTTGTTGTTAACTTGTTGCACTGCTAAAATCACTAGTTTGGACATCCCACTCTGGCCACATTTGCTTATACTTTAAGCTATTAGTTTCATTACTTTTTACTCATTTCTTAACATAATCTCTTAATTGCTTCCATCAAACGGTTTTTGGTCTTTCCAGCTTAGACATGGTTTGTTTTTCTTGTTGGCCAATAGTGTCCTTGACTAGCCTCTTGCTTCATCATCTTTCTATCAACCATCAGGTCTGGGTTGATTTAACAATCTGTTGTCTTCCCACAAATGCCTAGCTTCTAGGATAATGAGGAAACATTCACATTATAAAATAAGCTGGAAAGCAGTTGGGCTACAAAGTTAGTGAGACCCATCCATCTACTTACATTCATACCAAAAAGGATATTGCTTATATCTTCCAGAAGTGGTATCTCTCTTTCTGTCTAAAGTGAATATCTTCATCTGAGACCTAGTTCCCTTTTCCTTTTGCCTGGCTTTCTCAATGTTTTAATTTACCTATTGTTACAAATCACCACAAATGTACCAGGTTAAAACATCGAACATAGAATCTCACAGTTTCTGAAGGGCAGGAATCCAAGAGTGGCTTAGCTCCATGGTTCTTGCTCTGGGACTATAGTGGGCTTGTGATAAGCCAATGGCTGAGACTCTGGTCTATCAAGAGTGAACTGGGAAAGGTCTACTTTTCAGTTCACTCACACGGTTGTGGGAAGACCTCAATTCCTTGCCATATGCAACTTTCCACAGGCTCCCTGAGCTTACTCACAACCTGGTTACCCCCAGAGAGACTGCAACAAAGAGCAGCCAAGACAGAAGCATAGTATCTTTTTAAATCTAACTCAGGAGTGGCATAACGTCATTTTTTGCCATGTTCTATTTGTTAGACCAACCCTCGTAAAATGAAGACAGTTACAAAAAGGTGTGAGCAGCATGGGTGGAGATCATTGGTGGCCATTTTGGAGACTGGCCACTAAGCTAAGGTATTTCAAATTCTTGAATTTTCCCCTCTTTCTTATATTGTTAATATATGGTTGTTGTTACTATTGCTTGGGCTCTCTTCTATTAGCTTTTAATATTTAAATGTGTTAAATTTCTCTCACTGGAAAAATCTCACATGTCTTTATATTGCAACCTGAATTTTGTTCACACTGCTCTGCTGAGATTATGATTGCCAAGATCACTGGGGGTATCGTTGTGGTTGGATCTTATGCACAATGTTCAGTCTTTAGATCTCACCTGAGAACTGAAATGCAGTTCACATTGAGAACCACTTTCTCTCTTTTAATATACTTTATGATTTAGGGCAGTGTTGGCATCATAGCAATATTGAGAAGAAGGTACAAAGATCTCCCATACGCCTCCTGCTGCTACACAAGCACAACCCCCCATGCCCACTATCACTGTCCCCCACCAGAGTGTTACATCTGTCACAACCAGCGAATTTTTACTGACAGACCTTTATCACTGAGTCCACAGTTTACAACAGGGTTTACTCTTGGAGTTGTACTATGGGTTTTGACAAATATACAGTGACATATATCCACTATTATAGTACCAAACACAAAGTATTTTCATTGCCCTAAAAATCCTCTGGGTCTCACCTATTCATTCTTCCTCTCGACCTCAACTAACTCCTGGCAACCACATAACTTTTTACTATCTCCATAGTTTTACCTTTTCCATAATATCCTATCATTGGAAGCTTACAGTATTAGCCTTTTCATATTGGCTTTTCTTTTCACTTAGTTGTGTGCATTTAAGTTTCCTCCATGTCTTTTCATGGCTTTCTAGCTCATTTTTTTTTAATGTTTATTTATTTTTGAGAGAGAGAGAGACAGAGTGCAAGCAAGGGAACAGCAGCAAGAGGGAGACACAGAATCCGAAGCAGGCTCCAGGCTCTGAGCTGAGCTGTCAGCGCAGAGCCCAACACAGGGCTCAAACTCATGGACCGTGAGATCATGACCTGAGCTGAAGGCGAACGCTTAACCAATGCTTAACCAACTGAGCCACCCAGGCACCCCAGTTACTAGCTCATTTCTTTTTAGCACTGAACAATGTCCCATTGTCTGCTTGTGCCACAGTTTATTTATCCATTTACTCATTGAAGGACATCTTGTTTGCGTCCATGTTTTGGCAATTATGAATAAAGCTGCAATAAGTGTCCATGACCCTGTGTTATCTAGGTTTTCTACACCTTTGCACTCTGTGTCCTGTTGATGTTACTTAAAGCTCTGTTTCAATCCTCTTCTCTTCAGACATTATATCTTCTTCTTAGGAGACCTCACTTATTTTCATGTCTTTTTTTTTTTTAATGTTTGTTTATTTTTGAGATAGCATGAGTGGGGGAGGGGCAGAAAGAGAGGGAGACAGAGGATCTGAAGTGGGCTCCACACTGATAACAGCGAGCCTGATGTGGGGCTCAAACTCATGAGCCATGAGATCATGACCTGAGCTGAAGTTGGATGCTCAGCCGACTGAGCCACCTAGGTGCCCCTATATTCATGTATTTATCATCTAAGTACTGACAATGGCACAAGAACATGAAATCCTTGAATGTAACTGAAGATAAAATGTGGAAAAGAAGTTTCAGATGAATAACTGGCTCTAAGACACATTGTTTTATAGTTACTTGAGCTAGTTTTCCCACTGAAAAGCATTTTTAAATATTCAAATAAATTTTGATGCAGATAAGATAATAGCAATTGCTCTGCATAAGTTTGCACTTTCAGAAAATTGTCTTGAAAAACATGGTGGTTAATGTTTGCTGTTTAGAGCATTGTAATGGCATGGAGTTTTTGAAAATTGACTTCATAAAGTGTGAATTGTTTCCTAAAGAAAAGGTTTTCATGTTGTCTTCTTCCATTCTGGTTCTGGTATGTGCGAAAACTATGCATGCACATTCTTATTGCATTTGGTACATATTTCCTTCCAAAAAATATACTGAATTCTACTGACACAACCAGTGTTTGATAATGTCTATAGTCTTTCAGACATAATTAAAACTTGTACTATTCAAGTAATTGAACTATTATATTTATATTTACTTATCCATCTCCCTAAGATGTCTATAAAAATACTCAACAGGGATACTGACTTAATTTCTGGATCTAAAATGTTAATGATATAAATGTTAAATAGGATGTGCATGAAGCCACAATTACATTCAGAAGAAATTTCTTCAAGAAATAGATCTTACTAATCTGTATTCTTAAGGCTCAAACATTTTAAGACCCTTGTTTAGACCTTTTTCTATGTGAGTTTCAAGAGAGAATGAAAGTTTTCAGCGTATAAATTCCAGGAAGGAGACTGCGAGTTTTCCATATCATTTAATGTAGCCATTGTTTGAAGTAGCATGTGAAACCTAAATGTAACTGCTTATGGTTAGAACTAAAATTTGGGTTTACATAGTCTGAAACTGTTAATGTTAATTTTAAATATGTAGTGTTTTTTTTTTCTTTTTTATGTTCTTTTAAAGGCTCCTGTCATTATCAATTCATGCGTTGGTATGGCAATAACCAAAGGATGGCTAGATGTTTAGAAAAAGAAACAAAAATGTGGAAAATTCTTTCCAATACCCCTTGTCCTTTTCCCCTGCATGCATGTGTGTGGATGTGCACACACACTCACTCAACCATTCGCTATATGTAGAGCAACATTTACGCCTAGATTTCTCATTAGAACTTTATGTCACCCTTTCACTTTTTATAGATTTGGCTACTGCTATCTGAAGACAAAGGCCACCTAAAGTACTGTCACATTATATTAAAATGTGTGCACATACACACTATTGTCACCATCTTCCATAGATTCACTTAGGAGGAGATGAACGTATTCAACCAGGATTTTAGAAGCATAACATGCAGAGCTCTGTTGGCCAGGTGTATTCCATGTTACTGCGAGAGTAGGCTGGAGTTGTGCAATTATAGCCAATTAAATAATCTGATAGTCACCAAACCCAACGTTAGCACAGAAAACCATGATGAAAATTTCTATACAGACATATCGAATGACAGCCATTTTACAGCTGTTATTGAATTCATAGTTAGAGTCATTGTGCTACAGCTGTGAGGCAATAGCCCTTGAAATAAATTGCCAAAATTCAGCTACTAAGGACCTCTACGATTAGGTAGGTTTTGGGGGGGTTAGTTTTGCTGTGCTTTGTTGGACAAGTTGCCATTTTGCTTTCCTGTAGAAAGTGTGTATCAAGTAAAGAAATTAGTTTATGCTAGTTTGGCATTCTAGAAACTTCTGAGCTCTTTCAGCTCTGTAGGGTGTCATTTGGTGCATGGAGCAACTTAGTGCTCTATAGCTGCATAAATTATTTATTTAGGATACTAAATAGTATCATTTGCCCCGGAAGAATTAATGCATTTCCTTATGTGTCTAACTTCTATTTGGGGGATATCTTATGAGAGACTATACACCAACGTAGGTTAAGATTCACTGAAAATTCAGTTCATGATTGATGTCTGTTATTTGTATGTGTCACTGTTTTCTTGGACAACATGGTGGCCAGGGATTGAACAATGGAAATGAAGCCAGAACCACACATGATCCTTAAATCATAGCTTGCATCCATAAACAACTGGCATATTGAAACAAAGGACCTGATCAGATTTAAGTCCTTGGCTGTGTCAAAGTTTTCAGTCTCAAAATTGGGTATATACTGATTAAAAGAACAGTCTATTAAGAGAATAATTCTACTAGAAGCTCAATAGATATCTCACTCTAACAGTCCATCACATCAGAATCTGGTTAGGTAGTCCAAAAAGTTACTGAAGGTAGAAAACCATGGAAAATAAAGATGTGTGTGTGTGTGTGTGTGTGTACAGGTAAAGCATATAAATGCACATTTTGTTTTTTCTAATCTTTTGATAAACTTTCTCTGAGTCTCAGGTAGTTGACGTTTCTTCTATTTCCCTGTGGCCTTGAAGACAAAAACCACACTCTTGTGTTCCTCATTGGAGCAATGGAAAACATGAAGACACTTGTATAGAAATTTGAGTACAATGTGTTTCCTGGATTTTTATGATACCTTTCTTAAATTTTAAAAAACGCTTTGCCCAAACCCATTCTGACATATTTTGGGCAACTTGCAATCATTGCATTTTTAAAACATTTAACTTAGTTTTATAAAACAAAAACTAAAAGTCTTTTCAACACTTAGGTGTTTTATGTGGTATGCAATTAAATACCATAACTACAATACCAAGTACATCTGACAATAGGCTTAGCAGGAAGCAGATCTGACACTTAATAAGTGAGAAACCACACCTCTGGGAACAGACTGGGGCAGCTACACTATGCATTGGTCTGAGAATCCAACAGTACAAATTATAGAAGGTGTGGAGAGTTGGGTGAGTCATCCAGTGGAAGCTTGTGAAAAGCATCTGTAGATTTGATGTTTGAGCTGGAATCAAGATTTTGAGCCAATTCCACCTGGTGCTGCCACTCAAATGAATTATTCAATTGCTATCACTATAAGATAAGTCAAAAAAAAATGCTTCGATCCTCATCCACCATGATTTGTCATGTGACTTTGCTCTTCGTGTTCACAAGATCACCGTGGTGACCAAACATTGCATCTTAATTCCAGGTGGGAAGAAAAAGTATGTGACGAAAATAAAAGTGTAGCACTTCTACTGGAAAAGTAACGTTTCCAGAGAAGTCACCAGCAGTGTTTGGGTTACTTCTTGTGTTCAAGAAATGATGTGCAAGAAATTACATCACATAGGTATTCCTAGATGCAACCAAAGCTGGATTTAGATATTCAGAAGAGCATACCGGAAGCGGAAAAAAGAAAACAAGATTCTTTTGGTAAAAAAGAAGGGGAACTTATGTGGTACAGGAAGCTAGCAGGGTTTGTGCTTTCAAATAGCTCAAAGGCCACCTCCTCTGGGAAGCCTTCCCAGACTTACCCCAGGTTCCCTGTTAAGAGTTCTCATAGGCCCAAATACATTTTCAAGTAATTTTGCTTTTATGTCTCTGTTCCTTGATTGCTATTTTCTCCCTTATAGAAGGATGATGGCAGGGATCTGTTTCCGTTTTTGCTCACTAATTTATACCTAGATTCTGACATACTGCCTGACATATAGTAAGTACTTGATATGCTTATTTTTTTAATGAATAACTGATTACTATTATTTAAAACATATCCAATGAAGAAATGATTTGGTGTTGCTTTATAGTCTATGCAGTGCTTTTAAACACCTTCAAAATTAGGTCTCTTTTTTCCCTCCAAGTGTTTTTTTTTTTTTTTTTTTTTTTCTGACTGAAACCCATTTTTATTCTTCATTTATATGAAAGGAGAGAATAATTGGTCAGTATCCTCATTATAACAATTTTATTTCTTTTCTTTAGAATGAGTTCTTTTTTTTTTAAATTTTTTTTTAACCTTTATTTATTTTTGAGACAGAGAGAGACAGAGCATGAACGGGAGAGGGTCAGAGAGAGGGAGACACAGAATCTGAAACAGGCTCCAGGCTCTGAGCTGTCAGCACAGAACCCGACGCGGGGCTCGAACTCACGGACCGCGAGATCATGACCTGAGCCGAAGTCGGACACTTAACCGACTGAGCCACCCAGGCGCCCCTAGAATGAGTTGTTGAGTGAGGTGTTTATATTACATTTTCTAGGAAAACTATCTACAGTGTCTTTCTTCGAAATTCTCTTTTCATTGTCATTGTTCAATCATAGATATAAAACATTCATGTAAGGAGAGACCACAGGACCCCTCTGGTTCAACTTCCTCACTTTGGAGGTAGAGAAACTGAGGCCCAAAGAGGTTAACTGAATTTCTCAAATGACATAGGAAAAGTTCCTGGCAGAGGCAAAATATCGACCTGGGTTTCCAATTAATTCCCTGTTTTGTACTGTATTTCTTTATATGACATGGCTTTTGTGACCCAAATAAGATACAGTAATGAATAAAGTCCTCATCAACACATGTATCCAAGAAATGATCTACTGTTTTTGGTTGTTCCATCTAAACTGAAATTGGCCAAAAACAACCCCCCCCAAAAAAAACAAAAACAAACAACAAACAAACAAAAACCGAAATTTGGTCTAGTGTTTATAAACAAGGAATAAAGAGTTGAAGATGTATTAATCAGGCTTACTGTTATATTTGAAATCCTTTAAAAATAATCTTTCTGTTTCATTTACCATCTCTAAATTATGTTATATAGTTGTTTGTGTGTCAGTAAGAGTTTATATGTTTGGATTTCATAAATATGGGGTTAAAATACTGTATTAGTTTGAAAGAACTGCCATAACAGAGTACCCAGACTGGGCAGCCTAAGCAATGGCAGCCGACTTTCTCATAGCTCTGGGGTTTGGAAGTCCAAGATGAAGGTGTTGGCAGGGTTGACTTCTTCCAAAGCCTCTCTCCTTGGCTTGCAGATGGCTATCTTCTTCCTGTGTCCTCACATGGTCTTTCCTCTGTGTGGTCTGTGTCTTAATCTCCTCTTCTTATAAGGACACCAGTCATATTGGATTAAGGTCCACCCTAAAGGCCTTCTTTTAACTTAGCCTCTTTAAAGCCCCTGTCTCCATATATAGTCACATTCTGAGGTGCTGGGGGTTAGACCTCAACAAAAGAATTCTGGGGGACGTAGTTCAGCACATAAGAAATACTCATCAGGTAATTCCTATAAGAAGTCTGCAGAAGGACCCAACATCCTAAGAGAATATATTCCTATCCTTTACTGAGGAAATGTTTTTAGAATTTTAATTAATCAATACACTGTAACAATACTTTTTCTATCTTCAATATCAGGCTAACACTGTTAATGAAAAATTGGGAAAAATTCTGTTGTAGCTGGAGATCCAACTATTGATTGACTTCTCAACTGTTTTTGAAGGATACATACCACCCAAGTGACTTCAATTTAGCCACCCATAAGAACCAAGACTGTGTATGGAAACATTACCTAGACACAAACATCACTCCTAGCTTTGGGGCCTTCAGAAAACTTATTAATCTCTTTAAGTTTCCTCATCTACAAAATAGAGACAGTGACTACATGAAGAATTGCTGAATAGCATTAACTAAATTAAGGTATGGAATATATTGTCCCTTAATATCACTTTTCACGTCTCATTTTGTCAATCACAGTTTTGTTAACAAATTTCATGTGCCAAAAGTTGTGAAATTTGAATACTTAATTATCTGTATAATCCTAACTTTAATTTTCATTTCATATACATGGTATCATAATGGATAATATTCCAGAAGGTAGCCAGTCCAATCAGATGCAATAGGTAAATTTTACACTCAGTTCAAAGAACAAAGTTAAATTTTAACTGTTTCATGAGACTGGACAGTGGAGTAAAAGTTCTTTGTTCCTGATCCCATCTAGTAAGGTTTGTCTATTGAACATGGCATTATCCCAGCTCCCTTGGAAATGGCTAAGGGACTGAAAAACTGTCAATGTGTTGCTTAATTACCTGCACCTGTCTACATAAGAACATCTTATGTGGTAATTATGGATCTGGTGCAAACCATCATGCATGGGGCTTTATTGTGTTTCAATTTCCCTTCATATCTCAATCCAGTCCCAGGGCTACCTTTTGGCTTATGAGCACCCCCATTCAACACAAAATAAATTGGTTTCACTCAAGAAGATTAGAAATGGTGGGAAATATAATTCCCCCTTATTCTTGGCAACAGCGTATGTGTTATTCTAAACCAGCAGAAAATACACAGGAGGAAGAAGAAAATAGATTTTTTTTTTTTTCGTCAACAAAGTTGAAGCTCTAGCAGCTAACTGGCCAAACCCGGACTTGAGAAACCGCCCTGACATTTGTCTCCAACCCGGCTCTTCCAGGGTTTGAGAGACAAGGTTGAAGGGGGCATCGAGGGGAAGGCTTGGGTTCCCCCATCTCGGCAATAACTAGGCTTTCAACTGCAGGACAGAGCAAGCAGACTCAGAATCTCACGGGCTGTGTGACAAAGGAGGAAGAGGGATGGTTCCAAGTTGAGTTGAAGCTTCTGCTTCCTAGTTTCCTCACTGCTCCATCTGCCTCTTCGGAGAGCTCCCATCTCCCACTGTGTGCAGCTGACTTTCAAGCACTCCTGGTGGCATAATGACTGAGACAAAGATATTTCCTCCAGTTGTCGATGGCACTCCTATCCTGAAACTGTCCCAGGAACCTCATCCAAGTCTCCCTCTGCCCCGTCCTTGGTCTCCATGAACAAGAGGGAAGGAAGGGCTTCATCCTGCTTCTCATTGATGATCCTCTTAGTTTCAAGGCCACAGGTATCTAAACATGAAATAATATTTTTATTTTAAAATGTAAGTTCTTTGGAAGATCTTGTGTATTGGATCATGTAGCTATTCCTGTAGCCAGAAGAGGAGATCACTACCCAGAGGAAGAGCCAGACTGCTGTGTCTGGATACTTAAAAAGACATTTGGAGGGGGAGAGCATCTGCAAATGTTGATGAAAATGGGTTTGGAACATCTCCTTTGATCAGGAAATAGGTGGACCATAAAATGTCTGATACATGATGCTGCCTGCAGCAAACCCACATTCTGAGACCCAGTCATCTTATTACTCTAGAAACACCAATAGAAAAAGGAAGAAGGCTTAAAAGATCTAACAGTTTCCAAATGCAATTGGTGTGCGTGTTGGGTTAACCAAAAGTTGTCACATTTTTACTTCTGCGAAATGACTGATCATTTATATTTCATATATCAAGCCAGAGACTTTTTGTGACCAGTGTTCAAAAACTCATATGGCTATTAAAAATACAAGTTTGCTTACGACCTGTTTTGTTTTCTATAATGTTTGTGAGTCTCCAAAGGGCAGGGCCTAGTATCAGACTTCTTTGCACGTCAGGTATTTCCTTCCTCATAAGAGACATACATGCTTTTTTTTGTTTTGTTTTGTTTTGTTTTTTTTGTTTTTTACCATATGAAATTTATTGTCAACATGTTTTATATTCAATGATGAAGGCGATGCAAACATATTATCAATAACAGAAGCTTAGAGCTGGAAGGGATATTTTATCATCTACTTTTTGTTTTGTTGATTTTTGCATTATCTACTTTAAGACCTAACGTTACAAATGGGAACATTTAAAAGTGCTTAGTTTCAAGATCTGAGAGATGAGTTAGCTGCCCTGAATTCTTCCATTAAAATATAATGATGATGACACTAACAGCAGCAACAAAAACTTTATAAATAAAACAATGTAACTCAACGGGGCAAACTTTTGGCGAAGGAGGAAGGATGCAGTTTAGAGGAGAGACATTGGCTTGGAGTCAAGATCTCAATCCTGCTGTCTCATCTCAGCCATGTGCAGACCCGAGTGGCAAAGGGATTCTATGGAGGGTCAGCTAACTGAATTGCAACCACATGCTGCAAACTTCACTGAGCCTTCAGTAAACTCTGTCATTAAGAGAAAGGACAGAGTTCTTTTCTTGAGGAAATCTATAGTTCTAGCCTAACTTAGATGATTAAAATGAGTTTCATTTTATTTTGTATTTACAGAGAAGCCAACAAAAATATAGCTCCCATCTTAATAAGCCTGTTGAATATACAAAATGTACTGAGATTTCAGGAACAGAAAACAAGTAGGTCCCTTGTAAGGGCTTGTTTCTTGTTTTAATAGACAATGACACAGGATTCATATAAGAGATGTGCTAACTTATATTTTAAAAAATCTCCTGGATCATTTTTTAGAAAAATGTGGTGCAAAATTCAGAAATGTTCATTTACTAAATCTGTATATGGTTATATGGAGGACCCCTCCATCAGTGGCGTTTCTGTCCTTTTACCTTCATTTGTTAGCATAGCTTGGACTACATTAAATACCTTTCAGCTACATCTAAGAACGTTTAATCTCAAATTTCTTTCTAAAGGAAATGGGATTTTTAAATAAAACAGCCTGACTTGTTAAAAGATTTTTACAATACATACATGAGGGCAGTCTTTCTATTATCCTGGATGAGTTGGGAGCAAGAAAACAGAGACATTTGGCTCATCACCAACACCTCAATTCTGTCATTGGCATTTATGTGGGCAGGGCTGGAACAGACATCAAAAATGATAGAGATAAAATTCTTCCTATATCTCTTGCAGAAGAAGTAATTAATATTCAGGTGTGTCTTCATTCTTTTCTTCTTCCTTAGCACATATGAAAAATATGATGAAATATTAGAAATATATATATATATATATATATATATATATATATATATATATATGTAATTAGTAGAACTTAATGCAAAGGCAATAAAGACATTTATTGAAATGAAATTAAATGAAAAATATAACTAAAAAGATAACATAATAAAAATCAAATGGAAATAATTCAAAAGACCTTTTAGATCTGTACCCTGAAAACTATAAAACATTCATGAAAGAAATTGAAGAAGATGGAATATTAATGGGAAGGTATCCTCTGTTCATGGGTTGGAAGAATTAATATTGTTAAAATGTCCATACTACCCAAAGCAATCTACACGCAATACAATCCCTGTAAAAATTCCAATGGAATTTTTCACAGAAATAAAAAGGAACCTAAAATTAGTATGGAATCACAGATGATGCTGAATAAGACAAAGCAATCTTGATAAAGAAGAACAAAGGTAGAAGCGTCATGTTTCCTGATGTGAAACTATGTAACAAAGCTATAGTAATCAGAACAGTATGGTACAGAGAGCCCAGAAATAAACTCACACCTGTACAGTCAACTAATACTTGACAAGAGCACCAAGAATTAGCAATGGTGAGGAGCGGGGTGGCGCCTGAGTGGCTCAGTCCATTAAGCATCCAATATCAGCTCAGGTCATGATTTCATGGTTCGTGGGTTTGAGCTCCGTGTCCAGCTCTGTGCTGAGAGCTCAGAGCCTGAACCCTGCTTCAGATTCTGTGTCTCCCTCTCTCTCTTTGCCCCTCCCCTGCTCATGCTCTGTCTCTCTCAAAAATAAGTAAATGTTAAAAAAAATTAAAACAAGAATTAGCAATAAGGGAAAGAAAGGATAGTCTTTTTAATAAATGGTGCTGGGAATAGTGGATATCCAAGAATGAAAGAATGAAATTGGACCATTATCCTATATACACAAATTAGCGTGAAAGAGATTAGAGATTTGAATGTAAGACCTGGAACCATGAAACTCCTAGAAAAGCATAGGGAAAACAAAACAAAACAAAACAAAAAACAAAACAAAACACAGAAACTTCATATTGGCCTTGGCAATGATTTTTTAGATGCGACAACAAAAGCAAAAGGAACAAAATTTAAAAAAATTTAAAAGTGAGACTACATCACATTAAGAACCTTCTGTGCGGCAAAAGAAATCATCAGCAGCAAATTATCATCATCATCAAGGCAACCCAAGGAATGGGAGAAAATATATCTGAAAGGAGGTTAATATTCAAAATATATTGGAAACTTATACAACTGAAACAGGAAACATAAATGAGTAAATAAATGAGCAAAGGGCCTGAATAGACACTTTTCCAAAGACAGACAATGGCCAAAAGGTGCTCTACATCATTAACCACTAAGGAAATGCAAATCAGAACCACAATAAGACATTACTTCAAACCTGTTAGAATGGCTATTATCAGAAATACAAGAGATAAGTGTTGGGGAAGGTGTAGTAAAAAGAAAACCCTTGTGCACTGTTGGTCAGGATGTAAATTGATGCAGCCACTTTGGAAACAGTAGCAGTCTCTTCAAAAAATTAAAAATAAAACAATTCCACTTGTGGGTATATATCCATAGTAAATGAAATCAGTATCTCAAAAAGATATCTGCACCCCTATGTTCATTGCAACATTATTTATCATATCCAAGATATGGAAAGAATTTAAGTTTCTTTTGGGGTATGAATAAGTAAAGAAAGTGTGTGTGTGTGTGTGTGTGTGTGTGTGTGTGTAATGGAATGTTACTCGACCATAAAAAAGAAGGAAATCTTAACATTTGCATCAACATGGATGAAACTGGAGGACATTATGCTAAGTGAGAAAAGCCAAACACAGAAAAACAAATATTGTATGATCTCACTTATATATGAAACCTAATGATGTTGAAATTATAGAAGCAGAGGGCAGAAAGTTGGTTGCCAGGAGCTGGTGAGCTGGGGAAAAGGGGAGATGTTGATCAAATGGTGCAGATTTTCAGTCATAAGATGAATAAGCCTTGAGGCTATAATGTATAGCATGGTGACTCTAGATTGATAATGCTGTTGCAAGTTGGTACAAGAGTAGATCTGAAATACTGTCACGCCTACAAAAAAGATGTGAGGTAATGGATGTGTTCATTGACTTGGTTATGGTCATCATTTCACAAGGTACACATACATTAAATCATTACATTGTACACCATAAAAAAAATAACAACAAAAACAAAAACAGGTCTTTTAATGGAGGCTTCTGCAAACCACAAGCTGGTGTCCTCTCTTCCTAGGGCTTAAGATCATTTCAAGAAATATCTCAGGGGGAAAGGGGTGCTTTCGCCATAGGGAAGCCCAGTGGCTCCTGACATACAACCTTTGGGTTGTATGCAGGGTCTAGAGAGATTCTGTTAAACCCAACTGAGCTATCTTTAGCTATACCTAGATTTTCCATTCTACCTTTCAGCAACCAGGCACATCACTTTCCTGTCAAACACTCCATTTTTCAATGGGGTGCCTGGATGGCTCAGTCAGTTAAGCAACTGGCTTTGGCTCAAGTCATGATCTCACAGTTCACGGGTTTGAGCCCCACATTGGGCTCTGCTGACAGCTCAGAACCTGGAGCCTGCTTCGGATTCTGTCTCTCTCCCTCTCTCTGACCCCCCTCCCCCACCTCACTCTCATTCTGTCTCTCAAAAATAAATAAAAAATGTTAAAAAATTTTAAAGGAAGCCTCTATTTTTCCAATGTACCTACCTTTATATCATCTAACCAACTTGTCTCAAGGTTTTCTTGCGCGGAAATTCAGAATGTCTGCACTTAATGATTCTGAGGTTTTATTCATATATTTCAATCATAATATCACCAAGTAAAAATTACAGAAGCAGAAGCCATTCTCTTATTACTACATTCAGACTAGGAAAATATCGCATCGTTTTGTTTATGCTAGTTATGAATGTTTTTGTGTTCCTGTTTTGTAAGAAAGTGTTGCTTTAAAATATTTACAATGGGGGTTCCTGGATAGCTCAGTTGGTTAAGCATCTGACTTTGGCTCATGTGATGATCTCACCCTCTGTGAGTTCAAAGCCCACATTGGGCTCTCTGCTCAGAGCCCACTTGGGATCCTCTTTCACTCTCTTTCTGCCCTTCCTCCCCTCATTATGTCTCTCTCAAAATAAATTTTTAAAAAACTTAAAATAAAAAAAATAAATGTTTAAGATTGGCGGCCATCTGCTGTTTTCCAAATGTTAATCTTTACTTAATTTCTATCACTTATAGAAATATAATCGCACAGAAGCCAGCTTTTTACATGCCATAGTGTTTTAAAGAGGCAGAGAAAATAAATGCACTGCTAATCTCAGAAATCTTAGCAGAGACTCATCCAACGTTTCATTATCTTAAAAAAAAGTAAAGCCACATATCACTGCATGGTGATACAGATAAGTTTGACTGTTTAAAGGAGTAATTCTGAAGAAATATTACATTACAAATGCAAACAGATTGAGAAAGCTGAAGTTGCTCAGTATGTATTGATAATATTAGATTATATCTCTGCATTCAGGGTAATAAAATTCAAGTTTCTAGGAAGGGAATGAAAAATTATATACCATTTTATTTGTTTATTATTCAAACAAGTTGGTGATTTATATCACTTTCAAGGAAGTGGGAGTAAGACAAAACTTTCCAAGGATAGGAAACATGGTATCTTGGAATTTTAACACATAAACATCAGAAAACAAGTGCTTGAATATAAGATGGAAATATACAAGAGTTGGTCTCACCTATGGGGAAAAAATGCAAGAAATTACTGGGTCCCATGTGTGCGATCGGTTGTTTGAATAGTTTGCTACACCAAAATCATTTCTTCATGACCAAGATGATGGCCTGAAACTTCTAACTATTTAACTTACAGCATGCACAGATCTCTCTTATATAGATTTACTTAGAAAAACAAAATCTAATATAGTTTGATCTCCATAAAAAAGTGAGCACTTGTCCTCTTTATTTACAATACGTTTCCATTTGTGTCCGAAATATTTATTTCTGCAAATAGCTGTCTATTAATCATTACCCTTCTCTTTTTTTATTTAAAAATATGTTTTAATATTCATTTGTTTTTGAGAGACAGAGAGAACAGAGAGTGAGCTGGGGAGGGGCAGAGAGAGAGGGAAACACAGAATCCGAAGCAGGCTCCAGGCTGAGCTGTCAGCACAGAGCCCGATGTGGGGTTCGAACTCACAAACTGTGAGACCATGACCTGAGCCGAAGTTGGATATTCCACTGACTGAGCCACCCAGGTGCCCCAGTCATTACCATTCTCTTATTCTACCCCAGACTACCTTCGCCATATATTTTTTTAATTGGTAGGAATAGAGCTATCTTTCTAGAAAGAATAGAGAGGCAGGGAATGGAAAGAGGAAATAAGAAAGATAGTGTGTTTTGGGGAGAACAGTAGGGGAACTCCTGTGGAAAGACACGTACAAATAAAGTCATTGACCACAGCTTAAAGCAATACACTGCGATAGGTAAGCAGAGAAGCACTTCAAAAGTGCTAGAGATGTTAAGAAAAAGAGACTGGTAAAGCCACTAACATAAAATATCATCTCTCCACACAAAATGGCCGTATATAATAAAAACAGAGCATCAAAATAACCAAACACTGTTCTAACAATACCTAATGAGAAAAACAAATGGTTACTGTCTTCTGGCTGCAATAGAATAGCTTGTATTAGACCAAATAGGCCACTGAAAACAACTATAAAAGCTGGCAGTTTGAGGGCAACAGAAAACAAATAAGGCTGATGGGACATGAGAGGCCAACACTTAGAGGAAAGGAAAGTGTGAGTAAGTGAGCCCAAAATTCTCTGCTAACTTTTCTTCCCCAAGGTCTTTGGCGAGTCCTAATTTTGAGCCTCTCAAATTCCATGGATAAAGCAGCTACTGAGAGGCTAAGAAGTTAAATTCAAGGTTTCCCAAGGATGACCTTAGTAAACATGTTATATTTTTAGTGGGTGCTCCTGAAACGCTATATACCTTAAGAGTAAAGACAAATCACAAATAGACCAGCCTTCAAATGCTACCTAAAGCTAGCTTCAGTTCATCTCAATGCCTTGTTGAATCTAGGTGACATGTTCCGATGCTAACTCCTCCTTACAAGAAAACCCCATCCCGTCTGGAGAAGGTGAACATCATTTGAAGGCTCTGAAGCTTTTCTTGCATAATGCCTGCCATGAAAAAAAAAATTAAAAAACACCAGTAATTTAAAAAGAGCAAAAATAGGGATGCCTGGGTAGCTCCGTTGGTTAAGTGACGAACTTCAGCTCAGGTCATGAGCTCATGGTTCATGAGTTCGAGCCCTGCATCAGTCTCTGTGCTGACAGCTCAGAGCCTGGAGCCTGCTTCGGATTCTGTGTCCCCCTCCCTCTCTGCCCCTCCCCTGCTCGTGCTCATTCTCTCCTCTCTCTCTGACTTTCTCTCCTTCAAAAATAAACATTATTTTTTTTTTAAAAGAGCACAAATAAAGACTAAAAATTGACTTCCCAACCAACAGAATGGAAGCAAGAAGACAGAAGGATACCATCTTTCCACAAAAAGGAAAAACAGTTTGTTGACATGAAGTTCTACTATATCGAAAGTATTCTTCAAGAAAAAAGATGAAATACAAATGCTTAGCAAAACTGAGATATTCATCACCAGCAAAGGCACACTAAAAAAATAACAAAGGGAGCCCTTCAGATAGAAGGAGAATGATGTCAGAGAGACACATGTCAATGGTAGAAAGAATAAAATGTTCCTATGGGTGATAAATCTAAAGGATTGTTGACTATATAAAACAATGTTCGTGAGTAAGAGTGGCTTAATGATTATATTTTTTTGTAATATTTTTGCCAGGACTTTGTATCAAGGTAATGCCAGCCTCACTGTTCAAAATGCATACAGGGGCACGTGGGTGGCTCAGTTGGTTAAGCCTCTGACTCTTGATCTGGGCTCAGGCCATGGTCTCATATAGTTAGTGAGTTCAAGGCCTGAGTTAGGCTCTGTACTGAAAGCACTGAGTCTGCTTAGGGATCTCTCTCTTTTCTCTCTTTCTCTCTCTCTCTCTCTCTCTCTCCCTCACTCCCCGGCACGCCGCCCCTCTGGCTGATGCTTGCTCTCTCTCAAAATAGATAAATAAACGTTCAAAACAATTTTTAATGCATATAATGTAAATCTTTACTTGAGATAATATATTTCAAGGAGTTGGGCAATCTTACACAAAAGCAGATTCTCAAAAAAGTGGCAGCGCAGTGCAGGTTTGCAACTCTTTGCATCTGTGACTTCACTCTGCAATTTGCCACCTGTATCACTTCAAAATGGTTGCTACCTCTCTAAGTCTCAGTTTCCGTGTGTAGAGAATGAAGATAAGTATAATGCGCTCATTATATTGTTCCAGGAAGGTTACATAGTTAAATCAAATATTTCTGTGGAGTGATGAGCTCCATGACTTGCCTGTATCTAGTGGTCGACAAATGTGAATTTATTTTTTCCATTTCTGTCTCACGTATTCCTTTGTGTTCTCTTTGCTCGCTCCCTGAATGTCTCTAGTTGGGTTTTCTGGATGCACATGCTAAGTCGGAGTTTGGAATGAAGGGTTTTTATTAAGGACCATCAGAAGGAAGGGGCATGGGAACAGGACTGAGCAGAGAAGAAGTTGAACTGAGATTCAGGCCCACGAAAGCCTTAGCCAACCCCCGTAGATGCACGCCTGTAGATAGATCTCTCTCTTTCTCCCTCCCTCTCTCTCTATATATATATCTATATACCTGTATCTATATCTATATCATCTATATCTATATCTGTATATCATTTATCTATCATCTATCTATCTATCTATCTATCTATCATCATCTGACTTAACTCACATTGGACTTAAGGGGTTGAGCCTTTATATGTCCACCTGGACCGGTAACAGTAACAGGCTGTCTTGCGAAGCATGGGGCCTTGGGTGAATTTGCTGTCTATAATGGAGGCAGTCCTGAAACACCGTACAGCTGGGGCAACCAAACTTCCTTAAACGGATTCAAATGGCACATCTCCAGAACCACCACACTGTCACTCTCTTATCTCTTCCTCTCTTATCCTTTTTTTCTCCTTTCTTTTCCCATTCCCTTCCTTGCTTCACCTTAGTATACAAAAAGAAGTCATCGACTTGAATACTCTCCATATAATCCAGTATGAGAGCTATGTGAGAGAATCTTATCATAGTAGATCTCTACTTGAACTGGATTCAAAACTTGCTCATCTATAAACATATAGAGTGACGAAAAAGTAGAATTGTTCACCCCAAAGAGTAAAATTATCTTGATCTTAGAAAGTGCCTTATCACCTTTCCTAGGCTATGTGGCTCTAATCTTTAGCATTAATTGTTGATTTTAAAGATAGAAACCAAAATACAGCTACCTTTGTATCTTAATTTAGTTAAATATGAATATTGACATTAATATTAATGTATTCAATTGTCCATAAAATTAGTGCTTGGCTAAAATTTTTAACATGTGTTTAATCTCTATAACAGCCTTAGAAAAAATGTAAATTATCTAAAATACATACAGCTATATTTTCTTTTTACATAACAACTAAAATTTGAAAAATAGTTTACTGTTAAAATGCTTTGAAAATATTAAAGTATAAGTGTTAGGAATGTGGTAAATACAGACATCTTTTATTCCATTGTAGTCTTTGGGACCATAACTATCTAATACACTATACTTCATATACAGAAATTATTTTGTATTTAGATTATTTTCTGATGGATAATTACTAAAAGTCACTTTCTCCTTGGTGATATGGACTTAATTAGTCCTTCTCTTATCCCTTTTCACATGGTTTGGCCTTGATATGAAACTTCTCTAAACTGATTGTTTATGAGAGTAGGAAGAAAGCAGATAGCACATTTTTTAAAAAGAGGAAAAAACAATGAAAAGAAATCAGTACAGCTTTCGCATCTGTTCAAAATAGGGCTCCTGAATCAATCTTCTGCAGAAATAAACAAGGAACCAATTTCCGTTGCATTTTCTTCCTTCCACACCTTAAATTATTTTCAATCTTTAAGTGATTTCTTAAGGAAAGCTCTTGGGTGGAAACGTATTTATTTAGATTAGCTGGAAAACTGTATATGTTGTAGATCGAAGCAGTCAATGAGCAGGTTATGTTTTTGCATCATGAAATTATTGACTCCAAACCAACAAGCTTGTGCTGGAAGAGAGTGCACACATCTGTTTCTTGGCTGCTTGTTATGACTCTTGTTGGAGAGCTAAGATTAAGCACGTGCAGAATATTGTGTACCATGACATCATACACATCTAGCCCACAGCATCGACCTGAGGCATCTTCGGTATCGTAATAGAGGGATTCTTGTGCCTGTTCATTTCTGCAACTTGTTGAGAATTATGCGTGTGTGTGTTTTTTAATGCTTTGTTATATCCATGTAAGAAAACTGGGAAAATACGTTGGAGTCTTCATTTTCTTTGATGCAGAGAAACTTCACTAAGCGATATCTGGACTGTATATGACCAGACCCTTAAAAAGGTAATTTGTGGCTTCTGATTGACTACTATAGTAATAAGATGAAGTTTCTTTTAGAACATATATCATTAAACACATTGGTAGAAATTTGTTTTACTTGTGAAAACCATTCAGCAACATAGATTTCTCTAATCTCTGTTATTTATTTAGAGAAACAGAGAGAGAGAGAGTGGGGGTGGTGGGGCAGATAGAGAGGGAGAGAGAAATCCCAAGCAGGCTCCACACTGTCAGCCCCAACCTGATGCGGGGCTCTACCTCATGAACTGTGAGATCATATCCTGAGCCGAAATCAAGAGTCAGATGCTCAACTGACTAAGCCACCCAGGGGCCCCTCAATGACCTTGAAGTTTTAAATCTCAAGGACTTCCTATCTGCTGTCTAAATTAATCATGGAGTCAACAAAAATAAATTAAAAAAATAAACAATATACTTTTTATTGACATATTTATTTATTTGTCATCATAAAAAAGAAAAGGCAACTTTTTATTATTCAGGGATAGCTACATACAGTGCTTTTCTTTGTGTTCAGGAAAGAGAATAATAAAATCATTGATAATTAAATGTTTCCTGAAAGCATCTGAAAACTACTACGATCTGGGTGCTGGTGATACACTGATGAACAGACAGATAAAGCCGTTGCTTTCATGGAGATTCCACTCCAGTATAAGAGACAAAGAAATGAAGAAGCAAACAGATGAACAAAATATCCAATAAAGAAATTAATGTACCATATAATTTAGGCAATGATTTTAATCAAAGATATGCCAAAATCACATCACATAAGATGAAAGCTCAGTGACTGTGTACTTTAAGAACTTAGCTAGTATTAATACATTCACCGTAAAATGTTTTAAACGATGCAAGAAATTCCATGTATATGAGCACTGAAAACATAACAAGGTGGATGCCAACAAAGAAAAAAATTATAATGTCATGGGTAATTATTTTCTTTATATCTATAACACGACTTCTGAAAATAATTTCAACCTTTTAAATGACTGAAGACGGTCAGAAGCATTCTCAGTAGAAACATATTTGAGTATGACAGTCGCCAGAATGGTTATAGAAGTCGTTGTATCTCACACTCAAATTGCAATTTTGAGGAATGATCAGATTGCAGAAGTGAGTTTCATTTAACTGGAGCCACGCTGGCTCATTTGCCCAGAAACAGCCGTGTTATGCAATGGCATGCCAAGGGAATTAATAACTGATGGATGATCAGACCTGCTCAAAGTGGTGCTAATCATTTGCTACTTAAACCACCACATTTTGGCAAATAAAAAGCCTTCACTGGTGCCAAATCTGTAATTACTTTACTTAACGGTGATGACATGTGTGCCTGTTCTGCAAGATCCCATACTGATGCTTCTGTTGTTGGCTAAAAACCACCCAGTACTTGAGATAATAACATCATTTCTGCATCTGTCTCTCTGCAGGATGGGGTTTTTAATTCCTGTTTTCCTATTTCATTTTGCTTTGTCTTTTTGGAAGTTAAAAAAAAAAAAAAAGATTTAAACCTTACCTTTTCTCGAAGAGCTTTGTTTGATCAAAGCTTACGATCTCTTAGACATAATTTTTCAAAACTGTTCATTTCTCTACATGATTATCCTAGATCATGACCTTGAAGTGACAGTCTATTGATATATGGATATTAATGTGCATATACACATGCATATTTTTGTGACCAAGTGTTGTGCAGATAGAAATGAGGGCCAGATTTCCCCCAATGACTTCATCATTTTCTAGTAGGAAGACTTAACTTCAGGCTGTTAGTGTACAGCCACCAACCAACAGTGGTGCCCTAAGGTGCTGAGTGAAAAGTACCCCCCTTTAGGATATGCATGCCTAAACCACAGTTAGAGAGGGATTTAGGCCATTGGGAGAAGAAATCCAAATGTGTGAAATCTCAAGCAGAGGGTTTCCACTGAAGAAGGGAAAATGTCGGGCAAATTTACAAAAAATATTTTTTATTTTCCATGTAATGAAGGGATTCATTACCTCCCCCAAAAACGTTTGTAAATTATTTTCTTGGAATAGAATAAAAATACCTTGTAGGAGGGGCACCTGGGTGGCTGAGTTCGTCAAGCATCTGACTTCGGCTCAGGTCATGATGTCACGGTTCACGAGTTTGAGCCCTACATGGGGCTCTCTCCTGTCAGTACAGAGCACACTTCAGATCCTCTGTCCCCCAATCTCTCTCTCTCCCCTCCTCACACACGCTCTCTCTCTCTATCAAAGTAAATAAACATTAAAAAACATACTTTTTGATCTTAATATAGTCACTGCAATTTTTATTGGCTAGTGTTTGTATAGTGTGTATATACATATATAATATATATTATTATATTATATACTATATACTATTAATATATATTATATAGTGTATATATATATATACATATTTCCCATACTTTTATGTTTTCTATGCTTTTATTTTAAATCAATCTGTGTCTTTCTATTTATTTTTAAAATGTACTTTAAGTAGTTTTTGTAGAGTTGGGTTTTTCATGTTTATCCATTCTGACAATCTTTGTCTTTTAAAAGGGATATTTAGGCCATTTATATTTAATTCAACAATCAATATGATTTGATTTAAATCTAACATTTGCTCTTTTTAAAATTTGTCCTGTCTGTTTCTTGCTTAGTTTTTTACTGCCATATTTATAAATAATTATAATTTAATGATTCATTTTGTCTCTGTTATTGGATAAATGAAAACACCTCTTATGTCTGTGTGCTTGATCTAGGATTTCACTATACATTTTTAACTCTTCACAGTCCGTCTTCAAACAATATTATACCACTTCTTATATAGTACAAGTAAAAAAAAAAAAAAAGTACTAGCCTTCCCACTCTTGTTTTTTGTGCTATTATTGTCATGAGCTATAAATATATGTTATATAGTCCTTAATACATTCTGTTTGCACTGTAAGAAATCACTTATCTTTTAAAGACAATAAACACTGAGAATTATATATTTTTATATTTATTCAAAATTTACCATGTGTTTGCATTCTTTATTCCTTTATTCTAGATCCAAATTTTCATCTGGATCATTTTCCTTCTCTTGGAAATTATGTTTTTAACATTTATTGTACTATAGGTTTGCTACTGATTAATTTTCTTAGATTTCTACCTCTATTAATTCATTTCATCTTTACTTTTGAAGGTTATTTTCTCTAGGTAGACTGCTGGGCAAACAGTGTTTTTGGTTTTAGTTTTAATTTAGCTCAATTTGATGTCCCTGATTTTTAACAGTCTCTCCATTCTAGAACACCCAAAATCCAATTCTTCTATGACTTCCACAAGTTTTTCAGCCTAGAGATTTCTGGTGATTCCCACCCCCCACCCATGGGTGGTTTCTTCTCATGCATGTTTTGTCAATTAAAGACATGACAGCATCCCTGTGGGAGGGATCTTCAGAACTCACTGTGTCAGCATCCTTCCGTTTAGTATTTTCTCATAAAATTTAGCCCCTTAGCTTCCCCAGATTATGCTCTGTCTTTCCTCAACACAACAACTTTCAGTTCCCCCTTCTTTCATTACAACCTGTAACCTATACCAAGGCAGTAAACTTGGTAAATTATAGGTCTCACCATTCTTTTATTTACTTGTTTCAGGGATGGCCATGCTGTACCACCTGCTGTCCAATATTTGAAAATACAAAATAGCTGTTTTATGCATTTCTTGATTTTCTATTTGTTTAAGGCAGGAGGAAAAACTTGTTATGTTTATACACTTGATCTTAGCCAAAAGGCCGAGAAGCAATAAAACTTGTTATGTTTATTTTGCATGGTTGGAAATGTAGGTCTTGAGATCATTTCAACATTGCTCTTCTCAATAAGAAATTGTCAACAATAATCATTATTTTTATACTTGCAAGTTTTCCTAAAGGGGATTTTATTTAAAATTCTGAAGGAATGAAAGAAGGATGCATGTTATTTTCAAATAACTACTTTTTGCACTGGTTTTTTTTAAGATTTTTTAATTTTTATTTTTAAGTAGTCTCTACACCCAAACTCACAACCCCAAGATCTAGAATAGCATGCCCTGCTGACTGAGTCAGCCAGGTACACCTACCTTTTGTACTACTGATTGTTTTTAGTGGGTATTATTTCAAAGTGACACATGAAATAATTTAAAGCATTGATATTTTAAGAAAATCAGTAAGTACATATCATGTGAAATGATAGTGCTATGATTCTCTTCTTCACCAGATGTAACAAATTGGTAATAATTTAGTGGGGATCATGATCTTTATAATGCATATATATATATATATATACACACACAATTTTAATGTTATTTTATATATATATTTTATATATATAATGTCATTATATATATTATATATATAATGTTATTATATATATATATTTATTTTTTTTATACATGTTGTGTTTCTTTTATTTTCACCAAATTTCTTAGTGCTATTTTGAAGTTCAAACATAGAGTTTGATGTTATCTTTTAGTGCTATGTAATATTCCATACTGTGGGAACATCATCATTTACTTAAAATTATGTATTAATATTTAGGTGGTTTCTACTTTTTATTATTACAAACACTCTGCAAGAACATATTTGCAAATGTCTGAGCAATATGCTAGTATTTTTATAAGACAAACGACAAGAAATGGAATTACTTTAAAGGTAAACACATATTTTAATTTTAATAAGTAATGCAACATTTATCTCCAAAATGCTGTTCTCCAGAATGTTATATACAACAAATATATAAATTCATTTATTTTCTCACAATTTCACCAACATGAGATACTATCAATCACTAGTTATCAGGGAAATGCAGATCAAAACCACAAAGGGATATAACCTTACCTATCAAAATGGCTAGAATCAAAAATACAGGTAATAACAAGTGTTAGTGAGGATGTGGAGAAAAAAAAAAACCCTCATGCACTATCGGTGGGAATGTAAATTGCTGTAGCCACTGTGGAAAACAGTATGGAGTTTCTTCAAAAAATTTGAAATAGAATTACTATATGATCCATGAATTCTGCTACTGAGTATTTACCCAGAGAAAATGAAAACTCTAATTCAAAAAGATGTATGTACTTCTATGTTTGTTGCAACATTATTTACCATAGCCAAGATATGGAGCAGCCCTAGTATCCATCAATAGATGAATGGATAAAGAAGATATGGCATATATATGCAATGGAATATGACCAAATGGAAAAATGAATGGGGTCTTGAAAGAAAAATGAGCAAAGAAAAGAGAGACAGAGAGATAGAGTGAGAGAGAGAGAGAGGGAGAGAGAGAAACCAAGAAACAGACTCTTAGCTATAGAGAAAAAAACTGATGGTAACCAGAGGGGAGGTGGGTAGGGGGATGGATGCAATAGGCAATGGGATTACGTAGTGCACTCGTAATGAGCACTGGGTGATGTATGGAATTATTGAATCACAGTATTGTACACCTGGAACTAATATAACACTGCATGTTCACTATACTGGCATTTATCATAAATAGAATAAAATAAGATAAAATAAAATAAAATAAAATAAAATAAAATAAAATAAAATAAAATCTATCTTGCCATTTGTGACAACATGAATGGGCCTAGAGGGTATTATGCTAAGTGAAATAAGTCAGACAAAGACAAATACTGCATACGTTTTCACTTATATGTGGAACCTAAAAAACAAAAGAAATAAACAAACAAAAAACCCCAGACTCTTCAATACAGAGAACAAACCAGTGGTTCCCAGAGGGGAGGTGGGTAGGGGGATAGATGAAATACATAAAGGGGATTACCAGGTACAAACTTCCAATTACAAAATAAAAAATTCATGGAGATGAAAAGTACAGCATAGGTAATACAGTCAATAATACTCTAATAACGATGTATGGTGGCTGCAGCACCTTCTTACTTGACATGTCTCCAGAGGCAAGGAAAATAAAAGCAAAAATGAACTATTGGGACCTCATCAAGATAAAAAGCTCCCAACAGCAAAGGAAACAATCAGCAAAACTAAAAGGCAACTAAAAGGAGAATATATTTGCAAATGACACATCAGATAAAGAGTTAATATCCAACATCTATCAAGAACTTACTAAACTCAACATCCAAAAAACAAATAATCCAGTGAAGAAATGGGCAGAGGACATAAGTAGACACTTTTCTAAAGAAGACATCCAGATGGCTAACAGACACATGAAAAAATGCTCAATATCACTCATCTTCAGGGAAATACAAATCAAAACCACAATGAGATACCACCTCACACCAGTCAATTTTAGTTGTTGCTAAAACTAACAACTCAGGAAACAAAAGATGTTGGCAAGAATGTGGAGAAAAGGGAACCCTTTTGTACTGTTGGTGGGAATGCAAACTGGTTCAGCCACTCTGGAAAACAGCATGGAGGTTCCTCAAAAAATTAAAAATAGAACTACCCTATGACCCAGCAATTGCACTGCTAGGAATTTATCCAAAGGATACAGAAATGCTGATTCAAAGGGGCACATGCAGCCCAATGTTTATAGCAGCACTATTAACAATAGTCAAATTATGGAAAGGACCCAAATGTCCATCAACTGATGAATGGATTAAGAAGATGTGGGATATATATATATATACAATGGAATATTACTCGGCAATGAAAAACATGATATCTTGACATTTGCAACAATGTAGAGGGGATTATGCTATGTGAAATAAGTCAGTCAGAGAAAGTCAGAAAAAGATATCATATGATTTCACTCATATGTGGCATTTGGGAAACTCAACAGGTGAACATAGGGGAAGGGAAGGAAAAATAATATTAAAACAGAGAAGGAGGCAAACCATAAGACTCTTAAATACAGAGAACGAATTGAGGGTTACCGGAGGGGTGGGTTGAATGAGTGATGGGCATTAAGGAGGGCACCTCTTGGGAGGAGCACTGGGTGTCATATGTAAGGGATGAATCACTGGGTTTTACTCCTGAACCCAAGACTACGCTGCATGTTAACTTACTTGAAAATAAATAAAAATAATACACAATTCAATATTCCTTATGTAAATCAAACCTGAATTCTCTTCTAATTGTTTTATAAATGAATGGAAATCTTATATTTCCAACCAAGTTAAACTCCTTAATGGCTGGTTCTGAATGACATTTGAAAAGCTTTCTTTTCATCCCATGCTATATTTAGCTGAAAATTGTTAATCACAATTTCTGTGAGTGGCCAATAATATTGTTCAACATAACCTACCTAGTCATATTACTTTTATTGCATTTTGATTGTTTGTTTCCAGATATTACTAGGTTAGCACTTGGTTCAACTTAATTTTTCTGGGAATTTCAGAATTTGGACAAGAGCAAAAATAATGCATTGTGGCCTTCTTTCCCCGGAACTGTAACACATACTTTCCTTTGATTTTTTTTTTTTTAAGGCAACACTGACATACTCTCTGAGACACTGAGGAAATCCTAAAGAACTTTTATGACATCCTTGTCTTTGATAACCTCCTTTCTAGTCCACAATGAACTAAATAAAGATAAAATATCCCAGATGTACCTGACGGAGCACAAGAGATATCTGTAAAGCTCTTAAGGCATGTGAATGACCCAACGGTAAATCCCTTTAAGCTTTCCCCCAGATTCTTCTTTCTTCCTTATATACGTTCCTCTGATCTTATTAGATCTAATTCGTGGGCACAATGTGCTCCATATGCTGGTTATATCACTGGTTATATCACTGAAGCAAAGAATTGCACTACTTAGGGAATTCCTCTGGTTTACTTTGTTTTGGTCTGTTTTATAGCCTCAAGGCCTAAACCTCAAGGCTTTCTCTATAGTTGAATGTCTTCCTTTATATTCCCCTGTGCAGTTGCTTTAGAACCCAACTTAGAATTCAAGATGATGATTGACAAAGGTATTACTCATACTAGGAAATTCAGTGGAGAACTGAGGCAAAGAATAGTGTTTCTGAAATATCCCTGTAGACTTTGGGCAGTGAATCATTTCACGAGCAGAGTAGCAGTTTAATTGTACCTCTTTTCTGGTCTGTGTAGACTCCCAGCCGACTCATGTCATCTGTGTTTTGCTTCCAGTTTTTATGTATTTTTTGAGGGAATCATAAAAAACTCCCCACCCACTTCTTCTTGGCAAAGAACTCTCAGAGCGAAAGAGCAAAGAAACTACCCCTGATGTCTTCACTGACATGCACACACATGCTAAACCTTGACTTCCAATGCATTTATACGGATTTGTGAAAAAGGTGAATCTCCTGCGTCTTCAACTGTCACGTGGAAGTTAGTTATTTCTCCAACCTGTTTCCCCATCTGACTTATTCCGTAATGGAAAAGAAACATGTTTGAAACGGCTTGGCTGGAAGCTTTATCTCTTTCAAAGTGTCCTTTTTCTTAGGTGCAACACCTGCTATTGCTTTGTTATTGTTTGTGTTGCCTGGGATTTTATCAAAGGGTGCAAGATGGAAACTTCTGTAAGAATGCATCAACGTTTAGCATTTCAGATTGCCCTGTGCCTCAGGAGTAAGATGATAGCTGTTGGCAGAAGCCACTGATAAGGAAGATGATATTTTATTACAGATTTGTAGATGTATAATAAAATGTAGCTAGCTACAAATACTCAAGAAACGGTAATCACATAATGTTAGGGTTTTAATGAGTAACAATATTAAAAAAATATATATGTACCATGATCTCAAAGAACAAAGCTAACCCCGGGTGGTTTTCTTTGCAGAAAATACCATGGGGTGACAGCTTTTGTTGTTGCTTTGGTTCTTTGTTTTTTATTATTATTTCTTTAATGTTTATTTATTTTGAAAGAGAGAGAGAGAGGGAGAGGATGAGAGAGAGAGAGAGAATCCCAAGAAAGCTTTCTGAACCATCAGCGCAGAGCCTGACTTGGGGCTCTAAGTCACAAACCGTGAAGTGACTTCTAGACCTGAGCCAAAATCAAGAGTCGGATGCTCAACGGACTGAGCTAACCAGGCGCCTCAGCTTTGGCTCTTTAGATCCTATCCAACACATCGTGTCTCTGTAATACACTGCAGTAGTGTTTGATTTTGATTTTGCTAGAATTGGTGACAATTTTGATAATTGAAAAGAGTTTGAGGAGGGAATTAATTCTGACTTAGGACAAACTCTGTACTCTATTGTATAAGTAATTTAATAAGCAATATTGATAAATAAAACAAAGAGTAAATATAAATAAAAATAAATATAAATATAAAATTAAATAGTATTATTCCAATTAGATGAATTTATTTAATACCTACTATTTTCCAGGCACTATTATAGACTCTGATGATGCAGAGTGGGGTAAGAGATATTTCTTGCCTTCATTCTCATGACGTTAATATCTTAGTTAAAGGAGTGAAGCACTAAAAACAAAACCGAAACCAAAACAAAAAAATGTTCCATACACAGATACATGGTGGCAGCTAGCGAGATGAGTGATAAGGAGAGATAAAGCAGGAGGCAGGGGATGGAGAAGAAAAGGGGTGACAGGCAAGGCTATTCAGGCAGATTGGGGAGGGCTATCCAAGGAAATGGAATTTCAGCAGTGACCCAGTGAAGGGGACCCAGTGAAGGGAGTGAGGAAGCAATGTTAATATTCAGGGGAAGAACTTTCTACACAGAGGCATCAGCAAATGCAGGTGTGCCTGGGATGGGGTGAGGAACCACCAGAGGGTGGTAAGAGTGGAGAACCATGAGTCATGAGCTTTGGTGACAGAGAAGAGGAACCAGGGCCACTCGTGAGGGGCCCTGTGGCCCAGAGACAGGACTTTTAGAGTCATTGTTAGTGGACACTTGAGAGAAGGACAATGAGGAGACTTCTTTGCTTTATTTTATTTTATTTTATTTATTTATTTTTTTAATGTTTATTTTTGAGAGAGAGAGAGAGACAGAGTGTGAGTGGGGGAGGGGCAGAGAGAGAGAGAGAGAGAGAGAGAGAGACATAGAACCCAACACAGGCTCCAGGCTCTGAGCTGTCAGCACAGAGCCCGACGTGGGGCTCAAACTCATGAACCACGGGATCGTGACTGGAGCTGAAGTTGGATGCTTAACCGACTGAGCCACCCAGGCGCCCAACTTACCTGGTTTTAAAAGAATATTAAAAAACAATCCAGACATGGATGGTCTTGGAAGCATTTGCAAGAAAGACCCTGGATCACTACAGTGCACATGTTACTAAGACTCAGAGTCTGGGCTCACATCCTGCAGTAAAAACACATTAAGTTGCCAGAACAGAAACGATGACTTCTTTGTGACTTCTTAATGTGTGAGTGTATTCACATATTAAATTAGCTGTTGCGTCTGAGCAAGATGCTAAGCTAATAAATACTATAAATGCTTTCTAGATCACACACACACATTAGTAATTCTTCAGTGAAACATAAATATTTTTTTATTTTTTATTATTTTTTTAATATATGAAATTTATTGGCAAATTGGTTTCCATACAACACCCAGTCCTCATCCCAAACTATGCCCTCTTCAATGCCCATCACCTACCCTCCCCTCCCTCCCACCCCCGCATCAAACCTCAATTTGTCCTCAGTTTTTGAGTCTCTTATGCTTTGTCTCTCTCCCACTCTAACCTCTTTTTTTTTTTCCTTCCCCTCCCCCATGGGTTTCTGTTAAGTTTCTCAGGATCCACATAAGAGTGAAAACATAAATATATTTATTCAGTGGAATAAAAAAAGAACACAAATGGTCTCATGCCAGTTTGGGGCAGGTGTTCCCGCCAAAGGAGTAACGAGAATACTTTGGGTTTCCAGAAATTTGGGGACTTTAAGATTTCAGATCTGTCACTCTGGACCTGTATAATAACTGTTAAATCTATTTATTAGAGTCACTGTAAGTATCGTTCACTATCCCTAACACTATACAAAGATATGGTAGCCCCTCGTCAGAAAGGATTATCTGAATACTCATGTTTCAACTGACCAAAAGAAGAATCAAAATTAAGAAAATGAAATAAGTAAATATATCTACAAAAAGGAACTCTCGGACCCTCCCTTACTAATGTGGACCCTGAAGGCCAGCAGACTATGCCGCTTTGGTACATTTTGAGCTGTCGGCACTTGGAACACAGCAAACGCAGGGAGAGACTTTCTTTGAGCTCCCCATATGTGCCTAAAGACAGATCCTGCAAACGAAACTCAATTTTGTCCTATGTCCCCTCCCTGGGAGTTTCATCAACCAGGGAAGATGGATGCTGGTCACAGGAGGAGACCAGAAGTCCACACCGCACCCAGACAAATTTATCAAAAACTATCATCCTTCCGACCTATTCTTCTAAGAGCCCACTCATCTTTCTTAAAAATCATTCACTCTCGCCTGAGGGGCCTGCGTCTTCCTTCTCCTTTCCCTAGTAAGATTGTATTTAATCCGGAATTCTAAAGCCACCTTTGTGAGTAACCCATTTCTCCCTCAACATCCTTCGTGTATATGTGAGGTCGGTATGTTAGTACATACATACGTATTATACAGTTAATCTGTCTTTTATTATAGGGTTATCAGCTAAGATCTCAGGAGGAGAGAGGAAAAATGATCTTTCCTCCCCTACAACTTCCAAATGTAGGAATTCAGTTAGATCACTGTTGCCAGTGTATTCTGAGGCCCAGGAATGAAGGTTAACTTTAAAAATTTTTCCTTTCCTAGTACCAGGAATCGGGGCTTTTAGTCCATAATTCAGACTAACTCCCATATTTGGTGACCCATTCATTAGGATTTCAGAAAGTGGGCGAAACCTTAGGTTTAAGTTATTGTGGGAGAGAGGGTGCCTGGGTGGCTCAGTCGGTTGAGCATCTGACTTCAGCTCAGGTCATGATCTCACAGGCTGTGAGTTCGAACCCCGCATCAGGTTCTGGGCTGACAGCTCAGAGCTGGGAGCCTGCTTTGGATTCTGTGTCTCCATCTCTCTCTCTGCCCCTCCCCCGCTCTCACTCTGTCTCTCTCCATCTCTCGAAAATGAATAAATGTTAAAAAAAATTTAAAAAGAAAAGTCATGTGGGAGAAATACCTGGCAGAATAAAGACCTTCTGAAAATCCCATAAGTGTACATTTAGTAGACTCTTATTTTATGTGCAGGATGGGATGAAGCAGGGGACAATCTGGCATCATCTCTGAAGGTTATGTCCTGCACAGAGCTTCTGGGTGGAAGTCAGGCGGATTGATGCCTGTCTCCTCCCACCTTTACAGCGCTGGTGTGGGACGAGAAAGTGCCACTCTTCCCCTAAAACGGACATTTGAATCTTGGCTTCTGATGGCTAGAAGAACCCAAATTAGGAGGTAAGAATGGGCAACCTATTTATATAAAACTGTACCTACTTACCAGTCAATTTTGTTCACAAAATTGAACCAAACCAATAAAAGGAAACCAACCAAGCCAAATGAAATATCTGCTCTGAACACATAAAACGTTAAGTATAGGTAGTGGTTGGCTTTTAAACTGCCATTCAGGGACGCTGGGCTCACCGCGCGTCCTGCTGATCACTTAGATTCCACCTACACCTGCCTAAAGAACCCAGAAAACCGCCAGAGGATTAGCAGAACGGAGTCTCCGGAGCCAAGCGCAGACCAGAGGCCCACGGAAGAGGGTAGGAAGGGCGGCGAGGCGGTGCGCGCTCCACGGACCGGCGGGAGGGAGCCGGGGCTGAGGGGCGGCTCGCCGGCCAAGCGGAGCCCCCGAGTCTGGCTGGCAAAAGCGGAGGGGCCAGACGGACTGTGTTCCGACAGCAAGCGCGACTTAGCGTCTGGGAGGTCAGAAGTTAACAGCTCTGCTCAGAAAGCAGGAAGGCTGGAGGACAAAGGGAGGGAGAGCTGCTGAGCCCCCGGATGATAGAACTCAGTTTGGTGGGGAACAAAGGCGCTCGCCAGTGCCCTCTCCCCCGCTCATCCCCCAGCCAAAATCCCAAAGGGAACCAGTTCCTGCCAGGGAACTTGCTCGCTCAGCGCAAACACCCAACTCTGTGCTTCTGCGGAGCCAAACCTCCGGCAGCGGATCTGACTCCCTCCCGCTGCCACAGGACCCCTCCTGAAGTGGATCACCTAAGGAGAAGCGAGCTAAGCCTGCCCCTCCTGCCCCCGTGCACCTTGCCTACCCACCCCAGCTAATACGCCAGATCCCCAGCACCACAAGCCTGGTAGTGTGCAAGTAGCCCAGATGGGCCACACCACCCCACAGTTAATCCCACCCCTAGGAGAGGGGAAGAGAAGGCACACACCAGTCTGACTGTGGCCCCAGCGGTGGGCGGGGTCAGACATCAGGTCGGACTGCGGCCCCGCCCACCAACTCCAGTTATACACCACAGCACAGGGGAAGTGCCCTGCAAGTCCTCACCACTCCAGGGACTATCCAAAATGACCAAACGGAAGAATTCCCCTCAGAAGAATCTCCAGGAAATAACAACAGCTAATGAACTGATCAAAAAGGATTTAAATAATATAACAGAAAGTGAATTTAGAATAATAGTCATCAAATTAATCTCTGGGCTTGAAAACAGTATAGAGGACAGCAGAGAATCTCTTGCCACAGAGATCAAGGGACTAAGGAACAGTCACGAGGAGCTGAAAAGCGCTTTAAACGAAATGCAAAACAAAATGGAAACGACGACGGCTCGGATTGAAGAGGCAGAGGAGAGAATAGGTGAACTAGAAGATAAAGTTATGGAAAAAGAGGAAGCTGAGAGAAAGAGAGATAAAAAAATCCAGGAGTATGAGGGAAAAATTAGAGAACTAAGTGATACACTAAAAAGAAATAATATACGCATAATTGGTATCCCAGAGGAGGAAGAGAGAGGGAAAGGTGCTGAAGGGGTACTTGAAGAAATTATAGCTGAGAACTTCCCTGAACTGGGGAAGGAAAAAGGCATTGAAATCCAAGAGGCACAGAGAACTCCCTTCAGAAGTAACTTGAATCGATCTTCTGCACGACATATCATAGTGAAACTGGCAAAATACAAGGATAAAGAGAAAATTCTGAAAGCAGCAAGGGATAAACGTGCCCTCACATATAAAGGGAGACCTATAAGACTCGTGACTGATCTCTCTTTTGAAACTTGGCAGGCCAGAAAGGATTGGCACGATATCTTCAGTGTGCTAAACAGAAAAAATATGCAGCTGAGAATCCTTTATCCAGCAAGTCTGTCATTTAGAATAGAAGGAGAGATAAAGGTCTTTCCAAACAAACAAAAACTGAAGGAATTCGTCACCACTAAACCAGCCCTACAAGAGATCCTAAGGGGGATCCTGTGAGACAAAGTACCAGAGACATCGCTACAAGCATAAAACATACAGACATCACAATGACTCTAAACCCGTATCTTTCTATAATAACACTGAATGTAAATGGATTAAATGCGCCAACCAAAACACATAGGGTATCAGAATGGATAAAAAAACAAGACCCATCTATTTGCTGTCTACAAGAGACTCATTTTAGATCTGAGGACACCTTTAGATTGAGAGTGAGGGGATGGAGAACTATTTATCATGCTCCTGGAAGCCAAAAGAAAGCTGGAGTAGCCATACTTATATCAGACAAACTAGACTTTAAATTAAAGGCTGTAACAAGAGATGAAGAAGGGCATTATGTAATAATTACAGGGTCTATCCATCAGGAAGAGCTAACAATTATAAATGTCTATGCGCAGAATACCGGAGCACCCAGATATATAAAACAATTACTCATAAACATAAGCAACCTTATTGACAAGAATGTGGTCATTGCAGGGGACTTTAACACCCCACTTACAGAAATGGATAGATCATCTAGACACATGGTCAATAAAGAAACAAGGGCCCTGAATGATACATTGGATCAGATGGACTTGACAGATATATTTAGAACTCTGCATCCCAAAGCAACAGAATATACTTTCTTCTCGAGTGCACATGGAACATTCTCCAAGATAGATCACATACTGGGTCACAAAACAGCCCTTCATAAGTTTACAAGAATTGAAATTATACCATGCATACTTTCAGACCACAATGCTATGAAGCTTGAAATCAACCACAGGAAAAAGTCTGGAAAACCTCCAAAAGCATGGAGGTTAAAGAACACCCTACTAACGAATGAGTGGGTCAACCAGGCAATTAGAGAAGAAATTAAAAATATATGGAAACAAACGAAAATGAAAATACAACAATCCAAACACTTTGGGATGCAGCGAAGGCAGTCCTGAGAGGAAAATACATTGCAATCCAGGCCTATCTCAAGAAACAAGAAAAATCCCAAATACAAAATCTAACAGCACACCTAAAGGAAATAGAAGCAGAACAGCAAAGGCAGCCTAAACCCAGCAGAAGAAGAGAAATAATAAAGATCAGAGCAGAAATAAACAATATAGAATCTAAAAAAACCTGTAGAGCAGATCAACGAAACCAAGAGTTGGTTTTTTGAAAAAATAAACAAAATTGACAAACCTCTAGCCAGGCTTCTCAAAAAGAAAAGGGAGATGACCCAAATAGATAAAATCATGAATGAAAATGGAATTATTACAACCAATCCCTCAGAGATACAAATAATTATCAGGGAATACTATGAAAAATTATATACCAACGAATTGGACAACCTGGAAGAAATGGACAAATTCCTAAACACCCACACTCTTCCAAAACTCAATCAGGAGGAAATAGAAAGCTTGAACAGACCCATAACCAGCGAAGAAATTGAATCGGTTATCAAAACTCTCCCAAGAAATAAGAGTCCAGGACCAGATGGCTTCCCAGGGGAGTTCTACCAGACGTTTAAAGCAGAGATAATACCTATCCTTCTCAAGCTATTCCAAGAAATAGAAAGGGAAGGAAAACTTCCAGACTCATTCTATGAAGCCAGTATTACTTTGATTCCTAAACCAGACAGAGACCCAGTAAAAAAAGAGAAATACAGGCCAATATCCCTGATGAATATGGATGCAAAAATTCTCAATAAGATACTAGCAAATCGAATTCAACAGCATATAAAAAGAATTATTCACCATGATCAAGTGGGATTCATTCCTGGGATGCAGGGCTGGTTCAACATTCGCAAATCGATCAACGTGATACATCACATTAACAAAAAAAAAAAGAGAAGAACCATATGATATTGTCAATCGATGAAGAAAAGGCCTTTGACAAAATCCAGCACCCTTTCTTAATAAAAACCCTCGAGAAAGTCGGGATAGAAGGAACATACTTAAAGATCATAAAAGCTATTTATGAAAAGCCCACAGCTAACATCATCCTCAACGGGGAAAAACTGAGCTTTTTCCCTGAGATCAGGAACACGACAGGGATGCCCACTCTCACCGCTGTTGTTTAACATAGTGCTGGAAGTTCTAGCATCAGCAATCAGACAACAAAAGGAAATCAAAGGCATCAAAATTGGCAAAGATGAAGTCAAGCTTTCGCTTTTTGCAGATGACATGATATTATACATGGAAAATCCGATAGACTCCACCAAAAGTCTGCTAGAACTGATACATGAATTCAGCAAAGTTGCAGGATACAAAATCAATGTACAGAAATCAGTTGCATTCTTATACACTAACAATGAAGCAACAGAAAGACAAATAAAGAAACTGATCCCATTCACAATTGCACCAAGAAGCATAAAATACCTAGGAATAAATCTAACCAAAGATGTAAAAGATCTGTATGCTGAAAACTATAGAAAGCATATGCAGGTAATTGAAGAAGATATAAAGAAATGGAAAGACATTCCCTGCTCATGGATTGGAAGAATAAATATTGTCAAAATGTCAATACTACCCAAAGCTATCTACACATTCAATGCAATCCCAATCAAAATTGCACCAGCATTCTTCTCGAAACTAGAACAAGCAATCCTAAAATTCATATGGAACCACAAAAGGCCCTGAATAGCCAAAGTAATTTTGAAGAAGACCAAAGCAGGAGGCATCATAATCCCAGACTTTAGCCTCTACTACAAAGCTGTAATCATCAAGACAGCATGGTACTGGCATAAAAACAGACACATAGACCAATGGAATAGAATAGAAACCCCAGAACTAGACCCACAAATGTATGGCCAACTAATCTTTGACAAAGCAGGAAAGAACATCCAATGGAAAAAAGACAGTCTCTTTAACAAATGGTGCTGGGAGAACTGGACAGCAACATGCAGAAGGTTGAAAGTAGACCACTTTCTCACACCATTCACAAAAATAAACTCAAAATGGATAAAGGACCTGAATGTGAGACAGGAAACCATCAAAACCTTAGAGGAGAAAGCAGGAAAAGACCTCTCTGACCTCAGCCGTAGCAATCTCTTACTCGGCACATCCCCAAAGGCAAGGGAATTAAAAACAAAAGTGAATTACTGGGACCTTATGAAGATAAAAAGCTTCTGCACAGCAAAGGAAACAACCAACAAAACTAAAAGGCAACCAACGGAATGGGAAAAGATATTTGCAAATGACATATCGGACAAAGGGCTAGTATCCAAAATATATAAAGAGCTCATCAAACTCCACACCCGAAAAACAAATAACCCAGTGAAGAAATGGGCAGAAAACATGAATAGACACTTCTCTAAAGAAGACATCCAGATGGTCAACAGGCACATGAAAAGATGTTCAACATCGCTCCTTATCAGGGAAATACAAATCAAAACCACACTCAGATATCACCTCACGCCAGTCAGAGTGGCCAAAATGAAGAAATCAGGAGACTATAGATGCTGGAGAGGATGTGGAGAAACGGGAACCCTCTTGCACTGTTGGTGGGAATGCAAATTGGTGCAGCCGCTCTGGAAAGCAGTGTGGAGGTTCCTCAGAAAATTAAAAATAGACCTACCCTATGACCCAGCAATAGCACTGCTAGGAATTTATCCAAGGGATACAGGAGTACTGATGCATAGGGGCACTTGTACCCCAATGTTTATAGCAGCACTCTCAACAATAGCCAAATTATGGAAAGAGCCTAAATGTCCATCAACTGATGAATGGATAAAGAAATTGTGGTTTATATACACAATGGAATACTACGTGGCAATGAGAAAAAATGAAATATGGCCTTTTGTAGCAACGTGGATGGAACTGGAGAGTGTGATGCTAAGTGAAATAAGCCATACAGAGAAAGACAGATACCATATGGCTTCATTCTTATGTGGATCCTGAGAAACGTAACAGAAACCCATGGAGGGGGGAAGGGAAAAAAAAAAAGGAAAAAAAAAAAAAAAAAGGAAAAAAAAGAGGTTAGAGTGGGAGAGAGCCAAAGCATAAGAGACTGTTAAAAACTGAGAACAAACTGAGGGTTGATGGGGGGTGGGAGGGAGGGCAGGGTGGGTGATGGGTATTGAGGAGGGCACCTTTTGGGATGAGCACTGGGTGTTGTATGGAAACCAATTTGACAGTAAATTTCATATATTAAAAAATAAATAAAAAAAATTTAAAAAAATAAAAAAAAAAATAAACTGCCATTCAATCATGTAGGTATCCTGTAGTCAGAGCAACTTTGAAAACCCCATTTTCACCCCCTTTGAAATTTCACCCAATGACTTGCCAGTTCGAAGTCAATAGTCTACTTGACCAATGCCCACTGACAATGTATCAGCATTGTTTATCTTATTTTATACGTGATTCAAACTTTCCTGATGGAAATACACTTATACAAATTTAATTGTATGATTATTTTAAAATATCACCTTCAAAATGAAGCCTTTCAAAATAATTTCACAGGCATTCTTGCTTTTACCCAGAATAAAATATGGTTAATGTTTACTGTTTCTGTATCTATCTATACAGTGTTTGTATGGTTAGACAGCTGATCTATTTAATAATTTTTTCTGACTTGTTAGAACTTGGAACCTCTCCAAATGTCATCATTTTGCTTTATTTTGTTTTGTTTAAATGCTTCTAATTACAAGAACTTTAATAAGGTCTCTGAATCTTACAAGTTGGTTTTCTCATCTATATAAAAAATACTGTTGGTGGGGAAAATAATTTATTGCCAACACAGTCATCATCCAGAATAGAAACATTTGTTTTCCAATCCTGTATTGCACTGCCTTCTCTCAGTTGACCGTAGAAAAAAACTCTACTAATGCTATGTTAGTTTTCCCGAAGCACCATGGTGAATTTATGCTAGAAACACATTCCCCTAAGAAGTAGGAAGATCAAATTCTTTTAGAAGGAAGTAGCGAATAGTAAAATATATGCATCTTTCACTAATGTATAAAAAAGGATGCTCTGAGTGAAATTGCAAAATTATTTGGTGTGTTAATTTGCATGAAAATATTTCACGTGTAAGTAGAGAAAATAGGGAAAAGGAAAGCGATAAGAAAAGGAAATCATTACTCCAAGTAAAATACAATTTTAGTCTCCATTGTCTAGACCCTTGTGAGGTAAGATTTTAAGCTTATGGACTTGTGTCTTTTTGCAACATTTAGTCAGATCCATCCAAAAAAATGTATGCAGCCCAGAACCTTCTTTGGATGAATCATAGCAGTTACAGTAGAGTAATTGCATTCTGCAGGTACAAATATAACCATAACATATCATTAATGAGAAACTAGTTTTCTATAAACCATATTGACATAAGTTTACTCTATGTTGCTTGAAACGTGGTAGTTTGCTGACATTTCATGTATATAATCTCCTTACATGACTTAAAGCACTTTCCCATTTTGTAATAGTTAACAGCGTACTTATGCAGATTTTACCAAAAATGAGACCTATAACATGCATTACAAGCAATTTTTCTAAGTTTGGAAATAATTTCCCATTGTTATAATTACTGGCTGTATTGTTTTGCTAGAACTGTTGTCACAATTACCACAAACTGGGGGGTGAAAAGACAGAAATGCTTTCCTTGCAGTTATGGACTCTAAAAGTCCCAGATCAAGGTGCTGGTGTTGGTTTCTTTCGAGGCCCTTCTCCTAGGCTTTAAAGATGGCTATCTTCGCCCTCTGTCTTCGTCTGGTCTTCCTTCTTTGGGTGTCTGTGTCCTACCGTGTCCTAATCTCCCCTTTTTATAAGGCCATCAGTCATATTGTTTTAGGGCCCTCCCTAAATGACCTCACTGAACCATAATTACTTCTTTAAAGACTCAGTACCTTCACATTTTGAGGTACTGGGCATTAGGATTTCAACATATGGATTTGGGGGGGGGGGCACAATTCAGCCCATAACACTAGCTAAAACAAAATATGCTTGAAAAACAAAGAATGACTCAATCTTTGTGAGTTTTTCACCTAAGTTTTCTAAACACATTGCTGTGAGTTTCTGTGAGCATGGAGTCCGTGTGTGTGTGTGTGTGTGTGTGTGTGTGTGTGTGTGTCTGCGTCTGTGTATCTCTCTGTCTCTCTTACTAGCCTAAGGTAGAATGTTTTAGCAAAGAGTGAATGCAACAAGAATTATATGTGGGCTCTTAATGATTTTGAAAGTCAGAGAGTTGAAGAGTGAGCTTAGAATATATCTTAACATTTTAATGCTAAGCTTTCACCACAAGAGTTTGAACAGAGTAGAAGACATGAGCTCCCCCCCATCTTTCTGTTGGCACAACAGATGTACCACAACGGGGTGAGAATCCATATAAGCAAAGTTACCATTTATAACCTAAGGAAGACCCAGAAAGGACAAAGATATCATTACTATCGTTAGCAGCAGAATCCAAACCAGAATCAAAGTCCCAGGAAAACCATTTATCTTTCTCCTTATTTTCTTTACATTGAATATTTCCAAATTCTTCATTTGTTTAATGCTTTGCATCCTCAGCTGTCAAAATCCTTTTGCAATAAACACCTATTGTTTTATTTTTACTTGGCATCCCTGGCTCTTCAGGTGATATCAGAGCTTTCTTTGGCTTGGGGAATTTCTCCTACCAGGGGCTAGGAGCAAGTGTCAACCCAGGGGTCAATCCTATAATCCTCACCACAGAGATAGGCACATTACCCAGGATTCTTTATCAAAAGACCCTTGAGGGAATTAACATTGGATGCTAGGAGAGAGATTCCCTTTCTTCTGGAGATTACGGTCCTTCGGACTACAGGAGAGATTGAAGCTCACCATGATTTACACAGCAAATAAAAGCTGAATAAGCTGGAGAGAAATATGAAAAGGAGGGAGAGACGGAGAGAGAGAGAGAGAGAGAGAGAGAGAGATAGAGAGAGACAGAGAGGGCAAGCAGGGGGGTGATGAGACAGGAGATAAACACCTGATTATGTTCTTTGAGCCTGGATCCTGTAGGACCTAAAGGATATGCTGCATCTGTAGTTATTAGTGAACCAATGCATTCCCTCCCCTCCCCGCCCCCCCCCCCCCCCCGCCCTGGCCCACTTAAGATAGAGTTTGAGTTAGTTTTTTGCCATTTGCAAAAGAAAAAGAACTATCACCCTATGGAGAAAAATTCTACTCTAGGTAAAGGAAGTCAATTTCAGCCACTTTCTGTAAGGTCTGGCACATGCCTCATGGGTGTGGCTCAGAGTTTCTTGGCTCTGAAACCCTATCCTTTAAGGAATAAAGAGTTCTAAAGAGGAAGAAAGTGTGATAACTGATTACATGCAGAATGGAGCCACTGAGATGATTGCTTAGCACAGATGCAGCAGGATAAATATATGGTTAGAACACTTAGCATTTGTCAATTGCCAATTTCCCTGAGGATTATTATCTTAGGTCTCTTTTCATTAGGGTTACTGATTGTGGATTAAGTCATTGTGGATAACTTAACTTTAACCAACACTCAATACTTTCTTGGGATATAAAAAGAACAGGTGGGGCACCTAGGTAGCTCAGTTGGTTAACCATTCAACTTGATTTTGGCTGAGGTCACGATCTCATGATGGTGAGATCAAGCCCAGTGTAGGGCTTTGTGCTGAGCCTGCTTAAGATTCTCTCTCCCTTTTCCCGCCCCCCATCTCTTTCTTGAAGAAGAAGAAGAAGAAGAAGAAGAAGAAGAAGAAGAAGAAGAAGAAGGAACAGAGCTCACTTACCTCTCTAACATATGTTGCGATTTCAAAGAATATTTAAGGAAATTACGGCCTTTTGGCATTTGTGCCCTCAGTTATATGTTATAGATGTATTTGGAGGGACCTACTAGAAGTGCATGTCCGGGGAGCTCAGATTCAAATCTGACATATTGTCCCCATCTTCCACTTACACTACTCCAACCAAAATTTCAGAATTAGGAGGTATTATACACCTGGAATAAAAGTTACTGTATATTCCTACGAATCCACATTTCTTGGCTTAGTCTTATGGTATACATCAAGTATGGCAAAGCCAAGATACCTGACTGTATGGCAGAAGATAGGGGATACACTTCAGGGCCAAGCTTTATTTTGGGTAGTTGAAAGCCTCAACATCTGTCTCATGGTCTGGAGGGAATCACATGTAGAGTACAAGACCCTATGGCCAACATTTTCCACAGTGAGGAAATCTGCTAATGGTTACGTTGTGACTAGTCAAACAGCATTTTCTTCTCTGGCTAAGGAAACCACATACAAGGTTTCATTTACGTGAAATGAGTTGGTTGGTTCTTGATATATTTTAGTTATAGATTCAAAATTCCTTCTTTCAGGATTTATTATGTTGATCACAGCGAATCTGGTTCTTTGTCCGTGGCTCCTCTATGATCTGCGCATTCTAACTCCAGTTGTACGGAAGTTCACTTAGAAGCTTCTTTGAGTGGCCTGAGAAATCCTAACAGGAGTGTACAAAACATAAACTGTTGAACTTAAATTCAGGTTAATGTATCTTAAAAGGGTCATTTTGTTTTGGTTATGGTAAATCATACTCAGTATTGCTTTTGTTTTTTTTTTAAATAGTCATAAGATTTTTTTTGGCCATATGAATTATGTTAGTTATGGTACCCACAGCAGGAAAAAAGTGTGTGTGTGTGTGTGTGTGTGTGTGTGTGTGTACGTACACTGTATCTTTGGAGAATGTAGAGTAATGTAATATATGTCAGTTCAGTACTTCAGCTAGTATATGATTATCTCAGTCCTCATCACAAGTAGTGCCCACATTGGTAGATGACTTCCCAAACCGCTGAGGTATAATTACCCTGAACATGTGAGGTGACAGACGGTGACAGAGTGTGACATTCAAGGAATGTCTAGAGATATAATCACCTGCATTCATAGGGGAAACAAAAAAGGTAAATGAAATTTCTCCCTTTGTATTTTTGAGCATTAAGGGCAATGTGTTTGTTTTCCCCTTGACTGAAGTCCCATATGCTTTGCGGGAAGCTACTCAAAGAAGAAAATAACCCAAGGTCAGATAAAAAAAAAAAAAAGTTACGGAAATATAGAATGTCCAGAGTGCCAAAATGATGTATTTATTGACAAATAAAGTAGTCACCTCTTAAATAGAAGATTATTACTAAATAAAAGACTGTCTGGAATTGAAAGATTGAGGGCTGAGAGTCCGGCTGATTTCTTTCTTTAGGTGAAATAAGCAATATTTCTGTAGCATGTGGCTTAAAATTTTCCCTTCATAAAATCTCAAAAAATGATGCATTTTACTATAAATGCTGTACCCATTTCACAAGTTTTCTTAATGATTATTTAAAAAAAATTTTTTTATGTTTATTCATTTTTTTTTGAAAGAGAGGGAGGCAGAGCACAAGCAGGGGTGGGGTGGAGAGAGAGGGGGCACACAGAATCTGAAGAAGGCTCCAGGCTCTGAGCTGTCAGTACAGAGCCAGACGTGGGGCTCGAACTCACAAACGGTGAGATCATGACCTGAGCCGAAGCTGGACGCTCAACCGACTGAGCCACCCAGGCGCCGCTAGTTTTCTTAATGATTATTAAACAACCATGAGACTCAAGTTTTCCCATTTTTAAGATAAGCTGAATTCCACACATTTGCTTAATAAAAGATCATATCATCAACAGGATAATTTTTATGCCTTCACATTGCCCCCTAAGGAAAGCACTTACCCTAAGAACTATTTTGCCTGATGACAAGTAGTCGTGCTTGCTTTGATAGTGTCCAATGCATTGCTTTGCCTAATTTGAATCTATCTACTAAATGGTTTAATTAATTTTGCATTGTGCTTACTAACTAGTTTTAATTAGCAGTTAAATCAGTTCAGTTAACGAAAAAATGTAGGTATTTACATGAATGCAAACCACAATGAGTTCTCAGAGCTCAATTCAAAAACTGGTTCCATGTCATTGATGTTGGATTTCTTTAGGCTTTGCTTAAAATGAAACATTCTATAGCTATAGCTTTCCCTTTAATAAATTATAAAAGCTTATGATTTACTACCTGGTCTTCCCCTTTTGGACTACCTTGAGTTCTACAGTAAAGAAGGTTGTGTGCCCAGAAGAAAGGTGAAGACATCCTCGACAGGTGTTCTTGGAGCTTCCGTGAAGACCCTTCTCAAATGTGAGTTGTGGGAATAGCTCTAGCAGTTCTGGCTGTAGTTGGATTTTTTTTTTTTTTTTTTTTTTTTTGGTAAGTTTCCTAGGGCAACCACAATTTAGAAGTATGATAAATTTCTCCAAGCATGCAGTTAGATGGTAACAGAACAAAACAAAATCCTGATATGGTTCTTTGGTAAATTGATGTTCAAGGGGAAAAAAGAAGATGGTTCCATTTTTCTTTTTTTTTTTTTACTTTTTAAAAATTGATTTATTTAAGTTGATTTATTTATTTTGAGAGAGAGAGAGCATGTGCAGGAGGGGCAGAGAGAGACGGAAGGAGAGAGAATTTCAAGGAGGCTCTGCACTGTGTGAGGAGCCAGATACAACTTGAACTCATGAACCTCTGAGATCATGACCTGAGCTGAAATCAAGAGTTGGATGCTACAGGCACGTGGGTAGCTTAGTGGGTTAAGCATCTGACTTCAGCTCAGGTCATGATATCATGGTTCGTGGGTTTGAGCCCTGCATCCGGCTCTGTGCTGACAGCTCAGAGCCTGGAGCCTGCTTAGGATTCTGTGTCTGCCTCTCTCTCTGCCCCTCCCCCATTTGCACTCCTCTCTCTCTCCCCCTCTCTCTTTCTCTCAACAATAGACACTATTTTTTTTTTTTTTTTAAGAGGAAAGAGTTAGATGCTTAACTCACTGAGCCACCCAGTGGCTTAAGAGTTAAAAAGAGGATTTAACTTTTCAATTCCTGGTTTATTTCTACAATCAGGAAATTTTTCAACCACTCGTTTGGCTTCCATATAAGAAAATAGTGAACCACAAACAAGTGTGCTTTGAAACAAAATTGTAACCAATTATTTCAAATTTATAAAAAAATAATTTTACAAGTGTTTCCAAAGGGGGGGGGGGTATATTTAAGAAGAAAAGCCTTGATTTATTTGACTTGAAGCTCAAGATATCTCTTCAAGTTTAGAAAAATCAGGACAGCAGTTTCTTCTAGCCAAATAGCACGCAAAGGAAATGGAAAGTGGATTTAGTATCATACAATGTAAAGACTGTATATTAGAAATCTGAGTCGCAAATTTTTTTTTCCCCTCAAATGTAAACTTTAGTGTTTTCATTGTTTGGGCAATGACCTTGGTTCCTCAACAATTTTATGTGTGTAGACAAACTACTTGTACTCTGTTTAAGAGATTTCAAATAGCAGCACGTTTCTCAGTAATCTTCAACTACTGGTCTCTCCATCTTCTTACTGTCAATATGAATGCAGGATAGTTGGGGTTGCTTCTCTGGTTTTAAGAATCCCATAGAAGGAGAAGGCAGTGCCTAAGAAAGAGTCATTTATTTGAAAAAAAAATTTTTTTTCTATGCTATATATGTTAATATATTTTGCAACATAAATTGAGAAATGGAGTATTACATAGTACAATTGGGTTATTGCTTCTTACTAAAGAACAATTTTAGAAAAACTAATAAATATTGAAAACACAATCGGGACACCTGGGTGGCTCAGTTGGTTGAGGATCCGACTTCGGCTCAGGTCATGATCTTGCGGTTGGTGAGTCCGAGCCCCGCGTGGGGCTCTGTGCTGACAGCTCAGAGCCTGGAGCCTGCTTCAGATTCTGTGTCTCCCTCTCTCTCCGCCCCACCCCTGCTTGTGCTCTGTCTCTCTCTGTCTTTCAAAAATGAATAAACATATTTTTTTTAAATAAAAAAAAAAAGAACACGATCAAGGTTGGGATTAATTTTGGTATGAAACAGGTGGGACCTGGAAACCAGGGCAGGAAAAAAAAATACACTAATGATCCCGATGATGGATACTTACGGATCTGGTTGCAAGCCCAGGAAACCTTAAAAACATGTTTCATATACATAGCAACCAGAGAGAAAGCAAACTATTTTTGCCAGGGAGAAAATGATACATCAATACTTGCTATAGTGTTGCTGTAGTGTAGAAAATACTGTTTGGCAGTGGATTATCACGACAGCCAAGACAAAGGCTAAAGATTTATGCCACAAGATTCTGTTCAGTCTCTTTCTCTCTCTGTGTAGTTTAATTGTATGGTTCTGAATCCTGGGGTCTTTCAAGGAACATTGGGATGCTGATTTATTACAATTATTTATTTTCTTTTTCATAAAGCCTCCTAACTTCCTGAAATAGACATCTAAAAAGTTCAGCTTTTTAAATAGCATGCTATGTCTTTATCATTTTGAGGGTGTTATAAAGAAGTGCCATGTATTTTATAAACCAGCTTTCAGTGTACATAGATTACGAGCCAAAAAGATTATGACAATCAGTAGTATATCTTCAATGAAATTACTTTTATAACGTTTAAAAGCAAGGATAGTAATTTCAACGACGATAAATTATTAACAGTTTGTAATTCAACAATGACTACCAATGCAAAGCAAAAATTTTATTTTTGCTAAATATATATTTATGTATTACATATAAAATATATATTATTTTGTTAAATATATATATCTAAATATAGATAGATAGATTTAAAGTTTACTGAAATAGTTGCTATTACATATGTTTCACAAAAAGAAGTATATTAGAAAGTGAAGCAAAAGTGCCTACCATTATCATGCTTCACTTGATAACTAACTTCCTCTTCAAAAGTAAATTATAAGGTGATTTTGTGCATATACATGTATAAATTCAAATGGATATATATATATATCTTTTCCAATTAAATTTGATTAAAACTTGTCTAGGTGTGTGTATGGGAAAATATATCAAAATAGCAGTAAACTATTAATCTGAGAACATACCCTAGAAAATTTCAATATTTTGAAGTTTATTAAGGTATAATTTATAGCCCAACACGTGTCTGTCATGTGAATGCTCTATGTACACGTGAAATTGTGTATTCTGCAGTTGTTGGGTGTTGGGTGCTAAACCTATCAATTAAATCAGGGTGGTTCAAGTTTTGTTCACGTCTTTGTTCTTACTCATCTTATCTCTAGTTATTTCATTAGTTACTGAGATGCAGTGTGAAAAACACCAACTATAATGGCGGTCTTGTTCATTTATTCCTCTGGTTTTATTAGTTTTTCCTTTCTACGTGCTTTTCAAAACTTTTGATTCTGAAATAAATATAGATTCACAAGAGAATGTACCTGGGATAATGACCGGAGACAAAATCAAGAGTCAGACGCTCAACCCACTGAGCCACCCAGGTGCCCCTCATTTTTTACATTTTAAATTTTGATCCACTTGGAGTTTGTCCTGTTCACAGAGTAAGATACGATTCCAATTTTATCTTGCTTTCCCCAAATGATCACTTACTTTCCCCCAAATCAATTATTTAAATGCCCACCTGTACTTGATTCATTTGAGATCCTTCCTTTATGTTGCATTTCCTCGTGTGCATGGGTCTATTCCCCGATTTTTTGTTCAGTCCCACTGGTCTCTGCCTGCTCCTATATCATCAGCACCCCATTAGAACTGTTGGGCATTCCTGGTGTTTGAACAACTGGGAAGGCAACTCTATCCTCAAAACTCTTCATTTTCAGGAATTTTTCCTGCACCTCTACATTTCTTATAAAGTCTGTTTGTAGTAGGTTTTCAGTCGATTCTGTTGGTTTTTTAGATCAATGAGATCATCTGTGAATAAATGTTGTTTTATCTTCTTTTCAATTTGTATGTCACTAATTTTGTTCTCTTGTATGATGCTGTTGGCTAATACTTTGATCGCTATAAAATGATATCACTGATAATGAATATCATTGTCTAATTCCTGCCTTTAGCAAATGGCTTTTCCATTCCCAAGTATGATGCTGGCTTTTGACTGAGAAAGTTATATTTTATGATGACATGAGATTTTCCTTTCGTTTCTGCTTTATTGGCTTTAAAAAAAAAAATCAAGCAAGGAATGTGAATGCCCTTCCAGCATTTGCCTTGATTGCATTCCCCAGAAGCTGACCTTAGGAATCGTTCATATGGGAAAGCCATTGATTAAGGAAATACTCCGAGGAGAGACTGGTAAGGGCATGAGGAGAGCAGGGCAGAGAAGGGGGAAGAAGCAAGCCAGAGTGTGATCACAGACAATAGCCTGGCAGAGGTCGACTCTGCGAGAAAGTCAGCCGTTTCTTGGAGGGCAACTCTGGCGTGTGAATTGACTCAGAGTTGTCCCAATCTGAGGTAAAAAACTGACTTTCGTATTCCTAAACTTTATAAATCATTAGTTAATGACCACAGGGGTCATCTTGAGGGAGGCGAGTAGAAACTCACAGGCCCTTTCAGTTCTCTGTGAATTGTGCAAAGTGACTCCAGGCACCCACAGACAGGGCTCTGAAGACCAGTAGTATTCCCTGCGTGTTGGAAGCACAACTCGTGGGCAGCGGGAGACCTAGAAATGATAAAAAGACATCAGAGGGCATATGAGCAGAGCACAGATGTTGTTTCCTATACCGTGTATGGAATTGTGATTGTGATTGTTATCCTCAGATCTTTTGATGGGATAAATTACATTAATAAATTCCCTAAAAATCTAACTGGAATCACATGGTTCTGTCCTTGTATCACATGGTCCTAGTGATTTTTGGTGGGGGTGAGAGGTTGGTCTTATAAAACTTTCTGTTTCTTCCAGAGAAAATTGACCTGTTTAAACTTTCTGTGTCTTTGGAAGTCAGTTTGATAAATCGTATTTTCCTTAGAAAGTGTCCCTGTCATCTATGGCTTAGATTCAATTGGCATGAACTAAGTAAAATAGATTTTCTTGAAACTAATCCTAAGGTTATTTACCCTTTATCATTTCTTATTTTATGTATTTGTGCTTTCTTCCTTCTATGTCTGATTAATTTATTGACAGATATTATTATTATTTATTATTATTAAAACCAAGTTTTATTTAATTATAGTACGCCTGCTTTTCTGGGTTTGTTGTTTGTTTTCAAAGACATTAATTTATTTGTTCTGCTGTCTTTAGATATGTTTGCTTTTGTTTTTGTATCCTTCTTTTTCACAACTCAGCTAAATAAATAGGAATGTAATCTTAAATATTCCCAGACTTTTCCATGGTTATTAGCTCTTAAACATTTGGCAATCAGCATGGTTATTCTATTTATACCTTCTCTCATCTTCTTGTATTTTTGCTAGCTGTATTATTTTTATATTGTCATAGCATAGAGCATTTACATTCCATTTCTTTACTCCTATCCTTATTTTAGTATTTGTCTCAGATGTAGAAATATATATATATATATATATATATATATATATACATATATATATATATATATATATATATATATATATATATATAAAATGGTTTAGTTTACCCTGTCATGTATTTAAGTTTATCTTTAATTTCTTGCTGTGTTGGATTTTATTTTCCAATAGTTTCATCCAGTAACATGATGTAAAACCTATTCCAATAGTTCTTGTGTTTAAAACCTTAGTCCATAGAATATATATTTGAAGATCTTAATTTGGTATAAAATTATTGGCTAATACATTTTTTTTGTTTGTTTTAGCATTCTGCACATTTTGATTCAATCTTTTCTGAATAGTGTTGCTTTGGAGGAATTTGATACGGCCTAAATTCATTTTCTTTACAAAGTATGTATTCATGTCTTTGTCGGGCTAATGTATTATTTTGTTATCTTTTAAAGGTAATAACTTTATTTAGATGTTTCCTGAGTTTGAATTCCAGGGTCAGCTTTCATCAGAATGTGGGCTACTCTTTTTCTATGTGAATCCAAACACTCTTTTATTTCAAAATAGTTGTCTTCTTCATTTAAGAATTGTCTTATTCCACCATTTTAGTATTTTCTGTGGTGGCTCCATTATTCATATGTTAGATATTTTTGCTCTCTTTTATAGCTATCATTTACTTTCCAAATCTTTATCACCTATCATCTTATTCTCATTTATTTTTCTTACTTTAAATCTTTCTACCCTTTGATGTATTTCCCATAGTGTCTATTCATCTGAGCGAATCTTACAATTTGTTTTTTGTTTTAATTCACATTTTCTTATGTTTTCCCAAGTTCTCCCTGCTCCCATTTTCCTTCCCCTCACTGTTTTACCTCATGTCTTTCTGTTGTCTGTCCCCCAAGTCTGCTAAATCTTGCATTTCTGCTTACGTATATTTTATATCATCATTTTTTCAGCAGTTTGTAAAAATCCATGTTAAGATATTGTTAAAATTTACACATATGTTGTGGCAACTTTTTTTTTCTGTTGTATGTTTTCATGAGTAAGAAGATTGTGTGTCCTTTCTGAGCGTTTTTTTTTTTTTTTTCTTATAATATCTTCGTTTTTGGATTGCTTTCTTTTTGGTTCCTGCCATACACTGAATGTTTGTACTCCCTCAAAATTCCTATGTTGAAACCTAATCTCCAGTGTGATGATTTTGGAGGTGGGGCTTTTGGGTGGTGATTAGGTCCTGGGAGTAAGGTCCTCATGAATGCGGTGAGTGCCCTTATAAAAGAGACCCTGGAGAGTTCGTTCGTCTTCCATCGCATGCAGGCTGCTATAGTAAAAATAGTGTAAACTGGGTGGCTTACAGAACTATTTCTTATACTCCTGGAAGGTGCGAAATTCAAGGTCAAAGCACAAACCCAAAGCAAACAAAACAAACAAACAGAACAGAACAGATTTGGTGTCTGGTGAGGGCACCCGTCCTCATTTCCTGTGTATCAACCACTGTCTCTGGGCTTTTTGGCTTGTGTTTTTGTTTTTGTTCCTGTGCTGGTTAAGGTGTTGCTGACCTCAGGAACTTTAGGCTATATTTATGCACAATTTAGACTTTGCAGTTTTTTTGTCTCTTACTTTACAGTAGATTTGTGTTAGTGAGTGACTTCTTATTGTTCTTATCCCTGTGTTGCTTTTTATGACTCCTTTAAGTTGATTCAATTGTTTCTGAATCAAAGAAAAGATTTAGACTGAGAAGATTTAGACTCAAGTTGCCAGGATGCCCCTCCCCAATCCTTGGATGTATTGCAGGTTTTGTTCTAACCTCCACATTTCATTATTTTCTTTCTCAAGTATGATTCTTCCCGTAGTATGTCATTAGTAATCCCATCACCAATTTTCTAACCGTATAAGCTATAAACATCCGATCCATTCTTAGAAGGGTATGCAAGTAAATGACTCATTTGGGTTATCTTCCCCAGGAGATTTGTCGAAACTTTTCTCTTCCCTTTATCTCACTGTACCCATACCTTACATATATTCTAAAAGCTTTTCCAAGTTCCCCCAACCCTTGGTACTTGCTTTTTCCTCTCTGCCATTCTCTTCTGGCAAACACGTATTCATAGCAAAAGATTTCCTCTGAGAATAGTCCATTGAGCCACCAGCAACATCAACAAAATTAGCTATTTTTTATTAGTCATTCCTTTGTCAGAGGGGATAGCTGTTCTAACTGTGTTAGTGTTGGATACATTGTGATGAAATCATTTTCTTAACTCTAACTTGTTCCTGGGTGCTATCATAGGTCTTTGGTAGTTCTTTGTTGAATGAGCATAATATTAATTTGACTTAACTTATAACATTGTGTAAAAATTGTGTCTCTCCCTGGCTCCTCATCCAGAAAGTAGGCTCTACAAAGGTTGCGAATCAAGTATTTTTATGATTATATTTCTAAGAGACTTACGTATCTCTTGCAGCACAGTACCTTTGGCTTGTTAGGTCTACTCTTTCATTGAAAAATGAAGGTCATGGTATCATTGAGAATAAATGGCATGAACAACAAACCCGTGTGAGCTGGGAACAAATTTAGAATTAGAATTAAATATCTTAAATTCCAGAAAGCATACATACGTACTGTCTGCTTTCTTCTCCATTTTTACCCGCCAAAAGCAAGTCTAGAATAAATATAGTGAAAGTTTAAGGACAAGAAGGAAGAGAAAAGGGAAAGGAAAGATTTCAAATTGGATCTCTCAGAAAACTTCTGACCAAAGTAGTCCACGGAGCTCCTATCCCACTCACATGTTTCTCTTAGGAGTTTCTACTTACCATGTGTTTTTATCAGAAAGGTGTTTGCAGTTCTCAACATTTTGCAGACAGGCCGAAAAGATTAATTACAATAATTTCTCCTACATCTGGGATTATTGATACATAAACAGTTTCTATATCATCATATATATGCATTCCAGCTAACGACACTTGAACTGGTATATAAAGAGCCAATTTATTACATGACCACAAATAATGACGGGCACATAGAGGAGTATGAATTTGCATTTATAACAGACTGGGGATGAGAATTCTATCTTTAGTAGCTAAGAAGATGAATGAGTAAAAGTATGATAGATACAAATAGCAGGGTTCATTACACAATAAGAGGATATTATCAGACATGTGATGAAGATAAATTCTACTGCATGTCAGAGATATCATGTTATTGCCTCTAATCTATCATCGTGTTAATGTTATTTCTATGGAAACATTACAAGAAATTAAACTACTAAAACCTGAAAACAGATTTGACAGCTACATGTGACAAAAGAAAAATATCGTGATTTTGTCGAAATGCATGCCATTCATTAGCAAGTTATGTTAATTACTGGTAGCTAGTGTTTAGATAATCTATACGATGCATATGGATAAACAAACTTCTAGAGACAAAGGCGGTATCATTATTGTGTAACAATGACAATTAATATGTATTCATATTGATATACTAATTAATGGGAAAAATCTTATTTTAGGATTTTCTTGTTCTAGCATGTGCAGCTTCGTTCAGCATAAAGAAACTTCTGTATCTTCACAAATTTGTATAAAATTATTATCAATTTTTATGATTGATTTCTTAAACTCAGGCAGGCTTTAATACTCTGAATGGTCTCCGTTAACTTACATATGTCGGTGGGATATTTTTTAACCCAATTATAGTGAATGTGAAAATATTTTATCTGGGTATGTAAAGCCTGTTTCTTCTGCTTTCCCCCTTTTTCCCACAATTTCCACTAAGGGAAGAAGCTTCCTAAACCTTCTATGTGTAAGTATGTGGGTATCTGTATATGCATGTGGTTGTGAGGTGTGGGAGGGGATATTGTTGTCCCCCAGATGCTCCCTACTTTAGCAAAGACTATTTCTGTCCCAAGAAGACCCAATTCTTTGTTTCTCCACATACGCTTTCATCATAAAAAAATAAGAAAGATGAGCACAGAGGTTTTTCCTCCCACTCTTCTTTATTCTTCTAAAGTTATAGTAGAAAATAAAGCTAATTATTTATGTAGCTGTAATCACAAGAAAAAGGAAATAAGAATCAAATTTAACTTTCTCAATTGAATCATTAAAGTTCATTTATATATAAATAAAGTTCACTCAAAATGAACTTTGTAACGCTCAGATGAAAGATGTTGAAAACTGTAAGTGACAAGAACTAATATTATATTTTATCCCTGGAGGTAAAGTATTTTCAGTTTTCTAATATAAAGAAGAAATTATGACAAGGACTTCACAAAATGGCTAGATTTTTTAACATGAATTCAACTTGTAGCAACAGATCAAAGTCAGTCAGGTTAATTATTTGGAGACTAGATTGCTGTGGACAATCAATCAATGGAACAAAACAGCCTTTCAGAGTGATCCTTTATGGAATTTTTAATGTGAGCGATGGTATTCCCAGAAAGATTTAATTTTGTAAACTAGTCATCCAGCTGTCTTTGTAAGGTCTGTGGTAATAAACACATGTGACCAAGACTTTCCAAAATAGGAGGGAAAGAGTTGTGTGTGTTACTATGGGTGAAGATTTGATTTGAATCTATAAATGATTTTAGATTTAAGAGTTGTCAGTCCACTTTTGCTCAGTAATAGTATCTGGAGACCTTTGATGATTCATAGATAAGCTGTAATGAAAAGTATAAAGCTAGAAACAGAATCCAAAATTTTTTTGGAAATTTTAAACCAAGCAATCTTCCCAAAAGTGTATGAACGCCTGCTTTGATCGGTGGCCATTTTAAAATCTAAATTATCAAATAATTGTCTTATTCTTCCATCATGTTCCATGTAGAGAGACATATTTTTTTTTATCTTTGTCTTAAGGTCTCTGGCAGAGCTGAGAGTTCCTCATTAGCTCTTCTATTTTTGGGCTTTGGAACAGTTCCACTTAGAAAGAATCTGATATTATCACATTCTACATAGAAAATGCATTCAATAAATAATTGCTTACTCATTGCTTGTTAACAAGCAGTCACAGATTGAAATAATGGTCACAGGATCATAATTTAGAAGGCCAGCAGCAAGGACAATATTTTTTGAGTATACTTCTATACATTAGTCACTGAGGCTTTTTTTTTACACATACTTTAATTTAATAATAATAATTTTAAAAAAAGACTTAGGTTCTAATTAGTCTTTGCCATTAGAAATCTGTGTGGTTGGGTAAATAGTATCAATTCTCTGAGTCTGATTTTCATCTAAAAAATAGCCTGTCGTAGATCATCTTTAATTTTTTTTAATTTTTAAAATTTTTTAAATTTAATTTTTTTATTTTTTTCTAGTTTTAGAGAAAGAGTGTGAGCAGGGGAGAGGAGCAGAGAGAGAGAGAGAGAGAGAATCTTAAGGAGGCCCCATGCTCAGCACAGAGCCTGACCTCACAACGGTGAGATTGTGAGCTGAGCCGAAATCAAGAGTCAGACACTTAACGGACTGAGCCACCCAGGCACCGCCTCTATTATCTTTAAAGGCACTTTGAAATCCCAAATTTCCATTGCAAAAATTTCTCTCAATTCTTTCATGGCCAGATAGAACTACACAGACTTCCGCGTTTGTCTGGTTTGAGACCCAGTTTTGGCTATCATCAGCGCTAGCGTTTTCCATAGTAAACACATAACTATGTTAGCTCTCAGAGACATGGCTCTCTACCTTAGAAAGAATAGAAGCCATATCGGTCACCTAGCGCCACCACCCTTCAGTTTCCCCTGCTTTTCCAGGTCTTTTCTTCCACTCCAAGTCAGCAGTAATCAGTTGTGTTACTTAATGAGATATTTTTGTTCACCTTATATGTATAGAATTGTTATGGAGGAAACGTATGCCTTGGATTCTTTAGAAGTTGGAATAAAATTGCATTTATTTCAAAAGTGTAATTTTTATCTCTGACAGAGTTACTGATGTTCTTTTACTGAATGCTATCATCCAGACAAAAGATCTCTTTGAAGGCTTTCTGAGGCTATGGTGCAATGATTAAGAGTAAGGACTTCAGAATTACAACAGTTTTCTGTGATTAGGAACAAATGTTTTCATGCCTCTTTTTTCTTAAGTGCAAAATGAGTTAGCCATAGTACTTATCCCATTGGCTTGTTGGGCATATCAAATGCAATCTTACACAGAAAATTCTTAGTACGTTAGTTATATGTAGCCAAATTATAAATAACATTCATGAAAGTTTGCTGCAGTTGTGTTGATCATGAGATTCAATAATAAGAATACTATTCTTACTTACTTTCAGTAATAGTCAAGATGGTTTAAAATTAATAAAAGTACTTGCCAATGAAAAGAGGGAATTTAAGTAAGAATACATCTGGGAACACCCCCCACCCCACACTCAATCCTATGAAAAGACCATTCATATAATTTTATGCAGCTTCTTTGGTCAAGGGATTTCCTCTCTGTTGAATCCATCTTCTCATTCAACCAATCAGTCCTCAAAAGCAAGTTTGGAGGAAATGCTCACTTAGCATTAGCCTGCAGGAGGTACTCTTTGACAAGGAAAGATTCACGGCACACGGCCTCTGAGGAGCATTCTCTCTGGTGACCTGGACACTTTGCTGGGTCATAGCTCTACTCCCTCGTTAGGAGAGGAGATTACCCGAGAGCACATTCGGAAGCAACTTCCCCATTAGGCATTAAGGGAAGTGTGCAATCTGATGGCACGGTGTACAGAGTAAACGGCATCCTGGAAATCAAGCCTGAGATCCACAGCAAAGAGGTACATGTTCTCAAGCCACAATGCTGGCTTATTGTCCAGGGCCTGGGCTGCATCACATGAAGGAACTACCCAGCATCCCTTGTAGTGTTCCAGGAAGTTGGAAAGAAAGACACCATCCTCTCCTCTGGCCAGCAGAGCTTTAATAGGCTAGTCTTTCATTAAGTGAATTCCTAAATGTTGACTAAATTCTTTCAGACAGAGGCAGCTAATGGTTCAGGGTGCATGTGATGTGCTTGCTGTTACATAGACACTGATTAAAAAACAAAAAAAATCCTTCGGGCTGCTTTCCCAGAGCACTCACAGGCTAGAGGTGGGGGCTGGGCAGCAACTTCTCTTCAGTGGTTTCTTTCATGTTCCAAGAAGGATGGTCATGTGTTTTAGCTTAGCCGATACATTCCAATAAAATGATTTTCAAAGAGACAGGACAAATAATAGGCGTTTTACATATGGTGGCTGTGGACGTCACGTGGAGCTAATTTTCTCATCCACAATATATTTGTTATTCCCCAAACTGGCTATGTATGATTCATTTAGGCTGTCTCTTTATTTAATTTTACCTAATAAACTAATGAGACAGCCTAGTGAAGCCTCTATGATCAATATAATTTGGGTGAGTGACTTAGCATACATTTCCTTTAGGATATTTAAGATCGATCCATACCCTTCCAGTTTTTTATTTATTGGTTGTTGGTTGGTTGGTTGGGTTTTTTTTTCTGTTTTTTTTTTTGTTTTTTTTTTTTTTTGTTTGTTTGTTTGTTTGGTTTTGGTTTTCCCCCTGTCACAAAGTTCAAAGAAAGGAAAGTATCTCTAGTCTGGATAGCATTATTGTGTTTTTTTAGTTTTTTTAATGTTTCTTTATTTTTGAGAGAGAGAGACAGAGCACAAGAAAGACAAAGGGAGACACAGAATACAAAGCAGGCTCCAGCCTCCAAGCTGTCAGCACGCAGCCTGACGCGGGGCTCGAACTCAGGAAGTGTGAGATCATGACCTGAGCTGAAGTCGGATGTATAACCGACTGGACCACCCAGGCCCCTTGTGTTTTTTAAAGCATCATTCTTGGTGACAAGATTTTAACAGAGAGAAATCAGCTTCAATTTGTTTTCTTGGGTACAAATATGGTTATTAGCAAATGATATTCTTTATTTCTCACACTACCAATGGCAGTTCTCAAGTGTCATTCTTGTCTCCTTGAAAATACTTAAAAAATGTGTGTTAGAAAGTGGAAGCCACTACCGGAGACAATTAATTCACAGCTTAAAAACCAGCTTACCCTCCGACAACAGGAGAAAAGGAGACACCGTCCATTAGGCAGAAATTATCTTTCTACAAAAGAGCAATAGTAACTTCTTTGAGCTTTGTTTTGTTCTCCAGTGGCTGATCGCACAAAATCTCAAGGTGGCCGTTTTGACCATTCTCCTCACATCAGTGACAGTCTCCCTCAGTGCAGTGTAGTTTTCAGCATCCTTGCCCTCCTATGAGGTGACTGGGCTTACCTCCATGGGTATGTGACCACAGGTCAGATGAAGAAACCAGATGGTTTTCCTGTCAAGGGGACCTATGTTTGAACGACAATGTAGTGTAATTACTAACTAAACCTAGTGCAACTCAGAGATGTATGACAGGGCGAGAAGGTCTCCTCAGCATTGTAGTAAGTGCAGCCCAATTAGCCGGAGTCAACGTGCATGGTGTCTGCATTGCTTAAGGCCACAGAGAGTTCCAGAGAGATGGGCATCACAGTCTGGAGTCCAGTTGTCTATCCGGAAGTTTCAGGCTTATGTCCTCAGCGAAGCAAATGAGTTTATGGAAACCCTGACTCGTCAGCAACTCATGATTACTGAGTTCGGGGTAAAAGATTTTCTAGAGGGAGGCATTCAGTGACTATCTACCCGGTAATATCATGCCATGAAAAGAGTGAATATGGATACTAAGAAATATTTCGACATATTTGGAATAATCTTTTTCCCCAAGACCCATTAAATGAATGTTCATGAGACTTTGTGAAACGGATCATGCAGGAAGGAATAACTGTTTATATGTTCAATTTCATGTAGTGGATTTTAAATTTTGATGGCCTCTGTTCATATAGAACCTTCACATGTTCCCCATATAATATGATTTACGAAGTATTAGAACAATGTATTTTATGATCTACCTATTTTGAGAGAAGTGTTTAAATAGTGGGCTCAATAAACCATCTGAAGCCCACGAATGTAGAGAAAATTCAGAGAAAACAAAAATAAGTAATGACTAATTTCTTTCATCCCTACCCTGCTTGTTCTAGAATCTCCCTCCACACACACTCTCTCTCTCTCTTCCAGTCTTTAAGATTGATAAGACTTGTAAGACAAGCACAGTGAGAATTTTTTAAATTTTACTTGAGAGAGAGAGAGAGAGAGAGCATGCAGGGGAGAGGGGCAGAGGGAGAGAGAAAGAATCTGAAGCAGGCTCCACATTCAGTGCAGAGCCCATCATGGAGCTCGATCCCATGACCCTGGGATTGTGACCTGAGCTAAAAATCAAATGCTCAACCACCTGAGCCACCCAGGTGCCCCAAGCACAGTGAAATTTTAAGAACCTATTACTCTGTCCAAGAGACAGATTCAGGAATGCCTCTGCTGCCATCTAGCTCTGTGACTGGACAGGCCACACGCAAGGTCATTTCTTCACCTGCAAAATAATGTCCTTCTCTGCTCTGAATTTCTACCATTCTTCTATCAGGTTACTGTAAGTTTGGGAATCGTAACAGGTCATAGTGTTTTTCACCCTTACATATATTCTGCGGGGGTTGGTGGAAAAGTGGCTGTCTTTACACTGGGAACCAAAGAGCGATTCACCTCCCCCACCAGATGAACATGGCCCTGGATACACATTGCTGTTAGATCACCTAGCACACCACTGTTGATACAGCTTAGTGCTCTTACGACGCTTGCCAAAAAAAAAAAAAAAAAAAAAAAAAAAAAAAAAAAAAAAAAAAAAACCTCCATTAACTGCACACTCACTTTGATTGATGTTATTTATTGTAGCAACTGCTTTTTATCTTAGGTTACTGGCAGTGATGAATATGAGGTGTTACTAGTTAATTTAATCTTATTTTGGAAGCGTTGCCATTTTGCCCAGTGTCTTCAGCAATAACTCAGAGAACCATTTAACTCATGAATTCACAACTCTATGTGAAAACTAAAGCTATCTAAATAATGGATTTAAAGTATCAGCCCTGTTCATCATGAGCTAAAATCATAATATACACAGAGCATTCAGCTTGGTATTTCTAGCTCACTTTGGGGAAATCTCTTGCTAAGTCTAATAACACAAGCAAGAAAGTCCTATTTTTAATAGATATAAGCAAAAGGCTTGTTCTGCTGAAGTGAAGCATTATCAGGTATATCCTGCCACTGAAATCTAGAGAAATATCTTTAAAATATCCATGTACCATAATAGAATAAGATGATAGCTTCACAAGATTCACGAGGCTTAAACTTTAGTATTGGTTCTTCCATTTACTGTCAAATAACCTGGAAAAAACAAGTTAATACTCTTGGTTTGTTGATTAACAGAGTGAACACCAAATGGGAAAATTTGTATGAAAGCACTTTGAAATTTATAATCTGCTATACAAATGAAAGGCACTGTATTGTGATATAAATGAATATTCATGATGATGATAAAATTACGCTGGAATGGTTACAATTAGAAAACAAAATACTTTATTCCCAAGAGTATTTTATTTATTCTATCTTTATCCACTTGGGTCACTGAAAAGATCAACATAGCAGTTTTACACTGTGTAACCTTTGCAAGATTGCATTCATAATATCTTCCTTAAACTACTGTTGTGGGGTCACAGATGGATTCCAAACCATCCTCTTTAGATTTGATCAAACCCACACTGTGGAAGAGAAGTGATTCTGTGAGAATGACCTCTAAAGGATAGATCCATAGCAAAGCCTTCCTGGCAAAGGATGGTTAATGAATTTACTCTGGTCCAAGAAGAGTCAGCTTGATAAAGGTGTCTTTGTTCATTTTGATATGACAATCCATTACCTTGTGATGGCATCGGCATAATCAATTTTTCACAATAAATTGACACAAGCCATCTGTAACACATGTTGCTTGCATTACGCTCCCTTGTATGCAATACTGAAATTGGTTAGTATTTTTTAAAATAATTTTTATTCCTTAATCTCTTGGGAGACTTCTCTCTCTGAGAAAACAGTTCTGATACAAAACAAATTTTATTTTCTGGCAAAACCGGGGGGAAAATCTAAGTTTGGTAGAATTGCAAAATTGTGAAAGATTTATTTTGTGGTTATGCTTTGAAGTTTAATGTAGGACTTTATAATGAAATGAAACAGTTTTCGTGCCTGAAAAGCACCATTTTCTGTATGAGTAAAATTGATGTTCTATTGTGGAGACTTACGTTTCGGGGGAAGAAAGAAATATATTTAGCACGTTTACGAAAAGACATATCCACTGGTGTGGATGCAAAAATGAATATGTCAGAGTTGTGAAGAGATGTATGGTGTTGCTGTTTCATGATGAAGAGTTTTGAAACAGAGTTATACATTGTTCAAATGGTCCCATATTATGTGGAAAATAAGTCTGAAAAGTTCTGCTTTGTTTTTCCACTAACAAGGAAACCACATTTTCAACCTGCCAAACTACTTCTGTGGAACAAATTATTCACTTCTTGGAAGCTACATGAATTCTTTCAGGCAATTTCATAATAGATGAAGTTGTAAGTTCCTTTAGAATTATCTTAGCCATACTAGACACACAACCAATACTCAAGAAATATTTTATAGACCAATGAAACCGCATTAATCCTTTCATTGGCTTCAACAAGGTCAAATTTGGCTTGAACACCTAGTTTACTTGTGGGGAAGGGCTAAGCACCAAGTCACAAAACGTGGATTGGCTTTCCGCTTCCATGACATTCTTTATGGTGTCTTCATTTAATACTATGCAAAAAGAGCCCATTCTTCATCCTTACCTTAGAAACCACTGGAAAGTCTAATGACTACCACATAATAGGACTATTGCAGACAATTCTGAGGTTCGATAAACACCTTTAAATTTAGAAATGAAAAGGCATCCCCAGAATGAATGTGTCCAGCTCTTCCATTCAAGAATATGTGGACTGCCATCAATCAGAAGACTCAGCTAGACTTTGAGTAAGATGGTGTAGTGTCAAGTTTATTTTCCCTTTAGTATTTTCTTGGGAAATTGCATGATTTTCTTTAGCTCAAAGTCATCTGTAACATTCTATGGAGATTAAACAAAATATCAAAACAGTACTGAAAATTATAACTTTCTAATTTGATATAATTTTATGTTCTTTATATTTAATAGTTATTTAATATATAATCCTCTATATTTAATAGTCTTTATATTTAATATTCTTTATATTTAATATTATATATATTACATATAACCTTAATATATAATGTAACAAAGAACAATTTTAAAATTATACTTTAATGTATAACTGTTATGATTATAAACATTTTCCAAAACTTGTAAGAATTAACAACAATGTTATAATAAGCCCCTAAATTTGTAAGAGTCAATTAAGGAAAGTAAAATAAATAAATAAATAAATAAATAAATAAAGTTATGGAAAGTATCAATTTAGGGCAATATTTATTTTAAACTGGCTGGCTGGAATTTTTCTAAACTACTTTGAATAAGGAAAACAATCTATTCTGCTCTTAATACGTTTTGATAAAAATATTAACAAATACTACAATATGAAAATAATGTGCTATTTATTCCCAGTTAATTCAGATTAATAACTCTTAAGTATATAGGATTCATCACTTTTTTTCCATTTTCCTCAAATTCTTTTTTTTTTTTTTAATTTTCTTTTTTACCGTTTATTCAGTTTTGAGAGAGAGAGAGAGAGAGAGAGAGACAGAACATGAGCAGGAGAGGGGCAGAGAGAGAGGGAAACAGATCTGAAGGAGGCTCCAGGCTCTGAGCTGTCAGCACAGAGCCTGATGCGGGACTTGAACTCACAAATCATGAGATCATGACCTGAGCTGAAGTCGGACACTTAACCAACTGAGCCACCCAAGTGCCCCTTTTTTCCTCAAATTCTTTAAGGCATTCTAGATAGTAATTCAGGCAATCATGGGCAATTTTAGAAATATGAATCAAATCGATTTGGCCTCAAATTTCTTTACAGACTGTAATGACCCAGATTAGCTATAGAAAACTATCAGATCACTAAAAAATAACACATTTTTTTGTTGGTTTGCAAACCTCTCAGGAACTTTCTGACTCTGGGCCCCAAAACACAAAGGGCAGGGAGAAAGTGAAGAAAGAGGCAAGCCATTCCAGGTTGGTAGGTAGTTGGGTTTTTTTCTTGGTGTTTTGCTTTTTAAGCTTATTTATTTTGAGAGAGTGAAAAGGAGCAGGGGAGGGGAAGAGAGAGAGGGGGACTGAGCATCTGAAGCAGGCTCTGTGCTGACAGCAGAGAGCCTGATGTGGGGCTAGAACGCACGAACTGTGAAATGATGACCAGAGCCAAAGTCGACGCTTCACCGACTGAGCCACCCAGGCGCCCCTATGTTTGTTTTAATACCTCTCCTATATGGTGACATGATCAAGATTTCATTTCCATCTCACACTAAATGATTTTTATTTTAATGGCTTTATCTTTTAAAAAACAGTTTTAGGTTCACAGAAAAATAAAAGGAAGGTATAGAAATTTCCCATATATCCCCTGTTCCTGCACATACACAACCTAGTGCAACAATCAACATTTCCCACCAGATGAATAGTTTTGTTACTACCGATGGACCTACATTGATATGTCATTAGCACTCAGAGTTTATAGCTTACCTTGGGTTCACCGGAATGTATACATTCTGAGTTTGGACAAATATACAATGACGTATATCCGTCATTGCAGCATCCTACGAGGCACATATAGAGTATTTTCACTGTCTTAAAAATCCTTTGTGCTCTGCCTATTCATCCTTCCCCTTGTCCCTCAATACCAATCACCACTGATCTTTTTACTGTCTCCACACTTTTTGCCTTTTCCAGAATGTCATGGAGTTGTTATCATACGGTATGTAGCCTGTTCATGTTGACTCCTCTCATTAGTAAAACGCATTTAAGTTTCCTTTGTGCCTTTTCGTGGCTTGATAGCTTGTTTTGTTTTAGTACTACGTAATATTCCACTGTCTGGATGGACCATAGCTTATTTATCCATTCACCTCCTGAAGGACATATCAGTTGCTTCCAAGTTTTGGCAATTATGAATAAAGTTGCTATAAACATCTGCGTGGAGTTTTCTGTGTGGACATAGTTTTCAACTCCTGTAGGTAAATACCAAGGAGTATGACTGCTAGATTGTATGGTGAGATTACATATAATTGTGTAAGAAATCACCAACCGTCTGCCCAAGTGGCTGTACCATTTTACATTCACTCCAGCGATGAATGGAGAGTTCTTGTCGCTCTACATCCTTGCCAGCATTTGCTGTTGCCAGTGGTTTTGGCCATTCTAATAGGTGTCTAGTGTTGTCTAATTGTGGTTTTGATTTGAATTTCCTTGATGATATATGACGGGGAGCATCTTTTCATATGCTTATTGGCCTTCGGTATACATTCTTTACTGAGGTCTCTGTTCAGGTCTCTGGCCCATTTTTCAATCAGGCTGTTTGTTTTCATACCGTTGGGTTTTGAATGACAGCTTTTTAAATTCATTACTTGCCATGTTTGCAATGCATTAAAAAAAATTCGTTACTGGGGCACCTGGGTGGCTCGGTCTGTTAAGCGTCCAACTTCAGCTCAGGTCATGATCTCACAGACCGTGACTTCGAGCCCCGCGTCGGGCTCTGGGCCGATGGCTCAGAGCCTGGAGTCTGCTTCCGATTCTGTGTCTCCCTCTCTGTCTGCCCCTCCCCCGTTCATGCTCTGTCTTTCTCTGTCTCAAAAATAAACGTAAAAAATAAATAAATAAATAAATAAATAAATAAATAAATAAATAAAAATTTGTTACCAGTATGCCTTTTGGAAAACCCAATACTCTAGGCATATCCCTGTCTGTTCATTGTCTGACATGTATGAAGGATTTACAGAATGTTTATATGTCTAAAGAGGACTGAAGCTTCCCATCGTCCCTATGTTTGATCCACAAAGGCAAGGCAGAGTAAGAAAAAGACAGTATTGGAAAAGGGGAATGTAGGGAAAACCTTGTGTCCTCACATCTGAATTAAACCTATCTTTTACAGAAAGGCACATAATTTCTGGATTTACTACAGAACCTCACAGTGTATAAAAGGCCCCCTATAGAAAAGAGGTTATCTTGCCAAGATGCTACAAGCCTATAAAGAAACGTGCCAATCTTTCTGTGCCAACATACCTGAAATGTGCTTACCACCTACTGCATGCAGTGGAGAACCCTGACAGGCATCAGATGGAACCCACATGGGCTCACTTATGCCCGAAGTTACTATTTCATAGTATAGTGAAAAGAGCAATCAGGTACATGTGAGTTATAATCACTATTCACTTGCTTGACGGTTGTGTATTGTCAGGTAGATTTTTTGCCCCTGAAGGGGTATCAAGCATCTTGTGAGTCTCTGGTTCCAAGGGAAGATCTATTCCAGGTAAGTGAAAAAGTGGAACGGTTTACTTTTATGAACTCCCACTGATAATCTCTCCTGGCCTTTAATTATTTACTCAGAACTTTTCTCTCCTCAGACACTTAATAAGATCAGCACCCCTTGGGGCTCCTGGGCGGTTCAGTCAGTTAAGAGTCCGACTCTTGGTTTTGGCTCAGGTCATGATCTCACGGTTTGTGAGTTCGAGCCCCGCGTTGGGCTCTGTGCTGACAGCGAGGAGCCTGCCTGAGATTCTCTCTGCCTCTCTCTCTGCCCCTCCCCTGCCTGTTGTCTCTGTCTCTCTCTCTCAAAAATAAATAAATACAATTCTAAAAATATTTTTAAAACATCAAGAAAATAATATAAGTGCCCCTAGACAACTCAAATTGTTTGGACATTCCGGAAAGGACGCCATATTCTGGGTCGATCATTCGCAACTGCCAATAAATGCAGGCCCCAGAGTCAGTATTGCAAAAAAGGCTTTGGGATCCCTGTGAAGACAGCCCAATCCTTACTTAGGTGTGAAGCAACTGCTAGTGAGTTAGCACAATGGTTGGCAAACATCCTCATACAATTTCCTCCTGGCCCAGGATGGTCAGCTCAACTGCCCGCCTCACTTAGCTTGTTCTGTTTTAGACACAAATGTCTCAACACATCAGCTGTGAGGTGTAATTTCTGGACTATAAATACAATGTCAGCATCGCACTGTGTCATTCTAATCTCTGCTGAGGGTCTTTAGTTCCTAAGGAGTAACTTAGAATCCTTTTGAATCTCAGTATTGCATGAAGGCAGAACAATTACAAAAAAGAGAGAACACTGATTTATACATTAGAGGCTTTGAAATAAAACTTGAGCAAAATATACGATGAAAATACACCTAGGAATTCCCTTTCTTTGCAAATGTCCATGAATCCCAGATATTCTTGGAAACTCGTTTTCAAGGACAGGAACTATTTTCGATTTTTTTCTTTAATTTCTTGTCAGCTTATTCAAGCAATATATACACATTGAAAAAAAGGTCCCACTAACAGCTTCTATTTCTATTCCTCTCCCCCAGAGATAAGTACTATTATCATTTTGGCATATGTACTTCGCATATTTTAGCATATGTCACGCACAAGATTGAAAAGTTTTCGGAGCGCCTGGGTGGCTCAGTCGGGTAAGTGTCCAACTTCGGCTGGGGTCATGATCTCACTGCTTGTGAGTTTGAGCCCCGCGTTGGGCTCTGTGCTGACAGCTCAGAGCCTGGAGCCTGCTTCGGAATCTGTGTCTCTCTCTCTCTGCCTCTCCCCTGCTCATGCTCTGTCTCTCTCCATCTCTGAAAAATGAATAAACATTAAAAATTTTTTTAAAAAATAAATTTCATTCATTTTTTAAAATCTAATCTCTGCACAGGACTTCGATAGAAACCTTAACTACGCACTCAGTATTTTCAAACACAAACTCAGTACTCTTGAAGTGAAGTTGATGATGTCTCTGATTCTTTGGGATCACATAACTAAAGAAAGCAGAGAGGTGGAAGAATAGGAGAGTCAAGGCCAGTTATTGAGTTGGAGCTATTTACATTTTTAATAACTTTGAGAGCTTAGGCAGTGTCATATTTTAACGGAATATCTAGCAACCCCTTGGCGTCTGTTTTTCCTCTCTATTTGCATAAGCAATTGACAGCTCATTAAGAGCTCATTAGGAAGCAGTGGAGACCCAGTGATCAGGGTCTCAGTTGCTGAGAAAGAAGTCCTCATTTGTAAATGTCCTCAATATTTCAGGAGAATAGGAAATGGAGCTAAGGTATCTGATGGTGAAGGCAAGTAAGCTATACCTACTTATAAAACAGAAAATGATGGCAATATTGCCATTCATTAAATCTTAGCCTATTCGTCTTACTAAGAAAAGATAAAGGTGATAGAATTCATAACTCTAATTTGATCATGAAAAACAAGCTAAAAATTTCCACATTCCCTGAGTTTTCCTTTCCTTCTTTTCTCCCCAAATTTTATGTATCATCTATCTATGTTTCCAACTATCTATCTAACCTATCCTTAAATGCTAGATGACTATATCTTAGAGAAACCAACTAATCTAATTGTTTAAGAATGGTCTATATGTGGGGGAAAAAATTGACTATGCTTCTTTGCTGGTAAATACGTTCAGAATATAAATTAGTTCTTTTTTACTTGCTAATACTCCCTGGACCCAAACAAAGCAGACCAAAATCGGATCTCCTCTGAATAAATGTTTGCCTGATACTTCTAAATCTCTAGATACCAAAACCCTATTGTAAAATGAAAGGCAAATGCACACTGGTGTGCTGACGATTCTTTTGCCTTCGGATTGCATTTTGTAAAACGCATGAATAGAAAGCACTTTTAAACGCTCAGGAATCAATACAGAGGAAGCGGTGGGAACACATTTATTCCTGTTTTATTCCATTTCGGGGCTGCCAGAGTTTTGCTTGACCAGATGTTGCAGTTTCCAAGTCAGATCTGTGCGTCCCCTGGTTGTCAACTAAAGGCTGCCTTACCTATAAACATGAAGGCTTTCTATCTACTCCTACCTTTTTTGTTGGTTTGGTTGTTTTGTTTTTGTTTTTGTTTTTGTTTTTGTTTTTGTTTTTTTTGCATATTCCCTTTTGGCAAGAGGGTTCCATTTGAGAGCAAGAGAGAGAGAGAACCCGGTATTCTTATGTGGCCCATCCACCCTCACTTTATTTTGCATTATCGCCTTTTGGAAGGAAAGAAAATTGAGAGCTGCAGTCTGTATTTAAGCCATTTGTATGTTCTTTATTGGGGTACGTTTGAATGCCCAATTGGATCTCAATGGCTCATCCTTTGTAACATAAAGTAAAAACATGGTGCTCGAGAAAAGTAACGACACACACAGCTAGGCCCTTTCATGGCAGTTGGTAAAGCATAAGCTCTGCCTCTCTGTGTGGCAGTTTCCCTTCTCTTTTCTTTTCTTTCACTGTGACAAGCAGCCATTGTCCCCTTGGTGAGATCTGCAATATTACTTTGACCCCAGCCCATCAATCTGCCTCAATTGGATAATGATCTGTAATCACTTTCTTTCAGGGGAGTCTATAAATTTGCCAAGGCCCCATTCTTTTCTGAAGGACTCCTTATGTTCACTCCCGTTTGTGCAAATGCGCCCTCTTTTACAGGGCTAAATAGCCATGCACATGGTCCATTCTGTGAAGAGGCACCGGGAGGGTTTCTGTTGATTTTCCATGCTCTAGTCTCTTAAAGGAGACTTAGTCTGACATGCCGGGACGCAGTGGGGGGTGGCCGAGCCAGGCCACATCACAGGCAGCCGCTTTTCTCATTAAGACTGACCCACCATTAGGTCACTTTGCGTCGTCCTTGTAATCAATGAGCTTAATGTTCAGTGCAAAAAAAGAGTCATAAGGAAAGGAGCATGGAGGTGGAAGGGAAAAGGAACTGGTAGAAAGGACAGGGAAATCCAACACGTCTAAGTCTTACGGATGTACTTTGCTAGCAAAAGGTGAAAGGAACGCAAATATCATTTGACGTCTCAAGTAACTGGTTCCTTCAGGTCCTGTTTGTGTTCTGCAAAACATGACAATTCTTAGGCCCTACTTCTCCCCAGTGGCATCCACTCTTCTCATTAAGTAGGATGAAAGGCTCCGTATTAGGTTCAGTCAACATTTGCAAGGGAATCATGCAGGGAAGGCAAAGGCGGACAAAGTTCAGGAGCATTTGGGCAAGTTGGGAGTGTTACGAGAATTCAGCATAAGAGCATATGGACCCAAAAATATTCATGCCCTTAACCACATGGAATAAATGAACAACAACAACAACAAAGGAAGAAAACACCTAGAACATAATCTCAACTGCTCTTATATTAAGGGGAGATGAAAAGGCTTTTGGGTCATCATATTTCCAACACAAAGAGAAAGAGTGTCTCCATGCACAGTGAGGGGTACAGATATAAATACACTCTAACCAAAATAAGTATCAGTGAGCAGAGAACTAGATAAGCTGAAAGAGTCAGGCCTTTAGAGAACCTACATCGGTAATGACAATAACTTGCAAGAATATAAACTTCTTTCCAAATTCCTGTGTCTGATTAGTTTGTAGTAAACCGATGGTGCCTTTTTTATTAGGTTTAGGCGAACGGTTTAGGAAAACAATAAAGGATATAACAAAACTGTCAAGGGGACGTCAGAGGGGGAAAAAAAGCAAATAGTTTTAAAAATGTTTGTGTTTTGCACCATCCTGTAGAAAAAAAATGTTTATATTGATTTTCACATTCCTGTGTTCATTTTTCTACTTATAAACATTTTAAAAATGATTTATAACCTACATATACATATATATACAGAAAATACATCAAACATGAAAAATAATAATTTTAGCGAATAATTATGAAAAAAAAAACCACTTGTGTAACCACCATACTGCTTAAGAAATTGATGTTTGTGATTGAGATATTAGAATCAGGGGCTAAAAAGAAAATCAGTAGGATTTTCTTTCAAATCAGTAGGATCCTCTAGTGAATCATGGGTTATGTGGTCCTTTCAGGAATCGTGGATCATAGGAGGCCAGATGAAACCCTTAGAAGTCACACAGTCAATGTGACAATGTCATCAAAGAAGAGTCTAACACCAAAAGTGGTTAAGTCACTTATCTCGAGTGTCATAGCTCCTAGGGGCTGAATTCAGGCTGTGTCCCAGGTTGTGAATCACTTTTCCATTCTTAATTCCATTTCATCAAGGGTCTCTGATGGGGAATAAGTCTGTGTCCAAGTGTTTCCATCATACACTGAAGGAAAGCAAACTCATTCTGTATCTTAACTGAGCTCATTCTACCCGTGGAACCTCACACTGAGAAAGTAATCACTTCAAATATGGAGGACAATTGTTTTGTCTGGCTCATAAAATGGCCATGCATAAAACTGTCTAGAAATTCCAAATACTGAAGTCAGAGACATATTTAAGTTTTACTATTACTGGGGCACCTGGGTGGCTCAGCTAGTTAAGCGTCCAATTCTGACTCAGGTCGTGATCTCATGGTTTGTGGGTTCAAGCCCTGCATTGGGCTCTGTGCTGATAGCTCAGGGACCAGAGCCCGCTTTGGATTCTGTGTCTCCCTCCCTCTGCCCTTCCCGGCCTTCTCTCTCTCTCTTAAAAATGATTAAACATTAAAAACATTTTTTAAAATAAAAAACAAGAAGTTTTACTACTACTAATAGATGTTGAATAGTGTGAATCCCACAGTTACAAGACATTAGTATTCACATTATAAAATGTATCATGGGGGCACCTGGGTGGCTCAGTCAGTTGACTTTGGCTCAGGTCATGATCTCATAGTTCATGAGTTCAAGCCCACATGGACCTTGTTTCTGTCTGTGCAGAGCCCTCCTCTGATCCTCTGTCCCCCTCTCTCTGCCCCTCCGCCAGTTGTGCTTTCTCAAAAATAAATAAAACATTTTTAAAAAATGCATCATGAATGTCTAATTTCAATTCAGCTTTTCTTCCACTGGAATTCTCTAGCTAAAAGTTAATTCAAGAGCTAGGAGAACTATAAAATATGCTACATGCAACAGTATTTACATTTTGTGAGTTTTTTTCCTAAAAAAAGTAAACTTGTTTCTTAAGGCTTTTCCTATATTGGCTGGAAACATGTAGGGTAGTTAGTACAAGTTAAAAAAGATTGTTTTTCCAATAAAGTATTGACAAAAGAACTATTGACTTATAAAATGACCAGAAATCTTGTAGTCCCCAGATACAAAATTCAAAAATTTTCTTTCCTGTCTTTTAGGTAAGTTGATTGCTATTTTTTTAATTTGTTTTTTAAATTTTTATTTATTTTTGAGACAGAGAGAGAGAGAGAGACTGAGCTTGAGTGGGGGAGAGGGAGAGAGAAGGAGAGAGAGAGAGACACAGAATCCGAAGCAGGCTCTAGGCTCCGAGCTGTCAGCACAGAGCCCGACATGGGGCGGGAACCCACAAACCGCGAGATCATCACTTGAGCTGGAGTCAGACACTCAACCGACTGAGCCACCCAGGAGACCCTGATTGCTATTTTTCATCAATGCCTCCTTCGGGACAAATAATAACCACAAAATTATCTCCATTATTTTAAAAAGGAGGAAACTGAGGCTCAGAGAGGTTGTTTCTTGCCTGTGGTCACGTAGCTGTTAAGAAGCTAGATTAGAATTTGACCCTACGTGTGTCTGGCTCAAAAGCATATATATTCTCTACTGTCTGCTCTATCTCTCTTTATTAAATTTATTTCAATACTGATTTTTTCCAAATACCACAAATAAGTATATATTCAAAATTAAAAATTATCATTCTTTTCATTCACAGCCATAGGCACCGTGGGAACAAAGATGATACAACGGATACCTCACCTTGTTTTTTATTTTTTAATGTTTTTTTTTTTTTTTTTGAGAGAAAGAGAGACATAGAGCATGAGCAGGGGAGGGACAGAGAGAGAAGGAGACACAGAATTCGAAGCAGTCTCCAGGATCTGAGCTGTCAGCAGAAAGCCGGATGTGGGGCTCAAACCCACAAACCGCAAGATCTTGACCTGAGCTGAAGTCAGACGCTTAACCAACTGAGCTACCGAGGCGCCCCACAGACCCCTCATCTTAAAAGTAGCACAGAGGCTCCTCTCCATTCCAACTAACAGCTTCATCAGAGGCTTTCTAGTATTTTATATATTTTATTATTCCATATATTTGCTAATTTATAACTTAGAGAGTTTTTCATACTCTTCCATCAAGCTTGCTCTTTTTAAAAATTTTTTTTAATGTTTATTATTATTGAGAGAGAGAGACAGAGGGACAGACACCAAGCAGGGAAGGGGCAGAGAGAGAGGGAGGCACAGAATCAGAGGCAGGCTCCAGGCTCTGAGATGTCAGCACAGAGCCCGATGCGGGGCTCGAACTCACAGACTGCGAGATCATGACCTGAGCCATAGTCGGCCGCCCAACCGAATGAGCCACCCAGGCACCCCCCCATCAAGCTCTTTTTAGATATAGTTAGTCAACCGAAAAGTACATCATTCGAGGCAATGCGTCTTCTTACTTTTTTTTTTTTTATCTCTCTGAAAGACATATTCCAATCCCAGTCATCTTGTGGTATGTAATCTCTGTTTTTTTCCTTAAGTTTATTTATTTATTTATTTTTAGTAATCTCTACACCCAAAGTGGGGCTTAAACTCATGACCCCAATATCAAGAGTCACATGTTCTTCAGGAGTGAGCCAGGAGCACCTGTTTTGCTGTTGTTTGTTTGTTTGTTTGTCGTTATAAACACAAAACAATGGCTAGGGGCTTTTCAGTAAGACCCGCTCACCATCTAAATGCCCCGAGTGCCAATCTGCTATACATGTTTAAATTTTTCCTGGAAATTCTTGATTCTTGCCCATGTTACTCCATCTCTTCTAATGTTTCTATTTCCCTCCGAAGTTACTCTAGACAAGAGGTGGGTCTGATCCTCCCACGTACTTTGGAACAGTTTTCTTTCCTATGAAGAAGCAAAGTTGTTCCATCCCCTTCCAATGTTAGCTGACAACATGGAAGTGTGAGAAGTGTCTTGCTTTGTACATTACGGTCTTACACGTTCCTTGGGCCATTTGAACGTTCTTTGTTTCAGTGTCCACTGTCTACGGAATTCCTCATGTTACACAGCTTTCAGAAACTACTTTTGGTTTCCCAAATTGTAACTTAATACACTGCAGGCTGGGTTTGGTTTTATATTCTTCTTTAGGGTTCCTTTCTTCCTGATACATTCAAAGAGAATACTGGCACTAACCGAAGTTAGAAATCATCTCATCCCCTGCCCCAACCTTTTTTGTTCCCATACAGAATATGCCTCCCAAATAGCGTACATAAAATCGCAAAAACAAAGACCACAGCTTCTACCAACAGCCAACAGCCCAGTTGGGAATTATCTTCACTTAGGGCAAAGGAGCTAACTGGAACAGAGGGAAGTTCTGCAGATGCATCCTTCCAAGATGGTCTTGAGGCGGGGCTAAAATAATCCTGTCAGCTGTCCGGGGAGGCAAAGCTTCGCCTCACCCACGTGGCATTGGTTAGACCCTTTCAGTTATGCCTTGGATTTTTGTGTGATGGTTCGTTGGTTGGTTTGTTTTAAGTAACTGCGATTGCTTTGAATAACAGGCCAGGAAAAATAAAAGACCCATTAGCTGGTGCAGGAGGAAAAGGACAAAATTCTCTAAGTGAATTGAGTCACCCAACCCAGGGTTGAATTTTAGTCTCACTCCTTATCACCTATGTGAACAGCAGCAAGCTAATGTCACTCTCTGAATTTCAATCACATCAGCCCATAAACCTGTATAACACTATCAGCTTCACTGGTTATAATATGGATAAGTGAAATACGATCAATGGAAACATTTTACCCCAATATCTGGCATAGCATTGCCATGTATGAGTCTCTACTGTGATTGATGTTAGTATGTGCTTCTGAAATAGCTTTGAAAAGTGGCATGTGGGAAGATTGATACTTACATAACTGTAAGACTGGGATGTTGTTGTTCAGAAGGCAACACTCAGCCTTTCCTTGAGACATTGCTCTGTGCTCTTTCTTGCTGTGAAATCCTGGAAAATCTATTGTTGAGTCTTCACTGCTAGACTCAATGTCCAAAAATAAAACTACCCTCTGACCCAGCAATTGCACTACTAGGTATTTATCCAAACAACGCAAAAATGGTGATTTGAAGAAGCGCATGCGCTCCATTGTTTATAGCCTCACTGTCAACAGTAGCCAAATTATGGGAAGAGGTTAAGTGTCCATTGACTGATAAATGGATAAAGAAGAAGTGGTAGACATATACAATGGGATATTACTCAGCCATCAAAAACAGTGAAACCTTGCCATTTGCAATGGCGTGGATGAAGCTAGAATGCATTATGCTAAGCGAAACGTGTCGGTCAGAGAAAGACAAACGCCATATGGTTTCACTCATATGTGGAATTTAAAAAACAAAATCGATGAACATAGGGGAAAGGAAGGAAAAATGAAATAAGATGAAAACATAGAGGGAGGCAAACTAGAAGAGACTCTTAACAATAGGAAAGAAACTGAGGGTTGTTGGAGGGGAGATGGGCTAAATGGGTGATGGGCATTAAAGAAGTCACTTGTGATGAGCACGGGGTGTTGTACATAAGTGATGAACCACTCTCCTGACACCGAGAGTGCACTATATGCTACTAACCTGAATTTAAATAAAATCTTGAAAGGGAAACAAAAAAGTGTGTGGGCCATACATTATACCATGGCTCCTGGTATATAATAAAGACAACAAATATTCATTGAATGAATGAATAAATCCATAGTTTTATTCTTTTCATACATAGGTGTATATGAGCTTCCTTTGCCTTGCTACATAAAAAAAGAAAAAAAAAAACAAACTGAAGTTCTTCCTTTCACTTGTTCAAAGAAACCTATTCTTGAATCCATGATACAGAAGCAAGCCTCAGCATCCTAAATAATCTCAGCAAATTCTCTTCCACATTCATCGGTAAAACGTTGGCAAATGATGAAATACGAATATCACAGCGGGATGATATACTGGCGTGGGAAGAGAAGGAATAAAGAGAGAAAGGGACCAGGTCCCACGTTAAGCTGCAATTTTCTCATATTAAAAAAGATAGGTGATATTTTCTACGTTTTGAAGGACAAGAACTGCACAAGATATTGAGGAGGGCGCCTCGTATTGGGAGCTCTCATTTCGGCACTTCCCTTTTATAAGATGAATGTTTGCATTAAGTAGTATAATGCACATTTAAAGTTGAGGCTATATCTATATCGGTCTCTCAAATATTATTAATTGTAACATATTGAGAATTTTGGAGTGGCTTGTGGGGAAGAAGTGGATATATAAGGAAATTTTCAGAGTCTGCTAGAAATTTTCACCGGCAGCTATTGCTATAGCTATAAAACTTTTTATATGGATTCTTCTGGGATTGTACCAATAGAATGCATTTTTTTTCAGTATAATACATTTTTACATGAAGGCCTTTCATTCTCTTTCCTTCTTTTTTTCTTTAATTCTCTCACTTTGCTGTCAAGGAAGAACTACGTGGATTCAATTGATTCAAAAAGGGCTCTTGGGGCATCTGGGTGTTTCCGTCAGTTAAGTGTCCAACTCTTCTTTTTAGCTCAGGTCATGATCTCGCCATTCTAGAGTTCGAGCCCCACATCAGGCTCTGCTGCTGACAGCGTGAAGCCTGCTTGGGATTCTCTCTCTCCCTCTGTCTCTGCTCCTCCCCTGTGCGTGTGCACATGCTTTGTCTCTCTCTCTCCCTCTCTCTCTCTCTTTCTCTCTCTCTAAAATAATAAAGTTAACAAAAAAAAAACAGAGTTCTTGGACAATTCAATGTTAGCTAGTGGTCCATGGTCTAGACCAATATAGATACCACCTCAACTTTAAATGGACATTATACTATTTAGTGCGAACTTTCATCTTATAAAAGGGAAGTGCTGAAATGAGAGCCCCCAACACAAGGCACCTTCCTCAATATCTCGTGCAGTTCTTCCCATTCCAGATCTTGAAAATGTCACCTCATAACCATTCTTCAAAGCATTTAGTGCCTCAAAATTTATTTGTTTCCTTTTGTTGAAGTTTCACTAATTAAATTTTTTTTAATGTTTATTTATTTTTGAGACAGAGAGAGACAGAGCATGAGCAGGGAAGGGGCAGACAGAGAGGGAGACACAGAATCTGAAGCAGGCTCCAGGCTCCGAGCTGTCAGCACAGAGCCCGACGCGGGGCCTGAACTCACGAACTGTGAGATCATGACCTGAGCTGAAGTTGGACGCTTAACCGACTGAGCCACCCAGGCGTCCCAAAGTTTCACTATTTAAATTTCTATTTTAGGGATGCCCGGGCGGCTCAGTTGAGCATCCGACTCTTGGTTTTGGGTCACGTCATGATCTCAGGGTGTTGAGATCAAGCCCTGCATCAGGTTCCATGCTGGGTGTGAAGCCTGCTTAAGATTCTCTCTCTCCCCCTCCCTCTCCCTCTGCTTCTCCCTTACAAGCATGGGAGCAGAGAAAAAATAAATACATTTCTATTTTAAGTTAATTTCTATTTAAAGCATATTGAATACTTCATGTCATAGAGGAAGATTGTAGGGGCAGTGAAGTAGGAAAAGTCAGTTTCCTTCAGTTTTTCAACCCTTTCTCTGTGACAGCAGGTGACTAGCGGTTCCTGCCAAGGAGTCGTTCCTAAGCTCTTTACTCCTTCTTCATAGACCTCTAGCAGTTCATCAGGGTCATGGGCAAATGATCCCAGAGTTGTGGGATTGAGGCCCACGTTGGGCTCCACATTGAGCATGGAAACTGCTTACGGACCTCTCTCTCTCTCTGCTCCTCTCCCCTGCTCATTCTCTCTCTCTCTAAAATAAATAAAATGAAAAAAAATTAAATTCAAAAATAAAAAATAAGTTATATATGCATATATAATTTAAATATTAAATATAAATAATTTAATTTTTTAATATATGAACTTATATTTATATATAAATGCTATATATTTAAAAAGGCCTGGAAGAGATTCATGTTCAATTTTTCTCGGCATCAACTATTTCAAGGTGGGCGAAGCTGTATAAGAATAAAAAAATGAAGACTTGGGGCGCCTGGGTGGCTCAGTCGGTTAAACGTGCGACTCCAGCTCAGGTCATGATCTCACAGTCCGTGAGTTCAAGTCCTGCGTGGGGCTCTGTGCTGACAGCTCGGAGCCTGGAGCCTGCTTCAGATTCTGTCTCCTTCTCTCTCTGACCCTCCCCACTTGTGCTCTCTCTCTCAAAAATAAATAAATGAAAAAAAAATTAAAAAGAAATAAAGACTTGTTTTATCTGAGAAAAATACAGCAACAGACTCATATGAAGTTGGATATGGAGAAAGACTCAAGAGAGAGTGAAATGTCCCTCACTTAGTAAAGACCACTCAAAACCAGACAGAAATGGATTTTTCTATAGTGGTATTACAACATGTAAATTAATATATCAAGCAAATTAAACATATCATCTGATAGTTTTGAAAGCTGGCCAAGAACTCACATTGTATAAGAAAACTAGTGTTTTTCTTGGGAAAGCAGGGGCAAGGGTTATTTTGAACTCTGAATAGAATTAATGTGGTTACCATGGTCCCTCGTGAATAATCAATGCAATATTGAGCTCAGGATGTCTGTGTACCCTTCACTCAATGTTCACACATTACATTATTAAAACTGAGAAATTGCCGTTAGATATTTCACATTTGTATCAACTTCCTTTTTTGTTCCATAATCCAATTCAGGATATCATATTCAACTTGGTTATTCCTTTATATCTCTTTAAATGCCCTCCAATCTGCGATTGTTCCTTAGTGCTTCTGTGTCTCATGACCTTGACACTTTTGTAGAGAAGTGGTCAGATTATAAAATTTCCCCGATTCTAGGTTTGGCTGGTGGAGGTTTCCTGTGATTTGACTGATAAATTGTAGATTTTTAGGGAAGAATGCCACAGCTATGAAGTGTCCTTTCCTTTGTGTCAGATTAGCTGTGTTACATCATATCATTATTCATTTTCACTGGTGATGTGAATATTGGTCTCTGGGTTAAGCTGATAGCAAGTTTCTTCATGGACAAGTAACCCCCTTGCTCTTTCTGTATTGTTTGGTTTAAGTGAGTCACTAAACCCAATCTACACTCATAGCGAGGGGCTGGGAATTAACATCCATCTCCTAGAGAAAAGAGCACCAAAGAATTTGTGGGCATGGGTATGGCATTGGAGATACTTTGAGGCTACACGAATATCTTGAAGGTGTTACCAAAGCTTTGTGTCCTAATTTCAGGATTGATCAGTGGGTTTCCTGTAGCAATGATTATACTGGTGTTCTCATAGCAATTTCTCCCTTTGGCATGGTGAATTGCTCCTTCTCCTCAATTTATTTATTTGCTCAATCATTTAGCATACTAATATTTACTCACGCACATTTACTGTATTGGGGGGGGTTATAATCCACAATTATCAATATGTATTTTGATGGTCAAATTGTTCCACCTCTCCTTCCCAATTTTTATATGAAATTTTTCAATGTTACAGAGAAGTTGAAAGCATGATAAAGCAAATACATTTAAATGCTTCAGCAATTGTTTACAATTTGCAATTTTATCTCTCTTTCCATACATGCATATATATAAACTTTTTCTGCAACATTCAAGAGCCTCAAACATCGTAACACTTCCCATCTAAGTTTGGTGCGTATCTCCTGAGAAAAGGACACTTCTTTTTTTTTTTTCTTTTAATTTTTTTTTTACATTTATTTATTTTTGAGAGAGAGAGAGAGAGAGCACACACAAGTAGGGGAGGGGCAGAGAGAATGAGATACAGAATGTGAAGCAGGCTCCAGGCTCCGAGCTGTCAGCATGGAGCCTGACGCCAGGCTCGAACCCACAAACCGTGAGTTCATGACTTGAGCTGAAGTTGGACGCCCAACCGACTGAGCCACCCAGGTGCCCTGAGAAAAGGACACTTCTTACACAACCTCAACACTATTACATCACCCAACATGTTGACATCCTAGACATTCAACGTTGAGAGAAAATTATCTATATTAAGTCTATATTCAATATCCCTAATTGATCCTAAAACATCTTTTAAAGCTTGTTTTTAAACTTCCAATATCTCACCAAGGATTACACACAGTATTTTGTTATAATTTTTAGTTTATTATAATCTAGGATGGTCCTCCATTTTTTTTTTTTTTTTTTGGTCATTCATTATACTATCATTAGTTTTAAGAATCTAAGCCAATTATCTTGCTTTTTTTTTTTTTTTTTTTAAGTTTACTTATATTCTGAGGGAGAGAGGGCGCAAGCAGGGGAGAAGCAGAGACAGAGGGAGAGAGAATCACAAGCAGGCTCTGCACTTGCCAGCACAGAGCCCAACAAGGGGCTCAAACTCATAAGCTGTGAGGTCATGACGTGAGCCCAAATCCAGAGTCAGAAGTTTAACTGACTGAGACACCCAGGTGCCCCTGTAAGCCAATTATCTTGTAGAGTGTCTCCCATAATTTGGACTTGTCTGATTGGTTCTTCACAATTCGAGTCAGGTTAAGGGTTCTTTTTTTTTTTGAAAAAAAATATGTATATAATGTTTCAAAGCACAAAATGTCATTTTGTTATTTGAATGATGACTTTACGTCTGATTACTTGGCTAAGGTCTTGGTTTGGGTTTCCTGGAATTAAAGCCTAAGCAGGGATTAGGGGGCACTGGATTTATTGAAGGGGTGCTATGCAGAAAGAACCTGTAAGAAAGTGAGTGAAGCAGGAGATGGGAAGGGAAAGAAGCAAACACTGATGTGCTCTCAGGTAAGGTCTCGCTTTGGCCTGATCCACGGTGAGTGGGAGAAGGCAAAAGAGAGTGTACTCTAGAGTATAAATAACATCACAAAGTTTCCCTCATTGAGAACACGGGGCTGGACTTCTGTTCTCTCATGGTAGGAAGTCATTGGATGTGTGCTTCCATCAGAAGGTCTAACCTAAGGGCAAGATGGCTCCCGTCAGCAGAGGGCAATTGTCTGAAGAAATACACAGAATCTGGAGGGTAAATGCAACTGAGATCTGGTGGGCATTAATAGCACTTACTATGGGTAGTGACAAACACATTTCCCCATTGTAAAAATACCGCTTCCAAATTTGAAAATAATAATTAATCTTTATGCTAGGTTTTGAGACTACATGAATAACCTATCCTATCCTCAATAACATTTCATCCAATGGAGCAAGTATCCACCAATTAACCTTGAGTAAACTAATGTTATATGGTGATTGAAAAATAGTGATTTTTTTTTTCCTAATTTGATCATTCTTTTGTATTCATTGGCTGGTGTTCTTTAAAGAAGAGCTTTTTCTCTCTCATCACCTTCAATCCTTCAATTTTTGGTATTGCTATAGGCACATACAACGATATCTTGTATTTAATGTGTTATAATCTACTTACTATGCTCTTTTTGCTCAAAATGTACAAATTCAGCCAGTGGGAATCACTTCAAGCTGCTCTTTGTGCCATTTTTGCCATGTCGTCATTAGTCTTTGAGCACTCTCTTGCTTCCTGGCAATAAAAATTCAGGCTCACCTAGTACTTTTCCTGGAATCAGTCATCCTCCAAGGACCCCTGGTTCCTTAAGCAGAGAATGGTATTTTGAAAGCAAAAACTCAGAGTTAGATGTGCTCACTGTTGCTGGGGTATCGTTGGTTCTTTTTCACAGGTCAGAACAGGGAACTGAGACTTCTTAAAAATCTCAAATTCAGGGGCGCCTGGGTGGCTCGGTTGGTTAGGCATCTGACTTCGGCTCAGGTTATGATCTCACGGTCCATGAGTTCGAGCCCCGAGTCAGGCTCTGTGCTGACAGCTCAGAGCCTGGAGCCTGTTTCAGATTCTGTGTCTCCCTCTCTCTCTGCCCCTCCCCTGTTCATTCTCTGTCTCTCTTTGTCTCAAAAATAAATAAATGTTAAAAAAAAAATTTTTTTTTTAAATCTCAAATTCATACTGATACTTCTAATTCTAATCCAATATCAGTGAGTTCTCCTTACTTTCCTCAGTTCATATTTTTACTGTTTTAATTTTCCCCTTTATGGTAATAATACTGACTCCCAGCCACACCAACATATATATATTTTTTAATTTGTTTAAGTTTATTTATTTTGAGACAAAGGGAGAGAGTACAAGCAGGGGAGGGGCAGACAGGAGGAGAGACAGAACCCTGAGCAGGCTCCATGCCAGCAGCGCAGAGCCCAATTCAGGGCTCAAACCCATGAACTGTGAGATCAGGACCTGAGCAGAGATCAAGAGTCCAACGCTTAACCAACTGTGCCCCCCAGCCGCCCCCACATCAACATATTTTTAATTTAGATCTACCAAAACATAGTTTTAGAATTATTACACCCATAACCACTATAGACAACACAATTCAGCCTTTCCTTGTAGTTCTTTGGGTCCTCCTAATGTATCCCACTAGCTGTGTATAGTCAGAATAATGGGTTCTTTAAAAATAGGAAAAAAAAAATCGTATTGTTTGTTGCACAAAAATGTGGCTTACTATATATACACAATTTTGATCTTCTTAACTCTATGTCGTAGAGATCAAGGCACTGAACTTCGCAGAGGTCTTCGTTACTTGTTTTGTGCCCACAGCAACCCATTGGCTTTTTCCACCAGTTCACTATTGGTTGGCATTCCGATGGTGTCTTCCCATGCTTCATTATTACCACAGTGAATAATTCCTGGTCATATGTCGTTTCATGTTTTCAGAAGTGTATTGTCACTATATCTTTCAAATGGGATTTCTGAATTAAAGGATAAATGAATATTCATTTTCCTAAATTTCCTCTTTATATGCATTGCAGTAATAAATGAAAGTGTCTACTTCCCTCTACTCTCACCAACAGTGACAAGTGCTAGAATTCTTGCTTATTGGATAAGTGAGAAGTAACAATTTAGTTTGTATTTTTGTTATAAATATGTGCATATTTCCTATAGACTAGGTCTATGATTTTTGTCCATTTTTTTCTTAGCATTTAGGATTTTTTTTTGTTTTCAGTTTTGTTTTAATCTCAATGTCAAAAATACCTCATATATTGGATAGATTAGCCCCTTTATTGATGACAAAGTCCCAGTTTATCCTTTGTCATTGCATATGGTTTTTATTTGTTGTTGTTATACAAATCTATTTTTTGGTTGAATTTAATAAACTTTTATTTTTATTTTCTCAAGTTTATTTATTTTGAGAAAGAGAAAGTGTGAGTGGGGGGAGGGGCAGAGAGAGGAGAGAGGGAGAATCCCAATTGGGTTCTAGACTGCAAGCACCGAGCCTAATAGGGGGCTTGAACTCATGAACCGAGAGATCATGACTTGAGCCAAAGTCAGATGCTTAACCCACTGAGCCACCCAGCTGCCCCTATAATCTTTAATTTTATAGAATAAAATGGTCACTCATTGGCTAGGAAGATACTCAGCTCAAATCTCATTTAAGAAGAACTGGACGAAAAGCCTGTAGTTACAATATCTGTGATTCCAGAATAACATCCATTCCGGGGCCACAGCTCCCTAGGCTGCTGACAGTGACTGGTCATGAAAGAAATATTATAACTGGACTGACCATTCCAGCCTGATATGAAATTCAACCAACAGGCATCCTTTGCTTTAAGATTATGCACTAACCCAGGCCAAACTTGAGCAGAACTGCTCTGCCTTCTGAGATATTTTGCCTATCTTTACCTTCCCTTCCTCCTTTCCCCATTACCCTTGCACCTTGGTCTGAATTCCTTCATGCTTACTCTTCCTTCCTCTCCCCTTACCCTTCAGAGATGTTTTCCTCCAATAGATCTTTTGCACATCAGTTATCACATCTTGATTTCTGCTTGAATTTTTTTTTTAAATTTCCAGGTATGATGTTTTATAATTTGTGGATACAGATACTACCCCCCTTTTTTTATGTTACATTTTTTTGAAAACTCTCATTGCACTAGAATGTGTCAATATGATGTTAAGTAGTACTAGATGTAGGGGTATTTTGTCTGTTCCTTGTATTAGAAAGGATGCCTTTAATTTTTCCCATTATGTAAGATTCTGGCTTTAAAACTGTTCTACATATATGCTATGATATTAAAGAAGTTTTCAGTTGCTGCTTGGCTGAATGCGTTAATCCAAAATTGGTACTAAATTTTGTTGATAACTGAAGAAAATTATGATTTTTCCCCATAAGTCAACTGAAATGGGGAATTACATTGATGGGTTTCCTAATACGGAAGCATCTTTACATCCGTGAAATGTAGTCTACTCACTTGTGTCATGTTATTTAATGTATCATTGTAACCATTTGCCATTTCATTAAGATTTTTATATCACCCTTCATAAGTAAGATTGGTGTATAGTTTTCCTTCTTGTGTGTGATGTCTTTATCAGGTTTAGATAGTAATCTTATACTAATGCATTTTCTTTTCATTATTTTTAGGATTTTAAGTAATCTCTACCCCCAGTGTGGGGCTTGAACTCACAACCCTGAGATTAAGAGTCACACTGTCTCGTGATTGAGCTAGCCAGGCACCCCACTAATTTATTTTAAAATTAGGTCTTCATTCTTTTTACATGTGCTGGAGTAGCATTAGGAACATATGGTCTTTAAATATTTTATTAAGTCCAGTGCTTTTTGTGGGGTAGTTCTAAAGTTTTATTCTTTTGTATAGAAATGGTCGTATTTTTGGATTCTATTTCAATGAGGGTCAATTTTTGGTTAAATTACAATTTTTCTAGGATATCACTCATTTGATCTAGTTTTCAAGTTAATTTTAGATTTATGCATAGTTGGTTATGACTTTTTTTTCAAAATTCTCTTTTCTATAATGTATATTTCCCCCTCATCATTTCTTTTGTGTATGTGTGCTTTTCATTGTAGTCGTTGATTTGTTTGGCTACTAATTTGGGGTTTTTCTGTTTGTTTGCTTTTTGCTTTTTTGTTTTTTGTTTTCAAAAAAAGAATTAAGTGGTGCCTGGGTGATTCAGTTGGTTGAGCATCTGATTCTTTTTATTTCGGCTCAGTTCATGATCCCAGGGATGTGGGATCAAGCCTTGCATCAAGCTCAGTGCTGAGCAAGGAGCCTGCTTAAGATTCTCTCTCTCTCTCTCTCTCTCTCTCTCTCTCTTTCTCTCTGTCTCTCTGGGGCACCTGGGTGGTTCAGGTGGTTAAGAATCCGACTTCAGCTCAGGTCATGATCTCGTGGCTTGTGAGTTCAAGCCCCATGTTGGCCTCAGTGCTGACAGCTCAGGGCCTAGAGCCTGGAGCCTGCTTCAGATTCTGTCTCTCTCCCTCTCTGCTCCTCCCCTGTTCACTCACTCTCTTTCTCTCAAAAATGAATAAACATCAAAAAAATAATTTAAAAAAAGATTCTCTCTCCCTGTCTCAAATTATAAATAAATAAATAAATAAATAAATAAATAAAATCAGGAAACATCATTTTGATTTATTTATTTTTACATTTTTCTGTTTTATGTCTCATTAAATACACCTATATCTATAGTATTTCCTGGTGCTTGCTTTTGTTACAACTTTTGATCCTTTTTGTGGAATTTTTTAGTAAGGGATCTAATTTATTTATCTTTATTATTCAATTTTCAGTTATGTAAGTTTTCAAAATATAGGATTTTTCTCTCATCACTACTTTCATTATTTCCTATAGACTCTGAGATGAAGTTTTCATTAAGATTAATGTTATGACTCTTGCAATATTCATTTGATTAATCCCTTTCTCCCTAGATTTACTTCTTAGAAACCTGCTTAAAAAGTTTAAAGATTAAAGTTAATTTTAAGTTAAAGATTTTTTTTTTTATTTTTTGGTTTTGCTTTGAATTTTTAAATTTAGTTACTTTGGAAAGAATTTTCTTTGAATTATTTCTACTTCGTGATGTTTATTGAGATTTTTCTTTGTGACATAATATGTAGTTAGTTGCGAATGTCCCATATGCAATGGAAAAGAAGGCATATTCTATATTATGGGGTATAAAGTTTGATATATTTATGAGATATGCCTTTCTGATTGGGCTAGCTAAATCTTTTATATTCCAACTTACTTACTTTTATTGGATTAATCAAAGCCAGAAAGCAGTGTGTTAAACATGCTATCATAAGTGGATTTCTCTTTGATCTTCCTTAATTTCTGCTTTAGGAGGGTGTTATTTGCATAGATTGCATAAGTTTCACATCTTTGTTGTAAATTAATGAATTTGATTATATTAAAGTAAGGATTTCAGCTCCACAAAGCACACGGTGTTTGGGGAAAGGTATTTGCCATATTTAAAATCAGCAAAGAACAAGTATTTAGATCATATAAAAGATTCCTGTAAGCCTCAAGAAAAAGAAAGAGAAGCTTAATGGGAAAATGGGCAAAACACATGAACAGAGAAGAGACCCCAAAAGCAAATAAACATATGAAGATACACACAAATTCCATTACACATTAAACATTTGCATATTAAAATAGTCAGGCCCCCTTGAACCTATTAGGATGTTGACAATTGGAAAGCAGGATAATGCCAAGTGTTAGCAGGGAGAGGGTAATGAAGCCCTCACGCCCTCATCCCTACCAGCGTGAGGGTGCAGTGATAATTATTTTGCATAGCACTCGGTCAAATTAAATTAAGTATAGTGTAACTGAGTATATATGCCAGTGAGACTCTCAAACACGTTCATAAAGGGACTAGTGTGCAAGCTCATCACAGTGCTGTTTGTGGTGGTGTTGAGTGAGCGCAAAAAGGAGGAAGCATAGTGTCCGTGGCTTAATACCCATCAAACCCATCAGAATGGTGGCATGTAGAAAGGAAAGCAGAATAAGGACGGAGAATGGGAATGAGAGCACAAATGATTCAAACAAGAGACAGGCATTACCTGTTCAAAAGATGATGGGTTGCCATGAGGGAATGGGTGTAATTAACTAAACTCTGCACTTGAGGGCACATATAGATCAATCAGGAGAAAGGCCTGCAGAAAAGTCTGGAATGAGCCTGTGCTTCCCTCCAGAACTCGACCTAATGCCCTAAGGGCTTGTATTCAATAAAGGTAGAAATGGTGAAAGAGGAGAACAATTCCATTCTTTAGGACTGGAGGTAAGAAACTGTGGTTTATTTAAGGCCAGACCTGAAATACGATAAAGTTCAGGTCTCCATTTCAGACTTAGGCTCATATCTAAGATAAATACATATCATTTTTATTTAGAAAGTAAACTATTTTCAGGAGCAATAAAAGCAAATTTTTTTTTAAATGATTTATTAATGAGTTCTTTTTCTTTCTCGATACAGGGCATTAACTGCAACATTTCATATTTACTCACAATGTTTGCATTTGAATGTGCTAAAGCCAGGATTTGGCTCTTTGCTCAAACATGGACATGGCAGAGAAAAATGCACAATTGTTGCTTGAGGCAATCAAGGATATGAAAAAATTTTTTGTCATATTACCAAGAGGTTGTATTCCAGGTTTCAGGGTTTTTTTTAAGTTTTTTTTTATAATGCGAATTTATTTTTGAGAGATAGAGAGACAGAGCGTGAGCAGGGGAGGGCAGAGAGAGAGGGAGACACAGAATCTGAAGCAGGTTCCAGGCTCTGAGCTGTCAGCACAGAGCCTGACGCAGGGCCAGAAACCATGAACAGTTTGGCTCATGAACCATGAGCCAAAGCCGGATACCCAATTGACTGAGCCACCCAGGTGTCCCATGGGTTTCAGATTTTAATTGTTTTTTACGTTTATGGTAAATCTCTATTATATATTTCATTAATAGACATTTTAGTGCATCAGCAATAATCACTATAGTGAGTTTTTTGTAAGAGTAAGAGTTAAGCAGAAAAGAAATTTATAAATATAAAATAAATATACATATAAATTATATTTAAAATAATATATATACATATATAGTATATAGTTTGTTTTATATTATCTTCTTTAACTCTTTAACTCAACATTGAGAAACCAAGAAGAAAAAGCACAAAAGTTCTCAAAAACTAATGAACCAGTAATACAAACCCAAAGTTGCATCTTCCATTAGTCATACATGGCTGCATCACAGATTATCACAAATTTTGCGGCTTAGAACAAAACACATTTGTTATCTAATATTTCCCGTGGATCACAATTCTGGACACAGCTTCTCTGGGTCCTCTAAAGTTTTCCAACAAGGTGTTGGCAAAGACTATGTTCTTACCTGGAGACTAAACTGTAGAAGGATCCACTTAACAACTCGGTCCAGATGTTGATAGAATTAATTTCTTTGCAACTTTAGGATTGAGGGCCCAGCTTGCTGGCTTTTGGCTGGAAGCCACCCTCAGCTTCATGAGGTGGGCCTCCCAATATGGTCACTTCTTCAAAGCCAGAAAGAGAGAGAATCTCAGAGCATGTCTACGAGCAAGATAAAATCTTATGAAAAGCAACATAATTGTAAATGTTGTGTCCACTATCTTTGCCATGTTCTCTTAGCAGAAACAAGTCACAAGTCCTACCTTCACTCAAAAGAAGATTATTGGGGGACCTGGGTTGCTCAGTTGGTTGAGTGTCCAACTCTTGGTTTCTGTTCAGGTCATGATCCCAGAGTTGTGGGATTGAGGCCCACGTTGGGCTCCACATTGAGCATGGAAACTGCTTACGGATCTCTCTCTCTCTCTCTCTGCTCCTCTCCCCTGCTCATTCTCTCTCTCTCTCTCTAAAATAAATAAAATGAAAAAAAATTAAATTCAAAAAAAAAAGTTATATATGCATATATAATTTAAATATTAAATATAAATAATTTAATTTTTTAATATATGAACTTATATTTATATATAAATGCTATATATATATATATATATATATATATACACACACACATATATTAATCCAGGATACAAGGATCACAAGGAATCACTTTAGAGTCTATCTGCCACTTAGAATTAAACATACACTATAAATCTCCAACTCACAGAAATTAATTTCCACCATCAATTAATATATGAAGCTCCATGTTTCATAGACATGGTTTACGTTTCTGTTGACAATTTTTTTAAATGAGCTGGATTATATGATTTTAGATAGTTCTGCACATTTTAGGTCCATTAGAAAGTACTAATGAATTTTTAAAGAACATTTCTGGATTTATGTATAACATACTTACAGAAAAACGTACACAGACCTCCAGATCCAGCGTGACAGATTTTCACAAATTGAATATGAATATCTTATCCTCATCCTGATCAAGTCCTTTACTCATATTTCCACTTGAAATGTGTGTCATTTTGTTATTGGCTCGTAGAAATTATGTACATACGCTGCATATAAACTTCTTATAGTGCACAGGTAAAAACTGGCAAATGCCTGGACGGCAGGGTTGGAGAAAAGGAGACTAGAGCACTCAGCTCTAGTAAAATAAATCATTATAAATTAGATAATGAAGGGCAACCTGATATCCAGAAGTAGGGGGACAAATCTCAGGTTGCAAAACTGTATTGATCATTGTGCTATCATTCTGTCCTGCATTAAATGTAACTTTCAACTGTTCATCTCAGTGTATGTCAAATGTATCTCATATAAAGTACCTGTGTCTGAGTCTCAGCTTTGCCACTCGGTTGTCTTAGGATCTTTCCTCAAATTACTGAAACTCCATATGTATGACTTCTTATCTTTAAATACTGACCTCAAAGACTATGAAATAAGTGGGGTCTTTGATGCAAATACATGGATAAGCCAGTTATAAGTAAAATATTGTCAATAAGAATAAGGCTTCACAGCCTACATATGACCAACCAAACCATCAACAAATGTAACAAGTTTGGAGAATGGTATAGGAAATATATCCAGGAAAGGGTATAGGAAATATACATGAAATGTTGTAGCCATTTAAACTGTCCCGCAAATCTGCAGACCTTACTGCTTTCATTTAGGGTCCAAAGTCTACTTTTTTATTAATAACTTAAGTACTTTGATTATAAGTATATTAATAAACTCAAATATAAAAAAAAAATAAGCAATTGTCAGTAGCTGGGACCTGAAGAAGATGACCCCTTTCACCATAACCCTGATATTCTCTTCTTTTATTTATTTATGTATTTTTAAGCATTTTTAAAATTTATTTATTTCGAGGGAGAGAGAGAGAGAGCATGAGCAGGGGAGGGGCAGAAAGAGGGAGCCAAGCGGGCTCCACACTGTCAGTGCAAAGGCTGATGCAAGGCTTGAACTCATGAACCACGAGATCATGACCTGAGCAGAAGTCAGGGGTTGGACGTTTAACCAACTGAGCCACCCAGGGGCCCCTTTATTCTCTTCTAAGTGTCCTCAGCCTCACCAGATGTGGAAGGCAGTTTTCTTATTGCGTTATGTTCTTGTGTCTTCCAGTATTTATTACTCCACTTGATAATTTCCAGTGAAGTCTGCTCTCTTCCAACCACTCGCTCACCTACAGAATTCCACAGGGCTCCGGTGTGCCCAGTAACTTGTACGCCAGTGTTCCTCCAAACGTGCAGATCAGACCAGCTCCAACAGTTCTTTCAGGGCTAGATAAATTACAGATTCCTGGGTCCACCTCTCGGAACACTCATTAGTGGCATTTAACACCTAGCCACCACCAAGTTCTTACCTGAACCGCATTACACAACACAGTTTAAGAACCCTTGTTTAAACTACCACTTCGGTTCTCACACCCAGGATAATTTCAGCCTTTGCAAAGGAAGGGCCGAACATGTTTTCAGTCTCCAGAATGTTGGCACCTTTGAGAGTTAAGCACATGGGTGTTCTCATATGCTTCTTTTTTTTTTAAGTTCTTATTTAAATTCTAGTTGGTTAACATACGGTGTAATATTACTTTCAGGTGTACACTATAACCATCCCACACTCCCATAAAACACCCCGTGTTCATCACCAGTGCCCTCCTGAATCCCCATCACCGAGTTCCCCCATCCCCCACCCAGGTCCCCTCGGGTAACCATCAGTTTGTTCTTGGTGGTTAAGCATCTATTTCTTGGTTTTCTTCTCCCCCTCTATTTTTTTTTTTTTTTTGGTCCCTTTGCTCATTTGTTTTGCTTCTCCTCCTGCCCCCTCCTGAGTTTTTATTTGAACTCCAGCACTTTTGAGCTAACATACCTTCCTTTCTCCTGCCATGGTCATCTTCTCCACTCACAGGAACACAGATCTCTCTCCTTTTGGCTTTTTATCTAGGAAGAGTCACTTATGTTCTCTCTTCAATTCTTTCCAGTTTCCTCCTGCACAATATGTTTTTGTTTTATAACTATATGCAACTTTATAAAAAACCGTTAGCTAAGTACTCGGCATGGCCTGTCAGTCCTACTTATACGTGTCACACTGCATTTAGTCAACTGCATTCTGAACACATCAGAGTTTAAGGACATCTTCAACAATCATTCTTTCCAACAACATTTACATGTCAAACGCATGCATATTTTTCAGAGTTGTTTTTTTTTTAACGTTTATTTATTTGTTTTTGAGAGACAGAGCACAAGCAGGGGAGGGGCAGAGAGAGAGGGAGACACTGAATCCGAAGCAGGCTCCAGGCTCTGAGCTGTCAGCACAGAGCTTGGCTGGAACCCACAGACTGTGAGATCATGACCTGAGCCGAAGTCAGATGCTTAACTGACTGAGCCACCCAGGAGCCCTCAGGTTTTTAAAATAGTTGAATATTAACCAAAAGTAAGCTCAAGACAAGAAGCTATGCTAGAGATAGTGAGAAAATTCATACTGATAGGAGCAACAATGTATCAGGAAGAACTAAAAAATCTAAATCTATAGGCACTAATAGCATTCAAAATACAGAGAGCGAAATTGACAGAATGAAAAGAAATAATGAAAAAAATCACAATCGTAGTGAGAGGCTTCAACATAACTCTGCCAAAAGCTGACAGTATAAACTGAGAAACAGTAGTAAGGATACAGAAGGTCATAATTAACAAACTTGATCTAAGTAATATATTTAGAATACTGAACCCAAGAGAAAGAAAAAAAAGTTTACATTTTGAGATCACATGGATCTCACCCAGACTGATCACATACAGTGTGGTAATGCATGCCTCATTGCCTTTCTAATGACAAAAACTATCAGAGTATATTCTTTTGACCATAGTGGAGGTAACCAGGAAATCAATAATAGCAACAACAAAAAATTTAGAAAATACCCAGCAGTTTGGAAATAAAGCAATATACTTCTATATAACGTATGTGTTAAAGTATAAACAGCCACAAAACAAGTAAATATATTAAACTGAGGGGCTCGGGAACAATTTTAGTATCAGTATATTTACAAATTTAAAAGAAATTGGAAAAACTTCTAGGGAAGAAGAAAATTTCCAAAAGTAATGCAAAAAAAAAAAAATGGAGAACCTGAATTACTCTACATCAATTAAAGCAACTGAAACTACAATTAAGACCTTCTCACAAAACAAAACCTAAACCCAGGTAATGCAACAGTTAATTCCCCAAGTACTCAAAAGTACCATTTTTTCAAAGAGTTTTTATTATGTCCACATCACCTTGCTATGAAAGCCAAAAAGGAGATTATAGTAAAGAAAAGTCACAGAGCAATGTCTCTCATTATCACAGATACAAAAATCTCAAACAAAATGTTAGAAAATCAAAAACAAAGATACATAAAAATGACAACACATCATGAATAATAGGCCTCTTTCTTTTTCCTAGGAAGGTAAGTTTGACTTAACATTTGAAAAATCACTGTAATTTGTCACATTAATAGAAAAAAGGGAAATTGCTTATGGTCATTATAATAAATGAAAAACAAATGATGAAATTCAACACTCATTCACAGTAACAATTTTTGGAAAGTAAGGATAGAAAAAAATTGATCTAATCTGATAAGTGTTTTGAAATAAAACTATGTGAAGAATAATGCTTATTAATGCAAATATTAAAATATCTTCTTTGGGCTCAGAAACATGGCAAGAATATTTGGTATTACTACTTCCATCCACATTTTTATGGAGGTCATATCTGGTATAGGAAATAAAGTAAAAAAAAAAAAATGAAAGAAACCAACTGGAAAGGAAGAAATGAAGATGATATAGTAACATGTAGAATCTACAAATGAGCTAGTGAAATGAACAGGTGAAATTAAGAAAGATCAGAAGAAAAAAGATCAACATAGAAGAGCCAATAATATTTTTAGTCACTGGAATTAACCAATAGAAAACGAAGTCTTAGAAATGTCACTTGTGATGACATGAAAAAGTTATCAAACGTTTCAGAACACTATTGAGAAAGACTTACATAAGTGGAGGGCTATAACATTACAAGGGCTTAAGTATTTATGCACGTGTGGGTATCAGTTAAAATGCTCATTCTAAATTCTATGAAGCGACAAAAAGGATCAAGAACAACTAGTAATCTCGAATAAGGAGAATGAAGCCAGTGGACAGCCAGTACCGAAAATGAAGACACGTTAAAATGTCGTTGTAATAAAAACTGCTGCATTGGTTGAAGGGTAGACAAATAGACCATGAAACAGAAGACTGAGAAACACACACACACACACACACACACACACACACCCCTCGTGATTTATGTTAAAGATAACACTGCAGTGTAGGGAAAGAACAGTGTTTTCAATCAATAATGCGGAGTCATTAGAGGTCATATGGACAAATGAGGAACCTTAATCCTTACCTCACAGCAAACACAAATGCAATTTCTGAATAGACTCTATCCAAATATTATGAGTAAAACAACAAAAGTCTTAGCAGAAAAGACAAAATAGTACCTTTATGATATTTGGTGTAGCAAAGATGTCTCAAGCAAGACATGAAAACTCCCAATTGTGAAGAGAAAATGTAAGACATGGGATGACTATGAAGTTAAAAGCTAATTTTTCTTTAAGACATTATTAAGAGAGTGCAAACGCAAGCTATAGAGAGGAAGATTATCCTTTAAATGCTTATGCCCAATAAATAAAGCCATATCCTGACTCTATTAACAAACTCCTACATGACAGGAAAGAGAACACACAGCCCCGCACAACAATGGCAAAACACTTGAAGGGGCCCTTGTAATATGCACTAAGCACAATGTTATATTGCTGCACATACATTACAATGGCTACAATGACAAATCAGATCATATCAGTGTCGGTGAGGATTCACAGTAGTAGAACTCTCATTGGTGCCACCATTTTTGGAAAATGGTGCCACCGTTTTTGGAAAAAATTTGGCAGTATCTACTCAAAGTGAATATAACCAAGAAACAGACTCTGAACCCGAGAGAAAAAACTGATGGTTGCCACATGGGTGGAGGGTAGGGGGCTGGCCAAAACAAGTGATGGAGATTAAGGAGTCCACCTGCTGTGATGAGCACTGGGTGATGTATGGAAATGTTGAATCACTATACTGCACACCAGATACTAATGTTACACTGCATGTTAAGTAACTGGAATGTAAATTAAAACCTTAAAAGAGAAAGAAAGAAGAAACACGAGTCTTCCTTAAAAAAAAAAAAAGACTATAAATGTTGTCTGATTCAGCATTTACACCCTTAGATATTTATCGCATGTATCTTCACCAACAGACATGTGTATAAAGTCACTATTTTGATTAGCTCAAAATGAAAATCACCCAAAAGTAGAACAGATAAATTGTTATATGATCATGCAGGGGATACCATCAGACCACTGAGAGTTAATAATTGCTATACATAACAACTTGGATGAATCCCCAAAATTTAACATTGAGCAAAATGTGCCAGAAGAAAAGTATACATTATGAAATTTTCCATTTGCATAAAGTTAAAAAAAATAGTCAAAAGTAACTTATGGTGCTAGAGCTCAAGATAATGGTTATCTCCGTGGAAAATACTGAACTTAAGAACTTTGAATTTGTTCTCTTTCCTCATCTGGCTGCTGGCTGCAAAGTGTGTTTACTTTGTGATATTTCATCCATCCAGTTATGATTTCTATACATTTTGGTATGTTTGTTATACAGCAGTTTTATATAAAGAATGGGTAAACACTTACTTTAATGGCTCCCTAAGCGGTGATAAAAGTATAGAACTTAATAGTGGAACTAGATGTGTGTGGGTGTGTATGTAGGCGCACTATTATTACTGTTAGCTCCTCCCAAACTACAAAACACCAGCTTGTTTATCTCACAATGAATGCCTCCAAATGCTGCAACATTTAAAAACAAAACCAAACAAACAAACAAACAAACCTATTCAGTCTGAAGTACAATCCTCGTTCTGGAATTTGTACGTGTGTGTGTGTGTGTGTGTGTGTGTGTGTGTGCGTGCGCAAGGTTATAGAGTCATGGAAGTAGGAGGAAGGTTATAAGAATATTAGAATTTACCACTATCACACATAATAGCGATTCATAATTCTAATGCATAACCAACAAGAGAATGAATTCAAGAATCTATTGTTTTCCGTTCTAATAGTGGGTATATGAGTCAAAATTACCGAATTATTGAACTCTGGAATGGTTGAAGTCAGGTAGCACATTTTATGTTTATCTTTAAATATGATTCTTTGTTACTCGCTTCTCAAGAAACCATTAATATTTTTATTTTATCCTAAAGAATATGTATTTTGAAAATTCAAGTTATATTTTTAAAAAATGTTGATGTTTATTTTTGATATAGAGAGAGAGTGAGAGAAACAGAGTGTGAGCAGGAGAGGGACAGAGAGAGAGGGAGAATTGGAAGCAGGCTCCAGGCTCCAAGCTCTCAGCCCCCCGGTATGGGGCTCGAACTCACAAACCACAACATCATGATCTGAGCTAAAGTTGGATGCTTAACCAACTGAGCCACCCAAGTATCCCTCAAGTTATAAATTGATCGTAACTGGTGACTCTAACAGCATGGATGCATTTTCAAAATACTTTTCCATACCAATTGAAATGGCATTCGGTTATTAAAACTTAACTAATTAGTCTTATTTATGCAAGAAAAGTACCAAGAAGAAATTAGAATACAAGAGTAGGACATCATTCCAGAAATCATACTCCTGCAAACCCAAGTTACCTGGGAAAATAAAGAATCAGAACCTACACTGTTTACCCAAGTCGTGCCAAGTTTCAAATCACAATTTACCTTGATAGATGTTGCATCCAAGCCTCTCATAACACAAAAACCTCTCTGCAGTGCTGTCTCACTAGCAAGAGATTTTACTAACCAAATGACCTATTTTAGAAGAATACAAAGGAAGTGCTCACTTTAATGTCATGACTGTGACTACTCAGAGATTCATGATAATACCTGGAACTCACTTGTCCTGCTCTACTTAGCTGCTTCTTTTCAAGGGCAAGTTCCTTGCTCTATGTTACCATTTCACATCCAGAAAAGCTCTACCCACCTCTGGAAGCTGTCAATTTCCTACCCAGAAGCACATTATGATGTTTTCTTTTTGCCACTTAATTGTTATTATGTTAGACAATGTATTTACTCCAAAGTGGCGTGGGGTAATTGATTAGGTTGTTCTGTATCAGGAAAAACACAGCTGCCAAGGTCCCTGTTGACCTGAGCTGAGACAAAGGCCTCTCTCCAGTCTCCAGGAAGGGGAGAGGCTGGCAGGGCCGCTGTGCTGGAAAGGCAAACCCTTCTTGTGGTGGGTGGTCCACTGGGAGGTAACTGGAGATCTGCAATATGTCCACTACAATCAACAGAAGGGTACAATAGCTTCTCTGTAGGGAATTGGGGGAAGAGAATTTGTTTAAATAAAATTGCAAGGTTGTCAGAATGTGAAAGCCATTCTCCCATGTTCTGTGCATTGTCTGAGGGAACGGGGATTGGGAATCATTTGCTCTTAGGCCAAAGCACTGATAAAAAGAAAAGTTGAACGGAAACAGTATAATATGAAATAAAAAACGCATATACTGTTACCGTCAGCATGTTAATGACACATAACAAACTCTTTTATGAGGTACTTCAAAGTGTAAATGTTTACGACTATCAAGTTTTGTTCTTAGGCTATACCCCTCAGCACAAAAGTTAGTTGGTGAAACTGCTATTAACCATTTATTTATTTTATATTTCAAGGTCAGATCTGATTCGTAAGTGTAAAAATACTGCTGGTTATCCCTGGATGGATTTTTTGTTTGGTTGTTGTTTGTTTTCACCAACAACATGGTGCTGTGGACATGGAAATTATTGGAGGCCCCTGGGCTCAGGCCTCTAAAGAAATTAAGTCGTGGCTCAACCAAATTATGTCCTGAGAAAGTAAGAATGGAAACTGGTGGCCCAGGGCAAAGCACTCCAAGTCATTAGGTTAATGGTACTCGGTACCACCCAATGATTCTTCACTTGGGTACAAAAAAGACCAGGCGGAGCCACCAACCGACAGCATTATGGACAAGTACAGAAGTTTTGACTGCAAAACTATTTTTTTTTCTACCACGGCAAAATCAATTCCTTACCCCTAAACCCCTCTCCTTTGATATTCTTTCCTTCCCCTTTCGTTCTAGGGTTTGCCAGGGGTTTACAGTTTCATGGGAGAGCAGGACCATTTACCATTATGTTAAGTCTACAATGGAAAAAAAAAAGGAACTGAAAGGAAAGAACAAATGAGAACAGGCAAAGGAAACTTCTTAATATTCCCTCTCTATCTCTAATTTCTGTTGATATACCAAGCCATGTTTTGAAAAATACATCTAAAGTAAAACATTCTCTATTTTACTTTGAAGTAAAGGTAGTGGAAATAGGATGCTGTAAACTCACGCCAGCGTGCGGGGTCACAGGAGTATTTGTTCTGGATGCAATTACGCGATCAAGTTGCTTTCCTGTAGTCAACATGTTGATCCCCACAAGAAATAATAGAACCGGGAAAAACAAATCGCTCTGCAAACATCTCTATGTAAAAGACCTTGTGAGAGCTCAGGAAGTAGAAGTGTTGCCGTCCCTCCCGTGTTGAGTAGACACCTGTTCGGAATGATTTCCCCCAAGCACAGATCCCTTTGGTTGTAAAAGAACAAAGGATGCACAGAGGTCTATAATGTCCCTTACTTATGGCTCGCATTGGCATGCTTTTTCCGGGACTGAATGTCCCCTAAGCAGAACACATCAGCTGCCCTAAACCGTGAGCAGAATCTTCCCATTGAGCTATGGGTTTCTGCGTGACTAATCATCTTACAGGTCAGTTCTCATGTTGGACTTGATCAGTAATTGACTTTTGGGTTTGTTGTATAAACTTTTTTGTTGATCATAAGGGGATGCATTTTGTCTAAGAGTAAAGAAGAGATGAGCCTCCGTCAGCCCATCCTGTCATACCTGGGGTACTGGATTAGAGGTTCTCTTGGCTGAATATTTAATAAGAGCTATGTGTTAACTACTATTAATAGGAAATATTAAATAAGACTATTAATTTTTAAGTGTATTTAATTGTTTTTGAAAGGGAGGAACAGAGAGAGAGAGACAGAGAAGCCCAAGTAGGCTCTGTGCCGTCAGCCCAGAGCTCAACACTGGCCTCAGACTCACCCACCATAAGATCATGACCTGAGCTGAAATCAAGAGTCAGTCGCTTAACTGACTGAGCCACCCAGGCGCCCCAAATAAGACTATTTGTTTAACTAAGCCACCAATGATATATGTTTTTTTTCCTGATCATAAGAAACCACTGAGATATAAAATGAATATGGAAAAGAAAGAAAAATATGAGAATATATTTATATTTCAAATAGATTTTAGGGGTGCCTGAGTGGCTCAGTCAGGTGAACATCCGACTCTTGATTTTGGCTCAGGTTATAATCTCACGGTTCCCGAGTTCAAACCCTGCATCGGGCTCTGTGCTGAAAGTGTGGAGGCTGCTTGGGATTATCACTCTCTCCTTCTCTTTCTGCCCCTCTTCTGCTCTCTCTCTCTCTCTCTCTCTCTCAAAATAAATAAATAAACATTAAAAATAGATTTTAAAGTAGGGGCACCTGGGTGGCTCTGTCAGTTAAGCATCTGACTTTGGCGCAGGTCATGATCTCACAGCTTGTGGGTTTGAGCCCCGCGTCGGGCTCTGTGCTGACAGCTCAGAGCCTGGAGCCTGCTTAGGATTCTGTCTTCCTCTGTCTCTCTCTGTCCCTCCCCGACTCACACTCTGTCTCTTTCTCAAAAAATAAACATTAAAAAACTTAAAAAAAATAGATTTTAAAGCTCTAGCTATTCAAATTCCAAACGAAGTAAGGAAACACATAATTTAAAATTGAAGGCTAAATTCAAAAGTGGTTCAAAACTCCATTTTGAGTAAGGGCATGCCAATAAGCTATTAGCAAAACGTTATTCCGAATCCCCAAAGTTGCTCAGTATAAATTGATGCTCATTACAGATTTAGTTCATTGAATAGGAAATGGCCTTTGAACATGACTATTTTTCTAACCTCCATTTCAATTATGTTCCTTTCAAAAAGCACCTCTACATGTAGGCTTCTGCTTGTAGTTTGGGAATGTTCGATTTCGCTCCCTTCCAGCGACGTCACGTACAGTGATTTCCCTGCAGTGCGCATCATAGTTCTTATTTGCGGCGACATTTCGTGATGAATACAAATTATCTGCTTTTCCTTAGAAGAACACTTTCTGCAGAGGCCCGTGTGCCACGGGAAGATAACGTTTTCCAGGGGCAGACTTTCAAAATGCAAAGCCCCAGGCCAAGTTGCCTTGGAGTCCCCTCGAGGTCTCGGGGAGAGAGAGAGCTCACACGAGGGAAGGATGCCCCTTCAGTCGGGCAAGATGCCAACATGGACAAGGAGGGAACCAACAGCGTTTCCCACAGGCCCAATCACAGAGCTGCTGGGGCACGAGGCTCCAGACAACCATCAATGTCACGGGTCCCAATCCAGCAAGGTCATTACCCTTTTGGGAAATACTACTCTGCCGTCCTGTCTTTGTGGCTCGGAGGCATTTGTTTCCGTGAAAGCCAGAGAGCTCGAAAACAAGGGCTGAGAACAGCGACCACCTCTGTCGCATGGTTCCCTTCAAGAATGTTGGTGGAACAATGGAGAGCGGGAATTTAAGCACGGTGCTGCATTTTGATGTGGCCTTCTGCTGCTGATTACTGAACGCGGAGCCCTGGCCCTCCTCATCGTGACTCACCAGTGCCCTTTGATTAAACACAGACACGGATTTAGTTACTGCAACACGCATCAGCTTTGTTGTGCCTCCCCCTGGTCTCACTTCCTGCTTGGGAAATGAATTCTCACAGCCCACATCCTATCAGGCGCGTCATAAGCTCTCAGCCGAAGGGACAGAGGCGGGGTTGTGCTTTCTGACACACATGGGCAACTGAGCGAGGGAACTCGGAGCTCTTTCCCCTGAGACTGTGGTCTCGCCAGCGCGCAGACTTGACAAGCGCAGCCGAGCGTAGACTGTGAAGAAGGGCACAGAAGAGATCTCAGAAATAGTGTCAGAATCCACTTTGGTTAAAGTTTTACCTCCACCTGGGCGACTTGAAACGTCTTAACTTCCAGAATGTCCGGCATTGATTCCTGTGTAGGAGTAGAGCATACCAGGTTCATTGTCTGCCCGACCCAACTGTTTGCTGTGATTCACAAGGACCGAACCACATACGCTTTGGTCAAAACGCACAAGGTGCTCAATGAGTCTGGGTTACGTGATTGAATGAGGTCACCTGTGACCAGGCTTCTCCGTTTTTCTTTAAAAAGGATTAGACTTCATTTTCTTTTCTCAAGAATAGAATTATGGATTATCAACTAAAAGAGACTATCTGCTTTCCAATAAATCTATTCTTCCATAGAATCATAGAACTTCGAGTCGGAAGGCAACGTAGATGCCATCTGTTTAATTCCCTGCCTGTTGCCAAAATCTCTTCTAGAATAGGTGATAGGCAGCAGCTGGTCCGTGGTTTGGAAAGTTCCTTATTTTATAGAAATTACTCGTTGGTCCTAATTCTGGTGACACAACACTGCAACAATAAAGTAGGTCTTACACCATGTTCAGTGAAATGGAGGAAGGCACTAGTGAACTGTTCCTGCAATATCTTTCTGTTCTTTTCTAGGGGAGCTGGTGAGAGTCCTTTCCTTAGGAGACACAGAGATTTTCCCATGATGCCACTGAGTGCCCCACCCCCATCAGTACTCCATGCAAGAGGAAGAGTATGAATTATGCAGAACGCATCAGCTGCTGATCTCTATATGAAACTTATTTTTAAGACTATAGAACTTATACTCCACAAATCAACACTTTAAGACATTTTAGGAATTTTTATATAAAATCGGAAGATGTTGATTATTTTAATTTTCCAACAGTTAAAATGTTATTTTTCTATTTTGATACAGAGAGAACTGACTCGGGAGCTTTTTGTTTAATCAGTCTGCTATTGTCTTTCCCCATTGTCTTTGGTTTTGAACCAGGTCACCTGAGCTCAAATCTTGATGTTTGCCATTCAGTTATATAACCACAAGTAAGTTAATTGACTTCTCTAAAATTTAGTGTCCATATTGGTTAAGTTGAAAAATAACTTAGAGCATTAATGTGAGAATTTTGTAAGCAAATACCAGTGTTGAATCTGGCATTATTAGATACTCATTCAACTCATTCCAATTTTAGCATGGCTGAGATGTTCCCATCAGGGTCTGTTTTTAGTGAGTAGAAAGATGTCCTTAAATAATATTTCTGTATATATCTGCTATTCAATTTAATTCAATTCAAGCAAATTTTACTGAGCACCTATGTTAGGCATACTGATGTAGTGATAATAACAAGAACTAAAAACTTTTGAGTACTTTCCTCTGCTTCAGACATTGTGCTATGAGTTTCATTACCTTCCATACTTGGATTCTCACAGTAACTATGAGGAGATGGGGATGTTATTGAAAATATTTAACAAGTAACATGGTCCTGACAGTACGCTGTACTGGGAACTCTGGGGAGTCCATTTAGAGGATACTAAAGATTTGAGATATTAAATTAATGCATCGGAGCTAGCAAGTGGGAAACCTTTCAAGACTGTTTCACAAGACTGTGATATGTGTTACCTTTGTAAATCAAATCACATTGTTCCCATCACTGTGGTTTTCAGCCCATATTCTCCTCTTGCTTGTGGATTTTGTTGTACAACATGTTCACAGGTCAGCACATCCAGAAAGCTTTGGGTCAAGTATTCCAAACAATCAGTTTCATGTTCACAAATATTCAGTTGACTCCTTTAGTCATTACCATTAAAGATTCAGGCAGATGGCACCTTCTGACATCTGTCATTATCAGGAGCACCAGAAAGGAGCTCCAGTACTGGGCAGGAGAGGCCCCTGGGCCTCCTCACGAGCATGGCACCCCTCTTCTTGCAAAGCTCCTTCCAAGACCTCGAATGTTCCTGGAGTTGTCTCTCTGTTCTCCCTCCACTCAAACTGTCCTGTTTTCTGTTTGTTTGTTTGTTTGTTTGTTTGTTTGTTTTGTTTCGTTTTTTCCCCCAGATTCTTCCTCCACTCAGATCGTCAGATTCTTCTAGGTCAGAACTAGGCTTTAGAGAGTACGGGGGGAAGGTCCCAGTTATGACTTTATCTCCACCACTTACATCTGAGAACACAGGTGCACAGGGCAGGCTGTCCTGAATCTCAGGGTGCCCAAACTGTATTTGCAGACCGTAAATCTGCTTCTCATTGTCTCATATTCACATTGCCATCCAAGTGTTACTCTGGCATCATTCACTGCAAATGAGAATGGCTTATTTATAGGGAGGGAAATGAGAGTGGAAGGGACATATTTTAGTGGGTCAGAAATCACATTAAAAATAAGTTGCAAAGTATTTGACTTGTATGATAAATGTTCAGGCAGAATTTGGACATTGAGAACCATGTGTCCATTTGTGTGTTAGAAACAAAAAAACAGGATAGTATCATTGTCTAATTCCTCCAAATATGATCCCTACAGCATGTTGTGTATATCAGCATACAATGAGCGCTCTCAGGTTTCTACAAATGACCGCAAACCCTGGGATATACCACCATGTTAACGTTAGTGTGGCTCTCAATGCATAGTCTCATAATAAGAGAAATAATCTGTTGTCTGCTCAAATGATGCCAACTGGAATAGTTTGTCCTCCTTGAAATGTGACGTGATCCTCAAAGCATTTACGTGGTTCACGGGTCATCAGAGGGATGAAAACATTTTTAAGAGTTAAAACATCACAAAGAATCATAAAAACATCTTAAACAGAGAACAAGAGTGGATGGAATAAGGAGATAAAACAGTCTACAAACCGCTATGTTAATTTCTCCGTCAAGTCAGCTTTATTTCTATTTCTTCTGTATAGTTCCTTAGGAGTAGACAGCCACCTCTTATAAATCTGCAGATCATTTCATAACTGAGCTATTCTCATCATGGCACTAGAGAAACTCAGTCGAGACAGAACAGGAATCACCTCTTGAGCAATTAGACACCAGGTCAAGAGCGAAAGCTTACTGTATGGCCGCGTTATCATCATGCCGTGTCTCTGCTCAAAGTATATTGTGACGAAGTAAAATCTATTTTGGCTGTTCTACAGCGATGGCGGTTATTTATGAAACATAAAACGATACTGAAATACAGAAGGACGTGAAAAGACCAGGGTAAGATCAGATAAAAAAAAATGAGAAAGAAACAGGCATCCTGGGATGGTAACTGCTCTGCCATGTACTGACAGGGAGGTTGTATATTTTTAGAATATACTGAACGGAATGGTGCTTTTACTTAGGTTTTTATGGTTTACCACGAGATGCAATTTTCTGGCCTTATATGCAGTTGTAACAAAAGTCAGAGACGTTTTATGATAGCTGCCACAGTTCATAAATGATGGGATACACTAAAATATTTATAGAACTGTAAAATCTTGATTTCTCTCTGGTTTAGCAGATGGGGCCCTAAAACCAGTTCACACATTGTCACATCTCTTCACCCTTTGATAACAAAGAGGCCTGTATCAGTTTTCTTCTCTGGAGAACAAGCTCACTGGTGTGAACGAGGTCACACTTTCAGTCAGTTATCTGTATTGGAGGAATGCCAATTAAGAAAGCTCTGAACTGAAAGTCTGACTACTCTGTCCACGCTTCTCAGCAGCGGGCACTGGGCGGCATAGAGAAGATACCCTCTGAATGACTTTTTACCCATTGTCTTATCTTCATTTCTGGGAAAATTTACTCCGAGGGCTATGTCATCCAGAGCGATAAATATCACACCGATTTTAAGACTAGTCTGTTTAGGTAGTTGAGAGAATTCCTGCTGTCAATTAGTGTGTGTGTGTGTGTGTGTGTGTGTGTGTGTGTATGTGTGTGTTGCTTTTGGAAAGTATATGTTCTATAATAAAATCATTAGTCTGTGTAAGGTCACCAAACTCAAGCATGCTTTCCCATTTAAAGGACCACATACGAGCTGGATAGAGGTGAAGTAAAAGATACACACTGATGGATCGCTGATGGTATTTTTTTCTGATTTTAGGAGAGCAGACAAAGAAACATTAATATTTATTAAAATGGGTTTACATGGCAATTATTTAAGAAGCATTATAGGAAAGGCAGCCCGAATCAAAATTTAGGCCAATAGATGTGATAGAAAGGTTAGGTAGATAGACAGATAGATGATAGATAAGCACACAGACAGACTGATCAATGGATAGATAAAAAAAAAAAAACATACTTGCATAAATGCAGTTTATAGTCGGAGTTTGCAAATTTTCTGTATCTTCTTGGAAATGTTACTGAAATTAATTGGCTAAAAACTCTAATTAGGGTGTATACACTGGTGGAGATACTTCAACAAATAATGAGAAATCTCTAATGCTTCCATTTTGCCATAAAGTATATACCTCAAGAAGAAAAGAAAAAAAACATTTGGAATAAGAATCTTCATACATGCCTTCATTGATGAAAAGAGCGAAGAAATTCATCTTACTCAGTGGTGTCCATAATTATCAAAGAGCATGAGAACGTTCAGACCTACTGAATCTGAATCTCAGGGTAGCCAGAGAGGGAGAGGTACATGATGCAACATGCTCCCAGGATGATAAAAATGATTAGTTACACTTGTGGACTAAGGATTCTATCACTTCTTTGATGCTTGATGAGGCTGCATCTTAAGCCATTAATTAGGATACATGAGCTAAATACTTGATTTTTAATCTATATTTTCAGAATCTTTGTTAATGCAATATTGCATAATTACCTAAATGTATATAACAATTTCACGTGTTCCTCTTATTTAAATATGGTTGGGGCGCCTGGGTGGCTCAGTCAGTTAAGCAGCCAACTTCGGCTCGGGCACGATCTCGGGGTTCATGAGTTTTAAGCCTCTCAACGAGCTCTGCGCTGACAGTTCAGAGCCTGGAGCCTGCTTCCAATTCTGTGTCTCCCTCTCTCTCTCTGCCCCTCCCCTGCTCATGCTCTGTCTCTCTCACTCTCAAAAATGAAATGTTAAAAAAAATTAAAAAAAAAAAACATTAAAAGAAATTTTCAAATAGTTGAAAGAAATTATATGCTAAGGTTTATCATTATATGCCAAGATATTAGATATTCCTTTAGAGATTATTTGAAAGAATTTACTAAAAAGAATTAAAAAGCAATGAGATTTTTTTTAAAAATGAAAGTATAGGTAATTGACAGGGTAGGTCAGTCAGTTCAGCATCTGACTCTTGATGTTGGCTCAGGTCATGATCTCACAGTTCATGAGATTGAGCCCCATGTCTGGCTTTGCACTGGGTATAGAGTCTATTCAAGATTCTCTCTCTCCCTCTCCCTCTCCCTCTCCCTCTCCTTCTGCCCCTCCCTTGCTCTCACTCTCTCTCCTTCTCTCTCTCCCTCCCCCCTCAATAAATAAATAAAATAAAATAAAATAAAATAAAATAAAATAAAATAAAATAAAATCAACAGCATGAAAAGAATAATAAAATTGAATGGAGGAATTCTAGTCGTATTGCTGAAGAAACATTTTGAGAAAGTTAACTCCAGAAAGGAAATGTTTATTTCCCTTAATCCAATGAAACTGCTCTGATTTGATTTTTAAAAACAGAAATACCTGGCCAACAAGAAAAACTTTGTGCACTGTAGCAAAACTAAATGAGTAAATGATAACTTCCCAGTATATTTATTTGGTGTCAGTCAGTCCTGACAAGGGGTTAGGATAAAAATTCTATTAGCAGATATAGGAGCTAACAGGGTTTAAAGACGAGCTTCAAGGTGAAGGGTGCTTGTCAGAAATCCACAGAGAGTTAAGTAATTATCCTAAGTGATGTTGCACTGCTCACAGGGTAGAGAGTTTTGGTCTGCTGTCTTTGGAAGAAACCAACTTGGAAAAACTGTTAGAGTCGATTCTAGAATGGGTTCACAACATCATGTTCCTAAATGGAGACTGTCATAGTGAATTTGACAGCTGGGAACATTAGGCACCGATGTGTCTGTGTTTGTATCCAAATACTCTGTAAATTCACTGAGGACAAGAGTCAATGGTGGTACCTCGTTTTCCACCTCTTGGAGGAGTTAAATGGGAAGCTCATATCATTGCCTCAGTTTTATTCAGATTGATTTCGTAGCTCAGACTTTTAGTACGGGGTTCACCTTCCCCTTTAAGGTGGCTAGGAGCACACAAGCAAAGATTTAGAGGCTGAATTCTACCCCCAGTTACGTAGGTGTTTAGTCACGAAGCCTCAGAAAACCTATCCGTTTTCTTGACCTCATCTGCACAATGGAAGAAAGTAGATAACTACGTGTTTGGGGAGTGTACCCGTGGGGCTGACCAAGGTGGATGCTTTAGACTAAAATGGGCTACCATATAAATATTAATGCACTTATATGTAGAATAGAGCTGAAGAGAAGCAGAATACATTTTAGTTTGAGTGTACCCTTCATTATCATAGCATATGACATATTTTTCAGTAAACCACCCTGGAAATATACCTGAACAAAAACACTCACTGTAAGAAAATGCACAGTTTCCAGACTAGAATATTGAAGATAGCGAACAGTAGCTCATTCCTTAATAAGACACTGGGTCCTTAGCCATTTAATCTATTTAGTCAAAAACATTTCTCCGTGAAAGTCAAATATGTCATTACTTACTTTTTCACCGAGGGAATGTTGTTTCTCCCATGAATCGCAGACAGATTGCATTAAAATAGGCTCCACATTTCTGTTCTTTCTTGCCCTATAGAAATTGAGGGACTGCATTTAAGTTTTTTGACTTCTATATTTTAAATCTTATATAATAATTTATTTCTGTTAGAAAGAAATATTTCAATGTCTTTATTCTTTATGCTATACTCCTAGACAGGGGTAAGGGAGAATTCTGAGATGGCCCCCAAGATTCCCACCTGCCACTATAAATGCCCCGCTGAATCCCCTTCCCTTCGGCAAATAGGGTTATGAGATGATCTTGTATGAACAAGGTGGGGGGTGGGGGTTAGTCATTATCATAACAACACTGTGTTATGTGAGACTCAGAGGAGATGAAGGAGACTTTTCCCTACTGCTCTTGAAGGAGCAGGGAGGGGGCTATGGGACAGGGAGCGGTCGGTGGCTTCCAGGAGCTAAAAGTGCCCTCCGCTGACAGCTGGCGAGAAAGTAGGGACTTCAGGCTTACAACTGCAATCTTCTAGCAAACTGAGTGGGCTTGGGAGAGGACCCCGAGCTTTGGATGAGATGGCAACACCCCTCGGCACCTTGATTTCAGCCTGGAAAGATCCTGGACAGATGGCTAGCTGACCCACCCCCAGACTCCTGACCTTAGGAAATTGTGAGGTGGTAAATTTGGGTTGTTCTAAGACTCTGAGTTGTGGTAGTTCATTTCGCAGTGAGAGATAGTGGTTCTACGCATTTGGTGAGGGAAGCTATCTCCCTTTTACCAGATGCCTTGAAATCACTAGGGACGGGAGGGTGCAGGTGAGGGTGGGGGTGGGGGGGATGGGAGTGATGTTCGGGAACCCCCAAAGCAGGAGGAATCTGCTGCTAATCATAGACGCCAGAGCAGGAAAAGAAAAGAAAGTAAAGCTTCACCTACTAAAATTTCACTTGAAAAAACTTGTATCTGTTCAAGGAAGGGATTTGGTCTAAAGTGGGTTATGGAAATGTCATGATAGTGCCATAAAAACTGAAATAATGAAAGCCCTGATATTCCTCAATAGTTCTGACTGTAAAAATAATAGACCAAAAATGATCGAGATGAAAGCTGTAAAAGTTTGTGAGGTTGTGAGGAAACTATTTCCCTGTCATTTGCGTGGTTTTGCATGATAGAGCGAAAAGACACTTTTTGCTTGTTGCTTTTTATTGTTAATTTTTTTAACGTTTATTTATTTATTTATTTATTTATTTATTTATTTATTTTGAGACACACACAGAGCATGAGCTGGGAAGGGGGCAGAGAGAGAGGGAGTCACAGATTCCGAAGCAGGCTCCAGGCTCCAAGCTGTTAGCACAGAGCCCGACGCGGAGCTCAAAGTCATGAACCACGAGATCGTGACCTGAGCCAAAGTTGGACGCTTAACCCACTGAGCCACCCAGGTGCCCCTTGTTGCTTTTTTATGCTTACTAGTTGTCACCAGCTTTCTTTTCCTAGTTGCTACCGGGTTCTCAAAATTAGTATTTTGAAACTATTTTGGCGGTTATATATTTACCAGTATGAGAAATCATAATTATTCCCCTTTGGTGTTGGGCATTTATACAATTTTGAAATATTCATTACTGAAAACAACACTCAGTGAATATCTCCATGCATGAACCGTGCCAACGTTTTGGATTGTTCCTCCTGAGAAACTGTGGAAAGTGGCGTTATATAGCATTCGCCTCCTACCGTCGCAGTTCTCCTGACAGAAATACCTTAATAAGAAGATTGACTTGCCTGTAAAGCCACCTCTGCAGGTGTTACAGAAAATAACAAATATCTTCCTCTCCAAAAAGTTAACTTGCTCATTCAGGAGGTACCGCCAATCATACAATTACATGTAATCTAATTACTCATAAATAGACGTGACCGTATGCTTGTATCCGTGCGTGGAAATAACAGAAATATTGAGTGTTAGCTATTCTAATTTTTTTTAACGTTTATTTATTTTTGAGACAGAGAGAGACAGAGCATGAACGGGGGAGGGTCAGAGAGAGAGGGAGACACAGAATCTGAAACAGGCTCCAGGCTCTGAGCGGGCAGCACAGAGCCCGACGCGGGCCTCGAACTCACGGACCGCGAGATCACCACCTGAGCAGAAGTCGGAAGCTTAACCAACTGAGCCACCCAGGCGCCCCAAGTGTTAGCTATTCTAACAAATGATTTGATTTTCAGGTATAATAATAGAATTGTGTTTAATAATGTTTAATAATAATAATAATAAAAGTAGTATAGACATATATGTACATTTATATGTGTGTATGTATATACACACATAGATAAAACCCATGAATGTTACTGAAAATATCAGAGAATATAATTGGGAGAAAAGACTAGTACAAATAAATTCACTAAACCTATTAAATGTGGCTAAACATTCAAGTAAAATATCTGAGTTCGGCAATGAATTGGTCATAGGCCCTTCAAACGTCTCTAAGTCCTATCACTTATTTTTATCTCTTTGCTGACGACTGAATTTCAGGAGACATATATTTGTAATCTCTCTGCACATTGGAGAGGGGGTATGAAAAATGTGGATTTCTACACACAGTTGTAGACATTTTGTCCTATATATGAGGCTGTGTCTGTCAGATTGATTCTTCATCACTAAAATAATTCCTTTCATTGGTCTGTAATAATGACGTCTTCTCTTTTCTGGAAGGGAAATCAATTAGAACTTCCACTAGCTACTAGGGAATCGTGGATAAACTGCCTAAGTTTATATCTACTGTTCCAATATTGGTTGTCAGGTAAGGAACCTAAACTTATAATTTCTGGGATAATGAGGATTTTGTAGTTCGTCTGTTACTTGGTTGATGGAATTCATGTTCAGGTTAGTGCTTTCTGGAATGGAACGACTTTTGCATGTCACTGTGTTATAGACAGAGCTACTCTAATACTGAAGACAGTCCAATGTTTCATGAACTTGAATTCTTTATCTCTTCATCATTAGGACTGAATAAAATGCAATGCAGAATTGGGAGGGGGAGGAGGAGAAGGAAAAGAAGAAGGAGGAGAAGGAGGAGGAGGGAAGTGAAAGGAGGAGGAGGAAGAAAAGAAAGATGAAGAGAAGGAAGGGGGAGGGAAAGGGGAAGAGGAAGAGGGAAGAAGAAGGGAGAAAAAAAAAGGAAGAAGACAGAGAAGAGGAAGGAGGAGGAGGAAGAGGAGGAAAGAGAAACTTTAGATTTGCACAGTCTCCAAAATTATGGGGGAAGTTTATTGCTTTCAGGGATATATTTCTTTCCATCCAAGCCTAGAAACATCATTTCTCAAGACAATGGATCTGAAATCAGAGAGAAGGTTTTGCCTTGAGTTTCCTCTTGATCCCTGCAAAGTACTTAAACACATTGTGATAAAGATAGTAGAAAGGAGAACACCACTGGTGTCTGGCCTGCTGGTATAGATCAAATACTTTTGTTTGGGCCACAATAGGACGTGGAGAAATTACGTATCATACTGACCTGGTGTGTGCAATTCATTCTCAGTGCATTATATTCCCACATTTGATGGTCATTTCCCCCCAGATAGTTGTGATACATAATGCTAAGGCCTTATGATTTTAATTATCCAAGAAAAGTTCAGTAAAAGCCAAGCCCCCCAACCCATTAAAACCACTCCTCACTCTCAGACTTTCTCAAGGAACTGTGCATAGCTGGTAAATCAACTGGATTATTGTTCTAATCCACAGGACATGCAATCATTTACATTCATATGCCAGCAATTTCTTTCCTCTTGCCCCAGCGAGGGCTAGGAAGTGATTTATAAGGATGCAAAAGTTCTGGCACAGATGTTTTACAGCTTCAACATGTTTGCATTGCGCAGGGTGAAGAGGACTCATCCTCAGATGTACCGATGTTGTCATAGAGGTAGCACAAGATAGGAGGCTGGTGCCCACAGGTTCCGGATTGTTTTAGTACAGGGCAAGCCCCAGCCTCTGGGATAACAAATGTGTTTGGTGTTTATCTTTCTAGCAGGTCAGTACTGAATGTCACCTTTAGGGGAGGGGGGCTGGTTGGTTTCTTGTGGTTACTTGCCTCTATTGAATCCCTAATGGACTCTACCACAAAAACATTTCTTCCTGGAACAGTCGATTGGTTATGTTTGCTCCGTCTTTCCAAACTTCCCCTTCCCATGGTATTGTTTACCTGGGGGAAAAGAAAGAAAAGACCAAGGATACAAACCTGAAAGATTAAAATGATAATAAAAGAAAAAAAAAGATTAACCCATGCCATACCATTCATTTACATTTTCCATAAGCAGAATCAAATGAAAGATACATTTCAAGTTTTGTTGGACTTATGTTGTGCATGGAGTAATGACACTTTTTTTTTTTTTAACTTTGAATAAGACTCAGTTTCAGGTATTTTTCATTTTCTCAGGAAAGAATCTCTGGAGATTCTACTGTTCGGCTGTCAAGGTGAAAATGGTCACCACAATTCATGTCATTTCCCAAGATGATATGATTGTTATTATTTCTTATTAAGTGAACAAGATGACAATCACAGATAGGCATAGTGTTATACCCCTTAGGGTTGTAACATTTTTTAACTTCCCATGGACAATACAATCAAATCTATAAAAAAGTATCTATACCCCCCCAAATAAAGCCATCCAGGTTGGAAATACATTTCATTTAACAAAGCGAAACTTTCTATCATTTGTAGATTAGCTATCAGAACAGTCTTAATGAAGACCTTTAAAACTGTGCAAAATGGTTCCCAAACTTTTGTCCACCCAAGTAAGGATCACCTAGGGTGGTTTTTTAAAAAGCATATATTTGTGGATATCACCTATGGAATCTGATTTAGTAGGTATGACAAACAGACCGATAATCTGCATTTCAAAGAGTGTCCCAGGTAATGGGGTAGTTTGTAGAATACTTTTTTTTTAGGTTTATTTATTTTGAGAGAGAGAGAGAGAGAGAGAGCCAGCAAGGAGGGGAACAGAAAAAGGATGAGAGAGAGAATCCCAAGCATGTTCTGCACTGTTAGCACAGAGTCCAACACAGGGCTTGATCCAGTGAACTTGAGATCATGAGCTGAGCTGAAGTCAAGAGTCGGATGTTGACCTAACTGAGCCATTCAGGCACCAGGTGCTCCTGTAAAATAATCTTCAAGAAAAACAGCTGTAGGGTTTTTTAAACAGATACATTTTTTTTCCTTAGGCTAATAAAATACGTATTGATCCTCACCTACAGATTATGGTCAATTTTTCTGAAATCATGAATCCAATTTACCTTTCAAATAGAATCAGTAAGAAAGAATGTACGGTCTTGGGTGACCACCATATCTCCATTAGGTTTTGGCAACTGCAATATGTCTTCTAAGAATAGTTTTGGGACAATTTTTGTGTGTCTTCTGTTTTAGTAAACGTTCATTTATTTTTATTTTTATTTCTTCCCACATGCTTTTTTTTTTTTAATTTTTGTTAGTTTGTTTAAATGTTTATTTATTTGGAGAGAAAGAGAGTGAGCCCAACACAGGCCTTGAACTCACGAACCATGAGAACCATGAGATTGTGACCCGAAGTGAAGTCAGAGGCTGAGCCGAAGTAGGAGGGTTAACTGACTGAGCCACCCAGGTGCCCCAAGTTTTTATTTTAATTCCAGTTAGCCAACACACAGTGTTATATTAGTTTCAGGTGTGCAATATAGTGATTCAGCAATTCCATACATCGGCCATTTTTCACGTATTTTTTTTGGTTTTTAATATGTATTTTACATTTTAATAGATGAATATATTTAGACTATGAGTGAACATTTCAAATTAGGAATACTATTCTTCTGTGTTTAGTTTTATCTGAGTGCAAGTCAAGGGTAAAATATACACACGACTACCTGTTAGGTTTTAGTATATCCATTCATTCATTCATTCATTCATCCATTCATTCATTCTAGCTTTAATGATTCCCAACATGGTCTGTCGCAAGAAGTGTTAAAATTTAATATAGGAAAATGTGAAGAAGAATCAGGTAAATGCAAAATCCCCCTTACTGGGAGACTGTTAAAGAAATGACTTGCCATCTTTGCCTTGATTATGTGTCCCTTTGAAGGGGTTAATAGGGTCTAGTAGGAGAGCATTCTTTGCTAATTCGCTTCCCAGCTTGGGGACACAGGGTACTACAAAGTGGTTGCTTAGTAACTGGCCCAGTATGACCATTTTTCCTCTCCCCATATGCAGATTCGTTAATTGCCAGATTTTGAATGATTACAGTAATTTTCTATTTCACTGACCTTATTGGTATAAAAATTAGAGAATTTCTAAAGTCAAATTTTCTGGTCTAGTGCAGCATATGGTAACAACACTGTATTCCATATATGTGTAGACTACTCATTAGAAATGAGTAAAGAATGTTGATTTGGTAAAGGTCACTCACATAGAAGAGAGTTGAGTCCAGGAGGCTTAAAACCAGATCTATCTTTTGCCCAATTCATGCCACCCCAACCCAATCACATCGAATTTTGTTTGACTATCCTCACCATTAATTTATGCCCCTGATAACTAATGACTAAAATGACACGAACACTCTCCTTCACACTTCCCATTAGTTCACATTATTAAATGACACTTTGAACTAAATTTGGAATAAATTTCCCTAATTACTGACTTAAGGAACTGTAGACAAGACGAGAATTTTTCAGATGTTCTGAGAACAGAGAATGAACAGATACCCAGCAGCTGGATTCTCTGTTTCTGATATATCTTGCATTTATGTCTGGTTTTAATCTATATTTGGGAAGCCATCCATAACCCCAAGTGACAAGACAGTCTGTAGTCTACTCCCATACCAAAATCTTTTTTATTGTCTTTTGATCTTTGCCCCATTGCTTTTTAATGTGCTTTCTACATGAAAGGATTTTTCATTATATGTGTAGAATTTCTTGATAAAGGAATTTGTTCTACTTTGGGGTCTATTTATTTTATTTTATTTTTCCAAGAACAGCATTTTTTTCCATTATCAGCCAGATTTTATCCTTGGTCTTATCTTACGTGTTGAATTCTGGGCTCTTCAATTTTTTTCCCACTGAAATTCAAACCTAATTAATCACTTATTCTCTATGTTTTTAGGTACAAGCTTTGCGTAGCTTCTTATTTACACATCCTCTCCACACTTGTTTGCCTTAATGTTTTCTCCAGAATATTTTTTATCCTTCTCAAAATATCAGTCTAAAACTCTTTTGATGTGGTTATTCTCTTTCTTTCTTTTGCATTACTCTTTAGTCCTGCCAAGAATCCATCATTCTGGCATAATCCAAAAAACCAAATCCTGTTCTTTGATAACATCTTCATACTCGGTGGCTCATTTCCACATCCTTTTACCTTGTTCTTTCCCAGTTCACAACATTCCATTTGAACTTGCTTTAGTATATTTGGATTTTCCACCCAGGAATAGAGAGAATGTGAATGGAGATGCATTACAGGTTTTCTTTACATAATTCATCCAATGTAGGAAGTACCTTATTAACATTAAGAGAGAGGATTAGCAAGATGGCCCTAGTGACTCAACTGACTTCTGGATTAGCCATGTCAGTCTCCATAAACCCACATCCTTACTTCTCGAGAGGGAGTCCCCAAGCAACATGAACAATCGTCTTTTTCCTCAACCTGTCTGTCACCTCATGCTCTAAGGTTGTTCCTTCTGTCTTACAACATGTTAAGGAAACTGTTTCAAAAGATGTTAAGGTTTTCTATATGGTCTGCTTTAAGTGAAATTATTTCTTCCAGTCCTCTTTTCCCCTTCCGGTGGTACATTCTTCCTATTCACTACCTATGTATCTTTTCAAAAATTCAATCTTGAACTATTTTCTCAATCCTCTCCAAGAGTTCTTTATTCTTTCCAATAATTCAATATATAAAGATATGAGACTCCTATCTCAAGTCCTCCATGAGCAGGAATGCTCCCTTATTTTTATACATATAATAGATTAAAAAACAAACAAAATGAAAGTATATTCCTTACTACAGCAATGCCAGGAATAGAGTTTTAGCTTCCGTGCCTCTTAAATATAAAGACATATTCTAATACTTTGTAATTCTATCTGAAGACTTCTCTTAAAGGTTATTACTTCAAAGAAACTATCCAGAGAGGAGGAGCATGAAAACTGCTTTGAGGACAGCCACATGGCACCATGATAGTCTTGGTTTCGATGCTGAAGTGTTATAATTTCCAACTGACCAGCACATCAATGGTGTTTCAACCTAGCATCATTCTATCAGGAGAACCATGGAAACTCTTGCCTTAAATACTTATCACAACCCTTTGGAAGAAGAAGAAGGGGAAGAAGAACCAGAATAAGGTTCTTCTTCTCCAGAAGGGGAAGGGGAGGGGGAAGGGGAAGGAGAAGAAGAAGGAAGAGAGGGAGAGGGAGAGGGAGGAGAAGGAAGAGAGGGAGAGGGATAAGGAAGAGAGGGAAAGGGAGAGGGAGAAGGAGGAGGAGGAGAAGAAGAAGAAGGAGAAGGAGGAGGAAGAGGAGGAGGGGAAGGAGAAGGAGACAAAGACGAAGTAGAAGGAGAAGAAGGAGGAGGAGGAGAAGAATGAGGAGGAAGAGGAGGAGAAGGAGGATGAGGAGGAGGAGAGAGAGGAAGAGGAGAATAAAGGAGGAGGAGAAAGGAGGAGAGGAAGAAGAAGAAGAAAGATTCTATTTGTGTTTAGGGTTTCTTGGTATCTCAACACAACGGGGGGTGACTGTGGAAGGCCTCCAATGCCATTCTTGCTGTTGCCATTTGTGTAAGTGTATAATGCTCAGGATCTGCTTTCCCTGGAGTCAATCATTACAGGGAGAGGACATTTATTCAGAAGTCCAAGATATAAATGGAGCTAAAGGGTGGCTTTGGAGATGCTCTTACTATGTTACACTGTGGTATAAACACAAACCTTGAGACATTTTTTATTCAATTGTTTTCAAGATTTTTCAGCCAAGGGACAAGAGGGTGTGGGTGGTAACAGCTTAAAGTTGTCATCTCCACACTATTTGAACTACTTAACAGCACAATGGGGGACCAGACACAGCCCTGTTGCACTCAGGGGCTCTGTTTTGCTTTTGACCAAAGCTAAAATTCTTAGGGCAGTGTGTGCATGTGTGTATGCACACGTGCACATATGTATAAGGAAAGAATTATTGAAATTGGCAAGAATACCCCAGAGAAAACACTCCAGATTGTTTGCATGTTTGTTTGCTGTAAAGAGAAAACATTTTAAAGAATATATTTTGTTCCAGTGTTCCCTTTAGATTCTGAACTTTTCAGACTAAATCCTTTTGGTGAGCTCATATCATAAATCAATGCCAGAAGACAATGGTGTGTGTGTGTGTGTGTGAAGACACCAACTCTAGTGAAAGGGACACACATTTGTATTAGTAGATGGAAGGGAAGACCATGGTAACAAAAGTTCAACTTTCTTGTTTTTCTCTAAGCATAAACCCTAAGCCAGAAACTTATTGCTACTGAACTGTCCAATGGAGTGAGCCCTGGGGAAAACAAGAGGAGTAACTTGTAGAAATTGTTCGTTTGTAATATTTTACCCCCCAAATATTTTTCAGCCTCTTTAATCATTCTATGTAGATGGTTAACTATTCGTCAATTTCTCATGCGAATGAAGCAGTGATGTAGTTCAAAGATCGTAAGGAAAGGCAGCCCATATTTTTATTTTAGGCAGGATCAACATCTATCAGGATGAAAGAGAAACCTTAATAAAATGTATAGCATGGGGTAACATAGTGATACCTTTCTCTCTCTTCCTTCCTCCCTTTCTAGAAAACCTGTGCTTGGGCCTCTACTTAGTACCACATAAAGCCAGGGTTCTGATAACCACGTAATTTTCATGGCGCCCACCTTCAGTCTCCTCGAATGCCCATCTCATAACCTATTCCAGCTCTTTCTGGCTTCAGACTTTACGACATCTCTATTCTGGGTGTGGTTTCAACTCACCCTCAGACCTGACACTAAAGATCGTTATTTTGTCTTTGACCTTTGACTCCCTCCTTGAGCTCAGGCTCAACAGTATTATTCTGGCGTCCTAGGCCAGGAGCTCACCTGTTCTGGCCCAGGTCATGGTAACCACCAAAAACACATCACCATTTGGTTTGCTTCAGTTGCTAGTGAGAATCTGAGCAAAATTCTTCCCACATAGCAGGGGCAAATGTACAACAAAGACATTTAGCTTCTGTAACATTTTCTCATTTGTATTTTAACACTTGTTCCAATCAATACAGCAATCATTCTTTCCTGGTCAACTTTGGTGTTCAAATATTTATATAGTCCGTGTTGCAGGTAGTGTTGTGCACTAAAACTTGATTGAGCCTAAAAACACTTTCAAAGAGATCGTATTCCTTTTCTCCTTCATTCAGATCTTCATTTTGCACTCAGGGAGAGCATCTCTCTCCAAAGGCTGTCCTTCCTTTTTTCTCTGCAGTTGGCCTGTTTTTTTCCTCTCTACTTATTCATAATCTTGTCAACCTTCAAAAGACAGGTGAGACATCTTTCATAACCCCTTCCTTGCTTGATTCTTTCCTCTGAATTCCTACACTTCTGCAAGTTGGCTCCACACTCATCATCTGTAACCTGACGCTATTTTCTATTGTTTCAGCCTTTATCTTATCTCCTCAAAGAAATTTTAAACTCCCTGAAGGCAGGAATAATGTCTTTTTATTTTTTTTTTAATGTTTATTTATTTACTTTGAGAGAGAGAGAGAAAGAGAAAGAGAATCCCAAGCAGGCTCCACACTGTCAGCACAAAGCCGAACGAGAGGCTCGAACTCACTAACCTCGAGACCCTGACCTGAACCGAAATCAAGAGTCGGACACTTAACTGAGCCACCCGGATGCCTCCCTACCTTCAAAACAATGTTTATCTATTTACCTTTTTAATTTTTTAAATATCTTCTACAGTAACTGATACTATAGCATACGTACATTATTAAACTGCAAGGAATCATCAGTACGAAATCATGGTATTTTTGACGGGCTGAAAACCATCTTAAATGCAGTTTGAGGGAAAAAAAAACAGGTAATCGCTACGTTCAGGAATTTTGAAGCCTATTTCAAATACAGCTCCAGAATGCAGTCAGTTCGTCCTTATTCTCTGTACCACACACCGAGGAAAGGAGAAACTCCTAACAGGATTGCCAAGTGTGAATTCAGCAAGCAGGCCGGGGTGTATTGTCTGCCGCCAGGCCAATCCATTGCTCAAATGCCTATAAATAAGATAGTCCTGAGGAGGACGGTTAGAGATGAAGCGGGCAATGAGGTGGAAGGAGTCACAGCTGTTTCTTTTCGTTCATTCATTGAATTCTCTGTAAATATTGGTCCGGCTTGCAAAGTGGTAAACGGCATTTCTGTAAATTAAAAGGACTGCTCATACCCTTGGCAAGAATACCAAGGGTCTCAGGGTCCAGCGAAAGCGGACGATGACGTCATACAGCGAGCGAGCCTTCGCTTCCCCCAAAGGCTCCAAATTCATTAGCTCCATAATATTTGAATATATATTTTCTATGAGCCAACTATTTTACCCAGAAGGTTTGCAATGCTTGTTTCAGAATCTTTTTTTTTTTTTTTTTTTTTTTTCCCTGCAGCTTTCGTTTTGCCCCATGAATCCGGGATTGTTTACACTTTTATTTTAAGGGATTTTTTTTTTTTTTGCACTAAATTTCCAAAGAGACAGATGTCTTTTTGTGAAATTGAAATGACACATCAGAGTTTTAATGCGGTCTTTCTTGTATTTGCATATTTAATTACTTGCATCACAGTTTTGTTAGTATATTAGCTGATGAGAAATTCTGACTAATTAATTTCACCTGGAATTCTAGGCGGGTGTATGAAAAATTATACTTGGCCATTTGTAGGGACCAGCTGTGTATTAGAAATATCTGATCCCCATCTGCAGGATTAAAAAGGGCAAGAGAAAACAGCTGATTGTAAAAAAAAAAAAAAGTCACATTTCCTTGCGCCCTGTAGGTATTATTATTGAGGGTGTCCTTTATTACTCAGCCCATATTCTGAACATTAGCTCAGAAGTTTACTCTGAGCCTCATTCACTGGAATGACTCGACTGTCCCTCATTTTGGTTTTAATTTGTAGTAATGCTAACGCGATCGGGGTCCACACTTTTCCAGGCGTCCCTGCCTTCGTTCGGTTCCAGCCTGCCTCACGCACAGCCAACTTCATTTGGACCACAGATCGCTCTGGCCCAGCTTGACAGCGGAAGACCAATAAACCACAGATCTGAGAGGGTGGCGATTTCACGTTAAAAGATCACCTCCAGGATCAGACGCGGCCTCTTAGAAACGCACCCCCCCCCCCCAACACACACACACGCGCGCGCGCACACACATACAGGCTCTCACTGTCTCTCCTTCTCTGTGTCTTGCTCTGTTATTTCTGCTCGGATTCTTTGTCTGCCCTGACAACAGATGGTGTTTTAATAAAGTCCAGTAGGAATATGACTGTGAGTAAACAATGCAGCGCATGCCAATTCCATAATTGCCGGGTACTGATTCAGGCTCTTACCTGCTCCATCCAAATTGGGAGGGAACCAAGCGGGCGGGCGCACCTACCGGCAGCAGCCCTGCTGGCCCGCAGCTGCGGGGGCGCTTCTGTAGCCGGCCTCCACCGCGCAAGGTAAATTGCGGCTCCTGTCACGCTTCTTGGCACCGGGTCTGGAGAACGGCTGCCATCTGGCTTGTCATCAAACATGGTCATTGAATCTCTCAGAGATGAAATGGCTTTGAAAAAAAAAAAAAAAAAAAAGTCTTGCTGTTAAAAAAAAAAAAATAGGCACCCAGCAAACTTACTATCTTTCTCTTTGCAGGCACGGGGTAGTCGAACCTAACAGTTGGAGATTATTTGAGCAAGGGCTTGCGGAGTGTTGGGTTTTTTTTGTTTTTTTTTTTTTTTCCTCACGGATTCCCACGCTCAAAGGGATTTAATCGACACCCATTCTACGCTAATGGAAAATTTAAATTCATTGGATCTGGCCAAGAAATGAATGTTCTCATTTGTTTGTCTCATTGGGGAAGGGAGAAAAGTTAGGTCCGCTGTTGGAACGGTTGTAGTTTTCCGTTTGTGAATTGTATGTAAATATATCCTTAAGGCTTTTACAGATGCCCTCAAAAAAAGAGGGGGCAGGTGACGCTCTTGAAACATGGTAATCCAAATGGATGCTCTGTGCCCCTTCCCAGTGCTCTCCTCGAACTACCTGCTAAATTAGAAGGCTCCAGGAAAATACAAGAGGCGTGGCAGCCAGAAAGAAACAAAGTCAGGGTTCACTCATTTTGCAAGAAGGCCAGCAGCGTGGGATATTTACCCAAGGATCATATTGTAAGCGACATCTAGTTTCTTCAAGCGCTGCTGTTTTCAACAGGGTGTTCTACACACTTGGTAGGGCATGCGACCAAGCCAAACTACAGCACTGACGTAGAGAAAGGTTAATGTCGACTGGCTGACATACTCGGAGAGAAACCTCCGGTTTCCCGGTTGAGCTGTTTAAGTAAATAGCACATGTTAAAAGGCTGGGATACTGGACTCTTAGAACTTACACAAACGCTTTTCAATTGAGGCTGCTGGTTCCCCAGATAGACTGGTTGTTACATGAGATGTTAATATTGCATCAGGTTCCCTTCCACAGATTTCTAGATACAATGGCCCAATTTTTTTTTAACTTTTTGAGAAGAATTGGAAACACATGGAAAAGCAGACAAAGGGGCCGACCCTAACTCTTGTGTGATCCCCGTTCCTAGCAACTGTTCATCCACAGTTAACAGTGCCCTGTTCAAGGGGCGCTTGGGTGGCTCGGTCTGTTGATGAGGTGTTTTTGAGGTGATGGTGGGTTCTTGGAGTCCAGAGCCCGTGGCCAAGAAAGAATTCTTGAAGATGTCTTTGGTGCAAAAAGGTGATTTTATTAAAGCACAAGGACAGGACACATGGGCAGGAAGAGCTGCCCTGGGACCAGGAGGAGAAACTGATTATATACTATGGGGTTGGGGGGGGTAAAGTCCCAGGGGAAGTTTCCAGTGAGATTTTCGTATACTAAAGACTCCCAGGATACTGGAGGCCTAGCTATTGTCAAGCTAAGGTTATTTTTCACTCTAGAAAACATTAACATTAAGACAGAAGGGAGTTCCTGAAGAAAGGTTTTACTCTGGCAGCCTCAAGGATTTGTCAGTGGGCTGCAGGTTATCAGGAAATTTAATTTTATCTGCCATTTCCTTCTGCCTTTGTTTCCTGCATTGGGTTGAGTGCCTGACTTGCTTGGGATTCTCTCTCCCTCTCTCTCTGTCCCTCCTCTGCTCCCACTATCTCTCTGTCTCAAAATAAATAAACAAACTTAAAACAACAACAACAACAAATGCCTTTAAAAAAGAAAACACTGCCCTGAGCATACCCCACACAGCGTTGTCTTGCTTGTGTTTTTGGAAAACTCTACACGCCCACTCAAGGGTCAATAGTTCTTCATCATTGGAAACCAAGGACTTTTTTTGTCATCCCTGTTCATTTTAATAGTAATTTAAACTTTAAAAAAAATGGCAAGAGTAGTACAAGAAACTTCTAGACACTCCTAACCAAAATCTGCTTAATGATTTATGTTTGCTTCATTCGTTTGATATTGTCTCTCCATACCGTTTCCAATAAACACGCACATTTTTCTGACTCATTTGGGTGTATTCGTTTTCTATCACTACTGTAGCACATCGCCATAAAGTTAGTACTTAAAACAACGCAGATTTATTATCTTATAGCTCTAGAACTCAGAAGTCCAGAATGGGTCTTCTAGAGTTAAAATCAATGTATCAGGAGGCTCTTCTGGAGGGCCTAGGGAGCACCTGTCACTTGCCTTCTTGGTCTTCTATTCATGATCACAATTGTAGCTTCTAGTGGCTTCTGTGTTCCTTGGCTTGTGTTTCTCTTCCATCTTTAAAGTTAGTAACTGTGTCACTCCGAACTCTGCTTTGCCTTACCATTCCTTCTCTGATTCTCCTCCTTCATGCTTTCGCCTGGAAGACTCTTGTGATGACATTGGGCCCACCACGATAATCCAGGACAATCTCCCCATTTCAAGATCCTTAACTTAATCACATGTTCAAAGTCCTTTCTGTCATGTAAGAAGATGTGTTGATAGATGCTGGCATTCGTGGGGCCATTACTCTGCCTAACGTATAGAGCGTAAGGGAGAGGGTGTGGTGTGCATCCTACCTCTGATACTTCAGTGTGGACCGGTGGAGAAAGGAATTTCTCTATACAACCACAGCAAAATGATCAAAATTAGAAAATTGCTTAACCACGCTCGGTAATCTAATTTCATCAATTGCCCCAATAATGTTCTCCATCCAATACTGAATGAAATCAAGATCCCACGGTAAATGTAATTGTCATGCATTTTTGATCTACTTTAATATAAATTAGGTTTTCTTCATTTGGGGGCTCTACCTGAGATTTTTGAAGGCCAGAGGCTTGCTATTTCATAAAATACCCCTCCATGTGTATTTATCTCATGTTTCGTTCACAACTGGAATCAGCTTATGACTTTTGGCAGATGCGGTGGTTAAATTTTATGTGTCACTGGCTAGGCTGCAGTGCAATTTTTTGATCAAACACTAATTTCGATTTTGCCATGAAAGTATTTTGTAGATGTGATTGACGTCTACAATCAGTTAATTTTAAATAAAGGCTATTATCCAGTATAGTGTTAGTGGACTTCATCCTATCAGCTGAAGGTATTGAGAGCAAAACTGAACTTCTCTGGGGGAAGAAAGAATTCTTGCTCAAAACTGGAACATGAAAACCTGCCTGAGTTTCCAGACTGCAAGTCTGCCCTACAGATCTGGGACACGCCATTTCCAGAACTGCATGAGCCAATGCCTTAAAATGTATCTTTTTTATAGAAATATATCCCATTGATTCTGTTTCTTGGGAGATCTGAGACTGACTCCGAAGGTAGGAGAGAGAAGGTATGGTCCTCCCCAGTGCATCCTAATCGGAGGTTCATGATGTCAGTTTGCCCAGTGCTGGGGATCTTAACATTGATTACTTGGTTAAAGTTATACTGTGAAGTCACTATTTTTCTTTTTGTAATTAATAAAGAACTTGTAGAGTGGTTCTTTGAGATTGTGCACAAAGTCCTCATTAAATTGTACCTCACTAGTTTTGGTATCTATTGATTGTTTTTTACTCCAACATTCGTTCTATATTTATTAGCTAAAATTCTACTGTAAGCAGAGCTTTCTCTTCTCCTCCATGATGTGACTTGATCATTCATTTATTCACATCCACATAAATGTGTGTATCCTTATTTTACTCTATGGTTATAATAATGGTATAATGTGGTCAGCTCACACTTACCCATGGGAAATGGTTTTAAGCATCTCTCAACAAGTCTGTATTCAGTGGCATCATGTTGGTATTTTGAGATCATCAATAGTCAGAATATATATACAGTAGAAATCAGCAAATACCACCAATCAGGGCTCTCTCTCTCTCTCTCTCTCTTTTTCTTTTGGAGAACTAGTTTACCAGTACACCGTATGAAGTAATAATTTACTATCAATATTTATTTTAATTAACAAATTGAGATTTGAACGGTGGGAGCCTCAAGTTGAATCCTACATCCTTTTGACATATCTCTATGATTCTTTGAGCACTTCCTTGTTTCCTGGCTCAATATGATGTTCTAGAATCACCATGTACTTTCCCTACCCTAGTCCTTAAATCATTTTTATTCCAAGGAAATCTGTTTCTTTTTAGTTGAGAATCATGTTTAGAAACTAAATGGGTGCTGAGTGTTTGTCAGCAATACTGATATGTCATTGCTTTTTTAGCAGAGAATATGTAGACATACCTATATCCATTGTTATATCTCTACTGAAAATGGTGGATTTATTCTGATACCTCCAATTACAATCTAATACCACAGGTTGAAATTTAATATTTCCCCCTTCCATACTTGCAACTTTCTTCTCCAACAAGCAGAAACCTGGCTCCTATTACCCTCAGTAGATTTGATAATTTTCCCAAGCTTAGAATATATAGAAATATGTAAAAACTACACAAAGTGATTTCAGAATTGCTAATTCATCTCACCGTGAAAAGCAATTCTAGTACCTAAAATTTTGAATGTTTGTAATTGTTTTTTAGGAAAATTTTATATCAAGTAAAATGCATGCATGTTTTTTATTTTTTTTAATTTTTAAAAAAATCTTTGTTTATTTTTGAGACAGAGACAGAGCGTGAGCAGGGGAGGAGAAGGAGAGGGAGACACAGAATCTGAAGCAGGCTCTAGGCCCTGAACTGTCAGCACAGAGCCTGACATGGGGCTCGAACTCACGAAATGCGAGATCATGACCTGAGCCGAAGTCCGATGTTCAACCGACTGAGCCACCCAGGCGTCCCTGCATGCATGGTTTTTAATTAAAAACGTGAAGAGTTATGAAGAATTCATAAGTTCATAACCCACACCTCTATAAACACAAAAAATAATTGATCTCACGAGAACATTTCATTGTTCCCATTTTAAATTAATCTCCATTTTTAGAGGCAATAATATTCTGATGTTTTGCACCATAAATTAGTTATGCCTACCCTTGAACTTCATGTAAATGCAGAATAATGTAGGTACTATGTATGTCCTGCTTCACCAAGCATACTATCTGTGAGATTAATCCATGCTATTGTGTAGTATTAGCAAGTTATTCCTTTTTCTTGTTGAGTAATATTTCTTGTATGAATATGTCACACTTGTTGATTGGAATTTGAATTGTTTCCTGGTTTTTGTTACTATAAATGAGGCTGCCAGGAAAATTCTCCTGAGTCTTTTGGTGAGCACGTCTTCATTCATCTTGAGAACATATCTGGGAGTAGAATTGCTGGTTCATAGTGTTTGAATACCTTTAGATTTAGCTGAGAAAAAAAATTAAAAGTAGTTATATGTACCATACTTTCTTTTCAGATCAATATGGGATAGAAGAATGGATTTGCCCTCTAATCTTAAACAAGAAGCTAAACTGAGCAAAGCATATAAAACAAAGGTTTTAAACATTGGACAACTTGGGGCGCCTGGCTGGCTTAGTCAGTTAAATGTCCGATGTCGGCTCAGGTTGTGATCTCACAGCTCGTGGGTTTGAGCCCCACATTGGATTCTGTGCTGACAGTTCAGAGCCTGCAGCCTGCTTCAGATTCTCTATCTCCCTCTCCTTCTGCTGCTCCCCTGCTCATGCTCTCTTTCTCTCTCTCTCTCTCCCTCAAAAATAAATAAAGATTAAAAAAAAATTTTAACCGTTGGACAGCTGGCAATATAGGATGGTGATCCCTTGAAGAAAGAAAACAAAACAAAATTAAAAAAAAGTGATCTACTAATTTCATCTGCTTTCTACCTAGAGGATAGATAACTAAAGACATATTTAAATTATAATGCAGTAGGAAGGTTGCAGAAGAGTCCATGTGAGAGAAATTCAGCACCAGCAGACTGAACTGACAGTCTCACTGAATTGAGAAGGAGGAGACCACAGTGAAAAATTTAAAGTATACTAGAAGGTACTCAACATTAGAAATCAGCAGGGAAATGCAAATCGAAACCACAATGCGATATCACCCCACACCTGTTAGAATGGCTACTACCAAAAGGCAAGAGAGAAGACAAGTGTTGGCAAGCACACGGAGAAAAGGGAATCCTCACACACTGTTGGTAGGAATGTAAACTGATGCAGCCACTATGAAACAGTGAACACAGTCCTCAAAAAATTAAAAACAGAACTACCATATGATCCAGCAATTCCATTTCTGGGCATTTATCCAAAGAAAATAAAAAAAAATTAACTAGAAAAGATATATGCACCCCCATATTCATAGCAGCATTATTATAATAACTAAGACAGAAGGAACCTAAATGACCATATTATTCGACCATAAAAAAGAAGGGAATCTTTTTTTCAAAAACATGGATAGAACTTGAAATCATTTTGCTAACTGAGGTAAGTCAGACAGAGAAGGACAAATGTTATATGATCTCACCTACATGTGATGAAAAATGTCCCACAACTCACATATCTAGAGAACAGATTGATGTTTGCCAGTGGTGAAAGAGGAGGGAAGGCGGGTGAAATGGGTGAAGGTAGTTAAAGATATAAACTTCTAGGGGCATCTGGGTGACTCAGTTGTTTGGGCATCTGACTCTTGACTTCAGCTCAGGTAGTGATCCCAAGGTTGTGGGATCAAGCCCGAGTCAGGTTGTATGCTGAGCATGGAGAGTTCTTGGAATTTCTCTCTCTCTCTCTCTCTCTCTCTCTCTGTCTCTGTCTCTCTCTTTCAAATTAAAAAAAAAAGGTACAGACTTCTAGTTATGAAATAAATAAGTTATTGTATAATAATAATCCACAGTATGATGGTTATAGTTAATAATTCTATTATTTGAAAGGTGCTAAGAGAGTAAATTTTTTTTTTTTAGTATTTATTTATTTTTGACAGAGAGAGAGACAGAGCATGAACAGGGGAGGGGCAGAGAGAGAGGGAGACACAGAATCCGAGGCATACTCCAGTCTCTGAGCTGTCAACACAGAGCCCGATGCGGGGCTTGAACTCACAGACCACGAGATCATGACCTGAGCTGAAGTCGGACCCTCAACCGACTGAGCTACCCATGTGCCACCTAAAAGTAAATCTTAAAAGCTTTTATCACACATAAAAAATTTGTACCTGTGTGGTGATGGAGGTTTACTAGACTTATCGTGGTGATCATTTTGCAATATGGAACCATTATGTTGTATACCCAAATCTCATGTAATGTTATATGTCAACTGTCTCTTAAAAAATAAAAAAGATTAAGTAGTGAAAAGGAGGAAGCTACACAAAGAGAAACCTTAAAGGCCTATGAAGAGGTCCTGAGAGTCTTGAGTCCTGACTCCAAACATGTGTGAGAAAATTGCCTGAGACCAAGGAAAAAATCTATCAAAAGGGAGAAGTCTGAACAGTCCTGGAGCTCACACAGGCCTGTGAATAGCTTACATTCCCACCACCCAGAGTGGAAAGATTTCATCATAGATGGGCTTTCAGGTAGAATTCTCACGAGAGTATCAGTTTTGTGGTTAGGCTGAATTACCCTAGGTAAAAACTGCTCTGAATATATGTCAATATGCTAAAAAGTAAGCTGTCAAAGGATTCAACTGATCCAGAGTAACTCAACAGCACGATGAATCATGAGTCAACATTTTAAAAGGAATATAACAAAATCTAACACCCAACAATGTAAAATTCAAAATGAACATTATCCAATCAAAAATTCCTCAGTACATCTACAGCTGTACATATAAAACTAATGCAAAGTTATACGTCAATTATACATCAATAATTTTTTAGTTAAAAATTACTCAGTGTGCAAGAAAGCAAGAAAATATGGTTCATAGACAGGAGAAAAGTCACACAATAGGAGGACACAAGAATTAACAGTGATGATAAAGGTAGTAGATAAGAACATTAAAATGCTCTTATGAGTAAATTCAAAAAGGTCAAGGAAAATATGACTATGATAAAAAAATTGAGAAGGAAGATGTAAAAATGAACTTCTAGAAATAAGAAAAGTAGTAAGTGAAGTGAAAAATATTCTGCATGAGATTAACAGCATATAAATCACTGCAGGAGATGAGATTAATAGCATATAAGTCACTGCAGAAGAAATTACAGAACAGTAGAAATTCACTCAAATGTGTAGAGAGACAGAGAAAGAGAGAGATAATAAAAAAAATAAACCAAACCTCAAGAATCTCTATGACACCTTCAGGAAATCTAGCACATCTGTATCTAGAGTTCCAGAATAAGAGAAGAGACTTGGGGCTAGAAAAATATTAAAATTGATGGCCAAAATGTTCCAAATTTGATGAAAACTGCAAACTTGGAGATCAGAGAAACTCAATAAACTCTAAGCATAGTAGACACAAAGAAAAATATACCGAGGTATAATGAATCAAACTGTCAACAACCACAGAAAATGGGAAAAATAGTTAAAAGTAGCATAAGAAAAAAGATACAGTGTGTACAAAAAACACAGATAAGAATGACAGAAGACTTCTTTATCAAAACTATGCAAACCAGAAGGTAATGTGGAGACACCTTTATTGGGGGGAAAATATTGCTAACCCAGGGGTCTTTACCCAAAACCAACTATATTTCAAGATCAAAGGTGTAATAAAGATTTTTTTCAGATAAACAAAAACTGAGAGAAAGCGTTACCAGAAGCCAAGCACAACAAGAAATATTAAAGGAAATTCTTCAGAGAGAAGAAAAATAGATATTTCTACACAAGGAAATAGAAAACAGGAAATGGTAAGTAGATTGGTGACTATGAACTTTCTTTTTATTTATTTTTACAAGTAGTTAATGTGCAATGGTATAATATTATTTACAGGCTCACTGTGATATGCCAGAGATGGATTTTGTGAGATATAGAGCCAACGTGACAAAAAGTTATGATTGAAATATGTAAACTTTGGCAAAAATAGGGTTAAATGGAATTAAACTTGAAATCGATAATAATAAAGTAAGAAAAGCTCAAATGTTCTGAAATTAGCATACTTCTGAAGAATCCAGGTTTCAAGTAAAAAATCTGTGAATCAAGAAATCTGATTTAACAAACAAACAAACAAATCTACTACTTTGTAGAATGCAGCTAAAGCCATGAATCATTTTAATTGTCTATATTTATTGTTCATATCTTGACATTAGCTATCACACCATGGATCCCTGTATCCTTCTTTTGAAAGATATCCAGAGGGTCACCTGGGTGGCTCAGTCAATTAAGTATCCAACCCTTGATTTGGGCTTAGGTCATGATCTCAGGGTTAGTGAGTTTGAGCCCTGCATCAGGTTCTGTGTTGACAGTGTGAAGTCTGCTTGGGATACTCTCTCTCTTTCTCTCTCTGCTCATGCTCATGCTCATGCTCATGCTCATGCTCATGCTCTGTCTCTCCTTCTCTCTTGAAATAAAAAAATAAACTAAAAAAAAAAGATATTCAGAAACCAAGGTGTGGGTATAGGTATGCTCATTGCTATTGGGATATCAGTGTGTCTAAGCCCTCTCAATGGTTAAAACTGTGAAATAGATGACATATTTATTATACATATAGCACACATAGATGTGCATAAACATGTAAATACCCCCACATATATGCATGCATATCTATATCCATCCATTACTCTTTATCATCTATCTATCTATCTGTCCGTCCATCTACATTAAAACCCAGAAGTTCACACTAATGCATTAATTTTAGAAATTCCCCATTTAATTTTTGACTTTTTTAATAGAAAACTGGCTATTATTATCCACACTGTATTTACATACTGCTCAATCCTACAATATACATGAAGTATACTCAGAACTGTGAGGGGCACCTGGGTGGCTTGGTCGGTTAAGCGCCTGACTTCAGCTCAGGTCATGATCTCATGGTCCGTGAGTTCGAGCCCCGCGTCGGGCTCTGTGCTGACGGCTCAGAGCCTGGAGCCTGTTTCAGATTCTGTGTCTCCCTCTCTCTCTGCCCCTCCCCTGTTCATGCTCTGTCTCTCTCTGTCTCAAAAATAAATAAATGTTAAAAAAAAATTTTTAAAAAAGAACTGTGATCTATGCTTCTGTGAAAAAAAAAAAAACTTACTAATAAAAATTTATTATTCAGAATTCTTTTTGCATTTAGCCCGAGGAAATAGTCCAAACATTATGTTAGAAAGTTAGTTGGGTTGGTTCTTCCCCCCCCATAGTAATATTACTCATTTGAAATATGGTTCAGTTCATTTGTTTCTGTTAGTATGTGATCTCGTTTTGTTCCTCACATCCTTGTGTCCATAGCTGTGAAAGATCTGCAATTACTTCTCCACTGCAAGGTAACAAAATATCTTGCCATGATTTCATGGATGTTAGCAAAAAATGCAAGAATCTTGGTTCATAAAAAAAGGAATTCCTTACAGCACAGCAAGAAGCATGAGCATCAAGTTTAGTTAGCTCCCTAGTCCCTCCTGTCTCATGGAAGAAATGCAGGGGGTTTAGGGTATATGCTGTACATGGGTTTGCGTGGCAGCTGAGGAATGCTGAGCTTAGAGAACTTGTTTTTTTTTAATGATCTACAAGCAAACCTACCTGAACTTTGCTCTATTTGGCCTACTAGAAAATAGGAATATGAGTATACCACTCCATCCGCCACTCTGATCAATCTGATCAACAGAGGCTAGAAAGAAATGCATTAAGTTTATTTCATATAGCATTTAAGTAAGACTAAAACCAACATCTTCACAGAAGGCATGATATTCTATGTAGAAATGTTGAAAGATCCACGAAAAAACTGCTAAAACTGATGAACGAATTAAACAAAGTCACAGAATATAAAGTCAATGTACAGAAATCAGTTGCATTTCTATACACCGATAACAAAGCAGTAGAAAGAGATATCAAGGAATTGGTCCCATTTATAGTTGCACCAAAAGCCATAAAATACCTCGGAATAAACCTAATCAAAAGGTAAAAGGTCTGTATGCTGAAAACTAAAAAAAAAAAAAAAAGCTTTTGAAAGACATTGACAACACAAAGAAATGGAAAAACATTCCATGTTCATGGATTGGAAGAACAAATATGTTAAAATGTCAATAGTACCCGAAGCAGTCTACACATTCAATGCAACCCCTATCAAAATCACACCAGCATTCTTCACAGAGCTAGAAAAAACAGTTCTAAAATTTGTATGGAACCATAAAAGACCCCGAATAGCCAAAGTCGTATTGAAGAAGAAAACCAAACCTGGAGGCATCACAATTCCAGACTTCAAGCTATGTTACAAAACTGTAATCATCAAGAGAGAATGGTACAGGAACAAAAAGAGACACATAGATCAATGGAACAGAATAGAGAACCCTGAAATGGGCCCACAAACATATAGCCAACTAATTTTCAACGAAGCAGGAAAGACTATCCAATGGAATAAAGACAGTCTCTTCAGCAAATGGTGCTGGAAAAACTGGACAGCAACATGCAAAAAAATGAACCTGAACCACTTTCTTACATCATACATAAAAATAAACTCAAAATGGATAAAAGACCTAAATGTAAGATGGGAAACCATTAAAATCCTACAGGAAAAAACAGACAGCAACCTCTTTGACCTCAGCCACAGCAACTTCTTACTAGACATGTCTCTAGAGACAAGGGAAATAAAAATAAAAATAAATTATTGGGATCTCATCAAGATCAAAAACTTCTGCACAGCAAAGGAAACAATCAACAAAACTAAAAGGCAACAGACAGAACGGGAGAGACATTTGCAAATGATATATTTGATAAAGGGTTAGTATCCAAAACCTATGAAGAACTTAACAAACTCAACAAATAACAAATCCCCCAAAACAATAATCCAGAAACGGGCACAAGATACGAACAGACATTTTTCCAAAGAAGACATCCAGAAGGTTAACAGACACATGAAAAAATGCTCAACATCACTCATCATCAGGGAAATACATACCCAAACCACAATGAGGTACCACCTCACATTGGTCAGAATGGCTAAAATTAACAACTCAGGAAACAACAGATGTTGGCGAGGATGGAGAGAAAGAAAAATCCTTTTGCACTGTTGGTGGGAATGCAAACTGGTGCAGTCACGCTGGAAAACAGTATGGAGGTTCCTCAAAAAATTAAAAATAGAGCTACCCTATGACCCAGCAATTGAACTACTAGGTATTTATCCAAAGGATACAGCAGTGCTGATTCAAAGGGACACATGCATCCCAATGTTTATAGCAGCACTATTAACAATAAACAAATTATGTAAAGAGCCTAAATGTCCATTGACTGACAAATGGATGAAGAAGATGTGGTATATATGCACAAAGGAATATTACTCAGCAATCAAAATGAATGAAATCTTGCCATTTGAAACAACGTGGTTGGAACTAGAATGTATTATGCTAAGTGAAATAAGTCAGTCAAAGATAAATATCATATGATTTCACTCATATGAGGAATTTAAGAAACAAAAAAGATGAACATAAAAGAAGAGGAGGAAAAATAAGACCAAGACAGAGGGGAGGCAAGCCATAAGAGACTCTTAAAGACAGAGAAGTTGCTGGAGGAGTGTTGGGTGGAGGGATGGGTTAAATGGGTGATGAGCATTAAGAAGGGAACTTGTTAGGATGAGCACTGGGTGTTATATGTAAGTGATGAATCACTCGATTCTACTCCTGGTACCATTATTACACTATATGCTAACTAATTTGGATTTAAATAAAATAAAATAAAAAAAAAAGGACTACAATCTACAGACTTCAAACAGCAAGTTGAGAGCAACCCGTAGCATTGACTTCAACCATTCCCTGTAGGGCTCCAGATCCAGTTAACTAAATAAATCCCGTTAAAAAATCATAGTATTATCTTAGACAGCCAGGTGGATTTTTCTTTACATTTCTGAACTTACTTTTCCACTCGACCCGAAGCATTAAACCATGTATAGAAGGATGTATTAGCAATTTCACAGACTCTTCCTTAACCGACAAGAAGAAATTCTGGGTCAATGCTATAGTCCATAACAACTCTCACTTTTGAGTTGAGGCTGACCTATATGCCTTGCAGGGATGAGATGGTTATCATTGATCACCTCAGCTAAAGTCAAGCACAAATTTTGTTCCACCTATTCTAATAGAATGACTCCAATTAGAGGTAAAACTGCCCACAGAGTAATCATAAACAATGTCAATCGTCACTCCAAAAAGAATCACAGGTAACCAACAGTAAGTTTATTTTAGAGAAAACTCTGCAGACTATATATAGTTATATGTATTCATATTAATATAGAGAAATGCCCTTTAATCTTTAAAAAATTATTTCACCACAAGCAGGTCTTGAAATTTATGTTCAAGGATTTTCAATTGTTTTATGGATCGTCCTATGATTTTTTTCTCCTTAGATATATTAAAATGGGTAATTATATTAATGCTTTTGCTAGTGATGAATCAATCTTCATTCTGAAAATCCATTTACATGTAATGTAATTAATAATTGAAATTATTGCATTTAAATCTGTATCATTTTGCTGTTTTCTTTCTGTTTATTTCATCTATCTTTCTTGTTGCTCCTCTGTTCCTATTTTATTCTCTTATTTTAAGATAATAGCATAATAAAAATAGTATTCAATTTTTATCCTCTATTGCATTTTTAGTTATACCACTTTGCATTTTTTTTAGTTGTTACTTTGATATTGCTACGCAAATTGTTAACTCTCCTGTCTTTTGGGGATGCTACTTGATATTGTCACAGAAGTCTACTCATCTTTTTAATACTTTAAAAATTTTTTTAATGTATATTATTTTTGAGAGAGAAAGAGACAGAGTGCAATTGGGGGAGGGGCAGAGAGAGAGGGAGACCCAGAATCTGAAGCAGGCTCCAGGTTCTGAGTTGTCAGTACAGAGCCCAACATGGGGCTCGAACTCATGAGATGTGGAAATCATGACCTGAGCTGAAGTTGGACGCTTATCTGCCTAGAGCCACCCAGGTGCCCCTCATCTTTTTAATACATTTTAATATGTATTTTCATATTTAGGTTACATTATTCATGTATTCTCACATTTAGTGACCCTCTCTTTTTCTGTCTCTGATCTGCTGTTAATTTAATCCAGTAAATTCTCATCATGGGTATAGAATTTTCACTTTTATTGTTTGTTAATAATTTCTATTATAAAAATTCCCATCTGTTCATTAATTAAAACCATATTTTTCTTTAAGACCTTAAATATATTTTTAATATCTGTGTGAATAATCTTGTCTTCTAGGTTAACATCAACATTATCTTGGGGTCATTTCTATTTATCTCTTTTTTTTTCTTGACTATTGATGACATTTCACACTCTTTCATTCTCTAGTAATTTTTGTTTTATACTAGAAATTATAATACTTTAAGAAGTTTGGATTATGGTGCCTCTCTTTAAGGAATTTTTAGTTTTGTTTAGGTATGCAATTAAATTATTGAGTAATCATTTTGGACTTGCTATGCTTATGTTAATTCTTTAAATGGGTTTATGTATTTTTGAACTTAGTTGTATAGCATGCCCCTTATAAACTTATTCTTTGCCTCAATTTTTCCAAATCCTTGGAAAGGATTTAATTACATGACAGATGATGCCATCTCTAAGTTTAGGAATTAGTTTTCAACAATCTTTATCAACCATATATTTAGTGTATAGAGGGAAAACCAGTATAATCAGTGTGCTGAGGTATACTGAAAAGATTATGTGCTTCAGTTACAAAGGTTCTCTTTCAAAACCTAGTAACAGATCACAGAATAGCTAGCTTATTTTGACTAATCTGAGATCATTTTAGGCAAGTTGCTTATTCTTTGCCTCAATTTTTCCAAATCCTTGGAAAGGATTTAATTACATGACAGATGATGCCATCTCTAAGTTTAGGAATTAGTTTTCAACAATCTTTATCAACCATATATTTAGTGTATAGAGGGAAAACCAGTATAATCAGTGTGCTGAGGTATACTGAAAAGATTATGTGCTTCAGTTACAAAGATGTGAATTGTTTTGGACAATCCTGTCCAAATAATTGTTGTTTTATAGTTTAAAATCACCAGTTGAATGGATGGGCTCGTAGGTAGGTACCCTTGCATTCAAAGGAATATTAGCATAATGGGTAGATAGAAATTATCCACTTCTAATGCTCCTAATATAATACTCATGAATTAAGATAGGAAAAAGAGTTCAAGATTTCTTAAAAGAAAGAACTTATGTATACCCATTAAAGTATAGATTCCATGGCCCCATCTGAGAACCAGTAAATAGCTTACTGAATTGGTGTCAGGAATCTGCATTTTTAATAATCCTGTAGTGGACCTTGCTGAAAATGACACTTTTGAAATTTATTATCTAGCAATCTTATTTTACCTAACCCTTATGTAGGATTTTTCTTCAGTTCTCTTTCCCTTGATAACATTTTAATGTCTAAATATTGCCCCACTATTTTACTATACTTCTGTGGCAATGAGAGAAATAAGTAAACACATAAACTAATCTGTAACAGTATTAATAGTCTAGATGTGATAGTGCTGTTAAATTTCCTGCCTACCACTTAAAATTCTCTATAATCCAAAATGATGAAGCCTAGGGAAACCATGATTAAATAGCATCATACATAAGGATTGGCCCTTAGGTTCCTCACCAATTTTAAATGGGAATCAAGAGAGAGCAAAATGACCCAGCTTATATGTCATGATTTTTTCCAATGGCCTTTCTCAACCAGGGTTCTTCATATGAACCGTAACACAGAACATGATATGAGTGACTATTTTCTTATTTATTACCCAACAATGGTATATAACAAGAACCACTTGAGATGCAAAAGGAATGAGTCAAATGGCTACATACAGATTATGCCTTAGGTTATTAGTGCTTAATTATTTCATGGAAGGAAATATTAAGAGGCTTCCAGAAATCAACAGTAAGATGAGAACACAAGCAGAATGAAAAATGAGCAAGGGATCCAGAAAGCTTGCTCACTGGAATCAACAACATCTGAGTTGACTAATAATGTCGTACATTCTCTCTAGCACCCTTTTGAATTTCTGCCCTATTTGGGAAATAACAGAACTAACCTAGTTGTACATTACTGATCATGAAATAACATAGGCAAAACCCCAATTACTCCCCTTGTCAACAAATAAGCACTCAGTAAATGGTGGCTCTAATTAATATTGATGATGTATAAACTACCAAAAGAGAGAATAGGACAGATTTTGGAAGAACATTGTTGAATTTATTTTTTTTTTAATTTTTTTTAACGTTTATTTATTTTTGAGACAGAGAGAGGCAGAGCATGAACGGGGGAGGGTCAGAGAGAGAGGGAGACACAGAATCTGAAACAGGCTCCAGGCTCTGAGCCGTCAGCCCAGAGCCCGACGTGGGGCTCGAACTCACGGACCGCGAGATCGTGACCTGAGCCGAAGTCGGACGCTTAACCGACTGAACCACCCAGGCGCCCCATGAATTTATTGTTTAAAGATCTGATAGTTTTATTGGTCTATAAACAATTTGAAGATGATTGAGAAAACACCCCAAAATTTGTTAAACATATTTTTTCCTTAATCTTTACCTAGGGGAATTCCATTTCTATAGTTTATACTCTTCCTCAAATTAAATTACCCTGAGAATGCCTGAAAACAAATATCAAAACCTCCACTTCAATGTGGCATAAAAAAAATTGAATAAAGCTTCATATTCCAAAGGCATCAAAGTGTATCACTGATTTGAACCATGGTTAATGCAGGCAAGGTTTATAAAAGCTTTTCGTACTCAAAAATGAATTTTTCCATGTATAATGACCTGTCGAGCTGTATGCTTTGCTGTTTCAAATGTAATTAATAGGTCTCTCTAATGACTTGTGATGTTACTTAAATCTCTGGCTTAGTGACTATTTCAGAATTTCTTATTTTGAAACTGTTCTTTTTAATCATATTTCTTATACATTCAGATAAATCTGACCGTTTCCTTGTTTTGAGTACCAGTATTCTAAAAATTCTCAGTGTAGTCTTGTGATTTCTGGTCTCCTCGAGAATAGAATTTCATGTGATCATACCAGTATCCGCGTCTGTTGACAGTTACAGTAATGATATGTCAACATTTTATGAATAGTTAGCTTTGAGAAATACTCACATGCCAGGATGTGGATTTTTCAAACAATTTAATGTGCTGCCATCTGACAGAAGCACAGACCTTTGTAGAAAAATGTTTTCTTTCTTCTGTATTGACCTATAGTGAAGTGAAGATTTTACCAATATGAAATTTCTGATAACTGGCTCCTTACTCCTAGGAATAGAAAGTTAGATGCTTGCTTGCACGCTTTCTCTCTCAATCTCTTCCAAATTCTTTGTGTTGCTAGAACTGAATGATGAATTACAGTCCATTCTTGATGCAGGACTTTGAAACCCTTTAACAAAGACCAAGAGGTTTGCTTATCATAACAACTGTTGTTATTTTGAATCCAACATTGGAATGTTTAGAAATTCTGTCTATAATTTCTGCAGTTGAGTAACTGTGGCAATATTTCTTAGTGAGATTCCCTTTCTAAAATTGCATTTAGTGGTCCAGCTTGATGTCTGCCATAGTCTTCATTAAGCAACACTTGTGAGGATGACAATCCTTTCGTTCTATCTTATTCACACTGTCTTCCTATTTATTCTTCCACTACTGCTTTTATTTTGAAGGCCAAGAAAGGAGAACCATGTGTGGCCTGCTTTAACAAAATGTTGCTAGCTACAATCCTCATACATGCTTACGGACTTGAAACTAACGGTAAAACTGCAGACTACCAGACTACCATGTGTTCTATGTTTAACAAAATATGCCTGCTCTTGAGGAGATGAACTTAAATCGTTCATACATTTACATTATGTGGATTCTCCAATCCTCCCTAAATAACGTGTAGCTCTGTTATGTTTTTTTTTAATGTTTATTTTATTTTTGAGAGAGAGAGACTGAGCGTGAGTAGGGGAGGGGCAGAGAGAGAGAGACACAGAATCTGAAGCAGGCTCCAGGCTCTGAGCTGTCAGCAAAGAGCCAGACGCAGAACTCGAACTCAAGAACCATGAGATCACGACCTAGGCCAAAGTCAGACACCCAACAGACTGAGCCACCCAGGCGCCCCAATGAGTAGCTCTTTTAAAAAGTAGTCCTACCCAAACTTTCCCTGATTCCTAAATTTTGTATTTCTATCTTATTTATAAGTCAGTAACATATTTACTATTGATTATAGAGCTTTCTGATATTATTTAGATAGATGATGATATGTAGATAGATGATAGGTAGATAGATGACAGATTGAACGAAAAATGGTAGATAGATAGATAGATAGATAGACAGATAGATATAGATATAGATATAAATATCATACTTGCTAGAACATGTTGGGGGCTTCCTGCTTCTCCTTATGATGCAGAAAGCCGGAAAAGCTTTGCTCTCAAGATTATAAGACAGAAAATTTAAAAAATCACAGCATTTTAAAATCCACCAGAAACCTGGAATCACAGGGGAAAAAATGACAGAGAATTGCCACACATTTCTCAAAACTTATACAAAAATTAAATAAAGATTGGATAAAGACCTATTTGTAAAATGTACAACTATAGAACTTGTAGGAGAAAGCATTGGAGAATATCTTTGTGATTACATATGACACCACAAGCATGACCTGTTAAAAGTTTGATAAATTAGTTTTATCAAAATTAAAAAGTTCTGCTTTTCAAAACTACTGTAAAGATAATGAGAAGACAAGCAGATACTGAGAGAAAGTGTTTGCAAATTAGGAACCAGATAAAGAACTTTTTATTTAGACTATATACGAAATTCTGGCAACTCAGTAATAAAAAAAAAAAAACAAAAAAACAAAAAAAAACAGACAATGCAGTAAAAACTGTACAAAAGACTTGATCAGTTGCATATAGGATGTAAATAAGTACATAAAAGATGCTTATGTAAATAAGTACATAAAAGATGCTTAATATCATTTGTTATTTTAGAAATTCAAATTAAAGCCATAATGAGATACCACGATGCACCCAGGAGAATAGTTAAAATTAAAAGATAGATAACACAAAGTGTGGCCAAGGGTGTGGATCCATTGAAACTCATATATTTGGAATTAAAAAAAAAAGTATCACAAACATTTCAGAAATTTCTGTGACAGTTTCTGGTAAACTTAACATAGACTTTTCGAAATAGCTGGCAATCACATTTTTACATATTTATCCAAGTGAACTGATAACCTATGTTCACACAATAACTCATTAGCGAATGTTTAGACTGATTTCATTCATAATTCCCACAAAGTAGTACTGGTCACTATGTCACTCAATTTAGGAATGGATAAAAAAACTGTAATATATCATATAATTAAATGAAACTGGGCAATGGAAAGGAAAGAACTCTTGACAGATGCGACAAGATAGATGAAGCTAAAATGCATTATTTTAAGTGAAAAAAGGCAGATATAAAAGACCATATACTGTCACATCTTATATGACCCTGGGGAGAAAGCAAATTTAAAAGGAGCGGAAACAAATCAGTGGTAGCCACGGGCTACTGGTGTTGAGGCAGCCACAAATGACCAGGCATGGGTCGGGATGATATTCTGGGGCGATGGAGCGGATTACATGATCACATATGTTGCCAAAACTTTTTGAACTTCACACAGTCAAGAGTGGATTTTGCTCGATCTAAAACATACCTCAAATTAAAAAAAAAAAAAAAAAAAGAAAAACAAAAAGAGTTTGTCATAATACTGAGCACAAATAGAGGTTCTATATAAATCATAGCTGATTGAATTGTTTTATATATGTTTGCTTCGGATAAATCATGGAAACACCTTAGTAAATCATAGAGGCTTTGCTGTATCTATAATATTCCCCTTAATATCCTAGAGGAAATAGCGATGTGTTTACTTATGTGCACTATAGGAAGGGATGCATCCATCTAAGCCCTTAATTATGTATCAGTTACTTTTTTGAGGTGTTGTGATATAAAGCTAGAAAAAAAAAAAAGATATTTATAAACAGTAGGGAATTTATAAACAGTAGGGAATTATCTATTCTGGGGGATTAGAGAAAGCATCCCTGAAAAAGTTCAGGTTTCAGCTGAGATCTGAAGTATGAACTGAATAAACACTAGCTTGACAAAAGCAGGAGGGAAAGTGGAGCTAAAGCAGCAGTATATTCAAAGTCCTCGTGATGAGGGGGCACCTGGGTGGCTCAGTCGGTGAAGCCTCTGACTCTTGGTTTTGGCTCAGGTCATGATCTCATGGTTTCATGAGTTTGAGCCCCGAGTCCGGCTCTGCGCTGGCAGCTCGGAGCTTGCTTAGGATTCTCTCTTACTCCCTCTCTCACTCTCCCTCTCTCTCCCTCTCTGCCCCTCCCTCACTTGCACTGTCTCTATCTCTCTCAAATAAATACATAAGCTTAAAAAAAAGGGGGGGCCTAGCAGTGTGGTGCTCTGGGTAGGGGAGAGGTTGCATGGCAAAGGCTTGGCTGAACACAGGAAATGTCTTGTGGGTCATTTGAAGTATGTAGGTCTTTAATCTTAAGACTAATTGGAAGCCTTTAAAAGGTTTAAGGGGAAGGAAGAAATGTGAGTGGGTGATATACATTTAGAGATAGACTTAAAAAAAATTAAGTTTATTCATTTATTTTGAGAGAGAGAGAGAATGCAAGCAGGGAGGGGCAGAGAGAGAGGGAGGGAGAGAGAGAATCCCAAGCAGGCTCCGCACTGTCAATGCAGAGCCCCAGAGACCAAAGTGAGGCTCGAACTCATGAACCAGAAGATCATAACCTGGGCCGAAAACCAGAGTGTGACACTTAACCGACTGAGCTACCCAGGCACCCTGAGATACATTTTTAGTTTTTTAATTTATTTTTAATTTTTTAAAGTTTATTTATTTTATACAGTTATTTTGTCTCTCCTGAGAGAGACAGAGACAGTGTGAGTAGGGAAGGGGCAGAGAGAGAGGGAGAGAGAGAGAGAATCCCAAGCAGGCTCTGCCCTGTCAGTGCAGAGCCTGACGTGGGGTCGAACTCACAAAACCATGAGATCTTGACCTGAGCCAAAACCAAGAGTTGGACGCTTAACTCACTGAGCCACCCAGGTGCCTGTCCAGATACATTTTTAAGAGCTCTCTCCACAGAAGGGTAGAGAATCTATGTGGCTGGGCTAGCAGAGCAGTGTGGTGAGTCTGGCAGCTTGGACAGGATGGAACAGTGGAAGGAAGAAAAGCATTAATTGAGAGGCACGCAGGATGCCTACACCGCAGAACCTGGAGATAAATGGGATATCGAGAGAAAGAGGAGGCTTTACAGTCGACTTACCAGTTCTGTCTTGCCAAATGGGATGGCCATTTGTGCCACTCGCTTGGTGCAAATCGATCTTGGTCGGGCAAGATCATGGCTTTATTACTTCATACATTCATAACCACATGTTTATTAAGCATCGCACACCAGAAACTGCTCTATATGCTCAACAAAGAGAAAATCTTTATTCCAATAAGACTTTCCTCAGATTTGATACCCCCCCCTTATTTTTATTTAAGCCCATGATTACATTATTGTATGGTCATAAATTTGTCTCCAAAGTAGATTCACGTCCCTTTCAAACGTATAATTTATTGCAGTTACCACAATATTTAAGAGAGCAACCACCCTTTGCAGGCTTTGTTTGAACAATTGCGTGACCTAAATAATGCCTTATTTATAGCCTAATTCAACTGGGTCTGGATCAACTTCAGTGAAACTGGAACATAATTGCATGGTGGTTTAACTTATTTAAACACATCTAATGCTTGTTATTATTCAATAGGGACTGAAGTTCTAATCCGTGATATATTACAAATATTTAAGAATCCTATTGGTCGACAAGATCAGATTAACGACTTGTAGAAGACAGTAGAAGTTACAAAGGCATGCCTTGTATGTCGTTTTTGCATCCATCGGTTTCTTTAGTTCAATCTCTGGCAAATTTCTTGGTCCTTTCAACCATGTCACCTTTGACACAGTTGCCTTTGGAAAGCTGCTACGGCTGGAGGTATGTCCTGTCTCTTACCCCCTTACGTGTCGCCTCACTCATCTCCGGCTGAAAACAAGGATATATATGCAACGGCATTATTACCCACAAACAGGCCACCTTTATTTGGAGGTTGATGGGGGAAAGAAAATAGAAGAAAAGAAGTTGCCTCTACCAGCTTCATTGATTGCGTGCTCGTGAGTTTGCGTATCATCCTCACTATCCTCTCTGCCTTTGACTTTCTCTCCAGCTACTAGTCCATTATAGTATTCTGCTCCCCAAACCCAAGAGCAGGAAATGGGCCATTTCCTTGTTTAGCTGCTCTTTATGAATAATTATGTCTCCAGAGAAAATTAGACTGGGAAACACTATTAGAGGGAACTCAGTTGTTGCTGAATACAGTTATAGGAGGAAAATATGTGATGCTTCCATATATAGACCCCCTAAATATGAGCACCAAACCAACCCGGTAGGCTCCTTCAAAATGCCAGCACCACCAACCCCCGGACTCATACCCTTCTTGTACTTAGATCTCCTCACTCAGCTTTCCTACTGTCTTGGTGACCCTACAGTGCCTGCTCACAAAATCAAACTAAGAGAAAGAAGACGGTGAGTCTGGCACGGGTCAATGATGGGAACTTTCGCCAGGATAATTAAGTTAATTATTCCTTTCAAGTGAGTGGAAGAGAAAGAAGAGACATGATCTAATCTATGAGTCATCTGTTATATTCTTGTACCTCCCTTTTAAAAAAAAATGTTTACTTATTGAGAGAGTAAGAGACAGAGAGAGAGAAAGTGAGAATGTGGGAAGGGCAGAGAGAGAGAGAATCCCAAGCAGGCTCCACACTGTCAGCGCAGAGCCTGATGCAGGGCTCAATCTCACGACCTGTGAGATTATGACCAGAGCCAAAATCAGGAGTTGGACGCTCAACCTACTGAGCCACCCAGGCTCCCCAATTCTTGTACTTTCTTTAAACACCTGTAGCAGTAGGTTAGTATTATTTAGAGAGGTTATTTTCATCCCCAAATTATACCAATCAATGACAGCAACCTTCATCAGTTTAGTGACAGCATTTACATATTAACCAATCTTATTACATCCTGGCTCAAATACGCTGGGAGAAAAACCACATTAATACTCACAAGACTGGTTGAGGGGCACCTGGGTGGCTCAGTCAGTTGAGCATCCGACTTCAGCTCAGGTCATGATCTCACGGTCTGTGGGTTCAAGCCCTGTGTCAGGCTCCGTGCTGACAGCTCAGAGCCTGGAGCCTGCTTCAGATTCTGTGTCTCCCTCTCTCTCAGCCCCTCCCCCGCTCATGCTCTCTCTTTCTGTCAAAAATAAATAAAACATAAAAATAAAATAAAATAAAATACTTACAAGACTGGTTGAAAATGTGAATTCTGACTAGATACTTGATAATAAGAATTATTACCATTTTGGGGGTGTGATAACGGTTTATGGTTATATTATAAAAGAATCATTATCTTTTGTATATAATTGTTGAACTACTTAGAGATGAAAAATGATATCTGGGATTTGCTTCCAAATAATACAGGGATGGAAAAGGACACAGCTTTGGATGAAACAAGATTGCCCATAAGTTTTTAATTATTGAAGCTGAGTAGTGGGTTCCTAGGGATATGTTATACAATTCTTCATACATATTTGTTTTTCTTCTTGATAGCACGTGAATATGGTAATAATTGATGTTTATTGAGCATTTATTTTATGTCACTCACTTGACCTGTTTAATCCTGATGGGATGTAGACTGATATTATTAGTTTCATGTTGTACCAGAGTTTGCTGAAGTCGAACGAGATGAGGTGCATATCTGGACAGGGAGCAGCTTCAGCCCCATCTGATTACAAAGACAGCATCCTTTCTCCTGTGTGGGACTAGGAATAATTTCAGGACTATTTCTTTGGAAGAGTAATGGCTTTCCCTCCTACTCACGTACATGGACATTTTGCTTTGGTTGCGTTCACAGGTACTATTTGCCTGTCTGATGATATTTGCAGATAGATCCCTTAAAACTTCTGCAATTATAGGGGTGCCTGGGTGGCTCCGTTGGTTAAACATCAGACTCTTGGTTTCAGCTCAGGTCGTGATCTCACGGTTCTTGAGATCAAGCCCCACATCTGGCTCCAGGATGACAGTATGGAGCCTGCTTGTGATTCTGCCTCTCCCACTCTCTTTTCTCTCCATCCCTCTCTTACTCTCTCTCTCTCTCTCTCTCTCTCAAAATAAATAAGCATTGAAAAAAACTTCTGCAATTATAAATTGTCAGAGTAGCTAGTTTGATGAGTAAGTGTAATCAAATGATTGGGTAGAATTGCTATTTTCCTATTTTCCTCATTTTCTTTTCTGTATAGTGTGGGATTAAATAAAAAGCATTGAGACAGTTATGTTACTTACCTGTAATTTTTTACTTCTTGATTCGTGTCGTATAGTAATGGGTACAAACAACGGAGCCACCTTGACCCATTTTTAAAGACACCTTGGGTAAGCACCTGGTTTGTCGTGATTCGTCTGTCTGCTATTATTGCATCCCGTAATAATAAATAATAAATAAATTATTTGCAGCAACACCCTATGACCTGTTTCTGATGCTTTTTGAGGGAATATGTGGCAGAGGAAAAAGCCTTTGACAGACAAGGGGGCAAGACCTGGGCCTGTGGTGTATCTTAAGGCCTAGAACAAGTCAATTGAACCCATCTTGTTTCATTTTGCACATCTATGAGATAAAGAAGCTGGCTATAGGTAATTATAAATTCTCTTTCAGCTCTATTTTTCTCACCCCCTGTGCTTATCTCACTGCCCCTGATAGTAAATGTTTCCTTATCCTCTTGTCTTCCATTCTCTGTGCTCTCTCTCTAAATTACTTGATTACCTATATAAAGGCCAATTGAAATAGGGACAAATGAAGAGAGAAGTTCTGATTAACTTTTCTTGGCAATGGAAGTTTTACAATAGAGTGATAGCCTAGCCTACTGCTGGGGAGAAGCAAAGGATCATGCTGTCTGCTCTGCAAAATGGATTCTGACAAGTGAGCCTGTGGAGTCTGATCGAAAGTACGGATTTCTCAGCTGTTATCAGCATTCGAGACATTCCTGAAGCATTTATGAATGTATTTGTTTGGAAAGATGGTTTGTTTGTATGTTGCTCAAGTCAAGACATAATGGCAAAATCACTGTATCATCTCTTATTACCAATTCCTCTGAACCATCCAGTTCCCACCGAAGCCATTTGAGAAACATTAACTACTCCCTAAAGGGACCGCTGTAGAAGAACCTGCATTTACAGGTCATTAGGTACCTTCTGCATTACATTACCTCAGTTATTTTTAGATAATCTCGCTAATCTGGTATTCAGGGTAATTTCTAAATAATTTAGTCCCTGCTGTATTTGGATTTCCAAATTCAGCCCCTTCAGAAAGTACACAGGGAGATCTCAGAAAAGGGAAAATTTATGACTCATGCCAAAGAATTTCACATTTTGAAATACGAGGTAGTTAATCTAGTGGAGATCTTTTCTCCCCAACTCCCGCCTCCCCGTTTGTTTAAGCCAGCAAAACAATTTAACATTTCTTTATATTTAATTCTTCAACTTTGCCAGTAATTTCAAAAAGTGCTACGTATTGGGATTAAAAAAAATTGAACTGTATTTGACACACAAAGTTCATCACACGTGAGTTTCAGGTGTACAACACAGTGATTTGACAACTGTAATGGGCTTCTTGAAGGCAGTCTTAGTCTGTTTTCTACTGTTGAGGCCAGTTTATGAAAACGCTACCGAAGGACGTGTGCCCAGAAGACAGAGAACCAAGCTGTGCTCCAGGGGGACTAGGAATCCCTGGTTTATACAATCCCCAACATTGGACAATGTAAAATGGAGACTGCGTTTTCCTTGTTCTAGTGGGATTGCCATCCCAGGGTCTTGAGGAAGGAGCCACAGTGGAGTAGCACTCATATATGCCCACAGAGGTCACCAATGCTCAGAGACCCAAGCAGTTCCTTTGGATTTTGATGCAGACAAATGGCACAGCACTTAGGGGGGATGTCCGAGAGAATGCCAGGTTTATTTGCTTACATTCTTGATGACTGCCTTTCATGCCATTTCCTATTCTTTAATAAAACTCTCTGTGTGATTTAGCTCCCATTTTCCTTGTGAAATACAACACAGGCTTTTACATTTAAATTTACTAATCATCAAGGAGAGGCTCCGATTGCCAATTTTTATTTATTTGTAATTGTTCTTATAAGTATATGTATTCATTCATTTTTAGAGAGAGAGAGCAGCAAGAGAAAGGGAGAGGGAGGGAATCTCAAGCAGGCTCCATTCTGTCAGCACTGAGCCTCACACGGGGCTCTATCTCATGAACCATAAGATCACGACCTGAATCAAAATCAAGAGTTGGACATTTAACTGACTGAGCCACTCAGGTGCCCCAATTTCTTTTTAAATAACTAAAAATAAGCAAAAAGATATAACTCTTTAATGTCTTTAAGCAGGTGAGTCCTGCTTTTTTCTCAACACGGCATCTTTATTTCCAGAAATCATTTCTGTTTAGAGATGCAACATGCAGACCATATAGTCACAGAGAGTGAATCTGTTGAATAGGCATAGGGTCAAAATCTAAGGCATTTCAGTGAAATCTAAAGGAGAAGGAGTGGGCTGGAATGAATCTTTTTTTTTTCTAGAGAGAGAGAAAGAGAGCATGTGTACCTGTGCATGAATATGGGAGGGATGGAGGAGAGAGAGAGAGAGAGAGAGAGAGACAGAGAGAGAGAATGTTAAGCAGTCTCCATGCCCAGAACAGAGTCCAACTGGGGGCTCAAGGATCGAATCAGAAGCTTAACCAACTGAGCCCCCCAGGAGCCCCTGAATGTATCTTTTTTGTCTGCCCTCCCTGCCACTCACCCCTTTCCCTTTCCATTAACTCCCTTTATGAGTGCAATGCATAAGATTATAATCTGCATAATGGTAATTTATTTGTGATTTTAGAGAACAGAGTGAAAACTGGGAAGAGTATAGCAGGGAAGGAAGGAGGAAGTCAGATGCAAAGGTATATTAAACATGCCTTTTTACTTTCTGTATTTCTGATGTCTTCATATCTGGGCTGACCCTGGAGGGACTTCAACTCCCAGGATGAGCCAATTCCTAGAGCTAGTAGTCTCCTGGGAGCATGCTTTTCACATGCAAACCATCCATGTCCCCCAAACAGTTCCCTGCATCAGGCTCTTGCACTCCAAGTGACTATTCCCCTGGCCCAGGACTAGGTATCAGGAAACTACCGGATCCCCCAACCTGGAACCTGCTAAAAGAATTCAAACTGGCCGCCCTGCTTAGCCCACCTACCCTCTCTCTCCCATTTCTTGCTGCAAACACCACAATAAAGGCCCATACCCACGTTCCCCATCTCTCTGGCTCTGGCCTCTTGACCCACCTTGGCATTGCCCTGTGTGGCCCTGCATGGCAGGGGAACTGTAACAAATGATCTTTTCAATAGTAGTCCTCTCCTGATCTGTTGGCCTCACCATACCTGAGTAAAAAGAAAACCAACTCTGTGGTTATGCTATGTTGCAGGGGGTGGGGTGGGGGGGTTGGGGGGTGCTGCTGGGGGCCTCAATCCCATCAGGACCTTTTGAGAAGCTAGATAGAATGTGCCTTCTGAGGACGGAGTGGGGAGCATGTATTCACTGTCTCCTACCCTCTACTGCTAAGAGTTGCCATGAGTTATTTACAGTCCATGTCTCCAGTATTCACCTGGGGGGTGGATTCTGAGTGGGTTTCCACAGTATTCCCAACCTTGGCTTCAGAGCAGCCCCAAGGGAGGAAGCTAGAAGGACACAGGGCAGCTGAGGCAATACACAATTCAGAGTTTCTTGGGTCCTTCATTAAGTCAAAGCCTTCCCTGTTCGTGTGGTGGTAGATTGTAATTTCTGCAAATGGCTTTCAGCTGCCACATTCCTGAGATAGTAACTTATATGCATCCTGCCTTTCCTATACCATCTGACTCTCCTTACCCTCACTCAGTTTTCACCTGGTTTAGGATGCTTGCCCGGTGGCATGACCCGGTCTTTAATCCTTGAGGGACTGATCCCTTACTTACTTTTATTTATTTTTTTATTTGTTATGATGATGTCTGCAATTGCCTGTGCTCAATTATCACTGGGCACCTAGTGTCCAAACTCCCTCCGTGAATCTCTCAGGTCCTGGATGCGCTCTTTGCTGTCCGCATTTCGTAGCAGCAACCATAGTTCTTTGTGGTAGTTAGGGTCAGTTACCCTTCATAGTCTAGTAAGTCTCTTTGCCTGTTGATTCAGGGGCATGAGGAGCCCAAAGTGACTGGGTGGTAAGATAGCTTTAAGTCCACTGAAAGCCATGCCGTGGGCCTTAGTGGAGGTAATTCCCCTGGAGACTAGAACATGTGGTCTAGCAAAATCGACATGTCCAGAGATGGGAAATCAGGTTCTACAACTGAGCTTATTGAAAATAATGGTAAGAAAGGCTAATCTGTTTCTCTCTTTGGTTCCAGCGCCTATTTATTTGAGGTTGGCATCATCTGGCAATCAGTACCATGTATCCACTGTGAGCTCAACATGCATACCCCTCCTGGAAAATCACACCCAGATCCCAGAGTTTGGCTCTGAGAAGACATCTCAGCTAAGCCTTTAATTGGCCCTTCCACTATTCTATTAGACAGGCTGCTTCCAAGTGATGTATTATGTGGTAGGGCCAGCGGGGACCGTGTAATGGCTAACAAAGTGGTTCTTAAAGAATGCATCCTCTTTTTTAAGATGAGGGTGCAGGGGATACCATGCTGGGAAATGAGGCATTTTGTAAGCCCATGGATACTAAGGCAATCCCATATTCAGAAATGCTATAAATTCTGGTTAGAATAATTCACTTCCCTCTCAGGGTGGTAGGGCCCCCCTATATCAAACTCCATCAAGTAACCCCATCTTCTTTCCAAGGGATGCTATCATTCGGAAGGCTTACCATCAGACTCTGTCAGCAGGTTTGTCATTCAGCTGTGGATCGAGCTAGATCACGATTGGCAAGAGGACATCCATGATATTTTGTGCATATATAATGTCCCCACTTGCCTCCATGGTTGCTTGGTTCAGGAGCGTTTTGTTTTAGCATGGCAGTGGCTGACATCGTATGTTGTGTTGAGTGCTTCCTCTTTTTAAATTCTTTTAGAGGCTATAATGAGACAGAATTGGCTTCGGATGACTCCTATGGGTTTAGCCACATGACTTCCCTCAACTTCTTTATTTCTACTCTTCCAATTTTACTCTTTCCAATTCCACGATCAACCGGCCAAGACCTTTGTGCTGCCCAAAGTACAGATATATATATATATATATATATATATATATATATATATATATATATACACATACACACACATATATCCATTCAAACTGAAAAAGCCACATTTCTTGCACCTCTGCTCACTGGGAGTATTTCCTTTCTCCTTCATCCGTTAGGACTATCCCAAGTGGGGCAGCACGCAGCAGTAATCCTTTTTAGAAAAGTGTGCATATATCAAGCTGGCCTATTCTCGAAACAGGCGTGAGGTTTTTTCTTTCTTGGTCAATATTTTCAAGTGGGTGAATAAGTCTGAATTGACCAAAAGGCATCATTTAGAAAAGACAGATGCTGTGGGAGTCTGTACCCCCACACTCGTGATTTTCTTTACCTTTCTGAATCTATTCCAGCCTCATCCCGAATACACTATTTCCAATGTACAATGAATTCGTGACTTAGTGAATAGAATAATACCCAACTCATGATGGCAAGCCAGTTCTGATCGCACAATTAACTGATGCCCCATGGTGAAATACTTAGTGTCTGCTAGAACGTAGGAGCATACCAGAGACCGTTTTTCACTAACGATGTGTCTTTTCTATATGCATAGTATACTTCAATAAAAGGCTTAAAAAATTCAAAGATTCTTCCACTGAGAGCTGTGCCTTTTTCTTAGTGATGAGTACAAGGGGTAACGATTGTTCCTTTACCTTGAAGGGGATTTCTTAGCATACCTTCCAGACTATTTATATAGTCTGCTGGGGCTGCCATCACAAAATACAATAGACTCTGTGGTTTAAACAATAGAATTTTTTTCACAGTTCTGGAAGCAGGGTGTCTATGAGCAAGTCCACATCCTGGCCATTTTGGTTTTGGGTGAGAACTCTCTTCCTGGCTTGCTAACAGCTGCCTTCCCACCATGTCCTTACCTGGACTTTTCTCATCCTTGCGTGTGGAGGAGGGAGGGAGAGAAACAGTCTCTCTGGTGTCTCTTCCTATAAAAACACTCGTCTTCTCAGATCTGGGCCCTCATCCTCTGACCTCATTTAACTTTAGTTCCTTCTTTTCCAAATCTGGCCACACTGAGCATTAGGAGCTTCAACATCTGAATTTTGGGGAGACACATACATCCAGTCCATACACCATTTATCTCTAATACACAGTGATATTGCAAATGCTGAAACTTTTTCTGTTTTGTCCCCACCCTGTGGCACACATGAGTCTTACTAGGTCATTCAAAGTATGTGCCAGTTTTACTCCCCATCGCATGGGGAGATTAACATCAAAGGCTTCTGCTTGGCCCTTCTTTCTATCATCATGGCTCCTATGTTTGTAATTCAGAGAAGCATGAGGGTTCTGCTAGCTTCTTAGTGTATCTATCCTATTATAGTCTCAGGCACCAAAGAAATAATCATGGGGAAATTTTCAAAGGCTACTCTGGCTTTCATGCTAGTTGGAGGATCTAGCTGGTGGGAGATGTCAAAATTTTTGAAAGCTCCCCCAAATGACTTTAATGAGTAGCAAGATTTGGGAATGACTGTTATACACAAATAGCCTCACAGTGAGACAGACAGGCCAGGTCGCTACTTATCACCTGGCCTCCATGCTCCCCATTCTAACTGGGGAAGCATTGTGGTAACTCAGATGCACTCTTGAGCGTCAACTCATACTCTGCTTCCAACAGAGGTAGGAAGATCTGTGCTTTCCCATTTTCCCAGGGCACAGCTGCATGGCTACTGTCCCCTTGGGATGGTTTGAAGAGTTCTGCTTTAAGAGTTCTAACTGAAGATGGTCTGGAGAGTTGTATTTCAAGTTGGTTTAGAAAGTTCTACTTCCCCGGTGTCAGGTTTTTTTCAATGAGTTTTGGGCATTAATAAAATCGTTTAGATCTCAAAATTAGGGAAATGTGTTCAATTTTACACCACATCAGCTGATTTCAGTCTTTTGCTTGTCAGTTCCTGTGTTTTGTTAGATTGTTTGTTTGTTTTCGTGTTTTTTTGGTGGGAAAAGGGATGGTGGAGGATTAAAAAGTTCTTCTTTTTTATTTTTTTTATTTAAAAAAATTTTTTTAATGTTTTTATTTATTTTTGAGACAGAGAGAGACAGAGCATGAACGAGGGAGGGTCAGAGAGAGAGGGAGACACAGAATCTGAAGCAGGCTCCAGGCTCTGAGCTATCAGCACAGAGCCCGACACGGGGCTCAAACTCATGGACTGTGAGATCATGACATGAGCTGAAGTCGATCGCTTAATCGACTGAGCCACCCAGGCATCCCAAAAAGTTCTTCTTTTTTTTTAAAAAAATTAATGTTTATTTATTTTTGAGAGAGAGAGAGAGAGAGTGAGAGAGAGAGAGCATGGGCAGGGGAGGGGCAGAGACAGAGACACACACACAGAATCCGAAGCAGGCTCCAGGCTCTGAGCTGTGAGCACAGAGCCCAACGTGGGGCATGACATGGGCTCAACCTGGGGCTCGAACTCACAAACCGTGAGACCATGACCTAAGCCAAAGTCGGACGTTCAACCGACTGAGCCACCCAGGCGCCCCAGCTCTATAGCAGAGGATGATTTTGATCCATCAACCTCTGGGTTATGGGCCCAGCACACTTCTGCTGTGCCACTCTGCTTCTAAAAAGTTCTAACAGTACTGCATTTGGCTGTCTATCTTGTACTTAGGAACACCATGAACTAAAAAGAAACATGATGATGCATCCTTGAAGAGCAAGGCATTCTGGTTGCCACTTGGGCCTCTTTGCCATTTTATTCATTATGTGTGCTTTGACTCTATAAATTTGGTGTCACCACTGGCCTTTGTCATTTCTGAACCACTCATCATATTTGGGAGCCTAGTTACATAGTAGGATCTCCTACTGGCAACTCCAATCTATGAAGAACAAACACCACCAATCTTTTTAACGTTAGTTTCTTAACGATGGCATGTCCTTCAGGTCCTCCAAGGGAACATAGTCAGATGGTGGTTTCTCTTGCCTTCCAGTATAAATCCATTGAAACATTCCTGCCTCTTGAGCTTCTTGAATTTTTCTCAATACTTTGGCAACACTGTTCCAGTATCTCAAACTCATTTACGATAGGTGATACGTCCAAGTTTCAAGGAGATCTCGGATTATGATGTACTCAGCTTCCAGTGTGCTTTCTGGGAAGTCAAACTCAGAGTCATGCCGAGCAAAGTCAGAGCAGGGTCACATGCCAATAGATTCTTCTTTATTTATTTTTATATTCAACATTCCTCCATTTCTCCTCAAGATTCACTCCCTAGTATATGTTGGAACATAGTAGCCAATTTGCAATTATTTTAGTGTGTGTGTGTGTGTGTGGTGTGTGTGTGTGAGAAAGAGCGTGAGCAGGGGAGGGGCAGAGGAGAGAGAGAGAGAGAGAGAGAGAGAGAGAGAGAGAGAGAATCTTAAGCAGGCTCCACACCCAGCATACAGCCCAATGTGGGGCTCGATCTCATGACTGTGAGGTCATGACCTGAGCCTAAATCAAGAGTTGGACCCTTAACCAACTGAGCCACCCAGACGCCCCATCAGGGAAGTTCTTTATAGGGACTCCCAGCATGAATACACCATTCTTCTCTAGCAAAGAGGCTTCAGTACAAAGTAAGGACGTAAGATTCTCAGGCTCCTCATCCCAAATGTTCCTATCTAGGTGTCAGGTGTCCTCTTTGATTCATTCTGGCACGTTCACACAGAACCCCGTTGAGACATTTATTGAGACATTTATTCTCTTTACTAGTGTTGCTGCCCTCGTACTTAAATCTGAAGTCTGGTTTACAGCACAATCTTCCCTGCAGATACAGAAGCTAAATAACTCTTTAAAGATGGAGGCCTCTGGCTTTCACAGCATGTTTGAAGTTGATGATTACCAGCTAAAAACCTGTTATTTTGTTTTTTCATGTCTTCTAAAGCTGTTAACAAAAGGCTACTGGCCTATGTTTACCATCGACTCCAATTGTTCAGTCAGTGGTCAACTTCTAACTACAACTCATCCTAAACCACAAACAGTGAGAGCTTTAGCACCTGTAATGCTTCTAAATACCACCTGGCTTACAACCTTACACTTGACTCTTACTGCCATAGAGGCAGTGAGTGGTCCAGTACCAGAATCTCCTCCTTAAGATCTGCTTCCTAGGATATTTCTTGTACCAATTTTCCTAGTCTTGGTATGCCCTCACCAAAAATAGAGCTAAGCCATTAGCTTGTGTGCAGGTGTTTTGTTTGGGAAGTGGTCACAGGACACTGGAGGTGGAAAACAAGAAGTTGAAATGAGGAAGAAGGAGGGTCCAATACAGTCCACATTATTGAACTAATCATTGTGGAGGGCGACTGAGACTCAGTCCAACTGGGTCTCTCTGAGAAAGTGCACAGAATAATCCCAGCCTTGTGTTCCTGAGGAATAGAAGGAAGGGGCAGTTAGCTTCCTGATCCTTTCTTTCTTCATTGCTCAAGATTGCTCCATGGGCTGTGGACTCCACCACAACCGGTTTGTGCATGCGTGATTTTAGTGATTTTCTGTGTGATTCCCTGCCACAACTTCAGGGGAACTTCACATAGGAAGCAAGAAGTACAATTCAGGTGGGGTGATAAAATGCTGATTGCCATAGTAGTGGCTGGAGTAAAAAGTAAGTCAAGAAGATAAGACACAATACCTGACCCATTGTCAAAGTTATGTATGATATTCACATATGCATTTATTAAAGGATATTTATGCTAATCAATGACAAGTAGAACATCCTTCCTAAAAAGTCCTTTCAAGGATATGTTTTCTCAATTCCTCATTATAGTCAGAAAAACTGCCAATTTGTATAAAGCAAATTTGCGTGCTGGTGTGTGTGTTCATGCACACAGGTCAGATGATTATTCTACAGCTTGAAATCAATAGAAATAGAACCACAGAATATTAATTCTTGAATCTAACAAGTATATTATATTCAACAAATGAATAATTTAGAGTTCAAGGATAAATGCTTGCCATATATACTCACACATGAAATGAGCGTCAGGTCCAGGAACATGGCACTGAACACTCAGCTCCTCACTTGACCTTTTGCTCACTCGCCCTTGTCATTTTTTATGTACAGGGTAGAATTGTATGGTCACAGATAACAACATACTGACACTGCTTGACTGTGACTTACAAATAATAAAATGAGAGTAGGTGAGTTTCCCAATAATATGATTCTTACTGAATTTACAGAGGAGATTTCTCTGGGGTACTGGCGAGGGGAATTTGGGGAATAGGCAAATATATATGAACAGCTGTTCTTGCCAGAAAAAAATTCAGAGAAACTAAACTCATTTCATCTTAAAATTAAATCGTTTTCTTCAAGGCTATATAAACTAAGTTTTCCTGATGAGATGAATAATTCCAGTGAGATTTCTATTACCGAAACAGATACGTTGTTAATATATTGGGACAATAATCACTTGGATTTATTTGTTCATGAACAAGAACTTATTAGAAATATATACGCTTTTCATCTTTGGTAATTACTCTTCTATCATTTTCCTTGTGTCTATCCTTTGCTACACTGATATGCACCCATTTCACAGGTTGTCTTAACATTGAATATTTATGTTTTTCTTATCTCTGATTCTAATTGTTCTTCCCAAAACATAGACGCTGTTCTTATAGCTTATCACAGAATTTGTTAAATGTCTGTACCATAATAAAGAATATATCTGGTCTTAGTCCTTAGTTCCTGACACAGAGCTTTAAAAATGTCTGGAATTTCTGAGTGATAAGAAATTCTTTTGTTTTTTATAACAAGCCCCTTTTAACCATACCTGAGTTAATGCTGATGAGGTGACTCATGAAGGACACCTAATAGTTTCAGAGGAGGAGTCGGCCAGGCCTGAAGACCAAGCATTCATTAAAGGATTGGAACTTTCGGTTTCATTCCCTGACTTCCCTGGAGAGGAAGGAGCCGGAGATTGAGTTCAATTATTTGGCCAAAGATTTCATTAATCATTTCTATGTAATAGATATGTAATTATATGTAATAGTAATTCCAGATACAAACTCTGAGCAGTGAGGTTTGTGAACATATCAATGACAGAGAGGGTGATGCACCCCAGCTCCATGGGGACAGAAGCTCCTGTACAGGGGATCCTGTCAGACCTGTCTTGGGGCACCTGGGTGGTTCAATCGGTTAAGCATCTGACTTCCACTCAGATCATGATCTCATGGTTCATGAGTTCAAGTCTCGCATCTGGTGAACTCAAGCCCCACTTTGGGTGAGCCTCACTTGTCTTTGTTCCCCTCTCTCTACTCTTGCTCAATTATGCCCTTTCTGTCTCAAAAAAAAAACAAAAACCTAAAAAAAACTTAAAAAAACCCTAAAAAACACGACAGCAACAACAAAAAACCAACAACAAAAAATGTCCTCATAAAAAAAAAAGTGTTTTCTCTCTCTCTCCCCATTTCCCCAGCTCATGCTCTCTCTCTCTCATACTGTCTAAAATAAATTTTAAAAATGTATAGTGTTTTCTGTGAATTTGTGAGTCCTTCAGCAAATTATCTAGCCTAAAGAGGGGTTGTGGAAACCCCCAAATTTTTATCTAAGTCTAACAGAAGTTGGGTACCTTTGGGAAACCCAACACTTGAGACTGGTTCCTGAAGTGGGAACTGCCTGGTGAGACTAAACCCTTAAACTGTGAGGTCTGGGATGCCTGGGTGGCTCAGTCAGTTAAGCATCCAACTTCAGCTCAGGTCATGATCTCACAACTCATGGGTTCCAACCCCACATCAGGCTCTGTGCTGACAGCTCCGAGCCTGGACCCTGCTTCAGTTTCTGTGTCTCCTCTCTCTGCCATTCCCCCACTCACACTCTGTCTCTCTCTGTCTCTCAAAAATAAATAAATGTTAAAAACAAATTTACATTGTGAGGTCTGCCCTAACTCCAGGTAGTAGCAGAATTGAAATGAATTATACAGCACCAGTTGGTGTTATAACATTAGTGTTAGGATGTAGCATCCCCTTTTTTTTTTTTTTTTAAATAAATGATCTAGTCTGACATTATGGTGCGATTTCCTTGAATCTTTAAGTATTTGAAGTAATTAGGCAGTTCTAAAATTCTGTGAACTTCTAAGATATTGTGAACACTGAGTTTGTCAGTATTATCTGAAGATAATTAGGGGAGAACTTGGTTTGGGCGAAATCAGAAAAAAAAATGAGGTATTTCTGAAATTAAGGCTTTTTCCGAAAATCATCCCCAGATGGACTTCAGCTGGAATTTTCTTCCTCAAGCTGGGACTATTCTTGCAACTAAATGTGGGATTCTATCTGTTCATTCTTTGGATGTCGAAGCTTATGCCGAAATAGACACCTGGAGATAATCTGCTGTATAAGATTTTACAGATCTGCAAAATTTTCTGCTTTGTGATAATCTGACTATTGTAGAAAGTCACATAAGTTTTTCCACTAAAAAAAAAAAAAATCAGACTAGTAATTAAGTTTAGATCCTCATTATTGATATGCTCACATTAGAAAGTTACCAGAAAGAAAGTTATTTGAAGTTATGAGGCAAGAATGTCAATTATTCTATCTAAAGTGGATAACTCTTTTTTTTTTTTTTTCCTCTGTGGTAACGTTAAACCCTAACTGTAGTAAAGGGTCAAGAGAATTTTGGAAATCGGTGAAAAATAAAAGTAAACGAGATCAACCCAAACAGTTTTAAAGTCCATGTAGCACTTGCCTGCTTTTGCTTGGGGAAAAGAAACCTAATCTATAAAGAGTGTGTGCATGTAAATGTGTGTGCTTCCAACACTACAGAGTTGATACAGAGAGCTTTGATCCTAATGTAACTGCATGAAGATCTTGGGGAAAAAATACAACAAGAGGTAAATAGTTCAGCTTCTTCATTCTGCAATGCTGCATCTGCAAATATTTAAAAATGAACAAACTAGGGGCACCTGTCTGGATCAGCCGGTGGGGCATGTGACTCTTGAGCTGGAGGGTTGTGAGTCAAGACCCATCTGGAGTTTCCAGCAACAACAAACCGCAAGATCATGACCTGAGCTGAAGTAGGAAACTTAACCGACTGAGCCACCCAGGCACCCCTAAAAAATATTTTTGAAAGCTTCAAAAAACTTACCAATAGTGAGAAATTACTTGGCCAATATCCAAAGGTCCTAGAGAGACAAGCCCAGCACAGAAAGCTGTTTTTTGCTTTGGGGGAATAGTCAATCCAGAAGGATGCATAAAAAACTAAGTTGTAAGGAAGTCTGTCTAAGTTAGGGAGTCTTGACCTTGCTCACCCCAACTAATAAGATGGGGACCTAAATGTCAATACCTCCTGAAATGTCAATGGTGACCCCAGATTAAAGTAATCGTAAGAAGACTTTGCATGAGTTGTCCACGGAACCTCAAATCTTGAATTTTGATTAAGCTAGTTCCAGATTGTCTGTACCAATGGAAGTCCATTAAAGTCTCCTCAGGAAGAAAATACTGCCATCATGGGCCTCAAATCATTAATAAAAATAAATATTCAATGGTAATGATTAGACACAGAAACAACACATCACAAGGGAAATGATCATACACAAAACACAATAGGAACAATCACAAAGACTTTGCACCTTGCTATTATCAGATACAGATTAAAAAAAGCATCTATTTGTACTTCAGGCAAAGAATTATTTTTAAACGTTCAAATTACAGCAGGAAACTGGCAACCATAATATGTTACAGAGCCAATTAAAGAAAAAAATAGAATTTCTAGTTTTAATTGAAACTTGTTATATAGAAAGGGCTTTCAGACCCTCAATATTCTTCTTATAGGAAGTAGGTCAATGAAAGTGTTCAGCAGCAAACCCGTGTGAAAGAAAGAATGACCTGGATGGTGGAAACAAGTGGGCGGTGGGGTGCAGGGGGAGCCTTCATGAATATGGAGGGGAAAACTGAGAGCCACAGAGAATTAACCCCAGGCATTGAAGCCCAAAGCAAGTGGATGACTGAATTTCAAAACTACTGAAAGCTGGCGACTCCTTTTAAACTTCCAGTTTCCCCCTTTTTTGAAGTGTAATGTCTATGGCTGTTAATGCTAAGCCTGAGACACCATGGTGGGTTGGGAGTGCTGGAGGCACATAACTCCATCTTTAGTTCCTTGGGTCCACAGAGGAAGCAGTCTTGTAACCCAGGATGCATCACATCTGGGAGCCTCCTTGGTGCCTGATTTAAATGATGAGATTTTGGGCTTTTGATATTTAGATGAGATTTTGGACTTTGAGTAAACGGACACTAAACTGATATTGTTATGGGCCAAGACCCTATGGACTATGAGTCAAGGGTCCACTAGAGTAACAGAGCCAGTAGGAGAGATGTGTATGTATATACATATATATATATGTATACACACACACACACACACACACACACACATATGGATAGTGTAGATATATAGTGTAGATACATAGGAGAGATATGTGTATGGCATTTTACACAACATATAGCATTTTAAATATGTTATACATATTTCATATATATTATACATATACATTATATACACATTTACACATGTATATATATACATTATACATATACATATACATTTATACATTTACATTCACCCATGTATATATGCATATGCATATGTATGTATTTATATATGTAGATATATATTCAAACATGTATATATACACATGCATATATATATTTATACATACACATTTTAAATATATTACATATGCATATATATGTATAAAACATATAGATTTATTGCATGGAATTGACAACTGTGGGAATTGGCTAGCCAAGTACCAAATCCATATGGCAGGCCATCAGGAAGAATAAGCTGGAAACACTTATGCTGCCATCCACAGGTGGAATTTCTTCTTCCTCAGTTCTGTTCTTAAAATCTTTCAACTGATTGAGTCATCCCACACCCGTAATGAAGGACAGTCTCCTTTATGTAAGTTCAACTAGTTGTAGTTATTAATCATACCTATAAAATACCTTTACATTGACAACTAGATCATTGTTCAGTGTCCCTAGGCTAGAGTGCCTTAGCCAAAATGACACAGAAAGGTGGCCCATGGTGAGGACTTCAGAATGGAATCAATGAACTGTGGCATTTAGGAATGATGTGGATCTGGAGGGCCAGAGACAGGCTTTGAAAGGCAAAATTATAAAACTAACCCCCTAAATTCCAATCCTCTGGTTATTTAATTAAACATAAGTCTTGGCACCACCATAAAAGAATCTGCAGGTGTAATTGAAGTTCTAAGTCATCTGACCTTCAGTTCAGGAGATTATCCCAGTAGACCTGACTGAACCAGGCAAATCCTTTAAAACTGAAAAGTTTTCTCTGGCTGGTCAGAGAGACTTAAAACACATGAACATTTCAAGACACCATTGCTAATTGGAAGGAGAGAGTCACATGCAAAGACTAAAGAGAGCCCTCTAGAAGCTGCCAGCAACGATAAAAAGCCAGCATCGAAACATTTGAACCCTTAAGGCACAAACACCATATTATAACTATGGACCAATATGATAAGTTTTGTCTTCTCCCCTCCCTGACTTCCCTGATGTTGGAAGAGCTCAGAGCCCCTCAGTGAGTGGAGAAGAAGCAGAATGGAAAAATGGGGAAAAATGTAAAAGAACAGAGCACTCCCCTTTCCTTTCTCTGAGTTAGCAGAACTCACAGGTCAGAATTGAGTAGTGTTAGAAGTTTTCATTTGGAAGAGACATTGAAGTTCAGATTTCATTCCAAGTTGACATGTTCAGTCTACAAATGCCTGTTGTAGTGCCTGAAAATTGCTGGATAAGCTACCAGCTGTACCAATGACATAACCAGAGATGAGGAAGGGACACCTGATGGAATGGAGTAGAAAGGCAGTTTCATAAGAAGCATCCTACTGTGAATGCGTTCGCTGTACCACCTCAGTCAATCCCACTAAAATACACGTAACTGTGGCGGGGGGAAAAGGAGGGTTTCAGAACAGGTGGAACTAAAATACCAGCGCTCCCAGGGTACGGCACCAATCCATTGCTTGCTTCCTCAAATCTTAGGTCCACAACTCTGTAAATTAGTCTTTTTATTAAAATCTTCTCAAGTATTCAGTTATAGTGGACTATCTATCTACAGCCAGGAGCCTAACAGATATTTTCACAGAAGGTGTAGATTACAATGGTGACAAAATAATCTTTCAGACAAAAAAGGATAGAATCACAACAGATTGGGTTAGATATTATGGATAGTTTGGATAAGCTAATTTTGGATAGGTAATATGGATGTTATAGATATTATGGGTAGAAAGCATCACAACAAATTTAACAGCTAGTTAGAACAAAATAAAAATTAAAAAAAACTTCGATGTGTCAAAAGCATTGCTATTGAAGCCAAAATTTAAAGAAATACAAAAAATAAAGTTAAAAATCCAAAAGAGCAGGAAAGCATTTTAATATATTTCTGTCAGTATCAAACCTATATAATAGGCAATAAATATTAAGGAAATAGTACAACTAGAAGCTTCCTCTAATGAACATATACAGTAAACAGAGATAACTATGTAAAGAATTCATGTTTATTTTGATGTATCATTATGAAATATTTAACATCCTAAAACATATAAGGAGTGTTTTTAAAATATAGACATGTATCTAGCACGTTAGGAGAATATTCTCTATGAGTCTTTTGCTTTTCTGCTTGTCTTGTTCCAACTTTTGTTCCAGACTAAACGGATAGCCTTGGAAGATGATATGGTATCTTCCTCTGAAGTAGACAGTGGGTTCAAAATCCAACATAAGAAAGAGAATATCTTTATTAAGGGATACATGTTGAGAAAAGTTACTAGCAGCTTGCTTATAAGGTTGGGGTCCTCAAACTAGGAGTTCCCTAACAATGACCCACTACGCATGCATTATCCACTTGGGTCCACCTTCCCATCATGCCATGAAACTCGGGGTACAAGAGGAAGTGATGCACACACTTAGGTCTAGGGGTGATGACAGCTTTCTAGTTTTGCTAGGCCCTGACTGCTTCATTATGTCTCCTTGTTTGCTACCTTAATCCAGCCCACTAGGCTGAAAAATGGGGTTTAGGGTTCTACTCTGAGCAAGATGAAAATTCACTGATGGGTTGAAAAGAGGTAATGTGATCTGACATGTTTAAATGGAATGCTCTGGCCACTCTATTGTGAATGGATAGATGGGATGAAAGCATGAGAAGAAGAAGAAGATATATATATATATATATATATATATATATATATATATATATTGTATGTGTTTTTAAAATATATATATATAATCATGTATGTGATTTTAAAATTCAGAGGTTTCTTAAGAGTTGTGTGGACTTTCCTGTCTTGGATAGTATAAAAAAAGAAATGAAGCCTCAAGCATGCTTTAGCATTCTAGGGTCCTAATGATGAGTTATGTCCTATTGACTATTTCCTTGTATGGCCAATTGTCCTAATGCTTCATGAGCTCAGAGGGCAGTAATCTCATTTTTCTCAAATCGTCTCACAACGTGTGAACCGAATTCTTTTCAAACAAAGTAGATTCTCAACCCTACAAAAGTTGCTCTCATCTTTCCCATTGAGAGATATTTCAAACAAGAGTAAACACAGACAATCTGAACTTTTGCCATGCCATTTCACTGCTTCCAAATCTATTTTAATCAAATCTTTCATAATTATGCCTCAGAAAGCTTGGCCTAATTATGAATGTCTGATGAACCACAAAACTGAAAATAAATTCATGTTTTTCATGAATGTGTTATTGGTAATAGACTGTTTTTTGCAGTGTCTAAGTTTGGACATTCAAGAACACTGCTTTAGTAAGTTTCCTGTGATTCCTATGTTGCAAGACTTAAGGCTGAAAAGCTTTATATTCAGTTGGAAAACCCCTATGGGTTGAATGAATCATGTCAAAGGCTTTTGAAAGCTTCCACCAAAAGAACACAGAATCAACTTCAAAATGACTTCACATTATATTTAATGGTATACACTGTTCACCTATGCACTCTGCATTGCAAATAAAAAAATCATCAACCTTTATTCACACTAAGGCAGTCATCAGAACACAAAATTAATGAGGAAATGGAAAATACATTTTAGTTTTATACAAAACAAGTTAGATTAGTTAATGAAATGGTAGACTTTTTTGAGGTGATATAGAGTTTGTAAAAAATAAACCAAATAATGAAGTAAATTTAACAGGGTATGGAGATAACTGTCTCTTACAAAATGAAGACATCTCAGAAGGCATGTATGAAATCATTGGCTGGGGGTAAAGGATGGAGAAAAAAGTGTTCACTATGCTCATATTGGAGTGTCTATCTGGTCTATTTCTAAGTACACCATATCCTTCTCCAAGTATTTATGAGGCCCACTGGGAAACAAAGAAATATAATTCTAGTTAGCTTATTTACTTTTTGACAGTCTTAAGAACTTTATTTGAAATTTCCATCATGGAACACCCATTATTTGATTAGGAATGCATTAGCTGAGCAAACATTTCTGTAAAAATAAATATAAATCTGGTTATATTTGGTGGGTTTTAAAAAGCACTCAAATTCTTAGACTAAAACCTAATGTTTGGTTTTCTTTCTGTTTCTTTTTCTAGTATCAGTCCCCTAAGAACACTTGACTTGCAACTAGGATTTATATTGAGAGAGGAATTTCAATTCAATTCAAAAACCTCATAAATACCTCAGTGGAACAAGATATTTAATATTCTCCACACAGTTTTATTTTTACTTTATATAGAAAAATGAATTTGTTTCCCATTATCTGAGGGATATACCCTGGGCATTTTTTTCTGAGGCTATGATGGATTTATACTGACCCAGAAGCATCAGATCATTTATATTTTTATACATTAAAAGTATCTCCTTTTTTGTCCACAGTGTTTCAGGTAGCATATTAGTTGCTCATGGCACGAAGAATAAGACAGAGGTCTTTCCCTCAAGAATGTCAAAATATAGAACAAGAAAAAGAAATGTTGAAAGGAAAATCAAAAAAACCCTTAAGATACGGTATGATATGTGCAAAATGCCATAGGAACACGGAGAGGTAAAATTATTACAATTGTCTGAAGGTAGTGACAGACAGTAGTACTTGGTCTGAGTTTTGAATGATGAGTATGAATTTTCCAGAGTGTTAGCCGGAAAGAACAGATGATAGAGCATCATGCCTCTCAGGAAATTGCCCAAATTATTCTTGAGGATTAAGGTAAGAAATAGAGACGCAAAAAGAAACCCTTAAGATCACGTTAAGGAACCGGGATATAATGTTCTAAGCAACTCAGGTTATATTGAAGTATGCCGTACCCATGAAAATGCGAATAGACCACAAAGAAACTAACGCAAATGTTAAGAATGGAGCCCTCTACTAACGTTAAGAATAAATAAGGAATACTTGAGCCAAAGGAATAGCACTGAAAATGGAAGCAACAGGAAGAGGTGAGAAACATGCTTGGATGGTGACTTGGATCACATTTGTTGATCAAATCTTTATAGGTGATGTTATCAAAAAGAAGAAATCCAAGTTGCCTAAGCGTCTGTTACCACGGCTTTGTAATAGATCTTGCAAACTGCGTTTGTGATACCCCAACTTGGTTCATCTTTCTCAAGACCGCTTTGACTCTTCAGGGTGTTTTGTGGGATCCACATACATTTCAGTATTTTTTGTTCTAGCTCCATGAAAAATTCTGTTGATATTTTGATAGGGGTTGCATTGAATCTGTGTTTGCTTTGGGTAGTATAGACATATTAACAATATCTGTTCTCCCAATCAATGAGCATGGAATATCTTTCCATTTGTTAGTGTCGTCCTCAATGTATTTCATCAATGTTTTACAGTTTTCAGAGTACAGGTCTTTCACCTCCTTGGTTAAGTTTATTCCTAGATATTTTAGTATTTCTGGTGCAACTGTTAATGGGATTATTTCCCTAATTTCTCTTTCTGCTCCTTCATAATTAGTGTATAGAAATGCAACAGATTTCTTCATATTGATTTTGCATTTTGCACCTTTACTAAATTCATTTATCTCTTCTGGCAGTTTTTGGGTGATGTCTTGAGGATTTTCTATATATAGTATCATGTCCTCAAATAGTGTAAGTTTTACTTCTTCCTCATCGATCTGCAACAACATAGAAGGACCTAGAAGGATAATACTAAGGGAAATCAGTCACACAAAGACAAATACCATATATTTCACTCATGTGTAGAATTAAAAAAAAAAAAAAACAAAAACAGATGAACAAACAATGAAAAAAATAGACAAATTCCAGACTCTTAAATAGAACTGATGTGTACCAGAGGGAGGTAAGTGTGGAGGAGGGGTGGAATAGATGAAAAGGATTAAGAATACACATCGTGATCAGCCCTGAGTAATGTATGAAACTATTGAATCATTGTATTGTACACCTGAAACTAATACAACGCTATATGTCAATTATACTTCAATTAAAAAAAAAAGAAACCAGAGATGCCTGGGTGGCTAAGTCAGTTAAACATCCTCCTCTTGATTTCAGCTCGGGTCATGATCTCACAGTTTATGAGATCAAGCCCAGCGTCAGGCTCTGTGCAGACAACATGGAACTGATTGGGATTTTCTCTTTCCCTCTCTCTCTGCCCCTTCTCTGCTCTCTCTCTCTCTCTCTCTCTCTCTCGCTCAAAAATAAGTAAACATTTTTTTAAATAAAGAAAGTAAAAAGAAATAATATGGGGTATTCTTTTTTCAGTATGACAAAAGTTCAGAAGAGTAATCATTTTTCCCCAAAACAAAAGCATATTGTCATATTCAAAGTCGACCGGGAAAAGTTAAGCAAGAGTATTTTCAGTTTCTCAAAATAGTAAAAAGTTGTCTTTTCCTAATATGCCACTAAAATATATAAAAATATCATGACCTATTAAAATACGTTTGTGAGTATACAAAAATCAGAAAAGAGCAATAGCTCAAGGAAGAAAATGCAATAAAAGATCCTCTGTCTAGGTACATTCAGAACTTTTACTATTCCCATAATTCATAGAGGTAAACAGAGAAGTAAATTCTTGGATAAAACCTATAAAATCAGCCCAGGACTGATTCCTCCAAGTAGTCAGAAAAAAGCCTTTAAGTTAGTCTGTCTTTACATAAATCCTAAATGCATGACACAAGAAAACTGTATGTCCATGGCATCTACTTTCGTTCTAGAATTCTTTCTACCCATAACTCAAGCCCCTATTTTCTCTTTATTTATAAATGTTTCAAAACAACACTCTCCATGAAAGCAATAGAAAGTAGAGGACCATAAGAAAAGTTGTACAGATTCTTAAGTTTATTATTTCCGCAAGGAAAAAAGCCCTAGACAAATGCAAACCCAGAAAGAGCACCACATGGAGTGGGAGAACTGGCCAATGAATTTAATGCCTGCCACATTCCCACTCCCATCCCAAACCCACGGTTCCCTGCTAAGAAAACTCCTTAAGCGTTAAAGGCATGATTCCATCCCTGGTTTTCTTCTACAAGTATATCACAAGTGTTCATCAACATACAAGCACTCATGTTATTTGCTGGGCAGAAAACTGGAAAATGGATTCGTGCATAAGTGTTGTCTAGAAAAAAAAATAGGAATCATCTAGATCATTATGTTTGCATTCTCAGAAACTGAAACTGTAAACTTCACTGCATATATATCTACCTTCAGCTGATAGATGTGAGAGGATAAAGAGAATTGGAGGTTGATGGAGGTGGTTTAGTCATTTAAATGTGAAACATTGAGAAGATAAATATTAATGAATTGTGCTTGTGAGAGTTAAACAAGAGAGCCTGATTCTTATTGCCACACTGGATCTTTTCAGTTCTTGGACTATATTCCAGGATATTTGAAGTACCATTAATAATAGGTTTTTCCTAAAATCCCAGGAGATGTCTGTCTCCTTCCTTGCCATACCTATCTCTAAAATAAGCCCCTATTTCTGGAGGCAACTGGGTGAATCAATTTCTTATAAAAACAATAAAACCAAGAAGAAGCCATACAATTTGCCGTTAAATTTGCTATGAAGACATTACCAATTTTCTTAGGAATTATGTACATCAATCTGATAGTCAAATGTAGATGTAGAGAAAGAGGTTTTTAATGAGCTAGAAAGGGTGGGGGGAAAAACATGCCAGATATTCTACCTGTTGGCAAATCCCAGGTACCATATAGATATATATCTTTATTTTTCTAGCCAAGGACTGTTGATTAGAAAAAATGATGGCAGCCGAGGGTTCTGTGAAAAGATACTGGAACACAAGGAAAAAGAAATATCCTAAAGATTCAGGAAAAGAGCACATCTTAAAAAATCAGAAGAAAGTACAAGAATGATAAAATAATTTTAATGTGCTTATTTGGTATCTTCAAAGAAATGAAAAAGACTTTGTCTCTACAAGGTAGAAACAATACACTAAATCAATTTTTGGAGAAGTAAAATGAGAAAAGTAAGGTAATAAATGATTTCAAGGAAATACAAAATGTAACAATAAATTACAAAAGAAGGAATGAAGTATAGAAAGAATATTGTCGTGTGTTAAGACACAGATGGGAAGGAAAAATCTGTGAAAACCACCAAACGCAGAGATAATATTAAGATGATGATGCCTAAATGTCTAAAATGACTCAGGTTATATGCAAAGAAATAAGAAAATGGGAGAGAGTTCCTTTTCTTTCATTCTTTGATATTGATGTAATAAACAGTTCATAGAAAATGAAAATTCAAAATTGACCACTAGGTATATAAATTGAACGTAAGACATATACATTTAAGATGGTAACAGAAAAAAGGACCAAGGGATATTTATATTAGCAAAACTATGGAAATGAAAATAAAGTAAAGATGCACAAAATCAGGGAAAAGATGTCAATATTCCAAGTATTAAAGAAGTGGCAAATAATATAAATGGACCAGACTCCCCCAGGTAAGATACAAGGACGTCAATGTATAAAACTAATCAAAAATCTGTCTTTATTTGTTTTCCCAAAAGAAGCATTAAATAACCATCTTCACTGAGCTGAATGTGAATAAGAGGGAAAAGTTTCACAAGCAAATGTGAAATGAAATCTGAAATAAATATAAGACAAAGTAGATTTTAAGTCAAAAATTATCCTAAAATTAAGCCTAAAATGGGTCAAAATTAAGAAAACATAAACATAATATCAAGATATGGCTAGTTGGGTGATCTACACATTCCTATTATGTTAAAAACCTGAAATAAGTTTGGGTAATCTGTGTACCTGCAACATATTTAAAAAATGTGAAATAAGTTCAGAAAAATACAGAAATGCTTATAATATGATTACCAATTTTTAAAAGCTAATTAGGTTAGGGGCGCCTGGGTGGCTCAGTCGGTTAAGCGTCAGACTTCAGCTCAGGTCATGTCTCACAGTTTGTGAGTTTGAGTCCCGTGTTGGGCTGTATGCTGACAGCTCAGAGCCTGGAGCCTGTTTCAGATTCTGTGTCTCCCTCTCTCTCTGCCCCTCCCCTGCTCGCACTGTGTCTCTGTCTCTCTCTCTCAAAAATAAATAAAATATTAAAAAAGTAAAATAAAATAAAATAAAATAAAATAAAATAAAATAAAATAAAAATTAGGTTATACACAAACAGGAGGAGTTCAAGAATAAAATTTAAAATTTGATTCCATAGGTACATTTATTGAACTTTTTGCCTAAGAAAAGATACTATTTGTTTCAAAAGGCCTATGAGATTTTACAAAATAAAAAAATGACTATACTGTACCTCAACAGCAATCTTAAAATTCCTAATATAATAGGGCTATTAAAGACAATATTGATTTATTAACCATAATGTAATACAATTTAAACATTAGGCAAGGTAAAATACTGTTTCGTGTAAAAATAACCTCAGTACTTTAGAAATTTTAAAATCTTAAATTATTTGTCTATGATAAAACTAATTAATTTTTTAACATTTATTTATTATTTTTGAGAGACAGAGAAAGAACATGAGCGGGGGAGGGGCAGAGAGAGACGGAGACACAGAACCTGAAGCAGGCTCTAGGCTCTGAGCTGTCAGCACAGAGCCCCACAAGGGGGCCCAAACTCACAAACCAACCCACGAACCGTGAGATCATGACGTGATCTGTAGTCGGATGCTTAACTGACTGAGCCATCCAGGCGCCCCAATGATAAAACTGATTAAAATACTTATGATCCCTTATATAAAACATATATGTTATAGCCAAAGCCAGACACAGTAGAAAATACATAGATATAAAAGATTTCATTATTAAACTAGTCAGCATTAGACTAAATACCATTGACTCTACCTTCAAAGTATATCCCAAATCCAACAAGTTCTCACCATAATTTACAACCTCTGCACCACCTTTATTCAAAACACCATGACACAAATGGGGATTATTAAAATTGACCCCCCTAATCAGTGTTTCTGCTTCCATTTTTGCTACGTTAGCACCATTTACAATCAAACCAGAATAATTCTGTGAAATTGTCAGTCAGATCATATCAGTCATCTGCCTAAAACTCTTCAATAATTTTCCAACCTATTCAAGTCAAAAATCAAAATCTTTATAATAACTTAAAAGATCCTACAGTCTTCCCTTAAGATTTCACGTTCTCTTCACTAGTTTTCTCTTTGATCTCTCAGATTATTCTCCCCATCACTCACTTTGCTCCACAAACAAGGCATTTTTGCTATTTCTCAAATTTTCCAAGAATACTCCAGCCCCAGGACTGTCTAGAATAAAATTCCTCCAAAAATTCATATGGCTAAGATTTTTGATTCTCTTGTGTTGGGTCAAATGCCACCTTTCCAGGCAACTCTTCACTTTCCACTTTATCGAAGATTGTAGTATTCGTTATTGCTGTCAGCCTCTGCATTAATTTTCTCTACAATACATTCATATTCTAACAGATTATGCAATATACTTATTGATTGATTTTTTTTCTGCTTACTTATACTAAAATGTAGACTGTGTGAAGGTAAGCATATTTGTCACTTAATGTTTTTTTATTTTGTTCTTTGTAAACCGATATATGTTCAGGGCATAACACAGTGCTGTCACAAAGTAGCTACTCAATTAATGTGTGTTGAATAAATGAAATTAAGAATTCGACTGTGAGTCTTAACAAGCCATTGCATAAATTGAAAGATATTACTGGTAGTGAACTGGAAGACAGGTCAATAGAAAGTATTTAGACTGAAACATAAAGAAAAAATTATGAAAATTCATAAAAGAAAATTAGAGGCATGTGAGGGGTGCCTGGGTGGCTCAGTTGGTTAAGCATCCAACTTCGGCTCAGGTCATGATCTAACGGTTTGTGAGTTCAAGCCCCGCATCTGGCTCTGTGCTGACAGCTCAGAGCCTGGAGCCAGCTTCGGATTCTGTGTCTCTCCCTCTCTCTGCCCCTCCCATGCCCATGCTCTGTCTCTCAGTAATAAATAAACATTAAAAAAAAAGAAAATTAGAGACATGTGAGAAATGATGGTTACCGTGCATATAAGTAGGGCATCCTAAGTAGAAAAGAGCCAATGGGGCAGAAGTAACTAAACAGAGATAATGGTCAATGATATTCTAAAAGTGATGAAAGATATCAACCCACAAATTCCATATGTTTTGTGGAGAATAAGTAGAGAAACAAAAAGAGTCTCAGCTAAGTTTATCATTGGAAGATTGGTGAAAAACAGAGAAAGGAAAAGTTTTGGTTTTTTTTTTTTTTGGTTTTTTTTTTTTAATTTTTTTTTTTAACGTTTATTTATTTTTGAGACAGAGAGAGAGCATGAACGGGGGAGGGGCAGAGAGAGAGGGAGACACAGAACCGGAAGCAGGCTCCAGGCTCGGGCCATCAGCCCAGAGCCCGACGCAGGGTTCGAACCCACAGACTGCGAGATCGTGACCTGAGCTGAAGTAGGGCACTCAACCGACTGAGCCACCCAGGCGCCCCAAGAGAAAGGAAAAGTTTTAACAACTGTTCGAAACAAGAAATACTATTAGAAAGGAAGAGAATAGTTTATAATGATAGAGGAGTAAATTCTGCAGAAAAACATAGAGATTCTAGATTTGTGCACAATCAAAAATATAGCTTCAAAACTTAGAAAGCAAAATAAAAGTTATAGAACTAAGAGGAGAAATAGAGAAAACCACAAAAACAGGGTAGTCTTACATATCTTTCTCTATGGCTAGGGCAATAAGGATTATGGACGCTATAAACAACACTTATGAGTTATCTGTCCCTGTTTAAAAACAAATCACAGATTACCTCTTAAACTACTTAATTCATTATCTCAAAGTTTCTGTGGGTCAAGAGTCCTGGCAAGGTTTCACTGGGGCCTCTCTGCCTTACAGTCTCTTGCGAAAGCTGTAACCAAGGGATTGCCCAGAGTTACAATCTCTCCTCAAGGCTTGACTGGGATCTGCTTTCGAGATCACACATTTCCTGGCACAATTGCTTCTGGCCACCAGCTGGACCAGGAGTGCCAGTGTTTTGCCACCTGTTGACTAGGTGTCACCCTCATTTAGTTGCTTGTTTTTAGGCTCAGTCTCTCGCCCCCTCGCACCACTTGCTTTATCAAAACCAGCAAGAGAAACTCTCCTAGCAAGACTGATAGTCCAATCTTATATAACATAATCATATTCTATTGATTAGAAGCAAGTCACAGGATCCACGAACCACCATAAGAGAGAATTACATAAGGGTTTGATTACCCAGAGGCAAAAATAATTGCAGACCATCTTATATTATGTCCTTCACAAATGCAATTAACCAACTGATCTAATTGACATAAGAATGCTTCACCCAATGACAACAGAGTGCACAAGGAATGTTTACCAAAATTGACCACATATTGGATCATAAAGCAAACCTCAACAAGTTTCAAAAGTTTGGAGACAAAGTACATTATTTGACCACAGTGAAATTAAGTTAGAAATTAATAAGAAGAGAAAACTAGAAATTCCCCCCAACTGCTTGGAAATTAAACAATGCACTTTTAAGTAACGCACAGATTAAAAAAAAATGAATAGACATTTTAACTAAATGATGTGGAAAATAAAATATCAAACCTTAGGGAATGTAGCTAACAATGCTTAGAAGAAATTTATTGCCTTAAATTCATATTGTAAGAAAGAATGGTTAAAAATAAATGATCCAATCTTCCTTGTGAAGAAGAAAGAAAAAGAGCACATACTAAACCCAAAGATAGCAGAAGTAAGATAATAATAAAATGTAAAAGTCAAAAAAGCTGATTATCAACTTTTGTAGTCAGCACGAGAATACAACAGATATACACACATAGTAAAGCACCATTACACAGAATGACTAATGTTAAAATGACAATTAATACATTGTTGATAAGACTGAAAATTTTTAGAATCACATCAGATAATCTGTTGATAGTATTTAATAAAGTTGAGTATATGTATATGCTGTCATCTGGCAATTCCAGTCCTAAGTATAGTCCACAGTGATATATACATATGTCCTCTAAAAGACATATACAAACATGATATAGCAGCACTCTTGAAGTAGCCAGAAATTGAAATAGCCTCAATGTCCTCCGACAGTTGAGGCATAAATAAATTATTGCTATGGACTGAATGTTTGTGTGCCCCCTACATTCATACTTTGGAATCCTAATGCCCAGTGGGATTGTTTAAAAAAGGTGTGGCCTTTGGAAGTTGACGAGATCATAGGCCTCATCCTCATGAAAGAGATTAGTGTTCTTATGAAAGAAATGCCACAGAGCTGCTAGCCCCTTCTATCATATAAGGATATAAGAAGTCTGTTGGGGACAGGCAGAGAGAGAAGGAGACACAGAATCCGAAGCAGGCTCCAGGCTCCGAGCTGACAATACAGAGCCTGACACGGGGCTCAAACTCACAAAGTGCGAGATCATGACCTGAGCCAAAGTCGGATGCTCAACCGACAGAGCCACCCAGGCACCTCAATAAATTTCTGTTTTCATATACCACCCAGTCTCTGATATTTTGCTATAGCAGCCTGAGCAGATGAAAACAATTTTGATATATTAGCCCACCGCATACAGCAATTGAGGAAGAGTGAACTAATGCTACACAGAATAACATGGGTACATCTCATAAACATATTGTTGAGGCAAGGAAGCTGAATACCTGAAGAATACATAACCTATAAAACTTTTAAATATATGTATAATTTTATGATATATAAGAAACATTATAAATATTAGAAATAAATAAATTTACGTAAAATTTAAAAACAGACGTAATCATGTATGCTGGGGACTTTACCTTTGGGGAAAGAGTGATAGTGACTGGAAGTGTCATAGGGGGCAGCTATTTAGGGAGAAGTTTCTTGCTCCGGGTGGTATTTACAAAGATGGACTTTACTCTTTTAATAAAAATTCATTGATCCCTATATTTATATAATACTTCAATTAAAAGGTATTTAAACTTTTGACATGCATAGGAAGTTTTTTAAAGTCCTTAGGGTGAAACCAGACTAATTCAACAGCTTATTCTGCAAAATATTTGCAAGTCGAAACACAAGGGTATACTCTATCTTATTCTCTTCATTGTTATAGAACTAACTCTCACTTATCATAAAAAATTATCAGTGAGATTATGGAAAATAGGCAAAAGATATGGATAACTTCTTCAGAGAAGAAAATACCAGTGGTTCTTAAAACACTTCAATGGATGTTCTACCTCATTTATAACAAAAAAGCCAGAAGATATCATTTGTCAACTCTCATTTTGTCAAAATGTAAAAGGTTTTGCTGTGTTGGGAAGGGTCTGGAGAAACAGAAATTCTTAACAGTGCAGTAGACCACTGTGGGACTTCTATGAATAGCGATCTGTAGCCATCAAAGCATATGCGTATAAGGCATATGTATTCCTGATATATATTCTCTCCAGAGGATATGTATTCTCTGGAGAATCCTGACTAATACAACTGAATAATGGATACATTGTTAGATCAATTATGCTTCTGCCATTTTAATGACATGAATTAGCTCAAGACCAGGAGATGGAAGATGAGGACAGGAATAGATGATAGACACATGGATAGATAGATGATAGATAGTTATACGTCATGCATAGGTATGATATGCAGTATCTATATGATATAACAATACGGGATGTTGTATGTTGAGTATAAGATTGTCGTATGTAATTAGTAATTAGTTCTATAGCAATGTGGAAGGACGAGTTGCCAACATGGGCTTGTCACAAAAGATGAAACTTGAAATACATTATCAACTGAGAGTAAACACTGGATACCGAGAAGAGTCCGGAATGTAATTCAAGGTAAAGAAAACAATGAAGAGAAAAATGCAAACATGGGGATAGAAAAATACATCCCAGCCAGGGCCAGTGTAACCTGCTGGTGTGCTCTTAAGAACGTTTCTCTGAAGGGAAAAAATAGTGAAGAGGTCAGCCCGAGATCAGATGACTGAGGGCTTGAGTTCAAGTCGGGTTTTGGTTTTTCATTTCATCTTCTGGCTGAAAATGGTTGCTCTCAAAATTAAACACCCTTCCAGATTTATATCACCAGAGATAAAGAAAGTGCTCCATGGTTTCATTTTGCAAAGGAGTAACTAGTTAGGGTGCTAGGAGCAAATGCCCGTAGAGAAGTGTTCTGCTACATTTTTAGTGGGACAGTTGTTTTGATGTTATTCTGATTACAAGATTTCGCAGGATTTGGCTGGCCTTCCAAACCTATTTTTCCCATAAGCCCTATTAATTTGGGTGTGCCACATTGTATAAGACACCTGGAATCACGTGCAGAATCATAGCTGCACTTATGTATCATCTAAGCCCCATATTCTCTTTTTTCATTTGAAAAATTATAAATTCTCCAACGGCCTTGCCCTAGGATATTCCATTGAAACAAACATGTGAATGAGTAAGGCCTATGTGCAAAATTCCTAGATGTCACAAAACAGGGTAGAGCAGTGAATTCGTTTGATGACAAAATTGGGCTGTGACAAATTCTCAGCAGGGCTTGAGCAATGAACTAAATCTAACAAGATGAGGTTTGGCAGAGTCACGTACAACATTCCCCATTTGAGTCACATAGGCCAACTGAGTGAGTAGGTATGAAGCAAAAGCACATGTTCAAAGGCTTTATGCCTTTAGTGAGCACAGTTATAATCTATGGACTAAACGATTCTTGATAACTTCACAGGTTCCTACGATTCCTTTGACTCCGTGTTTCTGTGAGGGTTTTGTCTTTCACATGCATGTGAAGTAACTGCTACACATGTACACGTTTTTGGTTGTTGCTGTGTTTTGTTTTGTTTCGTGCGCCACTCACCCTAAAAGATTTATCAGTGCCTTCACATATAAAAATACCTGTATAAATTATGATTCTTTTCAATGTTAACTTCCCTACCGACTACTCCAAAGCTTTAGCAATTATTTAATTATTTGAAGCCTATGTGAGTCAATGTTTTGAGGCGAGTAGTTTCAATTTATTAATGTCATCACAGTAGATGAAAATATAGAACTATTTAAGTAACACTCATCCTGGCCATGTAATTTTTTTCCAGGTAAATGTATTTGAGATCATGAATTAATACAAATAAACGTGTGTAAGAAACATAAGTGGTGTGGGAAATACCACTCTGTTCATCCCCTGCTCTCATTCTGACAGGTTTTTCATTATTCTCAAGTTTAGACCAGTGCTTGACAAGTGTGAACACTCATCAGAATCTCCTCAGGACCTTGTTATAATGCAGACGTCTGGGCTCCACCCTGAAGACATCCTGATTCAGTAGGTGGGGGAAGGGACCTAAGAATCTGCATTTCTAACAGTCTCTCAGGTGCCGCTGACACTATGACTCAGGGCACCACACTTGGAGTAGCAATGTCTGTAGATGACTTCTACTCATTGTCTCATCGTGTAGTTCTCCCTTTCTATTGCAAAGGATCTTTTCTCCATTAGTGTGATAACTGATGATAATGAGCATAAGTATATTCATGGTTTACCCATCTCAGGTAATATGCATGCACCTAACAAGAGTCTTCTTGAGATGCTTTCATTCAAAGGAGTCAATGAATGGTAAAAATTTCCTGTATCACAGGGGATGTATAATTAGAGTGTACAAGGCTTTCAATGTCTCCAACAGCAGCCACTACTAAATCTAGGTGGATCAGTATGTGAACAGTGTTTTCTCCATTTTTGAAGACTAATAAAGATGAAGCCATATCTATAGATAAATCAAAGCAGCTTCAAATATATATATATATGTATATATACACAAAATACAGTTAAAATACATATTTATACATATATAAATATGTTATATATGTCTTCTAACCAACTTCAGGTCACATTGTGCTTTTCCAGAACCTCATGTATCAAGACATGTAACAGATGTCAACCAAAGTGACAGGGTTTAGGGCGATGTTCCTGAATTAAAGGGCAGATGCCAGTTTCAAGTGACATATTTTCTGTAACTTACTGTCTTTCTTCATTTACCCTTCAGATACAATCTATAAAGCAACGTCCATCTATTTAGTTTGGGGTAGGGTGTAGAAATGTAGCCAGATCTCAAATTTAGTTTGCCATTTGCCTTCTTGAAAGGAGATATTATTTACGTTTATAGTAAAGTATTTGAAATGTCATTTAATAGGAAAACAAATAGCGGTAGGATTCTCATGAGTAAGAAAAAAAGAAAAAAAAAGGAAGCGTTTGGAACTTTGAGTTAGACATTTTTATCTTACCACACTTTAAGCTACATATTTTTATTCTAATTGTAAAAATTATCTCTCTTGATATATCTTTTCCATTATTTTTTTCAAAGAGAATTCATCAGCTGGGTTAATGATGACACAAAATTTTAATATATGCATTAAACATTTAAGTTTTAATATGTTAACATGTCATAAAATGTGAATAATAACAATGTTTTATATATGAAGTGAAAACATATTTTATGTTAGAAATAGTTATAATGCCTGGAAAGTGACTTATATCCATAACAATTTCATTTAAATATTGCTTTTGCTTCCCATCTATCTTAGATGCAATTTTATAGTCCTTTTAAAAAATTCATTTCAGTGTGACCTCTTTGAGGCTGCAACTTAGTGCCTCTAGCCTACATATCCAATTGCACTTGTACTGGCTCCTAGTCAATTACCTTTTAACATGCAGACAGCAGCTAGCATGCAGGGTTGAACCGCATTTACCGTTCCGAAAGTCTCCAAGAATTACAACTTTGGTTCAATTCCATTGCAATAGGAAAGAAGGGCGAAAAGGAATCTATCAGCCAACTCAGATGTTAAATCCCATGGATAGTTTTACACGTCGTGAGTCTGAGCTCTTACCTGGCCCTAGAATGGACTTCAGAAACTTTATTCTGGAAAATATGGAAATACATTCTTAAGAGATGTCTTGAAGAATCTCCATGGTTCTCACATCGTAAAACAAAGAAAGAATTGCTTGAGCAAGGAAGGAACTAGAATATCCTAGAATAGAACCAGACACTTTCCCTTCCTTCAAAGATTGCACTTTCAGATAGCCATCCTAAGTCTCAGTTATTACCTCTATAAAAGCAGCTGTCAATTATGTCTTCCTTTATGAAGATGTGATAATAAAGTGAAGACATATATCAGTACAATGTTTGAAAAGTTCCTTTGAAAAAAAAAGAAAAAAAAATGTCCAGGCATTCATACTACAAGGCATCTATTATGAGCCAGTTTGGGACTTGCCAGGCAAAATTTCTATATATTAGGTTTTCACCTCTAGTATTTTGCTGATAACTCTAAAACCTTAGCAGAAAACTTATCTTTTTTGTATACTGTAAACCCATCCCAGTAGAGATGGGCTGCCTGGCATTTTGCCTTTCAATAGAGGATAAAATTTCATGAAATTTATTCATGAAAACTCACACCAACAGAACTGTGCCAGAATATATTAAGTTTGCTTTTTATTAGATTATAAATAACTCAACTGACTACAAAATTCCTTTGACAGATTGCTTTTGGCATTGGCTATAAGCATGGCAGAAAGTTTCTTTCTACTATGTCTAAACTATGTAGATAATATCTTGGGCAAATAGATTGAATTTTTAAAATGTTTATTTATTTTGAGAGAAAGAGAGAGTGTGCAAGTGGAAAAGGGGCAGAGAGAGAGAAAGAGAGAGATAATTCCAAGCAGGCTCCATACTGTCAGCACAGAGCCTGACATGGGGCTCGATCCCATAAACTGTGAGATCATGACCTGAGCCGAAATGAAGAGTCCGAGGCTTAACTGACTGAGCCACCCAGTCACCTCCAATAGATTCCATTCCTAAAGACTTTTTACAAATATATCTAGTCTTATCACAACTCTGAAATAAAGAAAAACCCATCCTTCCCCATGGAAACTCATAAGGCCTAAAAAGAATCTGATAGATTTGATCACTAATGTTCAGTGGTTGAGGAAGATTATTGCATTTCCTTTCATGGAGTGATTTGAATTCTTTCAAAGGACAAAGTTTTTAGCTAAAGAAATGATTCCCTAATCATAGATTTCCAGATTTCAGTGACAAGCTGTATGGAGTTAGTATCTTCGGATGAACCACGTTCTGATGTCGTTAGCAACTACCTATTTCAACTGCGTGTAGTGTAGTTCCTCTGGCTAGCCTTTACTCACGTTACTTCTCTACGGCTGTGGCTACTTTGGGCTAAACAGTGACTGGATAGATAGATGAATGATGCCATTTATTGATTCAGTCTGGAAGCCCTTGTATAGCCACTGGACTATGTCAAGGTGTCTTTCCCTAAGAATGCAAGACAGTGACCCACCAATCTTCTCATCTCATTCAGTCACCTTCACAAACGTACTACAGCTCTTTCTCTCTTTATAAATATCTTGTATTTTGGCATGGTTTCGTCACTACCTGCATCTCCAATAATTTCATCTGAATCGTTATAGAGAGGATATATGACAAACCTAGCGAATATGCCCACTACTGCTTGACTTAGTCATAAACCTGAATGTGGTCTTTGCTTACAACTGGAAGTAAAACTGTTCCACAAATGCCTTGACTGGTTTGTGTCCAATTCTTCTTTCTTACCCGATAATTCCACACTCAGTGTCTTATGCCCACGGGGACAATGCAGTCAAGACAATGCAGTGAAAAGAGGCAAGACCTGAGAAGATTCTTTTCTTCCAGATTGTTTTGTAATCCCTGGTTAAAACTAATTATTATGCTTTGTAATCAGAATAAAAATGTCATTGAAATAGCTCAACACACTTCTTTAGAGCATAAAATATCCATTAAAGACAATAATGTACTTTAATAACTTATGAGCTGATGAATAAAAACATATGGGTTGAAGTTTTCTTAAATTGTACTATGATTTCAAAACTAAATGAAAATTAAGTTTGGAAAAAATGATTTGAGAAGTTGGACTAATTATTCAAGATATTTAACAAATTCTAAAATAAGGAAGTGTAAAACTATACACTAATTTTACTAAATTTTATGTATTTAATAGGAAATGCCAATAAGCTAAAACATAAGTAGCCATGTCCCCACCTGAAAACAGAGGATGGTAAAAGAACTTAAAATAGTATCATTTCCAGTGAATACCAATAAAATTAAATTAATTTCATTATTTTAAGCTGCAAATGCTTTTCATCATCCCAAATGGAAAAGCTCTCAACCGTCTATAATTGATTAGCACTTTTTACATTTATTTGCTACTTACCATTCATTGCCTAGTTTTTGTTGTTTTTGCCACATGCGGTGACATTTCACCATACTGCTTCTAGCTCCTACACAGCAGAGCACAAATCCTATACATGTTGTGTTGTGCCTGTTCCCACACACGGTATGGTGTCAGGTCCATAGTACACACACAAAGTCAAGGTTAATTTCTCAAAGTAGATCTCTTTAGTGAAATTTAGAGAATGTGAATCATACAACAAAATAAAAAAATAATTTACGGATTTAAATATATTTAAATAAATATTGCATATAAGATTTACATCTAAGATTCATCAAAATATCTTCTTTTTACTTTGTTTCATGTTAATAAAACCCTATTCTGTATTTTATTTAACACAGAAACCATTACTTATCACTTGAAACTTTAAAACTAAGATATTTTTCAGGCTTTATTCTGGGCCAAGTCAAAGTCAAACTCTGAATACCTTGTCCTGAATTGTTTAGCTCAGATATTGGTTTGGGGCCACCATCTTTATTTAAAGTATGAGACAATTCATCTCAATATATTAGCATTGTATTTCTGTGAGAGAACAAGAAATAAGAGAGAGAGAGAGAGAGAGAGAGAAAGGATTAGGAAGAGGAAGATGAGGGAAAAAGAGAAGGGGGAGAAAGAGAGAAGGAAGGAAGGAAGGAAGGAAGGAAGGAAGGAAGGAAGGGAGGAGAAAGGGAAGAAGGATGGAAAGAAAGAAGAAGAAAATATTTGGAAATTAAGCAAGACACTTCTAAATGACCCATGGGTCAACACAGATTATAAGAAAAAATAGAAAATAGCTTTAACTGAATTTTAAAAATGTAAATATTTATGGGATGACATTATACTTGTAGTTACAGAGAAATTTATAGCTTTAAACACCTATATTGGAAAACTGAACTTCCACCTTAAAAAATAGAAAAAGAATAGCAAACTAAACCCAAACAACAAGAAGAAATTAACTAATAAAGACTAGAGCAAAAACTAATTAGATTGAAAGCAGAGAAACAGAGAAAGTTAATGAAACCAAAAGTTGATGATTTGACAAGATCAGTAAAATGACAACACTTAAGGCTAGAAGCATCAAGGAAGAAAAGATAACACACAATTACCAAAACCAGGAATGAAAGAAGGAACATTTCTATAGAACTTAAAGAAGTTAAAAGAATTCTAAGAGATCACCAAGAGCAACATTATACCAATAAATTAGACAAGCTAGAACAGAGTGACAAATTCCTAGAAAGACATAATCTACTAAAATGGACTCAAGACAAAACAAGAAATCTGCATACATGGATTATAAATAAAAAATTGAATTAGTAATAGAAATGGCTGCTTGTCAAAAAAACTCAAGTTCAGACAGTTTTGCTGGTAAATTCTATCAAACATTTAAAAAAGAAATCACAATTCATCAAAAATTTTTTTAGAAAAATAAAGGAAGAGGAAAGACCTCCCAACTCATTCCATTAGGTTAGTACTTAGCTCTGATACTAAAGCCAACTGAAGGCATTCATTTCAAATTATGAAATAGTATCTCTCACGACTGTAGACACAACATTTCTCAATGAAATATTAGTAAGCTAAATCCAGCAATACCTAAAAAAGTATTGTAAACCTTGACAAAGTGGGATTCATACCAGAAATGCAAGATTTAATTTAATATAAGAACCCCAACATCAGACTTTGGTGGCTCAGTTGGTTAAGCCTGACTCTTGATTTTGGCTCAGGTCACGATCTCACACTCCTGAGATCAAGCCCCTTATCGCAATCTGTGCTCAGTTATGGAGCCTGTTGAAGATTCTCTCTCTCCCTCTCCCTCTGCCCCTGACCTGCTTGCACATGCGCTCTCTCTCTCTCTCTCTCTCTCTCAAAACAAAACAAAAGCAAAAACCTAATCAATATGCCCCATAAACATAATAAATGACAAAATTTACATGAAAATCTCAATAGATGCAGAAAAGAATCCAATACCCACTTATACATTTATATATAAAAAAACCGTCAACAGATAAGAAATAGAAGAAAATTTCCTTAACTTGATAAAGGGCATCTACAAAAGAAACAAACAAAAACAAATGAATAAGTCCTATAGTTAACATTACACATAACTGTGACATTTTAAATGAATTTCCTAAGATTAGGAACAAAGCAATGCTGTTCATTCTCACCCCTTCTCATTAATCTTGTGCAGAAGGTTGTGGCCAGAACAGTCAGGCACAAAATATTAATTCCATATTGAAAGGAAGACGCAGAACTGTCTTTATTTGTAGATGACAGGATTTTGGATATAAAACATCCCAAAGAACACTCTTACCCACCCCCAACCTTCCTCCTAAATACACTATTAGAACTAATAAATGAGCTCAGCAAGGTCACAGGAAATAAGATTGATATAAAAAAAATGTATTTCTATATACTTGTAATGAGCATATGGAAATGAAATTAAGAAAACAATGTCATTCACAATAACAATAAAAGGATTAAAATGCTAAAGGATAAATATAACAAAAGAGGTGCATGACTATACAACATGGATAGAGAAATCAAATAATGCTCTAAATAAAGGAGAGACATTTTGGGGCGCCTGGGTGGCGCAGTCGGTTAGGCGTCGGACTTCAGCCAGGTCACGATCTCGCGGTCCGTGAGTTCGAGCCCCGCGTCGGGCTCTGGGCTGATGGCTCGGAGCCTGGAGCCTGTTTCCGATTCTGTGTCTCCCTCTCTCTCTGCCCCTCCCCCGTTCATGCTCTGTCTCTCTCTGTCCCAAAAATAAATAAAAAACGTTGAAAAAAAAATTAAAAAAAAAATAAATAAAGGAGAGACATTTCATGTTCATGAAAAACTCATAGATTTTATCAACTTGTGAGAAACATAGATGGGGATAAAGTGCCCTAATTCAGAGAGATGATATGGAGGTCATGATAATACATTAAGAAACAAAAAAAGCATCATTTCTCACTATTTAAATGTTAGTGCTTCTTTTTCCTTTAACTTCATTCAATCTATTTTTAAAAATAATTCCTATGGGCATTTGGTGGCTCAGTCAGTAGAGCACTCAAGCCTTGATTTCAGCTCATGGTTCAAGCCCTGCTTTGGGCTCTGCACTGAGCATGGAATCTACTTGAGATTCTCTCTCTCTCTCTCTCTCTCTCGCTCTCAAATTAAAAAAAAAAAAGTCATTTCTAATATATTATCATTATGATAACACCGGTAAAGGAAATTTACTGTATCCTTATTTGTTTTAATGACATCAATGAGTTTCATCAAAATAAAGGTTCTGAAACTGCATGTGTCTATGTGTCTTTTCCCTCTCTTCCCCTTTTTTGACTTCGTGTTCCAGTTAATTTCTTGAGTTGGGACATTACTGGCAGATTTAGTTCTATTTATTAAAAATATTTTCCACTGACTAAGGATGGAAACAAGCATACTCTTAACTCCTCAGAAACTGAGATTTCCAAATTATTTCCAAAAATTGGGAAATCAGATGTTTCCCCAAACTAACAAGGCAACTAATAACCTTACCTGATCCCAATGAAAGCTTTTAAGAATTGATTTATGTAAAGAAAAAAAAAGTTTATACACACCAAAAACATATGCTTGCCATAAATATGAAAACCATTGTTTTTCAACGTGACTTGAGATTTTAAATTTTGACATAGTTCATTAATTAAGACATTATGTGTTTTCTAGAAATAATATTTTCTTATTCTAGCACTTAGACTTTCAGCTGGTTTTGTAATAGCAGTAAATGTATTATAAGGAGAGTTTTACTTAGCTTTTCTTTTGTACATATCATTTTCAGATCATGAATACCTGCTTCTGGTTAAAATTAATTAATACTAAGAAAATGCTTTGAGAATAGTAAAATTAAAATAGGATGCTAATAACTAGGATAAAAACAAAGTTTAATTTTATTTCTGTTCTTTTAAAGTCACAAAATTTTGTAACTGTTACTAATGAGATGTTATAGAATTTTTAATACTTTCCTTTTTTATTAAACTAGCAAATTTAGCTTTTTTTTACTTTAAACATTTAGGAAAGCTCTTTTTTTTTTCTTCTAAAAATTCTTCTCCAACTGACTTCCAATCAACTTCAAGGTTTGGAGTAAAAAGTTTGTTAATTTTCATGCTCTACTCCTACTGAATGATGTCTGGCAGGTACATTAGCCTGTCTCCACTTGAGTTTCCAAACCCAAAAATTTGCTGTGATATTACCTCTTTTATGGAGTGATTGTGATGATAGATAGATTGCACACAAAACACTTATAAAATATAGAATAACAAGCAAAAGTATTAATAGTTATGTTTAAACTAAGAGAGTTCAAGGAATACACACACACACACACACACACACACAAGGCAATATTATTAATCCATAAAAAAGAAGAAAATCCTTCCATCTGCAGCAACACAGATAGACTTTGAAGGCAGTATGCTAAACAAAATAAGTCAAAGAAAGAGAAATACTTTATAATCCCACCTATATGTAGAATCTTAAAAAAACAAACTCACAGAAACAGAACTGATTGGTGTTTGCCAGAGGCAGAGCATAGGAAGGGGGAAATGGGTGAAGGTGGTCAAAAGGTACAAACTTCCTATTATAGGATAAATAAGTTTGAAATATAATGGATAGCATGATAGCTATAGTTAGCAATACTGTATTATATATTTGAAAGTTGCTAAGAGAACAGATATTAAAAGTTCTTATCACAAGAAAAGAGTAACTATGTCAGATGATGGTATGTTAACTAAACTTATTGTGATAATAATTTCGTAATATATATGTAGATCAAATCATCATGTTGTACAACTTAAACGTGTATAATGATATATGTCTATTATACCTCAATAAAACTTGAGTAAAAACTATTGTTATCTCACATGAGTTGCCATTTTATAATTTGAAAACAATATCCTGATAATAAACAATGAATCATATGATAGTTAATTGTTTATTTTTACTGATTTTTTTCTTGATCTAGTTAAAGATACTGGATTATTTTTTTTATATAGACCTTGGTACAACATGAGTTGCCTCCTTAAAAATTTTCAGGAGTTCTATGTTACCGTAAGTGTTTAATTCAAAATTATAATCTTGGACTTGAAAATTCTAATTTAATCCATTTCACTCCATTCAAACAGATGGAGTTTAAAACCTACCACTTCCACATACTGTAATCCTGAACTTCCCTATGCCTCAGTTGTCTCATCTATAAGACAGAAATTAAAATAGTTCATCCTTTGCATTTGTTTCAAGGGCAGTACTTATAAGTATCTTAACACAATACTTAGCACCTCGCAAATATTTAAGGATTTTTTTTTCACCAAACACGCTTTTTTCTCCATTTTTCTTTGTTCTTCTCTTTTTCTCCTTCCTCCTTTTTTTCTTTCTTTCATTGATCACCTTTTATTCTCTTCTGTTCTATAAGCCTTTTATTCAAAATCTGCTGGGTTTTTCATTTGTTTGTTCATTTCTTAAGTCATCAATCATTTACTGAGTGCCTCTCATAAGCCTCTTATTGTGGTAATTCCTAGTGAGAAAAAAATAGACCTATCTCTAGCTTCATATAGACAATTTTTTTAAGTTTATTTTTATTTATTTTGAGAGAGAGGAGACAGAGAAAGAGAAAGAGAGAGAGGGAGAGAGAGAGAATCCCAAGCAGGCCCTGTGCTGACAGCACAGAGCCGGACTTGGGACTCGATCATACAAACCATGAGATCATGACCTGAGTCACAATCAAGAGTCTGATACTTAACCACTGGGCCACCCAGGTGCCTCTACAGGCTATATTCTGAAGGAGGAGACAGATATTCATTAAATCATCATGTTAAACACATAATATTGTCAATGTGACAATAGCTACAAGAGAGAGGTATAATCATGTTCTGAGAACCCATCATAGAGAAAACTGACCTAGTGAAAGAATTGAAGGAGGTTTTCCTGAGCAAGAGAACCTTACCCTGAGTGCTGAAGGATGATTTAGAGGTAAGCAGGAGAATATGCAGGAGAAGCACATCCAAGGATAGGCAACAATTTGTGCACAAGAACCAAGGTGGGGAAAGAGCATGCATGATGTGAAGGATGAAAAGAACAAACAAAGCTAGAGCCCAGCAGAGAAAGAACATGGAAAGAGTGTCTGGAGAAAGCATGGTTGGCTACACTGAAGGGTTTGCTTTCTTCTAAGGACAATGGGAGACTAAAAAACTGACATGGATTTTTTTTTTTTTTTTTGGACTCATACATGTTGAAAACTCTTATTTTTGTAATGGATTAGAGGGGAATCAGGATGGATGCAGAAGGACAACTTAGAAGACCACTACCCTCATCTTTGAGGAAGATTTTGAAAATGTGGTCCAGAACAGAATACTTCAGATTATCAGAGCTATTATGGAGGAAAGAAAAATCAATAATATTTGTTAGTGAGTTTAGGGAAGGAAGGTTTCAAAGAAGACTCAAGATTTTTGACTTGAATAATAATGTAGATGGTGTTTTGGGAGGAGCATGGAGTGGGGATCAAGGAAGTATAGATGAATTTTAATTGGAGAATTTTATTAGTTTTAGAGAACTTGGAGTCTCAAAAACAAAATGTCAAGAAGACAGATGGGTATATGAGCCCCAAAAACAGAGGATATAGGGGCTCTATCTATAAATCATTTATAAATATGTTGCAATTCAAAGGACAGGTATGTTTGAACTCAATAGAAAATATATACAACAAGAAAAAAAAGAGTCCTTAGGATCAGCATTTCATGTCCGAAGTAAATGAGGTCGAGTCTGAAAGGAGATGGGAATGAGCATCAGGACGGTAGGAAGTAAAATCTGGAGGCTCTAACCACCAAGGGAAGAAAAATTAAAAAAGAAAAAGTCAAAATTTGAATCCAGCTGAGAAGGCTTGTACAGAAATGACTGGAAATCTCAGCTCTGGTGAACAAGACACCAGTGTTAACCTAAAGTAATCAAATCCATTTTGGATTAAAGTGAGTAAATAGAGACAATGACAAAAATAATTATTTGGAGAAGTTTGGGTCTGAAGTGGAGAAAATAGAGAAGAAAGTTACCAGGAGGAGTGAGATACCTAGAGATTATTTCTTGTTAGTGTTTTAAGAAGGGGGCATGAGCACATTGAAAACCCAGTGGAAAAGCCCCAGTTGAGAGAAAGAGGATGAGAGAGAGTGAAAGGAGAGACAGAGACAGAGACAGAGGCACAGACACAGACACAGACACAGACACAGACACAGACAGACACAGAAGGAGTTTGAATACATAAAAGAGAGATGACTCATAATTTCAGATCCCTGAGGATGCAATAGATAACACAGATGTAAAAAATAGCCTTAGGTAGGAGGAATGACATTTTGAATTGTAGCCTGAAGGAAATAAAATAATAATAAAACTTTCCCCTGGATAACTATTATAGACTTTATAAGCATACACAAGATTAACATTTTTCCATCTGGGCTGCCCTTACTAGGTATAACACTGTTGTGACAAACTTTTTAAAAATTGGTTCTGAAGAAGTCCAGTGATGCCTGAGATCTATCACAGAAGTATCAGTTAGCGAGCGTGAATCTGTAATCATCTCTGCCTTCAACAAAGACAGAGGGAATGAGACTCAAGACATTCATGTATTCATAGAAAATTGGGACATAGGTGGGTAAACAGAGCAATTTAATTAGCATGATCCTCTAGGTAGAAGTAAATGGTCTATTTGTGTTGGGTTAATGAACTCTTCCAGGGCACTGAATAGAACCATGGTGGTGTCTTCAAAGGACTCATTGACCTCACAGGGATGAGCACTTTTCTATCAGAGAGCTCTTTATTTACCAATCTTTACACTCTGCAGGAGAAGGCCACATGTTTATGAGGTATCAGCTTCCCATAGGTAAAGGAAGTGTTTTTCACAGGTTTCGCCCTGATACACACAACAAACATGACAATTTCTAGTAGAACTGTTTTTCTTCCTACGCATAAATAAAGCGGGGCTGCCCAGCATTGTTTAATTTTATCAAGGTAACACAGATGGAAAATCATAGTAATCTTCTATACAAGGTGACATCTCTGCACTATATCTGGATGTTATTCGGTATGGAAGATGTGTGGTCGAAGTCTGAATAGGGGTGATCCAGTGGTTGCTGACTTTTTCATCTGTATAGTTGCTGCTTTTTCTAGAGATGAGACCCAGTGATGCTTATTTGACACCCATGTGAGCATTCATAAGACAATAAGCATTTTTGAGTCCTTACTGTATGCTAAGAAAATACTACTCTGGACCATGATGAAGGAAGACAAGAAAAAAAAGACACAACTAAATGTCTAATCATTTATGTTAATTGTAGTAACCCAATCATTGTTTTATTTGAGGTGTTCTGTTGTCTATATACAAGCCAAGGCAAATAGAAGGAAAAGAGAAACATGCACTATTCTTTCCCTCTTAATTTATGTAACAATTATTCATGATTCTCTTACTTTTCTGTCTTCCTTGTGATACAGGGGATATCTTTCCCAGCCTTGGAAACTCAAGACAGTGTCCATTTCTGGTACAAAAGGCAGGCATGCTTGCAGCCTATTATAATATATTCAGATTTCTTGAGTTTAGGTTCCTCAGCTGGGACACAAATCTATGTGTGTGGGATCCAACAGGGTCTTTCAGTGTCACCCCTGTAGGATTTGAGAGACAAGGGTAATCAGCACAAATATTATCTTCATGTTCTTGCTGTGCTGAGTCATGAAGTCATTTGTCTCTGACCCAGGAGTCACATGTCTTATGCCAGGAACCATGAAACCATAGCAGGCTAATTTGTTGGTTTGCAAGTAGGGTAAAAATCTCCAAGACCTCACAGTTCTTCACAGTCCTTTGTTTCTTTGGTTTATAAGTTGATTTCCTAAGAGTAACTATGTAAATCATTCAGAGTTCCTGACTCTCAGAAGAAAGTTGTGTAAACAATTCGACAGAACAGGCCTATGTCAGAACTGGGATGATCTCGATGCCTTCTGGGGGGTGGACTATATCTTCAAACTTCCATCATGTTTGGGGCCACAGTTAATAAGATACAGAAATTAGAATAAAATTCAAACTACAGATAAATATTTTGTCTTGTGTGCAATGTTTAACACTATTCTTATGGAATTTTGTTTAAAACTCATCTTGGTATTCTATCTTGTTAGTTTACATTAGCATATAAAAGTCGAGCTATATCTAAATGTTAATATTATCATTAATATTGTTACCTCATCTTTAGGTGTTTTGTCTGTGCTCTTGAGACCCTAAAACCTTAAAGAAGAAACCGTGGCCATATTTCTTCTCCCATTCTTGACTAGCGTGGTGCATTGCCAAAAGACTTCAGGTCACAAGTGAGAAAACACATCCAAATTGACTGCGTCTTTTCTTATTTCTCAACTGTCAAACAATTGAGAAATTTGTTTTGGATAAAGCACTGACATTCCTTCTTCCATCCCCAGCCCTGTTCCACACAGTGCACAGTTTTTCAGCTGACCACTGATGGATGTCAATATGAAAATTCTCAGACAGAAGACAAGGAATATGTCATGTTTTTTTTTAGTTCTTCAAGCTTCTGATTAGGACAAGAGCCAGCAATTACACACACTTAGCCCCGTTCTCTTCATGAACACAGACAAAGCAGAATCTCTTTGGGATTATAAGAAAAACGACTCTGTTCCTGACACAAAATGACTAGGACCCAACAGCTTATTAAAAAAAGCTATGGTTCAGGGCATGTGAGGACAAAGAGGAGTGGTGAGCTATTTCTCTGTCTTCTAAACTCTGTATTCTTTCATAACTGGGAAAAGACCTCCAGCTTGCAAGTAGCTGATCACACTGGGGACAGCTGGTATCCAGGAACCAATTCAGTCCCATCAGAGCAAAGCAGCCCCATCAGTCATTCATTCAACATGTATTTTTCAAGTGTCGGCAATGAGATTGCACTGTTGTAGCGCCTGCATTGTTGTGGGTTCTGGTGAAAGACTGTAACACAAAGTAAGTAAGGATCTTGCTGTCCCTAATATATAGTCAAGGGGGGATGACAGCCAATGAGGATCTAACATGTGCTATTGAAATTTAAAAGAAAGCAAGCTAGGGTGCCTGGGTGGCTCAGTTGATTAAGCAAGCATCTGACTTGATTTTGGTGTAGGTCATGATCGCATGGTTCCCGAGTTTGAGTCTCACTTTGGACTCTGTGTTGACAGTGAGGAGCCTCCTAATGATTCTCTCTCTCTCTCCCTCTCTCTCTGCCCTTCCCCTGCTCATGATGTCCCTCTCTCTCTCTCAAAAATAAATAAACTTTTAAAAAAATAAAAGAAAACAAGCTGACCTAGTCCAAGGGTAAGTATGGATCTACGTAGGGTTCCTAAAGTAAGTGACACATAACTGAGAACTGAAACAAGAATAGACATTAAGCTGAGAAACAAAATGGGAGGAAAATAAGGAGATTTATGACGTAAATCCCCTGAGGCAAAAGGTCCAGTGTAACTGGTTTATATAGAGAGAGGAGAATTGTTTATAATGATACTGAAAAGGTATATGGGGGGCTAGATAAAGAGCCTTTTAGGCTACAGTAATTATGGATTTGTTAGAGCTAATAGAAATCTATTTCTTTACAATGTGTGTTTGTAAAAATAACTCACTGCAGTATGAATTAAAAATTGAGTCAATAGTAGGTGAGGGGAGACCAATTTTGCACTAGACAAGGAAACAAATGATGTTGGGCTAAACCATGAAGAAGATGATGGAGATAATTACAGGTGGATTTGCTAATAAGTAACACATTTATTTCAAAATAACCAGAGAAGAGGTAAAAGGGTTTTTGTTGTTGTTGTTGTTGTTGTTTTGTTTTTTAGGTCAATAAATAAAGGAATCAAAGACTCATTGATCTGGAATCCAGGAACTACTTATGGAGAACACACCCCAGATTATTGACTTAAAAAAAATCATGTTTATTTTTGAGAGAAAGCTATAGACAGAGAGCAAGAGGGGGAAAGGCAGAGAGAGCGAGACACAATCTGAAACAGGCTCCAGGCTCAGCACAGAGCCAGATGCAGGGCTTGAACTCACGAACCATGAGATCATGACCTGAGCTGAAGTCGGATTCTTAACCAACAGAGCCACCCAGGCACCCCCAGATTGCTGACAGAATCAACTAAAGTTATTATGAAATAACATATCTGAGTTTATGTTATGCCCATTCATTGTACTGGTATCCACTTTTATTATAGAAAAAATATATACTGCTGTTTTCTTCTGTCTCTGTATTTTCTCTATAATATGGAACTTGTAATAGTTAAATTGTGTAATGGATATCTCTTACCTGATTGATTATAGAGTCTGTCTTGATTATTTTTAACCAATGGAATTATAATTAGATACCTAATTTATGGAAAAAATATTTTAGTAATTAAGCATTTATAAAATTAACAAGTGACTCTGTATATAAAGTTGCTTCTTTTCCATACTTCATATGAAGGAAACAAATGCTGAACATAGCTCATTGGTTTAATACTCCAACTTTTACTTCTCATTGTGAACAATAGAAGCTGGACCGAAAAGGCATATGGTCAAACCCAAGATGTCCTTGGCACCCTCCAGGAGGATCCAGGGCGTAAAGTAGGTTAGAATTCCAGAAGCAAAGAAAAAACAAGATGCAAAATTATGTGAGGACAGACTCCAAACCCTTTGAGACAATCTAAAACTTCTACTCCAAGGATGAGCAAAAAGCTAAGAATTGTCAAGAGGACGGACTTCTACAAATCAAATCATCACCAAAAAGGTAAAAAATGTGATTCTGGACAATTAACAAGGAGTGGAACCAGGAGAATTTTCTCAAGAGATTAATCTAGAAGAACCTGAAGCTCTAACATAGTTAGGGAGGAAACCGGGTTATATACCACATCCACCAACATCATTGCTCCTAGTGAAAGTATTTTCTTGTGGTCGTTACTTTTGCTATTGTGGGAAAACCTCTAGCTTTCTCTAGTATATTTCCTTTTGTTTTACTCTCATGGGTGTGCTATGATCAAATAATCTCAAACTTAGGAGTCAGAAAAACTAAATTCATAGTCCAATATTGCCAATTACTAGTTCCTAGCACATTATTTCAACTAAAATAAGATTTAGTTCACTCATCTGTAATGTGCGGCTAACACACACAAATAGGACCATACAGATGTCAATAAAATCTAATATTATAGCTCGGCAATTATTTATTTTATGTTAAAAACCACTAACAAAACTGCATTTCTTTAAACTTTCTAAAAAAACAAAAACATTATATTCCATTGTTTATAATAATTAAAGCAGCAAAATGTGCATGTACCCATCATAGAAGGCCTATTTTTATGTTGTTTTAAGGAGACCGAATACGTAATAAATATATGCTGATATCATGTTGCTTTTGTGTTTAAAATAGTGGGTTATGGACTATTCCCTTCACAAAGATATAGTATTGCTTAAATTCAGGACCACAGAGTGAATACTTATGTAACTCAGTCTGATCCCCATCCAGTCCAACCATTAAAAAATTCGATGTATTCCCTCCCTTAGTATTTTATAGCTATGTAACAAATTACCACAAACTTAAGGACTTAAAACAAGACAAAACCATTATTGTCTCACAGTTTCATGCATTAGGAGTCCAGGTACAGGCTAGATGGGTTCTTTCCACATGATCTTACCAGGCTGACATCAAGGTGTTATCTGAAGTTCAAGGTTCTCCTCCAAGCAAGTGCACTGGTTTTTCACAGAATTCAGTTCCCTGACGTTGTAGGACCGAGGTCCCTGTTTCTAGCTGACTATCAGTTGAGGGTCATTTTCAGCTTCTAGAGGCTGCTCTTATAACTTGGCAGATTACTTCATAAAATCAAGCAGGGGAACCTTTCTCCATCCAAGAGGCTAAGAGTCTTATCCATGGGAGTGACTATCCTGACATAGTCAGAGGTTCTGTCCATACTCAAGGGGAAATGAACATGGGGCATCTATCCCAGGAGGCAGACATTTGGGGAGCCATTTAAAAATTCTGCTAACTACACTTCTTACTTCCTTATCATGTTATATGGTAATTTTTACAATGACCATGCCCCTAAAGAGTTCACAAAGTTGTAACAAACCAAGAGGGCAACACAACCCGGTAACTCAATAACTTTTCCTCCATTGGCAAAATAACTCAATGAGAGTGCTTTGTGAAGGATTAGTCCTGCCATCAAGAAATGATTCTGTTTCTGTTTACATCTGGCCAGATTTGGGGGTAAATTGGAAAAGAGCACCCCATCCCGGGGAATAGAACACTGCCTCCATTTCAGCCTGCATCCACTTCCCTGGGCTGAGTGAGCATCCTTGCTCCAACACAATGCACACACCTGCACGCAGAGGCCTTGCTTTGCAGGGAGCTCTCCTTCTTTGAAGGGACACGACTCAGGCCTGGCCATTTTATCTTTCTAAAGCACAGATTTCCATCTGTAAAAAGGGAATAGTAACTATACATTGCCTACCCTAAAATGGATTATTTTAGGGATCAAAGAAGATAACACATATTGAAGGACTGTCAACTATAAGATGCCACAAACATATGGTGTGATATACTTCTAGCAGTCACAGGGCCAGGCTGACCCATATGAAACGGCTACTTTGTAGGGCAAAACAGTTGAGCCTCAGCCATTTCCTTTGGATCAACACAAAAGCATAATTATTTAAATGCTACTTATTCCCAGGGAATATTGGCAAATATTTCTTTTGAAAAATTGTTCTGTGGGTCTCTTACATCACCAGAAGTAGGATTGTAATATTTATAGCCCAGAAGAAAATCTTTTCCAGGGAAAGAGAGGAGAATCTTGTGCCCTCTGGAGGTTTTAAATGGCGACCATACAACCTTCAGTAATAATTTTTAAAAAAATTAATGTTTATTTCTTTTTGAGAGGCAGAGTGCAAGTGGGGGAGGAGCACAGAGAGACGGAGACAGAATCTGAAGTCGGCTCCAGGCTCTGAGCTGTCAGCACGGAGCCTGATGTGGGGCTCTAACTCATGAGCCCTGAGCTCATGACCTGAGCTGAAGTCAGACACTTAACCGACTGAGCCACCCAAGTGCCCCCAATCTGAAGTATTATTAAAAGAATATTCCTGGGCAGCAGTCCAAGATGGCAGAGTAGAAAGATCCTGAACTCACCTACCCCCATGGACACAGCAAATATACAGCTATTTGTGGAACAACTGTCTCTGACAAAGACCTAGAAGCTACCTGAACAACTCCTCCACAACAGAGAATAAAAAGGTCTATAGGAGAGACAGGGATGGTCTCGCTAAAAAACCCACTCTGGCATGATGACCCATAATTGAGAGGCATCTCACAAAGCAGGAGTTAGTCCCTCAGGACGGAGAGGTTTGTGCACCACAGCATACACCCCGATTCTTGCAGCCTGTACTGGAAAGATAAGTCCCCAAAATGTCTACCTTTGAGAAACAAAGGGGCTTATGTCCAGGAGACCCAAATGGCTGAAGAGGGTTTTCTCAGGGCTCTCAGGCAGACTCACTCACCCCAAGGCCCAGCATGAAAGTAACATTTGGAAAAGTGTCTAGGCTATTTCTGAAGGAGTCCCGGTTGCTAATCTTACAGAGCCTACCGGAAGAGCTAAGGTCTCCTCTAACTCTCTATCTGGCAACCTCAGGCAGGTACGTACAATCAATTCCCACAATTTCTGCTGCCCACCTAAAGCCAGGGACGTGCCCCACCCCTGTGCTCTCCTGCTCCTGCACTGAAGCCTGTGGGCACAGGGACTATCTGGGGATTCTCCTTGATGGCCTGGCTCTGATGGCCGTGGGTGGGCACAGGGATTGTGCACCTGTGTCCCATGGGACTAGAAAGACTGTTCTATACAGCCTACCACCCCCAGGGCCCCACACTGACTAAACCCAGGCTTAGTCTTGCTGCCACAAAGGCCTATTCACTTATCCTGAAAAGCAGGCTTCACGTTTACACACATAGGGACTACAGAGATGCTCCCAGACGATGTAGACTGGGAGAGGCCATTTTGGGGGGAGGGGGTGAGTGAAACAAGTTAAAGGGGGTCAAGAGGCACAAACTTCTAATTATAAAATAAATAACTCGCAGGGATGTAACGTAAACCGTGGTGACTATAGTTAATAAGATGTAGTGTAGGTAGACTTGAAAATTGACGAGACTAAATCCTCAAAGTTCTCATCGCAAGAAAAAAAAACCAAACCTGTAACTTTGTCTGGTGACAGATGGTAATTAGACGTATTGTTGTGTGATCATTTAGCAGTGTATACAAATATCAGATCATTATGTTGTATACCTGAAACTAATATAATGTTATGTGTCAATTATACCTCAATAAAGAAAAAGAATATTTCCGAAAGAATTCTGAGTGAACATCCTAATGAATAATTAAAATAATGTTGCAGACCCTGTTTTGTAATTTAAAAAAAACAACAACAAAAAACAAAAACGGAATTGAGTTTCTAGGCTCATATGTTATGTTAGTATCCTAAGGCTTTCTTTGGTGAAGGGTGTGGTTTGTGGGAACCCAACATCACTTCCGGTGTCCCACTAGTTGAATTTCAGAACTATGTCAACTGGCCCTCAATAATGCCAGGATGACCTAGGAAAACACAGGTCCTTCCTCAGCTGAACTGTGTGACCTTAACTCTACAGACAACTTACCGGTAATGAGGGAGATAAGAATCCTATTATTCCGCCTTATGTCTGGAAATGGTCTCAGATCTTACTGAAATCAAGCTAGTGATTTTCCACATTGTTATTAGGACAAGATAATAACTATAAAACTTCGAATAGATTTTAAACCAATTTTTATATCATTGTAGGTGGTACATTTTTTTTAATGTTTATTTATTTATTTATTTTTATTATATGAAATTTATTGTCAAATTAGTTTCCATACAACACCCAGTGCTCATCCCAAACGATGCCCTCTTCAATGCCCATCACCTACCCTTCCCTCCTTCCCATCCCCCATCAACCCTCAGTTAGTAGGTGGTACATTTGTAATCAGATCACTTTGTTCTTTTGTGTTTCACATTTAGGTTTGTTAAAAATCAATCCCAAGCCCTGTGATAGGATCACTGAAAAGTATAAAGCTGGATGAAATCGCAGAATTTTGAAAATTAAAGACCAACATACAAATTAAAATTTCCTCTTAAGTTAAAGTAAAAAAAAATAATTCGTTGACAGATTTTTCAAAAACGTATTTCCTTAACATTTTCAAAGGGCTCCAAACATTGTGAAAAATGAAAGCAATCAAGAAATGTCTTTGGAGGGGCGCCTGGGTGGCGCAGTCGGTTAAGCGTCCGACTTCAGCCAGGTCACGATCTCGCGGTCCGTGAGTTCGAGCCCCGCGTCAGGCTCTGGGCTGATGGCTCGGAGCCTGGAGCCTGTTTCCGATTCTGTGTCTCCTTCTCTCTCTGCCCCTCCCCCGTTCATGCTCTGTCTCTCTCTGTCCCAAAAATAAATAAAAAACGTTGAAAAAAAAATTAAAAAAAAAAAAAAAAAAAAAAAAAAAAAAAAAAGAAATGTCTTTGGAATATTCACTGGTAAAGAGAAAGGGTTGAGGGGTGCCTGGGTGGCTCAGTCGGTTAAATGTCCAACTTTGGCTCAGGTCATGATCTCAGTGGTTTGTGAGTTTGAGCCCCGCATGGGGCTGTGTGCTGACAGCTCAGAGCCTGGAGCTTGCTTCAGATTCTGTGTCTCCCTCTCTCTCTTCCCCTTCTCTGCTTGCTCTCTCTCTCTCTCTCAAAAATTAATGAACATTAAACAATTTTTAATTAATAAAAAAGGGTTGAGGTCATGTCTAAGTATGAGTGAGGAATTTGTAAACATAAGTTATTCGTCCAACTGAATCTTTTTATTTCTATTTTTCATTTTGTTTATTTTTGAGAAAGAGAGAGAGCACATGCACAAGTGGGAGAGGGGCAGAGAGAGAAAGACAGAGGATATGAAGAGGGCTCTGCGCTTACAGGAGCGGGCCGAATGTGGAGCTCCATCTCACCAACGGCGAGATCTTGACCCAAGCTGAAGCTGGACGGACGCTCATCCAACTGAGCCACCCAGGCATCCCAACTGAATTATCTTATTTTTAAAGAAGAAATGAAAAATGAAAGTTTCTGGGGTGGAAGCGGAGAGTAGCCTTCAAAGAGGCACAGAAATGGGAAGATATACCTCCTGAATCAAGACCATCAGGTAAGACATGTCATGACTCACTGGCCGGCAGAAGGCTGCTGGATAGCACTATTCGCAGATGTGAAAAATCCAGAGGGACTACAGAGGTCAGAGAACATTTATTTTCACCAGAGTGGGATCCACTGGAAACTAATATAATGTTGCATGATGATTTTACCTCAATAACACTTAAAAAAAGAATATTTCCAAAATAATTCTGAGTGAACACCCTAACGAGTAATTAAAATAATGCTACAGACCTTGTTTTTATAATTAAAAAAAATAAGCTGGTATTTTATGCTCACGACCTGTCTAATCAGAGCGCTTAGCCGATGATAGAAGTGGGGTGCACAGGACAGTCAGGGTACCCAAGACCCTCAAAGACGCTGCTTCCCTTCTGCTGGGGAGATCTTGGTCATGTAGTCATATTTTTCTTTTTTTTTTTTTTTATTACAGACATTTCTTGTAGTTTTGCTCATTTCCAATATGTATTGACTTCTTGTATGAGATTCAAGGCAGAGAAAAGATACCTGTGTTGGACTCCAGGTAGTTAACAGCAAGGTTGTTAACTGAGCAGGCATTTAGATGGCGAGATCTACCTTGGCTTCCACCATGGAGACCTCTCCTCGGATGCAAGGTTTTGCTTCCCCGGGCACAGCTGGGCCCTGCCAGGCAGGTAGAGAAGGACAGTCTGAGAGGTAATGAAGAGAATAACAAGCTTGGACGATGACAAGACAAGATTACAGGAACCTACTAGCTCTTCTTCCAGCCGGGACTCTAAGGTGGGACCCCAGTGGACCGCTAAACATGGCAGAACTTTGAGGACAAGGTCATACTCTCGACCTGGTCAGGCAGGGGCCTCAGAAGCTGGCTGACTCAGATGTCTGAAACATCATCCTCAGAATGTTCACCTTGAACTCCTCTTATGGCCCGCTTCGACTTAGGTCTGACTGTGCAAAACTGGAGGGGTTGTGAGAGAAAGAGGATAAAGATTGTTGTCTAGCTGAGCTGTCACCGACCAAGAAGGGGAGAAGACATTGAGAGGCGGGACAAGCCAGGGTCTCTCCAGGAAGAATGGAGCACCAATCAGACACCAGAACTTGTCCCGTGAGACCTCCAAGACCGGCAGCACTGAGCACTGGCTACTGAAGCGGGACCCCTGAGGGCCTAGACGCCACATTCCACAGCCAGCATGCCTGTCGCAAAGAAAAAAATGGGGGAAAAAACATATGTATCTGGAACTTTCTACATTTCCAGTTGCGGGCAGCATCAGCCACCCTGGAAGGCACGTGATAGGAGAATTGTCACAAATATCGGACAACTAAAACTGTTTCTAATGTCTGTCAGAGACAGCATTATTGAACTTGACCACACACCTTCAACATCTTTAGGACCCGAGCTCATTAACCAGGAACTGGTGTTTCGGAAATAGTTTAAGAACTGGAAAATAGGACCCTAGCATCTATGTTACTCCTGTTGACTGACTGCATCTCTGTGTGTCTTTTCTGAGACACACAGCGTGCTTTTTTTCCTAGTTGCAATGGCTTTAACAACTTGTATTTTGTAACTCAGTTTGGTTTTATGTTTCTTATAATCTTTTGTTTTTATTTCTCTCCCTTTGACTTAATCTTACTGTCTCGGAGCCTTGGATATTTCCTTACTTGTACTCCAATGTCCTGATTTTAGCTTTTCTCGAAAAACAGGAAGACAAACAAGAAAAAACACAGTACACCGCTTTCTGAAAATAGTTATTGCACTAATTTCTATGTCCGATCACGTTCCTTTTGTTGTTGCTGTTTTGTTTTTTGTTTTGTTTATTTGTTTGTTTCCAGACAGGAAGGCTCAGATCCAAATGTGCCACTCTGATACAGAAATCCATACTGAAGTTTGTTCCAGTAATTAAGTCACTGCCTCTTTTCAGGGCCAGACCCACGCTTCTCTGCCCTGCTCTGTGAGGCGGGGCTGGGACTCTGAACCTCACTTCCGCTTTGCGTGCTGGTTTCTCATTGGACTCTGGGATGGGAACCCCAGGAGGAGATGGCAAGCCTGGGGCAGGGAGAGGGGACCTGCTCTTTCCTGTTTCTTTCTTGCGGGCTCCCTCTCGCTCTTCTGTCTGCTTGTTGTCCCTGTGGTCGTCCAGCACCGGCATGGCCTCCTTGCAGAAGCAGCTATATCTCGTTTGTAGTTTTTACAATTTTTGAAGAACCAGCCCCTTGGGGCACCTGGGTGGCTCAGTCAGTTAAGCCTCAGACTCCTGACTTTGGCTCAGGTCATGAGCTCATGGTTCATGAGTTTGAGCCCCATGTCGGGCTCTGCACTGATGGATCGGAGCCTGCTTGAGATTCTCTCTTTCTCCCTCTCTCTCTCCTCCTCCCCTGCTTGCTCTTTGTCTCCCTCTCAAAATAAATGAAAATAAACTTATGTAAAAAAAGAACCATCTCCTTCCTCGGAGTCTTGAAAGCTTTAATAATTCCAGCCTCCTGCTTTTCCCTCCTCAGCCTTAGATGTAGCTGCTCCCAGAATTTGTACCTCTGTAATACCTTTGATTTTTTTTTTTTTTTTGGTCTTTTTAGTTACCTCATTAACAGTTTATAGCTAGCTATCAACTCTTCACATGAAATGCTCTCTGCTTAAGTAGCTGGTGTGGTTTCTACCTCTCCATTGCCCATCACCGGATATAGACTTTACTATCTTCACATCCATATTCTACTTCTTCCTACCGATTTATATTTTTCTCAAGCCATTTTTGTTTGTTTGTTTCCTCTATTGCTGGTACAAAGGGTGGAAATATGAGCTCTAAAGTTTTTGTGAGTGCACGCTGTATTTTAAGGGAACTACAAAAAAATTGCAAATAAAAGAAAGGCTTCCAAATGTGGGGAAGGGGGAGAGACCAAAGGAATAAAATAAATGTGGAAAGTTTAATGGAAAGATGGAAATGATGATTTTTTTAAAAAGTCAAATAACAGTATAACAAAAATAAAATAGTAGGAGGAAAAAAATGTATCAATATTTACTATGGATTATAAATAAATTTGGCTTTTAAATGGGAGAAATTCACAATCTGAGTGAAACCTCATCATTTTCTTTAATTTAGCTATTAGTTTATTTGGTAGTTGTTTGCTAACTAAGCATCTAAAACATAATAACCCATAAAATTAATCCGATTCCAAATTCACCATCACTCCTAAAGGGAGTAATGTATCATTGTATCATTTTGATATATTTATTTTTTCTTTATAACCTGTATTTTGTCGTCAAGAAATTCATAGACATGGTGCTCTTGTATTTTTAGCTAATCTTCTTTTTAAATAACTGCAGATTCACATGCAGTTTTAAGTTCTCTTTTTGATTTTTTGTGTGTATGTGTGCATTTTACATAAGTGAATCCAAATATTTTTTGAATTTCAGTGGCCTTAATAAAAATGGTTTTTTTTGGAAAATCTCATCACTCAAGTATGGCAGGAAGTAGAAATCAATCAATGGTTTTGTTTAATGTAATAATAGCTCCCCAATACTCATCAGACTTTTACTTAATGTCATCAGGCTGTCAGCTAAGCGCTTCCTAGGGCTTACCTTACTCATCACCAGAACTCCATGAGGTGGATATTGTGATTTTTACCTGCTTTATAGTAAGTCTTTCTAAGTGGTTTTAGTAGGATTAAGTAACATGCTCTAGATCATAGAGATAGCAAGAATAGAAATGGGGTGTGATCCCAGGAGAGTTCATACCCTTAAATTTTGCCTTACCTGGATTTTAATCTTTTCTGGGGGTAAGGAGCATACCCCTGGAATCTAATATGATGCTTGTAATTGAAATGAACAAACTTGAAGAGGTTAGTCAAACTCAGGGTCATCGTAAGTTAATTCCTTGCTACCATTGTGTGTGTGTGTGTGTGTGTGTGTGTGTGTGTGTGTGTAAATATGTTTTCATTGCTTAGAAACCTCTAGGTAGTTTGCTCATTGTATTGTGTTTTTTATCTTCCAGTTTTTGTGCTCTAATAGCTCAGAAGTATTACGTACACAAAATATCCATAAGCTTAGGAAGATTCAGCTCACTCAGTGCTCAATGAAAGGAGGCTCAGCTATTTTGTACTCTATAGTGGACATGTGGAATGGTCACAAATAGCACCTGGGCACCAACCCGCCGAGGAACTCTCCTTTCTCCAAAGCTTGACCTATTGACTTTCAAAGACTCGACAGGGTCCGTCATGCTTTACAGATACAGAGATGTGATTAGAACAGCATTGGCTGACCTGTTCAATGTTCACAGGTGCTGCAAGGACATGCTGATAAAGATTTACACAAACACTGACATAGGTCCTAGAAATTAAAAGTATACAAATAAAGAAAAAATGCAAAGCCTTTCTTGAAAAGAAGGACACAATGCATATGCATTATAAATTTCAACTGGAGGTAAATCTCAACTTGTTTCTATATTTAACCCCCTGCTGAGCATTGTACATGGGGCATTTCAAACCTGTGTCACTTGCAATGTGTTAGAATCATCGCCTGGTAATTGTCTTCCCTGGAACATAATGTTTCTTGGTAAGTAAACTGTGGGCTCCGAGGAGTAGCTATTTTTAGAAAGAATTTGGGAGAGAGAAGAATTAATGTATTGATAATAAGGGGTAAACGTCCAGGAAATGGAAACAGCCTGTCAAAGAATTAACACAAGTATTTTTTGTCTTTGAGGATGAGATGAGTTGGGAGGAGAAGGATTGTCATCGGCCTTTAGTGCGTTGTTGCTGAGTAAGTGAAAATAAATGGAAAATGCGGTTCTTCCAATTTCAAACTGTTACAATATGGTTACTTTCATGCCCTACAGAGAATTCCTGAAGGCACAAACCCAGTCACAAATCGGTACACATCAGCATTTTGCATAAAAGGAAAACATCCATATCTGACTCAAGCAACGATGAAATCAATACAGAAACATTTCCAGGGAAGTCCTGCAGGTTTTGTTATGCATTAACAGCTAGTATATCGTGCAAAAAAATCTTCTGACTGTTTAATAAATCAACTTTAGATCCACAATCCCTAAACTTCCATGATTTTCTTTATCATCGCCTAGAGAGCACCCTGCAGACAGTAAGTTGCATTTTTCCCCCAACTGTTTATATCCTTATTAGATGGTTTATCCCGCTGCTGGTTTTTTGATGGGTTTGAATACAGGGGTTAAATTCATATCTTGTAGGCTTTGTACTGCAGTCTCCTCCAAAGCCTGCAGAATATCATAAAAAGAGCATCTGACCAACTCCAGAGCCAAAATGCTGTCCTCAGCTCTCTGGCTTAGCCTAAACCTCTCTGTCAATAAAATTACGCCCATTCACGTAATTGCATTTGATTTTATTTACCACCGAATGTCTGAACTACTGGCATGAGTCAAATAATTCTTTTAGAAACTCCAAAAAGCATACTTGAAAAGGATTTTATGGGTATGTTAAATAAGAATAGCATTTAAATAACTTCAGGAAATGTTAAATATTGTTTCAAATTTTATTGGTGAAGAAATCTATCACCCTATATGTCATTTAAAAAATAAATTTGATGCTCTTAATAACATGGGAACGTCTATATATGATGCAATTGGCACGTTACATGAAGATGCTTGTATTAGACAAGAAGGAGAAAATATTTTCCTCTTAGTAACTTAGCAGCCATTTTCATATAAGCAGAACAAAGAAACCAATCAATCAGCGTGGTTTGTTTTGATGAAAATCATCAGATTTTCGGTTAGACCCCCTTGCTGTACAATACGAAGATCTATTGTGATGCCAATCATATTCTGATTGTATTAAAAATGCCCATTATAGGGGCACCTGAGTGGCTCGGTCGGTTAAGTGTCTAACTCTTGATTTCAGCTCAGGTCATGATCTCAGGGTCGTAAGATCAAGCCCTGGGTCAGGCTCCATGATGTGCGTGGAGCCTGCTTAAGTTTCTAAATAAATAAATAAATAAATAAATAAATAAATAAATAAAATAAAGATGCCCATGTAATTCTCTAATTGTGCCTCAGTTTTCTCACTTGTAAATCGGGAATAATATTGGCTGTCTTGAGGGCACTTATGAATTAACACTTAAAAACATGTTTTGTTCTACACCTAGCATATAGTAAGTATGCAATATATTTAGCTGTTAGCATCACCAATGCCTCAGTAGACTGGGAGTCTCTGAATTGCTAACCACCTAAACTCGTATTTGTTAAATTAATTTGTACTCAGAAACTTGTGACATGAATCCTGAATTTTACAATGGATGAATAGCGCCATTTCATGATTCGTTTAGGTAATAGTTAAATATATAAAAACATGCATTAAAAAAGTGGGTTTTATGTAACCAAATAGAGCCATAAAGAAACCCTCCCGACAGGCAGGTGAGAGGGGGAGAGAGGCACATCTGGCCAGAGAGCTTTTACAGAGAAATGGGGGGAAAGGCGGGGAGCCCCACACACACCAGGAGAAAGGGTGTTTCGTGTTTATCATTCTTTGCTTCTCATTTCCTACGTCCTAGGGGAGGAAGAGGTAGTGAAAGAGGCCAAAAGAAAGAGAGAGAGAGAGAGAGAGAGACTGAGCGAGCCTAGGTGAGGGAGGGGCAGAGAGACAGAGACAGAATCCAAAGCAGGCTCCAGGCTCTGAGCTGTCAGCACAGAGCCCGAAGCGGGGCTCGAACTCACTAGCAGTGAGTTCATGACCTGAGCCGAAGTCGATGCTTAACTGACTGAGCCATCCAGGTGCTCAGCACTCTGGAATTTTTATGAAGAAAGACTCAATGTCCTTTCCACCTCATATTCTGAGCCTCTTGAGTTCAGTAAGTGTTTTTCCTATAGCCTCACAAGCTTGTGAAACAGTGTCAGACAAACTGAGATTTGAATCCTTCCCGTGGCATTAGCTGGTTATGTTTTCTTCAGCAAGACACCTAATGGGGGTGCCTGGGTGGCTCGGTTGGTTGAGCATCGGGCTCTTGATTTCTGCTCAGGTCATGATCCCAGAGTTGTGGGATCGGGCCCTGTGTCAGGCTCTGTGCTGAACTTAAGAGTCTCTCTTCCTCCCTCTGCCCCTCTCCCCTGCCTGCGTGTGCTCTCTCTCTCTTTCTCTCTCTCTCACTCTCTAATAAAATAAGTAAATAAATAAATAGGTCATGACTCCATGACTCATGAGTTCCAGCCCCATAACGGGCTCTGTGCTGACAGCTCAGAGCCCGGAGCCTGCTTCAGATTCTGTGTCTCTTTCTTTCTCTGTCTCTCCCCATCTCATTCTCTCTCTCTCTCTCTCTCAAAAATAAACGTTAACAATTTTTTTAAAAAAGTAAATAAAAACAAACAAAAAATAACAAATAAATTTAAAAAGACATGTAACAATTTGAGTGCCCCCGTCTGTAAATGAGGCCAGCGACGTCCAGCTCACAAGGTTGTAAGGATCAGCGGTAAATGTATATGACACCTGTCACAAGAAACATTCAATAGAAGGCAGCTCTTACCAGTACTAACATCACTGCTACTTTTATGTTTTGCTTACATGTCTTACAGTTCCTCCCTAGTCCAGAAGGGGGGAAAATAGACCTGCAATTATATTTTCATTATTTGAAAGTATTTATTGACTGGTGATTACGTGCTGGGTATCTGCTAAGCACCAATATTTCACTGAACAAGAGGACTTTCACCACTACTCTCACGGGCATTATTGCTAGCTAACAAATGACTGGCATTGGATAATTGGTGTCACAGTTCCTGCAGAGCGAAAGTTCAACACGAGCAAAAGCATGAGGCAGGGAAGATTGGAGTAGGGCCGGTGAGAGCTGGAGATGAGGGGGCTGGCAGGGTGGGGGTGCTCGTGGTACCATATAGAGATGACGGAAGGACGAGGGACGTTCTCTCTCTGTGCCTCATCTGCGAAATGGGGAGAAAGTCAGCACCTACCACCTACGATCATCCCTGAGATTTAAATAATGCTAGAGACCTCTTTAGAGAGTTCTTATAAAGATTAAATGAATGTATGGGAAGCCCTTTATAGAGTATGTCACACGGAGAAGTGTTCTAGATACTAGCTGTGACGATGTTGGTGAGGTAATCGAGGAGTAGACTATGGAAACAGAAGTCGGCATGTGCCCAGATGGTGAAGGTCTTCACGTGCTGAAGTAACATTAGTAAAAGCTTTGTGGGGAAACTGGGTGTTTCAAGATGAATGAGCCTCATGGCTCCTGGGCGGCTCAGTTGTTAAGCATCTGACTTCTGCTCAGGCCATGATCACATGGTTCATGAGTTTGAGCCTGGCATAGGGCTCTCTGCTGTCAGCACAGAACCCACTTTCCATCCTCTGCACCCCCCCTCTGCCCCTACCCCCTCTTAAAAAATAAATAAACATTACAAAAGAAAAGATGAATAAGTCTCTACCAAGGAGGGTTGTGGGGTGACGTGTTAGAGGAAGGGCATTCAGGGCAGTGATGTATTCCGGTAGCTGTCCGGAGTTCAACACAGCTCGTCAGCACAGTCTGACAGAAATTTTGATGCAAGCCACATATGATTTTTTTCTGTAGCCACATTTTTTAAAAAGTGCACAGGAAAAAAAAAAAAGTGAAGTCCGTTTTCCCAATGTATTTCATTGAACCCAATGTGTCCAAAATGCCAAAATATTCACATTTCAGTATGTTAATATAAACACATTAAAGAGATATTTTACATTCTTTTGTTCATGCTAAATCTTTGATATCTAGCATGTGTTATACTTGGAGCACATTTCTATTTGCACTAGACACATTTCAAGAGCTAAATGTATATGTGGCTAATGGCTACCATATTGGGCAATGCCAGGCTAGACGAGCATTTCCTGCCCTTTATTCCAGCCTACAGAATGGACCCCTTATCCTAGATGAGTAGATATGCAGTGGGACGGCATAGAGATGGAACAGTTCCATTTACCTTTTAGCAAGGTCACCTACTGCTGTAGCTGCATGGAGGATGAAGTGAATGAAATAGATGAACGGAGCCCAGGAACCAGAAAGCCATGGTGGCCACCCAGGCAAGGACTTGGGAGCTGGAATAAGGATATAGCAATGGGAATGGAGAGGAGAACAGAGTCAAGAGATGGTAAGGAAGCCCAATGCACCAGATTGGGTGACTAAGTACACATAAGGCTGGGGAGGAAAGGATGTGAGAAGAAAAGCCAGGTTTCTGAAGTTCATGTCTGAGTGCCTGCATCGTGGCAGTCACTCGGTCAGGGAATGGTGGGGGGAGGACTTTTAACTGAACCGTAAACAGAGGCAGAACTTTGTGCAAAAGCAAAATCCTGCTATAGATCTGGACTCCTCAAAAACATTGTTTGCCATAAGGTGAGAAGGCGTATTAATCATCTCCTCAATCAAACTGTTAAACTTAGACCCAGATCTCTTTTACGAGGACATACTGTTTTTATTTCCTGTTTAAGCCAATGGACGCGCGGAATCCTTAGTCATGAGTTGGTTGTTACATGGCACGATAGCGTGAATTCTGCAGGCAGAATGTCTGGATTGTAATGCCAACTCTGCCACGGACTGTGTCACCTTGGTCATTGCTTAATGTCTACGTGCCCCGGTTTCTTCCACAGTGATAAGGAGTTGATGCTAATGCTGAGCTCATAGCTTGGTAAAATATTCAGAATGATTCCTAGCTTATAGTGAGCACAGTGTAAATGCTTGTTAAATAAACACGCTTCTGGGGTGCCCGGGTGGCTCGGTTGGTTGAGCATCCGGCTTCAGCTCAGGTCATGATCTCGCATTTGTGAGTTCGAGCCCCACAGCAGGCTCTCTGCTGTCAGCACAGAGCCTGCTTTGGATCCTCTGTCCCCTTCTCTCTCTGCCTCTCCCCTGCTCTGCTCTCTCTCTCAAAAATGAATAAACATCAAAAAATAAATAAAATAAACATGCTTTAGGCAACCTGATAGAATGTAACCTCTTTGAAAATGGAGAAGCTTGTATTTTCCTTGTCTAAAACACTTACATTTTATTTGCATGTGAAGAGATAAAAAAATGCCATTTCAAATTAATGCCAAAAATTTTCATTAAAGTGATTAGTCAGAAAGTATCTGTTTTTATTCAAATGTATTTTTACCTTGTGACTACGGGTTATGGTCACGACATGGAACGACTAGTGACAGATAATCCTTTAACGTTTTTAAAGACATTTAGCAAAGAACAATGAAAAAAAAGAAAAAAAAGGAGGTTTCTATTTTAAAAATATCTTTTCAGGGGCGCCTTGGTGGCGCAGTGAGTTGAGCATCCATCCGACTTCAGCTCAGGTTATGATCTCCCAGTTCGTGAGTTTGAGACCCACCCTGGGCTCTCTGTTATCAGTGTAGAGCCTGCTTTGGATCCTCTGTCCTCCTCTGTCTCTCTGCTCTTCCTTCCCCCACACTCTTTCAAAAATAAATGAAACATCACAAAATTTTTAAAAATTTTTTTAAATGTTTATTTATTTTTGAGACAGAGAGAGACAGATCATGAACAGGGGAGGGGCAGAGAAAGAGGGAGACACAGAATCTGAAACGGGCTCCAGGCTCTGAGCTGTCAGCACAGAGCCCGACGCGGGGCTCAAACTCACGGACCGCGAGATCATGACCTGAGCCGAATTCGGACGCTCAACCGACCGAGCCACCCAGGCGCCCCACAAAATTTTTAAAAATACCTTTTCATGTATTTTCCTTATGTCTCCCTCTGAAATTGAAATGTTCATTTGTATCCTTAGTTCTTGGGAGAATACAAGCATCTATAAAAGAAAAGCTGGCTTAATTTGTATTTTGTCCTGTTTTATTAAGTACCCATTACGTTCTATAAGAAATAGCTCAAGACAATTAAGTCAGGGGTTTAAAAAAATCTAGGAACCATTTCAGGATATTGTGTTCTTAATTCTAATTTGTGCCAGACTTCATATTAAATAGTTTATGCAAGTGCTGGGGTCTCACACTCTGTAGATTGGAATGTGGTCAATTCTATTTGGGGTGAGTTAGGGAAAAAAGGAACACCCACACACTTGATAGAGGGGCCGATCTCTCAAGATAACGTGCATTTCCTATGGAGTTTGGACAGAGAGGATGGCATTTCCAGGTAGACAGGGCCAGTAACCATAGAGAAAGATAAGATTATGGCAAGCTCTCTACGAGCTGTGAGTTGAGAGGGCTGTACCTAATTACAGGACAATACTGTTAGTGCTCCATAGATGGAACATCCCATAATTTAGAAGAAAAGAGGTAAGGGATACTTAGACTACTTGAGAAAACTAGAGAAAGGCTCACATAGAAAGAGACATTCCATAACATTGAGGAATTTTTCAACCCCGTGCTCAAAGCAAAAATGAACTCTAACTGAAGAAGTCGACATGTTGAACAGAGTTACATCACTTTTCCTTCCGATACGGCATTAGGGATAAATCCCTGTGAAGCTTTTCTCTTTGTTTTCCTATGAATTATCTGATGTTGGAATTCTCTGGGTGCAGGAGTTCCCCACGGTTATTTTATTTAGGAAATCAAGTGCCTTTTGAGTATCACAAATGGGGAAAGTTTTTTTTTGTTGTTGTTTGTTTGTTTGTTTGTTTCTTGTCCTTTCCAGAGTCTGAGAGAGGATGAACACGGAGAAAACCAGGGGAAGGTGTTTCAGGTTATGGACTCAAATGACCAAACTGAGGCAGATGACATGGCACATGGGAGAATTACATTTCTGCTACTTGTGGGGATGAAAGGATGGAAGGAGAGAGATAAAGGAAGGGCTTCTGATTCAATTTTTGTTTATTTTGGCGATCTCGGCTTTCTTGGTTTCAGACACTGTCTTGAATCAGGTCCATCCTCTACACTTTTTCTCATGTTCTCATTGCAGCCTCACAAGGGTTCCGGAGAACCCTTCAGTGATCTCATTTTCCAAAGAGCACCTCCCTGTTGGGCAGGTAATTTTAATGCAGTCAGAAAACCACCGTCTACGATGCCGGTTCCATCGTAGGTAGACCAGATAACCGACACAATGTGTGGGGACAGGGTGGGAGGCACAATCTTCAGTTAGTTCCCCTGACTGCTATTTATATCGACCCTCAAAACACCTGGCACTAGCAGTTAGTTCTAAATCTGTAAACACATATAAGAAGTTGACTGTTTCTCGAATGAATTTACATCCAGATTGGAAAAGAGGTGCATTTTAGTGTAACCAGATAAATGATTTTTGAACATAGTTCTATTGGAGTACTCCATCACAAAATGATATTAGTATTCATTCATCTTGAAATAAATGCAGCAAAAGTAGCAGCAAGCCCATTGGACCAGAAACCAAGAAGCCTGGTCTCTCTGTGTGATCTTGAGTAAGTCACTTGCCCTCAACTATAAAACGAGAGGCTAAGCTGGCTGTTTTCAAAGCTTGCCTTCAGTTCAGCCATCATGTGAGTAAAACATCTAGATATCAGGTAACTTGTGTGGGTGCCAACTTGTCATGCTTCAAATCTAGCAGGATTGTTATAAATACAGGATTTCTCAGTTTGAGAAAAGGAATCAGTAATATCATTTTAGATCTGCTAATTTAGCAACCTAATTTGTAAATCTAACCAATTATTAATGATGACCTTAGGGGGTTTGTAGGATTATGGTAATAAGTTAAATGAAATTCTGCTAACCTAGGATCTTAAACTTTTATATAAACATTTTTGGCATATCTTATCTACTTTACGATCTATCATTGACAACTTAATCCAATTACAACAAGAAATAGTTGGCTGCTTAAAATATGCATGCAAGAACCTAAATCAGGGTCTTGGCACTAAAAATTAGGTATGTGAGGAATCAAGTACTAATATGAAGTTCTAAATATAGAAATTTGTTCACTAATAAGGTCTAGAGCTTGAAAATTAGGCCAGCATTGTGCTTTACGAGCTAAATAACCACAGTTAAAACTAAAATTGGGAACTTTGGACAAACATTTAGATGCTGCTGCTTTGAAGTTCAGAAAAGTAATATGAATAACAGCAAACGAATGTCACATTGATTTTTATTTGGGTTAATTACCAACATTTTAGTGTATTTTTCTTTTTATATATACAGTTCTTTGAGTGAGTAACAGTCTTTGAATGGTTATAGAATATTCTTGCTTAGTTTGTAAGTACAGAAAAGTTTTGTTTTTAAAATTAACTATATATTTTGCTATTTTTGTAAAGAAAACCAATTTCTGCAAGAGTTTAAGTTAATAAGTGGTAATATTTCTTAGTAAAATTCTATCTGTACAGATCATAAAACTTCCACAGAGAACAAGTTATTTGCTTTTAGAAAAGAAGAGGTATTTCTAACGTTATTCTAAGGTGCAAATTCTCATGACTGAAAAATACAAGAATCCAATTATTTACATCAAAAATCTTCAACCAATCGAGTAAACTACACATGGAATATAAATATTTTGAATCAGAAATATCTGTATTTAAAGCAGAGCTTTGCTTTTTTCTAGTTATTTATTTTTAAGTGCATTTAATTTCTCTGAGCATGTTTTTCATCTGTAGAATGGCTTAATGTTTGTATAATTGTTGAGAATATTAGTAAAGTAATGTATGTAAGGGCCTAACAAAATGCTAGCATATACAGATGCAGAGACAGTGTATCTTCTGATTAGGACTCTACGATTAGCCGATAATAGACCCCCAACAGTAATTTCTTACAACAATACCAGAAGCCCCGATGGGCGTTGCATATTGAAATATGCATCCATAATTAGGTTTGATCTACACCATCTATGTTCCTTCCCTGAGGGCTTTGCTTAAATGCTTAACCCTCGGGCCTCACAGTACTATATAAACTTCTGCCCTCGCGTTGTTTCACTGAGCTTAACAGGACCCTCCTGAGAGAAAACTGGGCATTGCTGTCCAGTTAATGGGAATCATAGTTTGCAAACAAGTTAGTGATGGTGTTGTTTGGGGGATGTTAGCTGCCAAATACTATTTAAGATATACTTTTCATTTGCTCTGAAAAAGCCACACTGCTTTGAAAGTCCTTCCAGATTCCTTTAAATGAAATCCAGAATATGTTAAATTAGAACCATTCCTTAAAGATACTGATTACACCCTGATCTTATAGCAAAGTACGCAAATTAAGCCGACTTTGAGATTTGTAAAGAAAGCACAGTTCTTTCAAATAATTGCCTAATAATAAAAGGAACTACCGAAATGTACCTTTGCTTATCAATTAGATAGATGGGCTTTAAGTATTTACTTTATTTCAAAATTGCACGTGCATGATCTATGGCCAGAAAGCAACCAGCTACCTTGGATGGCTCACAGTCCTACTCAGAGCAATGGGGCAGGGTGCCTTCCACATCAGAATTTGCTCTCCATTGAGTCCGACAAGCTAGAGCATGGTGACCCTGGCGCATGAATGGGGCAAGGTCCATTTATTCACTCGGGATTCTGCCTGGGGGCTGGACTACTGAATGAGTGATATGGCTTGGGAGACACCGTAGAAGGCAAAGGCTAATCCATTTTATCAATATGTTCATGATTCTGTTTGTGCTTCTGTGCTTTGTTATTTTAGGTGTTAGTTATTATGATCCGAAACATGTGCATATTTCGATCGTTGCGTTCTTTTTGCCAGGGCAGATTTGAATACCATATGCTTCCAGTAAACGAGAGAAAGTTTCCTCTTATGTGGGATTCATTCTTTACTATCTGTTAAGTGAGATGGCCTGCGTTTCAGGGTCACAGGTGTCTGATGCCCTTATTTTCCCTTCCTATTCTGGTAGATATTTGAAAAGCTTTAAAATTTCATTACGGAATGAAAACTCGCCTTTGATATGGCATATCCTTACATTTGCTTTTGGGTAGTGTGGAATTCGGAATCTGGCACTGGTTCTAAGTCAGCCACTTACATAAAACTGGAAAAGGATGATTTTTGACGTTGCCCTTCTGACAGAAGCCTGTTGGCATAGATGTTGCTGTCTCTCCAAATGTAACTTTGCATCAACTAAGCTCAAAATTAAATACGCCTTTTCCGAAAAGCACTGAAATTTTGGTTTTGAAAAGACCCGTTAAAAATCCTGATGATTTAAAGATGTTTTTTTTCATAGTTTTACCAGGAGAAATAGTCGTTATTATGACTCTCATTTCATAGATAATAGGGAGAAAGGGTCTCCTTTTTTTTAAAGCTAAATGAGTTAGAGGAGGCCACAAGAGTAAGCCCCAGTTCTTGTGAGGGTTATAATCCCTAAGGGTGCAACTTTCAATTCTGATTAAGGACAATGGCCTAAAAATAAATTAGAGCAATCCCTAAAAAGTTACATGTGAATAAATATTTTAAACCTTTAAAAACACAAGTTCTTTTTATGTTGAAAACCCAGTGCATAGCTGTACAATTACATTTGAGGGAGAGCCATTTCTAAAATTTATTTTACTCTTTTTTGTGGCTTTAAAGGATTCTGTTAAGACGATTTAATTTTGATTTTGACAATTAAACTTTCTATGTAATGAAAGGGCAGCAGCAGTCGTCCACAGAAGAGACAGTAAGTGTTCCAAGGGATAGTACCTTTGGAAGTTTCTGAGTCTCAAAGTTAGCATTGTAAAAGACTACAGTCTAAAAGGGAGGCTATGTAAACGTGTTGCTATAGTAGTTAAGTATATAAGTGACTTTCTTACTCAATATCACCTTCTGCACTGTTCTTACAGATATCTTGCAAACATATATTTACCAGAGAGACTTTTAAAAATAAATATCTGGGAACTTTTACTTCAGTTATGTAAAAATAAACGTTAAATAAATCACCTTTATTCAGAAAATTATATTAGCCATGTCAGAGTTAGCCTGCTATGTATCACTTAAACAGTCTATACTTCTACAAAGAATGGATTTGCTACTTGCATAACTTTAAAAATCCAGGTCAGAATCAAAGAAAATAAAATCATGCCCTCCCCTAAATCATACAAACAGAAACCCAGATGCTTTCAAGCTGAAAGACTTTCCCCATTAAGGTCAAGCCTAGTTTGTAGAAGAAATGCTCCATTATATTTTTAAGGTGTTGTTTTAGAAAGAAAATAATTGTATCCAATCAACATCCACAAGATGTTTTAAAACCTTCTAAAAATATCTCCACCAATCTCAAGATCAGTTACTGATGCTTGTCCCGTGGGTCACGAGTTAGCTGTCCTGTTTGCAATGTGGCTGGACGACATTCTCATTTTCACTAATAAGGTGAGATAAAGTATCCAGTTCATTCTAAGGACTTTTTTTCTTTCCAGCGGTCTAAATATGGGGGTAGAGATTTGGAAGAGGTAAGGGCATGTATGCACTTATGTCTATTTGTTAATTTAACCATCTTTATTAGGATGTTAGAATTTGCTAGAGCTATGTGTATGAGAGACTGCATGATTTTTACACGGATCTATTTCATTCTGAACAAACACTTGCAACTGTGCCAAATGCATGGAAAACTGTCCCATCCTCGTCTTTCCCGTCCCCTCTTTTCACATACCCATAAACGACCCAGTTTAGGAGCATGCAAGCTGATACGCTTCTTTCTGGTTTTTATTCTTCTTTAGAAAAGGGAGATCGCACACGCATTCTCATAGACAAACTGCTGTAATCAGTAAAGTTTGAAGCTGACACACTTATAGAGTCCTGCTTGCCAAAAATAGGATTTCATTTGTACTGTCATTTTTTCCCCTGAACCAGTTTTGCCAATGCTATAGGAAATGCCAACTTTGGGCATGCAGGATTGGGGACCACGACGTTTCAGTAGGTGGCGCTTCAACACAGCCCACCTGCTCTAGGGCTTACACGTGTGCTCAACTTTCTAATACCTGAGGTGCATCGGAGAGGCTTGGCCCAGTTCGCTGATAGTGCAGCTAGATTGTGATCTCCGCTAATAACTACCCAAATGCAGCTGAAACATCGAGACAGCAGGACTGTTAGTCTTGATCACACACACGCATTCACACATACCTAAACTAGCTCTACTTCTAAAAATACAAACTGAGGAAAACTGATCTTAACATTCCGATGGCAGTTCAGTCATTTCAGGTTCACGTGGATTCACTGATTGACTGAATTGGTGGACATCACATTTGCATATATGCGCGCTGTTATTTTTTTTCTTAAGACACACTTCTGCAATGTTTAGGCAGCATTTTTTCTTAGTCAAAGAAAAAAAAAAATAGACCCTTCCTTTTTCAAGTAATTTTACTACTTAAATAAGTGAAAGAATACATGAAAATGCCAACCGCTCTGTTTTTAATTCGGGAAAAGAAAGCATCTGCAGCAGTGTTCCCTAATATGTCCATAAATTGACATAAACCAGGATGATTAAGTGGACGATAAGCCACGTGTCATTGACAAACGGGAATAGAGGATGCCCGCAGTGAAATGTACTAAAAGGAGCTTCACTGCACCAAGGAAGCTCCCTATGGTCCATTGACCTGAAGATATCTGCAAACTTCATTCCAAGAAAAGACGAGGAGAGAGAACAGAATACTTTAGCAATAACTAGCCACTTGTCTCTTTAAAAAAATGAGAAACTGACAGCCCTTCAATTTTCCCCCCGATTTGTTGCCCAACATTCAGAGTTCAGAATATCATTTCAGATATTTTAGGTCGTTGTATAATTTGCTAATGTTTTCTTGAAATCTTCCAAATATGCATTAAATAGATCTTCCCTTTGAAAATATGGTGATATTAGGAAAACTCCCCTTGCTTCTTTTTTTATGAATTCTTTGCCTTTCAATCTGCTGCTTTCCTATGCATCAAATGAAAACATACATTTTAGGATGTTGGATAGAATAGCACATGAATTTAAACTAACCTGTACAATCATTATTTAATATATCATATTGGTATGAAAACTGAATTTATATATAAAGTAATAACATTGATAACTGATGCTAGATAAACTAATTAAATGAATGAAACAAAAAGATAAAAATAAAGTTTTTGTGTCTCCTAGGTCATCGTTTATTTTGTAATTCATAGAAACATAAAAAAAAAATTAGCAGAAGGATGCATGTTGGGTTCAATTATATTTCTAAAAAACTTTCAGAGAATCAAACATAACGACATAATAAAGAACGGTAATATAGTGAGTTTAAAATAATCACTGATTTGAATATTGAACATGATTTTTACCTCTCTGAAAAGGCCAATGACACAAAACAATAGTGTCAGCTGTCTCTTTCTCTTTTGTATATTTCTTGACAGAATTATTACTGATTTAAAAGAAACCAACTCAAATTCAATTCTGAAAACCCCTCCCTCCTTCCTCAAAACCACAGTATGTATCAGTGCTGTAAGTTTCAGATTCTCTTTTAAGAAACGTATCTGTCTTACGAGTGTGTGTCTGTTCGGCTTCTATTCTGTGTATTTTTAACAGAACATCCTGAAGAAAAAGAAGAAAAGAGGCCCTCTAAATTTTCACCTCTTTGTTATTAGAATATATTGACATCTCTTGCTTCGTTGACTTTTTATTACAGTCCTGAGGTTAAAAAAAAAAAAAAAAAAAAAAAAAGATTCCCAGCGTCAGCTCAGCCCTTGTCTATGGTTCCAAGGAAAGGTTTCTGGCATTTCCTCTTTGCTTTCAGCTTTGTAGATAATTTTTTCACTCCATCTTTTTCCCTCACTAGAAGATCCAAAACAAACTTGCAGGTTTAGTATTTTTTTTTTTTTTTTTGCCTTTTCCAAGGGTTTCATGTCACAAAATGCCAACATAAAGGATAGCCTTGTACCGGGCCCCCTTTGCCACTCCTTCTCCACTGAGGCCCTGGCATCTGTCAGAGAGGAAAGCTCCAATCTGGGCTCCCTGCTGAGCCGAGACGGGGCTGCCTCCCCCAGCACAGGGCCACACCGCACCAGAGCCAAAACACGGGACCATCTGATGCGAGTCTGGCCTAATGAAAGTCCAGCATGGGGCTAAATGAGTTTCCACCACTGCTGGGTGAGGGGCTAATGATAAAACAGCTCCCTGGGCTCACTGCTGCTGTTGGTATCTTTGTCAGGGCATATGGCAGTTGGCTGAGTGCCTCACTTGTGCGATTTCCTATCGGATTTATCCTGAGAACGCATGTTGTATTCTTGCTTTCTCTCTATACTGTCTGTCTCTCTTTGGTCTCTTTGCTGGCTCTTCTGTATTCTGACGGTCTCGGTGTGATTGCTGGGTCATATGTAGTTTCTTCCTGAAGTATATGTGAAACTTTTTTTCTTTCTTTTTCTTTCTTTCTTTCTTTCTTTCTTTCTTTCTCTTTCTTTCTTTCTTTCTTTCTTTTCTTTCTTTCTTCTTTCTTTTAATATGGATAGAAAAGCAGAAAAATGGAAGAGAGAAGGATACTGACTGTTACACCCAGCGGGTGATTCTGTTTCCTTTAGAGCATCGGAGCTAAAGGCGTAAATTTCACAGAACCAGAGGAACAATCAGCTTGAAACTTGTTGAATACAGTGATGCTAATTAAAAACTTCTTCTTGATGGTGTGTTCTCCCCCAATCCGCATCCCATCCACCTCACCACTTATATAACCTCCTGTGCCAGCACTTAGGACTTTATGAGATATGGTAAACATGCGGTTTCAGAATTTTTGTTCATGAAAAATATTTTAAGTCAATTTAATGTTAGGTTACAATCAGATACTAGACAAAATAATACTTTTGTTTATTCATCATCCTTATTCTTAAAACATGTAAAGAAGAGGTCAATTTTAGAAGATTCTAATTTATGGGTGCACTGGATAGATAAGTTTTGGTTTTCTGGAGATAGTGTTGTCTGATATGTGCAGATTTGTATCACAGTTTCAATTGCTATGGAAACATGATTACAATAAAAATAAAGCAAACTTCCAAATCCTAAAAACATTTCAAAAATGTGTATTTTACTCTTTTAACATTTATAAGCTCATTACACCTAAATAAAGATTTTGATGCCAATTCTTATATTTTAACATTGCCTGCATATAATTGTATCTGAATTCTATTTGTTCTGATCTGTGATTTGTTCTTAGATCCTTTCTTACTGCTGCTATTAAATTACATGGAGGCTTAATATAATGGCATATTTTATCCTTTACATAAGAAAGAAGCACATCTAAAAGCAACAAGGTTAGGCAAAAAATCCTAAAGTTTAGATATTTTCATATTTAAAGTCTCAGTTTTTTGGTTCTCTTTACCAAGGTCTCTCTCTCTCTCTTTCTCTCGGTCACTGTCATTCAACTTACATTTCTGTCAGAAAACTAGGATTTAAATAAAGTATATGTGAAATCTTCATGGCTTCAAGGAATAGCCCATTTCAATCTAAATATAAGTGATCCTTTCATAAACTTGTGCTGAGAAATTCTAAATGAAATCTTTTAAAAATCACATGCTTCTCAGTGAATGAACCCATGTGCGTTAGGAAGTTCCACATGGGCTCCAACAGCCACGCGGTCAGTGATATAATCTAAATGAGATTGTTTTCTTGTAAATTGCGTGGTGCAGAAATACCATCACGTTCCACATGCCGTATGCCCCATTTTAATTTATTCCCATGACAAAAACTCCATTAGTATAATTTTGGAACGAAGTGAAAATGATAGGAATTTTCTGTGTCACCGAAAAACTAAGCCGCTTTCTTCTTAAGGACATATCGCTTTAAAAACTCAAGAATATTCAGTTTCTAACTTACAGAATATCTTCTTGGTGCAAACATTATTCAAGTATTTTCAAGTCTGCAAGATGAAAATAAATTATAACAGTTCCCTATATTTTTATACATTACTTTGTAGGCTGTCCGGAATGATATAAACCCCGCGTTGTTTTTTTGTTTTCCTTCACTAAATTTATTAGATGTTTTTATATGCGTATACTTTTTGAGGTTTGCCGTGAGCCAAACAAAGCTGCGTCTCTCATTTAACACTTATAATCATATATTACTATATGATTCCTTACTTCCAGATAAACATGAGATAATATGGAATAGTAAAAAGAAGAGTGGACTAAAAGCCAGGAAATCTGAATCATCATTACAATTCTCTCACCTCATAGGAACATGGCCCTTCCTATTTAAAAACTATAAGAGCCCTTAATTTACCCAATTATGTGTCAGACACTTTTTTCCTCCATGATCTCATTTAGTCATCACGGCCCCGCTTGGAGGTAGTCATCGCCATCCTGATTTTAAACAGGCAGTGAGGTTCAGAGAATTACAGACACATGTACACAGAGTCCCACAGCAAGGCAGACACCAGAGTTTCAAACTTTCACGCTTCAAACCTCATGGTCTTCAAAAGGGATTCTCATGCCACCTTCGAACATGTTTATTCTCTACAAATCACAATTTGGGGCTAGAAACGTTTGGGATTGGGTCTAGAAAGTGTCCGGTTTTTATCTCAGCTTTGAAATTCTGAGCCCGCTGTGGTCTGCTGCTACTAACTATCTTCTCTGCATCACCAAGTGAGTGAGGCTGCCCTAGTGTGGAAGGATAATCCAAGTCCCAGGATGGACCCAAGCTGCCTTAAGAGGAAGCATGAGGGTGAGGTCAGGAATCAACCACCAAGAGATGGCCATCTTTGATCGTGTAATCATTGGTACGGAAAACATCGAGAATATTTGGGATCTTTTTAGCTACTGATGATTTTTAAGTTATCTGCGATTTAATGAATTAGCCTGCCTGGGAAAAAAGAAAATCAAGAAGGAAAGATCCTAGCTTTCGTAGTTCATACCAGCTTCTCCTGATTTGACCGTTTACTTCCAAAATATTAGCTGAATAAATGAAAAATGTTTTCATTCTGTAATTACAGATCAAATCGGTAGATTTCAAAGGAAACATGGATTTTCTTTTAGTAAAAGCCTATTTTTATACCCCCCAACGAACCACTTAGTTTCTCAAAACATCTTTGTAGTAAAACTGCTGGACAAAAAGGTTACAAAGCCCTATTTGTAGTTGATCTTTTTTCCTCTTGCTAAGATACTTCTTGATAGTTTTTGATTAGCAGATACGTGATGTGTCTTTAGTGTGTTTTTGCTATTAATATGGAGAATTAAAACGTGGATTTATATTACCTTAAATTGGAAGAAAAAACAATCCAATAAGTTCACACTTGCTTGTATCTCTAATTCATTATATATGCATATATACACGCATACATATACATTATACGCACACATAGAGAGAGAGAGAGAGAGTGTGTGTGTGTGTGTGTGTGTGTGTGTGTGTAGAAACCTGGCCAGGTCTTACCTGATATAAATTCATTTGTCAGCAAAATTACTTGATGCAAAAATATTTTTAGTCTTAATTTGTTCAGCTTGGGGTGATTATTCAGACTTCTCCTTTAGGTATATTAATGTGCTTAATAACAGGATATTGTCCCAGAGCTCTTTGAAAGTGTTTTGTAATATACTCTACAGTATCTGCTCTGTATTACTCTTGTAAAAAGTGAAAAATAAGTCAGAATTCCAAAATACCTCCAGCTCCAAGGATTTCAGATAAAGGACTGTAGATCTAGATTTATAAAACCTTAAAAATATACACACTAGAGGGGCTCCCGCGTGGCTGAGTCGGTTAAGCATCTGACTTCAGCTCAGGTCATGATCTCATGGTTTGTGAGTTCGAGCCCCGCGTCTGGCTCTGTGCTGACAGCTCAGAGCCTGGAGCCTGCTTCGGATTCTGTGTCTCCTTCTCTCTCTGCTCTTCCCCTGCTCATGCTCTGTCTCTTTCCCCTTCAAAAATAAATAAACTTCAAAAAAACTTTAAAAAAAAGCGTACACACTAGCACACAACACAATGTAAGCACCTAATAAAATAAATATAAAAATAGCTTCACAAAGTCTTTTATATGCATGCCATATATCTAATATCCATTATATATTAATAACTGTAAGTAATAATAGCATAACATATAACAATATATGACTTAAGAGTTGGGATTAATGTCATTTTAAGCTTTCAGCATCAGAATAGATCATTTTACCCTAAAGAAATCCTATATTTTGCAATATTTATTGCATAAGTAATAAACAAATAAAATATATCATATATATACACATTTGTTTGTGTATATACATACATATATATGAGAGAAACATATATATACACACATATATGTAAAATATGTGTGTGTGTGTGTGTATATATATATATATATATATATATATATATATATATTTCATCTCCCAACTGGTTCAAGTTTTGCTCCATCCAATGGTGATGTTTCTCTTCAGTCATAACTTTGGAGATGCCTAATCTGCATGAAAAAATGCATTATGTGGTTTGAAGATCACGGGCATTTCTCAACACAAAGCAATTATTGATAGAACACAGGATGCACGTATTATCTCATTCTATATGAGGGATGGACATATGAAAAAAAAATGTATGCCATGTAGATGCTGCAGGAACAAAAACGTATCTTACTCATGGAAATTGTGCAGGTTCTTCCTATCAGCACATTTTTAGTCGATAGCCATAGAAAAATACATTAAGGTTCCAGATGTGAATTTGGAACAATTAATTTTGGATCAGTAGCGCTGAGTGATATCAATAAATATCGAAGTGATTTTAGAGTAGGTACATGGCCTGCCACTCGGAGGATGTACAACTTCTGCTTGTCTGCTATACCCAGGCAAGTAATAACACAAAAAACATGAATGGCAAAGCAAGTCTAGAACTATAGACTTTAAACAAAGAAGTTTTGGAATACACCTTGATTATTCAGAATTGTTTCCAATGATTATACCATATAACTCTATATTTTGGATACAGGTATATATAATAACGCCCACAATTGTATTTTTCCTGTTATTTTAAAGTATCTTCTTGAAATGCAAGTTTGAGTCTGCCTAGACAAGTTGAGGCAATCTCATTATTTGACAGATTGCAAAATACTAACGGCTGGTTATACTTTTTCTTTCTATTGAGAATCTTTAAGAAAGTTCCATATATTTATTTTTTTCTATATGAGATAAATGCATTTCTCTTATTCACTGCAGGGTATACAGAAAGTCTTCTGAGGGTGTCCTTTTAAATTCTTTTCCACATACCGTGATTTCTCATTTTAAAAGTTCCATATATGATATGTTTTCACTCATATGTGGATCTTGAGAAACTTAACAGAGGACCATAGGGGAAGTGAAGGGGAAAAAAATAGTTACAAACAGAGAGGGAGGGAGGCAAGCCCTAAGAGACTCTTACATACAGAGAAAAAGTGAGGGTGGATGGGGGGAAGGGGAAAATGGGTGATGGGAGCTGAGGAGGGCACTTGTTGGGATGAGCACTGGCTGTCGTATGTACGTGATGAATCGCGGGAATCTACCCTAAAAATCAAGAGCATATTTTACACATGTATGTTAGCCAATTTGACAATAAATTATATTTTTAAAAAAGTTCCAAATATTACTTTATGTGTGGGACACTACATTTTGCTTTTGGCCAAGAATTTTAAGTCTCTTTACAAACACTAACAATTGCTGTAGGCCCGATAACAGCCTTCACATCACTCTGGGGCATGGAAATATTACATTTGCCCTTCCTGAGTGGAGTGATTTGGTCATTTGCAGGTATTAATTGGTGACAGTTCGGGGCATAAAAACTCAAGACTTCATTACTTCCCATGCGGAAAGTCATCAGCCCTCCTCTTTGTAGTTGAAAGAGTAGACTCATTGTATGCATTAGGCTTTATAGTCGCGTGTGGAATATAAACGTGTTTTAGTAGTGCTATAATCACAGCCCCTGGGAGCAGGAGTGAAATCCCTTTCTAAACCAGGTTAACACGGCCCCACCAATCAGGCTTGCAAGGGCAACATGGGTCCCAGAGGGGTAGTGAATGAACTCTGCTTGGCATGCATGAGACCTCTCCTTGGCAAGATGTGGGTATAACTACAAAACCTTTGACACTCATACCGGGCAATGAGCATTTATACAGTGTTTTACAATCATCAGTTTGTACATAAAACAGCCTTACAAGCTAGACATTATAGCTCCATTTCACGGTCGTGAAAACTAAGAAGACCATTTGCCCTTTACCTGAAGATGTGGCATAATCTTGGTTCCTAGTCTTCTTGTTGCCGATATTTATTTTAAAGCTGACATAAAGTGCTGAGTTGAGCGGATGGCTTCCATATTCAGGATGAAGAAACTACACACAAACTAATGGAACAATGTAAGTTTTAAGAATTTAAAGCCTTCCCTATGTCTACAGAACTGCATTGCTTAATGTACTCTCTCTAGTGGAGAGACCACAGAGGATGAGCTCTGTGGACCCCGTTTTCCCTCTGGTTTTAATATTGTTGCCACTCATTCTTCTTCATTTTCCACACACTGACTTCTCTCTTGGCATTTTTCATAAGCAAAAAGGCATAAGAATTGAATACAAAAATTCAAAAAGAGTTGGGTGGCAAACACCAAAACTGAAGTCATTTCCCTATTCAAATTGTACTTTATTGTATGAACTTCAGATTGGAGAAACTAACTTGGTTGCCCGGTTTTAAATTGTCAATTTAATGTTAATTTTTTTACTTCATTTTGTATCTATAGGAGATGATGGGTGTCAACTAAACATATTGTATTAACCATTTTGCAATACAGATCTTCCTCAACTTACCGTAGGTTTGCATCCTAATCAACCTGCTGTAAGTTGAAAATATCATGTCAAAAATGCATTTAATACATTTAACCTGCTGAACATCATAGCTTAGCCTAGCCTACCTTAGATCTGCTCAGAACACTTACATTAGCCTATAAGTGGTCAGAGTCATCTAACACAAAACCTATGTTATATAATAAAGTGTTGACTATCTCATTACAATGAATTGGGTATTGTACTGAAAGTGAAAAACAGAATGGTTGGAGGCATATGACCAGTTGGAGGTGTTCTGATAACTAGGACTGACTGAGTTAATGTATAAGAGAATCTGCCTTAGATTGTGAGGTGAACCCACTTCAAATTAACCATCGTTTGGAGGACAGAGGTATGGAAATACCCTATGTGTAAAAAAGTATTAGACTGAGGAATACACCACTCTCTCTCATGCTTTTTATCTAAGCTGTTTGATAAGTTTTGTCCAACTATTAAAGTGGCAACATAATCAGGGTCCTCGATGACTCCAGGCCATGGACAGCTGCTGATTCAAAACATGATACTTTAGATATTTGACTATGATGAGCAGGTTGTTTCTTGTTACATTAATTAAAATGAATTTGAAATGATACACCATATAGAATGTGATCATATACTGTTTAGGATAAGCAGCCCTCCATCAGGAAATACTCAAGTCTGTTTTTAGGAACTTGAGAGCTATCTCCTATCAAAAGTTGAGTTATGATAGGTTGAATGTTGCAGACTCCATTAAGTTAATTTTATATTTTTTTACTCATACATTAAATATATATTATATATATAATATATATATATATAATCTGTAAGGTGCCTTTCTAGAAATAAGATGTTTTTGGGGCGCCTGGGTGGCTCAGTTGGTTAAGCGTCCGACTTCAGCTCAGGTCACGATCTCATGGTCCGTTAGTTCGAGCCCCGCGTCGGGCTCTGGGCTGATGGCTCAGAGCCTGGAACATGCTTCCGATTCTGTGTCTCCCTCTCTCTCTGCCCCTCCCCCGTTCATGCTCTGTCTCTCTCTGTCTCAAAAATAAATAAACGTTAAAAAAAATTTAAATAAAAAAAAAGAAATAAGATGTTTTTTAATCCGATAGTATTTTAATTCTACTTTACATTCATTCACATTTTAACTGTGAGGGACTGCTAAATTTGTATCACCCATGGCTTCTCATTCTCATTTCAATAAAGAAATAAATCCTCCAGGAGAGTATCCTTAAAAGAAATTGCAAAACGAAAGGTTTTATAATATGGAGATCTTACAATGTATAGAAGTTCTCCACGATGAGATATATCCATCCTGTATAGAATATTAGTCTTATAATGTGTTAATTTCAAGTGGAGTGCATTAATATTTATTTATAACATTTAGATTCCTGTACACTTAAAGAAAATGTTTAGTATGGGCTTTGCCTATAATTATACAGCACCTTTTATGGAACCACTTGCATTTGCCACCTAGATCTTGCTTGTCTCTGGCTTCATTTTTAGTCCAGTTTCCAACCCCTCTTTGTTTGAAAATTCATTCCAATAAGTAATAAAAAAAAGCTACAATTTGGGGTGACGTCTTATGTGCCAGACACTATAGTAAGTTCCTTGTATGTATCATTGCATTGATTCTCACAACTCAAAGAAGAAGGAATTATTATTTCTATTTTAGGGAGTGGAGGTACAGAGAGATGAACTCTCTGGCTTATGATCTTGTTTAGAAAGTGGCAGCTCCAGTCTGATATCAAGTCAGACTGATACTAAAGCCCATGTTTTTCACCCCTGCATTATTCTTATGTCAATCCATCTTTGTACAAGGTAATTTTGAAGAGAACAGAGAAGGGGTTAGGTTGAAGCAATAAGTTATCTAACCTACTAGAGTCTTAAGTTATTTTCTAAAAAATGGAAATAATCTCAACAGTTTGTGAATCCTCACAAATCCTTGAGGGGTGTGCCTGGAATCTATTATGTCAATAATACTCAAATTTGGAAATACACCCACTAATTCAACAAATACATACTGAACACCTAACTGATCTGAGAAAGACAGGTGTCAGATACACATGACCAAGACCAATGAGAACTCGGCTTCCATGAGTCTTGCATTCTGGAATGGAACTAATAGTTAAAAAGCAATCCAAGTGTCATTAAGATAATTTTGAACTGTGAGGAGTTCAAGGGAAAAAAAATAGAATGAGGTGACAGAGAATGGTCTATACAGAGGCTGTTTTTATGAAGATGAGAATAAGCTTCTATCATCCAGAACTGTGAAGCTAAATGACCCCAAACAAAATATATAGATTTTAGATTTTATATAAATATATAAATACATTTTATATTTGTGCAAATTTGGCATTTCCTTCCTTCCTTCCTTCCTTCCTTCCTTCCTTCCTTCCTTCCATATTTACTTCCATAGCAAAATAATGTTTTGGATTACTGTTAAAATTACTGAGATGCCTCCACAAATACTGGAACACAGCTGATGGCCCAGGAAGCTTATCCTGTGATTTTCAGTATTCCTCCTCGTTCTGTTGGAGGGCAAAGCATTTGAGAAGGGATTAGTGAATATCCAGTTATTGGTAGGGGTACACACTCCACTCTTCTGTGAAAATCTTTCCAGAGAGTGTTAACAGAATGAGAATGGATTTAACAACTTATAAGTTGTTCACAACTAAACCTTTATCCATCCTTAAATACACACAATATTCTGTACTCCAAAGCAGTAAAGACGGGACATACCTGTGAGATTCTCTCTCTCTTCTTGAAAACTATGTATGTGTACACAATTATGTATTGGTCTTTAAAATTTAGCAGAACATAAACAGTGTTCTAAAATATAGCACATAAGTCCATATAAGATATATCAGACAGTGCTGGGACCATATCTCAACAACGTTTGGGCATAAACACACATAAAGGACTTTCCATTCCTAAATGGTTCATACGATAATGGCTTTACCACAAATGTAAGGTTGGCACCTATGTTGTTTAAATTTTTAAAAATTAAAAATAAAATCATCGTGGGGCTGGAAACTGTCATCTTTTCAGTTCCTTAGCTTGGATGGAAGACTTAATTTCCAGAGTTGTAGCACATTTTTCATATATTAAACTTGGGACTGTTGATTGTCTATTTTCCTCCAAGGAAAGCTTCATGGGCATTTGCCTCTCCCCCAGATCATCATCATTGATTCCATTTAGCCTCTGACTGTGATTACTTGCAGCTGGGGTCCATTTGCAACAACATTTTTATACGGTGTACAAGATTAGAGCAAACAAACTACTTTGACTACAGTATTCTCCAATTACATTAATTTCATCCACTGATGTCTTTATTTCCTTCCTTTCCAATTTAGCTGTGTAATGTGAAAATTGGCCCTATTTTTGTGCCTATTATGATGTTCTTAATCCTCTCTTTCTTCCCACATGATGTTAGTTGCATAAGAGGACTTCACAAACAAGCTCTTATAATGGGAATGAGTAGATTTTCCTTCGTGTGGAGGAATCCCAAAATGAAGAATCCAGTTAACCCTCCAAACTGAGAGTTGGAGGGCATATGTCTTTGACATCTATTAAGAAAGTGTATAGCAGTAATATAATCTATGTCACCTAAACTTAAAAGCTTTCCATATCTCAGAACAGAATCACAGTAGTTTGAGCTGATAAAGTGGAGAAAGCTGTCCAAGGAATCATGGGATTGAGTATAGCAGACTCTGAAGAATTAAAAAGAGAAAATACAAAAATTGAAAAGATAGAAAAGGAATAAAAAGAAAGAATAGATAAAGGGAATATTTAAATAAGAATAAAAAATAAACAAAAAAATCCTGTTGCATATTCTGTCAAGTTGTAGAGAATCAGGTTGGTGCAGTCTACCCCCTGGACAACGATACATGAACAGACGGGAAGACCTCCTACAAAAAAATACCACATCAGACAAATAATGGCCAAGATATAATTACAATGAGACTCATATGTTAAGATTCAAGGAAAAAAATTAAATACGTGTGCTAAGATACTTAGTGCATATTGACAGTAGTTACTGTCAATTTTAATTGTCATTTGTCATTAAATTAATTTGTCATTAATGCCAAATTTAATTGTTAATTTAATGTTATTTCTTTTACTTCATTTTGTATCTATAGGAGATGATGGGTCTCAACTAAACATATTGTATTAACCATTTCACAATACAGGTCTTCCTCAACTTACCGTAGGTTTGCATCCTAATCAACCTGCTGTAAGTTGAAAATATCATGTCAAAAATGCATTTAATACATTTAACCTGCTGAACATCATAGCTTAGCCTAGCCTACCTGAGACCTGCTCAGAACACTTACATTAGCCTATAAGTGGTCAGAGTCATCTAACACAAAGCCCATGTTATATAACAAAGTGTTGACTATCTCATGTAATGAATTGGGCATTGTACTGAAAGTGAAAAACAGAATGGTTGTGTGGGTACAGAATGGCTGGAGGTATACTGATGGTCTACACTGGTACCATTGAAAGCTGTGGCTTCTGTCACTGCCCATCATGAGAGAGGACCAAATTGCACATTGTTTCCCAGGGGAAGATCAAAATTCAGAATTTGAAGTACAGTTTCTACTGAATGCATATTGCTTTCACACCATCAGAAAGCTAAAAAAAATCATAAGTCATACCATTGTAAGTTAGGGACTGTCTGTATGTGTAAATCGAAGTATTATGGCATATACCTTAAATTTATGTAGTTCTGTAGGTCAATTATATCTCAATAAAACTGGAAAAAATAGCTGTGATATGATTTATATGCTCAAGAAAGAAGTAAAATATAAATATTTTTGTTTAAATGTTAATGTATTTATTTATTTATTTAGTTTTGAGAGACAGAGAGGGAGAGCGAGCATGAGTGGGCAAAAGGCATAGAGAGAGGGAGGCCGTGAATCTGAAGCAGGCTCTGTGCTGTTAGCACAGAGCCTAACATGGGGCTGAGGCTTAACCGACTGAGCCACCCAGACACTCCCAATATAAATATTTTTGCAATTAAGAAAAATAGTGTAGCACTCATTATCATATATATATATATATATATATATATATATATTTATATATACACATACATGTTATTCTCAAGTTAGTTAACATACAGTGTAGTCTTGACTTCAGGAGTAGAACCCAGGGATTCATTACTTACATATAACACTCAGTGCTCATCCCCAAAAGTGCCCTCCTTAATGCCCACCATCCATTTTCCCCCCATCAACCCCCAGTTGGTTCTCTGTATTTAAGAGTCTCTTATGGTTTGCCTCCCTCTCTGTTTTTATCTTATTTTTCCTTCCCTTCCCCCATGATCATCTGTTAAGTTCCTCAAATTCCACATATGTGATATCTGTCTTTCTCTGACTTATGTCACTTAACATAAGTTAAGTGGAACTTCCAGTTCCATCTACATTGTTGGAAACGGCAAGATTTCGTTCTTTTTCATCACCAACTAGTATTTTTAATCACCAAGTAGTATCACCATTGGGTAAATACTGTTCAATCAGAATTCGAGTATTTTGCTGGTCTGGCATGTGGTATCACATGACTTCCTGGTTTGTTCTTTTTTGTTTTTTTTTTTAAAGAAGATTATCATGGGGTAATTAGAAGAACTGTATAAATATGCCAGTTCCATGTAAATGTGTTATATAATTATATTTAATACTTTAGATAACATTAGAATTTTTTCATGCTGGGAAATGCTTGTAGTCAGTCACCCTGGACCTAAGGTTGGGAGACAGGCTGTCTAAGCTCCCTCATGCATTAGTTTTCTTCTTCTTCTTTTTTTTTAATGTTTATTTACTTTTGAAAGAGAGAAAAAAATGTGGGTGAGGGGCAGAGAGAGAGGGAGACCGAAGATCCAAAGTGGACTCTTCATTGACAGGAGAGAGCCCGATGCAAGGCTGAAACTCTCAAACGGTAAGATCATGACCTGAGCCAAAGTCAGATGCTCAACCGACTGAGCCACCCAGGTGCCCCTAGTTTTGTTTTTGCTCACTCTGACAAAGTACTCTCAGACTCAAGCCTCACTGTTCAAACAAAAGTCAGCCTGATCGCTGTGACGTTCCTACACTATGGGTAAGAGTCGGGGACAACTCACATAAACAGTGAAAATTAGGCATTTGTACCCAGATTTGAGTGACCTCAGAGTCAGTGCATTTATGTTTTAGTAATTATGTACCTCAGTTAAAACGCTATGACTCCAGCATTTGTGTTTGCCTTGTAAAATCAGAAAGATGTGTTTCTTCACTCTCAGTATTGTAGTGACAGATTTATAGAGACTTTGACAACAATTTCAAGAGTTTAGTGTTCTATCTTTCTGGCTGCTTCCCTCCATTATTGTGACTAGAACACTGAAAGAAATGTGCAGTGGGTTCCAGGGCGCTTGGGTTCAAGTTCTAACTCTGCTACTTACCAACACCGTACCCTTAGAAGAAAAGCTGCATTTTCCTGATATTCATTTTTATTTGGCTCTTTCAAGGGATTGATGAAAGGATCTATGGCGATAATATATGTAAGGATGCTTAGGAGATACGGAAATCTTGCCAAAGCCTACTACTTGTAATAATCAGGACGTACACAAATATGCCACTTAAAATGACGCTCTGGTCTTTATAGTAGAAAGCATCTATTACACTCTAGTTACAACTATCCGAGTTGTATTTGTAAAAGCAAATAAAATTCTTGTTGTTATTGGAACTGACCATTAGCATTCTAGTATAAGGAGGAAGCCCTGTAACAAACAGGAGTCCTTGAACTTGGGTTCTTGCCCCTGGGTTCTGGCTCAGTTCTACCCAATGACAAAACAAAGACTTGAGTCTCAATTACTCCTCTATAAGGCAAAAGATAAAGCTATATTCCAGCGGTTAGGTTTTCCTCCCATTTTGTCTCTATGTTTCTAATAATGTAATTGTTAACAGAATAAAGTATTATTATTTTTAAGGTAGGTGATTTCTTCTTTAACTCCTTCTTCTCTTTATCTTTCCACTTCCCTTCATTTCTTACTGGATTCTGGGTTCCTGTGAGAGTTTGTATTTGAGGGTTTATAAAAAATACCTATAAAGAAATATAGATCTCCGCAATCTTGATGCTTCGATTTCTTCCACAATTCATAAATTGTTTCTAACAAATCTTACATTATGACAATTGAGTAACTTGTAACATTTTTAATGGCATTTAAAAAAGTAATTTAAAAAAAATTAATTTAATTTTTTTTAATTTTTAATGTTTATTTTTGAGAGAGAGAGAGCATGAATGGGGGGGGGGGTGCGGAGAGAGAGGGAGACACAGAATCCGAAGCAGGCTGCAAGCTCTGAGCTGTCAGCACAGAGCCCGACGCGGGGCTCAAGCTCACAAACCACAAGATCTTGACCTGAGCTGAAGTCGGACGCTTAACCCACTGAGCCACCCAGGAGTCCCATAAAAAAAGTAAATATTATAAAATGAGAATTGTAAGTTATAAGAAAAAATAACAGTTTATTATAAAACCGGTCCCCTGCCTGACTATTCAGTTAAGGTAATTTTTTTTTTTTTTTACTTTATCATTTTTAACCATGTGAAAACTTGCTCTAAAATCCTGTGAAGGGGCACCTGGGTGGCTCAGTCAGTTGAGCGTCCGACTTCGGCTGGGGTCAGGATCTCTCAGTTTGTGAGTTCCAGCCCCGCGTCTGGCTCTGTGCTGACAGCTCAGAGCCTGGAGCCTGTTTCAGATACTGTGTCTCCCTCTCTCTGCCCCTTCCCTGCTCATGCTCCGTCTCTCTCTGTCTCTCAAAAATGAATAAACGTTAATTTTTTTAAATTAAAATAAATAAATAAATAAGATCCTGTGAAAACTTGCCCCACTTTTATTCCTTCCTCCAAGTCTGAAACCAGTTGTAACAGTTCTTATGGCATCCTTTGCAAAGCTCCCAAATGATGATTTCTCCTTCTCTATGGTTTTAAACGGGTTTGGCACCCTGACATCATAAGTTAAAAGACCATTAATTATAGTTTCACAAATAAGACCGCCTTTGATTAGGTTTAGGATGATATTATATGAACTCATACACACAATCCATATTTAATACTCAAGATCAATACAAAACCACTGCCAAAGTTTCCCTTACTCCACCCACTTTCAAGTTTTTTCTTGCCTGGATCTTAAACTTGTCTGATCCACAAGCAAACATTTTTATTCCCAGTTAAACTCATTATTACACTGAAAAGTTAGTTGTGAAATTTCACTTTGGATTCTTTTTTTTTTAAATAGGAACTTTTAAATGAATGGATAATGTGTTCCTTTCACACTCATGGGCAGATTTCTGTTTCAAGATTTTCACACATCTTTTTCCTATATCATATAGATAGTACCATGGCTTGGAATTCACTAGTGAATATGATTGTAGAGTCAGTCTTCAAAGTCCCCATTTTTCTCTCAGCTTCTATTCCCTCCAACACACCCTAAACAAGCCAACATAAATCACATAAATGGAAGAAAGCATTGAATTTAGACCTCTAGGTCTTGGAATCCAGTCCCAGCTACAGTGGAAACTACTTGGAAAGCCCTGGAGCTTTTATTTAATTCTGCAAATTCATAATGTCTGGATGCGGTAATCTCTAAGGCACCTTATACACTACAGTTTTTGATTCTATAACTCCTGTTGACACATTTGATTTCAGTCAATTATAATATCTCAGTCCATATTCCTTGCCTAGAAAATATATCTACTCCCATCCTATTTTTATCCACCGTATCAAAATGTTCTACTACTGTATATTGCCAGGCTATATAACCTATTCTCCCTTAAATTATAATTATCACAATAATCTAATGATCAATCAAATCTACCACTATAAGTATATTCCGTATACATGCATTGTTATTGCTTATTTTCTTTCATATTATCCAATTCTCCTCTTTAAAAATTGCTTTTGAATGTATCATTCCCTCAAAGTTTCTTTTGCAACTTTTTTCTGTTCCTAATAAAGTAGGCATAATAAATGTTGAATGAAGTTTGGGATTAAATTACCTTTAAATATCAATATGTTAATAATTACAGCAGGTAGTATGATATTTTGGTTTTTACTTTTTAAATATTCTAATACTTAGGCATATTGTTTGAAAACTTCATTATAAAGAGGATGGATGATATTATTTGTCTAAGGAAAACATCAGGTTCTACTGATTAACTTGAGCAATAATACATACTTAACTCTGAAATTAGAATTCAGAGCTTATTTGCAACAAGGATGCATTCTGCGAGAGAGATTTTACAGTTGTCATGAAAACAGAAACAAGCATATTATAAAGATATATATATATGTATAATAAATTTCTTATGTTTATTTATTTTTGAGAGAGAGACAGAGTGCAAGTGGGGGAAGCAGCAGAGAGAGAGGGAGACACAGAATCCAAAACAGGCTCCAGACTCTGAGCTGTCAGTACAGAGCCTGATGCAGGGCTTTAACTCACAAACTGCGAGATCATGGCCTGAGCCAAAGTCAGATGCTCACCTGACTGAGGTCCCAGGCACCCCATATAAATATGTATTTTTTAAAGGAGATGAGAGAGACCACATATTCTACTAGAAAATCATTGGTTCATCGAGGAATTAAGAGACAGTTAAAAGAAGAAAAAAAGAAAGATACAGAGCCAGAAAGTCAGGATGTAAAAGCTTGACCCACAATATGAGAGAATGATTATGTCTTTTAAAAAAGAAAGAAAGAATGAAAGAGAGAAAGAAAGAAAGAAAGAAACAAACAAACAAAGAAACAAAGAAAACTGAAAACTCTTTGAAAAGGGCACAGTGACTTATTCATCTTTTTATGTCAAGTCCTGAGCCCAGTGTTTGACACATTGTTGGTCCTCAATATATAAAGTGAATTCAGAGAAGAAAGGATTCTAAAGCTTGGTATCACATACATAATCTGCACTTGAGTTTATCTGGTTAGTTAAGTACTTAAACTTTGAGGAATCTATTCAGTTAGGTACTTACACTAGGACAAACATCTTGGTTTTTCTCTTCTAACTTCTTAAGATAACATTTTTTAATATAAACAAGATCATTAACCTACTGAGCTAATGTACACACTAATGTATAGTAGAAATTTTCTACTATAAAACTTACTGCAAACATGGGGTCAAGTATATCTATGTCCTAAAGTGGGTCATAAAACCGTAGACATTGTATATCTTTTACAATAGTTTCATGCAACTCAACCTAAAATGTAATTAGACAATTCTGAGGCAGTAAAATATGTAGGTGTGTAAAACTCAATTAATTTTGCTTTACCTACTTCTTGTAGAGAAAGACTTTATGAGGAAACTTTAATTGGAATTCTGTTCGATGTAGAAGAAAGGACCATGACTTCGGAGTCAGTGAGACCTGGGTTTGAACACAAGAGCTCCCAAAGAGTCATGTAACCTCATTAAAACTAATTAATTTTCTGAAATGTAGTTTACCCATTCATACAGTAGGATTTTCTTATGGCATACTATATGGACTAAAGAGAAATATTTATGGAAGATATATATCTAGGTCTATTACATATTTAAACAAAAGAAAAACAATTTAAATGAAGCCTTTGTTAAGATAAACTAGTGTTTCAAACTCAAGATAGTCTCTCTACCTCAGTTAAATTCCCAAGTTATCTTAAGATGTCTTAAAATGAAGTCAAGATATTAATCAGGTAGTAGGAAGGACCTGAGAAAGGGGAATGAATAAGTCATCACACACACACACACACACACACACACACACACACACACACACAACCAGACATAGCCTTATATTATGAATGCTAAATTATTGTGCCAGGAGAAAGGAGGTAAAACATGCTGGGAAATGATTTCTTCTCAAATAATTAATTCCCTATCATTTAAAATGATCAAGAGACAATGGAAATTTTATGTTCTAAATACTGCTAAGAGACATTCTACTTTGGATTGGCTGAATTACATTTAATATCTCTTCTAAAATCTCAAGTTCTACAATTGTACAAAAACTTAAAAGCTCAGTTTAGAACATCAAGTGAAGTATTTTTAGTTTTGCAAAACTTACTTCAAAGAAAATGAGCAGATTTCTATAAAGGGCTCAAATGATTTCTTAGAAATCAAATAGCTCTTGCACAAGAACTGTTTGATGACTTAACTATAAATGAATCAGAAACATATGGATTAAATTTCTCATGAAATACAATAAGAGGAGAGCAGTGCTTGGGAAAAATCTTCTTTTTGGGCTTCTTGAACCAAAAATCTTTAGAAAATTGTTCAAGATGTTTAAATGACCCCCAAAAGCAGTTGGATTTACTCTGGCCTGCTATAAGCAATTCGAAGCCTTTAATTTCCTTTTTTCTATTGTCTCTGGACAAAGTTCAAGTCAATTTTCTACCAGCTGTTGACTATCTCTGTTTAGTACAATGACTTTTCACTGTTGTTGTTTTGTTAAGTGTTTTTGTTTCTTTTACCCATTTGAAAAAAAAATGCCTTAAAAGTTTTGACTGTTAAATATTTCAAAATATTTGTCATTACTATTTAAATCTTACCCCAAAAAGTCTTCCTTTGCCAAATCATTTGACTTAAGGGTGGAATTCGTAATATCAAATTGGATTAGAGAGTTGACAAAATAGAAGGGCCTGGAAGCAAATCTCTAGGGGAAGTGCAATATTTGATGCAAATAACATTGGCTTGAGTATTTAATAGAGAGAATGGGAACTTAAAAATAAAAATGCCATTGGGAAATACCATCATGTTAAATCAGAAGCAGTGTTTCAGTTAAAATTTACCATGAATAACAGTATAAGATTCAGAAATTGACGCTCTTGTAAACTGTCAAAACTTTCCCGCATTATGAAATGAAGATGATTTACTTCATTGTACTTATTTTTTAATTCAATTCTTAGAAGTTTCGAAGTTTTCTTGTACACTTAAAATGGCATAAATATTAAAAATATTGTTTTCGACTTTCCTTTCAAAATGATACCCACCTCACATGCAAATTCTCAGCAAAGAAGATTTCTCATAGACCACAGCTCATGATTTGCATTCAACTTAACAATGTTTGAATGGTTAAGTGGACATTTAAACATATTTTGGGTGGCTCAACTGAATGCCTATTTAGCTATGGTCACACGCAAGGTTTTAAAGATGTTAATAAGTATTAGCAAGATGTTGACTATTATGAGCATTAGACTTGCAAAAGCATGTCTTCTGTAGTTAAGGTCATGAGGGTTTGGTGTGGACAGTACAGGGCAGTATAGATTATGTTGCTGGTGGATGTAAGACGGGGAAGAGACAGCTTGTGCTCATTTGATTAGAGCCAACTGAGGAGACCAAGGAATTCTCTAGATTGGAACAAAAAACGGCCACTGAATTACTCACTGAATTTAAAGTTGTGTGAGCAAACACACATTGCCTAAAGTAAGAATATTATGGGGTCTCTGCCCATGAGGATTTTCTTGCACATACATAATAATCAGGCTTTGCTTCACTGTTTTTCTTCCAACCTTCAAGCAAACAAACATAAAACTGCCATCCCAAACTCAATACTTATTGTAGGATCTTCTTACCCATCCAATTTTACACTATTGTTGTCTGAAAAAAAAGAATGCCTCACTCATTAACAAGTGCATTTGTGAAATCCATCGTTATTGCATTAGGAATATAATAAAAGAATATTTCAAATGCCGTATTAACTATGCTGTCTTAGTGTAATTTAGCAAGAAATAGCTCAATTGACTCAATCAGTGAAAAAAAAAAGCAGCACAGTTGTAGGTTCAGTTTTATGTCAAAGAAGAGTGTCCATATATAAATGTTTTACCAACTTGTGATCTGCTTATGGGATAATAATTTTGAGAAAAAAAAAAAAACACTAGTACCTACTCAATTTTATAGCTAAGTAGATTAATCTGGGGAGCCTGGGTGGCTTAGTTGGTTAAGTGTCCCACTTCAGCTCAGATCATGATCTCACAGTTTGTGGGTTTGAGCCTTGTGTCGGGCTCTCTGCTGATGGCTCAGAGCCTGGAGCCTGCTTCGGATTCTGTGTCTCCTTCTCTCTCTGCCCCTCACCTGCTCACACCTTCTCTCTCTATCTCAAAAGTAAATAAAATATTTAAAAAATTTTAAAAATAGATTAATCTGGACACAGGTTGTTTTAACATATATTATTGCTGGCCCATGCAAAAAAAAAAAAAAAAAAAAAAAAAAAAGAGAGAGAGAGAGAGAGAGAGAGAAAACAAACAAAAATAGAACAAAACAAAAACACAAATAAATTGGTTTGTAATCAACCAAAGAGTCAGTTAGATTATACATTCCTCAAGCCAAGTAAGAGTTTAATGAAGAGTCTTTGAAGGAAGAAAAGGATTTCTGTCATCTTGGCAATTATTTATTTTGCTAAAATTTATGTGAATATCAGGGGAGGAGTGGATGGAATGGTGGTGGAAACACTAGGCTGCCAAAGCAGGTCACTAGTGAATAGTTATTAAGATCTGCTGGAACCCCACATATCGTCCATCTAATCATTTACTCACTCATTAACTACTCATGCACAGAATTATAGGCCAGGCACTATGATAAGTACTACAGACATTGAAACGAAATAAAACCTGCTCTCTTGAGCTTACCGTTTAGTAAAAGAGAGTAGATACATTAGTTATAATGATGAAGCACTATGGTAGACGTATAGAGAAAGTACATTAGTAGCAAAAAAGGAGAAGTAATCTAATTCTACCAGGCGCAGGTGTGGGTTGTCAGGAAAGGTCTCAGAGTGGCAAATCCTAAAAGATGAGTAGTTGTCTCCCAAGTAGATGGAGAGAAAAGAAGTATTTCAGGCAAGGACACAGCTTGGGAAATGCACAGAAACAAGACACAACTTAGTTTGGGAAACTCCATGGACTTTGGCAGAGCTGGATTCCCAGATCCATCATAAATTTTATCTGCATCACCATGATACTGAAGGAGCACTGTATGAGTCCCTTTTTCTGTTTGATCTTTCGGTTTTCTTCCTGCTCTGGTCTTTGCCTTTGGGAAGAATATTTCCAGGATTCTTTGTTATTTAGCTTGGCATAGCCAATACGTGGCCAAGCTAAATATTGGTGCTAGTGGAAGACTGGAGGAGAGGGAAAGGAGAGAAGCCAAGCCATCACTCCCTTTCTTGCTTTCAGTGTGTGATATCTTTCCAAAAACACCAGTGTTTGTCTCCTCTGGAGCCCCAGCTACCATGAGACCACCCCTCCCTTCATGGTCGCAGACGATTCTGGAGAGGCTCTGACGTCTGGCAAGATCACAACCTCCATGGTACCTGGGCCTATGATGGCTGTTCCTATAGTTGCTTCTTGTTGCTGTTGTCAATCTCTGTGCTGCCTTACCATTTCCTCTTTAACCCCTCAGCTCTCTTGTCATCATTGCAAATCCCGACATTAAATTCCCTCTGCTTTTAAGAAAGGGAGTGATTTCTGATTTTTTGAATAAGCCTTGATTGATTCAGACACTAGCAGCCATTTCATACTGTGGTATACAAATCATTTTATTCTGTAGTTGCTGAAGAATAAATTAACATATCAACCATATTAAATCTCTTATTCTTGAAAAAAAAAATATATGTATATACACTAGCCCAAGATTCTTAGATTTTTGTCAGTCATGTCCATGAAGACTTGATTCAGGGAAACATTAAAGTAAACATCTGAATTATCTTGGTATTTTTATTTTACAATGCCATAAGAAAAGTGAATGGAACGATTTGTAGGCCTGACTGACAATACTCATGATTAAAAGTACTTGTCAATAACTCAGGAGCATTGTTAAGCTTACTCTGTCCTAGCTCACAGTGTCACTTTTTTAACACCTATTTCAGACTGTTCTAGCCAGTGCTGGCCCAAGTTGGCATCTCCTCTAATGTCCTACAGCTATTCCCTCTAGGAGCAAAAGGAGCCAAGGTTGGATGGCTGTGATTTAAATGGTGTTAAGGACGTAAATTAAATAATCATATTTTACTAAAGGATAGAGAGCTTTAAAAATCAATAATGCTGCCATCCAGCTGTCTCTCAAGTCTTATGAATAACTACCCGGTACTTTATGGAGCTTTCTTGTTGTAGTTGGAAGTTTCATTTACTGATACTAACTCTGTAAGGTATTATTTACCTTTTCAGGAAGGAATTTTAACTGAAATGTATTTAAGTACGTCTACTATTTCTCATCTGGTAGAATCATAACACTTGTCATTGGTTCTAGGAAATATTTATCTTATCATCTACTGTCATTAAGGTATGGAGGCGGTAGGGTCTCTGAAGGGAGGACTCCTATCACTTCCTGAGTTTGAAAGCTTTGCAAAGTAACACAGAGCACCGCACATGTACTCCAGAAATAAACATCATTGCTGATAAAGGTTAAGGTGGTGAACTAATTCGGGTGGAAGCCAAATGGATCAGATGGGAGAAATTCAGTATCTGGTGGATATTTCCACCCAGTTATAGTGACAGTGACCAGGGCTGGCTTCCCCATCTCACCACATCCCTCTATAGGGGCAGGAACTGCCTCAAGAAGGGCAAAATAAAGGGGCGCCTGGGTGGCTCAGTTGGTTAAGCATCTGACTCTTGGTTCCAGCTCAGGTCATGATCTCCCAGTTCATGGGATCAAGTCCTGCACTGGGCTCTGGGCTGATAATGCAGAGCCTGCTTGGGATTCTCTGTCTCTGTCTGCCCCTCCCCACCTCTCAATAAATAAATAAACTTAAAAGGGGGGGGGGCAAAATAAAATGTTTATTCTCTGTGGTAACCTGAGCCCCAAGAGGAAATTTTGGAAGTCAATCCACATTCCCCAGGGCAAAGTGAGTAAAGGAAAAACAAGAAAGTCAGGATTTACAGCCAACTAAGCTTCCTCTACTTATAAATAATGCTCAGAAGTAGAGGAGAAACATTCACCCCAAAATGCAGCAGACAAGGATGTCCAATATAGCTATACATATCAGAAAATATATCAATGCTAGTATATGCTACATGTTAATCACTGTTTTAGGAGACTTTTGCTTATATTAACTTGTTAACACTCAAAAGCACCCTATGAGAGAAATAATTCTCTTAATCCCATTTTACAGATTTGGAACTAGAGACACAGGTTAGGTGATATTTTTAAGATAGTACATCAATGGAAGAGCTGGGTTTAAATTCAAGCGATCTGGCCCTACAATCTGTCAACTTCAACCCTACACATTGTATTCATTCCGTAACAATACATCAGCTTTAAAAGAATACAGAATAAGCAGAAATTACTTCTACATGGGTTTTCTTCATGGTGAAGGCAATCCTTCCAGATAATGAGTAGGATGCTTCTCCATGAAGTAAAGTATTTCGATAAGGAGGCAACAACCTTCAAAAATACGTGGCAACGGAAAAGCCTGTGGTAAGTTCAGAAGGCAATGAATAAGTTAATTTGATTTCAGCTGAAATTTTAAATAGTAAATTAGTGGAAAATTAAGTTTAAGCATTTTAGTTAGGCCAGATCCTACATAGGGTTCATAGACCAATTCTACATGGATCAGGACTCAGGTTTTATCCTGCCGGATGTGTCTATTCAAAAAGAATTTGTAGTGGGATCATGCCAATGACTTAGAAACGTTATTCTGGTAGAAGATGAGGAAAGTAAAATAGATAAGCAGAAAATGTCACAACTTAACATGATTATCAGAAGCCACAGTCTTTAATATTAACCTTCATGTTGTCAAATAGATGATCTAGAAGAAGAGATGATAGAATGTTGATGTTTATGAAGGTAATAGGTGGGTTTTCAGGAATTGAAGAAAGACATCAATACATAAATGGTAAGAACCATTTGAGAATCAAACAGCTTAGACAAAAATAAGTGCCTCTCTGGATGTTTGGTGTTAAAATAATAGAATATTGAAGAAAAACGTTAAAAGTTATTAGAGAAAGAAAGATTATATTCAAGTGTTTCTTTTTTTCTTAAGACCTAGAGAATGCAAGTGGGGGAGGGGCAGAGAGAGGAGGAGAGAGAGAAAAACAAGCAGGCTCCACACTTTTTTTTTTCCTTTTTTAAAATTCAGGTTAGTTTAAATTCAGGGTAGTATTGATTTCAGGAGCAGAACCCAGTGATTCATCACTTTCATACAACACCCAGTGCTCGTCCCAACAAGTGTCCTCCTTAACTCCCGTCACCCATTTAACACATCCCCACTTCTCTCCCCTCCAGCAACCCTCAGTTTGTTCTCTGCATATAAAGGTCTCTTATAGTTTGTCTTCCTCTCTGTTTTTGTCTTATTTTTCCTTCCCTTCCCCTTTCCTTGGATCCTGAGCCCACAAACCCTGAGATCATGACCTGAGCCGAAACCAAGAGTCAGGCTCTTAACCGACTGAGCCACTCAGGTGTCCTGAAAGATTATATTCAAACTCAAACATAATAATATGACATTTGGAAGCCATCTCACAAGAAAGAAATAGATGCCAGAAAACAATGGAATAATATCTTAAGTTGCTAAGGGAAAAATAAATATCAGCCTATAAATATTTACTCAAGCTATTCTGCAAGGTTGGGTATAAAATAAAAACATGTTCAGAGAGAGTGAGACTAAGAGATTTTACCAGTGGAAGAATTGCTATAGAATGTTTATTTTTAAAAAACAATTAAATAATAAGCATGGAGTCCCAGAAAAAAGACCAATAAAACAGAAAAATTGACATTTTAATAAATTAAAAGATTAACATATTAATATAACCTTTGGTGTCAGAAAGACAACCCTAAAATTTTGACTAATATCATTAATTGGGAATGTGCTAAATAGATACTTAAACAGAAAAGGTTCTGTATCATATACTATAAGACAATAGAAGTACAAAATAATTTTAGATTTTGCCTGAAAACTTTTACCTACAACTGTATGTCAAACATTAAATACTAACAATTAAAACAACAGAAAAATAATCTCTAGATTCTGAGCTACAAGAGGGATACAGGAATAAATTCCAAGATTTACCAAGCAGAAAATAAGTAAATACATGCTCAAATACACCATAATCGCAATAAATTAAAAAAAAGCTAAACTCACTACTTAAAAGGGTGAATAATTAGCTCAGATTTTAAAATACCTAAGGCAATAAATCCAACTCTATGCTCTTAAAAGTAACCCACCTAAAACAGAACTGCATAAAAGATTTGAAATCAAAGAAATAGAAGTGATAAATGCAGATGTTAATAAAAGGTAAGCTACTATAGCAATGGTTAATATCCGACTAAAGGATTTTAAGGTGAAGTGAATAAGGATAAAGAAATAAAATCCTGAACAGATAAAAACATTATCAGCGTATATGTATCTAATAATCTAGTATCAAAATAAATAGAGCAAAATCTGTCAGAATTAGAAGGTACAAATAGAAGTACAACGTCCTTATTAAGACTAAAAATGTAAACATATACACACACACACACACACACACATATGTGTGTGTGTGTGTGTGTGTGTGTGTATATATATATGTTTTCAAGTACTTGTTAAACACTACAGTCATTCTCAGCTGTTAAAGTGCTACCTATAGCCTGTAGTCAATGCTCACTTGGGCGTTATTATAGAAGTTGCTTTATTATTTTTTTAATTTACTTATTTTTATCTTTTTTAAACATTTACTCATTTTTTTGAGAGACAGAGAGAGACAGTGTGAGTGGGGGAAGGACAGAGACAGAGGGAGACATAGAATCCGAAGCAGGCTCCAGGCTCTGTGCTGTCAGTACAGGGGCTGGAACACAGGAACCTTGAGATCGTGACCTGAGCCGAAGTCGGACGCTCAACCAACTGAGCCACCCAGGCGCCCTAGAAGTTGCTTTAAACTACAATTCTGATGAGCTTGCAGGGCTGGTCATTGTGACAGTCTGTGTTATCCGAGATGAGGCTTCAACAGGACCTTGCAACCAATGTGCTCTTCTTCCAGTATGATGTTAAAACTCCTCCCTTAGAGGGGCGCTTGGGTGGCTCAGTCGGTTGAGCGTCTGACTTCGGCTCAGGTCATGATCTCACACTCCATGAGTTCGAGCACCGCGTTGGGCTCTGTGCTAACAGCTCGGAGCCTGGAGCCTGCTTCAGATTCTGTGTCTCCACCTCTCTCTCTGCCCCTACCCTGCTCATGCTCTGTCTCTCTCTGTCTCAAAAATAAATAAAAACATTAAAAAGAATTTAATAAAAAAATCCCTCCCTTAGAGAAGTGAGGTCCATGTTTCTTCCCTGTAAGGAAAGGAAAGCGACTGTAGCAGAAATGTCATTCTTTGGTGCTGTGTGATTTCAGAGGTTAAGTCATAAAAGACCATACAACTTCTGCCTGCTTCTCTTGAGATGCTTGTCCTGGGGACACAGTAAGCATGCTGGGAAGCCCAGGTCACATACAGATGCCACATGTAGGTGTTCTGGCAGACGGCCCCAGCTGAGGTCCCAGACATGTGAGGGGGAAGCTTTTTCTTAAACAGCCCTAGTGCAGGTCATTGTCAGATTGTAAATACATGAGAGAGCCAGAACCACCTTGTTGAGCTGAATCAACTCCCCAGCTATAAAATATATAGTAAAATAATCATTGCTGTTTTACCCACTGAGTTTAGGAGTTACTTGTGACACAGCAATAGATAACTGGAATATGCGGTGGCTAGTTTTGTCTTGATATTGTTCCCTCTTTGGGCTAAAATTCTGTTGGATATCTTCTAATTGCCTTGTACAAAAAAAATGACTGGTTGCTTTGATGCTTCCCGTTGGATCCTGCCAGAGATTCCCCTATACCAGTTACAATTGCTGAGTAATACTAATCACCTTCAACTTACTATTCTTTTTCTTATCCTTCATACCATTAAGAATATTACTTTGCGATGAAGCCACCAGCTAAGTGGTTCCCTGCTGATAAAAGTTTCAAGACACGATCAAATAATTTGCTTCATATTAAATTATAAGTGGCCACATCAGAAACTTAATAAGTATTTGCAATTTTTGTTTGTTTCAGTTTTGTTAAAATACAATTGATGTACAGCCCCATATAAGTCTAAAGTGTACAGAACAATGATTCAACATACATACATATATTTACAGAATGATTACCACAAGTTTAGTTGATGTTCATCACCTAAGTATTTGTAATCGATGTTAAAGGGTTATAATAATCGTCCTGAAGATCTGTGGCATGAGTTGGAATCATGAGGTTAAAACTCCTCCTTCCTACAAAAATTTGAGTATGAATTTGGAAAGGCTTTCACAATACATAGAAATACGATGGGGACTGGGGGAGGCACCTGAGTGTCTCAGACCTGAGCCTGATTTCAGCTCAGGTCATGATCTCACCGCTAGTAAGTTTGAGTCCCATGTCAGGCTCTGTGCTGACAGCTCAGAGCCTGGAGCCTGCTTTGGATTCTGTCTCCCTCTCTCTCTCTGTCCCTCCCCTGCTCACCCTCTGTTTCTCTCTCTCTCTCTCTCTCTTTCTCTCTCTCTCTTAAATATAAATAAGCATTAAAAATTAAAAAATAAATAAAAATAAAAATAAAAGAAATATGATGGGAAATTGACCTAAGTTTTCCAAGTGGAAACCAAGAAAAGGAAAGGCGCTGTCCATTTTTTCAGCTTTCTCTCCCATGTGTCAATTGTGAAGAAGTCATTATGGCTGGCACTAAAAGAATAAAGGTAAATAAATCCCCAAAGGAGAGCTCTGAGTCTCCTCCCCCCAAAGTGACAAGTTAGTATCAAATGGTAAAAGTGAATATGAAATGTAACGATGTGAAAGAAAATAATATGATCTTTCAGCTTACGGTAATTTGTAGGTGACAATTTTACTTTGTTTTCGTGTCCAAATGGAAAGACTGTACTCTTTCTCCTTGTTCTTTCTTTTAGGCTTTCTGCCTGTGGGTGTTACATATTTTTCCTTGCTTCAACTAACCATGTCTGAGCAGGACAGCTGACCTTCAAAAGTAAATACGATTAAAGCTGAACAAATCAGGTAATTACAATAAAAACGCGGCTTGACAAACAACCTCTGGACAGAATTACAGTTCCATATATACACTACACATTCAATTAAAGTGATGGGAAATGAGGAAACTAATGCCTTTTCCTCAGATTTTTAACGTGCCGACATTCTACATTCTGCCATGGATTCGTGAAGACATTAGGAGAAAAGAAAATTCACCAGTGAATTTATGCAGGGTCAGCGTCCCTTAAATGTGGAATGGCATTCTTCTTAGAGCCTGGCTGTGTCATTCAATTTCAAAGGAATTTTTATTCTGCCATATTCTAAATTCTTTACTCATATTTAACATGTTAAGGACCTATAATTGCATAAGATTTCTTATTATGCATGTATGACTTTCTCTTATCATAAGGATTCACTGCCATGTTTGTACTGGTATAATCACCTGTGCAAACCTGTATTTGACCAATGACAAATAGGTAGCTAGCTTACAGTTAGAATTAAATCTGCATGCATGTACATCTAACTCATCCTTATTTTCCTAAAAGCATTGTACACCATGATAATATAATAATTACATTATGTCATTAATTATATGATTAAATAAATATTTAATGAGCTAAGTGAAATCAACCTTATAATTTTACTTTGCCCTACTGAACATCTTAGTTTTATTATTATTTATTTATTTCCCCTCCTCCATAAAATTATACAGTGGAAAATCTGTATTTCATTGAAATTTTGTTTGGGCGGTTTGAGGTTTTATCAATGGAAGAAAATAAGGTCAAACCATCCAGTTTAAATTCTTTAATCCCAAACCAACATTTTGTTGTTGTGCTTGAAAACGATTTTCCTTCATTTTGTTTGTACTCTGTTTTTATAGCTTTGCATTGTTTAAAGCCAGCATAAAATCCTATATATTCATACTATGCTGGTACAGATACAGTTCTAGAGATATTTCTTTCAGGAATAGCTTAACCTGATTGATGTCATGGTGGTGGACCATGAACCTTTCCATGATGAACCAATATGAACTTTTATTATATCACCTTAAGTATAAATAAGGGCATTAGTCAAATTTGTAAATGAACCATCTCAAGAATCACTTTTTACAAACCAAAGTGCTCAGGACCATACCATCACATTTGCTAGAAAATTGGAGAAATGCTGATAAATCCTAATTTTTTTTTAATTTTTAAAAACATTTTTAACTTTTTAGAATTGACACCAATGTCTGAAACTCCAGGCTCAGTCATTGAACAGTAACAACAGTCTTTTCTCTCCTTTAAAAAAAAAATTAATGTTTTTAATGTTTATTTATTTTTGAGAGAAAGAGACAGACAGACAGAACACCAGCAGGGGAGGGGCAGAGAGAGAGGGAGACACAGAATCTGAAGCAGGCTCCAGGCTCTAAGCTGTCAGCACAGAGACCAACGCAGGACTCGAACTCCCAAGCCTTCGAGGTGTAAAATCATGGCCTAAGCTGAAGTCAGCCGCTCAACTGACTGAGCCACCCAGGATCCCACAGCAGTCTTTTCTCTTAATTGATGTTTCAAGATAAATTTGCTAACGGTCTTTATTTATTTTCTAGGCACTTCATAAAACATCTCTTATCTCACCAATTTAATTACTAGTGACTCATAAGTCAAATCTGTATCACCTTTTCCTTCAAAGCTTCCACATTTCCAGTAGGGCACAGATAATCAAGCTTCTAGGCCCTTATCTGCTTTTATCGGTATTGATTTTATTACCCTGAGCAAGTCATAACATTTCTCTGGCTTAGGAGGCCTCCCTGCTAACATGCAGGTAATATTTCCTGCCAACTTATCTTATGGGTTTGTTTCATTAATTGGATGAACCAGTGTATGTGAAACTACTTTGTAAAATGCTATAAAACTGTATGGTGTCATGATTATGCGTCTGTGCTCATTTAATAAATGCCCCAATTAGAAATGAGTACTTCCTGAAGGGGATATATATGTTATTGTTTAATTTGAACTTTAATCCCACCACTTAGAGGCTGTTAACAGAAGTTCCCCCATTAGCCAGTTATGTGATCTTAGATAAGTCCTTTCCCTTCTCAATTGTATCTACAAAACAGAGCTGCAAATAATTCAATTATACCTCAAAGGTCCCTGTAAATACTAAATGATATGAATGCCTATATCCATTTTTATATATCAGTACACAGTCACATAGAATATTTGTAATCAGAATTACATTTTCTAACATTTTATCATGAAAAATTGTAAACAGAAAAAAGTCCGCATACACACCATCTACTTAATATTTCAGTATAGTTTCTTTATTGTATATCTATCAATTCATTAATCTATCAAGACTTCATTTTAATAAAGATACAGAACTTTAGATCTGGAAAGACCTTAAATAGTTTGTTTTCTTTTTAATGTTTATTTATTTTTGAGAGAGAGAGGGCGATAACAAGTGGGGGAGGGGCAGAGGGAGAGGGAAACACAGAATCTAAAGCAGGCTCCAGGCTCTGAGCGGTCAGCATAGAGCCCGACGCAGGGCTCGAACCCACACACCATGAGACCATGACCTGCGCCGCAGTCGGACACTTAACCTACTGAGCCACCCAGGCGCCCCAAAAATTTAAATAGTTTTTAATCTAGTCCCTTCTTTTGATGGATGCTGTAACTGAGGACATAGAACGGGGGTAAGCTGCAAACTATAAGCTGCTCTTGGTTGAAAACCACTTTTCTGAAATGATTTTTGTTGATTTGAACAGATGTTCAAGCTTCAGCTACATGCCCCGAAATCATTTTTAGTAAAAACAAGCAGAATGGATTTTGTCCATATCTCCACTCTGTATTGGATTTTCTGTATAGAGAGCTGTATCTGCAAGATCAAAACTCATTTCTGCAACCTACCAAGCAATTTCTACAAGTGCATCTACCTTTCGGTGACAATCCACTTCTCCTAACCCTTCCCATCATGCCGTTAAGTATTAGCATGTGAAAAATTGCATCTGTCAGAAATGTAAAAATAATTATGCCCACCTTGGTCTTTTCTATTTAATAATTTGGGCCATGGATTGGTAACCTTTGTTTTGCCTACTGTGCAGTCATAAATTACTTTTATAGATCAAGAGAATTTGAACTTTCAAAAGTGCTGTTTTAGCTTAAAATGTTATGATTTAGATATTCTATTTATATAAGAGGAAACAAGTGACAACTATAGTAAGCATTTTTTTTTATTATTCTTTGTTCAAATTGTTGCCTTAGTGGGGTTTCTTACCTCAAAATAGTAGTATATCTAGAGGAGAGAGCTTGACTACATTATGTAGGCACCAGGAGTTTAATCACAAAAGGGGGTGCCTGAGTAGCACAGTAGCTTAAGCGTCCAACTTCAGCTCAGGCCATGATCTCACAGTTCATGAGTTCAAGCCCCGCAATGGGCTCTGGGCTGTCAGTGCAGAGCCTGGAGCCTGCCTCAGATCCTGTCTCCCTCTCTCTCTGCCCCTCCCCCACTAGTTCTCTCTCTCTCTCTCTCTCTCTCTCTCTCTCTCTCAAAAGTAAATAAGAACTTTCTTTTTAAAAAGATGAAATTTCTTAAGTCAGTCAGAGAAAGGCAGATATCATATCTTTTCACTCATATGTGGATCTTGAGAAATTTAACAGAAGGCCACGGGGGAAGGGAAGGGGGAAAAAGTTACAAACAGAGAGGGAGGGAGGCAAACCATAAGAGACTCTTAAATACAGAGAACAAACTGAGGGTTTGATGGGGGTTGGGAGGGTGGGTGATGGGCTTTGAGGAGGGCACCTGTTGGGATGAGCACTGGGTGTTGTATGTAAGCCAATTTGACAATAAATTATATTTTTAAAAGATGAAATTTCAATAAATAAATAAATAAATAAATAATCACAGAAGAAAGAATCTAGGACTTTCGAGGCAATGTAAATGGCCTACAATCTCATTAAATTACCACTTTAATCACTTAATATATGTGGACTTCAGGAGATCCACTGGAATCTTTCAATCACCTTCAATTCATATTATGATATTTGGAAAGCCATATAAGTTGTTTTCCATTAAGCTAGAAAGGGCTAGTGAATTTTTAAGTATCAATTGTAAGGTACCATGAGATAAGCATTCTAGATTACTATTGTTTTTTGCAGGTTATTGGCCTAAGAAGAAATAGAAGTCCATATAAACATTAAAAAAAAAAAAGTCTACCTTTTAAACTACTGCCTGTATTGACAGTTCATTATTTAATAATTTTATTGTTTTAAGTTTATTTATTTTGAGAGAGAGACAGAGAGAGAGCAAGCAGGGGAGGAACAGAGAGAGAAAGAGGGAGAGAATCCCAAAGCAGGCTCTGCACTGTCAGTGTGGAGCCTGACACAGGGCTCGATCCCACAAACCACAAGATCATGACCTAAGCCGAAATCGAGTCGGACACTTAACTGACTGAGCCACCCAAGCCCCCGTTATTATTTAATAATTTTAAATATGACAGTGTTTTAATCTAACTTTTAGCCATTGTAGGCTGTATTATTTAATAACTGGTTCAGTACTGTAGTATATAGTTTCTTTATATAAATGCAACTTCAGATGATAGACATAGACATAGAGTCATTCTTACCCATGCACTTTGTAGCTCCAGTTAGAATGTCTATAGTATAAAGGATTTATTTGAAAATGTGTTGCTTTTATTTCCTTATCTGATAAATGTGATATAATAATTTTTTCATGGCATTGTTTTATTCCTCCAAATTGCAAAAATCATCTTTCTCATAAGTTCCCTGATATTCCCACAAAGGAGGTAATTGCTGTACATTATCGATTGCATTTTGTTATTGGAGAAATCAAGGCATTAGTATAGGTCAAGTATTACTCGACCGTAGGCCAAACATTACCCGTGAAACGCATGGAAAAATCACTCAAGAAAGCCAATCTTCCACCATGCAGAGTATTGTTCTCTTATGTTGCAACACATCCGTCATTCAGCTTTTAGAAGCACCATTCAAGAAAAGCAGCATGATCCTTGATGATAAGGGCAGATCTGTTTTTCTGCCTAGGTTATAGCGTTGGGCTTACATTAAAAAAAAATTAATAAAGGAAGTGATAAGTGATTGTCCAATGAATAACAGAATGAAAAAAACACAGGAGTGATAAGGCAATCTAAGTGTGTCAATATTCAAAGCACTCAGAGTTTCAGAATGGTTGTGTTGTTTTGAATTTATAACCCTTTATTTTCTCTACTCTGTCTTTTTGTATTTATATTAATGGTGACCATACATCAAAGAGAGAGGATAATGCTGCCTATAGTTTACCTCATGCATACCCTTTGGTCCTGTTTATAAGAAATTCTCCACTATGGCCCAAGCAGGGACTAAAAGGAAATGGGAGTTGAAAAAAAAAAAAAAAATCATGAAATTCCAGCAGGGTGAGAACGGAATCTTATTTTTAGCACTGCCCCCTGAAAGCTGGAAAACCTGTATTACTTGAGATACCACAGCCTTAAACAGGGTGAATAATGACAAATGGCATGGAGAAAAGAAGTTTCTGAGAACAGTACCTTGGGTTAATTATCTGTCAGACCCCCTACCACCCCAAAATAATGCAAGAGTGTTCTAAGATTGGGTTAGCACTTAAGGAAAGAAAACTCACTTGCTTCCATTTCATGTAAGTTTCCCTGTTTGTTACCACATAGTGGTTTTCTTGTAACTTTGACATGGCAGATGTCTGGACATTGGCCAATAGCCACATCCTTGACTAAGATCTTGCAACACAATTTCCTTGGGAAATAATATTTGTTCATGTAGAACTCCCTCACTCGGCTTGGTTCAGTGCAATGGAAACAAAAACATTATTGTTAATTAATCTGTTTGCAATTCTATTCTGATCCACTGCTCTAAGAAATATTATCTCCGAAATCTTTGAATATAGTAGCTATTAATCAGTCTTAAGTGTTCATGTTTATCCTAATTCAAAGCCCTCATTTCACAAAATATTTCATGCCTTCTGCACACCAGTGATGAATAAGTTAAGTTTTCAATTGTCATGCAAGTTTGTTTGCTTTTTCAGTGTATTATGGCACATCACCTTTGGAAGTTTGACAAAATGCTGTTTATTTGTCTCCTGCCGGGATGCCTTGGTCTCCTACAGGGTTCGGTGGTTTATGTGATGTCATCAGCAGAGAGCACGCAGGGGTGTCGTATCAGATGGAAAAGGGGGATCTAAGACTTGACTGAGAGAATCTGAAAGCAAAACATATGAGCTAACCTTCCCTCTTACAGCCTTTATCTGGGACAGTCAGCATGAAATTAAGTTATGACCTATATAGCTTGACTGTACTGTATCTCGGGATGCAAACTTTGATCAAATATTTTTCTTCTGTGTAATGAAGACTAGCTTTCTTGCAATGGATTTTACCTACCTTTAAGAAGGTAGGACGGTTTCTCCTACCATTGAAAAACCACTCCCAGGAGCTACACGACATTTATTTACGTACAACATACAATTAGGGTGTGTGAGAGAAATAAAAGAATTCTCTTTTTCATCTTCTTTTTGCCCTCTTCCCTCAATAAATCCGGCTGCTTACCAAACAGTTGCTTTTGATCTGATTATTTTTAGTATCCATGTGAATGAAAGAGAATATGCTGTTTGTTAAGTGGCTGTAATAAACTAGAACACTGAAAATGCTGTTTCAGTGAGATTTATGTTGCGGTAGCTGGAGTATCACAATGAAGCTAGAATTCTCCGATGAGAAAAAAGGCAGCGTCCCTCTGGGAGTCGACTTGCTCAGTGGAGGGATGTACTCCCAGCTAGACCCCCGATTGCGAGAATACTGTAGTGCCTTGTTTTGTTTCCCTTGCTTCCTTGCTTGCTTGTTTTCCAGCTTAGGAAGAATCCTGGAGTCTTAACTATTCTGATGCTCTCATGATACAGGCGGCAGGATTGCTCAAGATCTCACAGGTCCTGAGAGTCCCGTATTCTACCGCCTTTTGATTCTTATAAAACTCTAAGTCATAGGTGCTCTATCAGTGTGGGACAGATGATTTATGTGAATGTGTGACCGACATAACCTTTCTTCTAATGCCTACAAGTCATCTAGTAGCTAAGCACAGCCACAGAATGTGCAACTTCCAACCAATGGAACAAAGGCTCTTTGCTTAGGAACTCCATAATAAAGACCTCCATTGTCCCTCACTGTCCCATGTCCAATGTGCTGCTGGTGGGATCAACTCTGGTCATAGCCCACTGTATGGAATAATTCTGGTGAGACTACTTCTGAAAGTCCAAGGGACCCACGGGGGCCTGATGCAATAGGAAAATGCAAGATGCTAGAGGATGTTTATCTCATCAATATCTGAGAAAGTCTAACTCTTCCCAGAAGAGTTCTCTTCTATAGAAATGATTGCCCCGAATGTAGGCACTGCCTGTTCTCTTTTAAATACCGAAAGTTTTTACCTTTCCCTGCTCTTCTAAACATGCATCCCGCAGGACAAATACTCTCACATTCCCACTGCTCATGACACCCCAGTATATACGCCAATGTCTATCTCCTACAAATCACCTCTCCTCAGGAAGATTTTTATAAGGGTTTATTTTTATAATCAATATTCAAAACTATATATTATACATTTTGTTTTGCTTTTGTTTTAAATATAGTACTTAATATAATATCTCAAAGTACTCTTAAGTCTAAGGTTCCAATTAACCCCAGGCTCGCCCTCGTGGTTAAGAATCCGTGAGTGTGAATTCGCATCGCCTTCTGAAATCCCTGTTCCTTCTTGTTAACTTTGTGATTTGGTGAGAAAGCTGAGATGAGTTCCCAACTTCTGGGTGATTTTAAGAAGGTTTAAAAATATACTGCATTTAACCCAGGTTACTGAGGTTCTCACAGGCTTGACTGTAAAAATACCCATCTGCGCAAATATAGTGAAAATAGAAACTTTTGCCCAGGTGAGGTCAAATGAAGGAAGCTTGCCAAAGATGTTAAGTTTCCTTCCTTTGCCTCCTTCACCCGCAGTCATTCTCTCCCACACACTCTCAACCCCACACAGTCCTTTTGCTAGGATAATCCAGCACTTTCCAAAGAACGCTGCACTTAAGACACTAATACTGTCCCTAAGCAAAAGGGTCCCATGGTCAACTAAGGAATAACATGGTCAATGAAAGAATAACAACAGAGAGATAGCTTGATCAACTGCTGAATGTCAACAAAATAAGCAAGCTTATTTATTTCAGGTTTTCTCTATGGCTTTAGTCAGTTTTCCTTTATTGCAACTCTCCTTGGGGTAAGTATAGGAAGATGGACAATCCACACAAATTTTTTCAAGTTTAATTGGACATGGGACATTTTTTCCCCAAGATGTATTGTACAGGTACGGTGTTTAGCAGGATAATTTTGGAAAAACTTTAACCAACCCCTGCACATCCCAACGCCTTATTTTATTTCCTCTGTTAACACCTTTTATGAATGCTATTTAATTTTTCTCTTCAAATTCAGTAGCTTCTCTCAAATGTAAGTGATTACTTGGTGCTCATTTTTACATCTTTCTGAATTAATATACAGTGATTGCTGTTTCAGAATTCTAACTGGTATAAGAGAACAAGCCATCTCCACAGTTGACAATCTCTTAAGCCTGATTTATGCTAGCTAGTAGAATACAGTAGATTACCAATACGGATCTAGATTATGTATCACTTCCCCTAAGTCAAGATATGCAATTGATCACTGTTCATTCTGTTCAGAAAACATTACAGCGTATACACATGCACGCATACAATTCACTTTTGCAGATTGTCGGAAAACCACTCACAGTATTCCGGTAATAATTGTGTTAAAATTCATGATTAAAAAGCCTAGCTTATTCATTAAGTGCTACGTGGAAAATACTATGGTCCTTTTAAACAAGTGAGAGAAAAATTATAGTCAATGTTCTTTTGTTGAATGCTTAAGAAAATAGATCTCACTCTCTCCAAAACAGTATTTCTCAACTATTAGCTTATCTTAGAGGAAGAAAAATGCCTCATAAAGGCCATTTGTTTTTATTAAATGCAAGGTATTTTGATTCAGTATTTCTCACTGCGTGGAAATGTGCTGGACAGTGCTTGCTCCAGTGGTAGTAGCTGTCCTTAACATCTCTTTGTTTAACCAAATAAGGACGTATGATCTAAGTACTTCGTCTAAATTTACTTAAAGGCAACATACTAACATGATGCATTAAAGGTAGGAATTAAAGTTCTGTTACCAAAAATGTCTCTAGGACCCAAAATGATAATGCTTACGAAATCTCCATCTATTGCAGGTTGAGGACACACTGGAGCGTCAGTGTTGCGTAAAGACGTGTGTTACATCCAAAGACTGCCCCGGAGCTAGGGGCAGGAGAACTCGGGGAAAGCCCTCATTGTTCTCCCTCTGTGCGGGCATTACCAGAGGAGTGCATTCTCTCTGGGATCACCAACCGCTGCCCTGTGGTGGGATGTCTTAGAACCAGGGGGACCAAAAAGAAGTTTTGGCCGGAGATTCTAATACCCTACAATTCACACATACGTCTTTTTACATAACCAGACCCCCCAGCTGAATTCTCCGGGGATCTCCCTGGGCCCAGCTGCAAATCATCAATCTTACTGTTATCCATCAACAATGCTGACAAGCTCACACAAACCACCCCTTGGACCCACGCTTGCAAAGCAACACCGTGAACCAGTACTTTTCTCGCTAAAGGGGAAGCGCCCAGCAGGTACATGGGCCAAACAGCCCAAGGCACTTCTAGACCTGCTAGAACTAACCCTCACAGAAGATGTATTTTGACAATTTCTCACTGAAGGATAAACCGTGGTGTGATAACATGTGATTTGATATTTCTATTTTTTTCATTTCCTTAATGAGTTGGTTTATATTCAAAATTGTTTTTAATGTTTATTTTATTTTTGAGAGAGAACGAGAGAGAGTGTGCATGCACACACGCGAGCGGGGGAAAGGCAGAGAGAGGGAGACAGAGGATCTGAAGTGGGCTCCACACTGACAGCAGAGAGACCAATGTGGGGCTCGAACTCATGGAGATTATGACTTGAGCCGAAGTTGATTGCTTAACCAACTGAGCCACCCAGGTGCCCTTGTTGTTGTTGTTGTTGTTGTTTAAAACCCACTTATTTAGCACTATTTTCATGGCTTTCCAAGTCATATCTCATTTAATATCTCAGATTACAAACCTTAAACAATATGGTAGTGGAATGAAAGAATGAAGATTTTTTTTCTACACTATATTATGAAGATTTAAAACATACAACAAAGGTGAAAGTGAATACACTTCTATTCACCACGTAGTCTCTAACCAGTAATGGTTTACTATAGCTGTTTATCATGTAGGTATCAATCTATCCATCTTCCCACCAAACCATCTTATTCTTTTAATGTTTATTTATTTCTGATACAGAGAGAGACAGAGCATGAGTAGGGGAGGGGCAGAGAGAGAAGGAGACACAGAATCGGAAGCAGGCTCCAGTCTCCGAGCTGTCAGCACAGAGCCTAACGCGGGGCTCGAACTCACAAACTGTGAGATCATGACCTGAGCCGAAGTCGGTCGCTCAACCGACTGAACCACCCAGGCACCCCTAAACCATCTTATTTTTGATGCACTTCAAAATAAACTATAGAAAACAGAAGCATCCTCTTAAATATTCAACATGTATTAAGTGGAGTTCAGTATTTGTTTACCATTTTAATGTTTTGTTTTTTTTAATGTTTACTTTTATTTATTTTTGTGAGAGAAAGAGAGAGAGACAGAGACAGAGAGAGAAAGAGAGTGTAGGGAAGGGGCAGAGAGAGAGAGGGAGAGAGACCCCCCCCCCCCACAGGCTGTCAGTGCAGGGACTAACGCAGGGCTCGATCCCATGAACGGTAAGATCATGACCTGAGTCGGAATCAAGAGTTGGACACTTCACTGACTGAGTCACCCACGCAGCCCTACCATTTTGAGGAAATCAAATTCACTACGGTCAAAATGGAAATTTTAAGTATACATTCACTGCCTTCTCACAAAGACATGTATACATCTCTGTAATCCAAATCCTATCAATAAATAGACATTGAATCAGCCCTTGTCACTTCATATTCAATCTCAGCCTCATTCCCTAAGTGGCAGTTGCTGCTGTGACCTTTGACAGCCTTGGATTACTTCTGCCGATCTCATAACTTCATATAAAAGGAATTCTATGATGTGTACTATTTATGTGAAGCTGCTTTGTTCAACACGTTTTTGAAATCAATAAATGTTGTTTTGCATGTTAATAGTTTGCTTCGTTTTATTGATAAGTAATGTTTCATCGTATGAATAGACCACAGTCCATTTATTCATTCTGATGCTGGACACCTGACTCTGTTCCCAGTCTTTGTCTGTAATAAATAAAGCTGCAATGAACATTCTTTTACAAGCTGCTTTTTTTTACAAGCTGTTCTATAACTTCTCTTGAGTCAATGGAACGGCCATGTCATACAATGGTAGACTCGTGTTTAAATTCCTAATTTCCAAACAGTTTAAAAACCTAACTGCCATTTTACATTCTCACCAACTACATTTAGAATATATTTTCCTCCAAGTCCTCACCAACTTTTGGCATTATCACTTTTTTTTTTTTTTTTAGTTTTAGCATGCAGGTGGCTGTGGAGAAGTATCTCACTATAGTTTTATTCAGATTTTCTGAGAGATTAATGAGTTTTCTCATTTTTCATGAGCTTAATATCCATTTGCATGGCTGTTCAAATATCTTGCCTATTGTTTAATGGGTCATTTGCTTGTATTATCCAGTTTTTCATGTTCTTTATATGCCTTAGATGCCAGTCCTTTGTTAAATATATAGTTTGAAAATATTTTCTTCCCGTAGCTGATTTATCTATATATTTTCTCAACCGTATCTTTGATGAGAAGGAGCTGTTTTAATTTTAAAGTAGTCCAATTTATTAACTATTAAATCTTATGCTTTGCTTTCTGCCAAAGAAACATTTGGCTAGCCTAGGTCATGAAGGTCATTCTTCAATGTCAGGGGTGCCTGGGTGGCTCAGTTGGTTAAGCATCTGACTTCAGCTCAGGTCATCATCTGGCAGTTCATGAGTTCGAGCCCCGCATCAGGCTCTGTGCTGACAGCTCAGAACCTGGAGCCTGCTTCGAATTCCGTGTCTCTCTCTCTCTCTTCCCCTCCCCCACTCACACTCTGTCTCTCTCTCTCAAAAATAAATAAACGTTAAAATAAATAAATAAATAAATAAACAAATAAATAAATAAAATACGAATGTTCAGCATTCTAGCACAGTTTTTGGAAAATACTTTTTTTTTTTTAATCCATTAAATTTCTTTGGCACCTTTGTTGAAAATTAAGTGAATGTATATACTTCAATCTATGTCTGGGCTTTTGTTTATTTTATTTTATTTTTTTATAAAAACGGCTTCCCAGGCCTTTTTTTAAGTTTATTTATTTTGAGAAAGAGAGAAAGAGAGCATGAGTAGGGGAGGGGCAGAGAGAGAGAAGGAGAGAGAGAGAATCCCACGCAGACTCTGTGCTGTCAGCACAGAGCTCAACGCAAGACTCCATCCCACGAACCATGAGATCATGACCTGAGCAAACCTACTGAGCCACCTATGTTCCCTGGTTTCTGGGTTTTTAATTCTCACTTGTTGATTTTGGTTTTGTTAATGTGGCCATTTCCACACTTTTATAGTAAATCTTGAAATCAGATAACATAAGTCCTCTAATTTTTTCTTCATTTTCCAGATTCTCTAGCCACCCCAGGTCTTTTGCACTGCCCTTTCACCTTTAAAGTCAATTTGTCAGTTTCTACAAAAATCTCTCTAAAAAAATATGATGAGTATTTCATTCAGTCTGTAGATCAACTAGGGTAAAATTGACATCTTAATAATGACAATTTTGGGGTGCTTGGATTGGCTCAGTCGCTTAGACGTCCAACTTCAGCTCAGGTCATGATCTCACGGTTCGCGAGTTTAAGCCCCACATTGGGCTCTGTGCTGACAGCTCAGAGCCTGGAGCCTGCTTCGGATTCTGTGTCTCCTCTCTCTTTGCTCCTCCCCTGCTCACACTTTGTCTCTCTCTCTTCTTCTCTCGAAAATAAATAAACATGAAATTAAAAAAATTTAAAAAATAACAATGACTATTTTAACCAATGACAATTGTATGTCTCTCCATTTATCTTGTCTTTCATACTGTTTCTCTGCAGTATTTTATAGCCTCCGTTGAGAATGCTTTCATCTGTCTTTTATTGTTATTCTTAACTATTTTATGAATTTGATCTTATTGTAAATATACTTTTTAAATTTTCATTTTCCAAATACTTGCTGCTGGTATATATTAATGTAATTTATTTTTATTTATTAACCTTATACTCTGTGAATACGTTTAATTTCTTGACTAATTTTTCAAGCCATTTTAAAGAGGCTTTTTTTTTTTTAGAATTTTCTGCATAAACAATCATGTCAACAGCAAATAGACTTTTATTTCCTCTGCTATCATCTTTACACCTTCAGCTTATTTGCTTAGTTATTAAAACGGCCAGGGTATGTAGTTATATGTTGAGTAGAAATGGTGAACTGTTTATACTTTCCTTATTCCCAAGTTTAGAGGAAACTTGTTCAATGATTCACTATTAAGTAAATTGTGACCATAAGTGTTTTGTTTTGTTTTGGTTTGGTTTTTGTTTTGTTTTTATACTTCCTTCAACTTGAAGAAATTACCTTTTATTTCTATTTTATGGAGAGTTTTGAACATGGTTGCAAGTTGACTTTTGCAAATACTTTTACATATTTACTGAAACAGTCGCATAATTATTCTTTTGATAATATGGTGAATCATGTTGATTACTTTTAAATGTTATCAGCTCAGCATTTCTGAAATAAACTTCACACGATCATGATGTATTATCCAGATGGCAAGTATTTGCTAATATTTCATTAAGGACTAAATTCCTCCGAGTCATGGATTATAATTTTCTTCTCCTTTAACGTAGTTTTCAAGTTTTGGTATCAGAATTATTCCTTTTTCACAAAAGCAGTTGATAAATAATTATTTTCAGTTGTCTGAAAGAGTGTAAGACTGATACTCTTTGGGGGCACCTGGGTGACTCAGTCCATTAAGCGTCTGACTTCGGCTCAGGTCTTGATCTCGCAGTCCATGAGTTCAAGCCCCGTGTCAGACTCTGTGCTGACAGCTCAGAGCCTAGAGCCTATTTCAGATTCTGTATCTCCCTCTCTCTCTCTGCCCCTCCCCTGCTTGCTTTCTCTCTCTCTCTCTCTCTCAAAAATAAATAAACATTAAAAATTTTTAAAAAAAGACTGATACTTTAGGGGAGCCTGGGTGGCTGTCGGTTGAGGGTCTGACTTCGGCTCAGGTCATGATCTCGCGCTCCGTGAGTTTGAGCCCCGCATCAGGCTCTGTGCTGACAGCTCAGAGCCTGGAGCCTGCTTCGGATTCTGTGTCTCCCACTCTCTCTCTGGCCCTCCCCCCGTTCATGCTTTGTCTCTGTCTCAAAAATAAATAAATGTAAAAAAAAATTTTTTTAAATAAATAAAAAAAAAAGACTGATACTCTGAATATTTGACAGAATTCACACAGTGAAAGTATCAGTCCCTCTGTGGGGTGTGATGTGTGTGTGTGTGTGTGTGTGTGTGTGTGTGTGTGTGTGTGTAGATTTCATGAAGTTTTTTCAAAACATTGCTTTATAATTATTTAATTTTATTTATAAGTTAATATTTATTACTTTATACTTATTTACACTTATACTTTTATAATAATTATGCTGCCTTAGGATATGTAATGAGAGCCCCTTGTTTTATTTCTAATATTGGTCATCTATGCCTTCTTTTCATTCCACAAAGAGTGGATTGATAACTTTTGTTGAGTTTTTTAAAGCACCACTTTTATCCTTGTTAGTTTTCTCCTTGTTTTGCTTTCTATTTTCTTGACCTCTACTCTTATCCATATCACTTAGGATTTAATTTGCTTTTCTTTTTCTAGCTACTTAAGATGAAACTTAGCTCATGGATTTTTAGGTTTTCTTCTTTCCTATTATAAGAATTTCAAGCTATACATTTTCTACAAATTTCTTTAACCACATCTTATAAATATAGATATGCCATATTTTCAATGTCATTCAATTCAAAATGGTTCTGATTTCTTTCCGATTTTGTCTGTAACACTGAATTATTCATAATTTTGCTGTTTAGTTTCCAAATATTTAGAGTTTTCTAGGTATCCTCTTATTGGGTTTTGATTTAATTTCATTGTTAGAAAATAAACTCTTTGTGATTTCAGTCATTTGATTACATCCAGGCTTGTTTCATGGTGCGATGTGTGATATAGGTCACTGAATATACCACGTGCATTTGAAAAGTCAAAGTTGCTGCTTTGGATCAGATTATCTACGTCTTTAGCTCTTACATTTTACTATATAGAAAAATGACAAAACAAAGTTGCTGTCTTTGTTGATTTTTCTTTGACCTAATTATTCCATCAACTGCTGAGAAAGTAGTGTTAAAATATCCAGCTATGATTGCAAAATTGTCTACCTCTCCCAAATCTCTTTCTAAGTAAGCCCATTTTACTTCATATATTTAAAAGTTGGCATTAGGCTTTTATGATTGTTATGCATTCCTTCTGAACTGACACTTTTACTCTTACGGAAAATTTTATCGCTTGTAACACTTTTACTTCAAGTTGCTATTATCTGATAATAATGACAATAATGACAGCAATAGCTTTCTTCTTACCATTTGCCTGGTCAAACATTTCCATCCATTTGCTTTCAACCTGTCTGCCTTTATATATTAGTGTACCTTTTGTAGATAGTATATTGTTGGATCATGCTTTTTACCCATTATAATTTTTACCTTTCATTTGTTTTATTTAAAAAAATTAAAGTTTATTTATTCATTTTGAGAGAGACAGAGACAGCATGAGCAGGGGAGGGTAGAGAAAGAGGGAGAGAGGGAATCCCAAGCAGGATCTGCCCAAGCACAGGACTCGAACTCATGAAACAGTGAGATCATGACTTGAGCAGAAACCAAGAGTTAGACACTTAACGGATTGAGTCACCCAGGTGCCCCAGTAATTTCTACCTGTTAATTGGAGGGTTTTTACATTACTACTTAGGTTATTTGAATCCTTTCAGAAATCCGTTTTATATTAACTAATGGCTTTCGGATGTAACTCTTATTTTTTTTTTTATTGTGGCTCACTTAGGGATTGCAATACACATCTGCACTTTTCATGCTCTTTCTGGAATTAGTGGTGTACTAGGGCAGGTGTAGAGGTGAATTTGCCCACTGTCCGCCCCTTTATTTATGCTGTAGTCATCAGCTTATACCTACAGTCATTACCAACTCCAAGATACAATGTTATCATCTTTGCTTTAAGCAACTATGCCTACTATTTTACATAAACTGAGAGGAAAATGTGTGTTAAATTTATTCAGATACACCATTTGACGTCTGCTTTTCCTTCATGCAGCTTTGAGTCTCAGTATGGAACGATTTCTTTTCAGCTTAGAGAACTTCCTTCAATGTTTCTTATAGGGTAAGTTTCTTAGCACCTAGTTATTTTGGTTTTATTGATGTGCATATGTCTTTAGCTCACTTTCGCTTTTGAAGGCTGATTTTACTTGGCATAAAATTCTGAATTTATTTCTACCTTACCGCTCAGTGCTTTAAGGATGTTTTACTATTGTCTTTTGGCCTCTGTGCTTTTAAATTGGTAGTTGATAATATTTTCAACTGCTGTTTCCTTGTATATAATGTCCTGGTATTTGCTAGGTGTTTTCAAGATTTTCCTTTTATTTTTAATCCCTCTATATAGTACTGGTGATGTGCTTACTGGAGGTTTTCTACATTTATCTTGAAATTTACTGAGATTCTTGAATCTGTAAATCTAGGTCTTTTCTTCAAATTGGGGAAATGTGCCTTCTAATGTGCCTGAGCATTCTTAGGTTTATAGTCATTGATGAATCTTTCTCTTGAAGATAGATTATGTTTTCCTTGTCTTCGTTGTCAGATAATTTTGGATTGTATCCTGTTGTGTCATAGACATTTCAAATTATTTTATATTTCCCCAAAGGTTGGTTATTTGTTTTGTTTTATTTTAAACAGACATTTTAATGGGGCGCCTGGGTGGCTCAGTCGGTTAAGCATCCTGCCTTGGCTCAGGTCATGATCTCATGGTTCGTGGGTGGGTTCAAGCCCCGAATCCGGCTCTGGGCTGACAACTTGGAGCTTGTAGCCTGCTTCAGATTCTGTGTCTCCTTCTCTCGGTCTCTGCCTCACCCCCGCTTGTGCTCTCTTTCTCTCAAAACTAAATAAATAGACATTAAAATATATTTAATAGATATTAAAATATTTAGATATTAAAATATATTTTAAAAAGTGTATCTTTTTTGACTATTCCCAATCTTATTTTAGAGACGTATACTGTGAATACTCCTGGTCTATCTCATATTATGATGATGACGAATGATATTACATTCATATCGGTCTTTGACTATAACTTCGAGCTTTCCACTTGGTTACTTTTAATGAATAATCCAATGAGCATAGACATACATTTCTCCCATCCTCTGTTCTCTGGTATTATATTATTTTGGGGAGGGAAACATTAGAAGACACAGAGGAATACCTTCCAAGTGTGGAGAGTAAACACAATAGAGTTCCAGCTTCAGGACAATTGACTTGGGAAATCACTCCCGTCATCTCTAAAATGTTTTCTTTTGCCATAATGAGTCATAACATGTGTTTCTCATGAAAAAGGTTCATTATTGCATTTGTTCCCTATTTTTCCCAAGATGAGAATTATTATACCTAGACACATTTGTGAGGCACACCTTTAATTCATTTTCTAAGAGAAAATGAGTTTCCATTTTTGTGCTTAAAAATATAAGGAGTTTGTCTTTCTGGATTTCTTCCTTTTTTTCTGAGAGAGAGAGAGAGAGAGAGAGAGAGAGTATAGAGTGAGTGGAGAGAGTCTTAAGTAGGCTCCTAGGTCAGTGCAGAGCCTAATGTGGGGCTTGATCCCACAGCCCTGAAATCATGACATGAGCCAAAATCAAGAGTCACACGTTCAACCAGCTGAGGCACCCAGGCACCCCTGTCTTCCTGGATTTCACAGCACAGCATCAAAGTTGAACAGATGTTAAGAACAATGATCAACATATTCATTTATTCACTTAAGGAGAATGTATATCAAAATATATTTTGCATTTTTTTTCCAAGAGAACCTTTGTGGTATTTATTGAACACTCAGACTGTTGGGTACTGGGGATACAACTATTTATAAGGTAGTAATAAAAAGAAAACATCGACAGCTGCAATAATAATCTTTCAGTAAGCATCTTTCTTGTTTGGCTTGTGCTGTCTATGTATCTCTTTTTCTTCCTCCTCTCTCTCCACAATTCTCTACACCTAGATACCCTGTCTTTCTCATACTCAAACCCTAAAGGTAGGCATTTTTCACCCAAATTTTAATAATGAGGAAACAGACATAAAGAAGCTCATAAACTAGATGAAGTCCACACAATTAGAAGTGGTAATGCTGAGATGTAAATTTCAAAATCTATAATTTTGATAAATTGCAAAAGTCAGCACTTATGACTTTATGTCATAAAATAGCAATATAGGTTTTTAAAAAATATTTTAAGTGTATTTATTTTTTTTCTTTTTTTTTTTAATGTGTTTTTTTTTATTTTATTTTATTTATTTTATTTATTTTTGGGACAGAGAGAGACAGAGCATGAACGGGGGAGGGGCAGAGAGAGAGGGAGACACAGAACCCGAAACAGGCTCCAGGCTCCGAGCCATCAGCCCAGAGCCTGACGCGGGGCTCGAACTCACGGACCGCGAGATCGTGACCTGGCTGAAGTCCGACGCTTAACCGACTGCGCCACCCAGGCGCCCTTAAGTGTATTTATTTTTGAGAGAGACACAGTGCAAGTGGGTGCGGGGTAGAGAGAGAGGGTGAGAGAGTCCCAAGCAGGCTGCACGCTGCCAGTGCAGAGCCTGACGCAGGGCTCAAACCCACGAACCGTGTGGGATCCAAGAGTTGGATGCCGAACCGACTGAGCCACCCAGGCACCCCCGGAGTTACAGGTTTTAAATCTCTGATGTTAATTCTACTAGAAGCTTTTCCACACGTGTTTGTCACAGTGGCTTTTCTATGTTACGATGTTGAGAAATGAAAATTGCTTCCTAATGTGCAAAACCAAACAAAACAAAAAAAGGATATACAAAGCACCCTGGAATGAATTTTTTTTTAAAAAAGTTTATTTATTGACAGGGAGAGAGCACGCGCACATGTGCACATGAGAGCCGAAGAGGGACAGAAACAGAAGGAAGGGCAGAGAGAGAGAATCCCAAGCAGGCTCCCCACTGTCATCACAGAGCCCAGTGTGGGGCTCAGACTCAAGAACCCTGAGATCATCACCTGACTCAAAATCAAGAGTCAGACGCTTAAGTGACTGAGCCAGCCATGTGCTTCTACCTTGGAATATTCTTAAACATAATGATAGAAGTTCTCATATCCTCCTTTTATGCTAACCATGGTATATGGCATTTATGTGATTATGTCTCAGGAAAACGAATTGTATCATAATACACACAATTAAGTTCATAATAATGAAATCTCTTGTAATAGATTCTGCATTGCATGTATGTGTGAAACAGACAGACAGAGAGAGAGAGAGAGAGAGAGAGAGAAGCAAGGCAAGAAAAAGAGAACAAGCCTTGAAAATTCCTCCAAACATTAGTAAAATTCCTAAATTTGATTTCTAATACTCCTCTAGATATTATGTTACAGCAATGCATATAGGCTCTTTTGTAACTTGACCTTAGGTCATATGCTAAATACACATTAGTGCCTAGCGTGGATCTAGATCCTATTTTTATAAAACTAAGGAAGTCTCTATTAAAAACAGATGCTTAGAATAAGATCTATAAATCTTAAGCAGGTGATTCTTAAACTTACCTAAATATAACCAAGAAAAAGGAACTGGTTTAGTGATAGATATAGGGAAAGCCAGATACTTACTAAATCTCTCTTACTCTCATACATAATATACCTGATTTCGCTTTAACTAGAGGAAAATATCTAAATCTTCAAAGAAATTTCCCCACTTGACATTTCCTTTGCAATCAGAAACAGAATGTGATTGAAACAATATTCTCATTTGGAAAGGATTTCTGCCATACTTCGTTTGCTCCTATGCTAAGGATAGAAAACTGGCTCAGATGGTGTTAGGGTAAACATGTTCTTTATATCTAGCTCGTGGGAACACAAATTATAATTTAATGTTTGTCTAGTCCTAGTTTCTTTTTCCACCTACCTTAAAGGAAGCGGTTTTGAAAAGTAGTTTCCTCTCTGCTCTTCAAAATAATAATTCAAAAACAAAAGGGGGAATTGATGTTAGAAATTTTAAAGGAAAGTGAATTTCTAGTTTGCCGTGAATAATAAAAGTTAACCCAAGAGCAACCGCTTTGAGTTTCTAGAGTCTGTTCATGATCCTATAAATCTAACACTAGAGTAGGACTTGAGTTGTTATGAACCCAAGTCATCTTCAGTTCTAAAAGGCAATTATAATAGATGTGTTAAGCTCCCTTCTTTGTGAATTCACGTATCTTCCGTGAAACATGCCCAGAGTTGGAGGAGGTCGTGCCTGGGATTTCAAAGAGTTCTCACACGTATTGATTACGAGCGTCATGATTGAGAGATAGCTAAGACCGTTCCCTCTGAAACAATTCCTGAGATGGGTCGTGGAAAGTGGTCTATTTAATGTTAATAATTCCATGGAGAAACCTGTGCTTTGGAAGATATTTGGGAGTACTCGTTGGCCCTGTGAGCTTTGGGGTACAGAATTCCTTGCAATTTAGGCAATAAAGTTTGCACATATATTTTTGGAGGAACTATGCAAGTTAGGTGTTTCCCTTACTCTTAAAAGACAGTTTTAACTACTGGTGGAATTCTTCTCCATTGATTTAAAAAAAAAAAAAAATTTTTAATGTTTATTTAGTTTTGAGAGAAAGGGAGACAGAGACAGAGGGTGGAGGGGTGGGGGCAGAGAGAGAAGGAGACACAGAATCTGAAGGAGGCTCCAGGCTCTGAGCCGTCAGCACAGAGCCCAACGCGGGGCTTGAAGTCACAGACTGCAAGATCATGACCTGAGCCGAAGTCAGGTGCTCAACTGACTGAGCCACCCAGGGGCCCCTTCTCCATTGATTTTTAAACAGCTGGGGGCACCTGGGTGGCTCAGTTGGTTGAGCGTTAGACTTCGGCTCAGGTCATGTGAGTTCGAGCCGCGTGTCAGGCCCCATCTGGAGCCTGCTTCAGATCCTGTGTCTCCCTCTCTCTCTGCCTCCACCCTGCCCTCCACTCACACTCTGTCTGTCTCTCTCAAAATTAAATAAACATTTAAAAAAATTTAAAAAAATAAAAATTAAACGGCTTTGTCATAGCAACTCTATGATAACATTTTGGGTGGTCTGCACCAGTTATCACTTTATTGCATCTGCAAATTCACCCTTCGGTACCAGCTCTACGTTAACATACTAGACTCTAAGCATTTCTCTCACACAGTGATCACTAAGTAGAGCTTGGTCAGAAGGGGGCACAGTAGGACCATTGGAAGAGGAAGAGGCTGTGTTTCTACCCTCTTGGGGGAAATGGGTTTCGTTCTAGTGAGCTTCATTTTGCTGCTACAGGATTAGCAAATAGGATGTAGGTATGGGTGGGACATCAAGTGGTGCACTGCCCCATCTATACACCCAGAGGGGGTAGTCGCTGAGCGATATGAAATCATCTTGGCCTGGGCTTGGAAATGACCTTGCCTTCGGCCCTTCCGACACAGACAGCAGGTGCCCCAGGACTGCTGCTTGAGTAGCTCGCTGACTCCCCCCCAACAAACCTCCCACAGAGCTGGACTGGCCACATCCCCAAGAGCTTAGCGGCTTGGGCTCAGCTGCACTCTGGAGGTTGATTTTCTGTGTCTCCCAGGATGGATGGCACGTACCCTTGGCCTCACATTCTCAACAGCACCCCGACTGCATTTGCAGACCTGCTGACAGGCCTCTGCTTGCTTTCACCCTGACCGGTTTCTTCTTGCTGGTGCATGACCATCCACCAACTCTGGGAACACCAGCAAACTTCTCTCCCGTCCATTGGACAGACATCATCCATTCTCCAGTGAGGTCCAAACCTCAGCCCCGGGAAGTGGTTTCACTTCCAACTTTGCCTTCCTTGGGGACGTGTTCTCATCCTCGGGGGACCCTTTAGCATTGTCTTTACATCTTTGTAGTAACTCTTCTTAGGTCAATAATTTTTCATACTAACTTCCTTCTTTTCAAATTACTGACAGATAATCTCACTCCTAATTGGGCCCTGACGAATCAATGTTCTAAAAAGATCCCCAGCTTCTATTCCCTAGAGAGGCACCATACCCTAGTGGAAATATCTCTACTTAGCCATCCACAGGTCACATGTGGGACCTATCGCTTACCCGTAGAACCACTCGTGGCCTCTCGTGAACCTTTTGAAGCCGCATCCTTACGAGCCACAAAGGAGTGAATAGTGAACAATTTCATGCACGTACAATGCTAGTGCAGTAACTGTTACATCATATGTGCTAAATAAATGATAGGGGCATCTGGGTGGCTCAGTGAACGGAATGACCCGCTCTTGGTTAGGAGTCAGGTCATGGCCCCAGGGTCGTGGAGCATGGAGACTGATTGGGATTCTCTCTCCCTCTCCCTCTGCCTCTCTCTCTCTGTCTCTCAAAAATAAAAATAATAAAGAAAAAAAACAACTAAAAACAAATAAATAAATGATAGAGGAGATATTAGCTAAAAGTTCCTCAATGTGAGCCAAATTGAAAGAAATAAAATTCTAATGAAGTTTTTATATCATAAAGTTTACTGTTGAATCATGTCTGTAAGCAGTATATTTTCCCTAACCATCATGACTACTGTGGACATGGGATTTCTCTTCAATCACAAACCCACTAAAAGATATTAAGGTATTTTGCAGATGTCAACAGGGACTGAAGGGAAAAACAAATGATTCTGAATTTTTTTAACCTTAGGAAGTATCCAAATAGTAAAAACAGAATAGTATCGATAACAAAAGAGTATCAATAACAGAATAGATGATTCTGGGAATTTTATGCTTTTCTTTGAATGAAGTCTAGAAAGAATTTTTGGACAATGTTGGGTGAGAATGGTGATTACAACCATAACTGACCAAACTTTGAAGAAGTCTCACAACTATTGGAAAATCTGAAATAAGAATCTGCTTTGCTGGATCTAATTCAATTTGTTTTTAGTTGTTGCTTATTTGTTTAGTTATATTTGAGAGAGAGAGTGTGCACATGCACGCATGAGTAGGGTAGGAGGGGCAGAGGGTGGAGAGAGAGAGAGAGAGACAGAGAAATTTTAAGCAGATTCCAAGCTTAGTGGTGTCCAATGTGGGGCTCAATCCCACCACCCTGGGATCATGACGTGAGCAGAAATCGAGAGGCTGACACTCAACTGACTGAGCCCCCCAGGCACCCCAGTTCAATGTGTTTTTAGGCTGACGCTAACCTAAGAGTGGTTACACAACACTGTACACAATTAAGGATCATTATAATGTAATTCTCCACTTGAATACTCATTTTGGAATAAATTACATTACTGTTTCAAACATTAGGTTATAACTGAAATCGTATCTAGATAAAGGTACTAGAACATGAAGGTCCAAGAAAATAAACACCCTTCTTAAAACAAACAAACAAACAAACAAAAACTTTTATCGGGTATAACTAAAAGTGAGTTCAGATAATCTAGAAATGTGTATTATATAACATCTGACCACATGAAGTTTGCATAATTAGCTATCTTGTTAATTGAAATACACTTGTTTATTCTCCTGCCAACATTTTTGGTTCTAGGATCTATTGATCCTGAAAATAGTGGTGGTCGTATTCAAAATTATTCTATATTTTACAACGTTCTTACCCTGCCCACAACTCTGCTGCCCTGAATAACTACACTATATATAAAAAGAAGTGTTATAAAACTTCAATGTTCAATGTAATAACTTCTATATGAAGAAGCAGAGAGACGAACTGGTAAAAACAAAAATTAATGACTAGGAAAAAAACCCTTCCAATTCATAAATATATGTTTAACGTGAGAAGGGCATTTTATCCAATAAAATACTTTGAATAAGACTGAGATGGGGCACCTGGGTGGTTCAGTCGGTTGAGCGTCAGACTTCAGCTCAGGTCAGGATCTCGAGGTTCGTGAGTTCGAGCCCCGCGTCGGGCTCTGTGCTGACAGCTCAGCGCCTGGAGCCTGTTTCGGATTCTGTGTCTCCCTCTCTCTCTGCCCTTCCCCCACTCATGCTCTGTCTCTGTCTGTCTCTCTCTCTCTCTCTCTCTGTCAAAAATAAATAAACTTAAAAAAAAAAAAAAAGACTGAGGAATATACCAGGGGGGAAAAAAGTACAGGAGTAAACTTGCCTGGACAAGAAGACAGAACTGTGATTCTTCTTTGACTGATTTCCCTGAAAGTAAAGTTGTGTAAATAAAGGAAAAGAACTTTCGGATGAATGCCAGCTACTCTTCGTAGCCAATAATTCAACATAGCAAGTATTATGTGGGAGGCAATTTAAAATAGCAGAAAGAACACAGACTTTAAAATAAGAAAGGTCTGGGTTCAGGGTTCATCCTCTTGTTTGCTAAATCTTATTTTTCTTTTTCTTTTATTTTTTCATCTGTGCAATGAGGATAATACAAGCAATGTAAGATTTTTCTGAAGATTAAATGAAATAACACACATTAAAATCCTCTCCCACTTCTACTGACAACTCATATGCAAGATATTATCACTACTAAATAAAAAATAATAGTTAATAAGTGCAGAGTAGAATAGCAAATCTGATACATTTCGTGGATTTCCAGATCAGAAGAAAAAAGTAAAATGCAGAATTACTATTAGTAGAAACATTTGGCTCTCTACTCACCATACATGAATTTACTTTTTAAGTCGTGAAGTTCTAGAAAATGTTAGTTCCCATTATGAAGCTATTTTGCTGTCGTGGAGAATGTCATCATCAGAAGTCACCTGAAAATCCAAAAGCAAAATAATTAGTGAAATGCCCATGACTTTAATCTACTTGTGGCTTGAGAAATAATGGAATAGCGTGAGTATGGTTGTCAAAGTTCTCTCATAGAGAGATTTGCTTTGGAAACAAATAAATATGTCACAGCTATCATTTCCTTTCTTTTCGTTGTTTTGGAATCGCTTGAATTTTGAACAGGGACATATAGCAGAGACCGAGGAAATAGCATGATCTTAATAACTTCTCTTCCCCAAGTCCTAAAGCTCTTTCTAGTGTCTGCCTGACAAGACTTCATAATTCCCTTCCAGTAGGGAATCTACGGCTTTTGAAAAACAGATTCACTCATTCATCCATTCAACAAATATTTTTTAACTCTCTACTTTGTGCCATAGACTGGGGACACATCCCCGGCAAAAGCCAAGCCCCTGACTCGGTACAGCTCATGTTCCAGCTGTGGGGGTTAGGGGAGAAGATGGGCAGTGGTTGAAAAAAAATCCAACATAAAACTCTCTCAAGCATATGGACGCTAATAGGAGAAGATATCGAGCAACGTTTTTCACTTGATTAGAAGCAACGGAATGAAATAAAATCTCTTTAAACAGCTAAGAACAAAGAAACCACAGGTCTATTTTCTTGCTGCCATCACTTACTCCGATAAATCTGAGCCGCACCCTTAAGAGTTGAAAAAGCCTCTTGGGGCACCTGGGTGGCTCAGTCTGTTAGGCGCTGACTTCGGCTCAAATGGTGAGCTCCCAGTTCATGGGTTCAAGCCCCACATCAGGCTCTGTGCTGTAGGCTCAGAGCCTGGAGCTGTTGCAGATTCTGTGTCTCCCTCTCTCTCTTTCTGCCCCTCCCCCACTTGTGTTCTGTCTCTCTCTTTCTCAGTAATAAAATAAACGTTTAAAAAATTATTTAAAAAAATCCTTTTTACTGTAGAGTTCCTTTATTCTTTTCAGCCCTGCTCAGACAGGCTTCTTTCTAATAAATGTTACAAGATTCCCACATATATTCTCTTATTTTCTTCCAATGATGTGAGAAAATAAGAATTGCCTTATAATAATATGCATTCTTCAACTGGAGGTGATATGGGATTGTCATCAAGGAGTTCTTTTTTCATCATTAAATGCCTCTTCCTACACGGCAACATCTGGAAAAGGTGGAAACTTTTAAGCAGTTTCATGGGAGGATACACCTCAATAAATGTGCTCTAGGAATATTTGCATATTTCACATTGCTCAGAAGATTGCTGTTAGCAGAAAATTTCAATTTTAATAACACTCCAAATTTTATATAGCTGTGTCTTGCACACAGGAAGAATTTGAAACATTTTAAAAGAGTAGTTAGTAAAAATATATTATTATATGAAATTTTGGGAAGATTAGTGTTTTCAAAGGATTGGGTTGATCACAAAGCCAGGTGATACATCATCATTTTTCATTTTTGTTTTCTATCCTAATATAAAATCTATACTCAGGTATTTATCTGAAAACTGAAGTCATTTCATGTAAAAAAAAAATTATGGTCAAAATAGAACAAATGATGATTATCCAGAGTAGTGTGGATGTCAGAAGGAGAATCTCAAGGTAACAAGTAATACTCTATTCTCAGAATATCAATTAACAAGGCTCATCATATTTGAGAATTATAGGAGTTTAGCGCAGAGAGACAAGAAAAAAAACATAAATAAATTCAGCATGAGATGTATATCACAATATGTATGTCTACATAAAATATGTCTACATGGGTATAAAATGGATCTTTAAATTTAAAAAAAATAGACTACCTTATATTTTTCCTGGATACTTTAAATAGAGCCTTGATTAGTGAAAAACACATTTTTCATTTTTATACCAAAAGTATACAGGGGCACCCAGGTGGCTCAGTCGGTTGAGCGTCTGACTTCGGCTCAGGTCATGATCTCACAGTCCTTGACTTTGAGCCCTGCGTCGGGCTCTGTGCTGACAGCTCAGAGCCTGGAGCCTGCTTCAGATTCTGTGTCTCCCTCTCTCTTTCCCTGCTCATGGTCTGTCTCTCTCTGTCTCTCAAAAATGAATAAACATTAAAAAAAATTATACCAAAATTATTGTAGCTTTGCCAACTATATTACCTCCAAATAAAGACTCAAATAAAACACTGACAGAACGCTGAGTTTCTAAAGAAAACACTAATGTGTTAGTCTTCAATACCTTAAAATATTAACTATCAAATGATGTGTGTATCTGAGAGCAACTTTCTCTATCTTTGTGGGTTCAAAGTAACACTATTCCTAGTTCATCAAAGTTTACATGAAGCCATTGTCCCAGTGGATGTGCTCATTTTTACTGAATTCACTATTTAGTGATATGTCATTCAGAGGATTAGATAACTCTTAGCCACATTGTATTTGGTTTCATAATTAAGTAGAATACTATAAAACATTATAATTTGTCATCGCTTGAAAATTACATGCTTAGATCTGTTCAGAATAGTGAAGCATATAATTAAGTCTGTATTTTAGTTTGTACAAGATTTTCCTCATTTGTACGATGTAAACTTCACCTGAGATGGGTCATTCCTAGGTTTGGGATTGTGCAGTGACACACAGGACATTTACTCTACCTGAGGCATTTAACTAGTCACAAGTCATAGTCTTCTACGTTCATAACCTCTGGGACATTTTGGGAAATAACTTATTCTTTCTCCGCCTTACATTATGTGTGTATTTCAAGACTCTATCAGTGTTCCTAGTAACTAGATTGGTGTTTCAAATACTTTTGATTTGGAAAAAAAAAGTTGATGTGTGCTGAAATCATAAAATAAATGTAATGACAGCAAATCTTATGTTTTTCTTGACTCATAAAAAATGGAAAAATATGCCCTTCTTGGAAAATATTTTTTTAAATTTTTTTAATGTTTATTTATTTTTGAGAGACACACAGTACAAGAAGGAGAGGGGCAGAGAGAGAGAAAGAGAGAAAGGGGAATACACAGCATCGGAAGCAGTATCCAGACCCTGAGCTGTCAGCACAGAGCCTGATGTGGGGCTCAAACCCATGAACTGTGAGACCACGACCTGAGCAGAAGTTGAACGCTTATCCAACTGAGCCACCCAGGTGCCCCAGAAAATAGAATTCTAAGGTAGACCATAACAAAATCAAACTTAAGACAAATCTTGTATTCATATTTATTTTGTACTTTTGGTAAAAGTTAATAATAAATGTATATATTTATTATTATTATTATTATTGGCATAGGCAGGACTAGGCTGCAGTCACAAATGAACCCTGAAGTCTTGGTTGCATTAGACAATGAGCAGTGATTTCTTGCTCCCATTTTGGTCATATGTGGGTCCAGCAGGTCACCTGGCAATTCTCTGTTAGTCAGTGACCCAGGTTCTGCACCCCTTTCACCATGTGGCTCACCTATCACTAGATCTTTTTCTTCCCTCTTTGAGGATTGCAGACAAAGACTACAGGAGATCACGTTCCATACTTGACAGCCAGCTGCGGAAGTAGTTCAGATCATTTGCACCTACCTTTCCATTGGCCTGGACAAGTGTCATGGTCCCAATCTAAATGCAAGATCAGCTGGGAAACCATTTTCCTGTGGCCCCAGGCAGAGGATATGGGATTGGCGAGCATGTAGTTCATCACTGCCAAAGTGCATATCATATTAAAAAATTCAAAAAGTACTATTCTTATTGTACCCATTTAGTCTCTACCACAGAGCCAAGTTCGGGCTATTGATGCTTCAAGAAAATTTCAATACAGAAAACAGAAAGTACAGAAAGATGAACATAGAAAAATGAATGTGTGTGCATGTGTATGTGTTTCTACTGGCAATAGATTACAAGTCGATCTACTATATTCTTTGAAAATAACAATAAATTATTACTTGTATCAATCTATCATTTCTTCAAGTCTTGTCAAATTACAAACACCAATTAGAAACATATTTGAACATATTTTTTCAAGTAGATTTTCAAATGTTTTCAAATGTTAGGTTTACCATGTTGGCCTAAGAATATGCACATATTAAAATTTGTAGATATTGATAATTTTCCTTATAAGCAAGGTACACCAATTAGCATTCCCCCCAGTACTACATGATGGGCCTATTTCCTCAAACTAGTCTAGATAATTCTTTCTTTCATCAAATGGCTTCCATAATAGATTCAATCATGTATTTACATTTTACATTTGAATTGGCTTATAAAATCATGACTAATTTTAGTATTTTTCATGTGTACATTAACCATCAGTCTCTCCTTAAAGATTAATCTATATGGTTTGCTTATTTGTCTATTAAGCTTTTGAACATTTCCTTATTGTTTTGTCTACCAAGTACATGTATATTCTCTCTTATCCTACACACACACACACACACACACACACACATATACATATACATACATATAACTGAATAATTTTATTAAATTGTTGATTAATGATTTATAAGTAACCTTTATTAAGTATTATTGTTAACCTTTTCTGTGTCCTATGTGTAACAATTTTTCCTATTTTGTTGTTTTATATATAATCTTATTTATGGTTTCTTGACCTACGGAAATGTTTAATCATTATCAGAATTCATCAGTGTTTTTGTTATATGTGATTGGAATATTGTGACTGAATTTAAAAACAAACAAACAAACAAAAACTTCCCTGCCCCAAGGTTATTCTTTTAGTAGTATGTTTCCTTGTGCTGTCTTTATGATTTAATGTATTCTTTTTAAATTGACTACGGAGACATCAAAACTGTATTATAGAATAAGGGAATTCTGGGGGCATCCTCTCACAACTAATTTTAATGCAACTTTTATTTTATTAGAAAATATGTCCACCTGAGTCTGTCTTGACTTTCTATTCTCCCTGCCGGGCTGCTCATTTACCAGCGCTAAATAAACTGTTGGGTGATTATAACTCTGCAATACATTTAATGTCTGGTAAATGAGTCTCCACTCACTAATCTTACTGTTTAGAATTTTGTTCACTGTTTAACATTTTTGTTTCAAAAGAAAACCGCTAAAGACAATTTTATGTATCATACCAATGTACTTATTAAATTGGGAATATTATATTTAAAATCAAAAACTGCTAAATTACACATTTTGGGTTGAAATGTTAGAAGTAATTTTTAAAAAGATCATATGTTATACAGATCATATGTTAAACTTTATAAAATCTCATATGTAGGCAAATATTATTGTATATTATGCTCCAATATCCTACAAATATTTCCATCCAAAAATATATTTAGTTTTGAAGCCCAACTTCTATTTCTTGAAAGTGATTATATCTTTTATGATCTCTCTAGTAACTATTTGCTTTTTTTTTTAATCTAGCAAATATATTACAAATGATTTCTCCCATTTTCATTCTGTTGGGATAACCTGTAAATTCCCTTTTTCCTTAAGACAGATCATTGTTTTCCTTTTCAGAATAATGTTTGTATTCATCAAAATTATACCTTCAGATTGCTATTTCATGAACGAACTCATCTTTCACTGGCCTCGTCAGCAAGCCACGTATCTTTGATAAAGGCACTACTGAGTAAAAAGATAGCTAATTCCTATTCATCAGGAAGCATTTCTATTCCCTTAGGTCTCCAGGTCCACTGTAGAAAAGTTTCCTCCCTGTTTCCTTCCTCTTCTTTCTCTACCTCTTTTATTTATTCCCATCATCTAGTAAGAGAAGTATTGGCTAAATATTTAATGCTACAAAGTGTATTTGGAATATTGTGATATTCATTAGGATTTTTTTTTTGAAAATAAGTAAAAGAAAAATAAGAATGTCATGGATTATTTTTATTCTTTCTGTAGATTTTATAAAAGTGGAGAGGAAAGAACATAAGAATTCTTATCATAAATATAAAAATACTCTTAAATATAAAAGTAGGAGAAAAAATAGGAGGATTTAGCTTCATGAGAGTTTTACTGTATTAGGGTTATTTATAGTCCTTGGTATCTTAGGTTTCCAACGTCAAGACAGAATGGGTGACAATTTTTCAATGAAAGCATTGGCGGAATTAAAACTGCTGAGATTAATATTCCTGGGAAGGTGAAAAACAAGTGTCGTAGGTGAACGTCTACAGAGGATGTTGTACATGTTTCTTGCTCCAGCTACTGTGAATACTGGCTGATAATAACTAACAGCTATTTCATGGTCTAGAGAATCACCCTCAACTGTCACACTGGGAGGCTGTGTCCCCTTACTGCTCTTCTGAAAGAGTAGAGCTGACCCTGGTTGGAAACTGACAAGCCTGGTTATTATGAGTCCCATAACCTCCTTGCCTAAAGGTTGGACTAACTCTGTGAAGTTTAACTTCAGATGGGAAGCCATGGCATCAGTCTGAGACTGTTCTCCAGCTGGCGCTATATTCTTGCCAGGCTGTTTCCCCTCCCAACCTTTCTACCTTCAAACTACTTTTGCTGAGATTCTCCCCTGACTAAACACAAGGGAAACTAAGAAAGAAAGTAACTTTTGAGGCCCTCAATGAACCCATGCCTTCTTTAGTCATACTTCTGTAATCCTCTCCTACGTTTACTTTGAACTTGGCCTGTTGTCTAGCTTTGGCTGATACAAACCATAATGCAAAGAGAGGTGTGATAAGCCTTCACGCATTGGAATGTGTCTTCTTTGAATGCTCCCTTCTGGAACCTAGTTGTTCTCTGTAAGAAGCCCAAACCATGTGGAGATGTCACGTGGAAGAGAAATGAGGCATTTCGAAGAGTTTCACATGACTTCCCAGCACCCAGCCATTACCAACTGCCACCCAAGTGCAGGAGCCATCTTGAATTTGAAGTCATCAGGTGACATCACAGGAATAAAAAATCCACCCAGCTAAGCCCTAAAAACCCAGGGGATGATGTAAAATAATAAAATAGTCACTGTTTTTAAGCCACTAAGTATAAGAGTGATTTGTTACATAGCAATAGACAACTAAAAAAGAACCTGACTTAAAAAATTCACAAAATCTAGGGGTACTTAGGGGGCTCAGTTGGTTAAGCATCTTACGCTTGATTTAGGCTCAGGTCATGATCTCACAGTTCATAGGTTTGAGCCCCATACTAATAGTATGGAGCCTGCTTGGCGTTCTCTCTCTCCCTTTCTCTCTGCCCCTCTCCTGCTCATACACACACACACACGCTCAAAAACAAATATATATATATATATATATATATATATATATATATATATATATTTACTTTTTAAAAAGTCACAAAATTGGATCAAATGGGTTCATAATAGAATATTGTACTTATGCTATGGTAGATCCTGGACAATCGTTGCCATTTTACCCCGTATTAAATCCTCCTAATCACCCAGATTCATGTGTATTAGTATCTCTTTACACAAGGCTGGCTAGACGTCCCAGTATCCCTTTACCACTATCGCTTGCCCACCAATTCAGTGACTCATGGCAGATTATGACAGTACATTTTCACGTTTAATTTCTAAAATTTGAAATTACTTTATTTTATTTATATTTCAAAGCATTTTGGCCTGGCTCTTAAACATGAGCAATAAGGCATATACTAGTTGCAATGGAAAGTGGTTATCTAATGAACATGTCTCAGATGGTGAGTACTAACTACTTTGGGCTTGGTCAGCTTTGTTCTGAAATGGCACTTACTGGTCACATGTTTATATTTGGTTAAACAACAAAAGCTTGGTCCTTGGAACAATCTATATTTTTATTGAATTTCTCTTAAATTTCTTTTCTGGACTACACAGTCCTTATTATTCCTCCACATTTTAAGGTAGGGAGTCCGTCATATTTATGTTTTCTTGTTCTCAAGGAACTATTCAATCCTGAAACAAATCATCCCAGTTACATTAAGAATTCTAATAAATGTATGGGTCTTCACGAAAACACATTTTAATATATAAATATCTGCATAGCTATGTAGTTTGAGTTCATAAACATGCACATGTGGATATATGTGCATCTATAAATGCATACAATTAAATAAATAAATATTAAGAAGCAGATAAACATTCTTTTGCTATATTGTGCAGCATTTTCTTGTTTTCTAAAACCAACCCCACCATATCTAAAGATAATTACCTGATATATGGAGAGTGAATACAGCCTGAAAAGCTCCAATAACATTTCTAATCTACACATCGAAATAAGGAACAACAAATAATCACGGTAAAGTTGTCTACAAGCATCAACTTGTACTGAAGCCACTATCCCGCTCGGGAACAAAGCCCGCACTGTGAGATCCTTTCTTAAACAGAAATTGTAGTAAACAAGTCTTTAGACATATTTTTTTTCCCTCTGACAAAGCTTCTGTTACATTATCTTGTCAACTTGTATGAAGTTTAGATGGATCAATACTTATGTAGGTAACTTCTAAGGAACACCTGGGCTTCTAGCAGGTGACACGTTAATTAAATAGATAGCATTCTTTTTCTTAATGTACAAATGCTTAAATTTTAGTGCTTCTTTCGGAGTCTTTAGTCCCTGCCTCATACTTTTGTGACCTGGAGGCTAAAGCCAGCCAAGACACCTAGTAAAATGTCATAATTTTTGGAAAGGTGAGTAGTGACATTTTGGCTAAAAAAGAGGAGAAAATGCAAATTTCTCCTTTGATCTCATAGGACGTTTTTGTATTCCTAGTTCACCGCCTAAGTATGATGTGTGTTTCTGAGTGTTAAAACAGATATTCCGTGACTTAGTTTAGGTTTAGAAAACATGGTGAAAGGCTTTAGCTAAGTAGACTCGCACTTTAGTGATCTCCTAAACCAGAATGTGAGATTTGGCTAGTTTACGGATCTTTAGGGCAGAAGCAGTCCAGAATCAGTAACCAGAACTCATCATGTCAAAATCACCTTTAGTGTCACCAGAAAGAGTTTGCCAACACTATCTGCAGCACCAGACAGAGAAGGGTTCAAATTATTGATTAAAATGTTTTGTGGCAGGTATGATTGATGGAGATTTTACAAATAATGCACACCTGGTGCCCTTACTTTCACACACATTCGTAATCATTTTTTTCGATTATCTTTTTTTAACGTTTATTTATTTTAAGAGAGAGAGAGAGATTGCTAGCTGGGGAGGGGCAGAGAGAGAAGGAGAGAGTGAATCCGAGGCAGGTTCCACGATGTCAGCACAGAACCCAACATCGGGCTCGATCTCATGAACCCTGAGATTCTGACCTGAGCCAAAATCAGGAGTCAGACGCTTAACCGACTGAGCCACCCATGCACCTCTGTAATCACTTTTTTTTAATCAGAGCTAATTTTATTCCAAACAAAAGTGAACGCTTATTTTTAAAAGGGAAACACTTAATCCTAAGCATTTAAGTAAACACTTTTTAACTTTCACACACGTAATTTAACTTTGGTTTTGAAGGTGGTTTCCACATTCCCCACCCATCATAAACAACAAGTGATAAAAATAGAGAAACAGAGGAAAAAAATGTTAGCCATCTATATGTTCAGCATAAAGGACATTGGTTCCTTTTGTTAATTTGTTCCTGTATTTATACTTTGTTACTTTGGGAAAGTTGCCTAGATGTTGCAATTACATGTTGGGTCCTTGTCCTATTGTTTTAAATTATTTTTTAGAAATGCAGAGTTAACCTTATTCCAATTAAAATGTGTAATTTATTTTTAAAGTTCCATAGTTTATGTATAATACATAGTGTATAAATAGTTTCATATAATATGTACATTGTTTATATAGCATAGAGATACTCTGTAAATACATATATATAATAGAGAATGTAAGCCTTTTATCTGTATATTTATAAGTGGTTATTTCCCCACTTTTACCCATATTTATATACATGTAGAAAATTTATCTCAATCTATAATCCAAGCACATATATATACGCACATATATACATATTTATGATATCAAAATACTAAGTGACAGGTGTTAAAATGTAATTTTTATTACCATCTTCACAAATATGTGATCACAAGGAAATATTTTAAATACACTGTATTTGAATAAAAAGCTGTTTTTCTTCTTAAAATAGGAATGCTTGACTCAGTACTAAAGTTCATTGTTATCATTTTTGCTACTTTGAAACTTAAAAACAAATCTTCTTCTCTACATGTAAAAATAATAATTTTATTTCACTTTTAGTGTGGATTATGAACATCAAATATCAAAGTTTTATGTGACATAAGTAGGGATTCTGTGATGTGGCATCTTATATCTTAAGAAGTGAACTTAGAAACAAAATCCTTGGTTTCGTGGATTGAGATAAAACAATGTTTAAGTTCCTTGACTGTCTCAGTTAATTTAAAGCCATTTGTGGCTCAACAAAATTGAAAATATATTTGTAAACATATTTGTTTTTGCCCCATCATTTTTTGTAATGTTTATATTTTTAGGGAAACATTCTCTCTCTCTTTTTTACCCATTAAATTAATTTATTATAATATTCAACACTTAATTTCAACACAATTTCTAAGAAGGTAGTCCTTCAAAAAAGCAATGCCTTCTCTTAATCCCACATTCTTTTGTTTCCTTTTTACCATGGAAATAAGAATAAACCATTATTTACTTAAAATCATATAATCAAAAGAAAATAGGATGTGAAGTGAAAGCTGATGTATAATCACATTGATGCTACTTAGCAAATGAAAAATCCTGAAAACCTTGCTTACATTTTCTGAGATTTACTTTCCCCAGTTAAAATAATAACAACCCCCTAAAAAAAATTAACTACTTAATTAAGATTAAAATTTAAAAAAAATCCTGAATCCCCAAATGGTTATAAGAATATAGGGTACCTGTGTAAAAATGTTACATTTCTTTATCCTTGAAAAACTGCCATCACTCTTCTTTTTACAGGAAAAGACTTTCTCTTGCTTTTTTTTTTTAAATTGGCAAAATTTTATCCTAGTCCCTGAAATTCAAACAAGTAATGAAATAGAGGATGCTGCTTTTCTTTTCTATGTATGCTGCTAAAGCAGGAAGTGATGAATCGGGTTTATTCATGATTAATATCACTAATAACTGATGATATGTGAATTAAAGCAATGCAGTTACATTAACAATGATTTAAAGCAATAATGCTCTAGGTTAGAATAAGCATATACTCATAAAATACTAGCAAAAGCTTTTATTTCCACAACTCCTCTAGAAAAGATCATCTCCGTAAGTATCATGGAACTTCAAAGAGTCTGCAGACTTTATCTTCCCTGCTGTATCCATCATAATTCTAACCCAAGGAATCCATACAATAAAATAATTAAATATAGAAAGTGTTCTGTAAAATGATATTTATTATAATATTGTTTATTATACCAACATTTTGGAAACACAAGTTCTCTAACATAACTGGATTATTAAAATAAATGATAGTTCATCTATATGCCAGACGTTTACATAGTCATTTAAAATGTTTTCCCATGGGGTGCCTGGGCGGCTCAGTCTGTTGAGCCTCTGACTTCGGCTCAGGTCATGATCTCACGGCCCCGGAGTTCGAGCCCCACGTCAGGCTCTGTGTTGACAACTCAGAGCCTGGAGTCTGCTTCGGATTCTGTGGCCTTCTCTCTCTCTGCCCCTCCCTCGCTCATGCGCTCTCTCTCTCTCTCTCTCTCTGAAGAATAAGTAAAACAATAAAAATATTTTTAAATGTTTTCCAAAAAAAATTGGGGGGGAGGGGGAATAAAATGCTCACAGTATAGTGTTAAGTTAAAAAAGAAGTGTGTGGGGTGCCTGGGTGGCTCAGTGGGTTAAGCATCCGACTTGGGCTCTGGTCATGATCTCATGGTTCATGAGTCTGAGCCCTGCATCAGGCTCTGACAGCTCGGAGTCTTGAGCCTGCTTCAGATTCTGTGTCCCCCTCTCTCTCGGCCCCTCCCCCACTCACACTCTGTCTCACTCTCTCTCAAAAATAAATAAACATTAAAAAAAAACATGTAAAAAAAAAAAAAGAAGTGTGCAAAGCTACCTATATATAAAAAACTAATATAGCTTTGTTCCACCTTACAAAGAAGGAAAATAACCAAAACCACTGAAGGCAGTGATATTTTTCCTTTATTAATACATGCTCATTTTTATGGCATTTGACATTCAAATTTCTTTCTCCTAAGCTCCATATTGCTACTGAGCATAGATAATCATTCTGTTCTGTTTTGTTCTATCTTGCCGTTTACTATGAATCATTTGCAGGCAATTCTAGACACAGCAACTCTACAAAGGTCTTCCAACTTTGAGATAGAGGCATAAATGATCTTAACACTTTTCCAAAAGCCAAATAGCAGCTACTCATTACTCAAAGCAGAACAGCCACTTCTTAGGGTCAGATATCAGGGTCATTCTCCTGATTCCAGATAAAGTCTCTCTGCAATCGTTTTCTTCATATACAGTTGTGTAGGAGTTTGAGATTTCAACAGTTGCAGTTTTAATGAACCAGGATCACGGTGTAGGTGAAGCTAGGAGACTCCTATCTCACTGAATGAAATCTTAGCCCGTCCATGTTAAAGCACAGGTGCTTTCTCTCAGATGCACAGAGCTATCTCTCAAGTGTAGAGAGATATCTCTCAGAGGCAGAGAGCTTCCTTCATTCGCACTGTCCTCAGAACACTGTGTCCTAAATCGTGTTGTGCATTGGACTCACCTGAGGGTCTCCTAAAACCAATTCTGGGCTTGTCCCCTTCACATATTCTAATTGAATTGCCCTGGGGTGCCACCTGGGCACCAGGAGGTTTAAAGTCCCCTGTGATGCTAGCAAAAGGCAGAGCCTGAAGTTAGAAGGAGATGTAATTAGGTGTTGACCCCCAACCATCGCAATGTAAAATGGAAGGAAGAAGAAAGAGAGTAAAAGATATCCACAAATAAGTAATTATTTAAAGCAACAGATTCCCATGAAAATGTTCTATTCAAGTTTGCTAAGTACGAGTGACTACTCCTTTTACAGAGAAGTCTACCTGAGAGGATATATAGGTAACTGTATTTCAATTAAAATAGAAAAAGGTTATATTTGCCCACTTGTTACTTTAAAATGTGCATTAATAATACATTTAAGATGAATATTTTTACCCCACCCCCCCAATTTTTTGGCTACTATAAATTGTACCTATATTAATCTTGGACATAGTGCTCAGTATCTGTATTGAAAAATTCTCCTTCCAACACCTAAATATGAAAATTTTCTCAAACATTCGCCCTTGACCATTTTGTTTCAGTTTTTGTGTTTTTTTTTTTTTTTTCATTTACAACCTAATATAAGCTTCTGGCTTCAACTGAAACCACGGAACACGTGACACCAGAGCCACCTGCCTCCCAGGTTCAAGGGTGCACTGTCACCTGTGTGTTGCCACCTCAGCAGGTGAAGGTATGTCATCGCTGACAGGTACCCCGTGAGCTCCCTGTGACCCCACCTAACCTCCTTTGTCGGTGATTTCCGTTTTCGCTAGTGACATGGCTATCTTCCCAGTGACTCCGTTTGGAACACTGGCATTTCTTGGGGCTCCTCTCTTCTCTTCCTTCTAAAACCCATCAGCTCCTTTCCATCCCCCTTCTCTGCATCTTCTCCCTTCTCCCTGGTATTTGCCCGTCTGGGCCAGACACGGGTCTCACATGAAACTGGAAAACATAACCGGGCCATACAGACAGGAGCTATTCCTGACTTAGAAGATAAAAACTGTTATCGATACAAACATTAATAAAGGCAAAACTAAAAAAAAAAATGTTTTTCAAAAATTCAAAAATTCAATTCCTTCTGGGCTGATATAGAAAGATGATTAAGGCAGGACTCTGTCTTTGGGGATAAAAGAACTAGATGAACATAAAGATAAAAATAGTAATAAAATTAACAATAGGAAGGAGCAGAACAAACAGGCCTGTGCTAAGAACGCTACGTGCGTTATCTTCCTTTCATCTTTATGACAATCCTGTGAGCTAGGAATGATGACATTAAGGTTCAGAGAATTTGAATAATCTGCTAAAGGTTACAAGGCTCTGTGTCAAAGCAGGGGTTTATAAACAGGTCTTTCTTAGTATAGAAACTGCAATGTAATCGCCTAAGCCATGGGTAAGTGCATGTATGGATTTACTTAGCTCATATTATATGAAAAGCTCTCCTCCAGATTCAGTGATAGACAAGTCTGTAATAAATAATCTAAGATTGGTAGTAAGGAAATAAAAGAATAAAGATTTTACTAACTATCCTTTACAGATGATATAAAGAAAGATCCTTTGGAGTGGGAGACAACAGGTGCTATTTCCGACAGAGAAAGAAAGGGAGATCGAGGTTATTTATTCATATTCTGGACCCAGTTTACTTACTCCCAGAAATACTTCACTATGTGGCTGAGCATAGTTCATCATTTTGTTTTGTTGTTTTTGTTTTTTTTTTTTCAATTTTGTTTGGGTGAACCAACAATAGTAGCAAAGGTCAAATCCTATTCCTAATTGGCACTTCCTGGCGAAATGCTTCTCTTAAATCAATATAAATTCAGGACGCCGATGAGGAAGTTAGGGGTTGTCGTTTCCCTCCTGTCTGTCACTAAGTTGCTGTGTGGCTTGCAGTGAGTCACAAGCTTAGAGGGCCTTCATTCCATTACCTTTAAAAATAGAAAAGCAAAAGAGGCTAATCTATCCCATTGCATGTCCTCTCGGCTCATTTGTGAACATAATTTTAACAGAAAATTAACCAAAATTACAATAATAGTACAGAATATGCCATGGGTGCGGAAAAAAAAATATATATATGTATATAATTTACCTTATGATACAATGTTAATCTCAAAGCTGACCTTAGCAATCAAATCCACTCCATCTCCGTATATTACCGATGAGAAATCAAGTCCACAGAAATGAAGTGACCAGCCCAGACTCCCAAGCTGGTGGCTGTCCCAGCACACAGGCCTTCTGATATTCAAATCGGTGTTTTTTTCCCAGTGTACTCTTCTCCTGCTATAAAATTCGTAAATAGCACCTCAAGAAATGAGGTTAAAATAGCAGACACGATTCTGGGATCCGGGTTGGACCACGCCTGAAAAAATGTTTAACTGGAACTGAGAACTATTTTCTGAAAGACAAGTGAGGTGCAACAAGGAAAAAAAGGAATCTACCCAAAAGGGCACATCTGCAGCCCTAAACACCTACTCAGATCATTATCAAACCCCTTCCTACGCTTTTGCTTGCATATGGCAGACATGATGTTTAGCTTACTCAAATAATGTTAGAGAAAGTCCTGGCAGGAATAGAAAATGCACAGATTTATTTGAGAACTGGGAGTAAAAATTGCATTTTTAGAAAAAGTAGGATTAGGATACCTTTATTTCAATTTTCCACCCATAAGAAAACAAAATCTGAAGCAATATGGGCTGTGAAGCATTTTGAGGCTTTATTTATTCTTAGGCAACAAGCCTTCATTTCTGTTGTTTTCCTTTCCACATCTGTTCCTTTTTTTTTTTTTTTTTTTTTTTTTTTTTTTTTTTGTAAAGAAGAAAACATTCTTTCCAGTAGCTGCACACAGTTAGGTAGTGGTCAGCTAGGAGGAGATTAAAATCTAAAACTGTAAGACAGGTCTGACATGTTTCCAACATGTTATATATTTTTTCTTCCTCTCCATTGATGTCCACAACTCAGGTTTTAAGAATGCAAAAAGAAATCAATCCCTAAATCACTTTAATTTCTGTGGTTGAATTCACAAATTTGATGTTTAAAAATCTGAGGAAATATGTTGATGGTTCTTCATGTATAGGCATGTGTTTACCATGTATATACATATGAATACAGTAAAAAAAAAAAGTATTGTTTCCTTTTTAATTATTACCTTCTAATAAAAGTTACATTTTGGGTTTACATGTGTCAAAGTGCTTTCATGTGCAATATCCTGTAATTTAGAATCTTCTGTCAGCATTTCTGAGTCATTTTTCTCAGCCTCCAATCTGTCTTTCAGCCAATCTGGTCTTTGTCTAACATCTGACTCATCTGCTTTCTGAATTCTTTAGTGAGCTTTCATTGTAAGTTAGGAAATAGTGTGGTATATGTGTTATGCCCTGTTTAACAACATTTTTATGCGATCAGATTAATTTAAATGTTGGGCTATTGTGAAAAGAATGATATGAATTTTTCCTTTTCTTGAGGTTTTCAGTATTTTTTTCAAAAAAATGGAAAATGTTATACAAGAAAACAAGAAGAAATTAATCCTTGGCATTGCTTTTTGTATCATTGGGGAAAGTTTCTGAGGCAAAAGTGTGCTAATATTTTGTTTGAAATATGATTCAGTCCTTACGCAAATATGGGTTCCTACATTTATATTCCCAGGTTAACACCTACAGTTGTGGAACTCCTAACGAAAATATGTTTGTTCGTTTGTTTGTTTTAATTTTGAAATTTTATTACTCTTTGCTCCCTGTCTCTCCCACTCTTTCCATAATCACCTTCCTTTGAAAAGTGAGGATGGGCCGTTGACATACATTTTAGAAAACCCTGTGTTTTCTTAGCTCTGCTCCAGGCCTATGATCTTTGAAGTGATTTTCAGTGGTCTCTTACTAGTGTAGAAGTTTGGTCTCCTGTTAAATTGCCACCTGTGCTAAAAAGACTAATCCATTAGGGTCGACAGCTCTAAGAAGGTGCCATGGCGCCCGGGGCAATCTCTTGAGTTTCAGTTATAGCAGCTGCTGGGAGATGAGTTTGGGACGGTCCTTGTTACAGAAATTAGATGGATCAGGAAGTAAACAGAGACGCCTTTCATCTGACCCAGCTCTGGGACCAGAGGGTGGGGCATGGGGGGAATTCTTCTTCTAATTACTTTACGGGTCACTTCCCTGAGACTGATGTCAATGTCTGATACTCCTAATCTTAGGGGAAATTTTTGAAAAAGAGAAAGGAAGAAAAATGATAAGACATTGAAGCTGTCACATTTTTCCTTCTGAAAATGTCTCGCCTTCTTGGATTTAGAGGACTGCTGCCCTCTCTGCGGCTTCTGTCCTTTCTCCATGGAGGGGCAGCTGTTAAGAGAGACCTTGTGAATGTAACTCTCCCGACCTGAAATCTCCCCTAAATTTCAAGAGTGCCCCTCCTTTCTACATCAGTTTATTTATTTCAGATTTCTGTACTGAATTTCATTGCGCTCCGTGAGTCGGGGCGAGGGCTCACTACTGTGTTCCAGGTTGGCCACATCTTCTTGAGGTGACCTCTTGAAATTGCAGCCATGAGGAGCAGCTGCCTGAATCCTTACTGAGCAAAAAGTGAACTGAGTACAATCAACTGTCTAGTGCTGGTCTGTGACTGCGACGTTTAAGAAATGTAGAGGAAAGGGAAAATGTGTGGACTTGGCTTGAGATGAAAGAGTAACTTACAGATCAGTTCAGGCAGAGAATCCCAACTTGCAGTTTCCTATTTGCGCTAATATACATTGTATGTTAACTGCTACGCCCTGGATTGTCTTTTTTATGTGTTTAGGACAGATTCGTTAATGTTTTTAGCAACACAAAGAGTAAGCTGTCTTTTTGTCCCATTTAGAAAAATCAAAATACTCTATTTCTATATAGCACATAGTTTCCTTCAAGAAAATGTAAAAAGTTCAAAGAGCAATAAAAAGGACACATTTTAAATGTTCTCAAATGCAGTTTGATGATCTTTTTTTTTTTTTCTAAACAGATGTACGTATATGTTTCCAAAGTGGAATCGTAAGTGCATGCTATACCAAAACCACATTTTTTCTTAGCAATAACAAGAACATTTAAATGGCCAATAATATGCCATTTTGTGGATGCCTGTGCCATAAGATCGTGCATACTGTTTACTGTGTAATTCCCTCAGAGGGAAAGATAAGCCGGTTGCTATGCTTTGCTTTGACATAACTCAAAAAGTAAAGACTATGGTGATGATTAAAAGTTCTTTCTTTTGGTAGGCTACCTTTTACAATGTTTGTTTAATTCAGTATTTTCTTTTTTCCTGTGCCTTTTTCAGATAGGAACCTTTTTTGGCATTTGATATTAATGAGATTGATTAGGAAGGCGAAAACACCCTGAACTGAGATAAATATCTACTTCCAATCGCTAAATGCCCTCAAAGGTTATTTTTCGGCGTCAATATAATAGATCTCCTATTAGAGGAAACAGGATTGGTTACAAATTTTGTTTCTCTGTGAAATGTATAAACTTTAACAGTGAAATCTTACTTCTTGGGCAGTTTCACTTTTGCAAATTAAGGTAAAAAAAATTTTAAATGCTGCAAGATAGTCATTTCAAAAAACAAGTGGACAATTTCAGAAACTGTAGAATGCTTTAGTCCAAAATCCCTTGAAAGGCTAAAGTCCCTTCAAGAAATTGACCCCTATAAGTCTTTAAAGATCTGTTTCTTATCAAATTCCACCTAAGTGACTGCCAAACGCGTGAACCGATTTCTCCCAGTTTGGAGTCAATCTTCAGTCAACTCAAGAACCCACACAGCTGCCCTCCAGCCCCCACCTCCCATGCCAGTTGCAAGCCCAGCCCCCCCCCCCCTTACCTGTGCTTCTGGTCTACCAGCTACAGACTGGAGATTCCAATGACCTCTTCCTCAGATTTTTTTCATTTGCTAAAGAGGCTCAAAGAACTCAGGAAAACACTCACTTAGTACTTACCAGTTTATTAAAGGATATGATAAAGGATTCAAATCAACAGCCAGATGGAGGGGTGCAGAGGGCAAGGTATGGGGAAAAGGTATGAAGCTTCCATGCTCTCTCTGAGCCCACCCCTCTCCCCATCTCCTCTATCTTTACCAGCCCGGAAGCTCTCTGAACCCACTCTTTTTGGCTTTCTGGGGAGGCTTCATGGCAAAGTCATGACTGCCTGAGTCATTGGCTATTGGCTATTTCAATCTCCACTCCCTCTCTCCTCTCTGGAGGTCAGGGTGTGAGGCTGAAAGTTCCAGATCTCCAATCATTTGGTTGGTCTTCTGGGCAACTAACCCACTGCCCTTGGATAGGGTCCAAAATTCATCTTCATTAATATAACAAAAGACACCTTTATCACTCTCAACACTTTGGAAATTCCAAGGGTTTGGGGAGCTATTAGCCAGGAACTGTGGAGGAAGACCAAATATATATGAAAAATATATGTATGAGATTGACCAAGACATTTCTAATTAAGCACAGTATTACACTAATTTACATAGGTGCCCACCTACAGACTACATGCACACACACACACATACACATACACACACAGATACACACAGATTCATACAGCTACACATACACAGACATATGCAAAGGTACACACAAGTATAGTCACAGAAAACAAGCCTGATGGCCCCAAACAAACAATTCTGGAGCGGTTCTCTATCGGTAATGGAAATACTAAAGCTGTTTTATTTGTTGTTTTTTTTTTTTTTTTCTTTTGCTTACCTGTATTTGGTATTTCTTTGAAAGTTCAATTTTGGGGTGTGGTAAAAAAGTACTACATCTTAAGCACATTACCAGTGCACATTTTAAAGAAGCTAATGGGGTAATATCACCTTTTTCTATTTTAGTTTCCATCAGTGTAATAGAAATAATTGATAGGACCAGCTAGAGAAAATGGGCAATTACTTAAGGGAGTAAATTGTTTTTCTTTATATTTGTGAAAGGCTGAGCTAAGATGGTATAGGACATAATAAAGAAAACACGACAATCTTAATGAAAACTGATCACTCAGGAAAAGTTCATTTGTTGTGAGATGCCATTGACTTCTCCCTTATGTAAGGCATGGGGTGTCTGGTATTGTCTCATTCTGTCTTTAGAAGGTAATCAAGGGGCGCTTGGGTGGCTCAGTCAGTTAAGCATCCGACTCGGTTCGGGTCATGATCTCGCAGTTTGTGAGTTTGAGCCCCACGTCGGGCTCTGAGCTGACAGCCCGGAGCCTGGAGCCTGCTTTGGATTCTGTGTCTCCCTCTCTCTCTGTCCCTCCCCTGCTCATGCTCTGTCTCTCTGTGTCTCAAAAATAAACAAAACATTGAAAAGAAATTTTAGAAGGTAATCAGTCTAGCTTTAAAAAACGAGCCTTCACTGTATCATAAATAGATTCCAAAAATATTCCCCAACTGAGAGAGGCGGGGTAGTAGATCTTAGGGGGAAACTATCTATCCACAGATGTACAGTTTAACAATGCCCAGTCCACTCTGGGTTCTTCTATATTGCTAATTTCCTTCACTGGTTGAGATGAGATTTGGTGTCAGCATTCTCAGAATTTAATAATGAATGAATATTGTTATTTTATTCCCGGAAAGATTGTGCATTCACTTTAACAGAGAAACATTTATTCTCTTTGATTATGACGGTCCTCATCAATTTTACATTTCTCTCATAAGTGCTCATGATAAGGATAATGAAGTTGAGACGGGCAATTCATCAGTTTCTGATAAAGATTTGTTGAGGACTTCTATTATTCTAGAAACTCGCCCTCATTTATCCAGTGCAACGCTGATATTAATCCCTTTCCTTGCCTTAAATTTGTCTTCCTCTTTTAGAGATTGATAAATCAGATAATGCACATAAAACTGCTTCGTAAGCTCTGAAGTGCTACACGAATGTGAGGTATTATTATTTAAAATTATGACGTATGCTTGGCATTAGAACGGTGCTTTTTGTTTAATAATGATGTCTACTTGGTCTCAATTGCTTGCAGGATCAGCTGAAATGGCTCATTGATTGGTAAATTAATGCCACACTCTTCCTTTTGTATAGGTTTCCGAAATGATCATTATTCCTGTCTTGAGGATTTCATGTGATACAGAAAGGCTAGAAACATGGCTTTTTAACATTTCATGACACTGCTCTGCCAGATGAAAGGGCACAACTTTTTTTTCAATGTTTATTTATTTTTGAGAGAGAGAGAGAGAGAGAGAGCGGCAGAGTGGCAGAGAGAGGGGGAGACACGGAATCCGAAGCGGGGTCCAGGCTCCGAGGTGTCAGCACAGAGCCCGACGCAGGGCTCGAACTCATGAACGCTGAAATCATGACCTGAGCCGAAGTCGGATGCTCAACTGACTGAGCCACCCAGGCAGCCTACTTTCTTTTTCTTTTTTTTTAATGTTTATTTATTTATTTTATTATTGTTTTTTTTTTTTGTTTTTTTGTTTGTTTTTTTTTTGAGAGAGAGACAGAGATAGAGTGCAAGAGGGGGAAGGGCAGGGGCAGGGAGAGAGACACACACAGAATACGAAGCAGGCTCCAGGCTCTGAGCTGTCAGCACACAGCCGGACCTGGGGCTCGAACTCACTAGCTGTGAGATCATGACCTGAGCCGAAGTCAGACACTCAAACGACTGAGCCACCCAGGTACCCCAAGGGCACTACGTTTAGATGTAGTGTACTCCTTTTTTAATTCTTTTGATAGTGATGGGCATTGAAATGCTCTACATTTTCCTGTCACTGAAGGAAACTTTACCTTATGGAGCCTGATCCATTAGAGTATCTTGCTGTTTTCTTTCTCTCTCTCTCTCTCTCTCTCTCTCTCTCTTATAATTGTTGAAATGTTCCTTGTGAGTTTAACAGAGCAAGTTCAAGGCAGCAATTCTATGTAAGACAATTGCAGTTCTGAAAGAGTAAATAATTAAGTAAGTGTAAGCCTCTTAAAGACACTCTCTAGGAGTATGATTCTACTGAAGCTCTTGCTTATTAAGTGTCGTGTTGAGGCTTTACCGTACTCGAGCTCTGCTAGCTCGCATTTCACCATTTGAGAGAATGCCACGAGTTCTAAAAGGTTAGGAACTACTACTCCGCAGAATGAGCAAACTTTATTCCCAGCCCGCAAGAATGTAGTTAGTAGAGGGAGAAGATCATTATTATGTAATGGTCTTATTTAATAGACTGAGTAAAGCATTCTAATGAAATGTCACTTGTAACTGGTTGTAGTCAGGGTCCAAAGACTTACATTTTCTACCAGTGATTTATTTCAAAACTCGAAAGTCAAAGCCAATCCTACACCCAGCTCTTGAAAAAGTTCATTTTCCTGATGTGTTTAAACACTTGTCAAAGAATATTTGGTTCATTCACAGCCACTAAAGGATTGGGCACATTTTATATTTTCTTGGCACATGTATTTCAGAGAGGAGGAAGGGAGAATTTCACTTTTGTGAAAAAGAAAGCAAGTTTACCTTCTTAATGATGGAGTTGTGGGAACATGTATAGTTTGAGATGCGAGGAGGGAAGAAATGGTATGGGACCACAGCTGAAAGTTCCCACTGAACCTGAAGAAAATGATCAGCAACCTGGCTCAGGATTACAGAACTGTATCAGGAGTTTCAATGGAATTGCAGACCACGGATCTCGATGCACTAATATACAGGGATTATTTTAAGCATAATGGGATGAAAGTCACTGAAGAAATCTACCTCAAAATCTCAGTGACCTAACACAATAGATGTATGTCCTGCTCATGTTGCTTACAGCGTGGTGTTCTTGGCTGTGAGGCGACCTTTCTCATATTCCATTTGCCACCCTGGCTCTTTCTACCTTGCGGCTCTGTCATCTTGGGGCCTCAGAGTTCTTTGCTGGATACTCAGTGGCCAGCAGATGGGTGGAGAAAGCGAATGAGCCTGGAGAATCATAAAAGTATTCTTAGTGGTCCTATCTAGAAGTCATACAGTGAGTTCATTCCATTGACAACCTCAGTGACGTGGCCACGTAAAGAAGCCGGGGGCTGGGGGTGCTGGAAAATGTACAACTTGGACAGGATGCAGGAAAACTTAACACGAAAAAGACAGAATTTTTCCCTTGCAGATAGCCAGCCACGTCTACCTCAGAAAAGCTCTATGGTTTTTCTCCAGAAGCACTTAACAACCTAAGTATAAGTGGAAAATGTGTCTAGTTAATTTCATTTGTATTGAAAAGTCAATATATTTGGAGAAAAAAGCATTTACACTGAGGTTGGAAAACTATAGTCAGGGAGGTATGCAGCTGGAATGATTTGATTCGATTTAGATTAGATTGAGAGCTGGAATAATAAAACCTGAGGGTGAGGCCACAGGAGTGGAGAGATGGAAAGATAGGGTAGTTGAAGACACAAAGGGACTCATGGTCTACGGTGTTAGGTAATGCACGCGAATTTTATTCCCAGGATAGGAAGATTAATAATAAAAGTGTTCTCTATTCTTCATACCTCCAATCTTTCCCTTTGTTCTTCCCTCTGTGGTTGTGGCATTGTGCCCATGACTCGATTCTGGGCTTGTCTACATTATTAGTTTTGGCCAATGGAGTGTTGGAAAATGTGACACAAGCAGGAGTTGAAAAAGAACTTGTGGTCCACACTTTCTCTTTCTTCTTCCTCTGCCTGTGTCCTGAAAATATGCTCAGGTGGCTTGCTGGTCGATGAGACATTCTGAACTAAGCTAAGTAGCCCCACTTGAGCCTGCTGAGGTCATTGGAGACCAGCCAATAGCATGAAGAACTCAATGAAGGTCAACAGAGCAATCTAGCCTACTCTGCTGGAGCCAGATGAATGAAAAATAAATGCTTATTTTTACATGCCATTGAAGTGTGGCAGTTGTGGTGCAGCATTATGATGGCACTAAATAACTTATACAAGACGACTGTCTAACAGGAGCTCCACAAAGAATGTGAGCTAGTGATATGGAAACCCAAGTGGATGGCAACGCCTTTTCACATGCTTGCTGCAAACGATATCCACTGGACTTCTTGGCCAGATTAATTGAAACCCATCTCTTTGCTTCCACCGGCTCAGTCCTAGGCTTATCTCACATTTTTGTATCTATACTTGTTAATGTCAGTGACTTTTGTTGTCACAGTTATGTACTTTAATTAAGCATCATGTAAATACAAGACGCGCCAAACACGTAACAGCTAGTCACCCAATCTGAATGCTTGGAATGTCATTGATGTCCTGTATTTCTTTCTTAGAAGAATGGGACTTTGTAATCTTCGATATTTAGGGGTTATTTCTGAGAGATAAACAAAGTATGCCAAGTTATTCTTTAGAATACCATGTTTTAACATGTTCTCCAGATTTTGGCCATATTTTAAACATTTTTTTTCAATAAATGTATTTGTTTAAGTTGCATTGAAGTATAATTTACATGCCAAAAAAAAGGACCCATTGTTAAGTGTTCAACTGAATGGTTCCTAACAAATTTAGAAAGTCATGCAACCATTATCACATTCAGTTTTAGAAAATTTCTATCACTCTAAAATATTCCCCTCTGTCCTGTCGGTCAATCTCTGCAGCCCTACCCCAAAGTCCTGGCCACTCCTGATCTGGTTTTTGTCACTACAATGTTGAGTTTTCTGGACATTTCATACAAATAGAATCATGAAATACGAGTTCTTTTGTATCTGGTTTCTTTAATTTAGTGTGATGTTTTTGAGGTACATCTATGTGTTAACATGTAATATAATTGTGATATATTGAATTTTCATTTTCGTTTAGTGCAAAATACCTTTTCATTTTTCTTGTTATTCCTTCTTTGATGTATAAATTGTTTAGAAGTGTATTGTCTAATTTCTAAATACTTAAGGGTTTCCCAAATTTCGTTCTGTTGTTCATTCCCAGTTGTGTTTCATTCTGGTTGGAGAACATATTTTGAATAATTTTAATTCATCTTAACTTTTTTGAGAGTTGCTTCACCTAATATTTGATCTAGCTTAGAGACTATTCTGTGTGTGTTAAAGAAAAGAAAGAAAAAGAAAAGAAAAGAGAACAGAACATAAAAGAAAAGAAGAAAAGAGAACAGAACAGAAAAGAAAACAAGAAAAGAAAAGAAAGGAAAAGAAAAGAGAAAAAAGAAAAGAGAAGAAAAGAGAAGAGAAAAGAGAAGAGAGGAGAAGAGAAGAAGAGAAGAGAAGAGAAGAGAAGAGAAGAGAAGAGAAGAGAAGAGAAGAGAAGAGAAAGAAGAGAGGAGAGGAGAGGAGAGGAGAGGAGAAGAGAAAGAAGAGAAGAGAAGAGAAGAGAAGAGAAGAGAAGAGAAGAGAAGAGAAGAGAAGAGTGTTCTGCTATTACTGGATATAATCTATAAATATCAGTTAGGTCATGGCGGTTGATAGTGATGTTTATTTGTGCCACTTTCTGTCTAGTTGTATCAGATATTAAGAGTTGGATATTGAACTCTGATGCCAGCGGTTACATTGTTGATTTAGCCTTTCTTTCCTGTCAGTTTTCGCTTCATGTATTTTGGATGCTCTTCTTTTAGGTGTATAGATGTTTATGAGTATTCTATCTTCCTGATGACATATTGAAACATTTGTCACTATAGTATGTCCCTACCTCTGGTGATAAATTGTATCGTAGATTCTATTGTTTTTCTAGTATTAATATAGATGCTCCTGCTCTCTTATAGCTACTATTTGCATACTATATATACCTTTTGGTCCCTTTACGTTCAGCCTATTTGCGTCGCTGATTGAAATGTGTTTCTCTTGTAGAGTGTTGGATCTTGATTTTTTTTTTTTTTGATCCAGTCTTACAATCTCTGCTTTTTGATCAAAGTGCTTTGCTCATTCACATTTAATGGGATTATTTTTTAAAGTTTGATTTATTTATTTTGAGAGAGAGAGAAAAAGAGAGATTGGGGGAGGGGCAGAGAGAGGGAGAGAGAGAGAAATCCAGGCCGGCCCCACACTGTCAGCACAGAGCCTGATGTGGGGCTCCATGCGGGGCTCCATGTGGGGCTCCACGTGGGGCTCCAACTCCTGAACCATGAGATCATGACTTGAACTGAAGTCGGCTGCTTAACCGACTGAACCATCCAGGCGCCCTGATCTTTAATGTGATTATTGATTATTGTATTGTTGGCTAATTTGCATGAATTTTCTATTTGTCCGAATTCTGTTCCTCTTGTACTGCCTTTTATTATGTTAAAATTAATTTTTTGTACAATTATAGTTCCTGTGAATTTTTTTAGTTATTTTTAGTGGTTGTTGTAGGGATTGCAATATGCCTTTTTTATTTGTATTTATTTTTTTATATTTTTTAATGTTTATTGATTTATTTTGAGAGACAGAAAGAGAGACAGAGAGAGAGAGAGAAGGTCAGGGAGGGGAAGAGAGAGAGGGAGACAGAAACTCAAGCAGGCTCCATGCTGTCAGCACAGAACCCAATGGGGCTCAATCACACACTTCGAGAGATCATGACATGAGCTGAAATCCAGAGTCAGACGCTCAACCAACTGAGCCACCCAGGTGCCCCAACTTTTAACGTTTTTATACTCCACTTTAGGTTAATAATGACTTAATTCCAGTAAAATATAGCAACTTTGCTCCAGTATAACTCTTTTCCTTCCCATTTCTTATAGCTGTGATTGCCATACATATTACATGTATCTATGTTATAAAACCATAAAAGTAGCACCATAATTTTGTTTATGACTTTAAAAGAAATGTTTAAGTGAACAACATAGTTACATATCCTTTTATATTTATCCACATATTTTCCATGACCTATGCTCTTGACCTCTTCCCCTTGATTCGAGTTATCATTTGATGTGATTCTTTTTCAGTCTGTAGGACTTTCGTCAGTAGCCCTTCTAGAGTATTTCTGCTACTGATCAGCCACAGTTCATCTAGGAGCACCTTTATTTTTCCTTCATTTATGAAGTTTTACTGGAAACAGACTTTTTGGTTGACAAGTCTGTTTTTGTTTTGATTTGCTTTGAGGACTTCAATTTTGCCATTGCCCTACCTTCAGGTCTCCGTTGTTTTTGATAAAAAGTCAACTTTTAATTATACTGTCATTCTGTGTACAGTTTTCTTTCCATCCTTTTAAGATGTTCTCTTTCTCTTGGTCTTTCAACAGTTTAATGATGATGCGGCAGGTGTGGGTCTCTTTGAATTTATCCCCTTTGGTTTATTGAATTTGTATAGTAATTTTTTCATCCAATTTTGGAAATCGTAAGCATTTATTCTTTCAATACGTTTTCTTTCTTCTTCCTTTCTTTCCTTGGTAGGTTGGTAGTTGTCTCATAAGTCTGATCCTCTGTTCATTTTTTTTTTTCAGTCTTTTTTCTCTCTGATTTTCAGTTTGGATAATTTCTACTGTTCTGTCTTTAGGCTCACTTATTCTCACTTCTGCCATGTCAAATCTGCCATTGAGCTCATGACAATTTTTCCTTTTCAGTTATTATACTTTTCCACTGCAGAATTTCCACATGGCCCTTTTCATAGCTCCCGTTTTTTATTGCGAGCCATATTTGTAGATTCATGCATTTTTGAGCATGCATATATGGTCACACAGCTCTTTTGAGGACTTCTCTGCTAAAACAAACATCTTTACCCACTCTTAAGAACATTTTAATTCTTGTTTTTCCTGTGCTTTAGTTCTTATCTAGCAACTTTTCTGTTGTTTGGATGTTCTATAATTTTTGGCTGAAAACACCGAAATATTAGGTAATTTATTATGGCAACTCTGGATTCTGGTTATTTGCCCATGTGAGTTTTTCTTCTCTGTCTTTTGTTTTATTTTATTTTTTTTTCAAACTTGCTTGGACTATGTCTGTGTGATTATTCTCTCCCTACAGTGTCTTGTTTTGTTTTGTTTTGTTTGCTTATTATTATTTTTCTGTTTTCCTCTTACATCCTAAGGATCACCCCTATGCCTGCATAGTTGAGTGGTTAGGCGATCCTTTAGCCAGATTTTGTGCTCGAATACTTCTCACCAGTCAGGCTTCATCCTTTCCTGACAGATTGGTGTGTGACTTAGGGAGTGTATTTAAGTGTCACGCAGCCTCCGAATCGGTCAGACGCACGGAGACAGCTTACTTAGTGCCTCTATGGCTCTCTGACGTGTAAGATGTCTTGATGGTATGCCTGGCTGGTGTACCATTCTGTGGCTCACACCAGCAAAACTCCACCTTCTAGTTTATCCTTCTTGTTTCCTATTGAGTTTGCTGCTTTTATTGACGATGCCCCCCCCGCCGCCCCAGGGTGGAAATTTCACCCTGTACCAAATCAGGTTAGGCTCCCGTAGCAATAAAACTGCTCATTTTTACAACCAGTCCTGCCTTCACAGCCCTACAACCTTAACTGACCTGCGGGAAGGGGGAAACGGAACATCCTTTGGCAAGAACCCCCCGTAACCACAGACTCCACAGCTTATATCTGGAGCACAGGTTTTTCACGAAGGAATGTTTCTCTATGTGTTGTTTACTTCGGGTCATTTTCCAGAGCTCTGAGGTGGTTGTCTCTGATAATATTGTCCAATTTCAGACTTGTTTAGGGTGGAGGGAAATTGCCAGCATATCTTCACACTAGAAGTCCTCTGGCCTTGTCCACATTTACAGACATACTGATCTGGAAGCTTCGATATAGAAAACATCATATATTTACTAGTTATAACACTCAGGGTGAAGCCTATCTAACATCTGACTTTACACTCTCTCTCTGCTTGCTGTCAAATAATAGGACAATTATTTTATATATTTGAAATGACCAACAGCTATGTGATAATTTGAGTGAGAGTCTTCTAGTGCTGCAATGCCTATAAAATAAATTGTCTACCTACCTTAATAAAGCCACAGTGGTCTGGACTCTGTAGAGATGTTTAAGTCAGATCACTATTAATCAAAAAGCAGTTCCTGAGCGTTGTTGTCATTGTTGTTGTTGGTTTGTTTTGTTTTCAGTTTGATGTTCTCTGGGAGAAAGATACTGGGCCATAACTGTCCTCCTGGCGATGACCAAAAATGGAGGTATGAATGGAACACATCTTTCAAGTTCCTGTAGCGTCCCTGCTAGAAAAATATTCCTGTGTTTAACACCAGTAGCTCTGCTCTTGGGCACCTGGCAAGTGAGTAGGACTATTATTTCAGAATCTATAAGATAGGTAAGGAAGGAAATACCTCAAACAGAAAGTTCTGGACCAAATCTCTTAGCAACGCTGTTGGTGTTAAAATGGGCTCGTGTGTGTTTGTTTTCTAAAGGTTGTAAACAGAGAGAAAATCGTGACTAAGAATTGTGACAAATTTGGATGGCAGAGCCTGACAAGAGGCTTTTTTCTCTCACAGGAATGAGGAGACATTACCGTTCGGCCTTATGGTAGCAAACTGCTGGTTCTCACCAGCCTCTCAGTAAAAGGACTGACTGCAAGTTTTCTGAATTCCTTTAAGACAGATGAGGAGGACATTTATGTGAAGAAACAGAAGGATGGAGGTGCTTGCTGACAGATGGTGGCTCTTGAGGACATTGTCGGACATGATAGAGCAAGGGAGGTTGGCAGAAAAAACGGAGGTGAGGGGAGAATTTTCCCAACAATAATATAACCTGAGGGTCCGACATTTGGGAATGAGGGTCAAACTACAACAAAAAATCTTCTCTTATCCAAAGACAAGGACACATCATCACAAGAAAAAAAAAAAAAAAGCCACCGTATTTACTTAAATACAAAGTGCAGCTTTGAGGGAATCAGCAGATAACTCCAAATTAGTAACTAACCTCGTCGTCATTATCATCACATTCTTATTATGTTAGGTGAATCATTGTTTTGGAGGATTTAAAAAACCTGGTGTGACTAACCAAGTTTACTTTCACGTTTTGATATATATTGTTAATGTCGAAACACAAATGTATACCTGGAGAGGCTTCCTTCTAAGGTGATACCTCTCTACCACCTGTCTCACAATTCATTGTAGCCCTGGGGCATTTTTTGGAGTCAGCTATTTGTAGTAAAAGGGAACTAATGAATAGTGAAAATGCCACTAAAAAAAAAAAAATTAGAGTGCCTTTATCAGAAGGCACAGATGTTAACTTATCAGATGCAAGGAAAAGAAACTCTTGCTAATTGGATCCTATTTTCCCTCTGTCAGTTTCATTTAAGGAGACATTTAAATGTACACAGCTGGAATTTGGAAGTTCTCCTTAAACAAGACTACATAAAACCAAGCTGGTTTAGAGTACTTCTGCGTCTACTTCCTGTGTCTTTTTTCCCCCCCTTAGCTTGGCTCATCTGTTGGCATGAAGGTGTTAGGAACATTGGAGTAAATTATTAAGCAAACAGGAAAAAAGTGTCCAAAGGATAGGAAGCATAGGGTATTGACATCAAGCATGTACATTGTTGAATCTCCAATCACAAACTGATTCGCTCTAGGCAAGGTAGAGTTCCAAGCCAATCTCCATTTGCGGCTGATTTTTAAGAGAACGGTAAGACTTCAGACTGGAACGTGATCTTAGGTACTATTTAGCGCAACCATTCATTTCATAAGCCAGAAAATCGAAGCTCAGGCAAGTTAAATGGCCACATGAAAATCATAGAGTCGTATCGGTGACAGGCCCTCACTGGGATCAAGCTTCTCTGAGTCTCAGGTTAGTGCTGCCTTAATATATCATCTTTCCCCACGGTCAAATCGCATGAGATTAAGATGTTATTGATTCTGATCCAAATTCTAGTGTGTGTGTAGGGGGTGTTCCCTACACCAGCAAGCAACTCTTCAACACCGCTGGGTGCCCTAGAACTCAATCCTGACATTGTCTATCTATCTGGAGTTAGCATCGGATCCCACGGGCTAAGGACGCAGTGCCACAAGGCTTAAAGAAAACACCACAAAGCTTAACATTGGCCTTTAAATAAAAGCATTATGAAATTCTACATGTAATTCAAGTGCAGGCTGTATGCTTCTCTATCTCTATATTGGTAAGAAAGATGGAAAAAAAATCAAATACATGAGACAACTTTTTCCAGATGAAAACAACGGAAGTGTTAGAACTCTCAATTCAGTCACACACACATTACCTGAAGTGACTTTGTTACTCTGTTCCCCCAAATCAAATAATTTATGGTTACCCCAGCCTGCTAACTTTATTGGATACTCAATATGCCATATATCATACTGGACCTTTCAGTGACGCAGGTACCTATGACAGGAGGTTTTTCAAAGTGTTTTGTGGCCCTTCTACAACTCAGTTCATGTTTTCCTTGGCAAAATCTGATTTCCCTGCTCTGGCCACACATAACCGAATATAAACTTCCTGAGAGGAGGGGCACCTGGGAGGCTCAATCAGTTCAGCGTCTGACTCTTGATTTCAGTTCAGGTTATGATCCCAGGGTTGTGGGATCAAAATCCCCACGGGGCTCTGCACTGAGCATGGAGCTTGCTTGGGATTTTCTCTCTCCCCCACTGCCCATCCCCCACTCACACGTGTGCTCTCGCTGTCTCTCGTTCTCTCTCTCTCTCTCCAAAATTACAAAGACACTTCCTGAGAGAAGTTTAACCTAGCACAGCGCCTAGCACAGTATCTGACGCGTGTAAGTTGCTGTCTCCTTCCTTGGATTCATGTTCCCCAATTTTCATGTTCATTTTGTGATTTAAAAAATACTGTATTGGGGCACCTGGTTGGTTCAGTCGGTTGAGCCACCGACTTCGGCTCAGGTCACAATCTCACGGTTTGTGAGTTCGAGCCCTGCGTCGGGCTCTGTGCTGACAGCTCGGAGCCTGGAGCCTGCTTTGGATTCTCTGTCTCCTCTCTCTCTCTCTGTCCCTCCCCCACTCATGCTCTGTCTCTCTCTGTGTCAGAAATAAACATTAAAAAAATTTTTTTAAAATAAATAAATAAATAAAAATAAAAATAAAAAATATTGTATTCACCAGATGTGGTACTCACATGTTCATTTTTTGGACAATAATCCTAATCCCTTTATTCTTGTTTAATTATTTTTTATTTTATTTTTTAAGTTATTTTTGTGTAATACCAGGACCTTCTTGAAAATTTGCTAGGAACAATTTTGAAATTAAAAGTGAACACTCCTAGTGTAAAAAAAAATACTCTAATAATAAAGAACTTTTGAGAACTCTACTCCCAGCTCTTTTAAAAGCTAATGATTTGGTAAATACTAAATAGCTAGAACTCTGACAGAATCCTCAGGAGTAACAGTCGTCTCTAATAACTTCAGTGATGATACACAGCCAACCAATGGAAATGACTACTCTCCCACATCTCCAAAGATCGAAATGTGTACCTAGCTCAGTACCTGGACAAATATATCTGGAAATGCAAACTACCAGACTCCGGGGTTTCATTATGATTCTGAGAACAGTGACCACTGAAGGTGATGGTTTCTGTATCCAATGTGGAGAAATTGGCTCTCCTAACTAGCTTGGAGACTGGAAACTTCAAGCAGTTTTGTGTAGCAGTCAGTAAATTCCCATGATGATACAAAAGCCAGAAAATGTGCGTTAACTACCATTCTTCTGAACTGCACTGTTTATGGCTTTTAGCAGTTTCAGATGTGGGTGTTGCATATGGAATTCACTACTTTGGATGGACTGCACAACTCCAGAAATGCAGCTCAATTTCCTTCCCTACCGGTTTTATTGAGATATTATTGGCATAAAACATATGTAAGTTTAAGGTGTATGATATGATGATTAGCACATGTATATATCACAAAATCATAACCACAATAAGGTGAATTAACATCACCTCTTTACATAATTACAAGGTGTGTGTGTGTGTGTGTGTGTGTGTACGCGTTGAAAACATTTAAGTTTACTCTTTTAACAGATATCAAGGATAGGCTTATTTTGTTGATATTGTGGGTTTGGTTCAAGACCACAACAATAAAGTGAGCCAAATAATTTTTTATGATTTTCCACTGCATACAGAAGTTATGTTTACACTATACTGTAATCTACTAAGTGTGCGAAGGCATTATGTCTAAAAAATCCGTGTATACACCTTAACTAATACTTTATTGCTAAAAAATGTTAACCATCATTTGAGTTTTCATCTAGTCATATCACTGGTCACGGATCATAACAAATATAACAGTAAAGAAAAAGCTTGAAACATTGTGAGAATTACCAAAATGTGACACAGGGACACAGAGTGAACAAATGCTGTTGGGAAAATATGTACCAGTAGACTTGCTCAAAGCAGAGTTTCCAGAAACCTTCAATTTGTACAAAATGTAATATTTGGAAAGTCCAATAAAGCAAGGAACAATAAAATGAGGGTTGCCTAAGTATAGCCCAGTATTGTTAGTCACCGTGCTGGGCATCAGATCCTCAGATGCTATGTAATTTATAGCTATGAGGACGTGCCCTTTGATCAACACCTTCTGACCACGACTCTTTATTTCCATGAGGTCATCTTTTTTATATTCCACATATAAGTGAGATCATACAGTATTTTTCTTTCTCCGTCTGACTTATTTCACTTAGCATGATGTGTCAAAGTGTACATACATATCCCATATCTTATCCATCCCATCCATTGAGGGACATTTAAGTTGTTTCCAAATCTTGGGTATTGTGAATAATGCTGCAATAAACATGAGGGTGCAGACCTCTTTTCAAGACGGTGTTTTCATTTCCTCCAGATACATACCCAACAGTGGACCTGCTAGATTACACAATCGTTCTATTTTTAAACTTTGGAGGAAACTCCATGCTGTTTTCCATAAGGGTGGCCCCAACTTACATTCCGGCCAAGAGTGCACAAGTGTTCCCCTTTCTCCACAGCCTTGCCAACACTTGTTATTTCTTGCCATTTTGGCAACAGATATTCTAACAGGCGTGAGGATGTAATTCATGATGGTGTTGATTTGCATTTCTCTGATGATTAGTACCTATTGGCCATTTGGATGTCTTCTTTGGCAAAAAATGTCTATTAGACAATTTTAGTCCTTATTGCAATTAGATTGCTTGTAGTTCTTTGCTATTGAGTTGTGGGAGTCCTTTATATATGTTTGGATATTAATCCCTTATCAGGGAGGTGGTCTCCAAATATTTTCTCCCCTTCCGTAGTTGCCCTTTTATTTTGCTAAATGTTTCTTTTGCTCTGCAGATGTTTTCTGGTTTGATATAGTCCCACTTCTTTATTTTTGCTTGTGTTCCTTGCACGTTTGTCGGGCTGGTGTCTTGATTCTGGTGTCACAGAATCTACTTGGGTCACCGGAGGTGGCTCACCAGGGTGAGGGAGGGGCCTGGGTTAATAGAAGCCTGCAGGGAACCACCTACGGTTGTGAGAGTTGGCCTGGTGCTGGTTCTGGGGTCACAGTGAAGTCTGACACTCACTTTCCTCTCTTTCCCTCATGGACTAGGTGTCTCTCCTGGCCGGGTTGCCCACGCTTGGTGGGGAGGGCAATGGGAGTTGTGTGGATCTAACTTTCCTACCCTCCTCAACGCATCCTTTCTTATTTTTGTGCTTCGTCCAGGTGCTATAATCCAGCACCTGCGATCCTTGGCTTTTGTGAAGGAATCTTTATGGATAGATACTTGTTCAAATTGGTGTTTCCAGGGAAAACAAGCGTAGAAATTTCTATGTTACCATTTTGCTGACATCAGTTTTTTTTTTTATTTTTTTTATTTTTTTATTTTTTTTAACGTTTTATTTATTTTTGAGACAGGGAGAGACAAAGCATGGACAGGGAAGGGTCAGAGAGAGGGAGACACAGAATCTGAAACAGGCTCCTGGCTCTGAGCTGTCAGCACAGAGCTTGACGCGGGGCTCAAACTCACGGACCGAGAGATCATGACCTGAGCCAAAGTTGGCCGCTTAACCGACTGAGCCACCCAGGCGCCCCGAGTTTTTTTTTTTTTATTAGATTGATTTTATATTAGCTTGATTTACTAGTATCTCTGGATTACTGCTTTGAAAATAATAATATTTCTAATAATATTTTCTAAATCATATCTAAATTGTGTCATTTAAATAATAATATTTTCTAAATAATATCGAAATTATGTTATCAAATAATAATATTTCAAAGTTCTAAATACAGTAAAACCTTGGGTTGCAAGTAACTTGTTCTGCGTGCATTCCCCAAGATGAGCAAACATTTCTAATAAAGTTTAACTTGATAAACCTGCGAGGTCTTGCCATTCGAGTAGTACATGATGCCGAATGTCACATGATCACAACCGAGCCAATGGTTCTTGAAATTCGCTTTGATATACAAGTGCTTTGGATTAGAAGCATGCTTCCAGAATGAATTATGCTCGCAGACCAAGGTTTTAACTGTGTTTCATTTATCCCGTAGATATGTTTGAATACGTGGCTCTCTTCTAGCAGAAAAAGTGATGAGAACTTGGACTCACATTTCCATATCCACCCACGGTAGCTTTCCAGGCAGGTAACGTGGCAGGAGACTCAGGTTGGACTGTAGATTGGACCAATATCTCCGTAGGTGAACACAAAGTCACCCCCCGCCCCCGGCATTCAGAACGACAAAATAAACATCCCAGAGCTGGTTGCCATGAAAACACCTTTAAAACCAGTGAGCGTACATCTTAGGTAAATATTATGGTTTTACATGCAATAGGAAACTAAATGAATGAAGCTAAGGACCAGGGACAGCGTTTATATTGAACAAGGATCACTAGAGCCTCCAAGCTGTCCATTCAAGGGGGGGCCACGTGGGGTGAAGGAGGAGGAGACCGGAGGAAGTAGGTTTGGGAGAGCTTAGTACTTCTCAGGTGAGATCTCTGCGCAGGATAGCTTAGGGAGACCCCAGATAGGGTCACTGAAGCAAATGATCTCTCTTATAAATTAGACTTCAACTACTAAAAGCTGCTGAAGTGAGGGACCAGCCATGCCATTCCCTCTCCTCACCACCCCCCTCCCTCCTCTCCCCTCCAGCCTCCCTTCTCCTTCCTCCCTCAGTGGGTATAGAATTCAGTCTTTCATGGAATCGGAATGAGTTGATATAAACAATAGGAGCAAAAAACAACATCAAAAGAAATTACACCCACCATCAAACTATCTCATAATATCATTAGTGACCTAAATTAAAGCAAGATGATTGCCCCGGCAGACAACAAGCAGCCACGAAGAATACTAATAACACTGAAAGCGCATGTCGACACTCCGCCAGGAGCCAGGCGCCGCAACAGTCCTGCAATTTTTGTGCAGATCGACTGACAAACCTTTTGTCTCGAGTTTAGAAAAAGACAACCGACGAAACTCACCTGTCTGGTTTTTTGTTTTGTTTTGTTTTCTGTTTCTTGGTTTTTAGGATCCTCCTCGTTAAGGTGACAGAAGCAGAAATGGGACCCTTGAAAGGTCGGCCACATTTTGAGTAAGCCACTGTCATAGAAAACCCGAGAAATGCTGAATAAGCCATGGCTGTTGTGAGAGAGCGAAACCAACGTGATTTCTGACATATAGGTCAGTGGCACGTTGGTTGTGCTTCACTTAGTTTTCTGTAATAAGTTGGGTGAGTAATTTAACCTCCATTTTTTTGACCACCTAATAATACCCATTTTAACATTTGTGTTTCATATCAGCAACTTGTGGGCATCCCGAGGTTAAAAATTGATGAACACTGGGGACCCTGGGTGACCCAGTCGGTTGAACATCAGACTCTTGATTTTGGCTCAGATCATGATCCCAGAATTGTGGCATGGAGCCTGCCTAACATTCTCTCTCTCTCCCAACCTCTCTTTGCCTCTTTCTCTCTCTCTCAAAATAAATAAACATTTAAAAAAAAATTATCCTGTCCATATTATCAATTTTGTGGTGGGGGAGAAAGCCTGAACTGAATCCACATTCAAATTCCCAAGTTATTTCTCTTCTACTTATAAAAATAATTTGTTCTGGGCCACCTGGGTGGGTCAGTTGGTTAAGCCTCCTACTCTTTTTATTTTTTTTTTTAATTTTTTAAATGTTTATTTATTTTTGAAAGACAGAGAATGAGCAGGGGAGGGGCAGAGATAGAGGGAGATGCAGAACCCAAAGTAGGCTTCAAACACTGAGCTGTCAGCACAGAGCCCAACATGGGGCTCAAACCCATGAACCATGAGATTATGACCAGAGCTGAAGTCGGAAGCTTAACTGACTGAGCCACTCAGGTACCCCAAGCCTCCTACTCTTAATTTTGGCTCAGGTCATGATCTCACAGTCTTGTGAGTTCGAGCCCCACATAGGCTATGCCCCTTCACCGCTCACACTCTCTCTGTCTCTCTCAAAATAAATAACCGTAAAAAAATAAGTATAAATAATGTATTCTTACTAGTTTTACCTTCATAATCATTTTTAATTCATTTTCTCTAAACAGTATATGAAGTGGGTAGTTTCAAGTGTAAATAAATAAGAATTGGTAAAATTAGTTTGGTTGTGTTTCCTTCTTTTTGATTATTTGACATTACTTGGTTCAAGTTTAGGAAAAGTAGGTCCAAAGAAGAACTTTATTTGAAAACTGGGGGATATTTTTTAACCTATTCATTCTCCAAAGTTAGTGAGGGGCCCCTGGATGGCTCAGTTGGTTAAGTGTCCAACTCTTGATTTTGGCTCTGATCATGATCTCAAGGTCATGAGATCAAGTCATGTGTTGGGCTCCACACTGGGTGTAGAGCCTGCTGAAGACTCTCTTTCTCTCTCTCTCTCTGCCCCTCCCTTGCTTTCTCACTCGTTCTATCTCACTCTCTCTGTCAAAAAAAGGTGGGGGGCTGAGTGGCTCAATGGGTTAAGCATCTGATTCTTGATTTCAGCTCAGGTCATGATCTCATGGTTTGTGCGCATCTGGCTTCATGCAGACAGTACAGATCCTGCTTGGGATTCTCTCCCTCTCTCTCTCTGCCCTCTCCTGCTCTAAATAAATAAATAAATAAATAAATAAATAAATAAATAAATAACTTAAAAAAAAAGTTAATGAGCACCAGAAACACCTGGAAGTCTTGTTAAAATGCTCCTGCTGGCCCTACTCCCAGAGTTTCTAATTCAGGCAGTCTGGTACAGGGTTGGAGATTTTGTATTTCTAGTCAACTCCTAGTTGGCGATTCTGCTGGTTGGGGAATGTCACTATGAGACTCACTGTGTCAATGTCCTAATCTCATCATGAGGTTGGGTGTGTGGTCTGTTTTGTTTTAAATTCTCCCTGCTTTGTTTTGAATAGGATAAGCAAGCCAATAGCCATTTGATTTTGATGAAAACAGTTAAGTGGATCAAATCAGAGCCCAAAATGAACCAAAAAATTCTATTCTTTAGACTGTTTTGTTTAGCATGCCAGCACATATTAATAAAGTCTTCTGGGAATGTCATAGATATGTGGAGATCACATTCTTCCTGCACTCTCCAACCTTTCTTACGTCTAAAATGGGTTACTATTGATTCAATGACATGTTAGACACTTAGACAACTGCCAGTCTGACGTTAACAGAGTTAACTACAAAAGAAACATCCATGTCGGTCCTGTTTATTACTTTTGCAATTAGATTTGCATACCATCGACCCCTGTACCCACGCATGCATTTGTGTTACAGAAAAGGTAAGACAAAAACGAGGCCAGATCTATGGCAAGTTCCCACATACCCTACTTTTTCCTCTCTTGCTTACATGTGTTTTCCTACCCTGTGAATCAGAAGAAAAGCAGGAAAAACAAGAGTAGGCAATAACAGTGCTTGCTCTAGCTGGAAATTTCTAGTCCACAACAGCAGGCCTGGTTTTGATTACATCTAGTAATCAAGCTGTGTACTTGTATGACTTGACTTAATGTCTCAGGAAATGTTAATCTGCACCTTGGAAAGCTTGATTCTAAAGATTGTACGATCCATCCACTTGGACAAGATGTCACAGTCCGTCACGTTTTTTTGTTTTTTTTGGTTTTTTTATTATGTTACTATTTTTGAGATAGAAAAGACTCTTTAGAATAATTGAGTAGAAGGTTAATAATTAGGTAATATTTGATTTCGAGGCATGGGATAGAGGAAAATATTTTAAAAGGAAAGCAACATCTTAATGTTGCTGAATTAAGTGAGGTAGCAGTGAGTTCTGTTATATATCAATTATAAAGTCCAGCTGAAATTAACTTTGCATTTCAAAAGAGTAAATTAAATGTCCACGGATTTTACTCAGTTTATACCCTTTTTATATATATATATACCTACAATGCACGGGCCTTGAATTCTGTGAGAGAGGAGGGTATAGATTTCATCACTTTGTGATAATTTAGGGGTCCAGATAAATGACTGGTTGGTGCTAAGCACTTTCAAGCTTATATTAGGACAATTCCCAATTGTTATGCCCTCATGAATCTGTTTGAAAAGTCAGGGAACAGGGGCGCCTGGGTGGCTCAGTCGGTTGAGCATCTGACTTCAGCTCAGGTGATGATCTCGCAGTTCGTAGGTTCAAGCCCTGCATCAGACTCTGTGCTGACAGTTCAGAGCCTGGAGGCTGCTTCCGATTCTGTGCCTCCCTCTTTCTCTCTTCCCCTCCCCCACTCACACTGCTTCTTTCTCTCTCTCTCTCTGTCTCTCAGAAATAAACATTAAAAAAAAAAAAAGTCAGGGAATACTTCACTGGTATTAAGCCACTATATAGATATACACATGTACATGTGCATTCACACACACCCACACCCACACACACACACACACACCATTATCTGTTAAAATACATAACGAAGAATATAAATATTTACTTATTCCAAATACTTAATTCTGAAGTTGTTAACTCAGTGTTAAGTGAGGTCATAATCCAGAGCATATGTTGGATTCATTCATTGATTTCTTTCTTTTTTTTTTTTTTCTTTTACTCATGATATATGATATATATCGGATGTTGGCTTCTGTTCTAAATGATGCTACCCAGATTCCTACTGGCAAATTCATCTTTATACATTGATATGTCAACTGGAATTAAATGATTCAAACAATTGCTTTTTATATCAGTTAGCTAAACAACTACAAAATAATAGGCTGACTTCTAAAGTCCTATTTGACCCCATGAGTTGACTGAAAATGAGTACCAATGGAAGATTATGCAAACATTTTACAGGACTGCTATTCGGAGCAGTTAGTAAGCATTCTTATTTTACATATCATAAACTGCTCAAAAATATGGCCTGTGAAAAAAATTATTGATTCTAAAAATTACATTAGCAGCAAGACAAAGATCCAGAATAACCAAACAAAAATCCCAGGCCATTTGAGACATTTCAGCAGTATTTACTCATTCTCAAGGGATCATGTAAAATCATAGACTTTAATACTAAAAGTGAATTAAAAAATCACGGTCAAGAGAAAAGTTTGAGGTTATGAAATCCTTTGAGGCAAACAGAAGCCTTCTGGGGTTTGAAAAACTCAGGTTGGAAACACTTGACTAGGATAATACTTTAACACAAATTTGAAAATAGAAATAAAATTAATCCTTTCATTTAGTACTAGCTCTGTGCCAAACCTTACAATAGGCACTGCAGGAAAAAGAAACAAGAGTAGGAAACCCTGATCCCAATAACTTAGAGACTGATGGGTGTTCTCTCTTACATGGCCTTTATCATATCTATTAATTTAAAAAAAAAATTTAATGTTTATTTCTGAGACAGAGCATGAGTGGAGGAGGGGCAGAGAGAGAGAGAGACAGAGACAGAGACAGAGACAGAATCAGAAGCAGGCTCCAGGCTCTGAGCTGTCAGCACAGAGCCCAACATGGGGCTCGAACTCACAAACCGTGAGATCATGACCTGAGCCGAAGTAGGTCGCTCAAAGGACTGAGCCACCCAGGCACCCCTCACATCTACTTAGACGTCAGTCTCCTAAAAGGAGAATGTCATACTGGTGTTCATGTCTCACCCAGGGAGAAAAAGGAAAAGTCGAGTCAGAAATACACCTTTTTTTTTTAGAATGCATTTTTTGAGAAAATGAGACAGAGATCACTTGACTTTGATCATTACTTTGCCTAACTACAAAAACTCCTTGACTTCTAAGTGAAATAAGTCAGAGAAAGACAAATATCATGATTCCACCGATACGTGGAAATGAACAAGGAGGAAAAAAGAGACAAACAAAAAAACCAGACTCTTAAATATAGAGGGCAAACTGATGATTACCAGGAGGAGTTGGGGGGTGGGGGTGGGGGGATGGGTAAAATAGGTGAAGAAGATTAAGGAATGCACTTGTGCTGATGTGCACTGGGTACAGAATTGTTAAATCACTGTATTGTACACCTGAAACTAATATACATTGTATGTTAACTATATGGAAATTAAAAATTAAAAAATTAAAAAAACTACTTGACCTCTAGCGTTAAACTTTATCTCACCAAGAAAGAAAAATAATGCTTGAATATGTTTTAAGAATTCATAACACAATGAAAATAAACTCTCGTTGTATATAACAATTTTGTCAAATATGAATAAATAAGACAAGCCTAGGATGGATGATAAGATGCCTCTTTCTGCAGAACAAATTCGAGTGAGATTAGAAGCGGGGAGAAGGTGTTACATCAGAAGTCTGCTCTAAAAACATTACCCCTGGGGGTGCTCACCTGTTCAGGTGATTTTGGGGAATGGGATTCAACAATTTTGATGCCTCTTGTTGAGTAAATAATTAATGTTTTTAAGAGTGGTCACTAACATCCCATCTTATTTCATCTAATTTAGAAATGATATTTAAGTTTCTGGGATGGAAGAAGCATTGGTGGATAGGAGTAGGTCACAGAAGGTGAATGTTCTATTGCCTGGGGAGACCATCATAGACTTTCTAGACTTTCATAGACTTACCTAGAGGGTAAGCTGTTACACTGGACCAAGTTTCATCACCAAGTTTATAGCTAAGGCTACAGATTACAAAGCACACTGAACACAGAAAACCTTCCTCTAGTCTCTAGGCATGCTGATCCAAGAAGAACACATTTCAGGCTACGCACTGGGTAGCCCGAATGGGTCATGCATTGTCAGTGATAAAAATCCTCTGGAAGCCTGAGAAAAGAAGGATAGCTAGGATAGAATACTTTCTGAGAAAGTGTAAAGATAGCATCAAACTTTACCTTGTCTGCAGGTGAAAGTTGTTTTTCTCTATAATTCCTTAGGTTAGTGTTTTTGAAATGCATGACCTAGGGGCGCCTGGGTGGCTCAGTTGGTTGGGTGTCCAACTTCGGCTCAGGTCATGATCTCACAAGTTTGTGGGTTCGAGCCCCACGTCGGGCTCTGCGATGACAGCTCAGAGCCTGGAGCCTTTTTTGATTCTGTGTCTCCCTCTCTCTCTGCCCCTCCCCTGCTCTCTCTCTCTCTCTCTCTCTCAAAAAAACAAAACAAAACAAACAAAAAAAAAAACATAATTTGTTTTTAATTTAAAAAAAAAAAGAAATGTGTGACCTAAACAGATAATGTGTCTCTAGAATTTTGGAGTCAAGACTGTTGTCCTCTTGACTCTATTTTCTTTGGCCACCTCTTACTCCCTCACTTTTTGGACTGTTTCCCCACCATGTGTTTAAAGGACACTGTATCTCGGGGCGCCTGGGTGGCTCAGTCGATTAAGCCTCCGACTTCGGCTCAGGTCATGATCTCACAGTCTGTGAGTTTGAGCCCCACGTTGGGCTCTGGGCTGACAGCTCAGAGCCTGCAGCCTGCTTCAGATTCTGTGTCTCCCTCTCTCTCTGCCCCTCCCCTGCTCATACTCTGTCTCTCTCTGTCTCAAAAATAAATTAAAAAGTTAAAAAATAATAATAGTTTTTAAAGGACACTGTATCGCAATGAAAAGCCACAGGTAACACTCTGGCTCTGGCATTGTATTATCGCTTGTGTATGCATGCTCTTTTCTTCCCAGCTCTCACTGTACCAGACAAAAGACACAGGAACGTTTATTTTAGTCTTTTCTTTTTAAATTGGATCTCTATCTACGATGCAATCAAAGGCTACTCCTCTACACAACACTGTCCACATTACACCAGCCAATTTGGAGAATGGATTCCCATGGAAATGGGAAATGACCTGTTATTTTCATAGCAAATGTAGCAAGTCGGTTTGAGTCTTATTTATCTACAAGCTTTTGTAAAGTTGTAAGCTGAACTCCTGATACTCTCTTTGGTACAAATTATCATTTTCTTCTACATGCACATTCTGCTTTTTCTGCTCTCCGAAATCCCTTTGAGATGAACAAATGATCCATATGCTGAAAAGGTAAATGGATTGTGCACATGAATGATGCTATGGCTGTTAATTTACCATAGGATATCAACACTAAAATGAGAATTGGCATTTGCATGGGAAACACTGTGATTTTTTTTTTTTTTTAAGTGAGGGGGATTTTTAATCTTTGGAAAAAAAAATTCTTTACTCAGAATGTAACGGCTAAGCGTGTACAATCCAATGTTTCCAGGCTTTTCTCTCACTTGTAAGCCTATACTCAAGTGAATTTTGCCTTTGGTTTAAAACAAGCCATTTACTCCTCTGCCCCTTTTTCCTGCCTGACTGAATTTAAACAAACCTGTCTCTACAATATATACAAATCAAATTCAATGGGACCTGAAAACATCTCAGTAGCCTTTTATTCAAGTCAATGTTGCCACTCAAAAAAAATTAGTGAAACACAAATTATTGCACTTGGAGAATTATGCACATTTTGTTCAATTGTGTATAAATGAACGTAGAGGGAGCATAATTTCGTAATTTTCAAGTAAAGAACAGAGGTGAACAGGTTTCTAAGCATTTGACTAATACAGTGCTTATGCCAGCGGCACACTTTTATCTCCACAATTACGGGGCCATAATATATCCCTTGTCCTATTGAGCATTTCATTAGTTGCTATATTTGAAACTTTTTTTTAATCTAAGAAAATTTCTAAATGTGGACTGTAGTTAACCTTTTAGTGCAAGCCAAACTAAGAATATGAAAAAAGAAACTGTTAGAAGAAATACCTCTACAAAGAAATGTTCTGGGAGGTACTTGTCAACTATATTCTAAATGAGATAGATAAATTTTCAAGTGAAGACTTTTTCCTCAGAGACATAACCCCCCAACTTGGTTGAGCTTCAAAGAACTGTAGAGCGCATAGCAATTCTGTAGACATCATAAGCGTATGACAACTAGCTTATTGAAATAGGAAATTATGGGAGCACCTGGGTGGCTCAGTTGGTTAAGCATCTGACTTCAGCTCAGGTCACGATCTCGCGGTCCGTGAGTTCAAGCCCCGCGTCGGCCTCTGGGCTGATGGCTCAGAGCCTGGAGCCTACTTCCGATTCTGTGTCTCCCTCTCTCTCTGCCCCTCCCCTGTTCATGTTCTGTCTCTCTCTGTCTCAAAAATAAACATTAAAAAAAAATTAAAAAAAAAAATAGGAAATTCTGTTCTTTAGAACTATAGTAACGAAATTATTTTTCTAACCAACTTAATATGTTTTCTTTTTTTGTTGTTTTTTAAGTTTGTTTGTTTGTTTATTTGGAGAGAGAGAGAGAGAGAGAATCCCAAGCAGGCTCTGCACTGTCAGCACAGAGCCTGACGCTGGGCTTGAACTCATGAACCATGGGATCATGACCTGAGCCAAAATCAAGAGTCAGATGCTCAACCAACGAAGCCACCCAAGCACCCCAATACATTTTCATTCCAAGTGGCTTAAGCCAGTCAATAAGACATAATTTAGAAAACATCCTCTTATTTTATATAGAAAGGACCTTACACTCAAATGTGGATTGATTGACTTTCTAATTGGTAGTTGTGATATTGTGATATAATAAGAATTATGTGTTTGATCTTGCTTCCTAGTTCCAGGCATAAGAGCTTCTAAAGCCCTTGCAATTTCCTGATGGGATGAGAGGACCATCGTTTGTTATTCAAAATAAGGCCCTGTCGACCACACCTGAGTTTATGCTAATGAGGTGACCTTGGTGGACCTCTGGAAAGCTTCAGTGTGGAGGCTGGTTGCCAGAGAAACCAAATCCATATTAGAGGTTTGGGACATTTAGGCTCACCTGAGAACTCTAGAGGCTAAGAGACTAGAGACTGAATGAATCATCAAAGGTCAGTGATATAATCAATCATGCCAAGTAATAGTACTTTCATTAAAAACCTGAAAAGATGAGGTTCAGAGGGTTTCCAGATGGGTGAGTGCAGAGAGATGCTGGGAGGGTGGTGTACCCCGGGAGGGCATGGAAGTTCCATGTGTCTGCCCCGCTTACCCCACCAAAATATGGTGCCCTGGACATTTCTTCCATTTGGCCATTCTTGAGCTACATCCTTTGTAATAATCCAATGATAGCAAGTAAAGTGTTTTCCTGAGTTCTGTGAGCCATTTCAGCAAATTACTGAACTTGAGGAGGGGAACATGGGAACCCTCAATTTATAGCTGATTGGTCAGAAGCATAGAAGGCTTGAGACTTGCTAATGACATCTGATGTGGGGGTAGGGGCAGTCTGATGGGACTGAGCCATTAACCTGTGAGATCTGCTCTCATTCCAGATAGTTAGTGTCAGAATTAAATTGAGTCCGTGGACACCTAACTGACGACCAGAGAATTTGAGAACTGGTGGTCGGTGAGGAAAGATCAACACATTTGGTGTCAGAAGTGTTGTGAGTGGGTAACAACAGATCACAGAAATTGCCCCTAAATAGCTTCAAATTACAGAGAAATAATATCTTGAACTTCTTATGGGTTCAAGTTGCCAATGATTCTTAGGAGAGAAATAAGAAATTGAAAGCAGTGTTTTTAGCACCGCCTACAATCACTACTTTTCCCCCAAGAGAGGCTAGAATGTAGACTCCAGAATTTGTATCTTCTTTGTAAGTGTCCTGTCCATCAATAACTTGGCAACTTTGGAGCAGCATGACAGAGGGGTGCTAGAGCAGGGTATACACAGAGCCCTAACATGGCATGTCCTGAAATAGACCTGTCCGTATAGGCGGAGGGAATATGGATGGTCCTATATCTTATATCACATTCCAAACGGGAGAAAAAGTAAGCAGTTGTGCTGTGGAATGTGAAGTTTCTGCAAAAGCAATATGGATTTGCAAAACTCTAAAACTGATGGATTTTATTGTGATTTGTTCTACCACACACACTTAAATAGCTCCCTATACACATCAGACAGATAGTAGATCTAGTTTTGCTCTTTTGTTCTTCCCTATGAAATATTTCCATTATTTCATTTCAACAAATATTGCATGTCTGCTATATGCTGAGCACTTCTTTTAACCTATAGGTTGCCTTTATTGTTCAGTTGTGCAGCCACCAGATCAGGAGACAACTGTCATTAAAAAAAATAGTCTGTTACTTCCAGATCCCAAGAGAAGGAGGGACAGTCCTGGTGGGGGAGGAGAGTGCACATGGAGAGGCTCCAGGATCAGTCAGGAGGCAGAGGTGATAGGAATACTTGGGTAAGAAACTTCATTGTGGTTTCTGTGAGAAAGGATAGGTGAGATAGGCTAAGCAGAATTAGCATTGGCTAGTTTCAATAATTTCAGTTGGCTCTGGGGTATGCAGGCTGTCCCTAGTCTGGTACCTGGACTGAATACCCCAGAACCAACTGAAATTATTGTGATTAGGGCAGGGGAATAGTGTCCCAGATTGTAAGAGCTCAATAAAAGAAGTAGTTGGGGTATAGGATCTGGGTTGGCGATTTGCATGTGAAGGGCACGCTCTCAAGCAAGCTTTTTGATATATCTGTAGGAATTAGCCAGCCCTGGGAGGGGCAGTCCCTCGGGGGTCAACAAACCCCCAAGAATGTCACACCATCAAGAATACAGAATAAAGAGGCATAACTGATACAGCACCTTGTTAGGCACTTATGCTGTAAGAGTTAATAAGGGTACAAAGAAAAGAGCATCCAGCAGGGAGTTTAAATCTCAGCAAGATGTAAATTTACATAAACTGTGGATCTCCTTGAACCTATTTTTTTTTTCTTGTTTTCAAAATAAAGACTATATGCACCTCCAGGGTTGTTGCAGGGATTAAACAACTATATTTGTGGGTATCTATTTTACATACACATGTAAAACTACAGTGCCTGATATATAGTAGATGTTTAATAAATGCATGTTTTATTTCTTCCTTAAAGCCGTAGAAAGCCAGAGAGATTCACCATAATGGAAACCTAACATGTGACGGTAATGGGGTTGTTGGCTCACCGCCAGTGACCACAAACAAGGAAGAGGTTGAGTCTACAGGCACAAACATTTCATCATGAATGGAAGGGGGGGTGGAGAAGGATAAAAATATCTTACCCCTTGGAAACATTATGGAGTCTTCCAATATTGGCATACTCAGCTACTTTCATTTGTAAAGATAAGTTTGCACGTCCATTTTTTTCAGCAAGACTTTTAAGATCATACAATTTCCATCAGGGCAGGAAATTTTCTTTTTCTTTCTTTCTTTCTTTCTTTCTTTCTTTCTTTCTTTCTTTCTTTCTTTTTAATTTTGAAAGCGACTATTATTTACCATTTTTTTTCTTTTCAAATTTTTATTTCAATTCTAGTTAGCACACAGTGCGACCTTGGTTTCAGGAAATTTTAAGAAGGAAAAACCTATGAGTTTTTGCTACAGCAAATAAAAGTGAATCTATATGCAAGAATACGTTACGCATGTACAGTCCACACTTGAACAGCCTTGCCTAAATTTGAATGCAAATTCCTAATAAATATCACTAGTCCTCGGCAGAATGATGATTATCTGTTTGGGACCCGTCACGCGTCCCTTCCGATCCCCTCAGCCATCTCTTACTACATCTACCACCACAGCAATAAGACAAGTGGGCTTTACCCGGGTTTTCCCAGGGGGCACCTGAGAGAACCCCGCAGAGAGGTGGCCAACTACCTCTTGCTTCCTAGTAAGGACTTCTCTAATCTTGCAGCATGAAACAGCTCTATGAATTCATTCTGCGTTCCTACAGGCCCAGCATCACCAAGTGGAGGAGTCCATGCCTGCACCACCGAATTGACCAACAGAGCTTGGGATCTGATGCATCAATGTGTCTCCCTTTTGTCCTCAGAGTGAGATACATTTCATAAAGCTCCTCAGAGGAACCCGCAGGAATGAGAGCTCATCATCCTGAGTGGGCGGTACAATCAGGAACACATCCTTGTGTTAGCTGCCCTTCTTCCCTGTTTAACCCTGTTTTTCATTCCTAATTTCTAAAATGTCTTTACACATGAAGTGTCGGCACCCAAGCCTTTGTCTGAGCCTCTCCTTTTGGGAGACACAAGGCTAAGACCGTTGGTACTGGACGTGACCTCAGAAAAACAGACCTTCCCAATGAAATGTTGGTGCTGGATTTATGTGCTCGTCAGACAATAGGAATCCTATTGCGGGTACATAGTGGGTGGTGATCAGTGGGGGCAGGCACTCACACCTGAGAGTCACACCTAAGGTAGATTGGAATGAGGTACAAGGGCAAGGTGGAGTGCTAGGTTGCGTAATAGCTGTGATACCCTAACAGTTAACATTTGCCTTTGTTGCTTTCTTCTATTATTCAGTTGGTTTCCATTTTATTGACTCTTATACTTTATTTGGTTTATAGTTTGATTTGGGTTCTTTAGCTTTCCAAAGGGATTCAAGAGTTTTCTTTGTTCCCAGTACATTTCTAAATTTTTTTTAATGTTTATTTATTTTTGAGACAGGGAGAGACAGAGCCTGAACAGGGGAGGGTCAGAGAGAGAGAGAGGGAGACACAGAATCTGAAACAGGATCCAGGCTCTGAGCTGTCAACACAGAGCCCGACACGGGGCTCAAACTCACGGACCGTGAGATCATGACCTGAGCCGAAGTTGGCCGCTTAACCGACTGAGCCACCCAGGCGCCCCCCAGTACATTTCTAAAGCTAGAAACTTTCCTCTAGGCACGATTTTAGCCACATCCCCAATTTCATTATGTTGCATTTCCATTTCCATTCAGTTTGAAGTATTTTCTCATTTTCCTTTATGATTTCTTCTTTGATTTATGGATTATGCAGACATGTCTCCTTTATTTAATTTCCAAATAATTGAGGTCTTTTTAAATATCTTACTGTTATACATTTTTAATTACATTCTACTGGGGTCAGAGGACATACACTGTAAGATCCCCAATCATGTTAACTATATTGAGACTTTTTTTATGGCCCAGCATCAACCTTGATAAATATACTGAGTGCATCTGAAAACAATGTGTAATATGCTGTTATAGTCTGTGGTGTTCCCTAAATATCTTGGATGAAGGTAACTAATAGTGTTCATATGTTCTGTGTATTTTCTGATACTTCAAATAGTGTCTCTTTATTCTATCGATTGCTGAGAGAAAAGTATTAAAATTTGTGGCTATAATTGTAGATCTTTATTCCTTTGATTCTGCTGAATTTTGTCCATACTCATTTATGATTGTTGTATTTTCCTGATGAATAGATACCTTATTTTTTTAAGTTGACTTATTTGAGAGAGAGAGAGAGTTAACCACTGGAGGAGGAGTAGAGAGAGAGGAGTGGGCCAGAGGATCCAAAGCAGGCTCTGTGCTGACAGCAGAGAGCCTGATGTGGGGCTCAAACTCAGAAACCATAGAATGACCTGAGACCAAGTTGAATGCCTAACTGAGACACCCCTACACTTCAACTGTTGTGAAATGTTTCTCCTTTTCTCTGGTAGTACACTTTACCCTGAAGTCTCTTTTATCTTGTAGTAAAACCGTCATTCTAGCCTTATTATGCTTAGTATTTACTTGCTGTATATTTTTTCACCTATTGACTTTCAGTCTCTCAGTATTATTCCCAGAGAACTACTTATGGGATATACACATCCTGTCTTCACATTGTTGACCTCCACTAGGAATAGAAAGTCTGGTTCCAAAGGGGGAAATGCTTCCACAAGGAAACACACTAAGTTTTCTACTGAGCTAGTAATGATGATTACCACCTAGTCACTTTAGTCAAGAAAAATGATCGTTCTTAGTACTGGGATAATTCACTCCAATAACCATAACAAGCTAATATTGCTACTATACCCTGAGGACAAGGAAGGGTATAATTATAACCTGTAGAGTTCACCAGAGTGTCTTTTGGTGCTTCTGTTCCTGATGATAAATGACATTGCAGGAACTCTGGTCAAAAAAAAAAAAAAAAGGCAAGATGTGATGATCTTAACCTATTCAGGAATGAATGTTTGGGTTTTCTTATCAATCAAGCTACCAAGTGAAGTCTAAACATTGGTGAAAAGTGAAGAAATTCTACAATAGGTGCCAGGAGAAGGAGATGATAAGCATCACTAATGGCTTCAAGATTAGCTCAAACAATAAGAACAAACAAACAGTTTGTTCTATTAAGTCTCTTAAAAATACCTTCGCATTTGTTGAAAAGACTATCTTTTCCCCAATGTATATTCTTGGTGCCTTTGTTGTAAATTGATTGACCATATTTGCATGGGTTTATCTCTGAGGTTTCTGTTCTGTTCCACTGATCCATGTGTCTGTTTTTAATGCTAATCTGATACTGTTTTAATTAGTATAGTTTTGTAATATAGTTTGAAATCACGGGAGTGTGATGCCCCGAGCTCTGTCCTTTCTCAAGATTGCTTTGATTACTGGAGATCTTTTTTTGGTTCCATATAAATTTTAGAATATTTTTTCTATTTCTATAAAAAATGTGCCATTGGAATTTTGATATGGATTGCAATAAATCTGTACATTGTTTTGGGTAGAATAGACATTTTAATAACATAAATTCTTCTAATCCATGAATATGGGTTATCTTTCCATTTATTGGTGTCTTCCTTAATTTCTTTCTTTGGTGTCTTATACTTTTAAGCATAGCAGCATTTCACTTCCTTGGTTAAATTTATTTCTGGGTATTTTATTCTTTGTGATGCTATTGTAAACAGCATCATTTTCCCCTTTAATTTCTCTGATAGCTGTTAGTGTATAGAAAGGCAACCTATTTTTAAAAATATGGAGGTTTAGTTGACATACAGTGTTATTTTAGTTTCATAGTGACTTGACAATTCTGTACATTACTTAATGCTCACCACAATAAATATAGTTACCATCTGTCACCACATAATGTTATTACAATATTATTTACTATATTCTGTATGTAGTACATTATATCCCCATGAGTTATTTACTTATTTACTTTATAATCAGAAGTTTGTACTTCTTAATCTCCTTAACCCCTTTGCCCATCCACTTACCCACCTCCCCTTTCATTTATCATTTGTTTTCTGTATTTACGAGTCTGTTTCTTTTATGTGTTTATTCATTTGTGTTGTGTTTTAGATTCCATATGTAAGTGAAATCATGTGATATTTGTCTTTCTTTGTCTCACTTATTACACATAGCATATACCTTCTAGGTTCATCCATATTATCACAAATGGTAACATTTCATTCTTTCTTATGGGTGAGTAATATTTCACTATATAAATATATCACCTCTTTAACCATTCATCTATGGATGGACACTTGGATTGTTTCCATATCTTGGCTATTGTAAATAATGCTTCAGTAAACAGAGGGGTGCATATACATTTTTGTATTAGTGTTTTCATTTTCTTTGAATAAATACCCAGTGGTGGAATTACTGTTCATATGGTATTTATATACATATGTTTTTTTGAGGAAACTCCGTGCTGTTTTCCACAGTGGTTGTACCAATTGACATTCCCACTAACAGACTTTTGCATATTGATTTTGCATCCTGAAAGTTTACTGAATTGTTTTTAGTTCTAACAGGGTTTTTCTTTTTTTTTTGGAGTATTTAGGGCTTTTAATACATAATATTATATCATACACAAATAGACAATTTTACCTCTTCCTTTCTGGTTTTGATTACTTTTATTTCTTTTTCTTGCTTAATTACTTTGGCTAGGGTCCAGTACTATGTGGAATAAAAGTGGTGAGAGTGGGCATCCTTGTCTTGTTTCTGATCTTAGAGAAAAATTTTCAGATTTTCACTATTGAGTCTGATGTTAGCTGTGGAATTATCATATATGATCTTCCTTATGTTGACATACATTCTCTCAATACCAAATTTATGGAGAGTTTTTATCAAGAAGAATGTAGACTTTTGTCAAATTCTTTTTATGCCTCTGGTGAGATGATCATATTATTTTTACCGTTTATTTTTTTAAATGGAGTATATTACATTGATTTGAGGATGTTGTACCATTGTTGAAACTTTTGAATAATCCCACTTGATTGTTGTGTATGATCCTTTTGATGTATTGCTGTGTTTTATTTGCCAATATTTCTTTGAGATTTTTGCATCTATATTCATCTGAGATATTAGCTTGTAAATTTCTTTTTGTGTAGTGTCTAACTGGTTTTGGTATCAGGATAATGCTAACCTTGTAAAATAAGTTTGGAAGTATTCCCTCTCATATTTTGGAAAGACTGGAGAACAACTGGTATTAATTCTTTTTTACATTTTTGGTAGCATTTGCCAGTGAAGCCATTTGGTTCTGGACATTTCTTATTGGGAGGTTTTGATTACTGTTTCAGTTTCCTTATTCATTATTGGTCTTTTCAGATTTTCTATTGCTTCATGATTAAATCTTGGTAGGTTGTATGCTTCTAGGACTTTATCCATTTCTTCTAGATTGTCCAATTTATTGGTGTATAATTATTCATAGTAGTCACGTAATCCATTGTATGTGTAGGTTATCAGTTGCAATGACTCCTTTTTTATTCATAATTCTATTTATTTAAGCCCTTTTTCCTTTTTTCTTGGTAAGTATAGCCAAACATTTGCCTATTTTGTTCATGTTTTCAAAAACCCAGATCTTAGTGTCTTGGATCTTTTATATTATCTTTTATTTTCTATTTCATTTACTTCCATTCTGATTTTTGATATGTCCTTCCTTCTGCTAACTTTGGGCTCAATTTGTTCTTCCTTTTCCAGAAGGAAATGAAAACAGAAACAAAAAGAGATATCTGCACTACTATGTTAATTGCAGCATCATTCATAAGAACCAAGATATGAAAAGAAGGAAAGTGTCCATGGATGACAGATGAATAAATAAAGATGTGAAATTATATTGTACATATATATGTGTACATACATACACACATATATATTAATATATGACATATAATATAAAATATAATATTAATAATATATAATTATATATAATATATTTTAATTATAATATATAATTATAATATAATATATAATATATAGTGTGTATGTGTGTATATATGTATATGTGTGTATATATATATATGTATATGTATATATATATATACACATATATACATATATATATATACACATATACATATATATATATATACACACACATATATATATATATATATATATATATATATATATATATATATATAAAGAGAGAGAGAGAGAGATTTTTCAGCCACTAGAAAAGGGACATATGCAATTTGCCACAACATAGATGGACCTTGGGATCATTATGCTAAGTGAAATAAACCAGACAGGGAAGGACAAATATTGTGTGATATCATATGTGAAATTAAAAATGATGAACTCTTAGAAACACAGACTAAAATGGCAGTTAGCACGGGATGAGGGGTGGAGGAAGGGGGGAGATGTTGGTCAAAGAGTACAAATTACCAGTTATAAAATAAATAAATTCTGGGGATCTGATGTAAAACATAGTGATTATACTTAATGATATTGTATTAATATTATTAATATTAGTAATAATATTGTATTATATAATTGAAAGTTGCTAATTATAGTTGTGTGACATGATTCAATGTTAGCTGACTGCTATGTTGGTAATCATTTCGCAATATATAAGTGTATTAAATCAGCATGTTTTACACCTTAAACTAACACAATGTTATATGTCAATTATGTCTCAATAATGCTGGGGAACAAAAACAAAAATAAAAATACCCTTGTGGGGATTATAGTTGTCCATCTATTTCAAATGGATTTCATTTTACAATGGATTAGACTTAGTGGACAGCCAGGCATCTCTGAATGGTGGGGATGCTGTATTGGACCCCTTCTTCTCTCCTATTAGGAATCACTTACCAATCAAGGTCCTGCACACAAGTCTTGATCTCAGGCTCTCTTTGTGGGTGTGTGTGTGGGTGTGGTGGGGGTTAATTGGGGATAGAACACAGGTTTTATCAGAGGCTCATATACATTTTTTTTCCCACCATGATAAACTTATGAGTTAGGTAGTAGTATGATCTTTATAAAAATGGAACTGAAGTTTGGAGTTCCTGGGTGGCTCAGTTGGTTAAGCACATGACTTCAGCTCAGGTCAGGATCTCAGGGCTAGTGAGTTCGAGCCCCACGTAAGGCACTGTACTGACAGCTCAGAGCCTGGAGCCTGCTTCCGATTCTGTGTCTCCTTCTCTTTCTGCCCCTCCCCCACTCACATTCTCTCTCTCTCTCTCTCTCTCTCTCTCTCAAAAATAAATAAGCTTGAAAAAAATTTTTAAAAAATAATTGAAGTTTATAATATTCTCCAAGTTTCTTGCCTCAACTTAAGCAGAGCTATGTTCTGAAAACACAACCTATAATTCATCCTTCTTGGGAATGACTGCATTATCCATTAATTCAACGATCCATTCATTCTATATCCTTAAATATTTAATAAGCAGCCAATAAGTGCCAGATACTGTTCTAGGTATAGAGGTACAAAAGTGAAAACAAAACAAAAAAAAAACCTCTTAAAGGATCTCTTCTTTTTTCGGTGGGAGACCAATAAAAAAAAAAAACTAATTAAAATAATTCCAGGCAATGATAAGGGCAGTGGTGGATGCTGTGCACTTGCTTGCTCAACATCTATTGCAGTGACTTCTAGTGCCTTTTCTCTTAGATCATGAAAAAACAGAAAGCCAAAGATTATATCCTAGATTCACTTGAAGTAACATTGCTCATGTGACTTTAGGTTTTATAAGAAGTGAGATCAGAAGACAGCAAGTGAGAGAAAGACTATGAGGCATTTATTTCACGGGTTCGAATCACAGCACAGCTACACGGTTCCCAAGGTGGAAACCTTAATGCATTGTCAATATTCATCAGGGGGCAGATGGCTTTGGTTGTGACAGCAGATCCTTTGTTGGCCTGGTCGTAGTGGTAGTAAAATGCCCTCATGTAACCCCTCAAAGCCAGAATTGTCATGGCTTTATTTGAAATTAATTTAAGTCACTACATATTTTGAGCTCCTACTTAATGTAAAGATCCTGGGTAAAGAACTGAATGTCAGAAAGGTAGGTTGAGGTTCTAGAAAACGATACAAGAGTTTTTTGTAAAACTTTGCAAGAGTTTACCTGCCTTTGCAAGAGTTTACAGGCTAACTCTAATAATTCAAGATTATCCATACAACAAATAGAAGCTCAAGAACTCTGCCCTGGAGCAGCACTCGGGGAGGAATAATTGTTTGCCTCTCTATGTTCCTGGACATCTTCATCACCCCTCGTGACTGACCTCTTCACAATGGTCTTTCTATTAAAAACAAGATAGCAAATTATGACACATGGTCATTACGTTACAACATCACTATTTCTCTTGCATGTGCCATATCTAATCACATATGCCAGTCATTAAAATACCGTCTCTAGTAAGCCCGGGAGAGGAGCAGGCCATTATTTTGACTCAAGTCTTAAGGATACACCATCCTGACTTTATGTCTTAATATCTGGCATGATGTCCTATTTTCCTCCCTGTCAATCAGTGCTCCCAGGACATCTGATATGGGTCAAACTGTGGAAAGTTCATATTAGATTACTCTTCTTCTCACTTGTCCTGTGATGCCTGACAGTCCCCTTCCAACTAGGTTCTGGTTTGATGAGCTCTCCATAGCCTTAGGAGCCAACAATCTGGAGATGCTCCTACAGCCATTGTCAAAGACTATAGAGGTTTTCACTCACTCACACTATGGAGTTAATTTGCCTTCACGACCTGTTAGCCTCTAGAGATCACCTAATGTCATCTCAGTTGTGACGTGGATCTAAGAATGACAACTACTCCCAGCCAGCTAACCGCATCACTCCATCTTTTCTAATGGACTTCAGGAAGATAGGTCCTACTCTCACCATGGCCATTTATGTCCAGAAAAATCAATCACATATTTTTTTTAAAAAATTTTAACATTTATTTATTATTGAGAGACAGAGACAGACAGAGCATGGGCATGGGAGGGGCAGAGCGAGGGGAAGACTCAGAATCCAAAGCAGCCTCCAGGCTCTAAGCTGTCAGCACAGAGCCCAACGTGGGGCTTGAAGTCACAAACCGAGAGATCATGACCTGAGCGCAAGTCAGACACTTTACCGACTGAGCCACCCAGGCGCCCCTCAATCACATATTTTTTAAAGATGAAGAAGCAATTGTTAAAATGATACCTTCTTTCCATTATTTTGGTGACAATTCAGTTGCTGGAAATCCTACGTAATTTTTTTTTTCATTGAAGTATAAGTGACATACAATATCCTATTAGTTTCAGGTGTACATCATAGTGATTTGATACTTTTACACACTATGAAATGATCCCCATGGTAAGTCCAGTTACGATCTATCACCATACGAAGTTACGATATTATTGACTATATTCCCTGTGCTGTGCGTTATAGCCCATGACGTACTTATCTTATAGGGGAAGTTTGTACCTCTTCATTTCCTTCACCTATTTCACCTGCTTCCCAATCCCTCCCCACCCTGCTAAACAACAGGTTGTTTCCTGTATCTATGAGTCTGTTTCTGTTTTGTTCTGTTTGTTCATTTGTTTTGTTTTCTGCTTGTCTTTTAGATTCCACATACAAGTGAATCATATAGTCTTTCAGATTCCACATATAAGAGGAATCATACAATTTTTGTCTCTCTCTGACTCATTTCACTGAGCATAACACCATTCATGCATGTTGTTGCAGATGGCCAGATTTCACTCTTTTTATGGTAGTATTCCATTATATATATATATATATATATATATATATATATATATATATATATCTCACATCTTTTTTATCCATTCATCTATTCATGGACACTTAGGTTGCTTCCATATCTTGGTTGTTATAAATAATGCTGCAATATGAATAGATATATGGGTACATACATCTAATCAAATTGATGTTTTTTGCTCTCTTTGGACAAATACTCAGAAGTCGAACTGCTGGATCAGATGGTATTTCTATTTTAAAGTTTTTGAGGAAACTCTAATATTTACCATAGTGGCGGCACCGATTTATATTCCCACCAATACTGTACCAAGGTTCCCTTTTCTCCATATCCTTACTAACTTTTGTTATTTTTTGCATTTTTGGTAAAAGTCAATATGACAAGTGTAAGGTGATATCTCATTGTGGTTTGGATTTGCATTTCCTATAATTAGTGATGTTGAGGATCTTTTCATGCGCCTGTTGGCCATTTGTATGTCTTCTTTGGAAAAATGTCTACTCAAGTCCTCTTTCCATTTTTATATGGGGTTATTTGGTTTTTGATATTAAGTTGTATAAATTCTTTATATATTTAGGATATTAACCCCTTATTGGATGTGTGATTTGTAAATATGTTCTCCCACTCAGTGGGTTGCTTTTTTTTTTTTTTTTTTTTTTTTTTTTTTGATAATAATGTCCAGTAATTTTGGTTGTCTTATAGGGAAGGGTACACAGTGTGAACAAAATAGGGAAGCAGATCCAAAATATTCCTCTGGGAAGTTTTCAGTGGTGGCCTATGAGATAATTACTGAGTTTATCATTGGCCAAACCCTTTTCCATACATTATCTCAATGAATTATCCCAATAACCAATGCTATAATTATGTCCTTCATTTTTAACAGAGTAGAAGTTCTGGTAAGTTAAATCACTGGCCTAAGATATTATAGCAAGTGGTGAAGCTGGACAAGGAATTTTTTTTTTTAATGTTTATTTTTATTTTGAGAGAGAGAGTGAGAGAGAGCAGGGGAGGGGCAGAAAGAGAGAGAGAGAGAGAGAGAGAGAGAGAGAAAATCCCAAGCAGGCTTTGCACTTTCAGAGCAGAGCCCAGCGTGGGTCTGGATCTCTCCAACCATGAGATCATGACCTGAGACGAAATCAAGAGTTGGACCCTCAAGGGACTGAGCCACCCAGGTGCCTCTAGACAGGAAATCCTCGAGACTTTCAGGCTTTCTTTCCTCCCTTAGCTTTAGGTAACTCCAGTTCCCAATTCTCACCTCAGGCGAAACATCTAAATACAAAGAGAGAATATTACATGGCTCACCTTTATATATATATATATATATATATATATATATATATATATACATATATATATAACAATCTCTTATTTTTTTTAATGTAATTTACTGTCTAATTGGCTAACATAGTGTGCTCTTGGTTTTGGGGCTAGATTCCTATGGTTCATCGCTTATATACAATACCCAGTGCTCATCCCAACAAGTGCCCTCACCAATGCCCATCACATATTTTCCTCTCTCCCCCACCCACTTATCAACCCTCAGTTTATTCTTTGTATTTAAGAGTCTCTTATGGTTTGCCTCCCTCCCTCTCTGTAACTATTTTTCCCCTTCCCCCATGGTCTTCTGTTAAGTTTCTCAAGTTCCACATATGAGTGAAAGCATATGATATCTGTCTTTCTCTGACTGACTTATATCACTTAGCATAATACCCTCCAGTTCCATCCATGTTGTGGCACATGGCATGATTTCATTCTTTCTCATTGCCAAGTTGTATTCCATTGTATATATAAACCACATCTTTATCTATTCATCAGTTGATGGACATTTAGGCTCTTTCCATAATTTGGCTATTGTTGAAAGTGCTGCTATAAACATTGGGGTATAAGTGCCCCTATGCATCAGCACTCCTGTATCCCTTGGGTAAATTCCTAGCCGTGCTATTGCTGGGTCATAGGGTAGTTCTATTTTTAATTTTTTGAGGAACCTCCACCCTGTTTTCCAGAGTGGCTGCACCAGTTTGCATTCCCACCAACAGTGCAAGAGGGTTCCCATTTCTCCACATCCTCACCAGCATCTATAGTCTCCTGATTTGTTCATTTTAGCCACTCTGACTGGCATGAGGTGGTATCTCAGTGTGGTTTTGATTTGTATTTCCCTGATGAGGAGCAACGTTGAGCATCTTTTCATGTGCCTGTTGGCCATCTGGATGTCTTCTTTGGAAAAGTATCTATTCATGCCTTCTTCCCATTTCTTCACTGGATTACTTGTTTTTTGGGTGTTGAGTTTGGTAAGTTCTTTATAGATTTTAGATACTAGCCCTTTATCCAATATGTCATTTGCAAGTATCTTTTCCCATTCCGTTGGTTGCCTTTTAGTTTTGTTGATTGTTTCCTTTGCAGTACAGAAGCTTTTTATCTTGATGAGGTCCCATAGTTCACTTTTGCTTTTAATTCCCTTGTTTTTGGAGATGTGTCAAACAAGAAATTTCTACGGCTGAGGTCAAAGAGATTGTTGCCTGCTTTCTCTCTAAGATTTTGATGGCTTCCTGTCTCACATTTAGATCTTTCATCCATTTTGAGTTTATTTTTGTGTATGGTATAAGGAAGTGGTCTAGTTTCATTCTTCTACATGTTTCTGTCCAGTTCTCCCAGGACCATTTGCTAAAGAAACTGTCTTTTTTTTTTTTTTTTTTACCATTTTGCCATTGCCATTTCCTGCTTCATCAAAGACTAGTTGGCATTACATTTGTGGGTCTAAATCTGGGTTCTCTATTCTATTCCATTCGTCTATGTGTCTGTTTTTGTGCCAACACCTGTATGGCTCACTTTTTATAGGTTGTCAGGTTCTATTGGTCTATCAGAGTCACTGAACTTCACAAATTCAAAACTGAGCTTCAGATTATTGGCTTCTTTTAAAAATCTGACTTTAAGTCAAGAGATTTTCATTGAAATAATGTTAAATTTAACCATCACTTTTAGAATTCTATTGAGATATATTTTCTGTTTAATAATGTTTACTAAAATGAAATCATGATGAGATTCTATATACATCACTGAAAGTGTGTTGCTTTTATTATGGTTTTAAAAACTCTGCTTTCCTACAATCTCTTTCACTCAAGGTGAAGGGTAGCAACAAGCATACCCCAGTAGATTCATAAAGGGCTGGAAAGAATGCTTTCAGGGTTGATATGGTAGGCGAACTATTAATCTTCAATGAATGTGTCAAAACATGGATGGATGAAGAGGCAAATGATTAAATCTCAGATTCACCTCTTGAACTGGGCCTGAAACCAGTTTAACTTATTGTCTCTATTCAGTTTTCAGAAAAAAGATGCCAGAATTTGCCACCATATCTATGGACATAGTTCAAATATATATAGAAAATGGCCTTATGTCCCATTAGAATGTTTGAACAAGGGAACACTAATGCTTGAAAGAAAATGAGGGTCCTAAAATTTTGTAAAGGAAAAAAGTGTTTTGCAAATTTTATACATGATAAGTTATAAATGCCACTGATGTGAAATAAACCTAGATAGATAGATAGATAGATAGATTTAAATAATGGTAAATTAGAAAAAGTAAGTGGTCTCTATGTTATTAAGATCATGCTCTGGTTGTTTTGAAGGGTTAATATATAATACAATACAAGCAGATCATGTTGAAGGACAAATTCAGTTTCCTTAGTTTTTCATTTTGGTTCTTTGTTTAATGCTTTGTACAACAGGAAACAGATCCTCAACTAAACAAATAATTAATTTGCTTGTAAAGAATTGTGAGGTATTTCCACCTTTTGTCTGAATAATCTTCTAATTATGTACATTAACGAGTATTGAGTGCAAAATTTTATGCTTTACACATCTTTCGCATTTTACCTATATATTCCTAATTGTTAATGATCCTGTTTGAAAATGGCTATTATTCCTGTGGTTATATCTAAAAATAATGATGTTGATACTTTTAAATGCCCATTTGTTGAACATTATGAAATGTCAAGTGCAAACTTATTAATTACATATTAACATATACTATATTTTACATATATTATCTATGATGCCTCTAAAACCCAGCTATTAAAATCCAGGCTCAGAGAGGTTATGAACTTGTCAAATGGCATAACAGTAGGAGAGGACAGGGCTGAGATTCCAACGTTATAGCATGCTTTCTACCCGTATACACCAGTTAGCAGATATCTGTGTACTAACATATATGCTAACAAACAACAAATATAAAAATAACTAAAATTAATTTTGCACTTTAATATTCAGAGCAACACTTCTAAAATAAAGATCAATACAGTTTTATTTTTTAATGTGAACAGCTCATGTATTTATGGGTGAATAACCTAATTTATGGGAACTCTGACATCAGTAGTACATTGAATTACATCACTTTTATGAAAGATGAAATAGTATAATTTGAGACATATTTTCACGTTAAAAGCAAACAAAGTTACATGTTAGAATCAAATTGCTCACTAATTTTAAGTCAAAAAGTACCTGTAACTTTCCTGATGTCATTCTATAATTTTTATTGTGTTATAAAGACAAGTAGAGTAACAGAGATGGTTTATTGGAACTCTCTTTTTAATGGAATTTTCATTATTAAGGCAAATTTTGTGTTTGTCCAGCATCTTATGTGTATAAGTGATATCACGGTCATGAAAACATACCAGTCATGGGACTAGTTAATGAAAAATATCCTTCTACTACCTTCTGGACATTGAAAGCAAACTTTGAAACTAGACCAGGAAGACAAAGAACTGACCTTGGCAATGAAGAGACCATAACTAAACAGTATAGGGGTTATAGAATAAACTGGAATGAGCAAAGTGGGTAGCTACATTTTCTACCTCTAGATTATTTTCCCTGAGAGCTATTTTCCTCATATCTAAAACGGTAAGCTTACGTAACACGGCTGCATAGTAACACAAAAAGTTGCTAAGAGAGTGGATCCTAAAAGTTCTCATCCCAAGGGGGGAAAAAAACCTTTTTGTAACTCTATCAGGTGATGGACATTAACTAAATTTATCACAATACTCACTTCACAATATATGTAGGCCAACTCATTGTGTGGTACAGCTTACATTTATACAGTGTTATATGTCAATCATTTCTCAATAAAACTGAAAAAATAAAATACAATGGTAAACTTGCACCTGATACTGTATGTTCAGGTTCTAAAACTGTGAACCTAAATATAATGGCAGTGGCTGTTTGACTAAGCTGCATTCAGGGCTCTGACCTTTCAGTGTCCCTAACTTTCTTTTTAAATAGATGATCGCGTGTCTTTAAAGTGTTTTATGGAAGGCACACGTTGTGAAAATGAGTTCTAGACTTGTCCCTACATTGCCAAGTGTCTTCTAATAATAATATTGTTTTCCTATAAACATGTATGCTATTTAAATATGTTCATTTTTGGGGCGTCTGGGTGGCTCAGTCGGTTGAGCGCCCGACTTTGGCTCAGGTCATGATCTCGCGGTCCGTGAGTTCGAGCCCCGCGTCGGGCTCTGCGCTGACAGCTCGGAGCCTGGAGCCTGTTTCAGATTCTGTGTCTCCCTCTCTCTCTCTGACCATCCCCTGTTCATGCTCTGTCTCTCTCTTTCTCAAAAAAGTAAAATAAATAAATAAATAAATAAATAAATAAATAAATAAATGTTAAAAAAATTAAATATGTTCATTTTTGGTTTAGGCCATTTTTGTCAAAACAGGTTTTGAATATATATTTGGCTTCAACAATTCCTGCTTTAACAAGTACTTGTCTTAATATAAATGTGGGGCAGATCCATGTGGATCTACACATTACTACTCAAAAGAAAATATTTTTTAGTATTTAGTATTTAAAAATGTCAATTATTATTTTAATATATTCAAAGAAATACTTAAACGAATACTTCCACTTATGTCTTTTTATTTTTTTTTTTAAGTTTTTTTGGCAAAATAGCCTTTTTGGTTTTGATGCAATCACTTAAAATTGTATATGATGCTTCAGTTCCAATATTTGTATTCTAAGTTTGTTGATGTAAAAGATTGTGTCGTCCATAATATTCTAGTGACCCTGGAGGCATGACGTTTAGCTCAAGATTGTGTTTAAAGGTTTCAGTCTTGAAGTTGACATGGTAATTCTACATATTCAAGGCAAGGTTGTACTTGCTAAAAATACATTTTGATATCAGTTTCTTGAGTAAATTTTAATCTAATAGGTATTTGAATTATCTATCAAAGAGAAATGAAAATGTTTAAAAAGAGGAAATAAGAATGGCTGAACATGGTCAAAAGTAACAATACAACTGCTTTTAACAACTTTATCACCAGCATCAAACAAAACATTTAAAACACTGCTCCCTAAGAAATTTTTAACCTTGTGAGATTGGCACCTTCTGAAAACACTTTGAAAATGTTTTGAATAACAATTAAATGTTAAGGATGCTTGTGCTTATTTGAATGGACACGATAACAGGTAGGCATCTTGCGTATGATAAACCACCTTATTTTTCAAAGCAAACTGTATTTATTAGGATGGGGTAGAGAACCATGGCAGGAGCTGGGGTAAAGGACATGTTTAGATGAATTGAGTTAGAAACTTACTTATCTTAGAAATTTAGCACTTTAAAAGTCTTAAACTAACCATCTTCTATTGGAGTTTGATTTTCCAAATACTCATGGCAGGTTTGTACTTAACGACTCAAAATGAACCCTTAACACCCTTCCCCCTGCTGGGGCATCCACTGGTCTGAGAGTGTGTGAGTGCATGTGGGTTTATGTGGGATACACAGTAAGTTGAATGTTCCTCAAGAATTTTATTAAGTATATCATTAAGGACTAATTAGTTGCTCTTGAATTCTACTTTTATGATCTTATTATGGCACACTTGACTGAAAATGAGCCTGTTTGTATAGGTTGGCTCTATGGTCTCCATTTACAGCTGAGGAAACTAAGTCATGGAAAGGATAAAGGAGCTGAAGTTATTAAGGGAAGTTACTAAAGCCAACACAGGCTGAGTGCAACATTGTAACCGTTGTGATTTCTGCTTAATAGTCTAGGCTATAATAGAAGTATATTAAAATACGTATGCAGAAATGACAACAATGAGTTAGAATAAGGACAAAGCATGGATGCAGTAAATCTTTGTCAATCCATAATCTGGTATATCCTAGTCATATCCAAGAGTGAAAGACATGTCCAAAGCCTCAGCCTGGAGAATAGTTTCATTTGAATTTGAATTTATAACTATGTTATAAAAACATCTTGTTACGAAAAAAAAAAAAAAAAAAAGAAGAAGAAAAAGAAAAAAAAAAACTGATCAAAGTTTTCATCAAAAAACAAAAAAAAGTTCCCAGGGTGCCTGGGTGGCTCAGTCGGTTAAGCATCAGACTTCGGCACAGGTCATGATCTCGCAGTTCATGGGTTTGAGCCCCATGTCAGGCTCTGTGCTGACAGCTGAGAGCCTGGAGCCTACTTTGAATTCTGTGTCTCCCTCTCTCTCTGTCCTTCCACTGCTCTCTCTCTCTCTCTCTCTCTCAAAAATAAATAAAAAATTTAAAGCAATTTTAAAAAGTTCCCTTTCTCAGTCTCTTTCTCCTTCTTTAATAAGACAGAATCGAAATAGCTCTAGACTTTGAAGTGTGTTTCCAATTCAAAACCCTCTATAGGAATTCCGGGCAATTGTTTCAAACCTGGAGATATAATGAAGCAACAATATATCTACTACACAGCCTTCTTCTATATATTTATCCACTTTACCCAACCCAGAGGGATTTTGTGTCTTTTGGTTTTGTATATTCCATTACAAGTTTCTCTGGTGCTTAAGGTCATGTTCTCCTAACTGATGATATGACCTTTAAGATAAATTTGGCATTTGTTGGTCTACCTACATGTTCACTTATCTTACTCCTTTTTATATTCTTTCCTTATTTGAGACCAAGAGCCAAAGCACCTACTTTTTACTTTAAGGAAAAAAAGAAAGACATCATCATAGATGTAAATACTGTTATTAAATCATCTATCCATTTCTTGTTTTACTGCTAAAACTTTCCAATTCTTCATACCCTTTACCAAAGGGATTATTTCCCAGTTCTTTCCTCATTGTTATACTCTTTTGGGTTTTCTCCAAGTTTTATACATCCCACCTACATAAAATGTTGTATCTGATGCTTAATACATGGGTCTAGTCTTGTGTAATGTGCCTAGCGTGGTGTTTGAATGTGATCGAATACTAGTATAATATTAAAATCTAGCTTTACCATCTACACTATTATATTAATGCATACTTAATATTCCTAATATTTTATTAGTATTTTAGATACTGAAAATATAGAAAATAAGTCTAAAACTGCCATTCAGGTTAAGTGGAAATTGGTTCTATAAAAATACTGCAAATTTATTTCTTTTTCCACAGGCTAGGTAAAATATACATACTCTGGATTGATCATTTGGGGCTGTGTTGTGGCAGAGATAGCTAATTGTTCCCAAATATCCAGTTTCGCATTCTTCCGTGGGTAATAAAGCCCAATGTTTTTTGGGCACTTGGACGCTCAGAATAAAGACTACATTTTCCAGGTGCAGCAACAGCAGCAAGAAATTGGCATCTGACCACGTTCTAGTCTATGGACTCCAATTAGCACATGCACGACCTCCTGATCTCACCATTAGATGACACAACGCACTGATGGAGAATGGGGCAGCCATCTTTGACAAGGATGCTGCACGTCAAGGAAGCCAGAGTGAAAAACAGAAGAACCACAAGAGCATGAGACAGTATCAGTCTTACGTTACTCACTTTTAGACTATGGCAAAGGGATAAATTTTTATTCTGTTTGCACCACTCTGGGATCTTCCTTAGAACAGGCAAACATCACTCCTACCTAATACGCTACGTAACAAAACAATTGTCTTTATCTCCGCATTTTAAAACTTTTATTTTTTCATGTTACTGCTGCTTTGAAATGGCTTTAGAACAGAACTAAAATTAGTCAAGAGACAATTAATTTTTTTTTTTTTTTGCTTTTTGGAATTGTATACTATACTTTTACTTATTTATTTAATTTTTAATTAAAATTTTTAAAAAATGTTTATTCATTTTTGACAGAGAGAGAGAGACAGAGCATGAGTGGGAGAGGGGCAGAGAGAGAGGGAGACACAGAATCCGAAGCGGGCTCCAGGCTCTGAGCTATTAGCACAGAGCCCGACACAGGGCTTGAACTCACGGACTGTGAGATCATGACCTGAGCCAAAGTTGGGCACTCAACTGACTGAGCCACCCAGAAGCCCCAATTTTTTTTATTGTTTTAATCTTTATTTCTTTGTGAGAGAGAGTTAGAGAGTGAGCAGGGGAGGGGCAGAGAGAGAGGGACACACAGAATCTGAACGAGACTCCAGGCTCCGAGTTGTCAGCACAGAGCCCAACATGGGGCCTGAACTCACAAACCACGAGATCATAACCTCAGCCAAAGTCGGATGCTTAACCGACTGAGCCACCCAAGTGCCCCTATTTATTTTTATTTGTTTATTCTTGAGAGAGAGAGAGAATCCCAAGCAAGCTCTGCACTATCCGTGCAGAGACCCATGCAGGGCTCAAACCCATGAACCATGAGATCATTACCTGATCTGAAATCAAAAGTCAGACACTTAACTGACTGAACCACCCGGGCATCCCTGTGCCACACTTTTAAAGGTTTTATCCTTCACTTTAACTCTAGAACAATTTGAACAAGAGCCTGTAGAGGAACTAGGTTTATTTTGTACCTTAGTGTTTGGCACACAACTTTCAAGATGTAACACGCTATATTAAGATGTTGAAAACATTTATTTACAGCTCTCATAATACAGGTAAAAATGGAAAACAATTTGCAACAGCTTCACAAAATAACAATTTGCAGTCTTGGAGCAGCCTTTTGGTGAATAAAGAATAAACCGTCATAATTGCTTTCCTGCAGAAGCAAAGGAGTGTATTAAATTTTTTATTCAAATGTACATTTTGTTGCCTTTATAATAATAAATGTGCTAAATTCTATTGTTCCCTCATAAGATTAAAACCTCATAAATATTATTTATTCCAAGAAAACTGAAGTGTCTGAAAACACCTGTGATTATAGGCATTTGTTTTACTGCAATTTTTCTTTGGATATTTGAAAAACTATTTATTAACTTGTAGTAAAGGAGTTCTCCTGCATGTAAATTTTGGCTGGAGAATGCGCTATTCCTCTTGGGAAGAAGGGCTAGAAGTAGCCACTACTCACAGAAGGTACTTCTTTGAGCTTATTGGTTGAAGGTTTCATTAAATTACAAAACTTTTACTTAAAAATGTCTTTACTGGCACCTGGGAGGCTTATGAGTTAAGGGCCCAACTTAGGCTCAGGTCATGGGCTCGCGGTTCATGGGTTTGAGCCCCACATCGGGCTCTGTGCTGACGGTTCAGAGCCCGGAGCCTGCTTCAGATTCTGTGTCTCCCTCTTTCTCTGCCCCTCCCCTGCTTGTGCTCTATCTCTCAAAAACAAATAACCATTAAAATTTTTTCTTTAAAATATTTCACAATAAAGCGCATAGATGTGATTTCCTTATTATTTCAGTTTCCCTAGTCCTTAATTGTATTAATTTTTATACTTTGGAGACCATCCCTAGATGTAGAAAATAACTTTCAAAACTCATGGACTGCCCATAAAATATCCATGTCTTATTCCTAAAGCAATTTTATTATTTTGTTATGTTCAGTGCAATTATGTTATATAAAATAATTGTGCGATGCTAACTGATTTATTTTTTGAAGCAGTTTTGGTAGTTTTGAATCTGACATATATAATTTACATTGAAATGTGGTTAAAGTACTCAGAGTTTCAAATCCTAGACTTAGAAAGCATCAGAAAAAATTTTAAAGTTTGAGTGTCCATTGAAATAACAACATATATACATATCTATATCTATCTATCTATATGAAGAATTAATTATATAATATTTTTGAATACTTTTAGAGCAATTCCCTGCACTAAATGTACTCCAAGGCATTCTCTGTTAATTAATGTGGAACAGGAGCTAATTCTTTTTCAATGGTTTTTATGCCAAAAGGCAATCAACAGCCCATAGGCATTAATAGAGGCCATTTTGGGGTCAAACAAATAATAAGCAGGCTACCAAGCAGAATGAGGTCATGGAGAACGGATTCTAGCCAGTAAGTCTGCTGGCATAGACAGCTGAATGCATTCTCACTGTAATCTACAGGGCTCAGCCGTGATTATTCCTCACCTGCTGTTATAGTCATGTCTGAATCTCTCTTCCTCCTCTCTCTCTCTCTCTCTCTCTCCTCTGTTTGCCTCTGTCTCTGTCTGTCTTTCACACGCGCGCGTGCGTGCGCGCTCACACACACACACACACACACACACACACACACACTAACTTAATGAGTTGCACCTGTAAGCCAGTTTCTGTGTTGAGAACTAGGGCTATAAAGTAAATGAGGAGCCCTACTTTTAAGGATTTAAAGTTTAATGATGGTAACAGGTTGGAGGTTACACTATGTTGTAAAATCAAATGCATGTACCATTTCTTTACTCTCTCATCTTGCCTGCTTGTCTACCAGGACTCTGACATCATTAGAAAACTCTTGTAGCAAGCAATATTTGGCTCTGAAGTCATTCTCCATAGTAGCTAATAATTATACACATATTAACGGAATGCTTATTATATGACAGGCACTGTTCTAAGATCTTTAAAGGCATTGACTCATGAAATCATTATAACAACTTTAGGAGTAGTCACTATTATTATCTCCAGTTTTCAGATGAGGTAATTGAGGCACATAGAGGTGAAGGAAATTGTCCAGGGTCAAGTGAATAATATGTGGAGGAGTCAGGATTTGAATTCAGAAAGGTTGGTTCACTGGGGCTCCTGAATGGTTCAGTTTGTTAAACATCCAAATTCGGCTCAGGTCATGATCTCACAGTTTGAATTTGAGCCCCATATTGGGCTCTCTGCTCTCAGTCCAGAACCTGCTTCGGATATTCTGTTCCCCTCTCTCTCTTCTCTTTCTTCGCTCTCTGCCCCTACTCTTCTTGTGCGCTCTCTCTTTCTCTCTCTCTCTGTCAAAAATAAACATTAAAAAAAAAGGAATGCAATTTCATGGAAAGAAAGAAAGAAAGAAGGAAAGAAAGAAAGAAAAAAAGAAAAAAAGAAAAGAAAAGAAAAGGAAAGTTGGTCCACAACTTCTTCCATTATTATCCTTTTCTTTACTATGACCTTTCACTTAGGTCATGAACAGAACTACTGCTTATGTGTTGTTTTCTTATTATATTGATCTGGAGAGTGGATGTTACACAGCTCTAAATTGAATGTAATAACAAAGATCACAGCTTTATGTGTTGGTGAAGTAGCTAAGCAGTATTTGCACATTTTCAAATCTATATCTGTATCTATCCATAGATAGATCTATCCACAGTAGATAGATATAGATACAGATATAGATATAGATAGATATAAAAAAGATACATAGATAGATATACCTTTTTGCTATAAAGAGCAAAGCCTAGGGGTGCCTGGGTGGCTCAGTCCATTAAGCGGCCGACTTCGGCTCAGGTCATGATCTCGCGGTCCGTGAGTTCGAGCCCCGCATCGGGCTCTGTGCTGACAGCTCAGAGCCTGGAGCCTGTTTCAGATTCTGTGTCTCCCTCTCTCTGACCCTCCCCTGTTCATGCTCTGTCTCTCCCTGTCTCAAAAATAAATTTAAAAAAAAATGTTAAAAAAAAATTTTTTTAAAAAGAGCAAAGCCTAAAATCCCTAAATATCTCATTAAAAATTTGACACATCAGTTGTAACAATCTTACACAATGTAACTTGCTAATTTTTCTTTTTCTCATTTATCACTGGCAATTAGTGTGCTCCCAGCTCGTCAAGAGCACATTGAGCCAGGTAGAAAGGAACCTGGAACCTGTGAGATTCATTCCCAACTACCACTTGTAGAGACCTGCTTTTCTTTCACTGATGGAAGTGTTGTGAATACATACTTCACATCCTTGGCCCACTGGTTACCTCAGATCTGACTTGGTCATTGGACTCATACCAATTAATTCATTTCACTATTCTCAGTTGTTTCTTCCTTCCTTGTTTATGATCTTTTCTAATTGCTAATGAGCTTCTGGTACGTGACAACTTGATCATTGGTATTTTTAAAGGTATATTTAATGATATGGCAGCTTCATTTCCATTCTTTTTAAAATGGTTGATTAGAAGGGCACCTGGATGGCTCAGTTGGTTGACCATCCAACTCTTGATTTCAGCTCAGGTCATGATCCCAGAATCAGGGGATCCAGCCCTGCATCAGGCTCTCACTGAGTGTGGAGCCAGCTTAAGATTCTCTCTGTCTCTGTCTCTGCTCTTCTCCCTCCCTCTTGCTCCTTCTCTCTCAAATAAAAAAAATGAAAATAAAAAATAAAATAAATGGTTGCTTAGATAGTCTGACAATTTTAACTAAAAATCTGTACAAATATGGGATATTCAACAAGACACTCATCTTTCAATGAATATTTGAACTTTCAAGATGTAAAGGAATACAACATTAAGATTGAACCCTGATATGAACTATGGGCTCTAGGTGATAATGATGTGTTACTTTCAGTTCATCAATTATAATAAAATCCTCTAGTGAAGGATATTGATAGTGGGGTATGGTGTGCAAGCGTGGGGACTAGAGTATATGGAAAATATCTGTACCTTCTGTTCAGTTTTGCTGTATAACTAAAACCACTCTAAAAAATGAAATTGATTACATAGGATATAAAGGAAATCTTTAGAGATCATACACTACAAAGGAACTGAAAAATCACAATGGAGAGTTCATGCTAATTATATTGCTCTACTGAGGAAATTTGCCAGTTGAAGTAATGAAGACGCTTGAATTTTAATAATTACACGGCAATGGGAAAAAGGGCCATAGGCCTGCCAAGATGGAAAGCTAGAATGGAGACACACTCAACACGCATAATCCTAAACTTCTCTAAATACTATTCTTCCTGAAAAGAAGTATTAAAAATTGAAGTCTCAGCCTGGGCTCTAAGCAAGAGAAAAGGATCTCCTAAGAATTTTGATCTATGGACATACCTTCAGATGCATCGGAAATTCTAATGTATACCACCTTAATGACTAAAGAAACACAAAACAAAAAAATAACTCAACTTAAAGCAGACTTATTTTTAGGTCTACTCAAAGCACTTTAAAGTAATTGTGGGGTAGCTGATAACAGCGAATGCCAGTTCTCTCAGAATAAATATAGTGATGCAGGTTTCAAGGATTCTCACAGATGAAGCTCTGTCAAGAATAAGCTCACAATCCAAAATTATAAAACACAAAGAGAAATGAATCACGATGAGCAAAGGTCAGTAGCACTGGACACCAAAGGATTTGTGATAACGCAGTTAAGTTCTAGGTCCAAAAAATACGTATCATTCTTAAGAACCTTGACAAAAACTCTGATGCTAAATAAATAAATAAATAAATAAAACATGTTTTGAAATTTATCAATACATTTCTCCAAAATCAAAATCCAAACATGGAAATGGAAACATGAAAACACCTAGAGCTGATCAATACCAAGAGAGTATCTCTGAAAATTTGACGGTTATTATTAGAGTCAAACAGTGGAAACATTATATGAAATTATATACTAATCCAAGGACATGCACTAATCCAAAAAAGTAGAAAAAAGAAAATCATGAAGATTAGAGCAGAGATAAATTGGAAAGAATCAACATAGCCAAAAGTCAGTTCTTTATAAAGATTGAGAAAATGAATAAACTGGCAAAAGAGAGAGGGGAGGGGGCAGAGAGAGACAGCACAAGCATCTTAGTATTAAGAATCAAAAAAGGTGAAACAAGCACAGAGAAAGTAGAAAGTATAAAAATATAAAGATAATACAATACAGGGATGAACTTGATAAAGATAATTTGAGATTTTACTTCAAATAACAGATCTTCTTAAAATATAACTTGCTAAAAATGTGTCAAGAAGAAACGGACACCTGAAAGGGACTTATAAGCGGAAGTTAAATTAACTGTAAAATATACACACACATATCAATTCAACCTCCAGACCAGGTGGTTTTAGTGTTAGGTTCTACCACACTTTCAAGGCAAAGTATACTGCTAATACAGAGTGTCTTAGGTAATAGGTGCCTGGGTGGCTCAGTCGGTTAAGTGACTGACTCTTGATTTCAGCTCAGGTTATGATCTCATGGTTCCTGAGTTTGAGCCCCACATAGGGTGCCACGCTATGACAGTGCAGAGCCTGCTTGGGATTCTCTCTCTCTCCCTTTCTCTTTTCCTCTCTCTCTGCCTCTCCTGTGTGCTCTCTTTCTCTCAAAACAAATAAGTAAACTTAAAAAAAAATCTTAGAAAATAAAGAGTTAACACTGAATAACTTAGTGTATAAAGATTAATAACATTGACATCAAAACTTCATAAGACCAGCCTAAGAATCACTAGTGGTCAGGGCGTCTGGGTGGCTCAGTCGGTTGAGCGGCCGACTTCAGCTCAGGTCATGATCTTGCGGTCCGTGAGTTCGAGCCCCGCGTCGGGCTCTGTGCTGACAGCTCAGAGCCTGGAGCCTGTTTCAGATTCTGTGTCTCCCTCTCTCTGACCCTCCCCCGTTCATGCTCTGTCTCTCTCTGTCTCAAAAATAAATAAAGGTTAAAAAAAAAATTAAAAAAGTAAAATAATATAAAATAAATAAATAAACGTTAAAAAAATTAAAAAAAAGAATCACTAGTGGTCAGTGTCTTTATTAATAAATATACATTCAAATATTTTAAAATATGAATAAAACTGAATTTATCAACTAATATGCAAATATGCAAATTTATATAGACAACTTTGTGTTCAGCATAGGAATTCAATGATGTGTATATATTAAATAACCCAGTACTGAAATTTACCACATTAACAGATAAAAGGAGGAAAAACCACTGGGCTTCTCAAAGATGCGAAATAATATTTCAATACAATTGAAATCCCACTGGTGGGATAAACTACTTCATGAATTAGGACAAGCTTTTTACATATACACATAAAAACTTCCGACCATTGTCATTCACTGTTACACTTCTTGAAAGAACAATTTACATTTAATCTCTTTGTTTTCTAATAGCCTATTTATTCATTAATATATTTGAGTTTCACTTCTGGTCCATTGCTTTCTATCAAATTATTCATTATTATTATTTTTACGGAAGTACAATTGACACGCAATGTTACATCAGTTTCAGATGTACAACATAATTATTGGACAAGTCTGTACGTTACGCTGTGCTCACTTGTGTGGCTCACAAGTGGTGGCCATCTGTCACCATCCAATGCTATTACAGTACCATTGACGATATTCCCTATGCTGTGCCTTTCATCCCTGTAACCTATTCATTCTGTAACTGGAAGCCTGTACCTTCCATTCCCCTTCACCCAGTTTTGCGTATACTCTCACCCTTTTCCCCTCTAGCAATCATCGGTTTGCTCTCTGTATTATTAATATTTACTTTATATGACTTCTTGGTGGCATTTGACATTATTGGCTATTTCTTCTTTGAAACTCTCCCCTGCTTTTCCATGTCATGCCAGTCTCTTGTGCTTTTCCTCCTCAACGACCAGCCACATTTCTTCTCTACCTGACCTCTACATGTAGGAGCTACTCCCTCTTTCCTTTCTGTGTTCTCACACTAAGCTATGCCGACCCCATGGATTTAAATTTTGTATTTATATGATAATTCCTAAATTTAGGTGTCACGTCATTAGCAAGGTTTATGAATAAAATGAATAGCAAAAATATTATTTGATTTCTAGATTCCAAGAAAAATTTAAGTGAAAAAAATTTAAGGATCCAATTTAAACATAACAACAAAGAATATATCCAACAAGATATGTGAAACAACTTGGCACTGAAAATTTTAAACTTTATTGAGAGAGATTAAAGATGACCTAAATAAATGAAAAAATGTATAGCTTGTCATGAATAAAAACACTCAACAGTGAAAGTATGCCAGTTTTACCTAAATTCATTTTAAAACTAATTTCACTTCACTCAAAACTCAAACATGTTTTTGTGGAGGGAGGGCAAGGGATCAAAATTGCAAGCATTTCCTATAGAAGAGCAATAAAGCCACGACTGTTCAGAATAAAAGGGTAAAGGACCATGCCTGCCATATATCAAGACTTACTAGGGTCATCTGGGTGGCTCAGATGGTTAAGTGTGGACTTTAACTCTGGTCGTGATCTCGTGGTTCATGAGTTCAAGCCCTATGTCGGGCCCTGTGCTCACAGCTTGGAACCTGGAGACTGTGTCAGATTCTATGTCTCCCTCTCCTCTCTCTCTCTCAAAAATAAAAAAAAAATTAAAAATTAAAAAAAAAGACAGTATAAATACATAATGGGTAAGATGGTAAGGTCAGTCTGCATAAAGAACACAGTAGAAAGCTTAGAAACAAAACCTTACAGATATGCAAGAGATCGCTTATGACAAGCTTTTACTGCACATCAGTGGGGAATGGATGGACTATTCAACAAATACTAGTTAGGTATATATTTATTAAATCATTACATATACAACACAGCTACCCACCAGCTGGGGAATGGATACTTCAGTGAACTATTGTTATAAGATAGAATAACACACAGCAGTACAAGTAATGAGCTAGTACTCAATATATAAATATGGTCAAATCTTGAATTGAGCACACAAACATCAGTAGGTTATGTGTGGCATGCTATAAGAAATTTAATTCATAAAACTGTGTATGTAGGAAGCTTATGTATACTTTTACGTAAAAGCTTCCTTTTATGTAAAAGTATAAAGTATGGGAATGCTGACATTCGCAAAAAAAAAAAAAAGAAAGAAAAAGAAAACAGTATTATCTGGGGATCACACTGAAAGGGTGGCAAAGGAAATTTCAGCTCATTTTATGTTTAATAATAACTTTCATACATGAGGTGTTAGGAACACGGATTTTATATTATTCTTCAATCGTAATTGTGACTCTAAAATATTTTAAGAGATCTTCAAGTTAGTTTTTAAAGGAGAAAGGAGAGAGGGAACAAACACTCATAGTACTCATAGCAGAGAAAAAGATGCATTTGTCTAAACCGTGAATTTTTTTAAAAATCAGCGGAATGAGAGGAAAAGGTGAAAAGAAGTGAACTCTGAAATCAGGAAACCTGGGCTCAAAAGTTAGCTGTTGCAAGTAGTTTTGTCATTAATACAGATCATTTCTTTGCTGTGGTAAGTTTATTAATTTTTCAAAAGTTTATTAGGTGTTGTGAGAGTTGGGAACCAGGGGTGGGCATTCTCTATTCTCTATTATCCCCAAGTTTTCTTCCAGCCTAATAATTTATGTTTTTTCATGCACTAACTCTTTTCTGGGTACTATAATGGATACAGTAAAAGCCCATCAATGGGTTTCTATCGCCTACTTAAAAAAAATTAATTTTGTCCGTAAGCCACATATTCTCATCTCTTATTATTGCCGATAGATGATTATAAATATACCATTTATATAGGAAATTTCAGCAAATCAACAGAATCCTGAAAATCTGAAAACTGCCATTAAACCTGTAAAGAAACGTAGCTGCAATGTGTTTTTTTTTCTCTGACCAGAAGATTTTTTAAAAATTATTTCTTCTCACCTTTCTAATGTCATCATACTCTTTATTTATATTTTTTCCACTTACTCTGTCATCCCTCAGAAACAATCAGGGATTGAGCTTTATCTAACTGTATAAACATATGCACCGCATCCCTGAGGCTGAGCGTGTTACAGAAAGAGAATTGCCCTCTCAATAGCAAACCAATTTCCACCTGTTGGGTAGCATTGTGCCTGTGGCGTGTTATTGAACTAAAGGACTTAGGTGGGAAATTTCCAGATTCTAAGTGGATGTTGAATCCTAGTTCAGCGTGGGAGTCTTTTCCACAGGTTGATAACTTAGGCAGATGGCTCTCCCGGAGCTGTCGAGCACTCAGTTAAAAGACATCGTTTCCCTCCCAGGCTACCGAAACTAGCAAAAATTCTAAGAAAGAAAAATAAACCCCACAGATCAACACAGTCACACCCAAGAGTCACTCTAATTAAGAAACAGTTCTTGCGACTTATACACTAACATGGAATGGCTAGATCGTATAACTGCAGGTAAACGCAATGAAATGTGAGACAGACTATTTGAATGAGCTACACATTTTCCCTCAAGAACCGAGTGTGTTCTATGCCACAGGTGTTTCAGTAATTGCAGTACATTAGGAATATATCATGTTTAACAGACCTTGTACACACATTTCCACCTGTGCGATGTGGTGGTCTAATTTCGATACTTCGAGCTGAGTATCAGATATACATGATTCCATGTTGTTTAATAAGGCTTAGCCCGCTCTCCAAGTGCTGTAACTCTGGTCTCCTCCTTATTCTGCTATTGATTAGCCGTAGGATGGAGTAAATCACTTGGCCTTAGCGTGTCTACATTTCCCCACGTAAAACAGCTCGATATCACAGAGGAGTTTTGCAGACCCTTTAGGAGAAGTATAACTGATTCTCCCTCAACCAACTGAAACCCCCCAAAAATGGAAATGGAAATTCTTGAGCCCAGAAAAATGTTTCTGGGGGGCTGACATTTGAATCGATAGTTCCAGAAGGGAAGTGAATTATAAAAGTACAAAGGAGTTTGAGTATGGCGCCATTGCATCTATTGGATTGCTGTAGGAACCTTCAGCTTGAGTTATTCCACTAGAAGTCAAGGGCCGATGACTCAGAACGTGGCCTTAGATGTCACAGTATCATAATACAGTGTATAATCCGCCTGCTTTGGTAAATGACTTAAAATCAATTTATGTAAAATAAGAGATAAGATCAAATGATTAAAAATTCAAGCTCAACATCACAAAAAAAATAAGAAAAGAAGTATACTTATATAAAAAAAACCATGATATATCACTTTGTATTTGTTGGCAGCTAAGGCACAAGGGTGGTAAAAGTGGGTATATGATTCTCACCGCCAGACAAAGGGAAAACGCGTGTTTTTATAAGTGAAGCAATCACATTATCAGGGTGGTTGAGGTTTGTCATTTCATTGTGTTCCCACGCAAGGAACGTTGAGAAGTCTTCTCTGTGAAATTTCCTTGATTTACAATATCATTTAAATCCGTATTTTGTGATAAAGCGAAAAACTGGCTCCAATTCCCCACCTGTTCTTAAATTCCTGCCTTTGGCCATGTCAGTCGGAAGGGCTCTTCTGTTCTAACTCTCGCCTCAGCCATGGCGTTGCTTCAGCCACAAGACTCTTAGCAAATGTAATACACACAGAGGATTGAAAAGTGTTTGCACGATTGGGTGTGATCTCTCTTGAACCTCTGCCATTGCCCTGCGAACATGCCTTGGCTGGAAGAAAGACACAAAGAACAGGCCAAGATGCTCTAGTCTCGCCAACCAGGATCTCTGAGATGAGCCACCGGTGATCCAAATCCTGGACCTATTAAGGGCACAGTAGCCAGTGTTGGTAGAACTGTCTAGACAACTACCCGGGATGTTTCAGCTTACTACTTACTGGATGCCACTGGGGTTTCTGTGTTAAATAATTTTACTGTATGTTTTATGGATGTCTGAGGTATGCTCTCCTCATAATCATGGACACAGGACTTTATTTTAAAATTTATGAAAGCAGCCCAAACACATTTGTGTTTTAATTCGAACACTGCCTTTTCTCAAAATGAGCCACCATCAGATCTTGCCCTCTGAGTTATTTTTTCAGTCTATGCTGGTGTTCTTGGATATTTCGCTTTTGTTTTTTGTTTTTGAGGTTTTTTTTATCCAGACGACATCAGCCGGGGGGTCACTGAACAATAACCTAGGGGACATTGACTGCAATGGGCAACAGGTTGTTTTCCCTACTTCTTTAAAGTATTACTTTCCAATGTGCTAATTGATAGTACTTTTTATTCTGGGGTGAGGTTTACGGGGGACGGCTCTAGGGGTGTCTCTCAGGTAAGTTAAATTCATAGAAGAATCTATTAAAGGGAGCCCATAACCATCTGCACATTGATATACACATTCTTTTCCACATGGAGATAGGGAGGGATCTTGGCCAAAGTCAGAGACCTGGATAATGTGTCTGCTATTCAACCTGAATCATTCAGGCTGCTCTTCTATTTAATAGATCGGGTCAAGCCGACTGAATGGTTACCATTTGGAGATAATATAAAGGGGATTCTGTCTTGAGAGGTATGTGGACATAAGTTAACGCTTCCCCACAATGGCACACATAGAACAGAATAATACTTGTTCACTGTATATAGTTAACAGGAATCTGTTCATGTGGAGAAGCCATGTGCCCATAGGATCTGAAAACCAACAAGTGCCATCTCACGGCCCTTGGGGAATAAGAATTCATATATTGGTTCCAATGTTAGCTGTTTACCTAATTTTGGTTGAGAATGTCTGGAGTAGATGACTCCAATGACACTTTTGACTTTCTGGTTCTGTAACCTGAGACACTTATGTTTAATGAGAAGGTACGATGTAGAGAACAGCTCATGATGTTGGAAGTTTTGACTCTTCCCCAAATGGCCACAAGATTCTTTGAGCAATTGTTTAACCTTTTGGATTTGGGATTTTCATCTGAAGAACGGGAGAGCTACGAAAAAGTGGTCTTTAAATGTCTTTCCCTTTGTTAAACATTATACTATCAGTGTGCGTATTAGGGCTTGAATATTGCCAACAAGGTTTATATGTTTTGGGTTTGGGAGAAGGAAGCCTAAACACTCCATAAAGATCTGATAAATGATTATATCATAACCGTCTTAACTTCCTAGACATACTGTTTCTAGGTTATTGATGATGAGCCTTTGATTAGACGCTAGGTGTCTGTACCTTGCTAAAAGTCAAAATAAACTAATTTTTGAGGACCAAAACAATCATTCTCTTCTACGTGTAACTTTTCTAAGACCAAGGTCTTTACCTTGGGTCATTACCACTTAGGTCATTACCACTTGAATTCAGAATTGTAGATAATTAAATTGAAATATTTATTCAAAATATTTAAATTCACTATGTCACATTGTGTTAGGGTTAAAATACACAAATATGTAAACATCCTACATCTTCACATCTTTCATGTTAAGTATATATTAATAATTTTAATAATTTTAAAAGCAGTCACTGAAGAATTTGGATAAATGTAAGGTGCTAAGGTTATTAATACATAATTCCTACAACCATATTAAATTTTTAGAAGACAGAAGGAATTTGAATTTTAAAATATCAGGATTCAATATTTATTAATATGCTATGGGTTTCACTCTATGCTTTAATAAGTAATACTAAGATTTCTTATTGCTTATCTAAGAGTATTACAGTTAATTGTTGAAATATGGAAAAAAAGATTTTGGATTTTTATTTTTATTTACATTCCAATTAGTTAACATAGAGTGTAATATTAGTTTCAGGTGTACAACTTAGTGATTGAACAATTCCATACAACACCTGTGGCACCACGGCAAGTGCCCTCCTTAATCCCGTCACCTATTTCACCCATCCCCCCACCTGCCTCCCCTCTGGTAACCATCAGTGTTTCCTCTGAGATTTCAGATTTTTTTTTAACCCAGTACATGGTAAAACAAAAAGAATGGGTAGGAAGTTAGTAAAGAATTATTACTGAAAGCACACCGTGACTTAGGAAGAAATTAGATTTAAAAATAAACAATACAATAAAATTAATGTCATCTTTTCTGTTATTAGTAGATTTAGCTTAAAAAGGTGGAGATTTAAAATTTCAAAAATGTATCCCCTGCAAAAGCACTCCCCAGACTATTTACACATAAGGTTTGCCTACATTTATCATGTGCATGTGTATTTGTATGACATGAACATTGTGTTGGGAACTCAGACTCTTTCCCTCTTCCTGTCTTTAATTGAGCATCTGCCTTGACCGTGCAATTTACATTTAGATGGCTGCAAGACTGGATTGGTGTGTGTGGGGTTTAGAAGAGCACCCACTTTTCTAAAGTTTAAAGTTTAAAACTTAAAACAAGTATCCAGAGCCTATTTTGATCCTGGAAATTTGCTAGGTAACTTATAAACAGTAATAATATTTTTTGTCCCAAGAAGCATCCCATGCATCCATTCATTCATTCACTCATTCAACTCTATTTCCTTCCTCTAACTTGCCTTTTCCCCAAGACTCACAGCGCTGGCAGGGATGGAAACTCATTAGGATGCAGTCTCATCCCTGGGGTGGACACTGATGTTTATTTCTTGTAATCCACTCCTTCTTCCTCCACTATTTACAGAACTCTGACTTTATTCTGTTAGAAAAACTGACTTTCCCCCTGCAGCGTATGATGATCACGTGACTCCGTTCTAACCAATGAGGTGTAAATGTAACGGGTAGCCCTCAACTGGGTCAAGCTTCTGGAAAAGTAATGTTTTCCTGCCAAAAAGGCAGAATCACATAGAGGCAGACACACGCACATACACCTTTTTACCATTACCATTAGCATTTCTCCTTCTTCCTGCCTGGAATGCAGCTCTGAGCAATTGGCTGGCCACATCTAGACTTCCCGTGATATCAAAAATATACAGCATCACATTCCTCATGTACTCTTCTTTTCTCAGGATAGATTCCCTGACTATACCTACCCCTTTCCTTTGATTTATAGGATTTTTTTTTTGTCTCAAAGTTTTAAAGGACATAAGTGGGCACTTTCTGGTGAACACAAAAGATGGAAAGAAATAACTGATATGAGGAAATTTTAATACGGGGACTTGCCTAAGACCAGTAGTAGGTCGGGGAGGAAAACAAAAGTTCTAAAAGTCCATTATGTTAGCTACTTGAGTGTACCATTCACTTTAAAAATAATACACCCGTATATAGTGTAGACAAGACTGATGAATTTAATCACCCAAATTAGTTAAAATTTATGTAATGTTAAGATGTAAGTCAGCTGTGCTGTCATTATCACCAAAAGGAAAGAATGGGTTTTCTCTTGGCCTTCACTTTTGTGTAATCTCGTCCTGCAAATGAGGAGGAGAAACAGAAAGCAAAACACATCCGCACACAAACTCTCGGTAACTGAAAAATTCAAACATAGTCTTTATTGTACCTTTAAAACGACTATGTCAAGTTTCTCTTGGGTAATTGAATAATGTCGTATCTAGAAAGCTGGTCCTCATTTGTTTATGAAATATTGCAAATCTTAATGGAGTTCTATTGCCTGTATCTTTAGGAAGCAAATACGTGTTTTGGTAAAACTGATATTTTGGACCCAGAGGGTCCTTGGCTCAAGTTCCATCCGAGAATGCTTATTCTGTGCACCTTCATATGTCATTGGTTAGCCTGCTTTAATTTTCTTTTCTTTAAAAACTGATCTTTTTGGTGACCCAAAGGCCTTTACTTGTTTTTCTAGTAACATAAGGGGAAGAATGGGGGGAAGGTATGTGGGAAAGGGGAAAGTTTCTGGCTTTCTTCAGATTCTTTCAATACAATACATCCCTTCCTAGGATTTCCTTTTCCTCCTCTTTCATAATCTGAAATTTTTAACTTTCACGATCTTGGACAAATATTTTTAATTTTGGTTAGTTACTGATGCAGTGCCTTTCTACATTATTATTATTATTTTTGGCCATGATTATAAACATTCTAAAGTCACAATTTTGTATGAACAGTTTACGGAGAGATTCTTAAAAAAAAAGATAGAGGGGTGCCTGACTGGCCCAGTCAGTAGAACATGGGACTCTTGATATGGGGGTTGTAAGTTCGAACCCCATGTAGGATGGAGAGATTACTTAAAAATACAATCTTTAGGGGCGCCTGGGTGGCTCATTCAGTTAAACGTCCGATTTCGGCTCAGGTCATGATCTCGCGGTCCGTGAGTTCAAGCCCCGTGTCAGGCTCTGTGCTGACCACTCAGAGCCTGGAGCCTGTTTCAGATTCTGTGTCTCCCTCTCTCTCTGACCCTCCCCCCGTTCATGCTCTGTCTCTCTCTGTCTCAAAAATAAAGTAACGTTAAAAAAATTTTTTTAAAAAATACAATCTTTAAAAGAATTAAGAAGAAACTATTAGCATTTATAAACATTCAGAGAAAGTTACAAGTTTAATTGTTTTATTATATATTTATCAATTAGCCCCCCAAAACTGCGCTTTAAAAAAATGACTCTAAAGTTTTGTGGTAAGTTTCCCTTAAATTATGTTAATAATTCTAGTTGTGAGTTGTGGGCATGTGTGTGTGGAAACAATTATCATGTTAACACATGATTCATAGCATATATGTTTGCAAATACCTTCAATACTAATATGTTATTTCTTCCGTATGAGGTTTAACATTCCAGACTAAGTGTTTAAAAATACATAAAAGAAGTAATAGGGAAAACAGATGTTCATGCACCTTGCTTTGCATAACAATTAATAAAAAAAATAAGAAATATAACCAAATAAGATCAATCCTGGATAGTGCTAATTATTATTTGGTGTATAACAGTCAACTATAGGAGAAAAATATTTGGGTATTTAGACTGACAGTTTTAATGCTGCAAAATAGATACTTAGTAGGTAAAACACCTGTTGCTAATGTTGCCAATTAATGTAACTTTATGTGAGATCTTTATGAGTCCAAACCTAACACCTTTATATTGCCTTACGTGTCATTAATACCACAACACCAAAGACAGTCAACATTAACACTGATTTACAAGGTCTCGTATAATGCTTCAAATAGTCACTTTGTCAATTTTATTTTCCTTTTTGTCTCCTATCCCTAGTCTTTCTTCTCTTCCCTCTCTTTCTCCCTTTTATCTCTCTTCCCTTCCCTCAGTCCTTACCTCTTTTCCTTCCTTCCCTTTTTCCTTCTTTTAAATGTATCAGCCAAGCCAAGTTATAACTTTCACATACAGATCTTAAAGATAAAATAATACTCTGCATCACTACCACTGAAAAGCAAACTGTGTGTTACTTTTTATATCAAAACGAGGCTGTATTTTGCTTTGGTAGATCTATGTTTCTTGTATCACAATAATATTAAATTGGGTATACAGAAGGACAGTTTAGTGAAAATGGAATTTCACAATTTAAAATGCATATTGATTTCTTTACTTGTTCCTTATTTTGTTTTTGTACTTAGAATCTTAGGAAGAAAAAAAAATCTGCTAGATAAAAATTCCAGACATATATTTTTTAATCTAGATATTGAAATCTGTTACCAGCTAATTGGAAATTTTCCTATAATTCAAAGAAAAAACCTAGAAATATATTCCATACAATGTTTGAAGAAAGGTTTTGGTGCTCCAGTGTTCAGCTTCCAAAGCCAGTAGTACATTGGCAATGGAAAGTAGAGAAGTAATTGTCTCAATTGTGACTGTATCCCCAAACCAATCTGGTCTTGAATTTGGTTATTGCAGATCAAGCAATTTTGGTTTGTTTTGCTTGAGCAGAGACGCAATACAGTCTTGGACAGAATGGAGAACCCAAACTCAGTCTCCCAACATCTTTCCTTCCTTCCTTCTTTCCTTCCATCTTTCCTTCCTTCCTTCCTTCCTTCCTTCCTTCCTTCCTTCCTTCCTTGTTTTCATTTTAGTTTTGCAACAGCACTGAGAATGTGATGCTGGTGGTTAATTCTTTGACCTGCGTGTTCTGTGGGCCAAGCTTCCTTGGAATCTTCTGTGGGGAAGAAAGTCCAGTCCCAAAAGCCACACATGCCATACTGCCATACATGTCCCAGTCAGATCCGCAGAGCGAACCACAGCAGTAGAATGGCACCGTGTAGCAAAATGCACGAGTTTCAGGCTCCGGAAGAATGCTATGGGAAGAGGTTGTTGAATAAAATGTTAAGAGCCAAAGGAAGAGAATCAGATTTGGATGATAGTTACAGTAAAGGGTAAAAATAAATAAATAAATGAAGAGTTTCATGATTGCTCAAAATCCAAGGCCCTGCTTCATAGATACTCACTTTCTGGCATGGGTCCAACTATTTAAATACGTGCAAAATAAATTATCTGCTCTAGTTAATAAAAGGTTCACTTAAAGCAATTTAAAGGCACAAGCAAACATAAATACTTTGGTTCAGAAACGTGGCCGCACAATCCATGACGAGAGCATGGTTTCATGATGTTCTCTTATTTCCTGACTGTAACCACTCACATCACCTTAAAAAAGCATGGTATGGGGGCGCCTGGGTGACTCAGTCAGTTAACCAAAGAACTCGACTTCGCTTCGTCTCAGTTCATGATCTCCCGGTTCCTGGGTTTGAGCCCGTCATCAGACTATACACTGACAGTGCAGAGCCTAGTTGGGATTCTCTCTCTCCTCTCTCTGCTGCTCCCTCCCTCCCTCTGAAAATAAATAAATTAAACTAAAAAAAAATAGTGTGGTATCATAGTTTGTCAAATCGTAAATGCTGCCAGCTCTAAACTGAAGGAGGGAAAAGTAGATACTACAGGAAAAAGCATAGGTTAACTGTTTTAATTATGAATTAGTATGTGGTCATGGCTTTCATGAAAAATAAGCTCCTGTTAAGTAATTTTCATGGGAAATACAAGCAGTACCTTAATCTCTTTCTGTGTGTTCATGTGGGTGCTATGCATTGAGAAAACATAACCTAAATGCGATTCTTAGAAATTGTGCCACCTTAATGAGTCACTGAAGACCAACAGGTAATACAGAGAGTCTCTGATTTACATGCAATCATGGTGTTAGAAGGGATTTATTTTGATTCCTCTTTCATAAGCTTAAATGTTCTTCTGCTTTTATATAAAAGAAATCTTTTATTTTTTCCAGATTTATTGAGATGCAGTTTTGTACAGAAAACTACCTATAATTAAGGTATACAATTGGCAAGTTTGGACATATGCACATACTCGTATCACTATTGCCACAATCCAGATTAATAAACACACCTACACCTTCTTTGTATCTCTCTGGTTTGGTTTGCTTTTCTGGTGTGTGTGTGTGTGTGTGTGTGTGTGTGTGTGTCCGTAAAGATCATTTAACATAAGATCTATCCTCCACAATTTTTTAAGTACACAACACCTCATTGTTAACTATAGGCACTATATTGGGCAGCGTATCTCTAGAACTTATCTTGTGGAACTGCTATTTTATACCCATTGAACAACTCCCCATAGACACCTCTCTCCATCCCCTGGTAACCACCAATCTATTATCTACTTCTCTGCCTTTGACTCTTTTAGATACCTCATAGAAGAGTAATAATATGATGTGTCATCTGGTTTGTAAAGCTGCTGTAATTAAGAATTCAACACAATTGTCTCCTCTAATTTCAGAAAGCTTTAATTGATTAGAAATAGTTCATTTAAAAATATTAAACCTTTGTTTCTATGGCTTCTATTCTATTCTATTCTATTTTAATTCTGCCCAATGAGACCATCTCACAATAAAGAAATCAGTGACTAGTTAAGATCTCTGTCCCCCCCCCCTCTCTCTCTCTCTCTCTCTCTCTCTCACACACACACACACACACACACACACACACACACACAAAGCATCAGGTCTGGTGAATATCTATTAATCCTTTTATCAAGACCAACCTTATTCCCAAGAAAAGTCTTTTCTGCTTTTCTTTAGATGTTTCCTCTTTATGTGCACATAAGATCCTATGTTTCTTCTCTCATAGAACTCTCAGCCTTATCAAATACAATTAACTATTTCAGGTTATGTCTTCTCTACGGAACAATAAACACTGCAGGAGAGGGAAAGATGTTTATATTGCTCGTGAAAATGAGTAAACGCAGGGAGCAGGGCATGAGTAGTGGTTGGTTAAAAGATGCTGGATCAGAGAACAAAAAGACTTATATGCCCCTCTATTGAGTTTAAATGGTATTCTTCCGTTAATGGGGAATCATGGAAGGTTTCTGAGGAAGGAATACAAGATAGGAGGATGCCACTCACTGAGTGGGACCACGCCCATTTAATCCACCACCTATATTAAGAAATAGAACGTCATCAGCCCACAGATGACCTTCTTCTACCCATCTTAGCCAATGCCACCCCTCCTTCCCAAAAGTAATCACTCTCCTTGATTCTAACACCATGGAGTCCTCTGGCCCTTACTCGAACTTTGTGCAAATGGAATCGGGCAATACACCTGACTGGCTTTTTTGTTGAGTACTTTTTAGTGGGATTCATTCAAGCTGTTGTATTTTCAATAGTCCATCCAATTCAGAAAGTCATAGAGTATTTCATTGTATATGTAGAGCTCAATGTACCCATTCTACTGTTAATGGATACTGTTCCTGTGGGTTTGTGGTTTTACTACCACAATAGGACTGGCTTGTTTCAATTCTGGTGATTCGCCCAAAGCTTTGCATCTATTAATAGCTCCTAGTAGAAATCCACGGAAGGTATGCTCCATAGTTGGTTTAACCATACATCCCTTTACTATTTTTTTAAAGTTTATTTATTTTTGAAAGAGAGAGAGAGAGCGTGTGCCAGGGAAGGGTGGAGAGAGAATCCCAAGCAGGCTCCATGCTGTCAGCACAGAGTCCAATGCGGAGCTCAACCTAGAGATCACGACCTAAGCAGAAATCAAGAGTCAGACGCTCAACCGACTGAGCCACCCAGGCACCCCAAACAATACGTCTCTTGAAAGACATTTTGGTGGCTTCCAGGTTTTGGCTTTCACAAATTAAAGCTTCTCTGAACATTTGTGTACAGGTTTTTGTGTACACATAATTTTATTTTTCCTCTGGGATACATGCTCAGGAGTGCAATTGTTAAGTCGTATGGTAATTGCATGGTTAGTTTTTAAGAAAGTGTTAAACTTTTCCGAGTGTTTCATTGTACGTTCTCACCATCAATGAATGTATAGGTGAACCAGTTTCTCTATGTCTTACCCCAAATATATTATAATGTGTGTATACATATATATGCGTATATATATATATATGCATATATATGTATATATACACACATATATATATACACGTATATATATATGTATTAGCCATTTTGATAAGTATGTAGTTATAGATTATTGTGGTTTTGATTTGCATTTCCTGAATGACTAATGATGTTGAACATCTTTGCATGTGATTATTTGATATCTTCAGCAAAATGACGCTTCGTGTCTTTCACACATTTTCTAATTGGAGTTTTGTGTGAAACTGTTGTGCATGAGAGTTCTTTATGTATTCTAGATATTAATTCTTTATTTTGTAGGGGAAAGGAATTTTACCTTTACCCTTTTAGGGTTTTTTGGCCAGGCCTGACATGAGACTGATTGGCAGGAAGAAGGCAGACAGATTTATGTAAATTTTACATGGCACAGAAGCCCTCATAAGGAAACAAAGACCCAGAGAAATGGTGAAAAATACAGACTTTTTCGGTTGAACGAAGGGAGGCAGCTTGTGAAGAAGGAACTGAACAATGTGAGAAAACTAACAGAAAATGAGAGTTATGTTCACAAGGTCTGTTTCTATAGAATTTTCTCAGTCTCCATTCCTCCTCCTTGATGGTAAGAATGTTACTTTCTTTCTAGGACAAAAAGGACACTTTCGCATGGATGTGTTTATCTCCTGTTTTCAGGACGAAGAGTGGAGATCAGAATGTCCTTTCTGCATCTGCTGTTTTTTAAGTGCCTTTAGCTCAAAATAATCCTTAGGTCAAAAAGCACATATATTAAGGTGGCATATTCTATCATCTTTCAGTTGCATGAGTGGTTTGCAGATTTTTTTTTTCCCACTTGGAAGCTTTTTTTTTAATGTTTATTTACTTCGTGTGTGTGTGTGTGTGTGTGTGAGAGAGAGAGAGAGAGAGAGAGAGAGAGAACCTATGTGAGGGCAAGTGGGGGAGGGGCAGAGAGAGAGAGAGGGAGAGAGAGAGAGAGAGAGAGCGAGCACCTGAGGGCAAGTGGGGGAGGGGCAGAGAGAGAGAGAGAGAGGGAGAGAGAATCCCAAGCAGGCTCCCCGCTGTCAGTACAGAGTCTGACTCAAGGCTCAATCTCACAGATACAGAAATCATGACCCGAGCAGAAATCAAGAGTCCTTTTGCTTAACTGACTGAACCACCCAGGCACTGTGGGATCTTGTTTTTTAACTTTTCCACATGGGCTTTCACAGAGCAAAAGTTTGATGAGGTTTTATGTATCATTTTTCCTTTTTTGGACTACACTTTGAATGTCAAATTTGAGAACTCTTTGCCTAGACTTAACTCCCGAATAGTTTCTCTTATTTTCCCCCAAAGTTTCAGAGTCATCTTTTACATTAATTTCTGTGGTCCATTCTGAGATGACTTTTGCATAAGATGGGAAGTTTAAATAGAGGGTGTTTTGTGTGTTTGCTTTGGTCTCTGGATATCCAGTTGCTTCAACATCATCTTCAGAGCTACCTTTCCTTCTCTGAACCTTTTGCAAAATCAGTTGAGTGCATTTACGCACCATAATTTCTGGCTACGCGATTCTGTTTCAATGATCAGTGTGTCTTTCCTCCACCAACATTACACTGTTTTGGTTACGGCCACTACTTAGTAACCTTTAATATTAGTAATCTTTAAGTTTCTTGTGGACATCTGTTCATTTCTTTTCAACAAATAGCTAGATGCTGAATTGACTGATGATAAAGATGAAGTATATTTAACTTTACTTCTTTATGGCTTTTAGTTTTTCATGCCTTATTGTACATCCAGTTTAATCTTGAATGAAAGTAATAAAAACTGATATTTTGGGGGTGCCTGGGTGGCTCAGTCGATTGAGCGTTCGGCTTCGGTTCAGGTCATGATCTCACGGTTTGCGAGTTCAAGCCCCGGGTTGGGCTCTGGGCTGACAGCTCAGAGCCTGGAGCCTGGTTCGGATTCTGTGTCTCCCTCTCTCTCTGCTCCTCCCCCACTCATGCTCTGTCTCTCTCTGTCTCTCAAAAACAAATAAATGTTAAAAAAAATTTAAAAATAAAGTGTTTTTATATGTTCATTGATGTTATACAGAAATGCAATTGGTGTGTGTGTGTGTATGTGTGTGTGTCTTGAATCTTACAACCTTACTGAACTCACTTATTTCTTAGAGGTGTGTGTTTGTGTGTGTGCACGCGTGTGTGTGTTCCTTCAGATTTTTTATGTCACAAATTGGGTTAGTTTTATTCCTTCCTTTCCAATGTCCATTCCTTTTATTGATTTCTCTTGCCTTGTTCTGCTGATTAGAACCTTCTACTACTATGTTGAGTAAAAGAAGTTAGAATGAGCATCCTTGACTTGCTCCTGATCTTAGGGGAAAAAACATTCCACTTTTCACCATTAAGTATGATTAAATATAATGTTAAGTGTAGGTTCTTTTGTAGATGTGCTTTATCAGTTTGAAGTAATTCTCTGTTCCTAACTTGAGAGTTATATATGACTTGGTATTTGATTTTGTCAAATGCTTTCTCTGCATCAATTTTTATGATAATATGATTTTTCTTCTTTAGCTTTGTTGAGATAATGGATTTCATAAGTTGATTTTCAAATATTGACTTAGTTTTGCATACTTGGAATAAATTCCACTTGGTCATGCTATATAATTCTTTTTTATACATAGTTGGAGTCAGTTTGCTAATATTTTGCTACTGAAAACCATCTGGGCTTGGAGTTTTCTTTTTTTAGGAGCTTTATAATTACAAATTCTAGTTATTTGGTGGTTATAGGAATATGCAGATTGCCTACTTCATTTTGGCTGAGTTTTGATAGTCTGTGGCTTTTAAGGAATTGGTCCATTTCTTCTAAGTTTTTGAATTCACTTCCAACCCACATACATCATTGAATTTGATGTGGTTTTCTTGTAAGCAGCATACAGTTGTATCTTTTTTTTTTTTTTAATCCACTCTGCCAATTTGTCTTTTGATTGGTGTTTAGACCATTTGCGTTTTCAGGTAATTATTGATATGTTTGTGGTTACATCTGCCATTTTATTGTGTGTTTCTTCTTTTGTTTTCTCCTTTTTGTGCTCATGTTTTTCTTGTGTATCTGTTAGTATTTATTGTTGCGTATCTGTTGTGTATCTGTTGGTATTTAATTATTTAAACAGGTTTCTGGATTCCATCTTGCTTTACATATAGGCATACCTCAGAGATACTGTAGGTCCAATTACAGACCATTGCAATAAAGTGAACACCGCAGTAAAGAGAATCAAATATATTTTTGGGTTTCCCAATGCATATAAAATGTATGTTTTCACTATACTGTAGTCTATTAAGTGTGACATAGCATCAGGTCTAAAATAAAACAATGTACAGGGGAGTGGGAGGTACAGGCTTCCAGTTATGGTATCAGTAAGTCATGGAATGATAGGTATGGCATAGGGAATATAGTCCGTGATATTGTAATAGTGTGGTGTTGCAAGCAGAACGTAATTACACCTGTGGTGAACACATCGTAACATGTAGAGTTGTCGAATCACCATATTGCACACTTGAAACTAATGTAATATTGTATGATCACTGTACCTCATTAAAAAATGAGATAAGTTTATAAAATTAAATTTGCTTTTCTTTGACATTTATTTCCCCAAAATGACTCTAGGCCAGATCATTTATCCTAAGAGCTACAAGTGAATTTACTGAGGAAACAATTATATTTTAGACATTTAAAAAGTATTTTATGAAATACTGTATTTTATTTTCAGATGAAACTTACAATGCTTTGAAAAATATAGAAGAAATAGGGGTGCCTGGGTGGCTCAGTCGGTTGAGCGTCCGACTTCAGCTCAGGTCACGATCTCGAGGTCTGTGAGTTCGAGCCCCGCGTCGGGCTCTGGGCTGATGGCTCGGAGCCTGGAGCCTACTTCCGATTCTGTGTCTCCCTCTCTCTCTGCCCCTCCTCCGTTCGTGCTCTGTCTCTCTCTGTCTCAAAAATAAATAAACGTAAAAAAAATTTTTTTTAAAGAAGAAATGGAGGTTCATATCTCTATTTCTTTTTAAATAGGACCAATAAAAAATCAAGAGATATAAACAATAAAATAAAACATAGAAAAACAATAAGTATACCTTGATTAAAAAATACTTCATTGCTAGGGGCACCTGCGTGGCTCAGTCAGGTAAACGTCTGACTTCAGCTCAGGTCATGATCTCACAGCTCGTGAGTTCGAGCTCCTCATCAAGCTCTGTGCTGTTAGCACAGAGCCCCCTTCAGATCTTTGGTTCCCTTCTCTCTGCCTCTCCCCCTCTAGTTCTCTCTCTCTATCTTTCTCTCTCAAAATAAATAAATAAACTAAGAAAAGAGCTTCATTACTAAAATATGTGCTATCATCTAAGTTTTCAGCAAATCATAATCATTGATTACAGATAACTATAATAATGGAAAGATTCAGAATATTGTGAGAATTACCAACGTGTGACGCAGAGCCATGAAGTGAGCAAATGCTATTGGAAAAATGGCACCAAAGACTTGCTCCATGGAGGGTCACCACAGATCTTTGATTCGGAAAACACACAGTGTCTGCAAAACACAATAAAGCAAAGCCCAGTGAAACAGGGTAAGCCTGTAGAGTGTTTTTGAGTGTATCTCTTCATAAGTTTTCACGGTGGTTGACTGGGTATTACAAAGTGCATGACTTTTTTTTTAAGTTTTATTTATTTATTATGACAGAGAAAGAGAGAGAGATAGAATGAACAGGGGAGAGGCAGAGAAGGAGGCAGAGAAAGAGAATCCCAAGCAGGCTCTGTGCTGCCAGCACAGAACTCATGGACCTCGAACTCATGAAACAAGAGATCGTGACCTGAGCTGAAATGAAGAGTCCAACACTTAACCAACAGCCACCCAGGAGCCCCAGTATATGTACGAACTACCAAGGTCTATTGGAATCAACATTTTACTACCCCTGAAAGTGTGTGAACCTCGCGTTCATTTAGACCCACTTCCTTTTTCCTTTTGCAAATATAATTGTTTTAGAAATTAGGTCATGTTGAAATTTCTGTTTCAGTCATTACTGCTTCTTCCTTCCAGATGTTTCAAGACACCTTCCTTGACCATTTCTTCTCTGAAGAATTTACTCTAGCTGATCTTTAAGGGTGATCTGTTAAGAGACAAATCCTTTTGGTTTTTGTCTTCATTTCCTCTTTCTCCTTGAATGATAGTTTTTCCAGATATAGAATTCATACCTGAGATTTTTTTTTTTCGACACTTGGCAAAATACTGTGCTCCTTCCTTTTGGCCTCTGTGGTTGGGCATGCGAAACCTGATAGATTTCCTGGAGGTAATGACCCATTTTTCCTCTGGCTGCTTTCAAGAAATTTTGCCTTTATCTGTAGTTTTCAAAACATTAATCACAATGTGTCTTTGTTTCAATTTCTTTGGGGTTAATCTGTTTATAGTTTGCTCAGTTTCTTGGATCTGAATGTTGTATCCTTTGCCAAATTTGGGAAGTTTTCAGCCATTGTTTCTTCAAAGACTCTTTAATCCCCCAATCTTTTTCTTCCCTCCTTTAAGGATCTGCTGGTACAAATGCAAGTGTTGGCTCTTACATTGTTGTTCCACAGGCTTCTGAGGCTCTGTCCATGGTTGGTTTTTTTTGTTCGTTTGTTTTGTTTTTTTCCGAGTCTACTTTACCTCTGTTGTTGAAATTGGGTGAATTCTATGGAATTCACTAATTCCACCCTTCTCATGTATATCTTTTCCTGTTGAGACCATTTAGCAAAGTTTTGGGTTTTTATTTTGTTCTTGTATTTATTTATTTTCTTTTAGTTTTATAATTTCCAATGGATTGTTTTTAATCATTTCTATTTCTTTGCTAAGTTTCTTTTTCAGTTTTTCATTTGTTTCAAGGTAATTTGTAATTAGTGGTTCAAACATGTTTATGACTTTTAAAAGAATTTTTTAACGTTTATTTTTGAGACAGAGAGAGACAGAGCATGAACGGGGGAAGGTCCGAGAGAGAGGGAGACATTGAATCCGAAGCAGGCTCCAGGCTCTGAGTTGTCAGCATAGAGCCCGACGCGGGGCTCAAAGTCACGAACTGTGAGATCATGACCTGAGCCAAAGCTGGACGCTCAACCACCTGAGACACTCAGGTGCCCCTGTAAGACATTCTTAAACACAGAAAAGAAACTGAGGGTTGCTGGTGGGGTGTTGGATAGGGGGAAAGGCTAGATGGGTGATGGGCACTAAGGAGAGTGCTTGTTGGGATGAGCACTGGGTGTTATATGTAAGTGATGAATCACTAAATTCTATTCCTGAAATCATTATTACACTATATGTTAACTAACGTGGATTTAAATTAAACAAACAAACATATTCATGACAGCTGCTCCAAAGTGCTTGTCAGATAATTCCAACATCTGATTGATAGTCAGTATTTGTATCAGTTGATTGCCTTATCTTATTCCTATTGGAATCCTGTTGATTCTTTGTATGACAGCTGATTTTTATTGCATTCTGGACATTTTAGCTACTATGGTAGTATGACTCTGGATCCTACTTCAATATTTTATTTCAGCAGGCAGCCACCCTGTTGAGGTTTTTAGCACATGGATCTTGCCCTACATTTGTAGGCTGTGATGCTAAAGGAAGTTTATGTTTCTGAGCTTCTGGAGCATTATTTTGGCCTGTTCGTCACTTACTTCTGGCAGGACTACCAATCAATCCTCTCTGCTAAAAGGACAGAGTCCTCATCTACCCCTTCACCCCTCCCTCCAGGTTCTCCTGTTTGTAACATCTAACATTGGTATGGTACCTTTGTACAATTGAGGAACCAAGATTGATACATTGTTGTTGACTAAATTCCCCAGTTCACAATAGGATTCACACTTTGTTTTGTACGTTTTATAGATTTTTGACAAATACATAATGACATGTATTCACCTTTTCAGCATCATACAGAATAACACTGCCTTAATAACCCCCTATGCTCTACTATTCAGCTCTCCAACCCCTTCACCCCAGTAACCACTGCTATTCTTACTGCCTCCATATTTTTGCCTTTTCTGTAGTCACGTATTTGGAATCATAAAGTATGTAATATTTTCAGATTGGCTTTTTTCACTTAGCAATAAGCACCTATATTTCCTCCAAGCCTTTCTATAGCTCCATGGCTCATTTTTTTTTATCGCTGAATAATTTTCCATTATAAGGATATACCACAGTCTTTTATCTACTCACTTATTAGGACATCTTGTTGCTTTCAAGGTTTGCAATTTTTAATAAAGCTGCCATAAATATTTATGTGCAGGTTTTTGAGGGACACAAGCTTTAACTCAGATGGATAAATACCAAGGAATACAATGGCTGGATCACATGAAAAGAATATATTTAATTTCATAAGAAGCTATCTGTATCCTCAAGTTCCACTTTTCATTCCTTCTGTCTGACTTATATACGAGAGGACCCAGAAATAAACGGCAAAAATTTATAGGAAATAGAGTTTCTATTGTAATAGAAATACAATTTTTCTGAACTATCAATACTATTTAGAATGAGACCACTGCCAATGACTGGAAAAAATAAGAACATGGAAAAACTATATATAAAAAGTGAGGCCGCCTGGGTGGCTTAGTAGGTTGAGCGTCTAACTTCAGCTCAGGTCATGATCTCGCTGTTTCCTAGTTTGAACCCCTCATCAGGCTCTGTGCTGACAGCTCAAAGTCTGGAGCCTGTTTTGGATTCTCTCTCTCTCTCTCTCTCTCTCTCTCTCTCTCGTCTCTCTCTCTCTGCTCTTTCTCTGCCCCTCCCCTGCTCAGGCTCTGTATGTCTCTCTCTCACAAATAAATAAACACTAAAAATTTGTTTTAAAAAAAGAACATAGAAGAACACAGGAGGAGACTGGTAATAATGGTAATGATATCAATGTAAGGGAGGAAAACTAATTCCCCCTCTACCCTTCTGAGTCCTTTACTGAGACCCCTGTAATAAAAGACAGACAATAAGGGAAAAACAAACAGAAGTTTATTAACCTCCTGTATATGTGCAGGGATACCCAGGGAAAAATGAGTAACTTCCCAAGGTGGCTTCCAGTCAAGGATTAAATACCATATTAGTAGGCAAAGGGAAGGCAGATGGAGATCTCTTAGGAGAGAGTGATCTTCAGGAATGATGAATGGTACTTAGAAGAACAGATGAAATCTCTGACAGCTTCTGACAAGGTTTGTCTAGATGTGGTGTCAACTCCCATTCTCCTCTCCTGTTATTAGCCCCAATCTTCTCCGGCCGATGAAGCTTCCAGGGATATGAGCTATGGCGATTATGGTCCCTTTGGAGGATCTCTCTGTGGGCAGGGAAGAGAAGTTCAAAGACAGCCTCTCCCTGCATTCTTTCCCCAAATGGTTTCAGCTCCAGATAACCAATAAGGCAATAGGGCATGTTTGGGGGCAGCATTGTCTTACTGTCCTTGATCAGCAATACCAATCATCTCCATAGGACTAATAACCACGAACCCAGCACATATCACCTACTAGAAACGACACATTCTTGTCCACATCTCACTTAATTCTCAGCACGCACACTGTGCACAATCCATATATCTAGCCTGTATAAAATGAAACTGAGGAGTTCCTATTATTCCATCTTAATGGTGAAGTTATGAAGTCTCAGGGAGGTTAGCTACTTTGCCCCAAATCCCTTAGTTATGAAGTCTTAGCACAAGGATCGAACCCTGAACTCTTCCTTAGCCAGGAAGTGAGTCAGTGCTAGGGAGGGACTCTAGTCTCAGAGGTGAATATGGGGCACAAAGCAGGAAATCAGGTAGAAGCCTTGGCCCACATAGGTTGTGTCACATTGTTGGGACATGGGGGAGGGTGTTGTAGCTTTGTTGACATATAGGATCCTGCACTTGCTGCAACAGGTATACTTGGTAGTTCTGAGATAACACTAGACATCCCCACTCACCAGTGGGTATGGACCTCTATCAGTGGATCAGAGTCACAGCCGATCAGGACCTGCTCCAGAACGTGGCAAGAGCAGGCAGCAATTGGCTTTGGAACTAATAACAATTAGTATCAAAGATGATTTCATTTAAACTTTAATCTCAGGGGCGCCTGGGTGGCTCAGTCAGTTAAGCGTCCAACTTCAGCTCAGGTCGTGATCTCACAGACCGTGAGTTCGAGCGCCGCGTCGGGCTCTGTGCTGACAGCTCAGAACCTGGAGTCTGCTTCAGATTCTGTGTCTCCCTCTCTCCCTGTCCCTCCCCTGCTCATTCTCTGTTTCTCTCTGTCTCAAAAATAAATAAAAACATTAAAAAAATTATTTAAAGACTTTAATCTCATTGTTAAAGATAATAACATCATGCAAAATATAACACTGAGCAATGGCAATAGCTTATTGTTTTAAAATAATAAACTTTCAGGTTGTTGGTTTATGGAAAAATACAAGCTGAGCCAATTGTCTGACATTAAAAAAAAAACAAAAAACTTGACTTCAAGGCTTTCTGTCTTTTCATTTTGATTCATGACTCCGCAATTGTATAAATTTCACAGTTATTTTTATTTTATAAAACAGAAAATGATTACAATTTCATGTAATGTATTGTACACGTTTAATAGGATTGCACTCTCGCCGAGTACTGTAGTAACAAATAAATGCAATCGGAAATTGCTGACACAACAGGAACCTGGTAGTTCAACACAAACGCTTTCTGTAAATGAATCTGGCATAATTTCCCTATACATCTTGACTACTGCTTTCAGCTCTGCTCACAGGAGAGCAGTTGCACAGCACTGGTAAGAATTCACACTTTTGCCTTTCCTCTGCAGTTACAGCACAGTGGTTCAGACACATTGGCTACAAATATGGCAAAACTCACCAAAGGAAACAGAGACAAAATGCTGACTCTAGATTTGGGTGTCTTCCCACAAAGCTTACTGCCAAAAATCTACAGGTGCATCGTACATGAGAAAATTCACACAGCACCAGGAAAGGGCAATCGTTTCTGTGTCCATTTCCCATGCCAGTTGGGGGACGGTTGAGCAGTTTTAATCGGGCACCTTTTCACTATCAACGGTTCTCATGTATCCAAAGAGGTGTTACGTTTTCCTGAAAGTCCTAAAGCATGAAAAATTGAGGAGAGCCAGTATTTACCAGAAATGGTAACAAATACTAATATTTTAAATGCATACTTAGATCATATGTCAGCACTGATAGACTGAGGACAAAGTTTGGACTGTAAAAAACAAATAAATTAATTTTCAGCGAAACATGCATAGTTTGGGCAGTTATACGCACATCTTCTTGGAAACCTGGCAGTAATCTCTCTGGAATTGAAAATAGCAAGAAAAACACAAGAATTTAGGAGAAATTCTTTGAGGGAAAAAGTGTTGATACCATTGACCTTTGAACCACGTGGAGGCTCGGGGTACTGACACCCTGCAGAGTCAAAAATCCGTGTATAACTTGGCAATTGCTGAAAAACTCAACTACTAATAGCCCTCTGTTGGCTGGATGTCTTACCGATAACAAAAGCAATTGATGGGCACATGTTTTGTATGTTATATGTATTATACACCGTAGCCTTATGATAAAGTAAGGTATAGAAAAATGTTTGTAAAAACAACCATGAGGAAGAGTAAATACATTTATAGTACTGTACTGTATTTATATAAAAAAAATTCGCTTATCAGTGGATTTGTGCAGTTCAGCCCTGTGCTGTTCCATGGCCAACCATGCTTGGAAATCAAGCAGAGAACTACAAATAAGAGTGTAAAATCATTTACTGAATCTCAATCATTACACACATTTACCGAGTGGTCGTTATGTGTGTGAATCCGTGCTGAGTTGCTGGCATACAAAGGTCAAGGTACCTGGTTCTTGATCTGAAGAACGTCACTGCACAAAAGACATGGGCTTCACAGGAGAGGTGAGCGGTCATTAGCAAATTATTGCAATGGAATGGATTAACAGTGAGCACAGAAGTGCATGAAATAGAAGGTAGGAAATGTGAGCCGGGCCATCTAGTACTGCTGGGAGCTGAAGAGGACGCAAGAGAACCATGCCTGGGACAGAAGACCATACGAAGGAAGGCACAGAGTCAAGAGACAGCATGCCTGAAGACTTTGTTATGTCTGTGAGGCAGAGAAAGAAGGAAGGTTAGCTGCACCCACACCCCGATTCTGGCTTGGGAGAAGGGCAGCGGGTCGGTGACATTCATTGAGATAGAGAATATTGAATAGGTGATATGAGGGAGGAAGTTTATGAGTTTAGCTGTGGATGCACAGCCTTCAAGGGTCACTGAAGAGATTTCCTGGAGGCACAGGTCATGCTTCAACTGCCATGACCAGTGCTTGGCTCAGAAGGCTTCTTGGAGTATCCCCAGAGGATGAACCACTTCTTCAACTGTCTACTTCCCACTCAAAGACCTATTCAATCCCCTCTTCCCATCTTCCTCCCAGCATCCCCCTGCCCCCATTAGCACTTGGCAGGTCATTGAAAGAATAGCTTTTCAAAACAACTTTTGTTTTTGTTTTTTAATTTAACTTTTTGCCCCAGTGGATCTCTCTGCTTCAAAGAAATTACTTGGAAGTCTAAGGAATGAGCAAGTCAAGTGGAACCACTTGGACGTTTTGGGTCCATTGAGAGGAATACCCCAAGAAGGAATAAGAAATCCTCAAACCCATTTTAGGGGAATTGGTAACGTCAAATCGTCAACCTAACAAACTCCCGGTAAATGCATAGCTGATGACTTTTCCTTTGAGATGTCTACCTTTGATATTAGCTCTATTCATTTATTAAAACTATGGCACCAAGAATAACATTAACGCACCTAAAGGGAGAAAAAGGGGTATTAAGAGAAGAAGACAACTACAAGAAAAACCACAGTGTTGGGCATCCATGACTGTGCTATATGGCTTCGAGGATTCTGGTCCCATCATTGTGTACCTTAGGTTCTAGAAGCAGACAATCATTTAACATATTGTATCTGAGGGACTTTTTTCTAAAGCCACCAAAGAAAGCTTCTGACTTTGATTTAACCTCTACAGGAGAAAGATCATGGGGCTTTTATTGCTTATCAATCTTCTCAATCCTACTTGCATATTGGTTGGGCTAGAATATTTTATGTAAGGTCTACTTTCCTGATTTTACAGAATAAATAACAGAGGAAATGGCTCAAAAATATCATCTTGTTGAGATTTTATTCAAAAGACTGTTACATTACGATGTACAGAGTCATATCTAGAGGCAGGTGTTGGCTATTCATTCATTCATCTATTCAACAAACACTTGTTGAACCTTGATGTGCCAATTGTGGGAGTTATTGATATGAAGACATAGCCTTTGTGTTCAAGAAGTTCTCAACCTCAGATCAAGACAAATATGCAAAGAACACATGAAGAATGTGGAGATTATTATTTCCCAACAGACCATGTGACCACTACAGGGAAATTTATTCAGTCCAAGTGAGTTTGGTAGATTTCTGCAAAATTTTCACAGAGTAGTATAAATTTGCTATTAGACTCCAAGCAAGGTGATTTGCGGGAAGAATAAAAGTGTATTCACGACAGAGTGAACATCTGTGCAAATAATACATTGTGCTGAGAAGTGAAAAGAATCCCATAAACCCTGAGTATCATAGAGGTGTGGAGGTCAGACGGGATGTATATGTCTGCAGTCTCAGGGCTTCATTCACAGAGGATGCCCTCCCTAGAGTTGTGCAGTATACAACCTGCACCACTGTATGGGCATTCCTTCTCTGAGAAGGTGATCCCAGAAAATCAGTTTGGGGCCTGATAGAGAAGAGCCACTACTCCGTTCTCTTGGGATCCACAATACTATTACCTTCTGGCACTTCTGACTCTGGCTGCACTCATTAGTCTTTTTGTGAACTCTACTTCCTTCCATGCTACATAACTGTTAAGGATTGTGAAAGTCCTCTACTTGAGCTACTCTTCTGTTTCGCTCTCTACCTTCTCCCATGATTGGCAGACTTCCAAGGCAATACTCTCTGCTAGATAATGTTGCCTTTGCATAACTACCTCTCTCCCAAGCTGACAGTATTTTCCTACTCCCTGACTTGTTCTTTCTTTGACTCGGAAACTAGCCACAGCATTTACTGTGTTGTGATTACTCCCCTGTATTCAAATAATCACAGTTCCAGGTGGTTTCATTCTAATTATTTTTAACTTAAAATATTTTGTTGATAAACATAATGCAAGTACAGAAAACTGCATAAAATAAATGCGCAGCTTAACAAATTATTATATGATGAATACCTTTGTAATACTCACCAACGTCTGGAGAAATTGATATTTCCAGGCCCACCGGAGCCTTTCACGTACCACCACTCACTCACAGCCCTCTCTCTCACTCAAAAGGAACAACTTTCCTGACTTTTCTTATTCAATTTCTTACTCTGATTTATAATTTTATCACCCAGTGTGTATCTCTGAGTAACTATTGGGTTTTTTTTTCCCTCTTAGCTTTTTATTCTGAAATAATTATAGATCAATAGCATGTGGCAGAAAATAGTACCGATGTAGCGTTCACCCAACGATAACGTCTTGTGTAACTTCAGTATGATATCAAACTAGATACTGACATTGGCTCAATCTACAGAATTTATCTGAATGTTACCAGTTTTATTTACTTATTTTTTAAATATGTACTTATTTTTTGAGGGAGCGCAAGCAGGGGAGGGGCAGAGAGAGAGGGACAGAGGATCTGAAGCGGGCTCCGTGCTGGCAGGCTGACAGCAGGGAGCCCAACGTGGGCTCGAACTCAGGAACCGCGAGATCATGACCTGAGCCAAAGTCGGACGCTCAACCAACTGAGCCACCCAGGCACCCCTGAATTTTACTCGTTTTAAATGCACCCATTTGTGTGTGTGTGTGTGTGTGTGTGTGTGCGCGCGCGCGCGTGTACGCGCACATGTCCCTATAGTTGTACACAATTTTATTACATGGGTTGATTTTTTGTGACCATTAAGGCTATCAAGACACAGAACTGTTCCAACCTTTCAAATATCCCACAAAGTATCCTATTATACTCAGAGAGACCTCCTCTCCTGCCTATCATTAAACCCTGGTAATCACTAATCTCTTCTACCTAATCTTTCATTTTAAGAATGTTATACAAAGAGAATCATATGGTCAGTCTTTCTTTTTTTTTTAATTTTTTTTAACGTTTTTATTTATTTTTGAGACAGAGAGAGACAGAGCATGAATGGGGGAGGGGCAGAGAAAGAGGGAGACACAGAATCAGAAGCAGGCTCCAGGCTCTGAGCCATCAGCCCAGAGCCCGATGTGGGGCTCTAACTCACGGACTGTGAGATCGTGACCTGAGCTGAAGTCGGACGCTTAACCGACTGAGCCACCCAGGCGCCCCGGTCAGTCTTTCAATCTAGCTACTGAAGAAGTTTGATCATCTTTCATCGAGAATTTTTCACAGTCTGGATTTTGCCAGCTGCATTCTCACAATATAAGTTAACAGGTTCTACTTCATCCTACATTTCCTGTAAATTGCTTACGACATCCAGACAGTTAATCGTATCAAACGTGGCTAATTTGGGAGAGAGGAGGCAAGATCACTTCATGGGCGGTGTTCATCCTTCAACAAGAGGTGTGCAATGTCAGACCATCTCTTTCCATGATGTTGCCAGTATTGACATCAATACCTAGATCCTTTAACCCATCCTCATTGACATCTGAGGAAGCTTAAAGTATTTTTCCACTTCTTCACCAGTTCCTGTGTCCATATCGCACCTTTGCCTTGGCGTATCAAAGTCAGAGCACATTTCCTGCCTCTTGACCTTACCCTTAGACTTGTTACTTGCTTTGATCAATGGTATGTGGGTGGAATTGACATGTGACAGTTTCAAGCCTATGTTTTAAGAGGCTTCTGTGGTTCCATTTTCCATCTTGGGCTTTGACCATCACCATGAGAAAAACTTCCCCTCAATCCCAGTGTCAATCACCCCTTCATCCCGGGCCCCAGAATGGATACAGGTAGAACAGCCATGGCGAACCAGATCTGTAGCTTGAGGTTGAGTACTCAGCTGAGTCCAACCAATGTATGTCAGCCAACACTTGGCACATCCACAGATCCAAGAGAATAGATAATTGCTACTTTAAGACCTGAAGATTTGAGGAAGTGTTTTATTAGGCTTCGTTCTTATGGTAACGGCTACCCAAGAACACTTTCTTCGTTGGGGGCATTTTACAAAGAGAAACTTTACTCCTTCTATTTGGTTTCCCAATGGCTATCCATTGTAAAGGAAATGCAGAATAAATTCTTTATTCTGTCTCTTTATTACACTTTTTCAAATGATTGGTTTCCTAATATCCTTCCAAGGGACCCATTAGTACTTTTTCCTTTGTCTGTTTGGAGTGTGTGTGTGTGTGTGTGTGTGTGTGTGTGTGCATGCACAGGTGTCGTCATGCGTGTGTGTGATTATGAACTCATGTATTTAACATCTATGATGTGTTTCTGCCTACTGCTGTTATTTTCCTTATTGGTGCTTAATTTGTCTCACATCCGGCCAATAAGACACTTCTCAAGTAGGCTCCCACATTTCTTCCATAAACTCTGGAGAGTGTCCTCTTACCTGCGATGAGAACATGCCCCAGGCTCCTCAACTTGTACGTTTCCTGCCCCAGACTTGCAGACAGCCGTTCCTCCAAGAAGCCCCCATGAAATGAACACTGGGCATGCAATGCTCATGGCTACTGGGTTGGTTGCTCATTGTTTCTAGTCCTTTTCGATGAAGGAAACACCTTAAAATTCTGAATTTAAAGTTGAATTCTGAAAACATGTGTGCAAATATGCACATATACATCCACATAGAATTCTGAATTATAAACATCTTCCTCCTTTTTAAGACAAAACACATTTTTCATATTGATATTTCCACTTAGAATTCTGGACTATAGCATGTTTATCTAACCTCTTTTATCCCTACAACTGTAGCTACTTGTTCCTTCAGCATAACTATTCTTTTATTTTAATGTTTATTTATTTTTGAGAGAGAGAGACAGAGACAGAGTGTGAGTAGGGGTGGGGCAGAGAGAGAGGGAGACACAGAATCAGAAGCAGACTCCAGATTCTGAGCTGTCAGCACAGAGCCCGAAGTGGGGCTCAAACTCATGAAATGTAAGCTCATTACTTGAGCTGAAGTCAGACACTTAACTAACTGAGCCACTCAGGTGCTCCTCATAATAATTCTTAATATGCCAGACACGGTAGAATTATAAATACATAAACTATGCTCAAAATAAGGTGTCAGTATGGCCACCAATGATAAGATTACTAAAAACAGTTTAAAATACATATGCTTTTTGCACACAATTCATTCATTCTCTCCATGTTTTTTACATTTATCCTGCACACACGTACAGCTCTCAGTTACTGTAATCTCTACCTTACGAATTTCGGTTCTATAGTTTCAATTCTCTAGTGTTTACAACTAGTTTTTACATTGATGTTTTTACATTTTCTTTTTTTTTGGTTGTCTGAAGCTTCTTTTCTTTCTTCTTTTTTTTTTAATTTATTTATTTTGAAAGGGAGAGAGAGCAAGCAGGGGAGGGGCAGAGAGAGAGGAGAGAGAGAGAATCTCAAACAGGTTCAGTGCTGTCAGAGCAAAGCCCCATGTGGGGCTCGATCATGATTTAGGCTGAAATCAAGAGGTGGACGCTTGATCAAACCCCACACTGGGCTCCATGCTGATAACCCAGAGCCTGCTTGGGATTCTCTCTCTAGCTCTTTCTCTGCCCCTCCCCACACTCATACGCATGTGCACACTCTCTCCCTCTCTCAAAATAAATAAATAAACTTTGAAAAAAATCTAATTAAACTTAAAAAAAAAAATAAGAGTCGATGCTTAACCTACTGAGCCAGCCAGGTGCCCTGAAGCTTATTTTCTAATTGATTGCCAAGGACAGCTCATGGGAGAAATATTTTTGAGTTTCATGAAATGTCAGCGTATCTGTGGTCTTTACATGTAAAAGTCAATTTGCCTGGATGTTAAATCTTTCATTCACTTTGTCTTTTCTTAGCTATATTCTAGTATTTTAGCTATCTTACCTAAGTATCCTAATATTCCTTTGTCTTCTGTCATGTACTGATGCCGTAAGAAAATCTAATGACAGTCTGATTTTGTTAATCTTATCAGTAACTGGCTCACATAAGTGATTTTCTTTTTCTTTTTTCTTTTATTTTCTTTTTTCTTTTCTTCTTTTCTTTTTCCCTTTCTTTTCTTTTCTTTTCTTTTCTCTCTTCTCTCTTCTCTTCTCTTCTCTTTCTGAGAGAGAGGGAGAGAGAGAGTGCATGCACAGTCGGGGGCATGGATGGGGCAGAGAGAGAGAGAGAGAGAGAGAGAGAGAGAGAGAATCTTAAGCAGGGTCCACAGTCAGCACAGGCCCAAGGCAGGGCTTAATCTCACCACCAAGAGATCATGACCTGAACTGAAATCAAGAGTCTGATGCTCAACCGACTGAGGCCCCCAGGCTCCCTTCGATTTTCTTTCTCTTGAATGCCCAGTGGTTTTAAAAATCAAAGATTTTACTAGAATACATGTCAGTTTTGATAATTCTGAATTTATTTTCTCAGGTACACATTACACCTTTTCAGTGTATAATTTTGAATCTTTTTCTTATCAGGAAGTTTTTCTAGAATTGTGATTTTGTAATTATTCTATTTCCTGATTTTAGTATTCTTCTTTGAGGGGCTTCCATTATATGTGTGTTGGGATCATGACTGCCTAGTTTCTATATGTGTCACTTTCTCTCAAGTCTTCAAATCCCTTTCTACTTTTGATTTTAAATGTTTTTCTTCTTTTATCTTCTGCATCTTTTAAGGAAGTATCTGTTGAGTTTGTTCACTCTGTGTGCTTTCCAGGTTAACTTTCCTTTCTGAAATGGCATTTCCTTTACGTCTAATATTTTCTGGAGTTCTGTCACCTCAATCTTGAGCTTTTTTTCTAATTCGTGTTTATGCTATTATTTCATATCTTGCATCATCTTCAACTTCTAGGTTGTAACTTTTTTTCTTTGTTTGGAAATATTTGGTAATATTTTGCTTTTGTTTTATGGGCAGACCTTTCTGGAAGACGTTCACTTTCTACAGGAATATTATTCTCTAATTTAATATTTTCCCTTAAGATAGCATTGCATGAATTGATATTAATTGTTTTACGTTCGTCCATTTTACATGAAATTAACTTTTGCCAAACTTTTAGGGGGAAAGTTTATGATAGCTTCCTTAACTTCTAGGAATCTTTTAAAATAGCTCAGTAACTCTCTTCTGTTGTTCTTGTGAAATGGTTAAAAAATATGACACCTTGCTTCATGAGATCTCCTTAGTCTGCCCTGCCTCCCCATCCACTTTTATTTGACTCTTCTTTTTCCTTTATTCCTATTGTTCTTGACCTGTCCATATTTTAATTTCTTTCCAGCAATTTCTCCTCAGTGTGAGGTATGTTTCCTGAAAGGGAATTTTGGCTCCTTAGCTGTGAGGGTTCCTGGAATCCAGTCAGCCCAGTGTACTGAGGCCATTTCAGATCAACTATGTTTACCCTGTGAGAGTGTGTACCTCTCCTTACATTAGCACCTACCCTCAGATAGTTTCACTGAGTTTTTGTTTTGTTTTGTTTTTGGTTTTTTTTTGTTTTTTTTTTGTTTTTGAGAGAAAGAGAGAGAGAGAGAGAGAACAGGGGAGGACAGAGACAGGGAGAGAGAGAGAATCCCAAGCAGGCTCTGCACTGTCAGCACAGAGCCTGATGGAGGGCTCGCTCTTCTGAACCATGAGATCATGACCTGAGCCAAAATCAAGAGTTGGACGCTCCACTGACTGAGTCACCCAGGTACTTCATTACTTGTGAATTGCTAGGTCCTAAAGATATCCCAGTGCTTTCTTCAACTTCTCTTGCATGGACACTGAAAACTCATGGATTTTACAGCTGTCTGCCATTTCATCAGTGCCCAGTTGTATTTTGGTGCTTATGGAAAACAAAAATCACAAAAGAAAAAGTGACTGAGATTGCAAATGGTGGAACTCAAAAATATCTGGAAAGCATTAACAGTGTCTCACTCTAAAAAAAAAAAAAACAAAACATTGGACCTGAGATTCCCCTGAATCCACAAGGTCATTTCTTAAGTATACCTGTTGATTTTATTTTAAAATCAAATTCTTAATTCCAGATTGACATTGGGGTCAAATTTAGATTCCTCAGCAATTTTTCTTACATTATTACACTTTGTACAGTTAGCAGTTTCATCAAATGGTAGTTTGTCTCTTTTTCATGCTTACTTTTTCAAGATTGTTTCCATAATAATTCTCAAAAGTCAGGACATTCATTGCTCCTTATGCCAATATGCATCCTGACTAAATCTTCTGAATCATTCATAATTATATTCTCAATTCAAATCATTTCTTTGTGTGTTAGGAACATATCTTTAAGTCAGCTTTTTCCTTTTTTGCATGAATGGCGCTGTTTCTCAACTTAATAGCTTAGTAATATTGCAGAAGGGGGAGGAAGTTGCCATGTAATTGATTTTTACATTTATACCAGCTTTACCCTACTAGTAAACACGTATTTTTGGTCTCAGGAAGATTTTAGGAATGCCAGAAATCCATGATAAAATTCATATACCATACACTTAACACCTGATAAAGATTATTAAATTGGATTTTAATTTGAATCCGCTTCAACTACATATGTAAAGAAGTCTTTGCGTTATGATGTCGAAACCATAACATATACAAATATGGCTATTTCCGGCATCTAAGGAAGGTGGAGAACAAAATAAAGAAGCGACAACCCTGTGATGGTCAAACCTCACTCCTCCCTATGGTGTCCGTAACACATAGCACTATTTAATCACTGTTTTCTTCTGAATCTACCTATAACCTCAGAACCTTTCTTAACACCACACTCCACGAATCATAGTTAGCCCAGGAATTTCAATCTATTTGTCATTCCTGGGACAGAAAAAAACATCCATTTGGAAGCTCATTCTGACGCTGGCTGTGGCTGGTGGGTGAGCGGAGCCCCGTGGAAGCCTTTTTCAGCATCAGGCTTCTGTTCCCTGGCACCTGCAGGCTTGTTAAGCAGCCCAGCCTGATATCTTCACCCATTACTCTGAGAGAGCACTTGAATGACAGGCACAGAGCCAGTGTTTACCCTGTGGGGCTCCTGACACACACAATGTCTGTCAACACTCCTATCACTTGCCTGCTTATGCACACTTTTTTTTTTTTCCTGATGTATTCATCACCAGACTGCAGACACCTAGTTAATCCATTTAGAACCTATCAGCTCTGTTCATCGGCTCATAAACCTATTACCTTGGAGGCGCCTTGCTAAGGGACACAGGTGCCAGACCAGTGCACAAAACCCAATTGAGTTATGTAGCAGGCAGTGAGGGGCTCCTAATCACGATTCTGACTGCATGGGGAATTGCCCGTGTTATGTGGTAGCAGCCACTTTATTAAATATCGATTTAAATCACGGCCTTTAATCAAATCTGATAGAAGACCTTTTTCACCTTCGCCCCTCTTCGGCTCCTCCTCTCCCCTCCTTTTCCAATCAGCCTGTCTGGTGACATCGGAGCCGAGGAATGAATAGTTAGCAAGTATTTCACCAGCAGAAAACCCTTTTCAACAGTAATGAGGCATTTGTGATAATCGAGTGATGAAATGTAAATGGGCAGTAATGAGCACAATTACGTCCACTGGGGAACCATCAACGTGGCTTCTTTCCTCACAGATAGATGAGCTCTTTCTCTGTCATTGCCCACTGCTGACTTCACAGGGAGGGAGGGAGGCTGGCTGGCGCAGGGTGGGAGCGGCCAGGGGTGGGTGCAGGAGGGGAGACCTAGCAGATCGCACGCGGTGAGCTCCAGCCACCTTGGCCTTTAACCCCTGGCCGTGACCTCCAGGGGCAGAGTCCCATCCCCCGCCCTCCTCGCTGGTGCCACCCAGCTGTCTCGGCAGGACCCTGGGCTCCCCGGGCTGCCTGGCTGGAAGGGCGCCAGGCCCAGGCTAACGAGCTTGCGGAACCTCGGGCGGTGGGACCAAGGCCCACTGGAGGCCAGTGGATCCTGAAGCCAGGGAGTGGGCCGCTGGCCAGGGGACCGCAGTGCGCCACTGCTTGCTCAGGAAACTAGCAGAGAAAGATGCTGGCATTTCCAGGAAACAGGACGGCTCGGCACATCTGTTATCGCTCTACCCAGGGTTAACACAATCTGGCACGGCCTGGCAGGATGCTTTTTTTTTTTTACAGCGAAGCCGGGATGGCTACCGGTTGCAGACCAAATCTCAGGGGGCAGAGGACAGAAAATGGTTTGTGATGTTCGAACTTTACAATAAGTTGGAGATTAAAAAAGAAAAAAAAAAAAAGAGTCCGCCCTTGACAAAGGAAATATGCCGTTTAGATGCTCTAAGAACACATATGAAATGAACTACTGGTTCGTTAATCGCGACGAGGTAATGTGCACATAGTCACAGTAAAATTCTGTATGTGTGTGTTTCGGTAAAAATAACTTTAGTAAGCAAATGAGGGAAGTGTAGGCGTGCAGATGTCAGGGATTCGAGTTAGAATAGGAAAACGGATTTGAATGAATATTCACCAATGAGTAGCCTGCTAGCGTTATTATTTTTTCAGGTTTATTTATTTTGAGAGAGGGCTGAGCGGGGGAGGGGCAGAGAGCCAGGGGAGAGAGAATCCCAAGCAGGCTCTGGGATGTCAGCACAGAGTGGGACACCGGGCTCCTACTGGCCAACCATGAGATCATGACCCCAGCCAATACCAAGAGACCGATGCCTAGGTGACTGAGTCACTCGGGCACCCCAAGCCTAGAAATTTTCAACGCCACAAAATGTTAATATGTTTTAAGATTATGTTCCCACTTTTGGGGCTAAGACACCTGCCGTTTCTTTACTGACTTGTTCTTTGAACTCTGCATCATGAACTGTTGATAATAAAAAATTAGGCCAAATTCTGATTCTGTCAGTAGATGAAGCCGTTAAGTGAACACCACCATGGATCAATATGAGACATGCATCATGGCTTAATAACATTATTTGCCCACAGACAATTTGACAAGATTAGCTAGTTGTTGTCGTCGTTTGTTTTGTTTTTGCCATTTTCCAAATACTATTTTAAGAACAATTTTTCTTAGGACATTCATTTTAAGGAGTGCTCAATTTGTGGAAAGCTAATGTTCATGGGTGGTTTCGTCTTTGTGTTCTTTTTTTTTAATTTTTGTTTAATGTTTATTTATTTTTGAGACAGAGAGAGAGAGCATGAACAGGGGAGGGTCAGAGAAAGAGGGAGACACAGAATCTGAAACAGGCCCCAGGCTCTGAGCTGTCAGCATAGAGCCCGACGCGGGGCTTCAACTCACGGACCGCGAGATCATGACCTGAGCCGAAGTCGGACACTTAACCGAATGAGCCACCCAGGCGCCCCTCGTTTTTGTGTTCTTAAATGTATTTGGAAGGTTTGGCAAAATGATTCCCTCAGAGAAACTGACAGATTGCCTTTTGGTGAATTGCTTGTTTGGTTTATCACTTACTTAGTAAATAGCCTTCTGGCAGTCTGGTTTTTTGTTAAATTGGCTTCCAAAACTTTGACCAAATTAAAAACAAGTCAATGCCACTCACTGACTTAGTATGGACAGGTGTTGCCTCAAAGCGTGATGTTGAGTCACTCAAGAACCCCAATCTTAGGACTCAGGTATATCACTGAAACCTACTGAGGCAGTCCTGTCAGGAAAAAAACTTTCTTTTTTTAATTTTTTAAAAATCTTTTTACTTATTTTTAAAGGAGAGAGAAAGACAGAGCATGAGCAAGGGAAGAGCAGAGAGAGAGGGAGACACAGAATTTGAAGCTGGCTCCAGGCTCTGAACTGTCAGCACAGAGCCTGACGTGCGGCTCGAACTCAACAATTGTGAGATAATGACCTGAGCCGAAGTCAGACGCTTAGCCGACTGAGCCACCCAGGCGCCCAGGAAAAACTTTTAAAGAAAACATCAGTCTGGCATAAAACATTGTCCGTATGACTGGTCTTCCTTACGCGAACCACTTTGTTCTTTTGACTTCACAACTGGTTTGCCCTCTGAGTAACTAGTTCTCTACAGACAGGATGCAATTTCCCACCTCCCAGCCTTTGTGTATGCAGGCCTTAGGGTCATGAGGATCCCAGCCTGTGCCCTTCTTTCCCCTTCTTCATCATCACTCAACTTACATATCCCATCCTTCTTGGAAAGCCTTCCGAAGTTCCCAAGACCGAATATTTTGCACATTTTCCCAGCATCCATTGCTGCACCTGCTTCTTGGTTCTGCTTTGCATATTTTATCCATAGGAAAGCCCTTGGAGTTAAAAAGTTCCAAGATGAATTTTTAGGTTTGTATCCTGTGCATGAGTTTTGTTTTGTTTTTGTTTTTGTTTTTGTTTTTTTTCCCCAGAGCATAATAGTTCCTCAGTAAATATTTCTTAACTAGAAATGGGAAGGTTTTAACCCACTTTCTTGACTTAGTAAGTATTCTGGGACTAATTGCATCTTAGTCTTATTCTTTTATTTATTTATTTATTTATTTATTTATTTATTTAAAAAAATATTATTTATTTTTTTGAGAGACAGAGAAAGAGTGCGGGCAGAGGAAGGGCAGAGAGAGAGAAGGAGACACAGAATCCCAAGCAGGCTCCAGGCTCTGAGCTGTCAGCACAGAGCCCGATGCGGGGCTCGAACTCACGAAATGCGATATCATGACCTGATCCGAAGTCAGGGGCTTGTACTGACTGAGCCACCGAGATACCCCATTAGTCTTAATTTTTAATCGTCCACCTCCTTCTCCAAAAACAGCAAGGTCAGAAAATACCCACTAAAGGTCTGAAGGTTCTGTGAGGTTGTGGATGTGTTAAAAAAGCCCTAAGAAAATTCTCTCTTCCTCTCTGGTGCAATAAAATCGAATCCACCATTTCTGAATCTTTTCCTGAGCATCTGACATGAGCATGGGTTCCAATCTGACAGATAAAGGATGCTTTATTTGCGATCTTTTTTTTTCTTTTCAAATCAGTTTGCATTTATAAAGGATGCAAAAGACGCATGAAATGACAACACAAGGAGAATAGCTTGACCTACTTAGAAGAAGGAGCCATTTTAAATAATACAGAACCAGGTATTTGGATTTAAAATTGCAGGATAAGAAATCCTTTTAGATATGTTAATTGAAATAGATCCTCCATTTAGCGGAAAAAAAAAAAAAAAAAAAAGAATGGCTACCTGGTAACACTTTTGAGCCTGGTTAAAAATTCCATAACAGATGTTACTGTAATTCAGATTGTCATTGCCCAGAGTTCATTCCTATCAAGAAGGCCGGTGTTAAGCTATTTCTTTGTTCATTTCTCATGACTTTTCCTTCCTGCTGACGTTTTAGGACTGTGTTTTACTAATGTGCAGCACGCCTACTATAGGAAAAGAATTACAACTTAAACCAGTCAATTCCATTAATTTGGGGATTGGAGGAAGAGACATGTAACAAGAAAAGGTTGGTTAAATTAGATGGGAGTTTGGAAAATTGTAAGTTTCCGTTCCCACATTATTTTGAGCCAGTGCGACTTCATGTAATTTTGAAGTATGCCTAATTTTAAATGAACACATACCTTTTTATCAATGTTTTCATTCATTGTTTTGTAAAAAGCTGTTAAGAGTAAGCCTAAAGGCCATACTTAAGCTTTCACTCTAAAAAATATAAAGAAACTCATTTGAGTCTTTTAGAAATAACATAGGTTTATCGTATATGGCACATATCAACAATTTATTTCACTTTTAACCTATCACATAACCCATCCCGCAGTTATTCATGGATGTGGTTAGAAGAGGCTATTTTCCCCCTGACAAAAATGGGCCATTTTTCCCTGTTTAGCAAAATCTGGAACACAGATCATTATAGTGCTTTTGGCAGCTAATTTGAACATCAGTGACTCAACTTTGAGAAGAACCTTTTTTTTCTGCCCTAAAGAATCTCTGAGTTTTCAGACTCCAGTAATTGAAAAATCCCCAAACACTCACTCACAGAGGAGATACACATTACTGCAGGAACAGTCTACAAATTGTAAAGTATTCAATTTACATCCCCAGCACCTCAGGGCAGTTCTGAAGAATTTATATCTTTGGGAACCTTTGAACTAACAAAAGATAACATTTCACAGCAAAGTCTACTTGCATAAAAGTTTTTAACTCCCTTCTTTCCTTTTATAAAGGAACTGCTTCTTCACTTGTGATTCACACTGGGAAAGAGTGTGTTCGCTAAGAGGCAGCCCGTTAAAAAGGTTGGACGGAAGAAAAAAAAAAAAAAAAAGCAAGAAAGCAAAAAATTAAAAGAAGTAAAAAAAAAAAAAAGGAACATTTTTTTTCTGTCAAAAACATGACGTCTGAATTTATGTTAATTATTCCTGAGCCGCTGTGGCATAGTTACCGTAACCCTTCGTTTTAAGATAACACAACAAAAAGGATGTTTTATTCTTATGAGCATCCTTCAGATTTGAGGGGAAAAATGATAAAGGTGTTTTTTTTTTTTTTTCTATTTGGTGTTCTCACCTGGGTACATCGATTTTTGATGAATAAACATGTCAAATATTTTTATATTTTTAAAAAGTGCAGGGAAAATGCTTTCATTGGAGCATTAACATTTGGAGCATCCATGAAAACAATCCTTGTCAAATAAACAGGTTCACAAATAAAAGCTCTTCTCCTTGGGGCACCTGGTGGCTCAGTTGGTTATCTGACTCTTGGTTTTGGCTAAGGTCATGATCCCACAGTCCTGGGATCGAGCCTGACGTTGGGCTCTGTGCTGAGTGTGTAGCCTGCTTGGGATCCTCCCTCTCTCTCTCTCTCTCCCCCTTTCTCCCTCTGCCCCTCTCCCCTCTCTCTAAAATAAAGAAAATGAAAAAAAAATTTTTTTAAACTCCTCCTTGCTAATTGCCATGTGTACTTCCACAGCCGATGACCCTTAAATGATTTATTTAATTTAAAAAATACAGCTCTATACTGCTTAGTTCTCCTTACTTTCTGGCTCTTATAAATAAAGCGCTGAGAAATTTGCAGTGGATTAAATTGGACCTATATTTTCTAGGCAGGAAATGATCTTTCTGTTCCCATTCCTCTGTTTGTTTGTTGTTGTTGTTGTTGTTTTTCTTTTTTGATCAAAGATGATTTCTTGATGATTCAAAGATAATTACTACTCTTTTGACATCTGTAGCTCAGGCCAATTTTAGCATTTGGATTGAAAATGGAAAAAGCCAAGAAAAACTCCTTTACGAAATCCTCTCTCGATTCCTTAATTAGCATATTCATTACCGATACTGTGGTTAACAGTAATGGAACATTTTAAATGCAATAGTTTGATAAGCTTTCTTTTTTAAGCTACAATTGATCAATGTTTCTGTTAACTAATAACCTAGAAATCCACAATCTCATAAAACTGGTTTATTCAGCCCAGAAAATTAGGCAATCCATCATGACTGATTTGCCCACATTTCCCCCTGCAAATAAGTGAGATGGAAACTTTAAAACCAATAAGATAATGCACTTTACAAATTCAACTGAGAGAGACGGATAAACTAAGATGCCACTGGCGTCAGTTACGAAAATCTGTCGTGTTTCCAATTATTTGAGCAGATTTTTGTATCCCAATTTGCTGCCAGCCTGGCCGCCTCTATCCCCCTCCTCCTGTTTTTTCCAACCAAATCATCAGGTCTTAAATCAGAACAAGCTCATCATATCATAGTATGAAAGGCCAACAGGGGATAAAGGACACCAGATGTTATATGAGTTTTCTTTTAGGCTTTCATTTCAGCCTTCCTGCATTCCCCATGCTGCTTTTTACTTGTCAGAAACGAAAATGTGCTTTGATAGATAACAACCCTATTTTCTTCACTGGCTGAGCTCAGAGAATACCATTAAGTATTGATATCTAGGGTGCTTAACTAGGGAATGTAATAACAGCAGTCCCAAAATTGGGGTTCTGCCACATTATTTTACATGCCAAGATTTTTGAAAGACTCAAAATTAATTTTGTTTTCCTTAGGAAAAAAAAAAGTCATGGAGTTTTAGTTGCGAGACAGGAAAGGAGGGGGGCCCAAGGCTCATCCTCTCATCCTGTGAGACAGGAAAGGAGGGGGGCCCAAGGCTCATCCTTCCCTGTATTTCTACCTTGTCCTGCAGATTTCGGCTTCCCTCCAGAGGTCCACATATTCCTAGGAGGCTGTGGGCAGGTAAATTTTTGAAACGCAACTCTGGCCCCAGGCTGTCAGTGTAAATCATTGAACTGCTTTGGACTTGGGGAGCTTAGCATCTGTACAACTTTTGTTTACTTCACAAAGAAGGGGGAAATCAAAAGGATCTTCCCTAATCTATGGTCCCTGAGAAAATCTCATCATGCTTGATGATGGCAACTCTGACACAGGGCCAACTGGAACACCTTGATTCGCTCAGGGAGCTCAAGGTCAGCCTCTACTGGCTATAATAATAAAGCCACATTATGCGATTTGATTCAGGACACAAGATCACGCTCCCCCAGCTTCCAATAAAACTATATTTTAAAAAAATGATCATAGCCATCGCAGGATATGTGTAGGAAATGGATGTACCTGTCCTTCTGGACTACGTGTGACTAGGGTATGCTCTGCCTGAGAGGAACAGATAAAAGTTAAATTAAATGAGAAGAGGTGTTTACCTACAGTAGCCTTAGGTGATGTAGCTGGTGGGAAACACTTGAATCATGTTTTATGAGAAAATACCATTGTTAAGTCTATAGCAGTGCCCATAACGAGAGGTGATTCCTTCCGGTTCCCCAGGCGCCAGGGGACAATGTCCGGAGACACTTGGGAAGAAGGGGGTTCCTGGGATCTAGCTGGTGGAGGCCAGGGATGCTGTCAAACATCCTGCAAAGCAAGGACAGCCCCAAGACAATTATCCAGCCCCAAATGTCAACAGTGTCAAGGACGGAGAGTGAAAATGGTAAAAGAGCACTGATGTCACAATACCGAAAGAGCCGAGTGGAGACGTGGTGTCACAACGGCCGGAGGTGTCAGTCCAGGAAAAACGGGGAATCCTGCAAAAGCTCTCATGTGGTTCACGTAGGTGCAGCAAGTTGGAACCTCAAGGAACTCCCAGGGCTTGACTACCCAGCTTGTAACTCTCCTGTGACCGGTGGCTGGAACTTACTAAACATTATCTGGAAAGAATAAGCTGTATGATTAAAAAAAAAAAAAAAAAAAAAAAAAAGGCACCCAGCTGCTCAGATTAAACCCTGCAGTCGCCCGCGAACCACATACTACTCAATGGCACGTGGCGGCCACTAGAAAACTGTTCATTTAATGAACGAAAGAATAATTGTTTCTTAATTGAGTGAATAAACAAATGAGCTCTTTCTGGGTCTCCACACTTGGGGAGGTTTGCTGACTCTTCTCCTTCACTAAGCCCAGCAGGGGTAGTTTAATGACAAATACCTTAGGGATTTTAAGGGGCACTTGCAGACCCCGATGCTTCTGATAGACACAGAAGCCGCTGGCTCACCTGTAAGACACTTACTTCGCTTAGAGTATGGGAGGTTATATATAACAAACTACATAGAGATAGAGGTATATCTACACACACACACAAACACACACACACACACACACACACACACACCCATACATACATAAGTTGTACATAAATAAATAAATAACTAGGCTCAGTTCTTGATCTTACTTTATCCAGGTCCTTTATCCAGATCCTTGTAAAACCTAGTTGAGTAGCAACCTTGCTAAGTCAGTTTAGGAACAATCCCACACCCTTGGTATCAGACCACTCTTGACATTTTAGCCTGCTTATCCTCTACAAGAATTCTGTTGAGTAAATCTAACAGGAATCTTCCGTAGCCCTGACATCTCCTTTTGGTAAGTTGTCCCTCACCAATTTCCACTCTGCTCCTTCATTACAAATCCCCCCTTTTCCCTGTTGGAGTTGGAGTTGAGTCCAATCTGTCCCATGCAAGACCCCGCTGCAACGATCCATTCATTCAACAAGATGCTGTCCTCTCTCCCTGCCATTGAATAAAATCTGCTTTACCTTTTTTTAACAAGTATCATGGAATTTTTCCCCTTTAATAGAACAATATTTTTCTTTAATATGTGCATACATATTTATACTGATCTGTGCACTTATAATCTGCCTAGAAAAAAATCTTTCTCTGAAATTGCGTAAAAGAAGATGCCGAGGGGGCCTGGGTGGCTCAGTTGGTTAAGTGTCTGACTTTGGTTCAGGTCACGATCTCATAGCTTGTGAGTTCAAGCCCCACATCGGGCTCTGTGCTGACAGCTCAGAGCCTGGAGCCTGCTTCAGATTCTGTGTCTCCCTCTCTCTCTCTGTCCCTTCCCTGCTCATGCTCTGTCTCCCTCTCACTCAAAAATAAACATTAAAAAAAATTAAGAAGATGCTGAATCTCGAAATCCTTCTTCCCTACTCGCATCTGGTATAGGAATTTCATCATGTATTTATGAAACCACATTCTTAAAAGTGATTTGTAAGTGCTATAGCACATGAGAATTCAACATAATTATCTGTTGCCATCAGAATAGATGTGAAGGATTATAAGATGTTCTTTTTGTCGTTAAGCTCATGCGGATCCCATACCACGAGGGTATCAGTCTGCAAATCTTTTATGGACACAGGAAGAGGACACTTATCGATTATACAACATGAGCCTCACTAAATATGCAAGTGTCACTGCTAGAAATGAAAACAATGACTTGGAAGCAACCCGAGACCATCATTCAAACAACTTGTGTGGATTTTTACAAAGGGAATCCGAGACTGCAGCCGATTAATATATGGCTAAGTAGGCCATGACTCAAATTATGAACGACTGATGTGTAACTTAGAAGTTAAATCATAAATACACAAAATCCAGGAACTTGTGGTTTAAGAAACAAAAATTTGTCACTGTCTAGGCAGGAAATGCTGGACAAGAATTTCTTTGGTATCAAAACTCATCATCCTAAAATAGAATTCAGGGAAAAATTAAATGGATTTTTAAAAATCAGTTAACATAATGTATTACTTATTAAATTCTTTCATAGAGCAAATAGAAGACTGATTTCTCTGGAGCCATTCATGCCCCCAAAAGTTATAATTAAAGACACAAATTGAATGATTTTAATAATGATGAACGTTCACCTTTTGAGTGCTTAGGTATGGTAATATGATAGTCACAGAAGGACTATATCTTCCATTTTCATTTAACTTTGTCTCCTGGGATTTATGAGGGCACTTTCTCTCATTTACTTATTTATGGACATTAAAATATCAGGATCTCGGTGGCTGTGTTGTTTTTTTTTTAATAGAATTAGAGTAAACCACTAAAAAAAAAAAGACAAAGAAGGAAAACAAAACCCACAAAAACACAAAAAGACACCGTGGGGTTTTGAGGCCACGGAAGGCTTTCTGAATTTCCCAGTGTGCACATCTATGCGTGTTCCCCCCTCTTCCTCTCTTTCCAGTTGGGCAGGGTCCTGCCAAGAACAAGGATTTGCACGTACGTTGGCACGCTGCCTCTGTTGTTTTCCTTTTTGCAGAACACAATTAGCGATCATCGACGTCTTTAGAGAAAACGCTCGTAATGGAAAAGTGAAATAAAAAATACTCTTACAAGGCGGTGGCAAAATGCAGTATTAAAACTTGCTGGAAAATAAGCAAGCTCTGCAAGCTGGTTGGTCAGAATATTTGTATTTTTGGATCATTTAGGAAAATCCTATTACGGCCTTAGCCACAGACACATCCCTGGTGTGCAAGATAGAGGCAGTTCATAAAACACGCAGCATTTTCAGCCAGAAAATAGGGCAACCTATTGCTTTCTGTAGATGGCTGTTACACCCCAGTTCCCATCAATAGAACATAATCTCATTGCAGCAGGCAGTACTTGGTATCAATGAAACACAAGTATTTTTAGATACGTGCACACTTCTCCTCCTGAAAGGACAAAAAGATTCTGTGTTTTCGCAATGACTAGCATCTTCAGAACATATTTACAAAACACGGTGGTAGAACAAAGAGGTATGGTAGCTAAATGCAGGTACTCAGAGAATGCCATCCCTTTTATTTCCCCCCTTTCTTCTTCAATCTTTTTCTTTCTCCCTGTCTTGCATACACGGTCAAATCTCCAAATGCCATTACAAAATGATTTGAGTCACGGTGTCAGCTATATAATTAATCTTCCCATCAGTGGATGCCAAAGGAGAGGTCTGTTTCCATAATGCCCTCTCACTGCTAGGGTAGGGGGATCTGTGTGCATTCGACACTCGATCAGGATGAGTCCCCAAAAGAGTGGGATACGTGCCAAGTTCCAGAAGCGTATGCAGGTCCAGTACTAGGTAGGTTACACACCCAATGTGACCAGTCTCCACCCATGCAAAATAAAATAAATTTTGCTGTGCTGTTATCACAATGATTAAAACATAATAAGCTAATGAGATTACAATAGCTGATTGTGAACGAGACCAATTGTGTTAATTGCAAGCTCCTGAATGGCAATTTTAGCTGCTGCTGAGTTTTGAAATATAATCAGTTTTACTAATTTTATCTGATTTCTTAATGAAGCTTGCCCTGAGCAATTCTTCTATGTGTTCTTTAGCAAACAGTGTGTGTCATAACCACTGACATTAATCTCGATTACTTTAGTTAAAATAAATAGTTATACTTGGGTGGCTTTCAGAAAATACATCATAGTAGATGTAATGCTGGAGAGCAAAGAGCTTTTCGTTTTCTTCTCTGTTTGTTTGGCTACATTTTATTTGATGCATTCCTGCCATGAAGATTCTCTTTGGTGTTTCCAGATCCTTCCTAGAGTTTTACCGCGTAAATCAGGAAAAGCTACTATTTGTTGATTTGTAATACTTCTCCATCAGTTGAGAATGAAGATAAGATTCACACTGAGGAGAAAGTCACTGATATCAAATGTATCCTTTGTACAAGACCAGAAACAAAAAAAAAAGTTGTTGAAAAGTTTCGGGAAAGTTTCCATCTCCTGGACTCTGTGCTGGGGGTACACAGATCCCAGCGTAAATACCAACCACTACCATTAATGGTTGAGAATACGGACAGGCAACACTCAAGTTCTTTGTTTTCACAGTGGGTTAGTATACACTGGATGTCTCCTCTGAGCCTTTTAAGTGCATTGGAAGACTTGGAAGTCGGCCATGCCAAAACAGCCAATTATCAAAGACTAGAAATGGGAAGGGAAAATAAAGTTGGGGGAAATCAAAAATGCCATTTACGTGACCTAACGAAACATCTTTCATTTTGATTTTTTTTTTCATCCTCAGTCTTCCACTGTGCAATTAGGAACGTATATTTAGATTATGCAATGCCTGTGGGCAAAGGTCAGATGGGTTTTTATAGACGAAGTGAGCGGTGGGATAAAAACTTTGGAACTCCAGGAAACCTCTAAAATGAGATAAACTGTATTAAAACATCAAATAAAAAAATTCAACTGTGGTTATACAAGCAAAGGTATTACATCACATCCACACTAACATTTATTTATTTATTTTTCATTGACTTGCAATGTTGCATGCAGGTTGGTGCATAAATAGCACAAATCTTAAGTATACAACTGGATGGTATGTATGTATCCATGTAATTACTACCCAAGAGGCGCCTGGGACACTCAGGGTTAAGTGTCCCACTTCTGCTCAGGTCATGATCTCACCGTTCGTAAGTTCGAGCCCCCCCCCCCCCCAATCTGGCTCTGTGCTGACAGCTCAGAGTCTGGAACCTCCTTCAGATTCTGTGTCTCCCTCTCTCTCTCTCTGCCCCTCCCCCACTCGCTCACTCTCTTTCTCAAAAATAAATAAACATTAAAAAAAAAGAGAGAGAGGGGTGCCTAGGTGGCTCGGTTGGTTAAGCGTTCGACTCTTGGTTCGACTCTTGGTTTCTGCTCAGGTCATCATCTCACAGTTTGTGAGTTCGAGCCCCATGTCGGGCTCTGTGCTGACAGTGCGGAGCCTGCTTGACATTCTCTGTCTCTCTCCCTCGCTGCCCCTCCCCCTCTCACTTTCTCTGTCTCTCTCTCAAATATTAATAAAGTTTAAAGAGAGAGAGAGACCAAGAGCTAGAACATTTCTAGTACCCCAGATTCACTTTATAATTATTTTACCCATATTGGTGTTTAATTTTAACTATGTGTCTATGTTTACAAAATAAATTAATAAGTGATTTCATTCTTGTACCATCCTTCGCTAAGTTTGATATTGAGGTTATATTGGTGCATATGTTAGAGCTTTCCAAGTATTTCTTTTCCTGCTCTCTGCAACTGGGTACCTAAGTTGTATTACCTCTTTCTTGAAATTTTGATGCAACTCTCCTGGAAAACCTATCTGGCCTATCTCTTCTGTTCTGTATTTCTGTGGTTATTTTTAATTATCTTTTATTAGAAAATTGTCAATTTCTTCAAATTTTCAAGTTTATTGGTCTGCATTTATTATTTAAAAATTCTCATGTTTACTTACTTTTATAATGCTGTCCGGCTTTTTGCCTATTTGTTTGGTTTTGAAAGATCTAGTTGAACATGTGTCTAAATAAATTTAAAGTCTGCATGTTTGCAGTTAGTAAATGTGGGGTTCTGTTCACACATTTAATGGGGTATATATGGAAAATAAGCCTTTGATCAAATGGCATGTTTGCCCATGGATAAAAGAAGGAAATATATTTGATGTTAGAGTTGAAGAAGAATGAAAACCTACCAACTCAAACTCACTGGCCAGGAGCAGTAGTTTAAAAAACAACAACAAAGAAACAACTTTGTTATTCACTGGAAAGTATTTGGCCTACATTTTTCAGATAGTACAAGTAATCGCATATTGTTTTCATGGCTTTCTGTTTTGATATAATTTCAAATTTACAGAAAATCTTCAAACGTCCATAAGGGAACCCCCCCAGACACCTATTGTCTATTATTCACTATTATTATTCACTATGTGTTTACATTTTGCTCCATTTTCTTTATCATTTTCCTCCACTCTTCTAATATCTCTGGATAAAAAGATGGATAGATAGATAGATGATAGATAGATAGATAGATAGATAGATAGATGATACTTATTTTCCTAACCCATTGAGAGTAAGTTGAAAACAGCATGTCCCTTTACGTGTGCATTTATTAATTCTTATTCATTTGGGTTTGCCTGATCTCTCCTTATAATTCAGCTCAGACAGTTTGTTTTGGGTAGGAATATCAACAAAGTGATGATGTTTCCTTCTCAGTTGATTTTATTAGAAGGTGCATGTTATCAGTTTCTCCAAATGTTAGTGATATACCATTTAGAGATTGAGCCAATGTATCTACCAAGTTTCTATATTAATAAATTAATATTTCCTCCATGACTAATAAGAAAGCTATTGTAACATAAGTCTATGTAAGCATCTTGTTCCTTGTCAAATTTTCACCCCTAGTTTTATTATTTGTCAATGATTTTCTAACCACGTATTGTTATATATTTACTAATCAGTGTTCTACTTAGGGAAGAGATTTTTCCATTTATCTGTTGATTTATTTCTTTCCTTAATTTCATTCACGTGGGCTAATAGGTTTTCTTTTCTTTTCTTTTATGGATTTATTTTATTTAATGTATCCATTTTATCTTAATTTATTTTGAAGTTTAAATTATTTAGATTTTACTATTTGGGAACTTTTCCAATTTGGCTTTTTTTTTTTTTTTTTTTTTTTTTTTTGGTCTTTTTAACACACTCTTTAGCATGGTTCTTTGAGCACTGTCTCAAATTTGGGGGAAAAAATTAATTCTAGCCTCCTCTTACATTTTTCCCTCCTAAGACATCTTCTTAAAAAAAATTCTGAAACATTTGAGGCATTCATGGATAGTAGCCCTTACCAGTGAGAAGAGGAATGGTCCCATGCTGTGATTTCTAGAATAATAGGAAAGATGTTAATCTTTGAATTCCTTCTCCCCCACTGGCCTGAAATTTCATCCTCAGAGTTTCATTCTCAGTAACTATAACCCCTAAATGACCATAATCTCCAAGAACACAGGGACAGCGTCTCTTCTATTTACCAAGATAAATCTCCATCTATCACAACCAAAGTAAGTTTATTGGAATGAACCCATGAAACAATGAATGAACAGGAGCCACAGAAGAAGAAAAAGTGAAAAAACAACAAACTGAAATATTGCCCCTAATTTTTCCTCTACTATGGGTTCACAAGGCTTTATATCACATTGTTAAACCTTTATTCATTTATTTCAGTGATACTATTATTAATAAATGTCCTCTCTTGGATCCCATGTTTTAAAAGGCTTCTGTGATAAGATAGTGGCATTGTTGGGGCACCTGGGTGGCTCAGTTAGTTAAGCTTCCAACTTGGGCTCAGGTCATGGTCTCATGATTCGTGGGTTCGAGCCCCACGTCGGGCCCTGTGCTGACAGCTCAGAGTCTGGAGCCCGCTTGGGATTCTGTCTCCGGCTCTCTCTGCCCCTCCCCTGCTTGTGCTCTGTCTCTCTGTCTCTAAAATAAATAAACATTGAAAAAAAATTAAAAAAAGAAAAGAAAAGATAATGACATTATTCAGTGATCTTAAGAAGTTTGCCCAGCTATCACAAGGCTCTTGCTACTAATGGATTCTTAATTAATTAACCGTTGTGATGTCAATGTCACCTCATATTACTGCTTTGTCATACTGAACCCCCGCATCTTGCCAAGTCATGTCTCAGATCTACAGTGTATCTCTAAGGACAGGGCGCAAGTATTTCCAAGAAGCCACTCTCAACATTTTCTGTGTGTTGATAGCAGAGTTAAACTATCGGTAACAGAATTTGGGACGATGCAACACGAAGAACTGAGTCTTGTCTGAAATATAAAAAAACTGTGTTCGTTTGGACAGAAAGTTAAACAAACAAATGAAAAAGTTGCATGTTACCCTCCTCAAGCCACTGTCTTAAAACGCATGAAACAAAACTGCATTGCATGAGAGGCTGATTGCCAGAAGGTTTGAACTTCACATTAATTTGGCTCTTTCAGTTTGCCTTTTTGCTAGGGGTGTCTCACCTTTCTCATCAGATGTGACATTTTGTAACAGAAGGTGAAAATTACTGGCCTAGGGGAGATGGAAACCAACCATAAGATTATGGCTGTCCCTATCAAATTCAGTATCCAGTGAGGTCAAAGGAAGACTTGTAGGGCTTGCTTTGCCCTGAATGCAGAAATACTCGCGTGTATGAACGCTCCATGGCTGTAAAACGAGCCGGACTCCTAGCATCCCAATCTCTACCAGCATCACCAGGTAGGTGTTCCTGTTGAGGTCTGAATGTTTGTGTCCTCACAAAATTCATATCCTGAAATCTTAAAGCCCAATGTGACGTATTAGAAAGTGGGGCCATTGGAAAGTGCTTAGGGAGCCTTTGGGAGCCCTCATGAATAGGATTAAGGTCCTGATAAGAAAAGACTTCAGAATGATCGCTGGTCCCTTCTGCCAAATGAGGATGCAGTAAGAAATTTGTGACCCAGAGAGCCCTCACCTAATCACGCTGGCTTCCTGAACTTGAATTTCTGCGAGAAATAAATTTTCTGTTGTTTACAAGCTACCCAGCCTGTGATATTTTGTGGTAACAAGACAAATGGAATAAGATACCTTCTTCAGCTTAAAATTAAAGGCTCCCATGGGGCGCCCGGGGGGCTCAGTCGGTTGAGCGTCTGACTGCGGCTCAGGTCGTGATCCACGGTTTGTGAGTTTGAGCCCCGCCTCAGGCTCTGTGCTGACAGCTCAGAGCCTGGAGCCTGCTTTGGATTCTGTGTCTCCTCCTCTCTCTGCCCCTCCCATGCTCATGCTCTGCCTCTCTCTGTCTCTCAATAATAAATAAGCGTTAAGAAAAACAAAAATAATACAATAAAAAAATAAATAAATAAAATTAAAGTCTCCCAATTTTATGACACTTATTCAGAAAACTAAGTCAAATTTCTCCTATTTATAGGACAATGTGCCGTTAGAAAAATTAACATTTCTAGAAAAGGAGGTCTAAAAAAAGACTTCTCAGGAGAATTGAAGGTATCCTGTTTAATTCCTCAGAAGCTTATATTTTAAGAGAGAAAATATGCTTACCTCTCACGAAAAAATAATAGATAATAGCAGTACAAGGATCCCATTGCCTTCGTGGTGAAGCCAGAATATTCGTGTTGGTATCAGAGACACTTCACAAGAAGACTTTTCCCAAAGTCTTTCTTCTTGGGCAATCTTTTGTTGCTTCGATTTACTTCTCTGAGTAATATAGTAATAATACTGAATTTGGAAGTCAGTGTGAAGATTAAATGAGATTAAGTACGTGAAGGATGTACTCTACGAAGATTAATTGGGTACCTAGCACACGATTCATTGAACACACACGACACAGGCATAAGGTTTACATTTCTTCAAAGTTTATCTGAGTAGGTTAAGTGTATTTTCCAAAATTTGCCGTGCAGTGATTTTCAGGATATGCCTATGTTGGTGGGAGTGTTTTTGGTCTTCCATTGATCACGTGAGGAAACGAATGGCAAGTAATCGATGTTCGTTTTAAATCTTGCCAATTATGTTAGGAATGCTGCCACAGACAAGTAATGGATGATGGGGAGGCCATCGTCATTTTGGACAATGTTGAGCAGAGGCTCCTTACATTTTTAGAGTCGTATCTGAAGTTCTCGAGTGTATGTTATTAAACATGGATCATCTTTTGTGAATGCAATCCAATGCGTGAAATATTTCTACATTTGTTCAGGTCTCTGAATCTTGTCGTAAGGACAGGAATTTGATAGAATTTATAAATGCCCATCAAATTCCCACCGTAGTCATGATCCACTCCACATTGGCCTCTTCAGAATTCAGCTTTATTGCTGAGATGAAGAAGTTTGTGCATGTTTTCAAATACCTAAAATAAATACTTAGCTAGTGTTTCAACTAGCTAAAAGGAACATGTCAAGTAAAACAAGATCGCAAAAAGTGCTAGGGTGACATCTTTGTGTCAGGAACACACACAGACACAGAGATACATTCCACTTAACCTTTCTGAATAACGTGGCTTATGATTTCAGTTGCATAACAATTAATATGCATATCGCATATTTTCGGTTGAATTTTTACTTACCCGTGTTTTACGAAGTGTAGCGTACCTTGTAAATATTTATTTCAGAAGGTCATTACCTACTGTTGTTGAACTGTACCAGATAAATAAATCTAGTTTTATTTTAAGCTTATGATTCCATTGCTGGATTACTTGTTTTATGCTCTGTCGCCAACCATATGTCACCCAGATTGCAAATTATTCAAAATCTATGTGTTAATTGACTGAATTATATTGAATACGTAAATTGAGGCAAGGAGAGATAAAAAGAAAACCTGTCAGAATTTCATTTTAAAATAATATTAAAAGGAGGCAAGAGGGAATTACTAAGAGTGCATGAAGGTCATGTGCTCAATAGTTTCTAATTGTATATGGTTCTTCCCCTCCCCCACCACTGGCTATGATTTAAAAACTTATAAGAACAATTTGAAGTGTGGGGGCACCTGGGTGGCTCAGTCAGTTAAGCGTCCCACGTTACCTCGGGTCATGGTCTCCCGGTCCATGGGTTCGAGCCCCGCGTCGGGTTCTGTGCTGACAGCTCAGAGCCTGGAGCCTGCTTCCCATTCTGTGTCTCCCTCTCTGTTCACCCCTCCCCCACTCATGCTGTCTCTGTCTCCCCAAAATAAATATACCTTGAAGTGTGAAGTATTATAGGTAAGTTTGTTATCTTTAAACTGTATTTTCTCACTTGATACTATAACTCAATGTCCCCTTTTGCCCTCCCTGGCATGGGGCTTCCCTTAGCCGTGTTCCTTCTCTGGTAGGAGAATCCATGGCTGATGGAGGCACTTGAATTTACAGAGAGGGAGGGGTAATGGGTAGAGAGGTTTCAAAAAAGGGAGCTGAAAAGAAAAAAATATAGACAAATTTGATAAATGCGGAGCAGTAAAATTGAACATAATTCTTTATTCTTTCTGAAATGATCTATTCTTCCTTTCCCCCACTTTTCCCCATCTGAGTCACCCGAAGTCTTAAGACTCCTTGAGTGTTTGTGCAGGTAGCCCGCCCCCTTCACCCCCAAGCACCTACCACTGGTGTTTCAGTGTCACAATATGAACGGGGTAAGAATCCAACCAGCAAATCCTTTCCTCCTTTATCTATTTGCACATTTTTAAATTTTTTTTTTTTTTTTTTTTTTTTTTTTTCAACGTTTTTAATTTATTTTTGGGACAGAGAGAGACAGAGCATGAACGGGGGAGGGGCAGAGAGAGAGGGAGACACAGAATCGGAAGCAGGCTCCAGGCTCCGAGCCATCAGCCCAGAGCCTGATGCGGGGCTCGAACTCACGGACCGCGAGATCGTGACCTGGCTGAAGTCGGACGCTTAACCGACTGCGCCACCCAGGCGCCCCTATTTGCACATTTTAAGATCACTGACTCTGTATTTAGGTTGTTCCAAAAACATAGCTAATAGCTAAATGATCTGAAACACATTCTCCTCTATGGCATGTATCAAGTTTTCAAATATCATTTTGAACACATACTCCTTCCCACAAAATACCGCAAGGACTTTAATGAGAACCCACAAATTTCCCTACCATTTCTCAGGTAGAAATGATACAGTAATTGCATCTCAGATTTTGGTTGGTGGGAAAACAGTATTAGCTCCGTCCCAGTAGAAAGAGTCAGGTTTCATATGCCAAGATGCATTTTCAGATTCAGCCATCAATTCAGGGATTGTTAGAGGGAAAATAACTGATGAGGGGAACAAAAAAAGAAGTATTCCAAGACTTCTACATGAAGAATATTGTGCTAAAAATTAAAATGCTTAGCTTTGCCATAAACAAGTTGTGCGATTGGAAGCAAATTAAACTCTGTGAAACTCGAAAGTCTCAAAATGAAAGCCATAGATATCTTCCAGATAGCGTCAATGTTTCTGTAATATTAATAATCTACGATGCCACACCGAATCACTTTCTAATCGACCTCCAGAATTTCACTCAGGGATGCTTAAAAAATCCACATTTATGTATAATAGGGTTTGAATATTTTACTCTTTCAAAAGAAGTAATGCCACTTTCTGGCGTGGTGCCAGGAATATGAACGTGTTCATCGACTCTGGATTGTGGATTGCCTGCAGGATAGAAAGACACAGCCCCACACCCAAACTGCTCCTGGAGAGGAGGGGGTGAAGTGGGAGGCGTATCTCCAATGCTTCAGGGACCAGGTGGGAAAGGAAGGCTACTCCATCAGAAGCGATCTAGAATGAACTGGATTCTTTTGTTTTGGGCCTTGGGTGATCTGTTCCTCAAATGTGTTAAACCTGTTTTTAAAAGCATTTTCATGCTAAAATAGTATATGCTCTTTGATTAAACAAGCAAGAAATTCAGAAAAGTAGAGAATAAAATAGGAAAGTTCTCTGCTTGTCTCCCCTAAATCTTACTGTCCACAATAGCGATTAAGAGGCTGATGTATGCTTTTTTTTTCTTTTTTTAAATTTTTTTAGTGTTTCTTTCTTTTTTTGAGACAGAGAGAGAGAGAGAGAGAGAGAGAGAGAGAGAACATGGGCAGAGAGAGAGAGGGAGACACAGAATCCGAGGCAGGCTCCAGGATCTGAGCTGTCAGCACAGAGCCGGATGCAGGGCTCTAACCCGCAAGCCATGACATTATGACCTGAGCTGAATTGGGACGCCTAACTGACTGAGCCACCCAGGCACCCCTGGAAGGATTAATATAGGACGATTTGGGGCAAGATGTCTGGGCCAGAGACATGTGGATGTATATTGGAGACATAGGCTAAACGTGGGATAAACTTTGTATCACATGTTAACTTTTATCAGTGGGCAGTCACTGTGGAAAAGGTACTAACCATCAGTAGACAGTATGGCTCAGCCTGTTGACATCAGTCATCATCTGTCACCCTGGTGCTGATCCTTTGGGGAGTGAACAGAAGAGCCATGATGGCAGAAATAGAAGCTATGCATAAATCCAGGAAGATGGGGTCCTGTTCATCAAAGCCTTTCTTGTTCCTGCTTCCCATGCCCCTCTCTTTCCTTCTCCATATGCCTCTATATGGTATCACATTTCTGGAAGACTAATGAGCCGGTTAGTTGTAAGTTGATTAACTTGACGTTCTCTACTCTAGAAGGAACAACAACTTATCTTGACTGGATGACACATATTCTGCAGATGAATTTGCCTTTCCTGCCTGCAAGGATTCACCCAGCCACACTATGTTAGGGTTTACAAGGTTTTAGGTCCATTGACATGTGATCCTATATAGCATAGCATCCACCAAAAACCCACTTTCTGGCGAAAGGGGTAAAGCAGGGAGCACCTAATCATGGGATATAGTTTTCTATACAATGCCACCCCATGCAGAAGTTTCCAGGCTGATAGAAGGGACGGCATGACTTGTAGAGGTACTCTTGGGATTCAGCTTTGAGACGAGACCCAGAAAGCATAACATGCTCTCCTCCAGATACGTAATGACTGCTAAATTGGTAACCAATATAAAAATACAGTGTCCCCAATTTGGCAGAGAATACAAAAGTCTGGAAACCAAGTAGGGAAGCAGGGACTTTACTTACCTTCACTTTCAAAGACTCTCTTAGGCAAGTTATATGACTTCTTCTTAACATTTTTGGTTCTGTGAGGTTAGAGGTCCTGGTTCCCAGAGAGGAGGTGTTCTCTCATTAGGGAAAGTCACAAGAGTCTCATAAAGTTTAAACTATGGCTCTAACCCATTCCCTCAGAACCCCCCACACCAAGAGATCAGCTGTCCAAGAAAAGAACTTCCATGCTGCAGCAGAGGTGGTCTACTCGTTGGGACCACGAGTACCACTGAGTGATACTGATAGTATGAGAGATAGCTGCTGTCTCACGCAGGTGGTAAGGAAGTACGTGTTGGCTCCCAAATAATCCACTAGCTGGACTCTTGATACTCCCTTGCTCAATTTGACAGAAAATGGACATGTACAGCCGCCTCAACCTAAAAAGGGGGTGATTAGCTGTTCAGACTCCTCATGGGTGAGGATACAGTTAACCCTCCCGTACGGCAGTCACCCACATCGGCAGCGGTGCTGTGCCAAGGTGAGAGGAATATGTAATGGGCAGTGGAGATGGCAGATTAGGAGAATCAATTGCAATCTAGAAACCAGCTACAGGATCGAAGCTGCCATTTCTCCCCTGTTAGTTTCCCGAGAAGAAGGACCCACCAGATCCCGAAAGAACTGTTGCCACTTGGGGCGATCTTAGCTGTTGCACAGCAAGTAAATCTTCTGCACATGCAGTTTGCATCAGAGGAAGGTTTTTTTCTGCTGCCATCCTGTATTATGAGCATGCATATAATGGACTGAATGACGCCCCCTCTGAAGATATGTCCGTGTTCTAATCCTTACAACCTAGTAATATTGCCATGATGATTAATTTTATGTGTCCCCTGAGAGGGTGTTTTTGGATGAGACTGACATTTAAATCTGGACTTTAAGTGAAGTCAATTGCCCCCTCGAAGGTGGGTGGGCCTCGTCTGATCAGTTGAAGGCCTCAATGGATAAAATGGCCGACCTGTCCTGAGCAAGAGAGAATTCACCCGCAGATTGCTTTTGCACTTCTTTTGCAAAATCAACTGTTCCTGGTTCTACAGCAGACTACCTTTGGACTCAAATTGGAACACTGGCTTTCCAGAGTCTCCAGCCAGCTGGCTCACCCTACAGATTTTGGACCACACCATTTAATTAATCGTATATATAATATATAACAAAACATATATATGTGTGTGTATATATATTCTATTTGTTCCATTTCCCTGGAGAACCCTGACAAATATAACTACGTCATATAGTAAAAGAATAAATATCACCCTATATAGCACAGGATGTGATGAACTCAAGGATTTTGAGTGGAGGATTTATCCTAGATTGTCTACATGGGCTCTAAATTCAATGACAAATGACTTTTTTTTCTATTTTTTTTTTTTTTAATTTTTGAGACACAGAGAGATAGAATGTGAGTGGGGAAAGGGCAGAGAGAGGGAGACATAGAATCCGAAGCAGGCTCCAGGCTCTGAGCTGTCAGCACAGAGCCCGATGCAGGGTTCGAACTCACAAACTGAGATCATGACCTGAGCTGAAGTCAGACGCCCAACCGACTGAGCCTCCCAGGCACCCCTCAATGACAAGCCTCTTAGTAAAAGTGAGGCAGAGGGAGATTTAACAGAAGGAAGAGGATGAGGCCATGTGACTGGAGAGGCATTGATTGGAGTCATACAGCCACAAGTCCGGGAATGCTAGCAGCCACAGTTAGAAGCACCAACAGAACTGTGAGCACATAAATTTCTGTTGTTTTAAGCCACCCTAAGCTAGGGATCCATAGAAATGTTGTTCAAGCCTCAAAATGTGGTAGTATTTACTCTCAGGTTTCTTTAATGATCAAATGCACTACCTCTCCTCCAAAGACCACACATGCTGATCTGGGATAAATTCTAGTTAAGGGTCGCCATGTTGCTCCTGAAACCACCTTGCCTCTATGAGATTCAGGCTCACTTTCCTAGACATGTTACCGCACTACAATGACACCATGAGTTCTCTTTCAGGGTTCTCCTCTGTCCCTCCTTGAAGGTGGACATCTTTCTGGACCACTCAGGTCCATCCCAAACGTTTGTGTCTCTAAACGGACATAGCAGTGGACAGGATCAAGTTCTTTCCCCAGCACACCAACGTGATTTGTGTTGGAGATTTCCTGCCTAGAACCACTTGCCAAAAATATTACAGTGCAGAAGCCTGAGCAGCTGAAACAACTTTATACTTACCTTATAACTAGCATGTCTGGCAACTTGTTAGAAATGCAAATGGTGGGGCCCCTCCCTAGAACTAGGACGTCAAAACTCTAGTATTAGAGGCCCAGTGAACTGTGTTTCAACAAGCCCTCCAGTGACTTTCTGATGATATCCTGGCTTAGGTAGCTATTGATAACATTTTCATAATAAATGTACATTGAGATGACAACTTCTGTGGCGTTTATAAAGTAAACAAAAACAACAGAAAACATTTCTTCTTGGCTGAGCATAATTGCAAGCAGAAACAAGAAGTCCCAGAAAGAAAAGGCAAATAAAGTAAATTGCAATGATTAAGATCATGTATGATTCATTACCTACTTTACAGATTTGGCCAGAATTAATCTTTATGTTTTAAGTAGACATTGAGACATTGAGACATTGAGAAAAGCCTAGCTGGGTATCTGTTCCTATAACCCTCCTCCTTAACACATTGTTCTTAAACTTTCTGTTTCAAAATCCAAGAAAAATAGTTACTTTTAGAATGGCCAAAACATATGTATCAGTACGCTCACTAGCACTTAGAAAGTCCTGCTTTAGATATCAATTGAACCATTCACTGGTCTAATAATCTCAGGCAAGTTTCTTACAACGTCCCAGTTCTTGGAAATATTAAAATGGCTTAATGATATCTACCTTATTGGGTTTCTGATTCTGTAGTAAAATCATGAATACAAAGAATAAGAGAATATGTGGCATATAATAAGCACTCAGTTATTAATAGGTACTAGTTACTTTAAACATCAAAACAGCCCCTTCTCTCTCCCCTGCCCCCCACATGGTCTGTATCTCCTGGCAATTGTCATGTCTCCCATTTTCTCTTTTATTATTGCCAAACACAAAGAAATAAATATATGAGATGGCTGGGGAGACTTGGCAGTCTTTTCATATTTACTTGGTGTGTTAGATGCAAATCCAATTTGCGGTTATCTCACTAAGAATATGATTTGTTATCTGCATGAGTCTGTGCCAGTAGATCGGGCTGGCTTAAGGTGTTTCTATTACAACTGTGTGTATTACAGATGATTTTCTTAATTTGCCCTTGCTTTGGATCTCAGTTTTGTTCCTACATTTGTTTGTCCTTGCTGTTGTGGTTGTGATTGTCCTTGTGATTGTGGTTGTGATAAAGAAGTAACTGGAAAATATATAAACACATATATACATTAAAGTAGTTCAATAAAAAAGTGGAAGCTAGCCCTTCCTCATTGATAACATAATGAGAGAAAGTAGGTTTACAGTATGGTATAAGTAGGCTGATTTCCTTGGTAGACTGGTTGATTGAGATATTTTAGTGAATCAAATTAATGTAACGAAAGTGATACACTAAGTGGGAGAGTTAAGATTTGAATCCAGTCGACTTCACTAAAAAGTCCTTGAATATATCTATGTCATGAAATAGAGATGAGATGAGATATCTTGGTCACTTGGAGATCTTTGAAAAATGCAGTAAACTCATCCTCCCGACGCCTTACCTTTGCGTGAAAAATGAATGAGCATTGGGTACAGAATTTTGGCTATGTTAACCATAATTATGGAGAGTGGACAAAATACGCAAACTTGACTTACACCATTTTATTAGCAGCATGTTAATCTAGTTTGAACCCTTCATGGCCAGGATTCTGAAAAAGGGAGATTACTCAATATTTTCTCCAGTGGCTGAAATTACTCCCTATTTGCTCCAGAATGAAAAATCAAGTCTAAGTCCACTCATTTAGCTTTCTGGCCCTTTACAATATTTCCCTCATCCATTCATTTGCTAAATATTTTCTAAGTGCCTACTATGTAGCAGACACTAGTCTCATCATTAGGAGTACAGCAGTATTAAAAAAAAAAAAAACTGCACACACACACACACACACACACACAAGCCGATTCCTTTCACGATATTATTTTCTAGTCATCTTCCTTTCTCCGTAGAGGGCCAGCTCCTTGAGGACAGTAACATATTCTCATGCTTCTTTGTGTCCATCTACAGCTTTTACCGTGGTGTTCCATACAGAGTATACCTCAGTAGTTTTGGAATGAATAGTTCCCACAGACGTGTTAATTCTTGAGGCTAGAGAGAGCCTCAGAGTCTTTGTCCCAGTATGTCATTGTACAAGGGTTCCATTATCAAGAACTTCTTAGCATTTCCTAAACAATTTCATCCCCTAACTATTTTCTTTTGGATAACACTCGTTAATACCATTAATTCTTTTGTACATATTTTATTAAATATTGATACAAAAGCATTTGCTTACATTTAATTCTAAGACAAATACAAATACAGCTAATAAAGTTTCAAAAATAACACCTTATCAAATTCCTTGATACATTTGAAATCTGTATGGGTATAGTAATGTGTTATTTGATGACAAAATAGATGGGAGATTGATGAAACATCATCCGTTTCTTGCTCACATTGCTAATTAATATTGCACTTGACTTGAAACCATGCAAGGAGGTAGTCCCAGCATAACCTCACAGCTCCAACTTCCTGTCATTTGTTCCTTAGCTCAACAGTTTGATCAGCTCCCTCTTGACTATTCTCTTTTATGTAGGAAGAACTCAGTCTTCTCTTTATGGACCCGGGTTATGTGACATTTCACCACTTCCCCAATGCAAACTTCAACTTATAATGGATCAAGTGCTTATAAAGCAAAGCAGATTTAACACTTCTCAGATTACAAATGCAGGACTATAAATGTAAAACAGCCCAGTATGTAGAAAGTTTATGTCATAATTAGGAATGGAGAGCTAAGCCTTTATAAACCTATTCTCAATTATCTACAATTCCTTCAAAGCAGAAATCTGGAGCCAGACTAGGCAGAGCATTTTTCTAGCCAAATGATTATCAATATACACCTGCACTGTTAAAAGATGGCATCCCTAAATAGCCCATTTTCTTCTCCCTCTCCATTTGGTACACCAGATGTTTTGGCTTTTTATTTGTGGAAGAATGCATTGAGTTCCCATATGTCCTTTTAAAAAAAATCATAGCTTTTAAAAATAAAGCTCTCTTCCTAAATGGCAGTAGGCCATAGATAAAGACCAACATGTGTTGTAACTCAGAATGTCTGTTGCTGTGGTTACATCTTTTGTGATTTATTTTTAAAGTATTTAATAGACACATGCGTGATTTTCTCTTTAACTCTAAAGGAAAGGTGGGTTAGTGCTGTTCTTTTAATTTTGTTAGCAATGGAGTCCTTGTGGAAGTCGAATAACTTGACTTTGGTCAATCAACTCGTCAATGACAAAGCCGAAATTGGAATCGTAAACTCTCTTGTGTCTACGACATCCATTTCATTCCACTTCAAGCGATATAGGTCTTGACTCACTAGACTTTCCATTTCCTACCCTCAGGAGTCTGATAAGTCCAAATGTACAATTACTTTCAGCATGCCTGCTTCACTCAGTGATCTAGTCTCCTCTCTTTTTTTAAACTGAAGAATCTCTTGTATGAGAAGATGTTGTTCCTGTTGCAACAGGTCCTCATCATATAAGCTTAGAAAATCTACCTGGAGAAACATCTTTTTTTCACCTAAACTTTGACTGTATTTCATCTGCATCTTCCTTGGAGTTTTTACCTCAGATTAGAACTACTATCTTATAACTCTCCCCTTATGTACTAAATTTGCTAATAACACAATTCAAATATCATCAAGCATTTTGACTCTTCCCAAAGTTAATGTTGTGCTTTACATGTAGTTAAAGTTTAATATTTAATTGTTCCAAAGCAAAGATGTCCACTGTCCCCATGCTACCATTTAAAAGAATAATATTTAGAGGTGCCTGGGTGGCTCAGTCAGTTGGGTGTCTGACTCTTGGTCTCGGCTCAGGTTGTGATTTCATAGTTCGTGATTTCGAGTCCTGCATCAGACTCTGTGCTGACAGTGCAGAGCCTGCTTGAGATTCTGTCTCTTCCTCTCTCTGTCCCTCCCCTGTTGTGCTCTCTCTCTCAAAATAACTAAATAAATAAATAATTTAAAAAATAATTTTTGAAAATACTAGCTAATGTTGTTAGATAAGAGAAAGAAGTGACATATATAAATGTAAAGGTAGAGGCAAAACTATTATTATTATTATTCAGATTATGTTATTAAATTCAGATTATGTTATGCAGAAAAGAGGCAATTGAGAAACTGAAAGAAATGAATCTAGGAAAATTAATAAATATTTGAAAAACCAATAGCCTTCCTATAATAAACCCAGCAGTTAAAAAATATAATGGGTAAAAATACAGCTATAAAATATGAGCAAATATCACATATTATCACAATATTAATTGTTATAATAATACAAAATATTTGTGAGAACATGGATGAAACTGGAGGGCATTATGCTAAGTGAAACAAACAAGGAAGAGACGGAAAAGTATTGTATGATTTCATTTACGTGTGGAATCTAAAATGTTAAACTTACAGAAATAGAGTTGAATGGTGGCTGCCAAGGGTTGGAGAGTAGGGGCAATAGGAAGTTGTTGGTTATAGGGTAAAAACTTCGCAATTACAAGATGCATTCATTTTGGGGATCTAATGTACAGTATGGTGACTCTAGTTAATAATAGTGTATTTGTAACAAATTTGAAATTTGTTAGAGTAGATATTGCGTGTTCTCACCAGGAAAAAAAAAAAAAAGTAGCTTTGTGAAGTGATGAGTCTGTTAATTAACTTGACTGTGGTAATCATATCACAATGGATACATATATATCAACTCATCAAGTTGTACACGTCAGATATATACAATTTTATTTGTCAGTTATAGCTCAATAAAGCTGAAAGAAAAGAAATACAGTGAAAGAAAATATTCAGTTTATACTAGTAGCAAAAATATAAAGTGCCTTGATACAAATTCAACAAAAATGTAAAATTCCTCAATGGAGAAATGTTATAATTTTTCTGAAAACATTTAAAACTTTTAATGAATAACCTATCAGTTTCATCTTATGGAGTAAGACTAAATTATGGCACAATTGATCTTCCATAATTTAATCTACACAGGTAATAAAAGTAAATAAAAATAACAAAATAACTATTTTGACACTACTTCAGCTATTTTAGAAAGTGTTAAAAATTAAGCATAGAAAATGTCCAGGGAACTTCTGGAGAAAAAATATATAACAATTACAGAAATTATGAATACTTAGTAAGGAATAGATCAATGGAACATAATGAGCTATTATAATGGACCCCAATAAGTGTAGCAGTTTATGGTAGAAATTATATTTGTATCATTGGGGAAAAGATGTGTGGTATTACATGCACTGGATGGTGACCTTTAAGGAAATACATATCACTTTTTCATCATTCACTCAAGGTAGATTAATGATTTAAACATAACAATAGGGAAGCCTGGGTGGCTCAGATGGGTAACTGACCCTTGATTTTGGCTCAGGTCATGATCTCATAGTTCAGTTTGTGAGATCAAGCCTCATGTGGGGTTCATTGCTGACAGTGCAGAGCCTGCTTGAGATTCTCTCTTTCCCTCTCCCTCTGCCCCTCCCTGCTGGCTTTCTCTCTCTTTCTCTCAAATAAATAAACTTAAAAAAAAAATCTCCTCTTATGGTATAATTGATCAAGCATTTTTATTAAAAAATCATTTTTTATTAATAGGGGAATGATTGTCCCTTCTTGTACTTTTGTATTTAGAATAAATGTTCACTACTCTGACATTCACATTCTTCCACTATCCATTATTTGTTATCAGCGCACACGCGCGTGTGTGTGTGTGTGTGTGTGAGCACATGCATGCAGGGAGAGAAAAACTAAGATACTATGTGTGTAATCTTGCTTATTTATAATGTTTTCTCGGGGCACCTGGGTGACTTAGTCAGTTGAGCGTTCCACTTCTGTTCAGGTCATGATCTTGCAGTTCATGTGTTCAAGTCCTGCGCTGGGGTCTATGTTCACAGCTCAGAGCCTGGAGCCTGCTTCAGATTCTGCGTCTCCCTCTTTCTCTGCCCCTCCCCTGCTCATGCTCTCTCCCTTTCTCTCTCTGTCTCTCAGAGGGGCATATATTATGCATATATCTCTCTCCGTCTCTCAGAGGGGCATATATTTAAGTAACTGTTAAATATACATACATATATATATAATATTTTCTCTAATCACAGTCTTGCTGTGATTAGAAATTTGCTGATTTTTGTCACCATAAATTCCACCATTTATTCTAAACTTTAAAAAAATGGCTCTCCCTTGCCTTTGAAGTTTTTAAAGTGACAATGTTCAACTATAATTATGTAATGTTACAGTGTGCTATATCATCTTGTGCTATGTGATAACAGTATGGGATTAACTGATAAATTGAATTAGTTTGAAATTTCCTAATCCAAGGTTACCTGATTAATCTTTTCAGACTTTCACTCTGATCGTTTAATTTTTTTTAATTTTTATTTATTTTTGAGAGAGAGAGAGAGAGACACACACACAAAGTGCGAGTGGGGGAGGGTCAGAGAGGGAGAGAGAGAGAGAGAGAGAGAGAGAGACAGAATCCGAAGCAGGCTCCAGGCTCTGAGGTGTCAGCACAGAGCCGGATGTGGGGCTCGAACTCAAGAACCATGAAATCATGACCTGAGCCGAAGTTGGACACTTAACCGACTGAGCACCCCTCATTCTGCTCATAGGCTCACTCTAAGAACGGGAATCTCATGCAATCCTAAGCAGACCTCTAAGACATGCTCAGTGTAAGGCAATTCAAGATGGCAGTGTTGCAAGATCGTGAAATCACGTCCTCCCAGGGACACAATGAATCTATAACTACATATGAAATAACTCCCTCTGAAAAAGACCTAAACACTGGCTGAGCAGCTACTCTATAACAAAGGATGAAAAGGCTATATCAAGATGGATAGGAGAGGCAAAGAGGCAGTCTTGCCCAAAACACCACTCCTGGCATGGTGACTCACAGACAAGTGGAATCTCACAAAGTAGGAGCAAGAGGAGCAAAGATTGCCCCACATCAGGCACCTCAACCACTGGGAACTACACCAGAGAGATGAGCCCCCAACATGTCTGCCTTTGAAAACCAATGAAGCTTACATCCAGGAGAATCATAGAGTGGTAGGGAGCAGAGATTCCACTCTTAAATGGCGTGCACACAGATTTACTTACCCTCGGCCTTAGTGCAAAAGCAGCAGTTTGAAAAGCACACAGACCACCTGTGAAGGAGACTCATTTGCCAGTCATAAAGCATCTGCCAGAGAGACAGGTGCCCGTAAGGGCTCTCTCTGAGCATGAAAACTCTAGTGGATGTTGTTTTTACCTTCTCCCTCTACCTTATTAGCACTGAAACTGGTAGGTACTACTTTCACACTCTCCCTCTCTCTCACCTGCCAGTGTTGGTGGGTGCACACCATCCCCATACAACACTGACAGCATTGCTTGCCCTGTCCCATTTCCTGTGGCTCCACCAAAGTTGGCAGGCATGTGCAGCCCAAACAGGGGATGCCCCTTGAATGCCTGGCCCGGAGGCCAGGAATGATTGCATTCTGGGCCTCAAAAGTCTGAAACAATTGGAGAAATAGTTCTTGGCAGGCTACTACCACCAGGGTGCTGCACAGAGAGAACAAAAGATACCCCTGTCTTTCCACGAAAGAGGCCTATATTTGTACTGAAGCACCCACCATCAGAACATGCAAATACATAAAGGAAATATTATCAGATCTAAAGAGAGAAATTGACAGCAATACAAAAATAGTAGAAAACTTTAGTACCCCACTTACATCAATGAGTAGATAATAAAGACAGAAAATCAATGAGGAAACATCACCCTTAAATGAAACATTAGTCCAGATAAACTTAACAGATGTGTATAGAATATTTCATCCAAAAACATCAGAGTGCATGGAACATTCTGAATCATAGACTATATGTTAGACCACAAAACAAGTCTCAATACATTCAAGAAGATTCAAATCATAACAAGCATCTTTTCTGACCACAATGGTATGGAACTGGTAATCAGTTACAAGAACATAAATGGGAAAAACACAAACGTGTAAAGACTGAACAGTAGCAACCAAAGGGTCAACAAAGAAATAAAAGGAGAAAATAAAAAATACTTTAAGACAAATAAAAATGGGAATACTACACATCAAAACCTCTAGATGCAGCAAAAGCTATTCTAAAAGAGAGAAGTTTATAGCAATTCAGACCTACCTCAAGAAACAAGAGAAATCTTTAGTAAACAACTTGGCTTTGCACCTAAAAGAACTATAAAAAGAGATACAAATGAAATCCAATATTAGTAGAAGGGAATAAATAATAGCCATCAGGTGAACATAAATGAAAGAGACAAAAAGACAATTGAAAAGATGAATGAAACTAAGTGCTGGTTCTTTGAAAAGATAAACAAAATTGACAAACCTTCAGCTAGACTCACTAAGAAAAATTTGAGAGGGCTCAAAGAAGATCAGAAATTGAAGAGAGGAAGTTACAATTGATAAAATAGAAATACAAAGGAATATAGACACTATTATGAATAATTATATGTCATCAAATTGGACAACCTAGAAGAAAGAGATAAATTCTTAAAAATATATGATCTTCCAAAACTGAATCATGAAGAAATAGAAAATCTAAACAGACTGATTACTAGTAAGTAGATTGACTCAGTAATCAAAAAACCCTCAAGAAACAAAATCCCTTGGCCAGATGACTTCACTGGTGAAATCTAACAAACATTCAAAGAAGATTTAATGCACATATTTCTCAGATGCTTCAAAAAAACTGAAGAGCTAAGAATGCTCCAAAGTCATTTTATAAGGTTGTAATTACTCTTATACCAAAACCAGACAAGGACACCACACAAGAAAAGAAAATTCCAGATCCAATTCCCTGATGAACATAGATAAAAAAATCCATAACAAAATAAAAGCCAACTGACTCAACAATAAATTTAAAAAAAATTATACACTATGAAAGATATAAATAATATAATCATTACAATAGATTCAGAAAAGCATTTGATAAAATACAACATCCATATATGATAAAAACTCTTAACAAATTCGGCATAGACAAAATATACCTCATGAATAACAAGCCTAGCTATAATCATACTGAACTGAAAAAAGCTGAAAGCTTTTCTTTTAAATTCAGGAACAAAACAAGAATGCCCATTCTCATCATTTCTATTCAACATAGTATTGGAAGTCCTAGCCAGAGCAATTAGGGAGATAAAAGAAACGAAAGCCATCCAAACCGGAAAAGAATAAGTAAAGCTGTCACTATTAGCAAACGACATGTTTTTTAAAGCATTTTTTTAATTTAAATTCAAGTTAGTTAACATACAATGTAGTCTTGGCTTCAGGAGTAGAACCTAGTGATTCATCTCTTACATATGACACCCAGTGCTAATCCCAAAAAGTTCCCTCCTTAATACCCATCACCCCTTTAACCCATCCCCCCAACTTCCTCCCCTCCAGCAATCCTCTGTTGTTCTCTGTATTTAAGAGTCTTTTATGGTTTGTCTCCCTCTCTGTTTTTATCTTACTTTTCCTTCCCTTCCCCTATGTTCATCTGTTGTTTCTCAAATTCCACATATGAGTGAAATCATATATCTGCCTTTCTCTGTCTTATTTCACTTAGCATAATGCCTTCCAGTTCCATCCGTGTTGTTGCAAATGGCAAGATTCCATTCTTTTTTATCACTGAGTAGTATTCCAGTGTGTGTGTACCACATTTTCTTTATCCATTCATCCTTTAATGGACATTTGTGCTCTTTCCATAATTTTACTGTTGTTGATAGTGCTGTTATAAACATTGGGTTACATGTGCCCCTTCAAATCTGCATTTTTGTATCTTTTGGATAAATACCTAATAGTGCAATTGCTGGGTCATAGGGTACTTCATTTTAATTTTTTGAGGAACCTCCAAAAATGGAATGCACCAGTTTGTATTCCTACCAACAGTGTAAAAGGGTTCCACTTTGTCCGCATCCTCACCATCTGTTGCTTCCTAAAGTGTTAATATTAGCCATTCTGACAGGTGTGAGGTGTATCTCATGGTGGTTTTAATTTGTATTCCCTGATGATGAGTGATGTTGAGCTTTTTTTCATGTGTCTGTTAGCCATCTGGATGTCTTCTTTAGAAAAATATCTATTTATGTCTTTTACCCATTTCTTCACTGGATTATTTCTTTCCTGGGTGTTGAGTTTGATAAGTTCTTTATAGAGTTTAGATATCAACCAAAATGGCAAATGATATGATTTTGTATATTGGATACCTTAATGGTGCCATCAAAAGCCTGTTAGAACTAGTAAGTAACAATCCAACTTAATTGCACCCAACACAGTAACATACCTAGGAATAAATTTAACCCAGGAGGTAAAAGTCCTATACAATGAAAGCTATAAGACATTGACAAAGAAATTGAAGAAGACACAAATAAATGGAAATTTATCTCATACTCATGAATTAAAAGACTTAATATTGTTAAAATGTCCATATTACCAATGAAATCTACCCATTCAGTGCAGTCCCTATCAAAATTCCAATGATGTTTTTTTTATACAGCTAAAAAAACAATCCTAAGATTTGTATGGAAACATGAAAGATCCTGAACATCCACAACAATCTTGCAAAAGAAGGACAATGCTAGAGGTATCATGCTTTCTGTTTTCAAAGTATATTACAAATCTTGGTAATCAAGACACTATAGTAATGGCATAAAATCAGACACATACATCAATGAAACAGAATAGAGTGCCTGGAAGTAAATTCATGCATACATGGTCAATTAATTTACTACAAATGAGGCAAGGATATAAAACGGGATATACTCTTTTCCATAAGTGGTGCTGAGACAATTACACAGCCACCTGCAAAAGAATGAAAATGGACCACTATGAAATGGACCATTATGGATTCATAATGAATTAATGTCTTGAATGTAAGACAAGTAAACATAAACCCCCCAGAAGACAACATAAGTAGTAAGTTCCTTGACATAGGTCTTGGTGATATTTTTTTAGATCTGACTCCAAAGGCAATGGCAACAAAAGCAAAAATAAACAAATAGGACTACATCAAACTAAAAGCTTCTGCATGGTGAAGGAAATGATCAAACAAATTAAAAAGTGACCTCCTGAATGAGAAAAGATATTTGCAAATTATATATCTGATGGGGGTTAATATAGAAAATATATTTAAAAACTCATATAACAATAAAAAATCCAATTAAAAATGGGAAGATAATTTGAATAGACATTTTTCCAAGAAGACATCCAGATGGCCAACAGACACATGAAAACATGTTCAACATCAGTAGTCATCAGAGAAATGCAAATCAAAACCACAGTAAAGTATCACCTCACACCTGTCAGAATAGTTAATATCAAAAATATAAAAAATAACAAGAGTTGAGGAGGATGTGGAGAAAAGGGATCCTCGTGCACTATTGGTAGGAATGTAAATTGGTGCAGCCACTATGGAAAACAGTATGGAGGTTCCTCAAAATATTAAAGTGCAACTACTATATGATTCAGAAATTCCACTCTGGGTATTTATGAAAAAAAAAAACACGCAAAAAAGCTAATTTGAAAAGATATATGCACCCCTATGTTCACTGAAATATTATTTATAATAGCCAAGATATGAAAACAACCTATGTATCCATTAGTGGATGAATAAGTAAAGATGATGTGGCCTATCTTCTGCCTATCTATCTATCTATCTATCTATCTATCTATCATCTATCTATCCATCAACTTATTCAATGGAATATTACTCAGCCATAAAAAAGAATGCAATCCTGGCATTTGCAACAACATGTATGGACCTATGCTAATTGAAATAAGTCAGACAGAGGAAAAAAAAAACAAATACTGTATGATTTCACTACATGTGAAATCTAAAAAAAAACAAAAAACAAAAAACAAAATGAACAAAACTTACTGATACAGAGAACAGAAGGTTGGTTCTCAGAGGAGGAGTGTGTTGGGGGTGGGCAAAATGGGTAAAGGAGATGATGAGGTGCAAATTTCCAGTTATAAAGTAAATAAATCATGGGGAGTTTATGAAGAGTCTAGTGACTATAGTCAATAATATACTGCAAATTCTAAAGTTACCAAGAAAGTAGGTCTTAAAAGTTTCCATCACAAGAAAAAAAAAATACTTTTAACTTTTTATGGTGACAGATGGTAACTAGACTTGTTGGGGTGATCATTTCACAGTGTATACAAATGTCAAATCATTATGTTGTACACCTGAAACTAATATAAAGTTATATGTCAATTATACTTCAATAAAGAAAATAAACAAGTAAATAAATTTAAAAAAATAGAATCTCAACACTGTGGAGGTAAGCTTGCCACTGGCATATCTCCTGTACTCCCTGGGTGAATAATTACCAACCTCCTTTTTGACTGGAATTATAAAAATCTCCTTCTATTATTTTAACCCTACAAGGTGCCAGGTTCCAGAATTGTGTGAGGTAGAAACAAAATTTTTCACGGGTATAATGGAAAGACTCTACCCAAGCAGGTGGGGCAGGAAAGGATGGAGAGAAAATGCCATTAGAGCGGAGAGCTCAGAGACAATGGGGAGAGCAAGATGATACTTTGTGTAAATGTGAAGCGTGTGCCATGGCTCTCAGGCGGGAAGGTACATGGGCTCTGGAAGAGTTGAAAGAAGCTGTTAAGGCTGAACTCTAAAGTGTAAGGAGTTCAGGTTGAGATTGAAGAGACAGGTGGGGGCTTTAGGGACTCTATAAGCTTTGTAGCCCATATTAAGGAGGTTGGTCTTTGCCATTAGAGCAATAGGAAACCATCAAACACGTTTACTTGGGGTAGTAAGAAGATCTAATTTTTATTCTATGTACTGAATCATTGGGGGAGTGTCAGCTGAGGAAAAACAAGTAATTAGAAGGCTATTCCATGAGCCCTGGTAAGACGGATAGTCCTTTTAACTGGATAGACTAAAGGATAAATGTGGAAAAAAGAGATGACCCCAAGAGGTACTTAAGAAGTTATAATTAGCAGTATTTGGCGATGGTAGATAAGTGGGGGAGGGAAATAAAGTATAAAAATGGCTCCTGGGTTTCTGGTTTGTGGAATTAGGGTGATGGTGGTGTTATTAGTTGAGATCACAAATATCTAGGAAAAGATCATAAATTGGGTATTCTACATTGTTATGAGATGAATTATGTTTCCCTAAATTCATGGAATGAAGCCCTAACCCCTGGCACCTCAGAATGTGACTGTATTTGAAGACATGGCCCTTCAAAGGGTAAATGTGGATAAATGAGGTTATATGGAGGGCCCTGATTCAATATGACTGGTGTTCTTACCAAAGGAGGAAACGAGGAATCAGACTACACAGGGGAGGATCATGTGATATGGTGAGAAGGCTGCCACCTAGAAGTCAAGAAGAGAGACCTCAGAAGAAACCATTCCTGCCAACTTCTAGACACTGGTATTGTGAGAAAATAAATTTCTGTTATTCAAGCAACAAACAAAACAAAGTCATGTTTAATGTGAAATGTATACATTTAGATCCTCATCCATAAATGGATTTTTTAAAGATGAAGTTTATTATCAAATCGGTTCCCATACAACACCCAGTGCACATCCCAACAGGTGCCCTCCTCAATACCCATCACCCACCCACTCCACCCTCCCACCCCCCATCAACCCTCAGTTTGTTCTCAGTTTTTAAGAGTCTCTTATGTTTTGGCTCCCTCCCTCTTTAACCTCTTGTTTTTTTTTTTTTCCTTCCCCTCCCCCATGGTCTTCTGTTGAGTTTCTCAGGATCCACATAAAAGTGAAAACATACGGTATCTGTCCTTCTCTCTATGAGTTATTTCACTTAGCATAACACTCTCCAGTTCCATCCACGTTGCTACAAAAGGCCATCATAAATGGATTTTTAGTAAGCCCAAGTTCTTCAAGGTTGCTTATGAATTTTTCCATTGTAAATAAAATCAATAGCTTTTTCAATGACTAAATTCATTTTTGTATTAAATAAAAGATTTGTCTTTGCTCTTAGATAGATTCTTTCTTAATTCATTGATTGCTCTGATTTTTACAATTATCACTGGCTTTTAAAAGGATTACAGTTCATGTTCACTAGGAAAAGATGTGCAATAAGACAGGAGTAGACTTAAAGAGCAAAGACTTTGGATTTACTCAAGTAATTCAAACATCATCATGCACTTAATTTGAATCCATTTTTAAGCATACTTTCATGATAAGAAAATCTGTTTACTATACTTTGCATATTGATAAGGACAATTTTCAGCTTGTATGAACAATTAGCATACTGTATTTTTAATTACCTTGAATTTCATTTAGCTATTCTTTGAAATATGTCCTTAAATATTATTTTTTCTGGCTCATACTTGACCCAAGTCAGGTTAAAAATGCTCCAATAAAAATTCTTCTGCATTAGATTGAACAGTGAATAAGAACATCTTTTTCATGATTACTCATTATCTTTAAAGCCTGCCATTAGTTGAATACTGCTTCCTATGTACTGAGGTTAAAGTACCATTTCATACCATGATGTGGTGTGGGAATCTCACAAGGTGGTCTTCTCAAGTTCTAATTCAACATGGAGACTTTTGTGCACCATCTGAGTAAGAACTATGCTATGTGCGTTACTTATTTTATTATTACAATCCTCCCAATAGCCATATGACTTTAGGAATTTTTACCCCATTTTACTGATGAGGAAACTGAGGCCCAGAGAAGTGTACCTGCTTCCCTAAGGTCACCTAGCTGATATGGGGTAGAACCAGAATTGGAACCTAAGTCTATCTCCTACTGAAATCTATATTTTGTTTGTTCTAGCACGTGAGTTGCTAAGAATTATAATCTCAACTGAATTGCATTTCCACAAGCATGTTACGTGAGGCATCATCTTGTTTTAGGGATGGATTAATACTTAGACTTCTTACAAACCCACCCATTTGATTAGTACAAGGCAAGTTGACGCTGACAGTCCTAACCAACGCAAGATATAAGACAGTGGCTCAATGAAAGCAACAAAATCCCTTTATTTCCACCTAGCTGCATTCAGATGAGCTGTGCCCTGACCTCCTCAGTTCATCTAACAGACTCTGTATCTACTCTCAACGGAGAGGCTGAAGTATCTTCAAGGTTGCTGTCATTTGGAATTTTAGGTCATTCGACACTGCACCCTTGCACATCAATTTAACAACCACCTTCTAGCTAGTACCCTGGCATACTGTATATTAATAGAATATTGATACAGCAAAAATACTGTTGTGGGATTCATCATTTGGTAAATCCTCTACCGTCTGCAGTTTTACAGAGCCATTTAATTAGCAATTTTACAACCTTCTCTCCTCTCATTAAATTAATTAATAATTAAGTTCAAATATAGGCATCTTTAATGTCATAATTATATTTCAGTTTTATGGTCACTGGAGTTTAGCTCATTAGGGGAGGCACTCATAAACCATAGTCCTGTTGAGTGACTGAAGCGCGTCTATGTCACCAGGCTGATTCCAGTCGGGCATTCTAATTTCGCTGTTTCTTTGGTAGCACTACCATTTTTACCGAAATTTCAGTCTTTGTCCACCCTGAGCGTAAGATCACAATCCCAATAACAACATCAACAAACGCAATGCAAAACGCAGATGACGTGTTCTAAGAGTCTCCTTGACTTTTATGATGTCTCCCTGGGATACTTTTATAACAGTAGTCCTCAAGTTCTCCCACCTGTACACTTGGCATTAAGCACTAAGTAACCACGTCAAAGACCCCTGAGTGATGTCCTCTCATTGGCTTTCTGATATGCTAAGTCAGTAATGGCATTCACACAATATGGTAGGCTGTACATTACAATGGACGGACTGGATTTATTTCAGTCATTATCACTGATTAAACCAGCTTAGTAGAAGAGGCAAAACAAAACTTGCTTTGAAATCGTTCTTATTTCATTCTGTTCGCCTTCACATAACCCAGGACAGTGCTAATTATTCCTTGATGGAGCTCATATTTCTAATGCCATTCATATGTAAATTCTAATTTAGTTCATATGGGAATGTTTGTGTTCCTTGTCTCATCTCAGGCAAGAACACAAACACAGAATTAAAACTGTTTGGAAATGAAAACTTGATGTTGCCTTTCTTGACCTGGCTTTGATTTGCTTTGCTTTGTTGTTCATGCAACAGACCTTAATCACTTTTGAAGGTTAAGATTTTTAAACTGTAGTTTAGGGGATAAAAACTATCTTTACACCTATAAAGAATTTGGGGATATTTTGAAGGTGCAAACTGCAGTCTCTCACGCTAACAAAAGTCTTACCATTTAAAGCTTTTCTCTGAAAGAAGATACGCTTAAGAATTTAAGAACTCTAAAGCCATAATCTGTATAAACTATATTATAGTTATTATATTCTATGTTATTGCTGGCAACAGGCTGTCATGAAGATAAAATAAGAATGGAATAGATCTCAAAATAAAGATTCTTTTTAAAAAAAAAATAGTGATGGGTTATTACGAGTCTGAATTGTCCACAGTATTGTTAACCGACATCTTTGAGGAACTGTTAACTGAGACATTCCATGATTTAAAAAACCGCACTAGGCCGAGCCAGTTATGTATGCCAAGTTAGGCATTGCCACAAGGTCAACTGCAGGTGGAAAAACTATAGGGTGTTGTATCTAAAATGCACAGTGAACTACGAGTGTAAGGTCGTGCACAGAGCAGTTGTGCCAGTGATAGTCACTTCTTAAAGGAACTGAGTGTAAAACAGAAAACAGAAAAGATTAGAAATGCAGAGAAGTAGAGAACATGGCTGCTGTGGAGCCCACGGCCACTTTACCTGCCCTCAAGGGACACTCGAGGCCAGAGACTTACAAGGACCCTTTACACTTTACCTGGCTGTAATCTCCCAAGTGTGTGTGTGTGTGTGTGTGTGTGTGTGCGCGCGTGTTCGTGTGTACTGTGTGTGTATACTGTGTGTGCACATGCACGTGTTCTCTGCTCACTCTATGGTGAGACTGAAATTTGTTCTCATCCCCAATAAATATTTATATGCTATATTTTAGAGAAAATCTTCAAGCTTAAGGATGTCTCCAGTATAATTAAAGAGAAACGGAAAATATTTAAGATGAGCAACCTGAAATGGGAAGGAAAAAGGTAAATCTCAACAGGACCCATCTTCCACTTCAACCATGACACCCTGGACACTTTTAAAGTGAAAGTGTTGATCCCTGTGTCCTGTCACCTCTCCTAATACTCATCCACTAGACATTGCTTTGAAACGTATCTCACTCCAACCAAAGGAAGTGGCAATGTCTCAGCTAAGCAAAAATTACAAACTGAAGAATGGACATAGACAATCATGACTTATTTGTATTTTGATATCTGATCATACTTGCACTGTAGTCAGAAAAGACCTTTTCATCCTCACGCAGACTGACTTTGTAATATCTAGGACATAATTACACTTGCATTCAATATGCACGCACGCATACACACACACATCATGCCAACATTAGAGCTGTCCGAAACTATTTTCAATAATTGATTTGCCGTTTAATTGAACAGCATGACTGACTAACATAGCTCATTACTTTACTCATTAGTTAATTATCGAAGAAAGTAGGACAAGTCAATAAAATGGAAGGCTGTAAATTCCAATACTAATTAGCACCATTTCCTTAGAGACATATTTAAGGGCAGATTGGCTACCTGAATGTCCTAGGACCTTGCAGATGAAGGAGAAGGGTAGATGCGCCATAAATCTAGATTACTGGAGAGGAAGACAAGTAGACCCTAGTAGACATGTGGACCTGTACTTCCCTACTGCTAACTCTACCATTTGAATGGCAATATCGAAACATGTAATTGGGTAGGAGATCATTATTAAGACATAGGAGGATCCTACACTTAGTACACTTTGAAAACAATTTGCAAGACAACTTGTATCACTTTTTTTCTTTTAAAATACTGCTTTCCACTTTGGTTTGCACATCCGGTGTGTGTGGACTTTATGAGAATAAGTGACATTTATGTGTAGGTTCCTTACAAATGGATTCCATGTTTAATAGAATTCTATCAGAGGGAAAAGTGCTTTTCAAAGCTAACAAATCATTCTTTTTGACTTAGGAGGAAAAAACATAGCCATTCATGCTTATTCAATCCACATTAACCCATGCAACCAACAGATGTTACTAGGTACTCATGATTCCCCAAGTTAAATGCATGCACGCATGCAATGCACATATGCATACGTGCACGGACACAAACATGCACCCACTTATATTTTATTTTTCTCATTACCCAGAACTGGGTTTAAGGGCTCCTTTTGTCAATGTTAGCTATATGCATGCAGAAAAACCTTCCATCTATTGGGACTCAATATTTTCTCATGTATACAGCGGGGACAATAAGACCTACATTTCAGAGTTGCCAAGAAGCTGAAAAGAAATAATAAATGATTTGTTCTAGCAGCGTCTGCCACAATGCCTCTGTGGTACTTCTTACGCTGTTCTTGATAAAATTCCTAGACAGCCTAGATGCAACTATCAGATGGTCTAGAAGAATGGCTGACCTAGTCCCAGTAACAAAGAATTCTGGCCATGAAACTATGGCTGGAATATGGGCCTTGTTAGAATTACTTCTGAAGGGTGTTGGTGATGTGTTTTGGATACACACAAGGAGCGCTCTGTTAGTGAGGCAACGCTATCCTTCACCTGGTTGATGGGCCGATCATCTATGTTACAGCATTTCTAGTAAGAGATGACCAGCTAATCTTGCATTTACCTTCATCACTTTTGCTTTCAGCCTCTCAAAACCTGCTTGTTTTGTTCAATGCTGTGGTGGGACCAGACCTAATGAAGTACACACTATCACACTGATTTTATATTTAGTTAAATTAAGCCATAAAGGAAGAAACATTGGCATTTGCACAGCCTGTGCAATTCTTCCCAAGTATGTTCACATACTCATGCTCCGAGTACATACAGCTATTGTAACTTATATGATAAATAATAAAATTTGGTAAAGATATTCAAAGATACGCAGTTACTTAAAGGCAAAGTGATGATTGAAATTTACCTTCCCTGATTTTCATTGTTCTTTTCATGATCGTAAACCTTATAGTCATAGAAGGTTGTATCTAGAAGGATGGCTAAGATTAATAAGTCAACAACTCTCCTGGTTCAGAAAAGAAAATGCAATCTGAGAAGCAAGTTTTGCAAACCTTGTGACTAGATGTTGATAGAATTTAGTCTAAATTTTGATCTCTTTATCTTATGTTCTAATGTCCCTTTCCTAGTCCCCAGCCTCCTCCCCTAGGGTTTTGTTTTAACGTCAATCTATTATTTTTTGCTCACTAGCCCTTCTGCAGCTCTATGGAAGGCTGGGACTCACTTTTAGCAGAGCAGGGCTGGATCCAAGAGAAGGAAGGAGAAAGCATTTGTCTTTTAAGTACACAGGTGCATGTTCCTAGAACTTGCTTCTGTGGATGTGTCACAGTTTACTTTGGGTAAACATGTGTGTTCATTAGGCTTTCTAGTTTGTGCAAGAATATATAATGAGTGAGAAGAGCTGAGAGAAAACTCTCAAGATTTAGCTGTATTTGTAAACTGTCCATGCTCTTCTCTAACTATGCCTGCACTCAATTTCTTTAAATATTTTTTAAAGTTTATTTATTATTGAGAGACAGAGCATGAGTATGGGAAGGGCAGAGAGAGGAGGAGACACAGAATCTGAAGCAGGCTCCAGGCTCGGAGCTGTCAGCTCAGAGCCCGACATGGGGCTTGAACTCACAAACCACAAGATCATGACCTTAGCTGAAGTCGGATGCTTAACCAACTGAGCCACCCAGGCGCCCCTAAAATTAAAGGCTTTTAATTAAAATGATTTCCTATACTCTATAAAGTAACTGATGTAAAATTTTAAAATAAATTAACCAATTTGAGTCATGAAATTATATTTGCCTGATTACTCCCATTGGATTAACTAAATTAAGCTTTTTAACCATTAAGTTATGGATTTAATATGATAAATGTATCACCCCAAATAGGGGAATTTTTAAAGAGAGAATCATTCAAATGCTTATCATAAATAGGTCCAGTGTTTGACTATATAGATATACTGTGCTTTACCTGAGAATATTCTATAGTAGAAATATTGGAAATTCGCTATGAAGATAGACATGAGGTATATAAAGAATTTTAGTAAATAGGGGTGCCTGGGTGGCTCAGTAGGTTAAGCGGCCGACTTCGGCTCAGGTCATGATCTCGCGGTCCGTGAGTTCGAGTCCCGCTTCGGGCTCTGTGCTGACCGCTCAGAGCCTGGAGCCTGTTTCAGATTCTGTGTCTCCCTCTTTCTCTGACCCTCCCCTGTTCATGCTCTGTCTCTCCCTGTCTCAAAAATAAATAAAACGTTAAAAAAAATTTAAAAAAAAAGAATTTTAGTAAATAAATGCCAAAGATATTCAAGCAATTTGTGTTAATTGTTTAGCTTTCCTATTGCATAACTTGGATTCTGTGAATTTTAACCTTATTTAAGAAAATTAAAAGTTGTTTTTTTTCCATAATGTTTTTAACTGCAAATTATAATTCTTATTATTTTGCATTATTTTTATAAAAATATGGACGCCTGCTCCATGAGCATAAATAATTGTATTTGAAATGTATTTTTGGCAACAAAATCTCTTATGAAAGTTATCATTCTGGTTGTTTTTTTTTTTCCTAAATCCTCTATCATCCAAGCATACCCCTTTATTCTCTTTGTGGGAAAATAAATAAATAAATAAATAAGATGAAAGGTCAAATATGACAAACCTATAGGCGTCATTGGAATTCATTTGTCTCCCCCCTTGATTGTTTTAACCGACAGATTTCTATCAATGGTGAGATCACAGGTATGATCACATTTCACTCTGATTTTTTTTTCATTTGTTTATTGTAGGGAAAATACATTCCGACCAGCAATATAACTGGGGTTCTAAATTGTCTACATTCTCATAAATACTTTTTTCCTTTCCTTTTTTTTTTAAACTATAACCATCCTAGTGTGTGTGAAGTGGTTATCTTACTGCGGTTCTGATTTGCATTTCCCTATTGACTAATGACATTAGACACCTTTTCATGGGTGTGTGGCCATGTATCACCTACTCTGGAGAAAGGTCGATTCAAGGCTATTGCCCACTTAGCTTTTTTTGGCTTTTTGTGGATGAGTTGCAGGAGTCCTTTATAGATTCTGAAGACGAAGGTATTGTCAAATATAGATTTGCAAACATTTTTCTGCCATTCCGTAGTTGTCTTGCTATTGCCTTAATAATGGTCGCTGGTTTTATAGTCAGATAGCTTGGCAAATTCATTTAGGTTATTTTGTCTCATTTTGCAAAGTAGCATTTTAATTTTTTTTTTTTTAATGTTTATTTATTTTTGACAGAGAGAGAGAGACAGAGCACAAGCGGGGGAGGGCAGAGAGAGAGGGAGACACAGAATCTGAAGCAGGCTCCAGGCTCCGAGCTGTCAGCACAGAGCCCGACGCGGGGCTCGAACTCACAGGCCGTGAGATCATGACCTGAGCCGAAGTCAGACGCTCAAATGACTGAGCCACCCAGGCGCCCCTACAAAGCAGCATTTTATATCATTAGCTTCTTTTTTGAAAAAATCCTTTATTTAGTTCAATCCATGTGCTTGTACCAAAAGCGTGTTTAATCAAATGTCTTTGTGCCAAAAGTGAGAATATGAAGATAAATAGGAACAAAAGTTCCTGCCCTCAAAGAACTTAGAATCTTCGAATGTCATCTCCACCTAAACAGAGAATTTGAAATACACAATAACAAACCAAGTAGTTTCTGTACTGCAGCTAATGTCTTCATAAAATGACCGAAATCTACAGTTATTAAATATGCAGGCACTAGATTTATGAAGGAGCAAGAGAGGGAAGTTGAAATAATTAAACCCCAGCTTTGCTGTGCAATAGCCCTTAGACTCACGACCAAAACTTGAGGTGCTCCGATTTCCTTATCTGTAAAATTGGGGTACTGATTCCTCTTCCTGGCTTGTGCAATTACTGTGTAAGATCACAGGAGGTAACAGATGGGAAAACATTTTGGGGATTTAAAGGTGCTATGCAAATGCAAGGTCTGTTATTATTATGTGTACATGTGCACCAATTAGCATCATAATTGTTGGTAATAATCATTAAGGGGCATCATTAGAAATATAGGCCTGTCTGTAGTCTTTGTGTTTGTGTAGAGAGCACACCTGCATTGGGGTACACTGGGATGGGCATTTCTCTTCTTTTCCAATCAAACTATGCATTTCTCGTGTAGGAAATGCTATTAATGTCCTGGTTTTCATTCTGCCCAGCCCTTTTTACCAGAGCAAGATCCTGGCATTTCCACTGTAGCCAGAGTAGAATGCGCAGACTGGAATTGTTCGGGCGAGTTTCAGTGGTCCTCTTTTAGAAACTGGGCCCTCAGGCCTCCGCAGCCTTTAATCAGCTGTAACTGGAGTGAAGCTGTCAGCCCCTGCTTGTTCTCTGTCAGCGTTAGTGCCATTTAGAGCATCCCTGATAAATGTACGGCACACATTTAACAGTCAACCTGTGAGAAAGAAAAAACAAACATCTCTCGAACACCGAGAGAAAGTTTCTTCCGCCATGTCGTGAAAAATCCACGGGCCGGTAAGTCCAGGGTTGACAAAACAGGAGTTGGTGATGTGTGAATAGATAAGATGAAAAACACAGTACTTTGGGTATAGGACCGGGTGTTAGAAAATATGCACAAATAAAGGAAAAAGAAAGAGAAGAAATGAAAAAGGAAAAATGATGATGGGCCAAGTTTGTGAAGAGAAAAGATAAAGTGTTTCTCTGGTTTTTCTCCTGGACTTGGAAGAAAATCTCAGGGTATGTTTTCCAGACGCTCCGGGACGTAGTAAGTGTGTGGTTTGAGAGACGAGAACTGATACGATCATTGGAAGTCCTGAAATTTGAACAAGTAACACTTCATTTTTCACTACCTGTGTGAAACCAAGAGAAATCCAGAAAGGTAAAAGGTGATTTCAGGACTCCGTTTTCTCATCTATACAATGAGGGTAAAATAATTCTGACCTCACAGAGTTTTTGTAAAGATGAAATAATTTTGAGCTTCATAAACTCTAAAGCATTCTACAAAGTTTGGTGAAGTTAATGTTATTTGCTAGTACCCTAAGAGGCTAACTATAAATCTACTAAGCAAAAATCATCTTTCTGAGAATCTGATATTAAACACAGGCCTAAATTGAGTCGCTTAAACATAATGTCCCATTCACACTTAGCTAAGTGTGAATTCATTCATAGTTAAGTTCAACTGGGCCTAATTTCTGGCATCGGATTTGGGCTTGGGTCTATAGTCAGTTGGTTGCTTCTTGGAATTAAAGAGGAACATTTTCAAACTTTTAAAGCAGATGCTTCCAAAGGGTGTTCAGGAAAATGCCAGTCACATGAAATGAAAAATTTTATTGTTGTGGAGTCGTTGAGTGCAACGGCCAGGCAAGAATTCTTGAAACACGGTATGGTGCAACCTAGTAAGTTTACTTAGGTAGCACGGGGATGGGACCTGGTACAGAAAGAGCTGCGCTTTTGCCATACGTAGCCGATGGTTATACGATTAGTGCTCAAGGAGGAAGAGACATACAGGAAGGATTGGACCATAAATATCTTCTTCCAATTTCTACGTGTAAAACTACTTTCACAAGATTTCTCTGGCGCTTATCATTCAGCTTGATATTAACTATCAGTGAGATGTACAGGCAGTCATGAGACCCTTTAAGAATGTAGCCACCAGCACGTATTTGATCCTTATCGGAACTATGCAGGCTATAGGACAGCCTTCCAGGCTAAAGGTGAACATTTTTCTGCTTCTGTTCCTCCTCACCACGGTCAAGAAAAAAATGTTTTTAAAAAGACGATGCATTGGCTTCCTAATGGAAATTTACAACACATCTGAGCCTATCAAAGTCACCAAGAAGTCCAGCAGTAAAGACACCAGCTTAATGTTCTAGAGTCACTCACCAGTTTGCACTATGTACTTAAAATTCCTGCTAACTTGCATTCTATAAGGAAGTAGTCAGTCAAATAGATCTCCATTCCAACCCTAGCTCGTTCACTTACTCTATGACTTGAACAAGTTGTTTTTACTGTTCTTTTTACCCAACTATGAATAACAAAAGTTATTTCAAAGGCATCTTTTCATGAGACGATACATGTAATTAGCACAAGTGTTGACCAAATGTCGACTACTGTCATTGGTACTAAGTCCCACCTTCCACTCACCGAACTTTGGACTACTGAGTCTTCAAATATTTTTGTTTCATTTTTGAAGGATGACATATGTCTTTTTGAAAGAGGTGTGTGACACACCCCTTTCCTTACTTTATGTATTAAAAAATGAAAATCTGGGTCCATGATTTCTGATAAAAATAGTTAGAAGATGGGAATGAAAGTAAAGGTGCAAATGTTTAACTTTAACCTTCCCCATGAATAGACATCAGTTATACATGGAAGGGGTATGTGTGCTTCTTACAAGTGATGTCTATCCATTTATTCACTGGATTATTTATTTATTGAAAAATAGGTATTAAAAACTTCATTATGTGCCATATTTCATGCTAAACAATCAATTCCTTATGAAAGAAGAGGAAAAAAGACAAACTTTACCTGCCCTCGGTGTCCAATGGTTTATTGAATAGTCTATGAAATGTAAATATGATCCTTTTTAAAATTCCACACATCTATGTAAGACCATTTGAAAATTCTACATGTGAATATTAAATATAAAGAAAATACTGGAAATAAATAGAAACATCATAGGGAAAAAACAAGATATAACAGGAAGACAATTAAAACTGGGCATGAGTTGGAGATAATCTAGGCATGAATCCTAATTTAACCACTTTTTAGTTCTATGATTCAAGCAATGGATTTAAATAGTTGAGGAGTCTTTTTTTTTTGTATGTAATTGTGTGAAAATTAAATGGTCAAAAAGACCTGGAAGAAACTTAAATGCATATCACCAAAAGAAAGAAGTCAATATAAAAAGGCTATCTTGTGTATGATTTCAACTATATGACGCTCTGGAAAAGTCAAAGCTATGAAGACAATAAAAAGATTAGCAGTTTTGGGGGGCTGGGAGGGAGGAGGGAGGAATAGGTGGAGTACAGGGGATTTTTAGGACACTGAAAATACTCTGTATGATACTCCAGTGATGAGTACGTGTCATTATATATTTGTCCAAACCCATAGAATGTACAACACCAAGAATGATTTCGTGCATTATGGACTTTGGTTGATTATGACATATTAATGTAGGTTCATCAATTGTTACAAATAGACCCCTTATGAGTGCCTGGGTGACTCAGTCGGTTAAACGTATGACTTCAGTTCAAGTCATGATCTTGCAGTTCATGATTTCAAACCCCACATCAGGCTCTGTGCTGTCAGCTCAGAGGTCCTTCATATTCTGTGTCTCCCTCTCTCTCTCTGCCCCTCCTACACTCACGCTCTGTCTCTGTCTCTCTCTCTCTCTCAAAAATAAGTAAGCATTAAAAAAAAATGGACCACTTAGTGAGGTAATGTTGATAAAGAGGAGGCTATATATGTGTGAGGATGAGGTTATACGGGAAATCTCTATAACTCCCCCTCAGTTTTGCGGTAAACCTAAAACTACTCCAAAAAAGTAAAGTTTTAATATGATAAATTAAAGGTTTATTTTAAAAAGGTACAAAGCTAAAAAAAATGTTCAGAATATTCACTGAACATTTAATAGACCTTGAGTGTCAAACAAACATTGAATATTTCAAATGTGTCAAGCACAGTACAAGGCACTGACGAATAAAACAAATGCATACTGTTAAAGACCTCACCAACAAGTAGAGGAAATAGACAAGCAAGCAAGTAATTAGCATATAATTATATTAACACTTATAATGCATAGATGTGGATACAAGTTATAGAGTGATGCTGAAGAAGATATAATATAATCTCATGGCAGAATCAAGAAAGATTTCACAGACATGGTATTGTTTAATTTCAGGATTTGAAGATGAACATGAGTTCACCAGACATATAAGACTGTGCAAAGAGCATTGCAAAACAGGCAAGTCCTGAGAAATTTCAAGAAAAAATATTGGAGCCAAATAAAGCACACTATAAAAATTGAATATTAATTCTTTAGACCAGGGGTAGCATATGTTTCATTTGGCAGTTAACTTCTGTTGATTTTAAGAGAAATCTCTTTTTCCCTCCCCTTCCTTCTCTCTCTCTCTCTCTCTCTCTATCTATATATATATATATAATATATACATATATATAAAATATAAAAAATGTTTTTGACCTCAAGGTCAACCTACTCTTTACTTTTTTTAGAACATTGAGCGTGTTTGAATAGAAATTACCATATTTAAGTGCATGTTTTAAAAAGTCAATGTTCAGTTTTTTGTTACTTCTCATATAAGACTTGAGAATTAAAAAAAAAGGAAAGGATTTCTGTTGTTGCTGCTATAAGAATTAAAAGGAGAATTAAGAAAAATGCTACCTGTTATTTCTCCCACCAACTACTAGAGAAAAGTACATGAATGGCAATTTGGAAGGTTGGGATCCTAGAGGAAAGGGCTCCTGAGCTTGGGGGAAGATATAGGATGCTTGAGCACTCTGGAATATAGAGATAGAAAACCACTGAGTCTATGGTCAGCAATGAAGGAATCTTGAAGGTCAGCTTTCAGTATTTGAATCCAATGCTGTTGGCTGTGTGAGAAAGCCACATCATCATCTATAATCATTTATTTCCCATTTATTGGCGTTAGATATTTCCTCATACCCCAACACTCTCATAATCTTTTAGAACCGCCTTGCTCAGATATCTTTCTTAATGGTCTAGGACACGTCTAAGCTTTCCTACTCACTTCCGCCATACCCCCTCCAAACAAAACAAGTAACGAAGTCAGTCCTTTTGGAGAGTTAGACATAGAATGGAATAAGAAACTCCAGCACTCTAGTTTGATTAGGGCTAGAAAATGGTGACACCCATTTGGATCATCATCAGGAATGATGAGCTGGAAATGAAAAGAGGACCGGGATCTGATCTTAGGGGGGAAAAACACCTATATCATTTAGTAATATCTGCAGTGGATTTAGAAAGGGGAGTGCTGGTATAGATGTTTCTATCTGTAAATGCTGCTTGGTTGACGACAGTGTCTGAAATTGCAATTTTAGGCCCATTTAGAATCTAGGGATTAGACATGAGTTATCTGTGTGACAGAATAAAAGGGAAACCTTTAGGGAGAGAGGTCACCGAATGCTGTACCTTTGCTTTTCATTAAAAAGATAGTTGTTTTTGAGATGATTGTATAGGGAGCCCGACGCGGGGCTGGAGCTCACAGACCGTGAGATCATGACCTGAGCCGAAGTCAGACGTTTAACTGACTGAGCCACCCAGGCACCCCTTGGATTCTTATTTTGAATCCTGAAACTGAGAGGCTAGAAGGCTAGAAGTGCTTCAATATTCACCAAATTCATAGGAGCAGGAATAGCAGAGTAGAGGCGTAATCTTGCAAAGTCACATCATTTACTAAACCACAGTATATGTTTTCTAAATTTCCTTTCTTCTTTGGCAGTAATGAAATGTTTAGAGCTTTTTTTTTAATAACGATTGCGTTAAACATTTCAGTTTTAGTTATTTTTCCCAGCTGTAAAAATATCTCCAACATTATTATTTTCTCTATTTGCGCCATTTAAACACGAACCCTGCGAGAAAATTAAGCTTTTGTTTCTTTGTTTCTTGTTTTTCAGAAAAAACATTTTCATCAGCTTTTCCATGCTTTTATGTCTTTAAAGTAAAATGCCAAAATTTTCAATAACTTTTTACAAGTTTAGCTTCTAAGTTAAATTTTTAAAGATACAGTTTATGGCAAGAAATGTTCCTTGGTACTGAAAGAAAAGAACATTTTAATATTTCCCAATATGCATTTAAAAACTCTTATTTTCTATCAGTGTTAGGCTATTAAGAACATAAGATAAGACACTATCTTATTTAAAAAGAGTTGTTTCTAGATAACAAATTTGTGAGAATTCAGAAAAAATAATTTTGACTAATAATTCATGAATAACAAAGTGGTGTATTAAACTAAAAAGATAAATTTGGACACACCTTTACTTGAAAAAATAAGAAAGACACACTTGTTTGTCTTTTTTATATTATCTGGTTATTAAATTAGAATATATCTGTTTGGAGGAGATAATCACATATATGAAAATTTTAATTTATGATGTCTCACTATATAAATACATTATCACTAACATTAAAGGATAATTTCAAAAAAGTTTTTAAACCCATGGTTTTTGTACCTGGCCCAGTGAGAATCTATTGGCACAGAATTATAGGTAACATCACACCTATGACCACAATAAACACAGCTATGAACATGAGAATTTTTTGTAATTGAGGGTAGAGATTAATAGAATGGTCTTTTCTTATTAAGTAAACGTTTTACTGAAGTGAAACATATTATTGGGGAAAAGAAGATTGAGCCAATATCCCATTAGAAGAAGAAGAAGAAGAAGAAGAAGAAGAAGAAGAAGAAAGAAGAAAGAAGAAGAAAAGAAGGAGAAGGAGAAGAAGGAGAAGGAGAATCAGAAGAAAGGAGAAGGAGGAGAAGGAGAGGCAAAGAAATAAAAATGAGAGAAAGTCCACCCTAAGTGTAAAAATACTAAAAGTATCTTGGTAATTCAAGGCACTGGTTACAGAAATTGTGCTTAAAAGTACAGAATTTGAGGTGATAGAACAGAAAGGCATTATTTCTGAAGAAAACAGGCTAAAAAGAACAAGTGCAGAATGAGTAGGAAGGTGGAAAAGAAGATGAAATTTAGAAATCTGTAAGTCGTAAGAGACCCAATGGCAATCAAATGACATGTAATCCTCTCTCCACAATATCATCTCAAAAGAAAACCATTAACAAAATTTGAATTTGCTCCTGATAGGTGAGGATGCTTTTGAAATACACATTGTAGGGGCACCTGGGTGGCTCAGTTGGTTACGCGTCTGACCCTTGGTTTGGGCTCAGGTCACGATCCTACGGTTTGTAAGTTCAAGCCCCATGTCAGGTTCTGTGCTGACAGTGCAGAGTCTGCTTGGGATTCTCTCTCTCCCTCCCTCTCTGCCCTTCTTCCGATTCTTCTCTCTCTCTCTCTCTCTTTCAAAATAAATAAATAAACTTTAAAAAAAATCATAGAAGTGTTGATGCATAGGGGCACATGTACCCCAATGTTTACAGCAGCACTTTCAACAATAGCCAAATTATGGAAAGAGCCTAAATGTCCATCAACTGACAAATGAATATGAAAAAACAATGTAGAAAAAGACATACTAAGCTAGGTAATGATGGAGAAGCATTTTCAAATAACTCAAAGTAAAAACTGTGATTTAAAGATGTTATATGCAGGCACATATAAAGAATACCAAAAACAAATAAACAAACAAGCAATCTAAAGAAACCAAGTTAAACCGATAACCCATGGAATACTCAACTACAAAAAGAATTTTTTTTTTAGTTTACTATACCTCAAGCTTTAGCCAACCCAGAGATGACTGAGAAAATTTTGGCAAATCTACTTCTAGAGTTTACCCTAAAGGTTCAGTTACAATGCAAAAAACAAAAACAAAAACAAAAACAACAACAACAACAAAAAATATCAACAAAGTTACTCATTGCAGCATTGCTAAAACTTTAACACATTGGAGAACATGTTAATTGAAGTTTCGTTCAATAAATTTTGGTAACATACAAAGTGGATTGCTATGACACTGTAAAAGAAGGAGAGGTGGAAGGGGAGGAAAAGAATCTGACCTATATGAACAAATAAGGAGTCATTTCTAGGATTTGTTGTAAAGGAAAAACCAAAGTGCAAATGAATTTATGTATAGTTTACCTTTTTGTAAGAAAACAGGAAAAGTAAACTAATCAAATCTATTATCTCAGGAAGTGAGTGAGAACAGATGAAAACATTGAAAATTGGGAATAGATACCTCTTTAAGTATACTTTTTCTGTACTTTTGTCTTTTTAATATTTTCATACTTTAAATTTTCAAAAAATGAAAATATATCAACATGAATGAGGGAAATCCTTAGTGTGAATATAAACATAAGCAAATGAACACATTTTAAATGAATAGCAGAATCACACTGAAGGGGAAGAGTACCAACTGATCTGATTAACTTTTGAACACATCGTTTTGATTATATATTCTACAATGAAAGAACAGTAAATATGCTTTGAACTCTAGTTAGTAGATTGGTTTTTGTGCTGGTATTGGTGAACGATTATAAAACCACTTTTAATGTATTCTAGGACTGAGAAAGTGAGCAAACATATTGAGGATACAGGAGTTAGACAGTGGCAATGTAGAAGACCAGATTGGATTCAAATTAGAGGTATAAGTATGAACTTGTGAGTTTCATCTCTTAACTTGTAGATATAGATGATAGATAGATAGATAGATAATAGATAGATATAGGTGATACATAATAAGAAGACAAAGAAGAGAATGAAGAAGGAAGGAAGGAAGGAAGGAAGGAAGGAAGGAAAGAAGGAAGGAAGGAAGGAAGGAAGGAAGGAAGGAAGAAACGAAGGAAGGAAGGCAGATTTCTATTGCTGAATAGACAGCAATATGAAAATAACGGAATTAATATAATCTTCACTTTGAGTTGTTGTTTGTTTTTATCTGCTTCCTACTTAGCTTCTTAACCTTTTACCTTGCGCAGCTTAAAAATTCAGGGAATGCAGTTCTTTCTACGTCTTTGCTCTCAGGGATTATGGCCCTTTGTGTCTGAATTGATTCGTTGCCCCAAACCCTTACTACCGCTCTTGAGAGTCCCCAAAGTCTGCAGTTTGACAGTCATCATCCATCTGACTTCTCTGGCTACCCTCTTCCTAGACCCCATGCCAACAACTGGGAAATATCCTGAAGGAAGAAGTGCTATGCACAATACGGTCTACCTAAGTGGGCTTATTCTGGAATCTTGTTCCCTAAAACCCTAACTGCTTTGGCAGCTGTTCAATACCCTCCATGAGATGATTTTTGTTTATCATCAAGCTTCTATAATTGTTCTTAATGAGAGCATTGGTCTGCTGCAAACTTTTCCACTATGACCTGAAGCAGAATCCAGAAGACAAAACATTTCACCACTGAGTTTGATTTTGTAATGACACTACCAGTGTTTAAGTGTATGTGCCCCTGAACAAGATATATCTATATGGACCAAATCCTAGGTCCATCACTTACTAAGTAATGTGGGCAAATGTTTTAGATCTTTCTACGATTGTTTGTACTATCAGGGAAACGAGGATAATAATAGGGACTATAGCATAGGAGTATTGTGATGCATAATCATAATAATTGCCATGATATTAAATAAAAATGACTTTTAGCTCCTATAGTAAAAATACTGAAATTTACTTGAGATTAGTGCAGATGTCATTGTCCTGCCTTTGTCATACATTGACTTCACATCAATAACCACAATAAGAACTAACTTTCCCTCTGGGACCTTGAAATAGAGTGATCCAGAGGGCACGAAAGAGATACATATTTTGAAATACCCATTTATGAAAACAATTTATGTTTTTATTCATGTATGAACTGAAATCTACTCCAACTAACATTGAATAATCAAGTTGAAAAATCACATCTTCCATGGCACATACTTCAAGAATTATGGAACTATAGATATTTTATATCATATTATCATCAAAGATCAGCTTTATAAAAGGTGATTCATAAACTATACTTAGGGAAGAACTTCGGGAAAAATGGAACATTGACGAATGTGTTCAGCAGGACTCTGTCCCAAACCTGTTATTATTTCATAATATTATTTAACTTGAATAACAAGAAAATGGTGAAAAAAATAAATTCAAATTGGTCTTGAAGAGGTAAAGTTGATGTAGAGCAATACAGCATTTTTTTCTCAGAAGCTTTCTTGTGCGGTAGAATTTACAGAGAGTAAATTTTAGAAAAGAGTGTCAAAAATGACTAAAAGGTTTATAAAAGAACACAAGTTTCTGAAATTAGTCTTTAATGTAGAGAAGTTTAATATGTGAAACAATAGAGTCTTCTTCTTGTACCCAGGGAAGGAATAAGATTCTTTACTTGAGAATTTTCTAGAGAAACAACTCCTCAGAAAGAAAATGTTATTTTCACAAGACATTTACCAGGCAATCATTGGGATATTGGAAATAGCAAGCTGAAAATAACCTAATTTTTAAAATTTTTTTTAACGTTTATTCATTTTTGAGAGACAGAGAGAAACACAGTGTGAGTGGGGGAGGGGCAGAAAGAGGGAGGCACAGAATCCAAAGCAGGCTCCAGGCTCCCAGCTGCCAGCACAAAGCCTGATGTGGGGCTCAAACCCACAAACTATGAGATCATGACCTCAGCCAAAGTCAGCCTCTCAACTGACTGATCCACCCAGGCACCCTGAAAATAACCTGAATTTGTAACCACAGGACAGACACTATGCAAATAGTAACACATCCATGTTAGAATATTAGATAAAACCTAAAGCATTAATTAAAAGTGTGTGTCACTAAATGTAAAATCTTTACTTTTATGAACAGAAAATGAATACAATATTATATCTATTCCATAATCAAAATGCATAGCATTTTGTATTTAATTTGACATGAAGTGGCAAAAGTTTAAAATAAAAGCATAAAAATAATTGTTAGTCTGTAATCTGGGCAGTAATAACTCTTCTGATTTCTGTTATTGTCATGCTACTATTATGGATTAATAGAGTGAAATATGATAATCGTGGGGATAAATAATAATAATAGGTAGGGTGTAGAATAAAGCCTAATTGTAGTAAAAATGTCATTTCATTATAGTACATTATATTCTATTACTAGTCAGTCAGCCAGTACCAAGGAAGAAAAAACACATTCCATACTTGTAATTTTTATACTTAAAGTTTTCATATCTCAATTTAAATATTAAAATCTAATCAGGGAAACAAGACTTAGATTTAAGTTAAATTAAAATATTCGTGAATAATCAGCTGTTAAGCCAGTAGAACTAGGTATAGGCGTTTAGAACTTTCTACTAAATTTCCCTGTTGTCCTGCCTCAATGTTTTACCTATCACAGAATTGGAAAAATATCCCCTGAATTTTAATACTACTGGCAGGTAAGGAATTAGTATAAGCACCTTATTTTATCAGGATTTGGTTGCTGTACATTTCAAACTAGGTCCCAGTATAGGGACGCACTGTTCATTTTTCATAATGATGTGGAAAGTTAATGGTATGCCATTATCCTCATCCGCCGAAATCAAAGTTCAAATAGGAATCTTCTGCATTAACTATTTGAAAAGACGCCTAAATACAAAGCACAAAACCTTCATGCTCTCTCATGCCAGAGAAAACGCACTCTGTCAATCTGCATACAGTACCCTGCAGAGTGGAGACAAAATAATCCAAAAAGCTAAAATCATTATGCTTAACTTCAGGTCTTTAACATAATTTGCTTAATGAAAATTTGTTTGCCATTGTTTATGAGGACGAAATTAAGGTAATTTAAATGCAGAATTCCTTACCTGATAAATGACTTGAATCCTAGCCATAAATAAATAAAACAAGTGTTCAGAATCTTAGAGAATGAAAGGTTCCATAAGGACTGACAAATGTTTTAATAACACATGAATTTTTATGCCATTGGTGATATAACTGGAAATCAAAAAGTATATTAAATATGAACAACATATAGAAATATCATAGTTTATCATTTCAAATTTTTTTTTATTTCTGCATATCCAAACGAACATATGAAATTTGAGATTGAAAACATCTCATTCATTATTCAAACCTTATTTGAAACAACTCTGCATACACCAAGAAAGAGGAATTCTCACCTCTTTCTCATATAGTGATAGAAAAATTATGACTGGTATCGTTTATCATTTAGATTATTTTCCAGAAACAATGGAACTCCAAGGCAAGAGGGGAGGTAGCAAGTATCTCAAATTTTAAGGACCCCCCCCCCCCGACAACAAGCAGCCATTTGAAATTCTACTTTTCCCTCTTGTTCTGGAATAATATTCCTTTTCTGGATACCTGTGTTCCAGGATTCCTCAAGTTTCAGGTGATCTTCAAGCCAGAAAAGACAGAAGAAACAAAAGCCATTGGATAGCCTCAGATGTAGGGAAAAAAGGCAACAATCATGAAAACACTAACTCCAGAGCTAGGATTAGTTAGTTCAATAACCAGCTGAAAAAAGAGGTTTAGACACCATTTATAAAACAACCCTCAACATAAAACATTTTTAAAGGTTAGAATGAAGCAACAGAAGACAATATACATAATTAAAAATGGCAGCAAAAATGGAATTCTGCAATGGATATTTTAGAAAGGAAGAGATACCATTTAGAGTTCATGACCATAACCATTGCCAGTGCAGACTTCTGTCACCAAGGAAATCATTGTATTATGTGAAAAGGATGCCCACCAGTATGGTTGGGGAATCTGGGTAAGTTGGTGAGGAGCAAGGGAAACCAAAATCTTTCAGGTCTAGGACCACACCATGTATCATAAGCAAGCACTGCTCTGTTCCCAAAGAGCTATAATAGTTGACATTCAGAGTGGTCTTGGACCAAACCCCATTTAAAGTGTTTGTTTTATTTTGACAATAAAAAATGAATAGTTGGATAGTTTATAAATGTTTCTATCAAAAATAGTTAAATAATGGTTTCTCATGAAAAGAAGTTAAATCCTAAGTAATCCAGGAAAATTTCTTATCTAGAGTTTATCTTAAGTGGTTTCTGTCCTTATTAAGCCTCTAGACCTTCAAAATGGAATGTGTACTTCTTGAATTTCTGAGATCTGCTTTTCTTGTCCTGGTGCTCTTTGCATATAAGAAATGCTGGAGTGGGGGGTGCCTGGGTGGCTCAGTAGGTTGAGCAACCGACTTCGGCTCAGGTCATGATCTCACGGTTTGTGAGTTCGAGCCCCATGTCAGGCTCTGTGCTGACAGCTCGGAGCCTGGAGCCTGCTTCAGATTCTGTGTCTCCCTCTCTCCCTCTGCCCCTCCCCCACTCATGCTCTGTCTCTCTCTGTCTCAGAAATAAATAAACATTAAAAAAAATTTTTTTTGAGAAAAGAAATGCTGGAGGAGACAGAACAAATTTCTTTAATCAATGAATTATTCAATCAATCACAGAAGCTCTACTATTGTTTAATTGTTAAATTTATTTCATATATTATTCACTTGACATTTGCTTGAATTGATTTTTTTTAAGTTTAATTTTGAGAGAGAGAGAGAGAGAGAGAGAGAGCTCCTGCACACATAGGGAAGGGGCAAAGAGAGAGGGAAAGTGAGAGAATCCTAAGCAGACTCCACACTGTTAGCGTAGAGCCTAATGTGGTGCTTGAACTTAGGAACTGTGAGATCATGACCTCAGCTGATACCAAGAGCCTGATGCTTACCTGAGTGAGCCACCCGGCACCCCTTCAAGTTTTGCAATACTATAAATGATTTCTCAAAGTGGAATTTCACTATCATCATTTGAGACAACTTCCTCTCTATTGCATAATTTTACGATGGAGGAGAAAAGCATTATAGAAAACAAGAGTCATTAGACACCTGAAATGGATGAAGGTAAGGTTCAATATATATTTAAAAAAATTCAAAACATCTCCAAATTGTTAGTGTGTTTTATATTACTTGCAAACTGGGCTTGGAAACCACTTGGGGAGAGGGTTTTTATGTTGTAGGGGCTCACATCTTGCATGGTTGTTCTAAGCTTTTTAGAGAAAGGTCAATACCAGTAAACAAATTTGACAAGAAATTATTATTTTCATGTCTTCAATGATAAAGCAACTCTGAGGCAGACAAAAATTATGTAAAAAGGAAATTAATGTTAACTTCTCATAATACTTTGTTTAAATGGCTTTGCCAATAAATTTATGCTCATTAGGTGTATCATAACTAGTCTTCTCATTTAAAAATGTTTTAATTTAAAATTTCTCAGTTTTGCTAAAATAAATCGAGGTTGATTTTTTATTAGCTTTCACATTAATTTATCACAATATTCCATATTGTACCTTTATATCTTTTTTAAAGACATTGACTCTTTTTTTTTTACTAACAGAAATCCACACTTTTATATGTCTTGACGAATCTCTAGAAATATTTTTCAGTTGAAGTATGACTCACCAAAAGTCTCTCACCTTTATATTATATTGATAAACTAAAAAATATTCCATGAGGCATTTTACACATCAGATGTTTGACTTTCCAGGTCTCAACTCTGTATTATCTCTCATTGGTGCCATTTGGCATTATCCATTTCCTTGCATTTCCTCAAAGCTCAAGCTGCTATGAGGATTGTAACTTTGGCGCAATTTCCATAAACCAATTAACTATGGGTGTTTATCTGTTCCAAGAATGAGCAGGGGGTTCAGACGGAAGTGGAGGGAAGAGACACCCATACATAGAGGGAGATGGAGGCTAGGGTAACAGACTAGCAGATTTGTAGGCGCGGAATAATCGGGTCTCACCCCTAATGAGGAGAATCAGGCAGCTTTAATTTATGTGGGTTTTTTTTCTTTTTTTTCTTATTCTTTTTTTTTTTTCTTTTTGGCTCCCTGACCACAAAAGGGAATATGGGACCCTGTTTAGGAGAGGGTTAGATTAGTCCTATGTGGTCAAGGGGAACAATACTGACATGTTAGTTGATCAGAAAGATGTTTTCACACTGTTTCTCATAGATGGTCTCTGGAGACAACTTTCTTTCTCTCCCTCTGTCTCTCTCTCTTTTTTTAATTACCAAGCATGACATTCATGGTTATTTCTTCTTTCCACCCAGTTGACTACAAAGGGTCCAGCTCTTCGGCCCCTCGTTGGTCAGGCCTGGGGGAGGAAGTGACAGAAGGCTGGCCTTATTTACCTTAGCGGCTTCCCGGTGTAATCTGGTTAATCATGTGGCTAATGGGAGGACACCACGGGTCCCCACACACTGTGCTCCACAATGAGGACTCATTCATATTTAATACAATAGAGTGTTTAAGTCATTCCACGCTTTGTGGAGAAGATTGGCTTTCTTTGTGTGGCGGTTCCTGAGAGGCCTGTGCCCCTCCTCCTCTTTCAGACAGGCATATGTTCTAGCTCCTGCCTGCTGCAGCTGGACAAGGAAAGAGCAGGCTCCTTTCTTTTTCTTTTCTTCTTCTTCTTTTTTTTTAAACCAATGAATTGATTACTGCGGTGTGAAATGTAGGCTGAAATGGTCCCCTCTGCCCCGTGGATGCGTATATTAGCCTTTTGCTATTCTAATATTTCACAGCAAGACATCTTAAGAGGAAGCAGGGCTCATGTTCCGCAAGTTTGCCATTGTGTGGACAACAATCTGTTGAGCACAAAAGAAAAATAAATAAATAAAAGCCGGTGAGATGTTGACCTTGTTCTCTGAATATTATACATGTACGGTGCTCCTTAAGCAGGACTCTGGAGAAAAGAATAAAGTGGAGGGGGGCACTCGCGTACTGGGAAGTATTCGTGTTCCACATGGAATTTTAAAACAACCAAATTGAAACGAGAATCTCATCAAAATACTACCACTTGGCCCTTGGATTTGATTTTAGAGACAAAAAAAAAAAAAAATGAAGTCTCGGGTTTAATGGGAGAGATACTGGATATACAGATTCTGTCACACCCCACTGGATAAACTTCCACTTTTAGAGAATAATGGAAATTAATGATTTTTGACCTCAGAAACACAGATTTTTAATGTTTTTAATTCTTTTATTTTTTTTCACATTTGGTTCAAATAATAAAACAATTGAGTTACTACATCTATCAAACTTTGCCTTAAAACTATTTCAAATAGCTTTCATCAGGACCCTTCAGTGAGAAGCTGAGTCCAAAAAATAAGGCATCACTCCTATTTGCATAGTAGGATCTATTATCTATTTGGATAAGAATGGACTTTCAGAAGAAAAACATAAATTTTAGGATCTTTACTCTCAAATATTATGAGATTACTAAAGTCTTAGAGTTCTAAAATCTTTCTTAAGCTATTACATCTCCTAAGTCCTCTGGCTACAGGATCTTGGATAGAGAATTTTTATAAGAAGGGTCATGATGAAGAGTGTTTCTGTTTAGAGCAACAAACAAACAAAAAATCCTGAGTTAATCAGCTTACACTTACAGCTGCAGTGGTTCTGATTCAACCAAATGAATAAGTATTCTTCTGAAATAACTATATATAAAGGAAGAATGATAACTATGTCCATGGAAATGAGCCCCACTTTCAGATGAATGAAAAATAGAGAATTACTGACCAGCAGACTACATAACCAAAGGAGAGGATGACATTTATTTTTAAAACAATAGAGTTTCCCTGATCTAGGATCCTGATGATGTGATACAGCCCAAAGCCAAGGATTAGATTGGCTGATTGATCCCAATCCTGGTCACCAAATAGCACACACCCTGCCATGTTAGCAAGGAAAGGTGATAGGAGACAACCACATAGCTTTATGCATACCTGGGCAGTGTGCACTTAGCTCCTATTATAAAATTTATTTTTTACTCACCAATGTTGGGAAACATATAGCTTAAAACATTAAAAAGTGCACTTAACATTCATCATTAAAAAGGATAACTTCATAAACCAGACGATGCTGCAAAAATAATGTAATAGTTGCTTTGGCTGATTCTACAAGCCATGTGAAATTGCTTGATTTTCTTCTATTTATATAAGGCTTTTTACAGTTAGCGAATGATGGGACATAGCTTGGATGCAAAATACGACTGTATTTACGAGTGCTTAATGTTCATACATAAAACTATTCTAAGGGGTGAAGACGAAAACATTGACTCTATTTCCTTCTAACATAATTTTTATGTAACTAAGTGGAGAAAAGCAATATTTAAAAAGGAGATAAAAGAGGTTGAAATGAAAGTGGCTTCTAAATGTAATTTACTAAACAGAAAAAAAAAAAAAAGAAAAAGAAAAAGCTCAAAGTAGAGATTAACCCAAAGATTTTTCTGTGAATACGGAAAAATAGAGAAAGGGAATGAAGGTTGTAGAAAAAGTCTTAAGTATCTCAAATTAACTTTATTTATTCAAATATAGGAACCCAAAGTGAGCCAAAACCTTAATTAAAGTTTACTCTTGCGAGCTTCTATCCACCCCCTACCACCCCAGCTGAGAGGTTTTATCTCCTTAGCCTCCACTTCATTAGAGCCTTAACAATCCATTATCCCTTCCCTAATCCACCAACACTCCAAGGAGTGGGGTTATTAGGGTACTTGAAGGGTTGCTGTCATTGTGATAGAGGTGTGAATTGATCACTAAGATGACAACTAGCGACAAGTGAGGTTTATTAGACTGCTACTTTGCCTCCTAAGTATAACTGATTAGCCTGCCTGTGAGAGGTAGAAAACAGAAGAATTAACTGCTTTTGTTCTTGTCACCTACTACAGTTACCTTATCGTTTTGATTTCCTTTCCAGTGTGACTTTTTTTTTTTTTTTTTTGCTTTACCAGATCTATACACTTCCCAAATACCATTGTAAGAATCTTTATCTTCCCAATGAAATTGCTTATGAAAACGTATTTCCAGAAAATCTACTTTTAGATTTTCTAGTAGGAAATTTCTCATTGAAATTTATTTCCAGAAAATCTACTTTTAATTGTGAAATTGTTTCACCCTGTTGGAGGTATAAATTTGCAGATTTGGTTTTCTCCATCTAGTTCAAGTGGGACAAGTAACGTTTGGGGAAATACATATATTCTGTGTTCTGTTTTCTGGTAAAGAAGAGAGCAAATTGTAGCTTCCATATGCCTTCATTCGCCCAGAAATATTTTAAGCACTAATAGCTAACTGTGAAATAATTACAATTTACTCTTTTATTTATACCTGATGTTAGTTAAAACAACCCTTGAATCTACAATTGGAACCATGAGGATTTTAAAATATCGAATGTTGTGGTTTGCAAAACATTTTTATCTTTGGTTTGTCTCCTTTTTTCTCTCTTCTCACCGAACTGATTTTTAAAGTTTTCCTTGAAGTATAGTTTTGCCCACCATCGTGTTGATCGGATCCTAAAAGAATCTACACATTCAGCATTCAACACAGTGAAACTGAAGATCATGACAGCTGATTGAAATAGTTCAAGTGGAGCATTCTTATACCCAGACCTGGTTTAGTAGTTAAAAGTTGCTTTTTTGGGGGGCGCCTGGGTGGCGCAGTCGGTTAAGCGTCCGACTTCAGCCAGGTCACGATCTCGCGGTCCGTGAGTTCGAGCCCCGCGTCAGGCTCTGGGCTGACAGCTCGGAGCCTGGAGCCTCTTTCCGACTCTGTGTCTCCTTCTCTCTCTGCCTCTCCCCCGTTCATGCTCTGTCTGTCTCTGTCTCAAAAATAAATAAAAAAACGTTGAAAAAAAAATTAAAAAAAAAAAAAGTTGCTTTTTTTTTTTTTTTTGCAGATAACTAAAAGTCTTAATTTTTCACTTACAGTGAATACTAAAAATTCTAATTTAGAAAACTTACATACTTTAAATATATAAAATACAGTAATGCAATCAGTAGGGACCGAGTACTATAGATGATTGCTTTTCTTTAGAATCTAGCCAAAGTATGTAAGAAAAGTGTACATTTCCCTTCCCTTTGCATTCACTTATATTTGTTTTGAGCTCAAATCAAAGAAATAAAAAAGAAGGATCATGGCCGAACAGAGAATGGAAACAGCTGGCCTCATGGCCAATATCAAGAAGGGGAAATTGACCTGGCTATCCTCAGCATACTCAATGGACCCTTGAAATAGCAACATCTTTTTTGATTATGTAATATCCATTCTGCAAGCACCAAAATGGGCAGTAAAAGCCAATATATCTCAAGAACTGAAATACAAATTCATTACTTTTTTTTTAATTTATTTTTGAGAGACAGAGAGACAGAGCACAAGCAGGGGAGGGGGAAAGAAAGAGGGAGACACAGAATCTGAAGCAGGCTCCAGGCTCTGAGTTGTCAGCACAGAGCCCAATGCGGGGCTTAAACTCAGGAGCTGTGAGATCATGACCTGAGACAAAGTTGGATGTTTAACCAACTGAGCTATCCAGGTGACCTATTACTTTTTTTTGACTGTTAACTATTTTTTTTTACAACAAATTCTATGAAATCATAAAGTGTTAAAGTTCGAAGATGCATTGGAAATCAAACCAATCCCTCAGAAGTATAAGAAACCTTAAAATATTAATTTATATGTATATATATATATGTAGTATAAATATATATATATATATATTATACAGTAAACAGTATTAGGCTCATACAAGTGATTTTAATCTTTGGACTATTAAGATTATTATTTTATTTGTCATCTTAATATCTAAAACTTCTTGAAACAGGAAAATCAGTCAGCTGCTTACAGTTTACAATCAATAAATCATTAAATCATAAAACTCATGCACAATTATGTTGACTTTATCAATTAGTTTTTTACATTTAAGCTAACTATAGTTTCAGTGAATGTCATTTAACTAGTAATTATTGAGACAATATAAAAGTACAGTTGAGGTGGATTCTGGTGTTAGATTGTCTTATTTAAATTCTGGCTTAGGGTGCCTTGGTGGCTCAGTTGGTCAAGAGTCCTACTTCGGCTCAGGTCATGATCTCACAGTTCATGAGTTCAAGTCCCAGGTCAGGCTCTGTGCTGACAACTCAGAGCCTGGAGCCCACTTCGGATTCTGTGTCTCTTCTCTCTCAGCCCCTCCTCCGTTCGTGCTCTATCTCTGTCTTTCAAAAATAAATAAACGTTAAAAAAAAATAAATTCTGGATCAACCACCTAACTAACTTACGTGACAGTTTTCTGCCCTATAAGATAGAAATTCTAGTACAAATTTACTCACATTGCTAATATAAAGGTTCAAAGAAATAATATGTAGAAGGCGTTTAGACAAGTGCCTAAAAAAATCTTCAGCTAATATCATACTCGATGGTGAACCAATTAAGGCTTTCCTGCTAAGATTGAGAACAGTACAAGGATGTTCTCTCTCACCACTTCTTTTCAACATCGTACTGGAAGTTTTAATCATGGAAATTAGCGAAAAGAAAGAAATCGAAAGCATTTATGTTGGAAAAGAAGATGTAAAACTCTATTTACACAATGCATGATCTCCTATATGAAAGATCCTAAGGAGTCTATTAAAACATGCTACAATTTAATACATGATTACATCAAAGCTGTAGAAACCCAGTCCCATACCCAAAATTCAAATTCATTTTGAAATAATAGCAATAGAGAATCCAAAATTAAATTAAAAAAAATTCCATTCATAGCATCAAAAAAAAAAAAAAAAAACCTCTCGGAATTCAACTTAACAAAAGAAGTACAAGAATTGTGGCTTAAAAAAACACAAAATATTGTTGAAAGAAATTAAAGAAAAACCTAGGTAAATACGGAAAGTCATCCCATGTTCATGAATTGGAAGACATAATCCTGTTAACATGGCAGTAGTCTCAAAATCGTTCTGTAGATTCAATGCAGCCCCTGTCACCAATAACTGCCTATTTTGCATACATTGAAATGTTCATTCTGAAATTCATATGGAAATGTAAAGGACTCAGAGTAGCCAAAACAATCTTGGAGAAGAATAACAACATTGGGCAACTTAACACTTTACAATTTCAAAACCCAGTACAATGTTATGGTAATATGTGGTATTGGTAAAAGGATAGAAATTTATATTGGTAGAAGAAAATTCAGAATCCAGAAATAAACTCTTACATTTATGGTCAATTGCTTTCAACAAGATGCTAAGACCAATCAATGGGAGGATGGTCTTTTCAACAAATAGTGCTGGGACCACTATGTATTCATTTGGAAAGCAATAAACTTTCATCCTTACCTCACACCATATAAAAAGTTAAGTCATGGGGCACCTGGGTGGCTCAGCCGGTTAAGCATCCAACCTGGCTCAGGCCATGATCTCATGGTTTGTGGGTTCAAGCCCCGCATGGCTCTGTGCTGACAGCTCAGAGCCTGGAGCCTGCTTCGGATTCTGTATCTTCCTCTCTTTCTGCCCCTCCCCCACTCACTCTCTGTCTCTCTCTCTCAAAAATGAATAAACATTTAAAAATTAAAAAAAAAGTTAAGTCAAAATGTATCATAGATCAAAGCTAAAACCATAAAACTTCTAATAGGAAAACAGAAAATGTTCATGATCTTGTGTTGGGCAAAATGTTATTAGATATGACACCAAAATACACAAAGAATTGATTAATTGAACCTTATTAAAATTCAAATAATTTGTGCAACAAAAGTCGAAATATTTAAAATAAAACGCAGTCTACAGATTGGGAGCAAATATTTGCAAAACATTTATGTAACAAGGGACCTGTATCCAGATTATACCAAGAATTCTTAGAAGTAACAAGAAGGCAAAAAAAAAAAAAAATCCAATTTAAGAATGGAAAAATGATTTGAATAGACATATCTAATGAAGATATGGAAATGGCCAATAAGCACACGGAAATAGCCAATAAGTATGTGAAAATGTTAAATATCATTAGTCACCTGGGAAATGCAAATCAAAGCCACAATGAGATATCATTTCACACCTCTAGGATGGTCGTGATCACAAAGACAGACAGTAACAAATAGCTAGTGGCAATTTACGATGGTGCAGGCACTTGACAAAAGAGTTCCTCAGTTTCTCAAAATGTTAAATTTAGAGTTAACACACGACTGTGCAATCCCACACCTAGCTATTTACTTCAGAATGATTAAAAATATGTGTCCACATAAAGACCTGTATGTGAACGTTTATGGCAGCATTGTTTACAATATCAAAAAAAAAGTGGAAATAATTCAAATATCCTTCAGCTGACGCATGAGTCAACTAAGGGGGTGTATCCATACAACAGAAAACTATTCGAAAGAATGAAGTATTAAGACATGTTACAACATTGGATTACACTCGAAAACATTAGGTTAAGTAAAAGGAGCTAAAATTTTAAATTTTAAAAGGAAGAAACTCATAGAAAATCGACTTTCTTTTTTCACTATTCCCACCCAGAAGTATCCTGCAAACCTCCAAAATGGCCCTATCCACTTAGAAACACCACGTTATGGAAAAGGAAACTATTAGCAACCTTAGCCAGGTGATACTTTTATGGGGTTATATACTTTTCTCTTTTATTTTATACCCACCAAGCAACTTCCTGCTTATGACAGCCACTGTGATTGATTACGCTGAACTGCTTAAGCAAACATTATCCGCTAGTCTGTTACTCTGATCTCTTTCTCATTTAAACGAATAAATTGGGATCCTGGGTTATATTTATGGCTTTTGTGACTTCAAGTTAGTGTAAACCTGGTCATCTGGGCCTGAGATATTTAAAAAACAAAGCAAAGCAAATACACAAATTAACGCCTTATCTCTGGTTCTTTAAAGCTGGTCTTTAGGTTCTAGACTGGGATGAATTCACAAAATTACTTGCCATTTTGTGGTATCTGAGTGAAAATTCAGATTTCCCCACCTGCTATTCCTTTGCATTCTGTGCAGTGGATGTCTTTGAAATGAAAACATTTTTTTTTTTAATGTTTGATTATTTATTGTGAGAGAGAGGAAGAGAGAGAATGAGCAGGGGAGGGACAGAGAGAAAGAGGGAGAGAAAGAATCCCAAGCCGGCTCCATGCTATCAACACAGAGCCCGAGGTGGGGCTCGATCCCACAAACTGTGAGGTTAGGACCTGAGTGGAAATTAAGAGTCGGACACTCAACGGACTGAGCCACCCAGGCTCCCCATATCGAAACATTTTAAAAAGTTTGTCTTCAACTAGTTTTTAGATGATTCCTTTATCCAAAGAAGAAAAAAAAATGGACTTTTTGATTGTTTCTGTTTTCCAGATTCCACTCTGTTCTTATTTGAGAATTGTCTTCATTTTTCCTTTGTACTTTTATCTCTTTTTGATTTATGAAATAGAAAAAAAAGGGATGCTGAAGTGAGAATCAAGAGACTTAGGTCTCCTTGTCACAGCTCAGAAAAGAACCTGACTGCAACACAGTCTTTGTGGATCTTAATTATTATGGCATTAAAATGAAAAATCAAATTAATCAGTGATTCCCCAAATTGGCAGTACATGAGGTTCTCCGTGACAGCTTTAAGAACACAGGTAGAGAGATAGATGATAGATAGACAGATGATAGACAGATAGATAGATAACAGATGCTGATGATAGGTCAACCTGTTCCTGCCCGATTCCTACCATGAGTATGGGATATAAAACACACGACTAGGTGAACCTCACATTCCAAATTCTAATCCTTCCTCTTTTGCTGATGTAGCGGTCCTTACCTAAGCTTTTCTCCCCATTTAAATTACAATAATGACCCTTCAGGATGTCCTCCAGCTTGCACAATTAACAGGCTGCAGCTGTACAAAATGCTGACACGGGGATTCTACTGTAGTATCATAGAGAACACACACAGAACTCCACTTCTGCTTTATTAAACCGCTTGCCAATCAGATTACAAATTTTGCTTCAAGGCCTTTCAGTCTGCCAAGCTCCTTCGCATCTCTTTTCTCTGATGGGCCACCACCTATCACAGCTCAGGTGGCCAGACAGCCAGGGGATGCTGATTTTTTTTTTTTACTCCAAAGACCTGTAGACCAAGTCTCTGCTCTGGATTGTATACGTTCACCAACAGGGGGATACATAACAGTGAAAATTCCAAGGTAATCCCAAAGCCTCCTGTTAATCAAGACTTGCAGACTACTTACCTACCAAACCAGCATGGCTAATTTGCATGTTATTCCTGACAATCACTTTATTAACTCCTGTCTACCCTCTGGTGTGGCGAAGGTGCTAATGAGCAGTGAAATGAGTTAGGCATAGGTAGTACAGGGCATGGAGAAACATGATAATTAGTCCCTAAATAATGGAATTTGGGGGGGGGGGGGTTACCTCGCCACACTCTTTTCTTTCTGCCCCTGTTTTACTTCTCATTGAAGACGGCAAGCATAGTCAGTTGCATTCCCCAAACAGTCAGCACCTACTCTGGGTCCGAACTGTGCTGAATGCCGACCAGTTGCACAGGGAAATAGAACATCTTGCACTTTCCGTACCTTAAGGGGCTAGTCAACGCAGCAAAGGGAGTAAGACCATAAACTAATGGCTATATATAATTTAAGGTACAATACAGACATTTCTCAGTTCCTACTGCCTTTTTTTGTTTGTTTGGTAACATTTTACGAAGCGAGCTATATAAGCACATCTCCCTAGCTAAGGGTGCCAGTACAAACTAACGTTCTCAGTGGCATAGCCAGTGTAGAATGGTTTCATTGGCAGCTTTTGTTCACAGTCCAGTCTTGTCAGCTGTATTAATAGACAGGTAGATAGATGACAGGTAGATAGATAATAGACACTGATATAGATAGATGGATGATGGATAGATAAGTAACAGATACAGATATATGCCGATAATAAATGTAGATAGTCTTAGCCATAGACGTATAGATATCTCTTACCATTAACCAGACACACTAAATAAAAACTCTAGGAAGGCTTCAGGGATCTGTTTTAAAAAAGCTTCCCACTTACTTTTTGTGCTTTAGCGAGCCTGAGAAGTCCTGGACTGGATGATGTCTTAGATTCCTTCAGTTCTCAAATTCTGTCACACACTAGACACAGTAATTATGCATTCAGAAACTCAGGGAGATTTTGGCGTCTAAAAATGATGATCGGTAGTTTTCCTTTGGGTTTGCTAACATATATAGAACCATAATTGCGAAACCCCGATGTATGCCTCTAAGTTTTGAGGAAATTGTAAAATGCATTGCTACTGCAATGAATGTGCATTCTGGTATCATTATGAATATGACGGACAGAGCAGAGACAGAATGTGAAGGTTATAGCTCAACCTCAAAAGTAATAATAGAAAAAAAGAGATTATGACTTTTTATGCAGAAATTTTACCACTTGGATATATGAAAAAGTGAAGAGAACCCATCCAGTGGTTCGACTGAAACAGTAAACAAGTTTTTTTAAACATGGATGCTTATAAAGTTACCATAAGACTTTTTTATAGTACAGTAGTGATTGACCTTATAATTAACTCATATAATGCTGTTTTAAATCAATTTCCTCAAATTTACCACCTCGACTCTAATATTGTGTGCCACAACATCGAAAATCAAAGCAGAGGGGCGCCTGGGTGGCTCACTCGGTTAAGTGTTCGACTTCGGCTCAGGTCATGATCTCACAGTTTGTGGGTTCGGGCTCAGAGCCTGGAGCCTGCTTCAGATTCTGTGTCTCCCTCTCTCTCTGCCCCTCGCCTGCTCACACTCTGTCTCTCTCTCTCTCAAAAATAAATAAACATTAAAAATTTTTTTTTAATGAAATAAATATAATAGTAAATATTTCCAGCCTAAAGCTGGCCTGTAGGACCGTTGGATGAGCTGTCTTAACTCAAAACAAAATAATAAATAAATAAATAAATAAATAAATAAATAAGGGCACCTGGGAGATTCAGTTGGGTAAGCATTTGACTCTTGACCTTAGCTCAGGTCTTAGTTTCATTGAGTCGTGAGTTCAAGTCCTGTGTTGGACTCCATACTGGGCATGAAGCCAACTTAAAATATATACATATATCAAATATTATGCATGTCTTTCTCGGTACCCTGGATTTACAAGGGTGTCTTTTCACTGATAATGTGCTTGCACTACTCACTGCATTGGAAAATCAGAACTTTACCCCCACCAGGAGTCTTGGTACAGCTTCAGAAAGTCTGCGGTGTCCATTACCAAGTTTTTATCACTAGTCAATACTATTTGCTTTTAATTGTGGAAACTCTAGTGGTTTCCTTGCGTTTATTATTCAGAGGTGTTTACCAGTGTCTGTTTTTCACACAGGAGTAATGCATCAAAGTTTGCATCTGTGATATGGTGATATAACAAAAATATAAATATATTTGGCCTTGATGCCTAGTTCCTGGCACCAGCTCCTAAAACTCTTGTAATTTCCTGAGTGACAGGAACTTAAAAGACCCTTGGAATCTCTGGTGTGACAATAGTGTCTTTTTGTATGCTAATGAGATGGCTCCCGGCTGGGGTCCCCTAAATAGTTTCTGGATGCAGGCTGCCCATCAGATTTGAAAACTGGAACTTTCAGTCTCACCCTTGACCTCTGGGGAGTTGACAGGGGCTGGAGACTGAACTAATCACCAAGGGGCAATGATTCAATCATCTCACCTGCATAATGAAACCTCCTTAAAAACCCTTAAACTATGGCGTTTAGATAGCTTCCAGGTTGGTGAACGTACTGAGTTGCTTGGAGACTGGTGTATTCAGAGAGAACAAAGTGGCCTTGCATACACTCCTGCCCACATACCTTGCTTTATGTGTCCCTTCCATTCAGCTTTTCCTGAGTTGTATCCTTACAGCAAACTGGTAATATAGGGCAACGTATCCTGAGTCCTCTGTGCCATTCTAGAAAATTATCAAACCCAAGGAGAGGGTCATGGGAACCTCTGATTTATAACTGGTTGGTCAGAAATATGAGAGGCCTGGAACTTGCCTTTGGCATTTGAAGTGGGGATAGGCTTGTGGGACTGAGTCCTTATCCTGTGGGGTCTGCATTAATCCTGGGTAGTTTGTAGAATAATTGAACTTAATTGTAGGACACCCAGTTGGTATCTGGAGAGTTAGAGGATTGATTGGTATGGGAAAAAAAATCATACATTTGGTGTCAGAAGTATTCTATGCGCAGAAACATAGCATTGTCTTTAGATTTGCTTTGAGAACATTTCTTCATTCTCATCAGGGACCACTTACTGGTATAGCCGTTTCCCCTGGTGAGCCCAACCTCTATCACAAATTAAGAGAAAACCATGAGTATTCACTATTTATTTCTCCAAGTTGTATAAATAGACCAGATATTTTCTCTTGGGCAGCCTTGGAGAAATCACTATTGATGACTACATTACTTAATTTTAGAAATAGGTGTTCTGTGTCCACTTTATCCACTCCCATGAATGGGATGCCACGATAGACAGGACCAACAATGCATTTGTTCTCAAAAGCTTAGAATCTAATGAGTGGAGCCATCCATTTCGTGCCAAACAATCTCCATTCTCAGTATTGAGATTTGGAAGTCCGTGAATTCCTATTGGGCTCTGGGTAATCCATTCACTGTCTTTAATCCATGCTTCTTAGTAAAAATATGCCCCTCCCCTCCCCCACTCCCACCACCATTCCAAGCCACTTTGGTGCCAAGCATTTTCCTAGCAGCCTCTGTGAAAAATAACTTTCAGTTCTCTACTTGTTGTACTACACCAATTCATTGGTGCCCATGGAGCTGGCATCTACATTGTATATCAATAAGAAAATAGGAGCACCTAGGTAGCTCATTTGGTTAAGTGTCTGACTCTGTTTTGGCTCAGGTCATGAACTCACGGTTCAGTCTGTCTCTCTCTCTCTCTCTCTCTCTCTCTCTCTCTCTCAAAATAAATAAACTTAAAAATAATAAAAGTAACAAAATCACTTTAAAAACAAGAAAATAAAGAAAGGAACTAAAGAGGGGATACTTGTTTACATGTCATATGTCTGTTGTATATAGTCCCACCCACACACTAAAAACAAAGTTGCAGATGAATATCCAGAGAAAGCAGATTTCAGTTTGTTTGTTTGTTTACAATAATCAACAGAAAGTTTCTTTAATATCTTCCCAGAGTTTCATGAAAATGAGGATGCAATCATCATCCTATATGTAATTTCTTCGTGTAGTATAACTGAAGATTAATGCTTACAATTTTCAAATTTAAGAATTCCTAGTTAATTGGCTTTTCCATGCACACGTGATGACAGAACTTTCTTTCCCCCATAGACATACAAGCCAAGGAAAAACTTCTTGGTATAGACATTAAAACGAAATGATCTCTGGAAGAATCCTTTACAGAGGAAGAGCAACCTTCTTCCCGGAGGACTGTGCTCCAGTGGCACTTGCCGATTGAGTCTTAAATGTTTAGTCGCTGTCTTTCTTCTCTGAATTCCACGTAGTGCATCTTCTCAGCCGGGCGGGGGAGACCCACACCGCATGTTCTGCTCCAGTACTGAATGATCTAGGGTGTAGGCTGAAGATTACCTGGTAGGTCTCCATGTATCTAAAAGGATAGCTTAGTTTTGTTTTCAGAACACTGTAAAATAATTTTGACGTCCACTTGAATTGGAAAACACAGAACACATTAAAGTTATTTGGGTATTTTGGGACATTAGTCATATCTTTGTTTACTTTGTTGTCTTCGTTTTTTGTTTGTTTTGTTTTTGGAGTCAAATCTCTTGCATATTTGTTTTCTGGCTCTTCTGGGTGGGAAGTAGAGAGCTTTGCTTCATTGTGCATCTCCGCGGAGACTAGAGTCCCACACACCCTTTGGACTCTCCAGTGAACACCACAGGGACATTTAAATTATGGAAAGCAAACCTGGGTCACTTTGCCTTGACAAAATGTAAATGGCTTTAGGTTGAGGACCAAAGAACATAGTTGTGTATTGAGGAAACAGGGGATAGGAAAATAAATAAGAAGTCCCTGAAAAAAATAACTTTCAGTTATAGAAGGAAAATACTCTTAATTTACCTTTAGGCCTTCTTCTGGTAAGATTAGAGTACCCTCTAACCCCTCTCTGGAGTGGTGATATGTACAGGAGACGTTGAACCTATCTTGCTCCTTGAGGGATGCATTTCTTCAGCATCATGCAAATTGAATATTGGGTATTCCCAGAAACCAGGATTTCTCTTTTAAAGGACAGCAATTTTGATGCGTAAAGCTTGGAAAGTTCTGGTGAGATTGATGGTTCAGCTCAGAACTCTGACATTTGGATTAAAGCTGTACAGAAATGAATCTTGTATTTGACATTTAAAAGGGAGGCTTTTCTACTGCCTGTAGTTTCCTAAATCATACCAAAAGGAACTGCCATGACAGAATGGGCTGAGAAATCACTTTCCATTCGTTTCTGTATTTTCCCACATTATGGCCAATGAATTGAGACTCAGAGTCATTACATACTTCGTGTCACAGGAACATACAAACTAGTGAAGCAGTTCACGAATACTAACGATCGCTCCCTTTTTTATAGATATAATAGCAAAATTTGATTTGCCAACCGCATCCACTGGGATCTTTAAGAAAGCATAACATTGGAAATGGCTTTCTTCCTTCTTACTGAGTAAGTGTAGTTCTTTGATTCTTTTTGGGAAATAGGGCAAGTAGTAGGTAGATGTGAACATCTACTGTTTGAATGTTGAAAGAGAATTTCAATGAGTCTAATAAACTGTCTCATGTAAATAAAACATTTAGAGTCTTTACTTTGAAATGAAGCAATATATCAGCTTGATAGTTATATTTATAACAAGTTCAAGATCAATTAATATTTAACTCCAACATGTTTATTAAATCTAGTAAGACGATGGTCTCTCAACATTTTCGAGTGGGAAATTTTGAAATTATTATCTATAAAAATAATAGGCTTTTGAAAGGGACAAAATCTCCTTTTTAAATGCCACGGAGTTGAGTTTTCAATAATGATGAATAGATTAGAGAATACCTTTAAAGTGTAATCATTTATCTCTGTCTAGGTTATTTAAGAAGATTCTTGTTGTACTTATAAATGCTTCAATTTATATCTCTTCTTTCATGAAGTCATAGCTACAATTAAGTCATTAGTAAAATTGTCATTGTGACGGTCTCTGCCAAAGACTACTGGAATATCCATGATACAGACTGTGCGTGCACGCGTATCATTCAAAGAATCTGAAATAAATGATCACATCTTCTGAACCTAAAAGTAGCGATTTAAAAACCAAATTTGAAATTGGAACCGTGCTTGAAAAGATGGACTGTATGTTTACCATAACTTTAAGGCAACTACATTAGAACAAATGGGTAAAAATATAGTCGCCTAGTGGCTTCCTATTGGATTCACCTGTATTTTATGAATTGAAACCTCTTTGTCACCTCCTTGGATCTATACAGGAGCTCTTCATTCCACACCTTTTCTCTGTGTCCTATGTCATGTCTAAATTATTCTTTTGCTTCATGAATAGGAAGAAAACCTACTTTTCTAAATAAAACTTTTGATTTTTTTTTTAAAAAAACCCTCCTTTTATTTTTCTAAATAAATATCTTTGGATTGTGCTTTTATGTGAGGGCAGTACTGTTCTGGATGTAAACTGTGACTGCATTTTTCCTATATCTCATTTAAGTTATTCATACTTCTTTCTACACACTGTCACCTCCTTAAATATGTAGCTCCCTTCCATAGAAAAGAGCATACTTTTACGACAATATTTGTACACACGATCAATATGTATTAGTCATTATGTTAGGTGCTGGGTATTCAGAGGATAAAAATGACACTATCTCTTTTCCATTGAGCTCACAACTAAACTATCCCAGCAGAGAGGTGTAGGCACCAGACAGAAGTAAGAGAGATAAACCCACTGTGTTATAGGGGCACATAGGCCAACCGTGCTTGGAGATTAGTAATAGGTCCCTAGAAGAGGTCAGATAACTGATTTTGAAGGACGAGGAAGAAGTGAGGTGTTTGGGGATGGTGGGTAAAGGTAGGGATCCCACATGAGAGGAAGAGAGGGAATGAAATTTCAGAACAGCAGTATAATCTAGCATGTTCTGGGAACTAAGACTGCTTCTGCATCCCTGAAAGAAGAATAAGATTGAGAGAGAGACAGAGAGACAGAGAGAGAGAGAGACAGAGAGACAGGAATTGATGTTGAATAAGTAGGAGGGGCTCAAATCATAAAAGATCTTGCAGGCCAAGTTAAGGATTTAGAGATTTTTCAAACAGGTGGCAGGAGGAGAAAAGAAAAGGGCAGTTGTTTAAAAGTCTTAAGTACTAAAATGGAAATGAAAATCATTTCAGACCAAACACCCTGCCAGTGTGGACAATTGGAGGCAGATAGGAACTGACTTGAGGAAGAACAATTAGGAGATTGTTGCACAATCCAGTGGCCACAGGGGTAGTGAAGGTTAATCCAGTGGCCATGGGGGTGGCAAAGGAGGACACATCTGAGAGATATTCGGAAGAGTGAATCCACATAAATTCATCACAGATTTAATTTGGACCTTAATAGAATAAATCAAGATTTATGCCTACCAGCCTTATTCCTTGGACACCTTAATGGATGTGCATGCCATTCAATAAGAGACGTGAAAAGAATCTGATGACAGATCTGATTAGTGATCAGTTTAGCTGCCCCATGTTGAACTTGAGCTAAGACCTTCACATGGAGATATTTGGTGCATTGAATTTATGGATTTGGGGTTCAGAAGCAAGACTTGGAGGGTTAGAATGAGAGGCACTATTTTAAGCTATGGGAAAAAAAAGATTTCCAAGGAAAAATGTGTAGCTAAATGATAGGAAGACCAAGCTCGGAATTCTGGGGAACCGATATTGTTAAGGTGATGGTGAGACTCCTATATGAGTGGCTAAAAATAGAAGACCAACCAGAAGAAACTGGGAAAGCAAAAAATCAAAAAACAAAAAAGGAAACAGGAGGCAAGCACATGGCTGTTCTCTGTCTCTTGCAAGCCCCAGAAATCAGTCATGTCTATCAAAAACACATTAATTAAGTTTTATATATATAAATATATATATATAAATATATATATATATATATATATATATATATAGTGAGAATATACAATCAAACATAGAAATTAAATAGGTAAGTAAGTAAGTAAACAAATAAATACATCACATGGAAGGCAAGCAGAATTTACTTTGTAGGAGAAACAGAGTAGCCTCCATATCATTGATTTCCTAGCACACGCTGACCCTACATTCTACTGAACTCGAGTTCTGTGGCCTGCTAAAGCCTCTTTGCTTTTATTTCTCTGTTGGGAGCTCTCACCTGCAAGCCTCTGTTTCATTTCTCCGCAATAAAAGAAATGTAGTGATTGAATCTTGCTCCCATCTTCGGAAGAAAAGCTATCGGTCTTTGCAAAAATTTTGAAAAAGAAAGGAGCAAAGGAGCATTAGCTTTGTTATATCTGCATCCTTCTTATGTCACATTATCCTTTTCCCCTTGTTCTTTGCCCTTGTCTTTTAATTATTCAAAAGGCATTGTTTTCCAAGGAAAAAAGAGATCCAAAAATACTAGGCATGAGTATTTTCCCTGAAGCGTTCATTATACCATTCAGGAGAAAAAGTAAAGGTGCCAACCATTAAACTGTTGTTCTCAAGAGAACTGTAGTGAGGAATTCACATTCCTTGACTGGTATCCTCAGTGGCACTTAAAATTGTCACTTCAATGAGATCCATCAATGCATGCATAAAACCCACCTCTTATGAAAATCATCGGTCACAAATTAATGCCAGCATCAATAACTTGTATAAAACTGAAATACAAAAAAAAAAAAAAAAAGGATTAGCTTCTTTTTCTGAAACTAGATAAAGCATGGAATGAAATTGCCAAATGATGAGGCACTGTGACACCTTGAAATACACTGTAGAGATAAGAACTATCATCTGTCTTAGCAATTGGATGGATCTAAGTAGTTTTGTATTCAGTGGACATCCTTCCTCTCAAAAGTTGTTTCTTTTTCTTTTAAATAATGAAGGAAAAATAGAGAACTGTTGGCACCTTGATAATAATTTTTCCATAGCACATGGGTAGATATTTTATTGACCCAAGCAAGTAACAAGTGGCTTCCTGACACTTTAAAGTGCCCTGGGATCATTAACTTTCATCTTGTCAACCACTGAAGATGAGCACTTGGCTAAATGATTAAAGATACAATTTAATTCAGCCCTGCAATTAGTGGATCCAGTCTTGCAATTAGTGAAACACCTCTTTCAATATTGTAGGAGCTGGTGGCCACATTGATAATGATAGGCTGAGCTCATAAAATGGGGAAGAAATCAATATTTTAACACTTATCTTCTCTGATCTGCATAATCCACTCTCTGCGCGGTGTTCTGTTTCTCTCCTCTCCCACAAACCGCTAAATTTAGGAACTATGCATGTCTGCTGTGGGCAACATTTCTACTCTGATGGAGAGGAAAGAGGAACCCCCAACAGAGAGTATGTATTTCAGAAAGCTGTGAGACATTTGCACAGAGGCCACTGCTTAAAGAGATAGGGGAAGAAGGTGGGACGTCTCCCTCTAAAAAAAATCTGTGAAATAAGACAGGAAACTCTTGGCTTGTGTTTAGACAAAAAAGCAACCTCAGCAGGTTGCTGAGGTATCTGATTAAAGAATGCTGTTACTGCGTGTTCCCTGGCTCCACAGTTGAAAAAAGAACTATCGGAAGCACACAATAAAAAACAAAGTAGCTATAAACACCCTCTTAGAAATATCTGCTCTTGCTTTGTCTGTATTTACCATGATCCTCCAAATGTGAGATTAAACTTCGGGAAAGTACATACAGGAATTTCTGTATGCATTAAAGGGAGTATAACCGTAAAACCTAGCACAGTTTATTATAAATCCTATTTTTAAAACCTTCATAAAATCCATTAACATGTTCTAGGATTCCTGGAGACAGCATCTTGCCCAATTTTCCTTTAGTGATTTGTTTCATCTTTCACTGGAGTCCTTATCACACACACCCGTTATTAATCAACCTTGTTTAAAGTCTATCCATTCCTCTCAATCACTAAATTTATCTTACATTTATTTGGATCTTCAAACACCAAAGGTTAGAAAATAAATTATTAATTTATTAAAGCGAACAGTTCTATTGTATCTCCTATTTCAAAGTTTCCAGTAAGATTCTATTAATTTTGAAATAGAGGAAATATAAGTGTATTCATTCCTGGGCAATTCTTGATCGCTCAGACTATAATGGAAATCTTTAGGATGCCATTTTTTAGAAAGTGTTATTTAATACATACACAATAATAAGATTTTAGAGAATTATCCGTTGGTCTGACAGAGATTTTTTATTTTATTTTATTTTATTTTATTTTATTTTATTTTAATGTATATTTATTTACTTAGAGAGAGAGAGTAAGAGACAGCATGAGCAGGGAAGTGACAGAGAGAGAGGAAGAGAGAGAATCCCAAACAAGCTCCATGCTGTCAGCAAGGAGCCTGACGTGGGGCTCGATCCCACAAACCAGGAGATCATGACCTGAGTCAAAATGAAGAGCCAGACGTTTAACCCGCTGAGCCACCCAGGCGCCCTGAGACAGCCATTTTAGTTTATTTACATTGCCTTCTTTTTCTCATTCACTTTATTCATTATAAATCTTTATGCTGATCCTTAGCCTAAAAATTTATCCCAAGTTTTCTGTGTCTGTACCCACTTCTCTGCTACTTATTGCTGCAAGGTGGGTCCTCTGGAAGCAAACACCGAGAGTTTAAGGCATAAGATATTTATTAAGGGTCATTATCTACAAATTAAAGGGGAAGGAAACAACATTGCAAAAGCTACACAGTGAAAGGCACGTGACCACGTCTCCTAACTAGGCAGGAAATTCTGGAGGGAGTATTGATTTGTCTGCCTTATATTGCAGGAAAAAGGCTCAGTTTTCCCACTCCCACCCTGCTTAGTCATAGGATTGGGGCTGCCTTGAGTATAGCATGACCTCAGGGAAATGTAGCTCTTTGAATCTGAGGCAGCCTACGAAGGAGAGGTCGACGGGAAGCTGCCTGGTGACAACTCTCCCTAAAGATGGACAATACTTCTGTATGTCATCTTTTCATTGCTAGTGGCAGAAACCAAAGGGAAAATGGCTAAAATTCTATTATACGAGTCTGGGCATGTCTAGATGCAAATGCTCAGTCGACGCTGGTAAGAACGTCTTTCCTCTTCTCTCCTTCTTGCCCAGGATCTTCTCTGATCCTGGCAAACGTGACTGTTGGCAGAGAACACAGCTATGCTAAGACTTCCGACAAATTTCCTGGGACTGACACGGATTAGCGAAATGTTCACCCTATGACTTGAGACGCATGAACTGGAAGTGGTAAAGGCTGTGTCTGCGTTGAGAATTTGAGATGCCGTTACCATAAGAAAACAAAAGGGATACCGAACAGGGGAAACATAATGCTTTACTTTCCTTGACAAAGTCACGGGCCCGAGGGGTGATTCCCTGAGCCAGTCGGCTAGGCCAGTCGGCTTTTTCTTCTTGGAATTAGAAGTTTAGAGGGGATAGCAACACCGAAGACTGTTAGATCTGAAGGGGGCGTCTTAAGGCTAAGTCTATTTCTGCAATTTCTTCCAAATCAGTATTATCATCTAGCTCCACTTTGTGAAAATCTTGGCTAAGTTCCTCATTTGAAAAATGGGGGTAACAAGGGTACCTAGAAAGAGAAATTCTTTTATAGTTGAAAAAATTCATCTACACAAATCACTTAGCACAAATCCTGGCATTTTGTAAGTGATACTAATATAAATTGTTATTTTTGTCATGAGTACATGGTAGTGTTGTGCAACATCTATTTATCAAACATCTACCATGGCTCAAGCAGCAGGCTGCATACTATGGAAGATACCACCATGAATGAAACATAAATTCTATACTTAAGGAGATTCCAGTCTGCTGTAAGAAATAATTAATGTATATTAATCACATGCAGTATATTTCATAGTCAGTTTGAGCCAATAGATTTTGAATATTCTAGTTGCTATGGCTGCAGTGTTTCATTATATCATTGTATGTTAATAAATTGATGATTATAAATATATGCAGGGGCACCCGGGGGCTCAGTTGGTTGAGCCTCCCACTCTTGACTTCTGCTCAGGTCATGGTCTCAGGGTTCGTGACTTCAAGACCTGCGTCAGGCTCTGAGCTGACAGAGCGGAGTCTGCTTGGGATTCTCCCTCCCTCCCCTGCTATCCCCTCCCCACTCAAGCTCACTTTCTCTCCCCCCGCCTCAAATAAATATTTTTTTAACGTTTATTTATTATTGAGAGACAGAGAGAGAGAGAGACAGAGAGAGGGAGACACAGAATCCGAAGCAGGCTCCAGGCTCCGAGCTGTCAGCACAGAGCCCAACACGGGGCTCAAACTCACAAACTGCGAGATCATGACCCGAGCTGAAGACGGACGCCTAACCGACTGAGCCACTCAGGTGCCCCCATAGATAAACATTTAAAATAGACTTTATCTTTGGGCACCTGGCATCAGTTAAGTGTCTGGCTCTTGATTTTGTCTCAGGTCTCACTCACAGTTCATGGTTTTTGTCAGGCTCTGTCTACACTCACAGTGCGGAGCCTGCTTGGGATTTTCTGTCTCCTCTCTCTGCTCCTCCCCTGCTCTCACTCTATCTCTCTCTCAAAACGAATAGAGAAATACATACATACATAAATACATTTAAAAATAAGTAAAATAGACTTTATCCTTAATAAATACGTATATGTATACTTATACATATATTTGCATGTATATATATGATATGTTTGTTTATAACAGGTTAAGATGAAGCAGGGAAAATATTTTAATTTGAGTAGTTTTTAAAATCTATCTATATATATTTATTTAATATAAAGCAATTTTAGATGTGTATGCCAACTTTCTGAACAGACAAAAAAATAGTAAAGTATAGTCCTCACAATGTGAAACTGTATTTCTGCTGCAAGTAATTTTTACCATTTGTTAATATCTGTTCCTGGCTGAATTCATTCAAAATGTCATTCATAAGATTAAACAGAAGAGAATTCTTAATCTTAAAGTGTCTATTTTCAAATCATTGGTGCCATACCTCTCCCTGTCTTTAAATATACTAATTTGTTTTCCTTTATTATAAATGGGTTGGTTTACTGCCAAGATATGACTATGTTGAATTTAATTGAGACTTCTCTAGGGCAGGGATCATAGCTTACTTATCTGTGTTTGCTTAAACACAGATGCCTTTGTATATAAAGGGTCTTCATATATTCATAAAATGGATGAAGAAACAAAAGACCAGTATATCCTTTTTTTAAGTGAAACAATGTCCCTGTCAAGGTCATTAAGAACACCAGGTGTGATCCCCGAACCAGTATGTTTCTAAAAACTTTTCGCAAGTAATCTTTAGTGAGATGATGAGCTTATGTTAGAATGTAAATCAACTTTCATAGACACACAGTTTTGTTCAGCTAATTTTTTTTGCAACGCTTTCTCATTGAACGAAGCAGTAACATGATTTACAAGTTTAACTCATCACAGATCAGTACCAAACTGTTTGTTGACATGCTATTTTAAGTAGCATTGATAGTGTCTGTGAACTAAAGAACTAATACTTGATATTACAAAGAAAATCTTCTTCATTTGTTTATTTATATTTTTTCGTTTTGAGAGATAGAGAGAACGTGAATGGGGGAGAGGGGCGTAGGGAGAGAGAGAGAATCTTAAGCAGGCCTCATGGTCAGCATGGAGCCCAACATGGGGCTGTATCCCACGACCTTGGGACCATGACCTGTGCCAAAATCAAGAATCAGACATCTAACCAACTGAGCCACCCAGCCGCCACACAAAGCAAATCTTAATGCAAAATTCCCTTTCCTTAGATTTGGGTGAGCAGTTGAGTAGTTAGAGGTCACTGAAAAAAAAGATTTAAAATAATTTTTTTTCTCATGGCCTTCATTTTCTTATACAGGGTACAGTATGTACTTTTCTGGTTGATTTATGAAGCCCTTTAATTGTTATGTTACTCATTACATGTATGTCTTATCCACCAACAGTACTCTGAAAATTCCAAAGAAGGAGTTGCAAATTCTTATTCAATAGAAGCACTTTATTTTTCCAGTGTTATATAGAACTCAGAGGGCCTTGGTCATTAAACCAGCTGAAACTTCAACAGTAGGAAGGAGACTAAAGTAAAACACCCTAGAACCAGAGAAACTGTTTAACTTCTAGAGCCTGTCACCACGGAAGGAAAATTCAAGTCAACGTGCTATATCCAGAAGCACAGGAAGAAGGTTGTTGAACAACAGAGAGAAATACACAGTGATTATAAACACGAATGAATAAAATTGTGCAGAGCACAGACATAGTTTGTACACACAACACAACTCTCTGCAGCATCCCAGCAACTCTGGGCCACTGTAAATACCTAAGGAGCTCCAATCAAAAGCTCGGGCACAATAGCAAAACTGTAGATGGTTGAAAATGTCAAGCATCAAGATAGACAAGCATCAAGATAGCAACCAGTTATGGAGTAAATAACTCATGGGAAGAAAAGGCACAGCAGAAGGGATACAGACAATGACATTGTAATAGCCATGTATCAGGACAGATGGTAATGGGGCACCAGGGTGACTCAGTCAGTTGAGCATCCTACTCTTGATTTCAGTTCAGATCATGGTCCCGAGGGTGTGAGATCGAGCTCCACATCTGGCTCTGCACTGTGGGTGGAGTCTGCTCAAGATTCTCTCCCTCTGCTCCTCTGTCCCCCACTTGCGTTCTCTCTCTCTTCCTTAAATAAATAAATAAATAAATAAATAAATAAATAAATAAGTAAAAGACAGATGGTATCTACATTTGGGTTAAACATAGCATAACACTATATTGCACACCTGCAACTCATGTAACACTGTGTGCCAATGACACTCAAAAGAAAATAATGATAAAATAAAACAATAACATAAACAAACTACATAACAATGATTTGTCTCCAATTAGTTCTGTTGGGAGAGCAGGCCCATGGGAGAGCAGGCCCATAACCAATGGCAATAGTGTGAAGCCTGAGATCCAACTCTCGGAGGAAATCGGGATTAGTAAAATAAAGACTGTGTTCCAGGGGTGTAGCCCAACTGGCTAGAATTCCTGACAAAACTCATGTCTGTAAAGCATAAGAGGCCCAACAGTAAGCAAAAGCCAGGAAAATCTATAGCTCAAATTGACCAGGAATCATTGCACATACACCATATGCTTACAGAAATTATGACAGAGATGAAATGAAATATATTTCATACTCAGTATGGCATGCCTATCAACCAAGCAGAAGAAATACTATATAGCTAGGGAAACAGATCTTGGAGGATCTTGCTAAGAGTTCACCTCCTAGTTTCTGGGTCGCAGAGGAATCTTAAGGCACTGGTTCCCAAACATGGTTACAGCCTGGAATCTACTCTGCATTTTTTTTTTTGAATGATGATAGATACTGGGTTCCATTCTTAGAGATTCCGGTTTATTAGTCTAGGAGTGGTCCAGATGTAGGAGTTTCAGAATCTGCCCAGCTGATTCTAGTATGCAGCAAAGCATGAGAATCACTGACCTTGCATTCCAAAAATGAAAGACCACAAATGAAAGAACACATGCACATGCACACATACGCACACACATACACACACACGCACACGTGTGACACATTTGTTAATCAATAACTTGAAAATAGCTTGCTTGGGTTTTGATCTTTTTTTTTTTTAATTTGCAGAAAAGTGGATCATTGCCATGATTTCATATTCTCTTATCTCCCTTATTATTCTTATTACTCTCTCATCACTATCTCAGAACCTCTCAACACCTTCCATCATCCAAGGTTTAGTCAATGTCGAATATCTGTCACCTGCCTGTTTTATAGTAGAGGCTAAATGCACTGCCTCATGGCTGACCCTTTATTTCACAAAAGAGTATGAAGAATTCTAATTGCCATAAGGTATTACCACCATCTATGAAGTCATTTTTCTTGCTTTCTTAAAGATTTTTAGTCAGGGATAATCCTTTCAACCAGATTCTCCTCTCCTAGAAGAAATTATGCATGAAAATCCCTTTTTTTTTTTTTTTACCAGCTTTCATTGACACCTCAAATCGTATCTAAAACTGCTCTATACTAGAGAATATTGTGCTTCAAGCTTTGTCTTGGCTAGATTCAGAAATTAAAGGTATGGACCAATTTTTGAATAAGCATGAACATTTTTTATGTGCGTTATGAAACATGCCTTTGAAACATCTTGCCAAAGGCTTTTTCATCTTCTGGTTGTTATACGAAAACATGGTCATCCCAAAGGGGTAAAAAAAAAAATACCGACTGTGTTCTACCTTAATCAGATTCACAATCATGTCCTAATGCAATTTGTCCTAATGCATTTCAGAGGGAGACAACCATTTATGATTCCCAGAGACATGTGGGAATAAATGTGGCTATAGGGAAATCCCCTGGGTGTTCTATATACTATATTTACCAGTTCATAAAAAAGCTAATTACATTTCTGAAAAGAAAGCTTTCTGGATGCAATGCATATTCGAATGCAAACATCCTACCCTCGCACAGCACGGTCACACACGGTCCTTTTTTCTCACTGTACACACGTTGCATTTTGGATCCCATTAACTTATTTTAGAATAAGGAGTATGCACATTGTGCTTTTAGCCTGATCGCATATGTCTGTGCTTGAGAGACAATGCTATTTTTAGTTGTTTTACTGGGGAAAAAAATAGGTAACACTTAGCATAGTAATAAATTATCCTGTAGTAAAATAGAAACTGATTGGTCCCAGATTTTCCCCCTGATGCCTATGAAGATAAATACATTAGGTGGACTTTAAAAAAAAAAGACCAAATTTTTAAAAAGGCCCATCATATTTTTGTCTCTGAGAAACATGAAGCTATTATAGAGAATGCTGCCAAGAGTAATGAATCTACAAGTTTATTTTGCAACGAAATCCTTTTTCATGGATTTTATTTTTCATTACAAACATGTTTTTGCAAAAGCAGTGTTTTCTATAAACAGAACGGGTAATAGATGACACACTACTAAAGCAAGCCCAAAATGTAAATAATCAAAGGATTTTTATTTACTTTTCTGCGGTGATCGTGAAATCACACTGACCTAACATTTCATCATTTATTTATTTATTTGTCATCTGATGGTTTTTTTTTTTTTTCTTCTCTTTATCTCTCATGCATCGTGGTGTTCATTTGTTACTAAACGGACTCCACTTGGCTGTTCCCGGTCAAAGGTGGCCTATCTTTCTTATTTAGTTAATGACATCGGTTCCTCGGCCACCCAGCACATCCCAGGGATGTTGGAAGACAAGTATAGTTGGTCGCTGCTTTTAGGGAGCATGGCCTCCGAAGATCTCCGGAAATCAAATCTTCCTTCAAAAATATGAGGTATGGTGAGTTAACTGATTGACAAATGGGATTTCGACTGAAGTAAGACAAAGTAATACCTAAATGTAAATGATATGATATCTCTGTGCATTTGGCAAAGCACGCCGTGGCTAGAGGTACAGGTGGCCATTTCACGTGTGTCATGCTTGACCTTAACTTTGGTCAACATGAGGGCTTAAATTTTAGGCCTCTGACCCTCTCAACCCTTAGTAAGTGATCCTCCCCACCCCCTACTTGCATCACCCAAGAAACACCTCAATTCTCCATCTCATATTCTTCCCTCCACCTTCCTCTCTCCTCGCAGGAATCCCCAGCGACTTCTTGGGAGATAATTATGCCTGTAGCTCAGGGACCTAAAGTAATCACCAGGCTTGACATGAAAAGATGCTGCAATGCAAACTGTAGCACCAAGCAACAGAGATTCAGTGCAGATATTATGAAAAGGGAGCACATTATAACAATTACTGAGTGGGCATGATTTCTGCCAGCCTACAGGATACAGCAAAGAGGCCAAAGCATAAACACTGCCTAGTATTACTCATAGTGACTCACTGACATTGGCTGTTTGGGACCCAGTGGAAGTCTTTGCACAGAGATCTGTGCTGTGGTAACAAAGCTTCCAGAAAAGCAAAACAAATCTTACAGACGTTGGCTTTTATTCAGTACGCGATCAGCTTCTCTCTGGGTCTCCCTTTAAAGTTTCAGATTCCTAGAGGAAGTTGTTTAGAGAAGCTGGATCCTAAACTATCGTGTCAAGTCATAGAGTGCTGTTAGACTTAACATTAGCTCAGTTGGTTAGAGTCTGACGCAGCCGAGGAGGCTGAGTGTGTGATCGTTGGATGGGATGTCAGCATCACACCGTCACAGTCTATAACCCAAATCCCCACCAGCCACCTACTAACGTTTGCTTTTTATCGCAGGGGCCAAATGAAATAGCACGGAGTCACCCACATAACCTGAGAAATAACTCAGAGGAGAGCTGTCACATCAGAAATGTAGCATGCATCATTAATAAGATATGACAAAGGAGAAAAGACACAAATTGTGAAGTCTTTGGAATAAAGTTCCAGTTTTCCCAGGCCTGCCTCTGTTTATCTGAGACAGCCCCAGCTTGCGCATTTTTCCTGGGGTGATCATTAATTTCATTCCAAAACCGAACCGGTTTAGACAACGAATTACGTAGTCATCCTTGCTTTAGCCCATTTGGCATGACTCAAAAGTATCAGTAAGCAGGTTTAATTTGAGCCTCCTTGATTTCTCTGGAGGTGCCACGTGTGCTACTTAAAGACTGTGTTACCTACATTATTTAAACAAAGGAAGGCAACATGTTCTCTTGGATGATGTCGAAACACAGCAATGAGTGTGCATAATTGCATAAACGCTCATTAATAACAAAAATCATGTGTGATTTTAATCTTGATTTTTAGTATATTTCTGGAAATTTTTATAAACTAGCCAAAGTTCTTGGAAAGGATCCCTGGAAGTGAAACTTATACAATTAAAAAATAAATCCTAAATGTTAAATGGGCCAAATTGTTCCACTTGTTCCAGCCCCTAACCGTCACATAGCTGAATGGAGATAACCAAAATTATCAGATGAACTGTCCCATGTCCCAGCTGGCAGCTTAAGGCACTGAATAATGGAATCCATTGAGTGCTAAATACATCAATTATCTATTTAATTTAGGACATTCATGGCCTGTTATAATTGTTCTGAATACTGGCAACTTCCACTCAGGAACAAAGTTGTAATATTAGCTAATGGTATAAGTTAAAAGACAATTGTTTCTGGCTCTCTTTTCAATAATATTTTTTTGTGCCAGACGTGTGCATGCATTTTATTTGAGATGGTTTCCTTAAATAAGGGATATAAAGTCCAGCTTATTCATGGTTGCCAAATGTGACCATAACATACCTTCTTCTCATTTATTACATTGAATTGATTGTTTCACTGGATAAAATATTGGTCTTAAGCAAAGTTAGGGACACATTTTGGTAAAACTTTCAGAGAACAGAAGCTGAAGTCCTAAATAATTGTGATAATCAACACTGCTGCTCATTATGAGCTAAGAAGCGATTTGAAGCAGTACCATGAGCGAAGTTTTTCCTCTGAATTCTAACAATCCAGATTGGGATTCACATGCCTAAAGACTGCAACAACTGTCCGAAAACCAGCTTTCTTGGTTTGACCTAGACACAACTCATCTGTGCTTTGTCTTCTCCGTATTAAGGTTCTTTATTATTAAATGATATTAGGATGATCTGGGACCGTAAACCATTTAAGAGTCTGTGTTTTTCGTAATTTGCAAAAGTGTTGGTAACCTCTTCAACACTGTGTCTTTTCACTTAGGGCAAAAAATCACCAGAGAGCTAAATACCTCACATTGATCAGATGTAGTGCTCTAAATTCTAACCCGTAAGAGAAGTGACTAAGACTCATTTTTTTTCAATTATTCTGATTTTGAAACTTACAAGAAGCTGTCACAATGACTTCAAAAGTGTTTTCTCCAAAACAGCAAGTGTAATCTTTGATACAACTGGGCCAATTAGACGCATTGTAAAATGAGTACAGGATGGAAAATTTGGTCAGCTGAAGGGTCCTGCTGTGAAAATAAAACATTGTGAATGGATATTTCCAGATACTTCCTGGGATACTTTGCTACATAAATGAGTCTTGTGAACTCAACCTAGAGTTTCCAGAGCACAAATGCATTTCACTTGCTCCATTTGGGTATGAACTAAGGCAACTTGACTTTACACTTACAAGGAAGAGGAAAGAGCCAGACTTTTCTCCAAAACACTAGTGATACCAGTTTGGCCAATGAACTCAACTGGGCACTGAATTCAGCAGGAAAAAAGTTACTGAAATTAGGAAAGAAACCTTCTGATGAGGCCAAGTGAGGCGACTGATCTCATGACCCCACAGACATTCAATTTAATGAAAGTAGACATTCTTCAAATAACTTTATGACTTGATTATATATCCAAATACATGCATGAGTTTTGATTATTCAGGCCTAAAACTTAGGTTTTTAAATGCACATTCTCTTTTCTTTGGGCACATAAACATCCTAATTCTCTTTTTTTTTTTTTTTTTTTTTTTTTGCTAGGTAGGCCCAGCATACTCTTATCAATAGAACAAGATAGCTATCAATCCCCATATTTCATAATTTATGTATTATTTATTTCTTCATCAAATGTTTATTAAACATCTACTATACACTATCCCCATTCTGGAGACCAAGGATATAACCATGAGCAGGATAAATCAATGCCCTACACATTGAACTTTCGGTCAGCCTAGAAAAATGGGCAGTTAAGCAACTAGTAACAGTAACGTTAACGAGGATTTTAATAATGAATGTCAAGGTTACACTAGGGCACAAAGAACCATCTCACCTAGTTTGAGGTAGGGGAGCTGGCAAGAGGGAGGGACTGACATTAAAGACAGACTTGAAGGAGTTTGCTGGGGAATGCACGTGGAACCCAGCAGCACCTAGACGCAGCTCCTCAGTTAATTGCTTTTCCCAAATTAGGTGTTCCCTCAACCCAGAGATCCCTGCATTCCGGGGATAACTTAAGAACATAGTCAAAACCTGGTTGCCCCAAACCAGATCTGGCCTTGGCATAACTGTGCTACCCTACAGTGTTGTTGTCATTGTTTATATTTGCTTTAATCACAACATTTAAAATTTAATACATTTCACGTCGGGTTCTCTTGGAAAATTAGAAGCATTGAAAATAGTGGGCTTGCCTTCCTGAGTAGCCATGAATCCCTTTCAACCAAATGTGAGCTTTCTGGTGCCACGTAGCCCCTGTCATCCTTCTAATCCTCAGAATTGAGACTGAGCAACTGAGCATCAACTCACATTTCATTTTTCACTCGTCAACTTTACTCACGTGGATCCCTTTTCTGACCTCTATAGGCATTTCAGCTTGTGACTGAGGCTTAAAACTCCAGGTTTTGAGTCAAGGAAAGACCTCGTATTTCATAGGTTTTTGGGTGTTTGGTTAAGCTGATCCAAATCTACTGCCAGGTGTGTGTGTGTGTGTGTGTGTGTGTGTGTGGTCTGTAATATGCAATAATTAATTCACATTGCTAATCCATAGGAAACATCACCCTGGATATTTGTTCAGCAATTTTGTGTTTCTTGTCCATACCTTGCCTACATATTTACATGCAATTTTGTTATTGTTCTCAGTTAATTTACTTAAACAAGGCATACACTCAAACATACAAAGTGTCAATTTGAAGTAAAGGGATATGCATGAGCTGTAAAGAAAATCCAATTTTAAAAAGAATTTAAAACATACTCGAGCTTCACATACTTGTACTCTGTGAATGATTCCCTGAAACCTGTTTGGGCAAGCCACATTCATTGAGGAATTTTTCAAGGCAGATAGCAGAAACTGTCGCCCTTGGAGATCCAAACAAACACTATAAAGGACATCACGAAATGAACAATTTGGTAAAGGCATCTGGACAACACCTAGGGGTACGTGCATATACAACAGAGAAAATAATAATATGGCAGTCTTAATGAACTCATTCACCATGCAGTACACTCTAGTGTCTTTTTGTGAGCCCTTAAACTGTACATTAGACATTTGGAATTAAATGAGCATCATGGAGTGAGAGATGAGGCATATTTCAAGTTTGCACTTTTTCTTGATTGTTTAATACACAAAAAAAGGAACAATCAAGTGCTATCTGAGGGTGAAAAACACTTTCTTACTGGCTAAGAACTGAGAATTTCTTGATACAAAGTGGGTCCCTCTTAAGTATCACGGAAGACATTTGATTTGATTTGGGTGCATAACAGTATAAGCCACCAGGAATCTGTGAATGGGCAGCAAAGAGGGGTGAATTGGGATTGAGGGGAAGGGACAGGGTAAGGCTAATTGTCCTTGTAGTAGAGTTTGGTTCAGAGTAGGGAAGTTTTATCCACAGACCATTCAGGTAGAGGAAGGGAGAGAAGCAAAGAAGAGAGGCCACATATTTAGTCTGCGGGCTGGGTAACATGATTGGCCCGTGACATCTGTTCCTACCTCTTTTCTCTGTAACTACTGCACTGGAAAGTTAAAATCTGCATTTCCTAGGCTCTCTTACATCTAGGATTCTGGTAGGAATCAGGTCTTTCCAGTTAAGTACACCTTCAGAAGATCTAAAAGGTAAAGGTGAGACAATGGCTAATTTCTTGGTATTGATTCTGACACCAAGAAAAACCATGGAACATGAATGTGGTGTAGTTCTAGACCTGTCTTCTCGTTTTTTGATTTTCGATTCTCTCTAATTGTTTCTGGAAGCCCCCTTTTGTTTATAATACCTAGAGTGATCTCTATCTCCTCCACCAGATTTAGACTCAGTCTATTTCCAAAGTTTGCAGAGAACAGATGGAAATGATCCATTTGGATGGTTGCCTCCAGAGGAGTTAGGATGGCTTTGGTCATCGTTGGGACAGCTGTATCTATAAACAGCATCATCTAAGCCTTTAGTTTAGAGAAGCCTTCAAAGGAAAGGGCTGGCAAAAGTTGGGGGCTGCCACAAATAAACAGCCCAACATTGGAAGCTGTGTCAGCACCAAATACATAGACAATAAAAGAAAATAATGATAAAGAGAAACTAGACTAAAATATTATTCCCCTGGCTTACATATGGGGCTGGACGTATGGTAAAGGGAAATCTATAATTTAGAAACTGAAAAAATATGCCCCAGGCCCTAGGATGTAGCTGGCAGAAAAGATTGGGGAACTCAACAGAACCAACCTGTAATGGCTAGACTCTAGATTCCAGATCTAGAGGCATGCCTTACCTCCAGGGAAGTGAATGATATATGACCCTGCAATGATAGGAATGGCTCAAGAATTAGAACAGTACTGAGAACACAGGTAGGAAAAGCAACGCAGGGGGCTGTTTCCTAGCCGTGGACACCCTGGCCAGGCCTATTACAGTGTCTGCAGAGACAGCATGCGTGTGTGATATTATAAAAAAGAGTTGCAGTAAAACAGGAAAAAAAAAACAAGAAGTAAGGGGATACTGAAAGGAAAGGGGCACCAGGAGAGGCTGTGGGGAGTGGGAAGAGAAAGAAGGGTGGGGAAGAAGACCATAACTTTTATTTCAAGAGAACCGTTTGAATTTATAGCCAGAAGTCGCTTGAAAGATTACAAAATTGAGTGATCTTACTCCCTGCAACAGGAGAGGATAGCCTCCCAGCCATTCGTAAAGCACCGTGGTAAATATTTTCACAAGATAAGTGTCAGATTATTACACTTTGGCCCCAAATCTTTATTCAAATCCAGCGTTCGTTCCTTTCAACTTTAATAGTTGATTATTTTGGAAGACATGCCAAAAAAGTGTTCAAGCAATGGCACAGGCAGATCAAACTTCAGAACCAGGTAGCATAACACAAGGAAAGAAACGGAGAGGAAAATTAACCTCTAGACATTGACGTGACTAGCTGTGTGCATTTGGACAATAAACCAAATTTTTCTGGCCTCCAAAATTCCTCACGCATAAGAAAGAGCGTAAGATGACATCATCTTTAAGAACAAATAAAGAATGACTTTAAATTTTGTACTTCAGATTTCTTTTCAAATAGGCAAAAGAAAAATATTAGATGATACTCGTTTCTTGCAATGATGCTGAGAAACTTATTCCTGTGTTCCGGTTGGTAATATAAATTCGTTCAGACTTTCTGGAAACAATTTACAATATATCCCAGAAGTCCACAAATGTATGATTTGACCAAGTAATGCTATATTTTGGGATTTACTTGAAGAATACCATATGACAAAAGTATCTATCACATCATTCTTCGTATTGAAAAATCATGCAAAGTAAATATTAAAAATAGAACTCTGGGGCGCCTTGGAGGCTCGGTTGGTTAAGCGCCTGACTTCCGCTCAGGTCACGATCTCACGGCTCGTGAGTTCAAGCCCCACGTCGGGCTCTGTGCAGACAGCTCAGAGCCTGGAGCCTGCTTCATGTTCTATGTCTCCCTCTCTCTCTCTCTCTGCTCCTCCCCCGTCATTCTGTCTCCCCCGTCTCTCAAAAATAAATAAACATTAAAAAATTGTTTTTAAATATATTTTTTTAAAATAGAATTCTTAGGTTAATAGAATAAATGTACAGTCTTGCCCCCCCTCCCCCCCACACACACACTGGTTCATCCTTTATTGTTTAATAAAGGAATTGTCCACAGGGCCATTCCTGTGAGCACAGCTGGTTTATGGGTTTGCTGACCTCCTGTAGTGAGTTCATGCCCACCTCTCTGAGCCTCCTATTCCCTTCCTACAACTGCCAGTTACTTTCACCTCATTTCTCTAGGCTAATATCATCTCTGAGCCTCCAAGCAACCATCCTATCAATGAATTAAGACAAGCTCAGATAAGCTGGTCAGCATGTTAAATCCTATGTTACAAGCAGGTAATCACTGATGGTCATCACGTCTCTATCCAACCCTATCCAACAGTAGATTCTGGACCTATTGTGTCAACACTTCTATTTAGTTTCTTCACATTCTTCCTGTTCCCGCTGGTACATATGACCCAGGACTTGTGACGAATTGGTTGACTCCCTCATTTTTACCCACGGAGGAACAGTACTTTCCTACTTAAGCCACGCTGACAACTGATTCCATTTGTTGATTGAGTAATGATAAGGGAAGATGGCGGCAGGTTTTGCGGAAAAGGAGCAGTGTTTTGCGAGGCATGCGCTTTATGTGAGCTTCCCGAACAATTTCCAAGCAGAATGTAACATGTCTATCATTTGCGTGATCTGGGGCTACAAGACTATCAAGTACATCTTCCCAATGTTTTTATCTTCATCCCAAGATTTCTTTCCTTCCTTGTTAGGCCTGGCATTAATATGGAAAACCTGTTGGGGCTGTAAATAGAGTATCCTTGTTAATTCCATTGCTATCATATTTTGGGCTTGACTTCATTACACTTTGGTGCAGGAAGAGGGTCTCTTTAAACCTTTCCATGAAGACTTCTGACTTGCAGTGTGAACTCTAAGATGAGTTAGATGAGCATATATTATAATCTTGTATTAAATTTTTTATAGCAATTAAAAAAACTCAACCTACCACGTGATCCCTGTAGTGGCATTTGCCACATACTGACAGATCCCCTTACCCCGTATGACATCATATTCCAGCACAGGTGAGAGAGTTAGTAATGATGACACAGAAGTTATCACCCCTCTCCTTATCACCAAGATAAGTCACTTGCTGCCTCCTATCACTGGGTGATCCAACTCCAGCATTTTCATTGCGAGGGTCTACTTTCTAGAATACTAACTATCTTGTTTGTGTTCCCTCAACAAAAGATGTTAATACAGCATTTTGGTCCATGCAGTTTATTTGGGAGATGTCACAGGAAACATGGTGACGTACTGAAGTTTGGAAGGAAATAAATGTGAGAATAAAGTGTTATCACACTGGAGAGCTAAACTCTGGCTCCACTCTTTCAGAGACTAAGCAGAACATCTCTCAGATTCACTCTGCTGAAGCCCAAGAAAACTGGCATATTTATCCATCAACTTCCACATCTCTCATTTGTTGGGACCCACTCCTGGGACATTAACTTCCTGAAACTTCTGGCTGCTTCTATAAACAGAATGCTCTGGGAAAGAACGCAGAAAGCCTTTGGCTTTGAATAGGACTGTATGCAAGGGTCTTTAGGAGCAAACCAAAGGGTTATAGGTGGGGTGCTAATAATGTCTGCTACAACTAGGAAGCTAATCATCAGTGACATCTCAGTCAGCTCATTTATGAGCATTCTGGGCTGCCTCAGAATATTTGACAATGTAAAAGTTGCTTAGCTGATAAAATAAAGATATTTGGCATAATCCTAGGAATCCCTGCAAGGTCTTTTTTTTTTTTTTTTTTTTTTTTTTTTAGAGTATGAACAACTTAAAGTAGAGGGAAAACAAACAATAGTAGGAAGGCATCTGAATTAGAGCCCTGGATCACTAGGATGTGAGGATGGGTTCTCACTTGGAGACCATAGAATCACTGAAAAATGGATTAATCGAAAGACGGCAGGACAGGTAAGTTCCTATGACAACAAAGAATGGATGGAAGTAGAGAAAACAAAGCATTTTATTTTTCTTTTATTTATTATTTATTTATAGTTTATTTATTTATTTATTTTTATTTATAAATGTTTATTTTTGAGAGAGAGAGAGAGAGAGCAGGGGAGAGGCAGAGAGAAGGAGACAGAGGATCTGAAGCAGGCTCCGTGCTGAGAGCAGAGAGCCCTAGGCAGGGCTTGAACTCACAAACCATGAGATCATGACCTGAGCCAAAGTCGGAGGCTTAACCGACTGAGGCACCCAGGTGCCCCATGAAGCGTCTTAATGTATGGTTTAAACTCCTATTTTCTCTCTTTCATATACATGTCTCTACTGTAAGCATGTGTATTTGTGTGTGTTTCAGACATACAGAATATATACATATATTTATTATGCACACCTCCATTATAAAATAATTTATATGTGTGTATTTCTGTAGTTTTTACAAAACTTAATGTTGTAGGCTTCTTTTTTTAAAGATATAAATAAATACACTTTTTTAATGGAGCGCCTAAGTGGCTCGGCCTGTTAAGTGTTGGACTTTTGGTTTAGGCTCAGGTCATGATCTCACAGTTCATGAGTTTGAGCCCGCACCGGTTCGGTGCTGAGAACATAGAGACTGTTTGGGATTCTTTCTCTCCTGCCTCGCTCTACCCCTTTCCTGGATCCAGCTCACACACTCTCTCAAAATAAATACAGAAACTTAAAAAAAAATTTAAATAAAAAAATAAAATTTTTAAAAGTTTCTGTATTTATTTTGGGGGGGGGGGTCTAGGGGGAGGGGCAGAGAGAGGGGAAGAGAGAATCTCGAGCAGGCTCTGCACAGTCAGCACCAAGTCCAACGTGAGACTCAAATTCATGAACTGTGAGATCATGACCTGAGCCATAAGCAAGAGTGAGGTGCTTAACTAACTGTGCCACCCAGGCGCCACTGTGTGCTTCTTATTAGACCCAAAGCATCCTGTTCAAAACCTAAAACCCAAATGTGATCTCGAGTTACCCTCCTTGTGAAGACTTATGACCTGCTAAAGGAAATTAGGTGGATGGGTGGATAAATGAATGAATGGATAGATGATGGTGATAGATAGATAGATGATAGACTGATAGATAGATGATAGATAGATAGATAGATACAGAAAATATGTAATATATCCATATATCATGAAAATTTAAAAAAAGTTCTTATGGCAATCCAGAAGATAGTGAGATTCTATAAATTTTAATTGAGCACTGAAAGAACAATTATAATTTGAGCATGCCGAGATGGGAGGGGGTAGGGAGTAGATACAGACTAGACTCTCTGTGTGCAGGAAACAGTTTAAGCAACAAATTCAAAGAATGTGCCAACTAAAATAAAAACAAGATATGGATTTCAAAATTTATCATCCTATGAATTATTGTGCAAAATCGGAGCTGAACTTATGCCCCGTGGTCAAACGCGTACCTCTGATTGTTTTTTTGTTTTGGTTTTTTTTTTTTTTTTGGCTCAGACGAAAAACCAGTGTATAATCACACATAATTACAGTAAAAGGTTAGTGCTGGTGAAATGGCCACAAGGGGTATTAAAATAACAAATGGCTAAGTGATGTTTCTTTGCTCCTTCTGTCTGGTGCACCTAGTTAGCTACTGGGGTAAAAAAATTTCGAGCAAAGTTGTTGTCTCCTTCTGGCTGATTTCCCTTTTGACCTTTTAGGGTCCAGGCTGTTCCCAGACTTCATTTGCACACCCTTTTCTGCCTGCTCCCTGGCTTAGCACTCAGTGTTTCCACAGCAGATTAATGACAGCTAATAATATCTGATATATCTGGACATTGCCACATAATGAGTTGTAGTCCCACTGGGTCCCAGAAGTGTCACCACTAACAAATTCACCAGACCTGCACATAATTAGCATGTAAAGGGAGTGATCGCACAGTAAATCTGTAGAGGAAGATGAATAGCCCAGGAGAGAAAATATAAAAGGGGAAAAAAAAATCCCTCCTTATCATGCCTTACTAAATATATGTTTCTTGGCAAGAATATTTTCTTGATAACAAACTGTGGACAGGTTACCTTTACAGTAACATTATTCCTTCCATGGCTGATAGGCAGAATTTCATTATGTCACTGCTAATGTTTCAATATTTCTGCAAAATGTCACCATATGTAAATTAGGGGAGGTTAGGATTTCCCTTCCAGTTTTCTTTAAAGATGCACAGTCCCATTTCATAGTGGCTCTGGTGCTCACTTACACCCTCTGTGACAGGTTGGAATTTAGTGATGAAACACACAGGAACTTTGCCCTTACCTTACCAAGACTAAATGAAATGATGTATACGCTCACAGTCACTGCCCTAAAAGCTACAAATGTAACGCATAATAGGAGGGGAAAATAAAGAGAGAGGAGGAATCCAGAAACCCGCAGTGTGCTAGTATAATTACCAACTTGGAGATGTATTTCTTACACAATACTGAGCATTTAAATCCACATGGTAATTTTAGGATTTGTCTCCTACAATCAGAGCAAAAATGGAAATGTTTCTGATTATGTTTGGTATGGCTTGAGGGCTTTGCCCTTGATCCTTCAAACCCAGTACACAAGTCTACGCTAGAGTTAAGGCATGCTACTTGCAAGATGAAAATATGGCAACGGAAATAAGCCTGTTGAAGAAGACACTTCTGAAATTTGGGTCAATTCTTTGACTATAAGAAGATTGTTATGACACGGAGTCAGAGGGCCAAGGTAGTAGTGCAAATAAGTTTAAAATAAAACAAACAAAAAACATCCCAACAGATAGAGCATTTCTGCACTGTGCCTCAGAGAAAAGTGCTTATGGAGGCTCTTTCCCTGTCTTTCACCGTTGGTTTGGGAGGTACGGCAGCGTCAACGCTTGTACTGTAGACCTCACAATGTCGCCAACATTCGTAGGGATGGGGGAAGGGAATCATTCCTCCAACTGGCATTCTGGAAAGATACTCCCAGATGCTCAGGACAATATAGTATGCAATCAGCCCGTGTAACCTGATAATTACCCTGCAAGGTGATCAATAAGGACCCTAAAGGCAGAGGCTCTTGTCAACACTCAATCCTGTACGCAGGCTTCTGCCCCCCACCTTATTAAAACATGACATCGATGATCTCCAGAGTATCACTTGTAGACTTCTGGTTTTCATGCTCCAGCTCTTCAATGGCTAATTCCATTTGCATTCATGGTTTCAACTGCCTTATCCTGCAAATTCCCAAATGCACACTTCCAATTCATATCTCTTTCCTGAACCCAAGGCCCATTTACCAATGGTCTACTGAACATCTTCTCCAGAATGGTGCAAAGGCTCCTCAACTTATCTAAATTAAATTAGGCATCTACATTAAGTGTCTGTGTCAGCCAATGCAGCCCCAACCTCAACCCTACTCCTCTCGTATTGAACAATGTGATAATACCTCGAAGTGCCCGGTGTCCAAAGACATTCTTGGTGTTATTCTCTCCCTCACTGCCATATTCAGTCAGAGATGCAATTTTCTTGAATGCTTTTCACATCACTCCCCTTTTCTTCAGATTCCCATTACCCTTCATTCCTCTTCTGGATTACAGAGCATATTCCAAACGGGTCCTTGATTCAGGTCTTAACATTTACCTGCCTTTCCCCACTTGCTTGCAAAACGATCCTTCTAAAACACAAATGCAATTATGTTATTCCTTTACTAAATATCTTCCACTAGTTCCCTATTGCCCAAATAATCAAACTAAAATTCCTAATTCCTTAAAATAGGATGCACAATTCTCCTTGGTCTGGCTTCTGACTGTCTGCTTTATCAACTTTATCTTTTCTGTTGCTTTTTTTGTTGGAAGTGTGGGATCTCAGGTTGTACTTCAGTTCCACTGCATCAGAATCTGCAATTTAAGAAGATCTTGAGATGATTTGACTTCGTATTTAAATTCTGAGAAGCACTGCTGGAGCACACTGGTTCTCAAACTTGGCTGAATGTTGGAAATACTTGGGGACTTTGAAAAGAATGATGTGTGAGTCCCATTCCCGGAGACGCTAATTTAATGATTTCTTGGACATAACACCAAAAACATGATTACCAAGGAAAAGAAAGAAATTGACAAAATTGGACATCATCAAAAATGAAAACTTATACTCTTTAAAAGACACTCCTGAAAGAATAAAGACTGGGAGAAAATATCTGTAGATCATATATCTGGTATAGCATGAATATCCAGAATATACAAAAACAATTCAAAACTGGAAAACAAGAAGACAACCTCGTTTTACACTACGGGCAAAGATCTAACCAAACAGTCCACCAAAGGTGGTATATGAATGGCCAATACAGACATGAAAAGGCAATCAACATCATGAATCATCGGAGACATGCAAGTTAAGACTATACGATACCTCCGCTCTCCTATTAGAATGGTTAAAAATAGAAGAGACAGACTTCACCAACTGTTGGTAAGGACATGAAAGAACAAGAACGCTCACCCACTGCTAGTGAGAGTGTAAAACATGGCAACCGATGTGACAGTTTGTCAGTTTCTTAGCGCATTAAGTGTCCAATTGCCACTTAACCATTCTACTTCTGGGTGTTTACTCAAGAGGAAAAAAATCATATATATGTAATATATTACATTATATATATATATATAAAATGTAATATATTATATTATATATATAGAATGTTATATATTTATATATATATGGACAAAGACTTATACATAGGGGATATAGTAGCTTTAGTTGCAGTAGGCTAAAGTTGGAAAAAAATGAAATGTCCATCAGGTAATGTTATATATAGAACACTATGCAACACTAAAAAAGAATGGATAATTGTTATACACGATAACAAGGATGATTTCAAAATAATTATGGAGAATAAAATAGGTGAATCAAAAAAGAATTTGCTGGGGCACCTGGATGGCTCAGTCGGTTGAGCATCGGACTCTTGGATTTTGGCTCATGTCATGATCTCATGGTTCATGGGATTAAGCCTCATGTCGGGCTCTGTGCTGACAGCACAAAGCCTGCTTGGGATTTTCTCTCCTTCTCTCTCTGTCCCTCCCCCACTCACCCACATTGTCTCTCTATCTCAAAAAAAAAAAAAAAAGGATCTGCTATATGATGTTATTTACATAAATCTCTAAAAAATGGAAACAAATTTATAGTGATACAAAGCAGATTAGTGGTTTCTCAGTAATGGGAGAGAAGGAAGGCTGGAAGGAAGGGCGTACAGTCAGACCCGATGAAACTTTTGGGGGTGCTGAGAATGCTCACTAGTTTGATTGTGAGGATGGTTTCACCAACATATACATGGGTCAAAACTTAACATGTTGTACACTCTAAATATGTGCGGTATACTGTATGTAAATTATATCTCAATAAAGCTGTTGAAAGACATCTCAATACTCATGCTCGACCCATTAAAGAAACTTCATTCTTTTCTCTTGCTTTAAGTGTACTTTATGTATAGCACTACAAATATACTAAATTTCTTTCTCACTGTGTTATATGTCTCCTTGAATCCCCATGTACCTACCCCATGTGAGTTCTGTGTAGAAAACCAACCACATAAAGATCCAAATCACTTCCTATGTGAACTCTTCCTAGATTCTCCTTGAGTGACTTGGGGGCCTCTGTTCTTTATATCTTCCTGTATTTATAATGGTTATGCCACATCATTCAAACCTTTATACATCTGCCTCCTATATTAGTTGGTGAGATTCTTGTGGGAAGGACTTAGGATGATTAATGTAGGGTTTAATATTTGGCAAGTGCTAAAAAATGTCAGTGTGCAGAGAAAAGTGGCTGACATCAGCCTATGCCACAACATCTGTGAATAAACAAACTCTGGTAACAGCAATGGAGGTAGGGTTGATGCGTAGATTTCAGGAAAACATAGGTTCCCCTTAAGTATTGGCAGACATTAAGACAAAAATTGTTTTCAAGAAATTTTTTCACTTAAAATCACCAAAGTATCTAAGTAATGAACACTTTTATCTCAAGTTCACCATCCACCATCCACCACTCCCCTCATACTTAAGCACTGGCAGGGTAACCTTTAGAGCGGAAAGAATGTGCTATATATCATGACGTCTATTTTTTCTTGTTTGCCAAACAACATGCTCTCTGAGCTTTCTCTGTATATTTAAATCTTAGATATCATTCAGGGCACAAACCAATGTCTACCTACTTCAGAAAGCCTTCTTTTCTACTACTGTTGGTAATGATTTCTCTTTATCTTGATTCTTTAGAGTAATAATTACAGTATAACTTGATATTTATATGCAAATTAGAAAAAAAAAAATAACAGGTTATCCAGGAGAGTAAATGATTCTTTGAACAAGAAGATTGTAAGCAATAAAGATCAGGACAGTCTTCTATCAAATCATGACAGCTCCAACTGCAAGGTCTTGGACATAGCATCTTTGAAGATATATAAAAACAAGAATTCTTTTAAAATGTTTTCTTTTTTGGGGGGGCGCCTGGGTGGCTCGGTCGGTTAAGCGTCCGACTTCGGCTCAGGTCATGATCTCACGGTCTATGAGTTCGAGCCCCGCGTCGGGCTCTGTGCTGACGGCTCAGAGCCTGGAGCCTGTTTCAGATTCTGTGTCTCCCTCTCTCTGTGACCCTCCCCCGTTCATGCTGTCTCTCTCTGTCTCAAAAATAAATAAACGTTAAAAAAAATTTAAAAAAAAAATTAAAAAAAAAATATTTTCTTTTTTTTTTTTTTTTAGTGTCTTGTTCAAATAAACATGATGCTGAAAGTTGTTCAAAAGAGACAAGGACTGGATTATAAAAACAATTTATTTTCTTACTGTTAACAGCAAGGATGGCAGATTGATATATAAACCATTTATTAAATGCATCACTTGTAAGGTAAAACTACCCTTCTATAAGCCAGAGTTCAAGGAAATGGACAAGAATCCATCATGTTCTTTCTGGTGAGCAAAAGCAACGTTCATAGAAAGTTCATGAACTGGATACATCTTGAGATTATATTGAATTATTTGGGAATTATTACCTATTATCTGTTATTGTTATTATTTTATAATAATAATAATAACAACTACCACTCTTTGAATGTTTATTGCTGCTGAATACTATAATACCCAATTTTTTAAGCTTATTTATTCATCACACAATCTTGTGAGGAGCATTTTGTTACTTTTCCCATTTCTCATAAAGTATATTTATATCTGCCGATTTAATTTGAATCAGTTTATCCATACTTGGTCTTTTCTTGAGTATTCCCCATCCCGCCAGATTTCCAAGACAGAAATTTGGGGTCAAATGTGGCATTCCGTATTCTATATTCTATACCCCACCCCAAGTTAGCCCATGGAAAAGTCTTGTCACTTGTACTTGCTCATTCCAGTATCTCCCCACTCCTCCCAATGGCCATGAACACCAGCCTCATCCAGGCTGCCACTGGGTCTCATTGGACAGCCCCACTTAAGTGCGCTTTTCACCTTCTCTCTTCACCACTGTCCAATCAGATCTCAAAACAGCATCCCAAGAGTTGTTTTTCTTCCAATCACAAATATGACTACACAGCCTCTAATAGGGTGGTGAAAGATTGAACCTGGGAAGCTTACAGGAAGGTCACTGTCTTCATCGTGCTCTTGACCGATCATTTTGAAGCCAAAAACAAACACACAAACAAAACGATAAAGAAAAAGTGAACGGTGCTATTCATCTCAGTGTACTAATGATTACACATTCCGATCACGAATGCTATTAGAGGTAATGTTCATCCAACACTTACAATAACTAAGCTTTGCTTGAATTAGCTTATGTAATCTCAACAAATATATGAGGCAGTTTCTTTTGTTAATCTTACTTTACATGTGAGGGTATTGGAGCTCTGACTTGTTAAGGGACTTGACTAAGATCACATAGCTACCAAGTAGCAGAACTGAATTAGAACTCAGAAATGCTACTCTCACCGAAGCTGGTACGTAAACCACTGTATGAGTGGTTCTCAGCCACACCCCCACTCGGTACCATATTTAAAAATAAACATTTTATAATTCCTCCTCTACCATTTTTAAGTGAAATTCTTAGGTAACATAAGGTGTTTAAAATGTAATGAAAGGGGTGCCTGGCTGGCTCAGTTGGTTAAGTACTGGACTCTTGATTTCAGCTCAGGTCAATCTCACAGTTCATGAGTTTGAGCCCTACATCAGGCTCGGCTCTGATAGTGTGGAGCCTGCTTGGGATTCTCTAGTTCTCCCTCTGTCTCTGCCCCTCCTGCATGTATGCTCTCTCTCTTTCTGTCTCTCAAAATAAATCAATAAACTTAAAAATTTTTTAAATGTAATGAAAAATATTAATACAAAAGTCTAATATAAAAGAGTAATAAAAAGAAACTATTTAACAATAAAACAATGTGCATTTCATTATGTAAATATCAGGCACAACAAGATAGAAGACATAACAAAGAGGTCAAATGTTTATAGCTGAAACACCATGAATACAATCACTTTAAAAATAGAATGATACAGATGGACAGTGTGGGTGACTGAATGATGAAAAGTGGTATTGGGGTCAAACATTCAAAACTTTCTAAAATGGTGAACAAACCATTATAATTTTCCAAATAAAGCAAAGCGACATCTTATCTCAGTTTATATGGCAGTTGTATTCCTAGAATATCCAATGCAGATTAAAATTGAGTTAAAAAATAAAACAGAAAACAACAGCAATCACAACAACTTTTTGTCCATATGTTACCTGTGTCAGGATCTAGGTTCAGATAAACAGATTTTCATCTACCTGATTTCTAGCAAGATTAAAAGAAGTCATGTAACACGAGGCGGCTCCTTAGGGAGGGACTGAACCACACAATGCAGTGATAACTAAGTCCTATGGTTTCTGCCCACTCAATGCTCCCAGCAGCCCTTTAAACATTGTGACAACTAGAAATGCCCCTGCAAATATCCTAAACGTCCCCAGGGCTGGTACTGTCCCATTGGGAACCACCATATTTCATATCATTCTCATGTAAACTGATGGAGTATATAAAAAAGAACCAAATATCTTACTTTCAACTTGGAATCTCCAGCTCATTAAACAAACAAACACAACATTGTATTATCTAACATAAAGAACATCTGTTGTACAAATGGAACTAACAAGGAATTCAACTTTAACTAGAAAATGATACCACAAGGAAAATGGACCTCTTATCCAGAGACCACCATTACAATTGGGATCCGAGGTGCTTCTTTCAAATAGAATTGGTAAGTCTAAATATCCACAGATATACATAGCTAATAAAAGGACTTTGGGATAGTTTATGTTTCTAATTAAATATAATTGTTGAACTAATGAGTTACTTTAAAAGGTTAATTATTTGGGGGTCTTCTGCAATGCTTAACTGAACCAATGTCATTGGGTTTGATCCACAGAAAATGTAATTTAGTAAATGCAGTCTTTCACGGGTGTCTCTTTATATTTCCAACCCGAAAAGCTGTGTATCCATTGCTTTGACAACAAATGCTGTTCTGTTGTTTCTGTTTCATATTTATAAACACATGTGTGTTTATGGATGTATGTATACATTTACATGCATGTATAAGTATAACAAAGAGCCTTTGTAAATAATTGTGATTTTCGTGTACAGCGAAGGAACGCTAGAAACTATAAAATGCCAACAACTTGATCGAATTGCTTCCTTAAATCCTTGCAACAGCCCTAAAACGTGAGTGTGGGTAACTCCACTCTGCAGATAAGGAGAGTGATACTCAGAGAAAGTCTTCCTCCAGGTCTACCAGCCAGGAAACAAGCAAGCCACAGTACCAAGCCAGGTGGGGCAGACTCGAGAGCCTGTGTCTTCTCCACTAGGCCATGTGGTTGCAAATCATCGCACCAAAAGTGAAATGAAAAGAAAGAGAACCCTTCCAGGGAACTCCGAAACTCGTAAAAGCAAACCTGCCTGAATGATGTCCCACGGTCCGCCCCCACATGCCTAGAAAGCACCTCTGAAGAACCAGCTTGTTCTGAGGCAGACAATTTTCAAACTAGTATTTTAGAGCCCCAAAGAAAAGCTAAGATAAATGGTCTTTCTGGAGTTCAAGCATGTAACATCCTCACTTTTTAAAACTTTGAAAAGTGGTTGTAAAAAATTTACTAATATAGAAAGAGAAGAAAACATTAGGATTCCAAATTATGTGTATCCAACCATTATCATTACGTATATTCACAGGTACACACTATGGCACTTTTGGTTTTATATACATACATGTCAAAAAAGAACCATGGGACGAATCATTATGGCTACTAATGCATATTTATGTATATATGCATTTGTATTATATATGCATTATTGCTACTAATGTATATGTATGTATACGTATACATATGTGTGTGAAATCCAAAGGGCCACAATATTTATATTTCAGTAACAGTGAAAGTAGCTTTACTATGTAGCATCTACTAAGTTCAGGCCTCTGTTCATACTTTAAAACTTAATTTGGGGCCCCTGGGTGGCTCAGTTGGTAAAGCATCTGACTCTTGGTTTTGGCTCAGGTCATGATCTCATGGTTCATGAGTTTGAGCCCCACATCGGGCTCCACGCTGGCAGTGTGGATCCTTCTTGGGATTCTCTCTTTTTGTCTATCTCTGCCCCTCCACAGCTCACTCTCTCACTAAGTAAATAAGCAAACTTAAAAAAAAAAAAAAAAAAAAAAAAACTGATTTATATCTCCGAGGAATACTCATAAGTTAGTGTTATCTTATTCATTTTGCAGACCCAGAATCGAAGTTTAACATGGCTAATTATTTCTTGAAGTCTTCAGAATGTAGCAGAACTGGGACCCCAATCCAATGCCATTACTCCAAAGCTGATGCTTTAAAATCAGTGAGTTGTGGGCGATTGTCTGTCTCTGCCCTATTGTCCTAATTTTCAAGGGATTTATATTATATTTCCCATTGAAAATTGTAACTATTTATGTAAAATTAAAAAAAAAAACACCTCTACGTCTCATAACTGGCAATGAACAATTACTTAAGTTCAACATGAAAAGTAAAATAGAGGCATGTATACTTATCCATTGAATTTTTTTATAGAGAGAGTTTAGTCTCATTGAGTCTTGATAAAAGTGGAATTAAAAGCCAAGTTTTTAGGCTGACTAATAAAAAAAGCCCAAATTTGTTTTACCAGTGCTTATTAATAAATGTGAAGTAACTAAAATAGCCCCTAGCCCATCACAAATATCTCAACTATTAGCTATGACTGCTGTTATATAAAGAAGCGCTCAATCCGTGGTTCTTCTTATGTTAGGGAATGACTTTCCTGAGTCCAACGGTTGCACCCTATGTCTTCCAATTTGAAGAAACCCTCTGTGCCCCACATCCCAAATAAAACAATGATCCTTTAAGAAATCCTAAATAGTCATACACTATAAAGCTAAATTCATGGGAAAATTGTAAGTGAAAAAGTTTAATTTATATTCCTTAGACAAAATGATTAGCGGGGTATTTTCACAGAATTTTGGCAAGTAGTAAATTCTTTAAAAAGAATGTCAAGATGGCTCTGCCATCACATGGTCCCAAAATATAAAAGCACACAAAGTGGGTCTTTCTTCTGGTACAAGCCACACATGAGAAATACGCATATGATAATATTCTTGGAATGTGACCTCCCAGTAAAAATGCCTTCTTTTTATCTCCAGTTTGCAAGTTTGAAAACAAAATGCATCGTTTCACAACAGGAAACCACTGGGGATGATGAGGGGCAGAAAATATGTTCAAACAAATTAGGCTTGTTTAATATGTTTTGACTCTTCCACTTTTGTTTTCTTCTCTTGAACATGTAGTCCTTTGTTTATAGCTGTTGCACAGGAGGAAACGAGCACCTTATGTGCCGGACAGATCCGTCATACGATTACCTGGAGGAAATTAAAATGATACACAATGTAATAAGGCAAATGGAATGTTGAGCAATTATTCAGGAAGTCTGATTGGCCGATGTAGGGGGCAGTAATGCCTTACACGTTCCATTCTCAGTGAGATCTTGCACTACCCTCAGAGATGTGGAAAAACAAACCCTCGCCTGGAGAACCCCCATGGGAAGTCAATGCAAATCAGTGTACTTCCTCTTGTGCTTGCTCTGCATAAAGGACCTGAAGGGCAAGGAACACGTGTCACAAAAGCACCATGGGAGCATATCATTATTACTACTAATAAGAATAAATGGAACCTTGCATCTATAAGTAAAATCCTGGGAGGTAGATTTTTTTTTTTCTCGGCTTTTAAAATCAATAATCAGTACCAGGGCATTTTCTTGGGATTAATCACGAGCTGGAGTTTTGTTACATTGATATGGAATGAAGTCTAGTCGTTAATTCTGAAGAAATTCCCTGCCTTTTAGTCGCTGATATGAAGGACCAGGTGGATTGTTGTTCCCTCTCAGATTCAGGGATAATGCCACAAAGATACCAGGTAGGACACAGAATTTAAAACAACAACAACAACAACAACAAGGGAAAAGAACTCCTAGCCTCTTCTGGGTAATCGGAGTCAGATTTAATACAATATACCAAGTAAATTAAGAATCTTAACAGTGCTCCTGGGGGTAGCTGCAAGTCCAACATGATGTAAAGAGGACATTCGCAGCAGCCAGCCTGCCCAGGCACTTTTGCTTCAGTAATGGGCCCAGTCATTCCTAGAGGATCACGTGGCTCCTTGCCAAAGGTGGAACCACTGCCAGGCATCAACCTTCACCTATGCGGGAAGAAAGATTGCTGTTAGGGAGGAGCTTATTAAAAGTAACCATCATTCCCACAGGGGTGAACACGCATGTGCGAATTTCATCACCCGGATATTGGTGTGGCACAAGACCAGCCGTAATTTCAGGTAATATGGAGTTCAGTGAGAATATTCGTCATTGCTTCTGACATCAGGCATGGGGTTTAAAGGGTAATGTTTTCGGGGCGCCTGGGTGGCTCAGTTGGTTAAGCGTCTGACTTTGGCTCAGGGCATGATCTCACGGTGTGTGGGTTTGAGCCCCGCATCAGGCTCTGTGCTGACAGCTCAGATTCTGTGTCAGATTCTGTGTCTGCTTCAGATTCTGTGTCTCCCTCTCTCTCTGCCCCTTCCCTGCTCTCTCTCTCTCTCAAAGATAAAAATAAACATTAAAGGTTAATGCTTCCAACTGATAATTGCATTAGTTATTCCATTTCTTTTTTTTTTTTTTTAAATGTTTATTTATTTTTGAGACAGGGAGAGACAGAGCATGAAAGGGGGAGGGTCAGAGAGAGGGAGACACAGAATTGAAACAGGCTCCGGGCTCTGAGCTGTCAGCACAGGGGCCCGATGCGGGGCTCGAACTCACGAACCGCGAGATCGTGACCTGAGCCGAAGTCGGCGCTCAACCGACTGAGCCACCCAGGCGCCCCATAGTTATTCCATTTCTAATTACATATATTACCTGCTAGTAAAATTCCTTAGATGTTTTTTATACTTCTTCAGACACATTTATTAAGGATTAAAGAATTACCATTTGTGTTATTTTTCTGTTACACTGAGGGAATAATTTGACTCTTGGGAGTAGCTAAGGGCAACATGAAGAGGTTTTGCAAAGGAATCGTCACACAAATGCGCACACAGATACTCACTTTAGAATCCGTGATTTCCCCTCCCCAACTCCACCTGACTTTCTCTCAAGGAACTTTTTCTTTTTGGACTAAAGTATCCATACGCAAGTCCATACAAGGGGTCAAGCGGTAATAAAAACGCATACAAAAGCTCTCAGGTTCTTAGAAGCATTCAGTTAACGCTAGCCACTGCCATTATGTACCGAGTTGCCTTTTTATGCCAAGCTTCGCGACATTCATTCATTAGGCTATTTCTAATAGTCATTTCCAATTCTTACCGTTACTTCCGGTATGTAGTTATTGTTATCCACATTTTAATAGATGAAGAAGTTAAGTTTACATCTAACTTGACTACTTTAACGATACAGCTTTTTCTTCCATCATGTTGACCCCTTTATGTCATCTTTGGCCATCCCATGTCCCACTTCAATTTCTCAGGTTTCTCTTCATCACTCCGTGAGGCCAATCTAGATATCTTGAATTTGGTCAGCCCCTGAATTGTCCTTGGCCGTGTTTCCACGGTGGCACTATTTTCATTCTGCCCTGGTGTGGCTCTAGCCTAAAAGGCATATAAGAAACATTCTGACAGCCGCTGTTCTTGGAAACCCTTCTACCTCCCACAGTAACTAAATCAGGGCTTTCCTTCACATCAGTTCTTGACTGTTCGATGAATTTGAAAACCAAACTCTAACAAAAACCTAAATTAAAATTAAGCTTTTCATGGCCCGTCCATTCACCATTTGATTCTGATTATCTGAGATGAAACTTACACTGCCATTTAAAAAATGGCTCAATTCTGATAAATCATTTGACTTGGACACATCTAGCTGAATACAGTCAATTCGAATTCAGTGGTTGTGTCAGTGATGGTTTATATCGCCCCTCCTCAATGCAAGCGCAAACTAGCTGAAATGAAATGGATGAAATTAATCCCAGTCAGAGCGATCTCTTTTTCTGTTGACATGCAAGATTAATACTTCAGCAAAAGTGAAATTTATCGCCCATGATTTTCTGGATGTATTTGTTAGAAGTAGTTTTTACCCTGCTTTCTATAGTAATGATTGCCTTAGCTCTCTATCTTACTTAAAAAAAAAAAAAAAAAAAAAAAAACAATCTCATCAGTGCCTCAGTGGTTCACTCAGTTAAGCATCTGACTTCTGCTCAGGTCATGATCATCATGGTTTATGGGTTTGAGGCCCACATCGGGCTGTGTGCTGACAGCTCAGAGCCTGGAACCTGCTTCCCATTCTGTGTCTCCCTCTCTCTCTGCCCCTCCCCCACTCGCTCGCGCGCGCGCACTCTCTCTCTCTCTCTGTCTCAAAAATAAACATTTTTTAAAAATCTTGTAAACTGATAAGCATTTCCACTGCTTGCAAGTGGCAGCAGATGTAATTTCTTCATACTTGCTGTTCCAGAATATATGTCTTTAAAACCAAATTTTTGGTAGCTTTTATTCTCAAGCTATTTTAGCTAAAGAACTAGCACAGAGTTGACTTCTGTCAAAATATTTTGTGTGTTCTTTTTTTTTCCTATGAAAGAGGAAGAGAAAAAGAGAGAAAGAGAATGAGTGGGGGGCAGGGGCAGAGAGAGAGGGAGAAAGAGAGTGGTGAGCAGGCTCCGTGCCCAGCGCAGACGTCTCATGACCTGAGCCGAAATCCACAATCAGATGCTTAACTGACCAAGCCACCCAGGCGCCCCTTTGCTTGTTGTAAATCTACTTCTGAATTCAAATTTGAGTTTTTGAGGACACTCAGGTGTCTTTAACATGGGATTTACTACTGGTTTTTAAGATGCATAATGTACACATTATTTAGAATTTTACTTTTTTTAAAGTTTTCTCTTACTTTCCACTGACTATATTCTGAGTTACCATTTTCTACATGCTTAATAGCAAGGAGCTCATGGGATATAAGGTCAATGAATAACACATACGGAACTTTTACATGCTGAAAAGAATAATATATAGTATCTTATATCCCAATTCGGTAGAACAAATATGGTACAATTTGTAATTATTAGAACCATTACCATTATTTTTAATGAATCCATTCTTGAATTAAGGTTCTCTTTCGTTTATTCATAGTATTGTAAGAAGTGTTATAAAAAATGAGCAAGGCTTTCAGCCATTTATAATAAAAGCTGAATGACTAAACAGACCTACATTTTTTTATTTGCATTAATGAGCTCATCCTCAAATATATATGCAATAATATATAAAATTAAGTTACAAATGTGGGGATGTGTTCCAAGTCACCATGAAAATCTGCATGTAAATGCATAATAATCACAAATCTACAATATTACAATATTAAAAAATACCCACAATTAAATTACCATGTGGAAATAATCATAATGTTATTGGAAACTCAATTAGGGTGGCAACCCTTGTCGGGGAATTAGCAGAGTATGGCAAAGGCAAGTCAGAGCTGAATTCATCAAATATATATTATCACAATATTACATGTTCACTTCGATTCCATGCAAGACAAACATCCTCTCTCACTAGTATCTGCTCAATGCATTTGTATTATTCATGAACAACTCTGTGATCTATTATACATACAAAACTGATTGTACGCTTCTTGCCGCAGGCTACGATGCAGAGACACAGAATTAATTTTATTATATACACATGCATGATAATTGTGAAGGATTCGGTCAAATACCAAACTCTGCTCCTGTGTCCCATTATTCTAGTTTCCAAAAAAAAAAGGGTCTAAGGTCAGCAAGAATTTCTCTCTGTGACGGTGAAACTCTTTGTCCTTTGGAGTAGAAAGTTCCTGGTTACTAAGGAGCCCCAAACCCTGAAAAGTCTTCTACTCTGTACCAAAGCAAGTAAGTTCCTTTTGTTGGTACCCTGAAAACTTTGGTCAAGCAACATTACTAATTAGGATTGTTTGGGCATGACTAGTTATAGCTACCTTGTATCTGGTCAGTTCCCTGCTGCAGGACAACCTGGGTGAGACCTTAACCAGGCCTTTAATCAGGGGTTAAGGGTGACATCAGTTTGCAACTTTCAGACCTCTATTTCTTCCTCAACAAGTATCCTTCCAAGTTCTACCTGTTCCTCCCTAGTGCTCATTATAACTGGAAATTCATTGAAGGCCTTGCTCATTTTGATTTTTTTTTCACCCTTACCTCCTCCATGCCTGGAAGAACATTAGGGACTTTGGAGAAAAGAAATACTTTTTCGTAAGTTTAGTGTGGTTATCTCTCAGAATCTTATTTTCTGGATTATTCTATGCTGGTACTGTCCATTAAAAATACAGTACGAGCCGAATTCAATTGTAAATTTTCTGGTGGCTGTATGTTTTAAAAAGAAACAGGTAAAATTCATTTCAGTAATATTTTATTTAGTCCAATATAGCCGAATGGTTATCCTTTCAACATATACTCAATATGAAAAGGTATGAACGAGGCAATTCATTGTTTTGTATAAAGTCTCTAACATTTGGTGTGTGTTTTATGCTTCCAAGTACTCCCTTAGGACCAGCCACATTTAATAGCTCAGCATCTCTATGTGGCCAGTGGCTACCATGTTGGAGTGTTCACGTCCAAACACTGGAAAATTCATGGACAGTAACCGGGTAAGCTAACTTAGGTGTGCGTGTTCCATGCGTGCTTATTATCATCACCTGCTTTTGCTTTTCAACTGGTTAATGCTGTGTGATATAGCCTCACATTGACGGAACTTAATTTTTCTACGTAGGGCAAGTAAACGTAACGAAACCGTCATAAAATACTTTTTTGTTGTTTTTCTCATAGACCTCTTCTACAGGTGGCAGGTGAGAATGTCAATGTTACACACAATTTATATTATTATAGTGATAGGTCAGGCTTCTACCATTTCTATTATTTGGGTAAAATGTGTATATAGAGGAAGGACGGCATCAGAGAAAGTGAGCATAATTTGGAGTCAGACAAATCCGAGAAAAATCACATTTCTGCCCAGGGGGCCATATTTCTGAACCTTGGTTTCCTAATGTATAAAGTAACAGTATCTAACTCTTGGGGATGTGGTAAGATATATAGTGCTTAGGACAATAGCCAGCATATCCTAGGCACTCAATAAATGTTTACTATTGTCATTTTCGTTGTTGTTTTCAGGATTATTTGCAGGGCGCCTGGGCGACTCAGTCGGTTGGGCATCTGACTTCAGCTCAGGTCATTAATCTCACGGGTCGTGAGTTCGAGCCCCACATCGGGCTCTCTGCTGTTAGCATGGAGTCCGCTTTGGATCCTGTCTGCCTCTCTCTCTGTCCCTTCCCCACTAATGCATGCTCCTCTCTCTGTCTCAAAAATAAATATATTTTTTTAAAAGTTTATTTAAAAATTTTTTTAATGTTTTTATTTATTTTTGAAGGAGAGAGAGAGAGACAGAACATGAATGGGGGAGGAGCAGAGAGGGAGGGAGACACAGAATTCAAAGCAGGCTCCAGGCTCTAAGCTGTCAGCACAGAGCCTGATGCGGGGCTTGAACCCACAAACTGTGAGATCATGACCTGAGCCGAAGCCGGACACTCAACTGACTGAGCCACCCAGGCGCCCCTAAAAAGTTTATTTAAAGACTCCTAAAATGTCACCCACTTCTTTCAAGGTAAGTCTTACTTACAAATAAGTAATGAGAATGATAAAATGAGAATGTCAAAACCAGTGCTTCTGGATCCCAGCTGGAGATATGAGCCATGGCAGATTGGGTAAATTCTATATGGAAGAGCCACAAAGTGCCATATGCAGATGGTCACTGAAGCGCTTCTTTATACGATGTCCCCTTCTCTGCACATAGATGAGCAAATTCGATTTTTTAAAGAATGCTTTTTTAGGATCACCAATGATCAGGAACATCGTAAAGAAAGACCTATTTGATTGAGGCTAATAAATAAAAAGTCTTCAACCTCATAGCAGATATTTCAGTAACTCGGAGATTTGTACAAAAGCTAATGCACCTTCCATTTAAAATGCCTCTGCCCTAGGGGCGCCTGGGGGGCTCAGTGGGTTAAGCACCCGACTTTGGCTCAGGTCATGATCTCATGTCTCGGTTTGTGCGCTTGAGCCCTGTGTGGGGCTCTGTGCTGACAGCTCAGAGCCTGGAGCCTGTTTCAGATTCTGTGTCTCCCTCTCTCTCTGCCCCTCTCCCACTCATATTCTGTCTCTCTCTCTCAAAAATAAATATATATTAAGAAAATTTAAAATGCATATGCCCTACTTTCTTGTTGTTTCTATGTTATGGGATACATTGGAGCATTCCTTCCCTTCCCTTCCATTCCCTTCCATTCCTTTCCCTTCCGTTCCTTTCCCTTCCCTTCCCTTCCTTTCCCTTCCCTTCCCTTCCCTTCCCTTCCCTTCCCTTCCCTTCCCTTCCCTTCTTCCCTTCCCTTTCCTTTCCTTTCCTTTCCCTTTCTTCTCTTCTCCTCTCCTCTCCTCTCTCCTCTTCTCCCTGTCCCTTTCCCTTTCCCTTTCCCTTTCCCTTTCCCTTTCCCTTTCCCTTCCCTTCCTCCTTCTCCTTCTCTCTCTTCTTTTTTTTTTTACTGGAAGGAAGTACAGTTACAGTATATGTAAGATGAACACCTGGCACATGTCTAATGCAACGACAATGAGTTTGTTTTCTGCCTTCTTGCCTGGAACCACAATAGAGAACAGCTAAGTCTGACTAAAGGAAGAAATTGAGCTTTCAAAAAGCAAATGACTGTGGGAGGATTTCTTGGAAATTTTCATAGACCATTTGAAATGTCAAGAACTCACAGCAAAAAGTCTTTAGATAATGTTTGTCCAAATTAGAACCTTCATAATTTTTTTTTTCATCTCAAGTGTTTGAACCTGTCACCTCTTCCCTCCTTAAACTTCTGTCTCTCTTATGTACCTAATAATGCGCATTTTAAAAACAAAAATGTGCTGGGGCAGGAGCTAGGGAAGGGGCCTGGTGTCCAAAGTGAAAATCTGTTTAAAATCATAGATTCCAGTGTTATAAAGTCAAAGCTATTTGGTCCTGTTTCTTATAAGCACATGCTTCAATGGGCTTAATCGTGGTTTGTTGTAAAACATTTATAACCACATGCTCTAAAGCACTGCTGATATATAATGAGGCTTTTCTCAACAAGTAGCAACATAATCATGGCCAAGGTGAGGCTCAGGGAGGAGGACTTAGGAGATCATCCCTGGAATTTATTAGTTCCATAACTTTCTGACAAAGCTTGTTTGCTGCTGCTCTAACTTTATACAAACTCCAAATGTATAAAACGATATTGAAAATTAATGTTTTGGTTTTCTTTTACCTTTGGTCTACATAGTAATGAAATCTAGAATCCTTCCATAGCTTTCCTTCCAATTTATGTCATGTGCACACACCCTTCGGTCTCTTTCTAACCCCTTTTATTTTATGGGCAAGTTCATTTCAAGTTAGCCTTGAATAACCTAAGGCTTATTAGCTCCAGACACTTAAATGTTCAGAAAGAAGACGCACCTCAAGGTGCATGGCATAGATTTCTAACAGACAGATGAGGCAACTAATGATATATTTGTGCCTGTTGAGGGATATTTGTAAACCCTGTATCTAGAATGTGGCTACGTTTTGGCTAATTTGTTATAATACTCAGAGAAAAAGCTTGCTTTTTTCTTATGCTTTCTTGTTTCATGACACGAAATAAGCATTCCCTGCCACCCTATAGTTTTCTTACTAACGCTCTCTTTTATATACAGTCAGCTAGTCATAATAGAAAAGATTATTCAAACACACTTTTACTGTTAGAATTTTTTCTTTCGTCCTGGAAGTCTAGCCCAGCACTATCCATAAGAAACATAATGTTGGCAACGAACATGAGTCACCAAGGTAATTTGAAAGTTCCTAGCAGCTACATCAAAAAAAAAATTATTTTTAAAAAGTTGAAATTAATTTTCACAACATATTTTATTTGCCCAAATATATCTAAAATATATTATTGCAACATGTGACCAATATGACAAAAAAATGAATGATATATTTTGCATTTTTTTTTTTCAAAGTTCTAAGTCCTTGAAATCCTGGGTTTGTGTCACACTTACGGTACATCTCACTTCCGAGGAGATACTTTCCGGAGCTCATCAGCTGAGCTGATGGCTACCACCTTGGACAGTTATCTTCTAACCCACCCCTTTGGCCTTGTTGAGCCCGAACGGCAGAATGCAGCCACCAATAAATGAAGCAAACGCTTTCCTTTCGCAAAGCCCTAGTGCCGAATGCTGACTGACATTTGAACAAAGAAAATGTCCTGATATTTAAGCATCAGAACTATTACTTTTCTAATAACGCGCAACCCTTGGGTCACTTTTGGCCATTTCTCATGATTTGCATTAGGTGTTCTTTGAGCCACAACATTAATCCAGTAATAATTAAAATGATATACTGTACTATTAACATTCTCAAATCTTTAAAGCAAAGTGATCTATGCCTGCAGCACTGCCCAGGCCGGCTAATGAAACAGCATACAGTTGTAAATGGCTATTGTAAGCAGTTCCCTATTTAAAAATACAGCTCTGGGAAGTGCAGTCTAGAGTGACTGGGGTGCTACCAGGATTGATCAGCATTCAATAGAGGCCGATGCAGCACAAATGGCAAGTTTTGCTTGAGAGGCCCGACAGACATCTTGTTTCGCTGCCAGTATGGCGCTTTGGTCACAAAAGGGCCTCCTGTTGAACGGCAGGCTAGGGGCCAGTGTAAGGCAGACACCGCATGGGGGCTGGGGTGGCACGATGACGGTGCTCTGGGCATGGAATCATCCCCTTGTTCTTTCACATGTGAGTCAGCAACACAACCAACCCAAAGCTTCCACTCCACCCAGCAACCTCTAATGTGCCGTGATCCATCCTTGATCCAAGGGATTTGGGTGTGTAAACTATAAAAAGACTTGCCTCCGTCCCTTTCTCTCTCCCCTCTGTCTCTCTTTTCCTCTCCCCCCACCCTTCTCTCTCCCTTTCTGCTGGTATTAGAACTGAACTATTTGCTTCTTATTCTCTCTTCCCCCACTTGCTCCGCCATTAATAATCAAAGTTAATCACTTTTCAGATTTTTCGAACTAACCTTTCCATTGTTCGGAAGAGTAAGCAGTATTTGAGCGACTTAATTCCTGGAAACAGAGTTTAAAACGCGGACCGGCTACATCAACAGAGATGTACATTTTGTACATTTCACTTCTTTTCAGGACCTCACAGACAAGACGTCAGATAAAGGCTCTTAGCCCCAGATAAACCCTGGAAGTGAACCTAGTGCCACTGCCTTCTCCACGTCTACATGCCAATCACCCTAAGGATATTTGTGCTATCAGATATCCTTGGCCTTCTACCAGGGGTGTATAGAATGGTCCGGCTACAATCTCAGTACCTGGCACAGAGTTCGTGCTCGGCGAATGAATGAGCAAGTGAATGAGTGAATTACTGTCAACTCAAAGCCAGATTTTCTGGTGATCTCTCTTGAGTCTAAAATTCAACTTTTGATATTTTCGATATCGTATCGAAAAATGTGAGAAAACTTAGAGGGTAGACCCGAGGTTTTTTTTTTTTTTTAAGTTACTCTTCTGCTCTTCTTCCAGGTTCCCAAGATTAGAAGTCAAGTGAAAATGGGTTTCCCTAGACAAGTGTGAAGTAGAATCAAGAATAAAGCATGTATACGCCAGAAAAAGAAGCAGGCCTGTTGTCTAAGGGTGAAATCGCTGAAGAGGCAAGGCAGGCGTCTGCCCAGGACGATAATTCCTCTACGTATCTACGTCCCTTGAAATGCTATTTCTAAAACACGTATCTGGAGAAGTGGAGAGTATGAGTTATCTACCCCCTTTGCTTTACAATCCATAGAACTTACATTTACCTGGAGTTTTTATGTAATCCGAATAGTTTGGTAAAAGAGCGCATTCCACACTCCGGCGTATGACTCAGTGGGCATCACACTAAACCTTGGGTGTGTTCTAACACACAGCTCTCTAATGCCTTGACTTGCCCAAAGGAAGACTGAGCGGGTCACCAAACAGATGCCCTGTAGTAATTTGATGAATCACACAGGATCAAACTCGAAGCATATTTTATAAATACATATGGATGATCCTCTCTGATCAGAGGAGCTCTCCTTTCAATAGTTCAAACTGCCAGAAATGTCAGGGTGGCTACCCTTAAACAGTGGAGAATATAGTCAAATCGAGAAATGACAGTGACTGTGGGTTTTCCTTGCCAGCTGCTTTGCATAGTTGAGCAAAGGGGAATCATGAGTTTCTTCCTGGGCTTCAGTCGGCAGATTGGGGTTGCTGTGTCAAATATGACTTAAGACAGCAGAAAAGAGTGGAAGCGTGAGGAGAATGAGACAGCTGGAGTAGTAACACTTATTGGACAAACCAGACTGTTTTGTTCTTACATTATTTTTATCCTGCTTTGGTATCAGGGTAACACTGGCCTCATAGAATGATTTCGAATGTGTTTCTTCTATTCCATTATTGGTTAGATTTTGATGAAGGTGGTCATTCATTCCTTTTTTTTTTTTTTTTTTGATGTTTGGTAGAATTCACCAATGAAACCTGTGGTCTTGGGCTTTTCTGTGATGGGAGATTTTCAATTCCTAATTCAACTTGCATTCTTGTTATCGGTTGAAGATTTCCTGTTTCATGGATTCAAGATTCATGAGTCAATCTTGGTAACTTGTGTGTTTTCAGGAGTTAATCGGTTTTATTTTTTTCTAAGTTATCGACGTGGTTAGTATATCATTGTTTATCAAAATCTGTTACCACACTATATATTCCTGTGGTTATCTGTTGTATTGTTTTCTCTTCCGTTTCTCATTTTGGTTTTTGAATCTTTTTTCTCTTAATTAGTGTAGTTAAAGCATTGCCAATTTTGTTTCTTTTCTTTTTCTTTGGAAAAACTGGCCATTACTTTCAATGTTATGTTATTGTCTGTTCTGGTCTCTATTTTATTTATTTCTTATTTTTCTTTGTTCTTTCCTTCCTCTACTAAATTTCAGCTAAGTTTCTTCCTTTTCTGTTTCCTTGTGGTGTCATGTGAAGTTGTTTCTTTGGACTTTTGTTTCTCAATACAAGCACTGATAGCATAAATTTCACTTTAATATCTGCTTTTTCCGCATCCCACAGGTTTTAGAATACTGCGTTTTTCTTTTGTTTTGTTTTGAGGCATATTTCGATTTATTGTTTGATTTCTCATCTGGCCCATTGTTTGTGCAATAATGTGTTGTTTAATATTTGCATATCAAATATTTAATATTAACATTGTAAAAAATAAATAGCATTGTTCTAGAACAGGTAAAAAAAAAGTCAGAAAAAATTCAAAACAGAACAAAATAATATCACTGAGCTAAAAAATATTTAGGGACTGGGGTAATGAAGCGCTGACTGATCCATCCTATTTATCTTCTCTGGAATATCCTGTTTTGAAGTTAAGTCAAATCTGAAAGACACGTAAAACCACTATATACGAAATGGCATTTTATATATTATATATAAATATATATCAGTTTATTTGTTTTTATTTTCTAAGATTTTATTTAAATTCCAGTTAATTAATATACACTGTAATATTAGTTTCAGGTGTACAATATAGTGATCCAACACTTGCTTACGTCACCCAGGGTTCATCACAGCGAGTGTACTCTTTAATCCCTATCACCTATTTTACTCAGGTTTTAAAAAGATGCCTAAATATTCAGACAATAAGCAGAGAGCTTCTATTTTTTGGCATTAGGCAAACTATTGTCATATAAATCATTTAGCTCAGTGACTAAATAAATAGTTCATTTTTCAAAGCAAATTATTTTGACATCATATAGACATAGGAAATCTAAACTAAAGCAGAATGTATGAATCAGACTACTCAAGTCTACTCAGACACTTCCTGTTTGGAACACTATATTAAAATTACATAAGAAAGTTCAACATATTTAAGTACCACCCCATAATTTATAAGCAATATCAGTTATTTGGTTCTCAACGGTTGTTCACTTACTTGTGAGGTTAGTTTTTACATAGGACATAAGTAAAATTAGTATCCATACAATTCAGCGTCTCAAGGGAAATGATGAACTACAATTCCTTTGGAGACCAGATGAAACAAAATAGTAAAAAATCTAGATTCTGTGATTGGTAAAGTGAGTCACGTACACAATCACAGGAATGAAGAATATTCAGGGTACCTGGGTGGTTCAGTCGGTTAAGCGTCTGGCTCTTGGTTTCGGCTCACGGCATGACCTCACAGTTCATGAGTTTGAGCCCTGCATCAGGCTCTGCGCTCACAGCACAGAGCCTGCTTGGGATTGTCTCTTGCCCTCTCTGTCTCTTGTAAAATAAACAAACATTTTAAAAAATAAGATGTGTTATTTTACAATTATCCAATCATCTAAATTTCTGACAAGAGTCTTTGGTCTGTCTGTATCAACATTTGCTCCACTCCACTCCCTTTTAAATATTATCATATTTACTGTATTCAGATTATGCTGACTTGACTCAATAAAAGTTCTTAGAGATGATTGCTTTCTCTTGCATGAGGATATGAGACTAAACATTGACTAAACCCACTTGGACATATTTTTCAAACCATGACTAATTTCAAAGCCTTACTTCATTTATTGAAAGTAAACAGAAGTTCAAAATAGTCTCAATATCCCAGGTCTCTAACCATCAGTCTCCCTGAAAACAGATCAATATAACAACAATATAGCAGAACAGCAAACATAAATACTGAAACTTTATTTGTAGATGGCTGCTATAAATGTAACACCTACCATATACAGAAGGGGATACTGAAAAAAACAACTTTCTTTTGTAATAAGTACACTGATTCTTGACAGGAGGGCAAGCTGAGTGTTATAAACACATCATTAGATTAAAATTAACACAATGAGCCTACTTCCTAGAGTGTCTCATATTTCCAAGTTTATGCTGAAGAAAAAAATGTCCTTTTGAGTAATTGAACTAAAAATCTAATGAACATGATAGACACTTGATTGTACCCAAATGACACCAAATCATCGATTCAATGAAATGTTAACTAAGTATGCATGTGAGAAAAAAATCAAAACATGAAGCAAGTTGATTGGATGTTTTGGAAAACTATAGATCAGAACATTATCATGATTGGCTCAAAAGAAGACTCTGGCTACACCAAAACCATAGGCGAGTTACCATAAAAACAGAAGTCCCACCATGATTTCACACGCCTTTTTCTGCTGTCGTGGCCTTTTATTGTTTTGCATGTAGTTCACCCCTTTTGTCTTCATGGGACAAATCTACAAATATGCCAGGACTATGAGTCATATCCTTCAATACCACATATTCATGAAAGAATCTTCAGAGAGTGAGTCACTTAACAGACTATTGAGGGGAAATTTTAACTTGACGTTGAGTAATTTTTCTAACAGGAGTATTGTCTCTTCTCTGACTTCTGAGACTTTCTATCAGAGGCTTGCATGGAAAATATCAAAGATTTGTAGCTGAATAAATAAACAAAAGATAGGATGGGTGAAAGACTATATAGACCCAAGATGGTGGCCTGTGTGATATTTTAGTTGAAGGCCTGCTGGATGAGAAGACCAGTGCCACTCTCAGCCTCCACCAATCTGGTAGGCCTTCCTTATATAATGTACATAATTAGCAGACCAGTGGGATTTTCCATCTCTGTTTCCTCTTCATAATTTACTTCTCCCTTTACTGATCTATTTAGCTCTCTATTCTAGTCATGATGAATGTAAAAAAAGGAAGTGTACTAAAATAATTTCACAGCAGGCTCTTCTTTAAATGAGAGGTGCCATGTTTTTTTAACACATATTGCCTCTCTTGATTCTCACAACAACCATATGAAGTATTACTGGGAATCCCATTTTACATGTTTAAGTGTTACATGAAGGAAACAAAACTTGTGGGGAATAATCATAAAGAAATTTTGTTTTGGTCTTTCACATCCTTGAAAACATATTCTGTGGAGCTTTTTCTTCCCCCATTCCTGGGGCTGTCGTGACCAAAGGGTTGTTTGCTGTCCCCTCCTGCCAGCTTTTTACTTTTACTTTTGTTCCCCATCCAGCTGAGCATGATCTATCTCCAGGATGGATCAGTCCAGTAAACAGGAGAAAGTTGGGTAGAAGGCAAAAAAGAGAAAGGTTCTATTAGATAAGTACTCTGTGAAACCATGTTGGTTTTCACAGAACTTGGTGAGTATTTTGTAGGAATTTCGTGGATCATTTTGAGTCCCTTCCACTACATTGTTGGGGATTCCTCTTGGGCAGTTCCCTTGATTTAGGCAAATGCGTCCCATCCTGCAGTTCACTTGGCTACTTCCCCAGAAGGTGGGAACAGCTTCCCCTATTCTCAGTGGACCCTGAGCTCTCTTTCTGCCTCAGACCTTATCCTACATTCATTACCTTCCAGACTGAACTTGAATCACTACATTCAATAAGGTGACCCTAACAGCCTACATCAGAGCCTTTCCCATGTACACAGCCCCATAGCATCTCATGCCTACTGCCATCATAGTATTCATCACGGGGCACTGCAATTGTGTTTTGTTTCTTTATAAGGCTCTCTTCAAACAGGATCTAACACAATCCAGGCCAGCTCTCCCATGTAAACAGCCCATACCTGGGAGAAGAGGTAAGACTCACAGAAGCCAAAATGCAATCCAAAAATTATTTTCAGTTTCTTTTTTATGACAGAATTTGAGGGTCAGAAAATGTTGCAAAATTGGTTTTCCCACTTTTTTTTTGCAAATCCCACTTTCATGGCCTCACATATCACTTGGCATGTCTCACTTATTAAGCAGAATCACAGCTAAAATCATTCCCTTTTAGCATTTTATTATATTTTAAAACATCATGAAAAAATTAATAGCAATTTAGCAGTTTTAGAAGTGACAATACATTTTCTAGCTTTCGGCTGACAAAACAGAACTGTGGTTTGGGGATGATGATTTGCTTCTTGAAAATTATCACTGTTTTCTTACAATTGTTTTCCTCTCTCAAAAACAATATTGCAACATGCTACATCTTTAAAGTATTTGAAACATGCTATTTCATCTTAGTAAAAAACTGGACCAAACATAAGTAGGTTCTGGCTTTCATTAAAAAGAAGAGACTATATATATCTTGTTAGATGTTAAGACATGTTACTGGCCTCTGTTGTTTCTTCAGGGGTGAGAATCTCCATCTAGTCAGTCAACTCTGATCACAAATGTCATTTTTTTTCCCTTACAAATCATTTTTTTTACTTGAAATACATTTACACAGTTCCAGGAAGTCATTTGGAAAAAACGATAAAACTCCAACTAGTTTCTAACATCTTGGGAAAATATAGGCACTACTTTTTTAATATTATATCTGTATTCTATGTGTTCAGAATACTGAGCCTGGTAAGTAAACTATGTTTAGGTGTGTGTGTGTGTGTGTGTGTGTGTGTGTGTGTGTGTGTGTGTTGGATGTTTATTTGTTATATAAAAAGCCAACTTATACTCTGACAATTATGTCAAATTGAAAATGGAGAATTAAACCAAAGTATAGACATTAGAAACATAACTATCTGGAAATTAAGTGAGCAAGCCCAATTTCAAAGATATGCAAGGCAGATAAAAATAATCAATAATAAAATAAGTAACTAGCAATTAATAATAATAAAATGATGAGGACATAGCAGGATCAAAAACAAAACAAACATGTCCATGGCAAGAAAGAGAACAGAAACATAAAATGGTAACGGAGATAAAAATCCATATATAGGCAGTGGCAGCAGAGAGTTTGTTTTCTGAAAGGGACATGGAGACTAAATGTGCTCCATGTATGATTTCCTCACAATACGAAGCCTGAAAACCAGACAAAAAGTCATTCCTAACCTCTGTCTGAAGATATGACTTTTAGAGCATTAGTAGTAGGGGGCACAAGTGCAATGTCTTCTACCAGAAACTAATCAACCTGCCCACTGTTTCTGTAGCTAAATACATGATTTCTCCAGCAATACTCTGAATCAGGAAACTGGTTCTATGACTTGACCTGGTTCTGGATTAGGACCATAAATATAAATATAAAATTGGTGTATAGGGAGGAGTTAACAAAGAGAGAGTAAATGCTGTGGAGACACTTCCACACAGCATTCATTTGAACTCAAATTTTAATGCATGTGAATAATCTGAGAAAGTTAAGAAAGGAAGTTAACAAAAGCAGTTGGAATAAGAATTCACTGTAGATTAAAATAATTGCATAGATGAATCTGACAAGGCATTTCATATGTTCTGCATGTTCAAAAAGAGAACATGAGTTCTTTTTATTTTTTTAATTATGAAATGAAAACAGGCATAAATGAAACAAGAACAGGCACACATAATAATGATATAATTTGAAATACAGGAACAATTAATATAATAACGTAATAATATCAGCTAAGAATGATAGTATAACGAAACAATAAAATAAGCACCATTATTCTTATTTAAATAGGAGAAAACAGGCATAGCAACAAAGTAATTTCTGCAAGGTCACACAGCTGGTACTTGGAAGAACAATCTGGTCTAAAATTCATAAAACATTTGAAAAAGTTTTCAGTAAAACAGGTATGATAGACTCCTGTCTATACAAAACAGAAGTGAGAATTACTGAATTTTAAGGTAGTGCTGAGGAATCCAAAAACAACTCAAGACAAATAAAAAAAAGATACTAAAAACAAGAAAACAAAAAAACCACAATGGCAAGAAAATGTGAGATCAATTGGGACCTTCTATCATTTGTCATATAAGAAAGATAGAAAAAGAGTATATAGATGATGGAAAAGCAATTTATATGTTTTTTTCATTTTTTAAATGTTTTATTTATTTATTTTTGGAGTGAGAGAAAGACAGAGACAGACAGAGAGAGAGAGAGAGAGAGAAAGAGAATGCACAAGTGGGCAAGAGGCAGAGATAGAGGAAAGAGAGAATCTCAAGGAGGCTCCGTGCTGTCAGCACAGAGTCGGACATGGGGCTCAATCCCACAAACCATGAGATTATTACCTCAGCCGAAATCAAGAATTGGATGTTCAATTGACTGAGCCATCCAAGTCCCCAGGAAAAGCAATATATGGTAAAACCTTGGATTATGAGTAACCTGTTCTGCAAGTGTTCTGCAAGACAAGCAGACATTTCTAATAAATTTTAACTTGATAAATGAGCAATATCTTGCAATACAAGTAGTACATGATGCCCAATGTCACATGATCACAATGGAGCCAATGGCTCTTGAAATGCACTTTGACAGACAAATGCTTTAGATCACAAGCATGTTTCTGGAACAAATTATGCTTGCAAACCAAGGTGTAACTGTGTTTAAAAATAACTGCTGTTTTGGCTTTCATATTAATTTGAATACATCAAATATTAATCTTAAAAATCAAAACCCGCTGCAAATAGTTTTATTTCTGTGCACAACTGCCACGTATTTAAGATTTTATTTTTAATTTATTTTTTTCAATTTTTATTGATATATAATTGACATATAATATTGTGTGAATTTTAGGTGTACAATGTGTTGATCTGATATACTTAGATATTACAAAATCATTACCATTAGTTAACATCTCTATCACCTCACATAACTATTGACTTCTTTTCAGTATTTAAGAAATACATGAAGTCTTCAGAACAAAAGATTCTGTATAAGTACAAAACAGGAAATATATAAATAAAGAAATCTATATAGAGACATGTTGTAGTCAAATTGAAGAACACAAGGGAAAGAAAAACAAACTAATATTCTAAAACAATCAAGGAGAAATACATTACCTATAGTATGAGGACAATTAGAATCAATATCACATAGCAACCAGAGAAGTTAGAAATTACAGAAGCAGATCTTTAAATTTTGTGTAAACAAACAAACAAACAAGTAACCTCTTACCTTAGAAAGGTATGCAAGACAGCTATCATACGAACATAAGAGCAAGATTTTCGGTTTCTTCTTCTACTGCCCTTTTGCTCCTCTTTTCCCTCCTGGAAAATTAAATCCTAACATCATTAGATGGGGCTGAGCAACATGGCCTCTATACCAGGCATGGGGTTGGGAATGAGAATGGGGGGTACACAGTGTGTCAGAGATGGAACAGAATGAGGAGAGGTGGATGAGAGGCCGGGGAGGAGATAGTGGGCTCCTGCCCAGGAATAAGGTACCAACATGCTAGTAGGGTGAGAAGATTCATCTGACATGGTACGTCAGAGGCCAAGCAGAATAAGAGGGGGCCTCCATGCAGAAGTGAGCCGGTCTGGGATATCAGTGCCAAGTGGTTGAGTACGGTATCTGTGTTGGATGACTATGAACGATTGGTTATATTCAGAGGGATTGGTCAAACAGTAAACACATTATTTCTAATAGATGGTATGTTTCTCATTTTAGAAAAGAGCTAGAGGGGCGCCTGGGTGGCGCAGCCGGTTAAGCGTCTGACTTCAGCCAGGTCACGATCTCGCGGTCCGTAAGTTCGAGCCCCGCGTCAGGCGCTGGGCTGACGGCTCGGAGCCTGGAGCCTGTTTCCGATTCTGTGTCTCCCTCTCTCTCTGCCCCTCCCCCGTTCATGCTCTGTCTCTCTCTGTCCCAAAAATAAATAAAAAACGTTGAAAAAAAAATTAAAAAAAAAAAAAAAAAGAAAAGAGCTAGAAACATGGAAAAAGGAAGGTAAGAATGAACCTCAAAATTTTGGCTTTGAATGGGAGCTATAGATAGATTGCTAGGTATGAATATTTTTATATTTCTATCAGGGATTGGTCAAAGAAACAGAAGAGTCCGGAGTGATATAGAATAAGGAATTTATTGTAGAGGTTTAACCCTATGTTATTAAGAGATCTGGTTATGCAGTTTACACATAGCTATTTACTGCCTCTGCCTCTGGTGCCGGGACAGACGTCGGCAAAGCGGGCAGGAAGGCAGGAAGGAAACATGGTTGTGAAGGGGAGAGGGCAAGGAAAAAGTGGAACCCACGAGGATGCACCCATGTCAGTCTCACACTGCCTCTAATGTTGATGACAAGTAATCTTACCTGTAGGAGAAGCTGATGCCCTTTATCGCAAAGCTAGATCAACTTGCACGTGATGTAGTTCCAGCAGGAGTGGGAGGAGCTGTGGATTCTAATGGTGCCTCGTGTCATCCAGATTTTAAAGAATGCGCCTTAACTGCCACAGCAGCTGACGCTTCCCCAAGCCCCTGAACATAAACATGGCTCTTACTACCTCCCTGCTTTTCAACTCAATCAGATGCCCCTTGTAAGGGGTTCTCGCTCAGAACCATACAGCCAAAGCATTCTGGGAACCCAAATTCAATCATCGCTAAGGAGAAGGGGTAGAAAATCCATCACGATCACAAAAGGAAAAGGAGTCATTTTATATGTCCATACCACTTTCATTAAGTGACCATGGTGAACATCATCAGTAATAGAATAAATGGAGATTTTGCACTCCTTGACGAAATGCAATAAAATGCAGTATCTCTCCTGAAATATCCCTGTATCTGTAACATGAGTCTATTAAAGAGGAAACAACAGACAAACCCAAAGAAGGAAGCATTCATCAGAATAACTGGCCCATAAGGTTCAGAGATGACAAGGACAGAAACATCAAGGAGAGTCCAGAACGGTTCCAGATTGAAGAAGACTTAAAAGAAATGACAACTTAAATGAAACTCATGATTTTGAAAAAAAAAAATAAAAAAAATAAAAAAAAATATATATATATATTGCTACAAAGGACATTTTGTAACAATTAGGAAAACTTGAATGAGGTCTGAGGTTTGGAGTAGTAATATATGAATGTTAATTTTTTCATTTTGATCATGTTGGAAAAAAATCTGTTTTTAAGAAACAGATGTTGAAAAGTATCTGTTTATAAAAATATACACCAAAGTGTCATGGCAGCAGTTTGGCCACATGCTTTTAAATGGGTCAGAAAAATGAAATCCTGGGCATTCTATTTCTTATTTTATTTTCACAACCCTTATGACCCAGAAATAATTTTTTATTACAATTTTACACTAAGATACATAAATGTTAAGTCGTTTTCCAATGTCATAGAGCTAATGAATATAGAGACAAATATGAACCGAGTTTGTCGTGAGAACCTAGGCTTTTAATTATTACACAACACTGGTATTTTTCATATCAAATGACTGAGAGAGATTACCATAATCATATCATCAATGAAGAATGCATTTCATTGAGGAAACAAAGTGAACAGTGTGGGATTAAAAGAAATAGTGAACGGGGCGCCTGGGTGGCTCAGTTGGTTAAGCGTCCGACTTCAGCTCAGATCACGATCTCGCGGTCTGTGAGTTCAAGCCCCGCGTCGGGCTCTGGGCTGATGGCTCAGAGCCTGGAGCCTGCTTCCGATTCTGTGTCTCCCTCTCTCTCTGCCCCTCCCCCGTTCATGCTGTGTCTCTCTCTGTCTCAAAAATAAATAAACATTAAAAAAAATAAAAAAAAAAGAAATAGTGAACATACAAGCTGATAGAATTGACAGCTGTAACTGTGTACTGTGAGAAAAAAAGAAAGAAAAATTGTAAATAACAAAATTGAGATTTGAAGGGAATAAAGGCACTGCAAACCCAAATGTTTTGTAGAAAACCTAGTGGTTAAGTTGAACATTAAAGTCAAAATGAATCATTCAAATAAAGAAAATATAATCTATAATTTGGGGAATGGCAAATAGAGAAAAATATTTAAAATGAACCAGTATTTAGGGGCACCTGGGCAACTCAGTCAGTTGAGCATCCGATTCTTGGTTTCGGCTCAGGTCATGATCTCACCGTCTGTGAATTTGAGCCCCATGTTGGGCTCTGCGCTGACAACACAGAGTTTGTTTGGGATTCTCTGTCTCCTTCTCTCTGCCCCTCCCCCACTTGCTCTGTATATCTCTCTTTCACAATAAATAAACATTTTTAAAAAATTAAATGAACCATTATTTAAAAAATCAGAAAAATGAAAAAAATGTTTTGATGGGAAAATTAATTCAAAATGAGAGAAATAAGTCCAAATACACTTGTCATTAAATAAACATAAATGAGCTAAACTCATTTATTTAAAGACAAAAGCTCTGGGGCACCTGGGTGGCTCAGTCAGTTAGGCGACTGACTTCAGCTCAAGTCATTATGTTGTTGTTTATGAGTTCGAGTCCTGTGTCGGGCTGTGTGCTGACAGCTCTGAGCCTGGAGCCTATTTCAGATTCTGTGTCTCCCTCTGTCTCTGTCCCTCCCCTGCTAGCTCTCTCTCTCTCTCTCTCTCTCTCTCAAAAATAAATAAACATTAAAAAATATTTTTACAAAAGACAAAAGCTTTAATCACAGATTTAAAATAATCTAGATCTCTATGTTGTAGAGATAGACCGAAAATAAAACTACATAAAGACTGAAAATAAAGGTATGAAAGAGAAAAAAACAGAAAAATTCCAAACTAAAGATAGATCATATAACAAAATTGTTACAGAAAATGGAATTCAAGGAAAGATCTTTGATAGTCATAGAAAAATTAGTTATTAAGATAACAATCTACCTAGAAGTTATAATAATCACAATCTAGTGAGCACATAAGAACATGGCTTCAAAATATAAAGCAAAACTGACAAAATGACTAATTTCCAATCAGAGTGAAAAATGTTAACACACATTTCTCAGAAATTATAGTTCAACTAGATTAAAAAATTGGTAGAGAAACAAGAAATTTGAACAACACCATAAATATGTAAGGTGAAACTTTCAGGATACAGCATATTTTGAGCTGAACAGCAATGAAAGCAAAACATAGCAAAGCTTGGGAATAGATTTTTAGCAGAAGTGTAGTTTCACCTTTATTTTGTATCTTGAACACCTCCATTTTAAAAAAAGAGAAATTGAAAACTGCGGAAAAAAGAAACAAGTTGAATGATGTTTTCAAAAAGCAATGAAAAAAAGAAACTAAAGAAAGTAGAAAAAATGAAATAAAAACTGGTAAGCACTAAAATTAACAAAAATGAGAAACAGAAAGTATCCATGTAAGTAATCATCTGTTTTTGTGGAAAAAAAATACAACAGATAAATGTCAAGCAACACCAATAAATGAAAAAAAAATAAAGGAAACATATCAAGTATATGATATTGTTACAACAGCAACAAAATGTTAATAGATTCAGTAGATTGCTTTAAACATTATGCCAGTAACTATTATAACTTTGATACTAAATTGGATAAGGAAAAACATACAGATCATTTTGGTATAAAGACTGACACAGAAATCGTAATAGAATATTAGCAAATTAAAGATGGCGGTGCTTGAAAATAAAAGTATTGCAATTAAATAAGATTGATCTACAATATGTAAAGGTGGCTCAACTCCAAAGAATCTATTTTAATAATACAGTGTATTAACAAAATTAAGGAGAAAATACCACAATCACCTCAAAGATACAGAAATACAAGTTATTAATAATAAAAATGCATTACATTTGTGAAGAAAAGGAAATGTATGAAGTAATAAAACTCATCTACAAATAAACTACAACAAGGAAAATGCTTATCAAAGACACATTTGAAGGTAGGACTCACAGGAGACTTCCTTTTAGCTTTGTATCGGAGATGCTAATCAGTGCAATGAAGGCAAAAGGAAGAACAGTAACTGGAAAAGAGAAAATAAAATTATCCAAGGGTAGCATATTTTGCTATACAAATCCATGAGAATGTACTTCCAAACGTACTAAGGACTAAGAAGAATGAACTAAGAAGAACATAGAACTAAGAGAAAAATTAAACAGGTGGCTAAAAACAACCTAAAAATAAGCATTTCTAAGCATCCTAATAATCTGTTATGAAATACAGTAGGAAACAAAGATAGCTTACTCTCAGTAGGAAAACAAAAACAAACAAACAAGAAAACACAGTAAAGGGCATAGCAATAAGCCTAACAAAATACTCAAGATCTCTATGAAGAAAATTATAAAATATTATTGGAAGACAAAAACCTAGCTTCATGGTATGAAAAATATACCATGTTAATGGATGGTAAAACACAATATTAGAAAATATATCATAATGTCCAAATTCATCTCTAAATTAAAGCCAATAAAATGCCAAAAAGTTTTCATAGAATTTAAAATACGATGGTGACAGGATACAAAAATGGCCAAAAGCAGTAAAAACACTCCAGAAGAATTACAAGGTGGGAGAAATTTATGAAGACATAGTTTGAAACACTAACCTATTATCTCAATTATTAAACAAATAGCCCACTGGAACAGAACAGAAACTATAGAAACACATACTAGTACATGCATTTACATATAAATATAATATGTACATATAAATTATGTATGTTTATAAATAAAAACTAAAATTTTACCTCACACTACACACAAAAAAAGTGGATACTTGACTTAAATATAAAAACAAAGCTTTACATTTCTACAAGAAAATATAATAAAGAGTAAATTAGCAGTAAAGAACATTTCTTTAACAAGGCCCCAAAACACAAGCCATGGAGAAGAAATCTGAGAAATTAGACTACCTTAAAACATATTTGTATAACAAAATATTACATAGACATATGAATATGTACACACATATCAATACATATAAATAGGGCAGAATATTAATGACAAATACAACTGGATAAAATATTCATGATTCTTCTTTGCACTGTTATTCTTACAAATTTTCTGTATATTTGAGATGGTTTCCAAATAAAAGTATGTAAAAGACAATATAAGGGGAATAAAAGAGGTAGCCACAGATTGGAGAAGGAGAACAATGCAGGGAACCAAGAGAGGATTACTATGCATAAGGAAATTCAATAAATTACTAACAGGAAGGAACTGTCCAATATATAAATGAGCAAAGCATGCGAACAGGCAATTCAAACAATAAGAAAACAAAGTAGTCAATGACCATTTGACAAGGTGATCAATCCAATAATAAAGAAATTGCGAATTAAAAGAATAGACCTTTAATTTTCAAAGTTAGGAGGTTAAAACGAGAATGTCAATAGCCAAATTATGGAAGCAGCCCATATCCAGTGATAGACAAATGGGTAAGGAAGAAGTGACTATACACACATTTATATATATAATATATATACACATATGTATTATATATATATATAATATATATAATACATAATAAATATAAAAAAGAATGAAATCTTGACATTTGCAACAACATGGATAGATCCAGAGAGTATAATGCTATGTGAAATAAGTCAGAGAAAGGCAAATACCATATGATTTCACACGTATGTGGAATTTAAGAAACAAAGCAAATGAACAAAGGAGGAAAAAAAGAGACAAACCCCAAAACAGACTGGTAACTATAGAGAACAAACAGATGGTTACCAGAGGAGAGGTGGGTGGGGGGATGGGTGAAATAGGTGAAGGGGATTAAGGGTGCGCTTACCACGATGAGCACTGAGTCATGTATAGAATAGTTGAATCATTATATTGTACACCTGAAGCTAGTAACACTGGACGTTAACTATACTGAAATTAAGAAAGAGAGAGAGAGAACACCAAGCATTGAAAAAGTGAGTCACTCACTACCAGTGGAAGACATAAAATGGTACAAGCACATGGGTGAGAAATCTAGAACGCACAGGGGCAGATGGAGGCAACTCATTACTGACAGCAGCACAACGTTCCAGACGTCGTAAAATCGGGAAAATACTTTCTTTGAAAATGAACTGTTGACTTCGGGTTGACTTTCTGGAACAAGTTCTGGATGCTGGCTGTTTACTTTTGTCGTAGCCAGTCTCGACTATAAAGATGCTTTGAACCACTGGCTCAGTCAGTGGATCATCACATAGATCTACATCAGATAAGCAGACGCAAGCCAGTGACTCAGCAAGCCATTTGGCTGTTTCCAAATATACAGACCTTTGTTTGCGGGGGTGACGTTTCACGTCGGCCTCTTTCAACACACCTGGTGGCAGAATATCAAAACCACTCTTGGTGTGACATTTGGCCAGAGAGATGAAAGGTGGGATTTCAATGTGGAAGCTTGATTAAAATAATAAGTTTCATCATTGCTATTCTGTTCTGATATTTTAAGTACAAGTGGAAAACAGCAGAGGGTATTGTTTCTTTGAAAGTCTCACTCACGATTCAATATCTTAAACGTTCTCTGACACCTCGAAGGTTTGTCTTTGTGACAATTTCTCACTCTGTAACAGGCAAGGTATTTACTGAGCTCTTGTTATAACAGCCCACAGACAGAAACTTCCCCTCATTAAAAAACTGTTCACCGTTGAATATGGCAATTCTCACGTGTGTCCATTTGACTCAGATTAATGTCTGAATTTGCTTTCAGGTATGCCTTTTGGGGAGGCGATTTTATTAAAATGAACTTATATGAAGTGTTATGTCATTGTTCGAGTCCAACATTCATTTGTTTCAATCACAAATTTTATTGAGTGCCAATAAGGTAACCTGTCTTGACCCTCGTGTCGAATAGAATACTAGCCAGCACTTACTGAGCATTTATTATGTGCCAGGCATTGTTCTGACGGCTTTATGTGAATTACCTCGTGTATTCTTCCTAGGAACTCAATGAGGTAGATGCTATGATTATCCCATTCTACAGGTGAAGGAACAGTCGCAAAGGGAGGTTAAATCATTTGTTCCAGATCACTCGGCCAGCAATCGAGGGACCCAAGATTCAAACCTCTCTAGTCTTGGCTTTAGAAAACACATTTCTAGCAGCTATGTGATTCTGCCTCGTGTAAAAAGCAATCATATTTCATATCAAAATAGGCACAATAGATTTTTTAACCTAGCACTACAGTATGTGATACTTTCATTAAGTACAACATTTTCATGGTATTCTCATTTTATTGAAAATTTGCCTCCCTTTGATCTCTCTTGAGGTCAGTCTAAGAAAAATGGTATAGATTAACACTACAGTGTCAAACTTGCGGGTGTGGGTCTTGACAGTAATAGATTTGGGGTTTCAGGCAGTGGACAAGTAGAATCCTGAAGCTTCCCAGCAGGGAACTGGCTGACTCTCCATGCACAGAAGCAGGTAGCCTGGCACCGAGCGTAGATAATGGGGTTCGGGCGTTTTGTAAAATGCTGAGTTTCAATAATTCTGTCCGCTTTTCCAGTCCTTCCTTGCTACGCCAGTTCCTGTAGGACTGCGGTCTTATTTCTCCTCCCAGTTCTCGCAGGGACTGGTGCAGAATTGTTCAAGGGCCATTCCTTCATTTGTAGTAGTACCTCATTTTATCCTCATGGTTTTGAACGGCAAGAAGCAGAGATGATTTTCATTTTTTTGAGGAGCATTCAAAGGTGTTATCAAACTTCTTGAGAACTCACCAGTAAGTGTAGGCAGGCCTGAGAGAATAGTTCTGCAACACAGATCTGTGGACAATTTCTAGAAAGGCCTTCAGATCATTTTACCCTTAAAATACACACACACACACACACACACACACACACACACACACACAGAAAGAGAGAGACAGACAGACAGAGAGAGAGAGAGAGAGAGAAGAAAACCAACAACACAAAATGACTTTATCTACTTTGGAACCTCTTCCACTCTCACTTCTGGACTTTGGTCTGTCTCCTGCCTCAGACCCTGTCTTCTACCCATCTTTATAAAGATTGAGCTTACCTCACCATACTCAGTAAGATGACCCCACAGCGCCCCGACCAATGGAGGGTCACAGACCTCTCCTGTATCCACAGTCCCATAGCATCTCCTGCCTACCAGCACCGCTGCATTTATCAGGTATTGTATTTGACCTTCAGCACATCACGATGAACAGCCATCGTCCCTCCCTGAACCCTGTTACTAGCATTGGTGCACATGGGGAGCTGTTCGTGGCAAAATACACTTGAGTTGTCTTTGGCCAGATTGGTTCTGGTACCTGAGGAACAGCCCAGTTGCTGAGGGAGAAGTGAAACAGATGATTTTAATACAAGTAGTTTAGAACCCTCTTCTTCAAATAGTGTGTAGAGTGCAATGTTGTGTGATGTACTGCTAACAATTTGCATTTTTTTTAAGAGTCGGAAAAAGTGATTTCATGCAGAGAAGAATGTAAATTATTACTATGGTGTCTCTATGCTTTTTTATGAAAAGCTGACGGCTTTAACATTTAAATAAAGTGATTGAAGTACCTAATAAATAAAACAAAATGTGGAGAAAGCACATTGCTCTTGCCTAATAAAATATATTGTGAACAAACAGCTATGAGTATTATTATAAAAAAGGAGGAATTAATATAGACCAAGAACTTAACACAACAATAGAAACACACAAATAATACGTAATTCTCTGGTTTAATGGCAAGTTGAAATATGTTTTTTTGAATTGAAAATTATAATTTTATTTGGTGTTTATTTAAATAAAAATCATCTAAAATAACAAATAACAATTGTTTAAAATATATGACAATTAAGTATTAAAAAGGAACACTTTTATAGAAAGCAATTTTTTGTATCTTACAAATGTGATTATAGAAAGACCCCCTCAACTCCCCTCAAAAACGTTTGTGTTTAAAGACATCTTCAAGGAAAGCAAGACTTTAAAATTTTTCGTTTCGACAGAGCACTGTTCCTACGGTGTGTACATATATTCTTTTGTTATATATCTAGCTCCTTGGTATGTAGGGATGTATGCATGTGACTGTGTGTGTGTGTGTGTGTGTGTGTGTGAAAGCATGCGTTTATATTACTACACCTGTGCTATGAATTCCCCACCAGGGCAGGTACACAGCAAAAGGCAGTTGGGATTGGTGGGAAGTGTTTATTTGAAAACTAACTCAGCCATTCCTATTTGTGCCCATTATAAATTATTCAACCACAGAATCTCAGTTTCTCTACATGTAAAATGGCGGGAGAGGAATGACGATTAGTAATAGCACATATGTAACACCTGATAGAAAGTAGGACTGGTAGGTTCTGATAGATCCAATGAGCAAAAACTAAGATCATTTCCATTGCCACTCTTATTAATACTCAGTGATATGTGGCTAACTTCTTGGTAAGACTCAGAGAAAGAGGACCTTAATCGTAGGGTTAGACTGGACCCTTCAGTGGACTTCCAGTGCTGAGATCCAGGAGTCTTTATGCTGCCTGTGACATCGTCACCAGCCACAACTATTTAGTAGGATGGTTACATAGTGCTTTACTTTTACAAGTTGCTTTCCAACATTTGAAACCCTTTGGTCTTAGAACAACTCCAAGGCATTGGTGTTGGTGTCATCTGTCCATCTTGTAGATTAGGAGGCTAAAGGAGGGGTTGAAGGGATTAACCTGGGATCCTTTCGGCTAGTGCTGGAGCAAAGATCAAACACAGGTTTCGGTCTCCGTAGCTCTAACTTTCCTGCCTTTCTCATTTGGTCTCTGAGCCAACAAGTCAAATGCCATGTCATGAGGGCAGAATTTTTCATTCACAGCAGAACACATTGGTGAGTGAGAAGGGGTGCTATTATGAATTAGGCCATGACAAGAGTGCTAAGTTAGGCCAAGCAGGATTCAGAGTCACACTGGGCAGAGTATAAAGACTAAGGTGTGCTTTCAAACCCCAGCTTCCTTAGATAGTAGCTAAGAATTAAAATATAATTAAAAAAAACACAAAACCCTTCCAAGTAGCAAAGAAGGGACAGGTAAGGGACAAAGACTACAGCTATTCAGGCAAGAGAAATATACTCCTTCTGTTATCCCACCCCCAAGACCAAGTTATTGAGTCGCAGTGTCATAAAAAGGAACACTGTACGTGAGAGAAAGAAAACAGGTGGAATTTACTAGAAATAGCTTGGATACAAGGGAGCTGACAGGAAGGAGGAAAGTCACTTCCCAAAGGGGTAGCCTGCAAGGATTATAAAGGCACTTTGCCAAAGGGTGAGGGGCTGGGAGTAGGAAAGTGTCCCTTCAGTCCTACCATCATTATCTTATGGTTGTTACTTTTTAGCAGACCCAAGACAACCACAAGATGCCTTTCTTCGTGGTCGACCTACTTTGGGCTCCTGGAAAATAGAAATATTTGTGCAAACAGGCTTTACGTTGTGACTTCTAATTTTGCTCACACAACCATCACTCCCTGATGGCTGTTATCTGCCACTTGTTCTCTTTTCCAGAAGGAGGAATTTGTCTCCTAGCATATGGAAACTTTTAACCCTTGCCTCCGACCAGTGACCTTACAGGAGTTAAGCCCCTCTTGCTTTCCCTATACTGTCTCTCTTAGGCAGAGGGAGAGGCTTCATTCATTTAGAAGATTCCAGCACTTCGTATAGTAGAAGCTCAATAAATATTGATTAAATTGACCTGGATTTTTTTTTTTTTAAGTTGAGGTGTTTGGTGTATTTACCAAAATAAATGTGTGTTTATGTCACACAAAGTCTTTTGACTTGCCCGTGGTGGCAATAAAGTTGTGATTATTAGGTGCCCTTTTCTAAATGGGCAAATTCAAAATATCATCATGTATCAAGGATATACAGTGCATACTGAGCTATGACTAATTAGCTGTGGGGGGAGGATCTGGGGCCAAAAGGCAGAGATCAGGATAGCACTTTCCCGTCTGAGCAAGAGATATCTTTGTCGTAAACATGAATCCATAAATAATTGGTTGATTTTATTAAATTAGTCAAACGATATATATTTCACTTCTATAATTGAAATGATGGGTTCAATTCAATGGAAAGCACCCATACCATATCCCGGGATAGGCACAGCTATATGTTTTCTATATGCTAATTAACGTGCTATTTCTCTTTTCATATATTGCTCACATCCGATGCCGCAGCTGAGTAGGTTAGATGCGTTACGGTGTACTCAATACGTTACAGCTCTGTATTTCTGGTGAGTGCACCTTGAATCTATTTTGAGGTGGGAGCTGTCACATTTAGAGCCTCTGAATGAATTAAAACTGACATCACATATAGAATCAGTGATGGGTGTGTCAGTGTGGTGGATGAAGGGACCCAGTGACACACAGAGCTTTGTCATTGATGGGACACACACCCTTCGGTTTATGGGGCTTCAGGGGTTGGGTCTGGGAATATTCAGAAGGAAGATCCACCAGGTAGAAAGGTTGGTTAAAGAGGAAGTAACCCTGGCACCCAGGGCTAGTAGTGATAGCTTCTCATCAAACCTTCCCAGGCACTTTGTGCTCATTCCGCAATGCTGTTCAGAAGGTCCTCAGAAGACCTTCGGGCAGCACAGGGGAAGTATGAGCCGGTGACAGTCAAGAATTCTCCCTTCTAGAGGTACCTGGGTGGTTTAGCTGGTTAAGCGTCTGACTGCGGCTCAGGTCATGATCTCATATCCGTGAGTTCGAGCCCCACATCTGGCTCTGTGCTGACAGCTCGGAACCTGGAGCCTGCTTCAGATTCTGTGTCTCCCTCTCTCTCTCTGCCCCTCGCCCATTCACACTCTTTCTCTGTCTCTGTCTGTCTCTCTCTCTCTCTAAAAATAAAAGCATTAAAAAAAAAAAAAAAAGAATTCTCCCTTCTAGATCCTTCTGTGTCATTTCACTACATGGAAGTCCTGGGTCAAGTCACAGATTTTCCAGGCTCTGGTTCTTCATGTTCAAAATGAGTGCTTGACTTAAAGTGTGCCTTAGGTTCCTGTGTCCCTAATGACATTTTCCGGCTCCTTTTCTGCAAATACTGGTCATTTTGTCGTGGTGTCAATGAAGTTGTGAACAAAGACATGCGAGAATGTTCATCCCAACTGGGGAGGTGTGAGAGAATCCACCACTGCCCCCACCTACTGCAAAACAAAGTCTGCTTCTGAGTTCCAACCCCCTTCCCCTCCAAATTTCATTTTGCAATTTTGCTCCAGTCTTCTTCTGATTTGTAACCCACTTCAGCTGTCCTGACAACCAAGATGCTGGCATTTTCAAGGGTCTATAGGGTTGGAGAATTATTAAGTAAAAAGTCATTTTAATGAACTGGGGTTATATGTAACCTTACTTAAAGTACTGTAGTTGGGGCACCTGGGTGGTTCACTCGAGCATCTGACTTGGGCTCAGGTCATGATCTCTCAGTTTGTGAGTTTGAGCCCCGCATCTGGCTCTGTGCTGACAGCTCAGAACCTGGAGTCTGCTTTGGATTCTGTGTCTCCCTCTCTCTCTGCCCCCCTCCCCCCGCCACCGCTCATGCTCTCTCTCTCTCTCTCTCAAAAATAAATAAACATTAAAAAATTTGTTTAAAGAAAGTGCTTCAATCCAGTAGGAAGAGTCCACTGTCACCTTCAAATGTATTAAGAAATTGCTACATAGTTGTAAAGGGACCCAGACGATGCCAAAGGCTAAGGGGGAAAGTTTTCTCAACTGCACCCTCCAGTAGGCGTGAGAATTATAACATTTTCCTAACTAGTCCGTGCAATGAACCATGGCCGGAAGATCAGACATGTATATGTAAACACATGCTCACAAGGGGAGAGGGGTGTCGGAACAGTACCTGCCGGCAGGACCAACCACGTGCAGACATAGAAAGACCCATTGACCAAGGCGAAGAGGGAAATGCCTTCAGACACCAGGACAATCATAGGAAAGGGCACCCATCCATGCCTTGGCTATGGCTAATAGATTTCCTGTTAATGATTAACCAGGAGGACTCATGGAGCGAGCGCACAGCCTCAGTGAGTTCTCAAATCCCAGAATGAGGCATTTGCCAGGTGACGTGAAGGTCTGTTAATGATCACTGAAGGTAAAACCTGCGTGTTGACAGCTTCCTCCTTTTTCTTGAGAAATTATTTTGCTCCTCTGGGATAACTGTACAGAGCTTTGGATAAAAATATTAAAATTCTATTTAGATGTACAATGTTTTAATGCAAATTTTTAACCATAAAAACCAAACGCTCCATTCAGTTAAATTAATAGAATTACAAAAAGATGTAATGATAGCAATTAAGTCTTGAAAATGCAAATTTTATAGTCAAGGACAATTACCTCATTTATAGTATATTGGAATGGTGCCAGATGAAGGTAATTTAGATCCCCCCAGCTCACAGTTACATCATGATGGATATCTTCATTTCATTAGTACAACAAAGATGGGTGAGAAGTTAGACAATACATAAAAAAAAAAAAAGAAGAACCAAAGAGTATTTGACCTTTATAGTATAACTGGAACTAGAATTCATTCACTAATTTGTCAAGTATTTAATAGTACCAATTATCTAAAATATTAGTGATATATATTATATATATATTTTTCTGCCTTAGAGAAAAAAAAAAGTCTCTTTATTTTCAGCATCCACGGAACACCGACATCTAGAGAGATCAGCTTTCTTCAAAACCAGGACGGGTTTTGGGTGCTTGGCGTGTATCTCTCTGCACTGTGCAGATGACCTGATTTCATGTTGATTGGAGTGATACCAACGCTCCCTGCAAAAGAACAATGGATTTCTTACTAATCATCTTTTCTTTTTATTTGAGCATGCTTAAAGTAATTTTTGGTCTCTTCAAATCATAGAGCTGTGAAATTGTACTACCTAAATGATTCTTTTTGACATGTTAATATTTACTACGTATTTTCTAATGCTTTTTATTTTAATATTATCTTGGCTGCAGTTCATTTGCACAACATCCAGAACACATCCTTTCCACATTACAGGAAGATGAGTAACTTTACCAGGGAGAAAGAGGGAGAGAGAGAGAGAGAGAGAGAGAGAGAGAGAGAGAGAGAGAAGTTTAATGGTAGGAGTCTAGGCTTTTCAAGCACCTATATTCATATTTTCTTAATGCATTTTTTTCTGCTTATATTCATAAAAAACTAAGTAGCCCATAATCTCCTCTTTTGCCCTCTAGAGGGCACTAGATCACACTCCTGCAGATGAAGGAAGTCAAATCAGCCCTACTTGCTGCTGTTAAAATTTTCCCCTTGAGTCATTATCTCTAGAGAGGAATTACTCCTGTCTAAAATCGCCAATGACTCTGACGAGCAGGTGGTTTACTCCTTGCTACAGCGCTCCTGGACAGAGGGAAACCAACATGCTCTGGGTGACAGAGGGATTATGGTGGTTAAAGGTGGTCTTTGAAGACCGACTGCCCAAGTTTAAACATGGCTCAGGCACTTCCTGGATTTGTAATGGTGGGCAAATAATTCAATCTTTCTGGTTCCCAGTTTCCTCATCTATAATATGAGGATAATAATAATAATAATAATGATTAACCAGAGTGTAATTGTGAGTATTGAAATTAACAATACATATAAAGACGGTAGAACAGAGATGTGTTTACAATAAGCACTCAGTAAGTATTACTTATTCTCGATCCTCTTTTTTTTTTTTTTAGAACATAATCCCCAATAAAGATTCTGCACTCCTTCCCCTAGGATTTCTTTTTTAATCCCAGTGACTCAAATGAGCAAGGCTCTATTAGGACCCTCTAAGAGAAATACACAGCTGCCTTACACAGAATAGATATTGGCTCAAAGTACTTTTAAAGGAGCTTATGCTAGTGATGTAATCGATGTCAGAACAGAAGATAAACCTCCTCAAATTCAAAGTGACATGAGAACGTTATTATTTACTTTCTTGGTCACTTTTAGGCAATAAACTCCAAACCAACATATCTACAGCTTATTGTAATGAAAGGTTATAGGAACGTATACTAAGAAAATGAATATACACAATAGAAGTAGGGCCCCTCTTCAGTATATAGAAAGCACTTTGTTTATTTTGTCTGGTGTTTTTAGTTTGTTGTGTTTTTTTTCATAATTGGTTTCAAATTTTTTTAATGTTTATTTTTTAGATAGAGAGAGAGAGCATAAGTCGGGGAGGGGCACAGAGAGAGAGGGAGACACAGAATCCGAAGCAGGCTCTAGGCTCTGAGCTGTCGGCACAGAGCCTGACCTGGGACTCAAACTCATGAACCATGAGATCGTGACCTGAGCTGAAGTCAGACGCTTATCTAACTGAGCCACCCAGACACCCCTGTCTGGTGTTTTTAAGTGCCATAAATAGAGTCTTTAGGGACTTCCCCCAAAACACTTAGAACCTAGAAGGGCCAATAATGCTTTTGTGAAGATCAATCATTGTTTCTAGTGATGATGGTCAAGTCTCGGTAGATTCCTTTTCTTGGTTAACTTAGCTAATAGCATGAGAGTTTTCCTAAAATATCCATCTTGTTGATGATGGTATAATACTCTATCTCCTTTCTTGATGTTTATATTTATCTTTTGAGGTAAATTTATCAAAAATTTATTTTTATTGTTCAAAAAGAACTACTTAAGTAATATTCTGAGACATGCATACTGACAGTGAGTCCCGAAAACATGTGTTATCCAAGTAGCAATGTAGGAAATCCTATGAATGCTTGGTTATATAAATGTTCAAATACGTATTTAAATTCAGCTGTCTTCGATACTCTCAACTGTGATAGGAATTCATCAATGATCCTACTGATAGTCTGTGCCATAACCTCAAATAAACCAGACTTTACTCTGGAAGCCCATTTGGGCTAAAATCCACAGACAACACTTTGCCTAGACTGAATGTCAGATTTTCAAATGATCTGTAAGCATTTCAGATATATTTCTAGGGTTTGGTCATTACAAATGGCTTGGCTATTACTAATGAACTAATCAGCTATCTTAATAACTAGTTAATAACCTGTTAGTGCAGCCTACTAATCAAATCATCTGTGTGTTAGTATCTCTTGGCATTTCTGTGGTCTGATGTATTACGGGCGGTGTGAGACACACTATTTTTTTGCAGATCCATTCAGAAAGTAGAGACAGGATAAAAAGAGGCGCATTATGTACTTTTATTCTTTGCAATGAGTCTGTATGAGGTAATGATGCCTAATACTCCCTTATTCTCGTAATATCAGGATAAAGTTAGAAGCTAAAACTTCATTGTCCTGTTGAAAAGGAGAAATGAATTGATGTTCTTACTTAAAATGGTTTCTTATGCAAAGCCACCAAATTTCTGGTGTTAGAGAAAACAAAGGTGTGTCTGATACCCTAGCTGCTGTGTCTCAGTTGTAAAAATCTCGTCTGTGATCATAATAGGATATTGATTAGTTTGGATGCCATACAAGGCTGAATTGCATTTCTTGGTAGAGCACTAAAGGTCACTGTTTGATTACTCAATAACTTTTCAAACACAAGAAATGCTATTTAAAAGTATGCTTGAATGATTGGGCTGTGTTATAAGAGGGAGACGGCGGGGGAAATGGTACTTCCTTCATAAAGATAGATGTTAAATTCGCATATCATCTTATATTTATTTAAGTTTGATGTTCCATAATATTTTATATTTTATTTTATATTTTATATGCTAGAACATAAACCATGAAATTAAATTATGAATGCAATTTTTACATGTTATGATCCTTGTGATACCTAGCCTATGAAACATATAATTCACTTTGTTTTTTAGCTGTTAATTGAGTTTATTGCTGGAGCCATTTTATATTAATAGTATTTCTGTTCTGTTCTCCTAAAAGTAAGCCATTGTATATTACACTGTAGAAAATATGAAAAATGTAGAAATAGAGAGAGAGGAAATAGTTATCTATAATTCTGATATTCTGGTTAATTTCTGCTTTTTTCTCTTTTGAGTTTGAAAACAACATAAAATCTCATAGATTATATTTGCCACAAGTTATATAATTAGAGTTACTTTTCCCCTTTATAGTACACTGGGAAGGTACTCTTAGGAATAGTAGATCATATTAGGAAGTTGATAATCATGGTATAATATTCCAAATTGTATATATAGATAAATTTTATTTATATTTAACCTTTAGTTTGTGCTTATAACCTCTCTCTCCTTTATCCTGTTCACATGACCTTTTGTTTGCTTGTTAAGAGCCTTGCATGAAGGAGAGTGACATCTTCTACAGGCTCATTTCTCTCTTCTTACACTGTTACATCATATTCCTTCACTCACTTCCCTTGGCATTCTGTATTTCTCTCTAATCACTGACATCCTTGCCTCAACTTGACTCACTATGTGCCCAAACAAGTATTCATCTTTGGTAGGCTGAATAACCTTGATCTGATTTGCCAAAATAAAGGCATCCATCCAATCTATCGCAAGAGTGGGCTAGCAGTATCCTAGCACGTTGTTAGAACTCATAGCATATTTACTAATAACATAGATGACTGAATGGTAGGACAGAGGTCAGAGAAGGTAGAAAGTAGTGCATGTAGAGACAGAGAGAGGAGTTTGATTCGTAGATGAAGAAGAAAGAAAAATGGGGTGATGTAGAAATAAGGAGAAGGCCACAGGAATGGGCAAGGGTAGGAGAAATAGGGTAGAACAACGAGAATGGGGTCCAAGAGTCAGGGGTTGGAAAAGAAGCAGTGTGGGGCGTGATTGGTACTCTTTGTAGCACAAACCTGTTTTACATCATGGGCAATACAGCAAAAGCATCATGAAGGATAATCCGTGGCCTATGTGATTACTCATAGAGAAAAAAAAGACGGCTTGCATAATAACTATTTTATTTAGGATATCAATAATATGATCTACCTACTAATGTAGACCCAATGGATACCTTTGAGACATTGATAGAAGTGAAACATCTAGAATAGGCGAGGGGCGCCTGGGAGGCTCAGTCAGTCAAGTGGCTGACTCCTCGTTTAGGCTCAGGTCATGATCTCACAGTTTCGTGGGTTCGAGCCCCCACATCAGGCTCTGAACTATCAATGCAGAACACGCTGGGCATTCTCTGTCTCGCTCTGTCTCAGCCCGCCCCTGCCCCGACTCAGGCTGTCTCTGTCTTTCTCAAAATAAATAGAACTTAAACAAAATTTTTAGAATGGGGGAGGCGGTGACCCTCTTTTCTATGCAATCAGCTGCTCCTGGAGCACTTGATTCATGTACAGAATCGGACCTAACTCTAGGAAACACACACTAGTAGAAACATATCCTGGAAGAGGATCAACTCAGTGAATCACCCCAAAAAGCTTAAAAGAAAGCTTGGAGAAGACATGGTCTATGGCGTCTATAAGATGATTCCTTGAGGGGCGCCTGGGTGGCTCAGTGGGTTAAGCATCTGACTTCGGCTGGGGTCATGATCTCACAGTCCATGAGTTCGAGCCCTGCATCGGGCTCTGTGCTGACAGCTCAGAGCCTGGAGCCTGCTTCAGATTCTGTGTCTCCCTCTCTCTGACCCTCCCCTGTTCATGCTCTGTCTTTCTCTGTCTCAAAAATAAATAAATAAATAATAATAATAATGATAATAATAAAGATGACTCCTTGAGAAGGGAATGTCAAGTAGAAAATGAGCAGGCTGGCTGAATGTAAGGAGAAGAGCCTTGGGGATAATGTGCAAGCTTTTTAGGAATAAAGATTTTGACTTGTTCAAGGAAATCCCAACGTGCCCTGAAAGTGTTCCTCCAACTTGTGACTGGTAAGTGCTTCAGCATGGGGGGTGTTGGCACACATGTTGATAAACATAAGTGGGGATTTTGTTGAAGAGAGTCACTGCTATCTGGTGGCGCCTGATAATCTTTAAGATCTTATCCACCTTTGGGATACTATAATTTTATGCAGAACTTTTTCTAGATCAAGCACAGAAAGCCAATACTAATTTGCATTTTTGTGGCCCAAACTGCTCTAAGAAGAATTTGCAGTTTTAAACCATTTTAGTTTTTAGGCCATCAAAAATGTTGATCTTTTGTTTTTTTTTTTAACGTTTATTTATTTTTGAGACAGAGAGAGACAGAGCATGAACGGGGGAGGGTCAGAGAGAGAGGGAGACACAGAATCTGAAACAGGCTCCAGGCTCTGAGCTGTCAGCACAGAGCCCGATGCGGGGCTTGAACTCACAGACCGCGAGATCATGACCAGAGCAGAAGTTGGACGCTTAACCGCCACCCAGGCGCCCCCAAAATGTTGATCTTTTGTATCAAATCTTGGATCTTTCACAAGAAAACACATACCACCACCATAACATCGTTTTTATTAAAAAAAATTCTCAACTCTTGTTTTAGTCTAAAGATATTGCATAGCTTTTCTTAGGAAGTCTCACTTTCTCCAAGTGCCAAGAAAAATGTCATTGAAAATGGCCCTAGTCTTAAGTTGCTTGTATGTAGAATGCATTTAGAATGTAGAAAGAACCTGTAAGGGCTGTCTTGATAAGCCCATTGCGGTAAACCATGGAGTTCTGTGGAGGAACCATCTCCAGAGTTGGGTCTTGTGAACATGACTAAGAACTAGCTGAAAGAAAAATAATGAAGGAGTGAAAAAGATGTTCTAGGTGGAAAGAAGAGCATACAAATGAGAAGCTATAGAATTTGTAGGTATCCAAAAATAGGTTAGTGAAGCTAAAACATGTTTTATGTTTTCATTTTTTTAATGTTTATTTATTTTTGAGAGACAGAGACACAGACAGAGCATGAGTGGCAGAGGGGTGGTGGTGGGGGGGGGGACACAAAATCTGAAGCAGGCTCCAGCCTCTGAGCTGTCAGCGCAGAGCCCAACATGGGGCTCAAACCCATAAACCGTGAGATCATGACCTGAGCTGAAGTCAGTCGCTTAACCGACTGAGCCACCCAGGTGCCCCAGAAAGCTAAAATTTACGTTTGAAGTGAGGCATGACAGATGATAGGACCAATGATAGCTACAGTCAGATAGAGAACAGCCTTTTACACTAGTCTAAGACACTTGAATTTCATACCCTACACACTGGGAAGCTATTGACATGAGTCAGACAGATTTGACTTTAGTGCAAGCATTGTCATTGTGTAAAGACTGTGAAATATAGATTTAAATGGACCAAGAATAAATGCAAAGAGACTAATTAGAAAGCTACTGTAATGTGTCTCAGAAAGTTCTCAAAAGCCTAAGCTAGACAGTGGTAATAGGCACGGACAGAAAGTGAAAAAAAATTATATATTATTTTTAAAGTAAAATAATCGATTACTAATATTGATTGATAATATTAGGCATTAGGAATGTAGGAGTCAATAATGACTCCAAAATTCTTATTTGGGTGACCTTGTTCGAACCACCAACTGATATGGGAGCACAAGATTAATAACGTGTTTTGAGGAAGAGAGTTGATTTACTTCATTTTGGACTTATTTACTTTAAAATGCCTTAGAATCCTTTAAGTAGTTACATCAGGCAGGCACCTGATTATGAAGGTTTATATCTCAAGAGAATGGTTCTTTTGAAGGTATAAATCAAGTTTGATCTACATGTCAATAATAGCTAGTCATGTGTTTGTCCAGGAAAAAAAAAATGAAAAAAAGAAGTGGGCTTAGGAAAAGAAGGAGGAGGAGGAGGAGGAGAAAAATTCAATTCTATATTCCATTAATTTAATGGTGAGCAAAGAGAGTCACAAAGAAAACAGGGAAGGAGTGGTAAAAGAAGTAAAAGAATAAAAACATATCGATATGATAAAATCATGGGAACAATTCCAAGCAGAACTAATCAATAACAGTAAATGAAATCCACAGTCTAGCAAGAGTGGAGCTAAAAATGCCTATGTAATTTGAGAATTAAACGGTCACCTGAAGGAGACTGGTGTCCCTGGAGTGGTGGCCAGAGTCATGTTGTGTTGACTATCAGATGGGAAGCAAGGAATTACAGATCTCAAATGTATACTGTTATTTTCCTAGGAAGAGTTCCTCCTCTGTTCATGTTGGAGAAGTTTAGGTGAGATGAAGGACAGAGAAATGGCACAGGTAAGAGGGAAGGCAAGGTCAAGGGAATAGTAGTATTTATATAGCTTTGGCTTTGTTTTAAACTGGGAAGTATTTGAACCTTCCTATAGATTCTGAAAGATAAGCTCTAGTACGCAGGGAGGGTTGAAGGTAATGAAGTACATGGCCAAGAGATGGAAAGTGACGTTGACCTTGATAGGAGGAAGGAGGCCACACTTTTCCCAGTTCCAGGACTCTCCACTCTAATTGAGCTCTCTTACTCATTACAGGTAGATCTGTATGTGTGTGATGTTGTGTATTCATAAAATACTTTTTTCTTTGGCAATTACATGTAACTGAATAGAGTTTAGTTTTACCACTTCCCTAAATTCTTAGCTACAAGTCTTCAGATCCAGGCTTAAAAAGTCCTATTTTTTCTTCAAATGAAGACATTTAAAAAATACCCTAGAGATAAGTTCTATCTTTTCTTCAGTCTAAAATTCTTTCATCACTCATATAAAACCCCTGGGCTTTGCTCCTTCTACTCCTAGAGAGGTGAAGCCACAAAAGCAGATTGCTTCCAAGACTAATTCCACAACAAATGTGAGCAATTCACAAAGAAACAAATATGTACGGTGGCAAGAATAACAAAAGAAGTTAATCAGAAAAATAAGGGCACCTGGGTGGCTCAGTCGGTTACGCGTCCGACTCTCGGTTTCAGCTCGGGTCATGATCTCCTGGTTTCATGAGTTCGATCCCCACATCGGGCTGTGCACCGATGGTGTGGAGCCTGCTTACGATTCTGTCTCTCTCTCTCTCTCTCTCTCCCCTCTCTCTCTCTGCCCCTCCCCTACTCACGCTGTCTCTGTCTCAAAATAAACAAATACACTTGAAAAAAAAGAAAAGAAAAAAGAAAAATATATCTCAGTGGATGGACTTGGCATTTACTAAAAACATCTGTACTGATGTATTCTCAGAATGGTGAGCCTATAATTGTGCATTTGAGAATGTTTTCCAAAATGGGCACCAAAGTAGAAGTTTTATGAAACTAAAGAATGGAAGGTTGTGGTAGGAACATGTACGATGAATTGAATGGAACCTGAACTCCTACAAAACCCCAACCAATAATTCTGACTTCCAGATAAGGGCCCTACAATAACCTAAGGAGGAGTTCTCACTACACAGCATGCATACATCAAAATCGAAATATTTTATGTACCTGCCTTAATTATGTGACATTCCGTACATGAATCAGGTGGCGTTGGTTCACCCCATCTCTTGATAGTACTGATATAGCCTGAGATAAAGAGCTTGATCAGCATTACTTAGAATTATCTGAACTTGGTGGAGCCAACTGAATCCATTGTCTTTGTGACTTGTGGACACAATACAATAGATCCATGTCTTCCAAAACTGACACTTAAACCAAACTGGACAGTTAAGCAAGGACTCATTTGTGACGTCTTTTTAGGAATTTTCATAAACGTCTTTCAACTGACAAACAGTCCCGTCAGTTCACTTGTGCAAACTCATTACAAACCAGTGAATTTCACCCTTACTTGTGTTTCCACTAAATCCTTCCAGGTTATATAATTAGAGGCAACAGTTTCTCTCTATACTGCTACCTGGTACCAAGACACCCTCCTCCATGTTCGTATAGAGCTCACTTTTTAAAAAAAAATTTTCAATGTTTATTTCTGAGAGACAGAGAGAGACAAGCGTGAGCAGGAGAGGGGCAGAAAGAGACGGACACAGAATGAGAAGCAGGCTCCAGGCTCTGAGCTGTCAGCACAGAGCCAGAGGCGGGGCTCGAACCCACGAACTGCAAGATCGTGACCTGAGCCGAAGTAAGATGCTTAGCTGACTGAGCCACCCAGGTGCCCCTAGAGCTGTCTTTTTTTAAAAAAGTGGTTTTGGCTGGAGGAATCCAGTAGTTTGACAGAATTTCTTTCCAAACAGTGATAAATTTTGTAAAGCTTTTGTATAATCAGATATCTATACATGATGGCATATACTTTTGTGAAACCCGGGTTATCTTAGAAGAAAACATGAGTGCTTGTAAGGGAAAACTCCAACCAATAAGATAAAAAAAAAAAAAAAACCCACCTGAATCTTCACATAGTAACGTGTTTACCTCTCTATCCAGCTTTCATAAAATTGTCACCAGATCTCATCCTTTAAATGACTTTTCAGGGGCACCTGGGTGGCTCAGTCGGTGAAACATCCATCTCTTGATTTTGGCCAAGGTCATGATCTCATAGTTTGTGAGTTTGAGCCCCAACGTCAGGCTCTCTGCTGTCAGCTCAAAGCCCTCTTGGGATCCTCGGTCTCCTCTCTCTCTGCCTCTCTCTCCTCTCTCTCAAAAATAAATAAACTTAAAAAAAAAATAAATGACTTTTTAGATATTGATCCTTTGTGTCAAAACACAGATACTCTCCAGATCATATATGAGTAAAGATGTTTTGTAGATAAATTGATGAAGAAGAAACTGCACAATCTGATAATTATAATAGAAATTTCCAGTTTCCTTTTAAATACTCAGGGAATTGAGTTACGTCCTCTGTTTGAACGACATTTGCCTTTTTGCTTAATTAAAGATTTTCAACTATCCTTTACTGAGACACGACTATCTTTTCCTGAGCAGTCATTTGTACATCGTTTTGTTTAAGCATTATCATGCTATTTAACGATGTTACAAATACATATTTTGAGCTGGAGCATGAATTCTCGGGAACGATGATTGTGTTTTGTTCATAAAAATTGTCTATTCCTCAAGCAGCCAATGGCTGTCTTACCACTGCCTCTCTGCTTCCTTCGGATTCCAATTCAGGACTAACCAATGTGGAACCCTGAGAGCTGCGAGTAAATGAGGCTATGGAATGAAAAGAAACAGCTAGACAGAAATGGAACAAGATCACATGATCACATGTCCTTGCACTATGTGCAAGGACAAATGAGTCTTAAACCCAGAGAGAAACCATACTCATTTGTCAATTCCCAAGGCTCAGTGTAGAACCAAGAACAGAAGCCAAAACAAGAGGTTCAAACCAGGTAAACACGATGGCAAGGCAATGATACGATACAGAGGGCAGATGAGGGGAGACAGTCAAAAAATTAATGCCTATAGTGTTGGGGCACTTGGACATTGATTTAGGGAACGCTGCTAATGCATGTTATTCTGTTGGATAGAAAAAAGAAGAATCACACATACATGCACAGGCACCTACATACAAAGGAGAATGTAGGCAGGAAAGAAGCTATGATCGCCTGCTTCTGTTAAGATATGTATGACGAATTGGAAAAACATATGGGGCCTTCAGTGACCTTCATTGTCTGATCCAAATGTAGGCCACCGGCACTTGAGAATGATGTTGGGGACAATAGGCAGTAACTGTGATATAAGCCTACTTGCTCAAGACACTATGGAAAATTATATGTAAACCTAATAACACATAACACTGCTTTGGATAGCAGTGCCTTATGGATAATAAGGGATTCGTATAGAGTTATTGATTTGATTTGAAAAAAAAGAAAGTTTCGACAAATGTATAAATAAGGAAAATGTCAACAAACGCATACCTTATATAAATATTTATCAAATAACATCAATTTTACCAAACATTTTCCAAGTGCGTATAGAAGTAGAACATTTACGGCGTGAGGTATGAAAGGGCAGCTGGGTCAATGGCACGGGACCAGTCACAGAACTGCTCCCATTCTCCCCACCGCTTCATCAGGAAAGCTAAAGGACATGCAGTGAGCTCTCCTGGATTGATTTGTTTCAGGTCTTATGGAGACAGCGGTGGGAATTCTGGAGCCACCTGAACACTGGGTGGGAGAATTTGCAGAACCGGAGTGCATGCCACACCCAAAGCACAGAGAACGGAGGTGGGAGTGGGAAGGACAGACAAAAGACCTCACCTGAAAGGAATGGGGCCAATGGACAGGGGAGTAGGCAGTTCCATGTAACGTTTAAATACGTAAGATGTTTTTATTATACCAAGACAATAGATAAAGTATGACAGCCAGCTGACTGCTGATGTTTACGATTAGCACAGTACTCAGCTCTCATTGTCCTGAATCTGCTCTATTCCAAATAAACCTGGAATGTTTTCATTCTTATTAGCCTTGCACAACTTATTCCTATTGAGGCACTTGCTAAGCTACTTAGATGGGTGTTACTTCCAGATGTTTCATCTTCCAAGGGTTTGTATATAGCGAGGATTCGATGTTCCCTAAATAGGTAATGGTATCACTATATTCTGAAATGGTCCCTTTGGGACAACCCTCAGGTCGTTTCCTGTTTCCCGTCAGTATGGTTTAACCTACACGTGAAGAGAAGGGTTGCAGCAGGTTTAAAGGTTTCAAAGTAAAGTTTGTTCCGCTTACATAAAATAATTGCTACCTGAAACAGAGAAAGCATTAGGTACGCTCAGTTTTGCACTGACAAGCCTCGATAAGCTGGTTTTTGTCACTTGTTTATATCATTTTTCAGTGTCTTCTAAACAGATGAGGTTTATGAAGTCTTGGGAAGCTTAATACGCATCTTGAGGACAGGACTCAAACCAGGCTCCCCACCTTCCTTTTGTTTGCTGGGCTTCGTTTCCCGATCTCCTTAAAGTAGCTTAATGAGAGGGAAATTATTCACAATTAATGATAGCCAATCACTACAGTGGGGAATATCTACTTATAAAATTATGACAAATAGCCACGCACCGTGTGATCAGAGTAAACAAATTACACCAAAGGCAGAACATAGTTATGCTTGATTGGAACAATTAAATGTTTTCCTTAAAAAAAAAAAAAAAAGAAAGAAAGAAACTCCAGCGAGAATATTTTAGAAAATGGCTTTTTAATCATCTGCAGAACTGCTAAAATTACTGTCTCATAATAGTTTTAAAGTACGTCATCTTTAGAATTAACTGTAATTCCTTTGCATAGCCATGGGATTCTTCCCCTAGAAACCTGTTTACTTGAACCTTATTTTTAATCACAGACTTAACATTAACTCATTCTCCTGAATGAAATGACAATGATTTTTTTTCCAAGACTAGAAAATGAGACATTTGGTTTCTACGAATGAGCAAGTACCACCCACTCTGCATAGCCAGACTAGGGAAAAGAAAATCCTAAACAAATATGCCCTACCACCTTGCAGCTAGAGTGTGCCCACCAGCTTGGAACTTGGCTGTGGAGTTCTGGAGAACACCAACAGAGAACCTAGATTATTCTATAGAACCTAGATTATTCTATTCTATAATATTCTATATTATTCACTCTAGAAAGGAAGTCAATGAACCACTTGTTCTTATCTGGGAATGGGTTGTATCACCTGAAACCTTATGAGTAAAAGGAGCTGGTGAAGAGATGTTTGAATTCTCTTTTGTTTTCTTCTTTCTTTGTTTGGCAAGGAGTGGAAAGAAGAAACGGAAAAGAGAGCCTGGGTGCTGAGCATGTCAGAGCAGTGAGACACCTGTTGCCCCATCAGGACCCAGAAAAAATTCTGACCTTTACTGACATTGGGCCAGTCTCCCTCCTTTAGCTCAGCTTTGCCCTTCGGAAAAGCCTAGAGAATCTGCCTGAACAGGTTACATGGTCCCGGACGAATGTCCAGGGAACATTGAGAAGCAGAATGTATTTAGACAACAAAGAGCATGCCCGGTAAGTACCTACTAAGAAAGAGGAGAAGAATCTACAAAGTGTGCACATGATTCTGACCATAGATGAGGCTGTCCTTAAGGACTTCCGGACATAATTATTGAGATTTCCCAAAGATGTTGAATATCTTCATCAGGAAATGGATGCATTCCACTAGCAATACTTAGTGAAACAATGGCGGTGATATCTTTCACATCCATAGGCTGACAAAGTCTGAGAATATTTGGTTTCTGTCTGTTGTGTAAGTAAAAATTTGAGAAGCTTCTTATAAATGTGTATGTATACATATATATACACATATACACACATATATACACAAACATGTGTGTATATATGTGTGTATATATATGTGTGTGTATGTATATATATATATATATTCTAATAAAGCCCACGAGTCTCCCTGAATAAGCTGAATGCAGAAATTACTTTGTGAATACATGTGCCAGAGATTTTATGTCAGAATTTTGGCTACCGAGACCATATGCCTTCTGAAGTACACAATTTGGACAATCATTTAATACAAACTACATTATTCTGGAGGATTTACTAAGTTATAGGCACGGAGCTTTACATGTGCTGAGTACATTTCACCTTTACAGCAACTATTTTTACAAAAGCTTTCAATATAAGAAAACTAAGGCTCAGAGAAACAAAAAGTGAGTTGGTCAGCATAAAAAACCAAATACTGGATAGCATGTGTATTGAAACCAATTCCATCTAATTTCAGATACCAAATTTGTACTAAGAACTCATTCCTCTGGGGTGCCTGGGTGGTTCAGTCGGTTAAGTGTCCGACTTCAGCTCAGGTCTTGATCTCGCTGTTCATGGGCTTTGGGCCCCGCGTCGGGCTCTGTGCTGACAGCTGAGAGTCTGGAGCCTGCTTTGGATTCTGTGTCTCCCTCTCTCTGCCCCTCCCCTGCTTGTTCTCTCTCTCTCTCTCTCTCTCTCTGTCTCTCTCTCTGTCTCTCTCCCTCTCTCAAAAATGAATAAACATTAAAAAAATAATTAAAAAAAAAGAACTAATTCTTCTGGCTTCATATAATAGACTCTCTCTCTCTCTCTTCTGATTTAGGGGGAAAGTGTCACCACATATGTAACATTTAAGAGAAAACAGGCATCTGACTTAATTTTATAATAATAGTGCACTCAACGAAATTAATGTTTCTCATTGTCTTACCATCACAGTTCTAACACTTAATTTGGATATCTTTCTAGACCTTGTCTAGATCTTTTGTATCTACCTAGACCACATTGATTCAATTTGATAGTCCCCTTTTTTCACATGATAATAAATTTCATGAGTTTTCATATTTTGTCTTATTTTCCAGGGCAACACCTTAGCAGTCTCATAATTCATTGAATTCATTAAACTAGTAGCAAAAGGGACACCTGGGGAGCTCAGTCATTTAAGAGTCTGACTCTTGATTCAGCTCAGGTCAGGATTTCACAATTCAAGAGTTTGAGCCCCGCTTCGGGCTCTCTCTCCCTCTCTACCCCTTCCCTGCCTCTGCACATGCGCTCACTCTCTCTTTCTCAACAATAAGCATTAAAAAAAATACAGTACACCAGTAGCAAGAAAGAAAAGTATCTTTCCTCTGTCTAAAAACAAGTCTCACCTTGATTATTGTGAAATTGACATGCTTTCCCCTGAATCCAATTTCTTGACTCTTGTCTGTAAGTTCATATGAAGATAAGGTTTCTCAAATGCCCTCTGAGGCACAGAGCCCTCTACCTACTGTGCAGTTACACAACTTCTACAAAAAAAAATCTACTGTGGGCTTATCATGAATGATCCCTTTTTCTAAGTTTTTACCTCCTTTTTTTTTTATGAAGTTTTTCTTTATTTATTTATTTTGAGGGAGACAGAGACAGCATGAGTAGAAGAGGGGCAGAGAGAAAAGGGAGAGAGAGAATCCCAAGCCAGCTCTGCATTGCCAGACCTCATGAACTGCGAAATCATGACCTGAGCTGAAAAAACCAAGAGTTGGAGGCTTAATTGACTGAGCCACCCAGGCACCCCGTGAATGATCCCTTTTTCCTACTTTTTGTGTATTCCTTACTTTCTCTGAGCAATATGGCTTGAACAGATGGATTTGTTGTGAAGTTACCAACCTCATTCAGGACACATAAGGAGAAGCTGTTTTTCCTCACCAAAAATATATCTACATATAACCACCTTAGGCAAGCAGAATTACCTACAGAATGAAAATAAAGTCTCAAGGCTTTCCATTCACACAGTGCCGTCTCCAAAGCCTGTGAGATAAGGAGTCTGGCCAACCACCATGGATGACGCAAATTTATTGCTATTAGTCTCTTCGTTGGTCCTTTACTTCACATCCTTGTATCCTCCAGGTTTCCGTGCCGAGCCCTGATCCTCAAGTTATGTATAAATAGTAAGGTGTGCACGTAGCCAGAATGACTCGAAGCACAACTAGAGAAATCTCCAGAACAAATCACTTCTCCCATTTTGAGGAAGATCCTTGTTCACACTAAGTAAATGTAATCCCCTTACCCGCTAAAAACCCCAAGATCCAAACCCAGGGTAGATCCTGCTATTAAGAAACCAAAAACTACATAGATATTATACAACAGCAAATGGCCAAATATTCTGTAAATCCTCAGCGCTATTTCTCAGTTCTCATTAGCATATTTAATTGCTTCCAATAAGACCTCTTTGCGGCAGAAATAGAAAGACAACGTGAGCCAGTGCACTGATGTGTGGTATCATTTGAAATCCGCACAGGATCTTTGTCTACCTGCTGTGCTTAATTTCAGCATACATTTCTATGATTAATTTTGTTTTCCTTCAGTGCATCAAAATGTTCTCACTCATTCGTGTTTGTGCTTCTTATGCCATGGATTAAAGTGGACTAAACATTCCTAAGAACTGAGCTGTTTTCGGACGTGAATTCTAAGGATACTCCATCATGAAAGACTACAGATCCTGATTCTCTACCTGCCATTTACAGTCACGTGCACTCACAACCCCAGAATCCCCGGAACAGGATTCAAGGAGTCTGTCAACCTGGAAGGGAAAAATTTCTTCTTTATTTTCACTAATATGTGACAAAAATTTTTGGTATTTCCTTTCCTTTTTTAATATTGTCAAAATCTCTAGTAGTATTAACAGTACTCATGATTTTGTCACCATTAGAAATCACAGGTAGGGGCGCCTGGGTGGCTCAGTCGGTTAAGCGTCCGACTTCAGCTCAGGTCACAATCTCACGGTCTGTGAGTCCGTGAGTTCGAGCCCCGCGTCGGGCTCTGGGCTGATGGCTCAGAGCCTGGAGCCTGCTTCCGATTCTGTGTCTCCCTTTCTCTCTGCCCCTCCCCTGTTCATGCTCTATCTCTCTCTGTCTCAAAAATAAATAAACGTTAAAAAAAAAAATTAAAAAAAAAAAAAAGAAATCACAGGTATACTCATATCACGTTGGTACAGAGATTCTGGAATAGGATTTATCCTCATCACCCCCTGGATATTGTGGTGGTTATTGGAGCCACCACTTGGTCTTGTTATTTAATAAATTGATGAAGTAGGTGTATTACTACATTAAATTCCTTAATTTTTTTTAACGTTTACTTATTTTTGAGAGAGAGAGAGAGAGAGCACGAGAGGGGGGTGGTGGCAGAGAGAGAGGGAGACACAGAATCGGAAGCAGGCTTCAGGCTCTGAGCTGTCAGCACGAGCCCAATGTGGGGCTCAAACCCACTAACCGTGAGATCATGACCTGAACCAAAGTCTGACGCTCAACCAACAGAGTCATTCAGGTGTCCCACTATATCAAAATCCTTTAAATTTTGAGAACTTTATTTTAGTATAAGCAATTTCATTTGTAATCTTAAGTATTTTATTTTGCACATTTAAAAAAATATAATTTAATGTCAAATGGGCTAGCATACAGTGTGTAAAGGGTGCTCTTGGTTTGGGAGGTAGATTGCCATGATTCATCACTTACATACAACACCCAGTGCTCATCCCAACAAGTGCCCTCCTCAATGCCCATCACCATTTCCCCCTCTACCCCCCGCCAATCAACCCTCAGTTTGTTCTCTGTGTTTAAGAGTCTCTTATGGTTTGCCTCCCTCCCTTTCTGTTTGTAACTATTTTTCCCCTTCCCTTCCCCCATAGTCTTCTGTTAAGTTTCTCAAGATCCACATATGAGTGAAAACATATGGTATCTGTCTTTCTCTGACTGACTTATTTCACTTAGTATAAAACTCTCCAGTTCCATCCACATTGCTACAAAAGGCCACACTTCATTCTTTCTTATTGCCAAGTAGTATTCCATTGTATATATAAACCGCATCTTCCTTATCCATTCATCAGTTGATGGACATTTAGCCTCTTTCCATAATTTGGCTATTGCTGAAAGTGTTGCTATAAACGTTGGGGTACATGTGCTCCCAGCACTCCTGTATCCTTTGGATAAATTCCTAGTTGTGCTATATTTTGTCCATTTAAAAATGTCAGTCTGAGAATAGATTCACAGGCTTCATCAGATTGCCAAAGAAACCCATGATTCCAGAAGGGTTAAGAAACCCTGCCTCGGGGCACCTGGGTGGCTCAGTCAGTTAAGTGTCAGACTTCGGCTCAGGTCATGATCTCACAGTTTGTGAGTTCAAGCCCCGCATGGGGCTCTCTGCGGTCAGCACAGAGCCCGCTTCAGATCTTCTGTCCCTCTCGCTATCTTCCCCTCCCCCATTCATGCTCTCTCTCTCTCAAAAATAATTTAAAACATTAAAAAAATTGAAAAGAAACCCGCTTCCAGTTATATAAAAATTTATATCACTGAGACATTTTAGTTTCTAAGTGGAAAAAAAAAAATATGTTCACACTCTACACAGCTTCTAGCACATCAGGGCTTAATTAAAGCTCATTATTAAATTTATATTTTCTACAAGATCTATCTTCATGTTTCTATAACATGCACTAGTGCATCATCTTATGAGAATCCGTTGAGCCCTCGATATGTGCACAGTCCTAAGCGAGGCTCTAAGAAGTACAATAGTAGTTGTCTCTGCTCTCAATGACTTTGCAATCAAGCTGAGTGGCCTGGCCATGACTTTCAACAACTGGAGCATAATCATGATCTAAATCCTCGACTCATGCTAACGATAAGTGCAAAAGCAGAGTTTGGAAACATAAAAAGACGTGCATCTGGAACCCAAATGCTGGGCAAGCTTGCATGGAGGGAGGAGGCTTGAGCTGGGCACGGCGGTGCGGTTAAAATTCCAGGAAGCAGAGGAGATAGTCCTTCTACTAAGGTAAAGAGAACAGCAGAGGCTGGACAGGACAGTCATCTCCTGTGCCCTTGCTCTGCTCTATTTTTCACCGCCACGCTTAAAACGACTGGACAAGGAGGTCTTTAGGTGACTATCAGTCGTCTCCAATTAAAATATAAAGCTGGGAACCTTGTTTTGCCCGCTGATGCATCCACCGCAGAAATGAAGAGTGTGTGTTACATAGCAGATGTTTGGTTAATATGTACTGAAGAAGGAAAGAACAGGAAGAAATGAGGGCTGGGAGAGATTGAGAGGCAGAGAGTAGACGGGATGGAGGAGGAGAGGCATATGTGAGGACTGAGAACGATCTGATTAGGACAGAGCATGTGTGCGTGAGAAAGATGGAAACACAGAGGGGTGGTTAGTACCGTCAACACCCATAAGAATTAATCTGTACAACCAGTAACTGGGAACCAATCTGAATAAGCAGCCCATAAGGCATTCTACAGAATGAGCTAACTTACATCGGAGTATCTAATTTGATGTGGGAGAACATAGCTGGGGTGAAAAAATGTCAACTCTTCTCTCCTGATATTTAGATGTTTAACTTTTAAAGCTTGATAAAAGGCCTCATTTGAATTGCAAAAAGTGTTTCACTCCAGCTATTTATAAATTTTAGAAACACTGAAATAGAAACCCTCTATCTTGGAAATCGTTAACATGTAGAGGCATCAAAACTTGTTTATGTTGCTATGCTTAAACTTACAGTTTCTTAGATTCCTATCGGTGGTTCATTCAATATTTTATTGAACACTTACTAAGATATGAAGACCCAAGCATACTATTTAGCTCTTTTTAGGCTGAACTTGTTATGTGATATTCAATTAATTAATTAATTTATTTTTAATTTGTTTTTTGCTTTATTTATTTATTGTGAGAGAGGGAGAGAAAGAGGGAGAGAGAGAGAGAGAGAGCATGAGCGGGGGAGAGGTAGAAAGAGAAGGAGAAAGAGAATCCCAAGTAGACTCCACGCTGTCAGCCCAGAGCCCAGCAGGGGACTCGATATCAGGGACTGTGAGATCATGACCTGAGCCGAGATCAAGAGTTGGGTGCTTAACCGCCTGAACCAACCAGGTGCCCCGGGACATTCAACTTAATAAAATGTTGGAGGTGCAGCACTCTTGGATATTAGCTAATCTAATTCTTTTATTTCTTAGCTTAAAAGTAAACAAATGAAACAAAACCCGAGACAGATATGATACCTCTAACTAGAACATAACTCACTAATTCATAGAACTGTTCTTTTTGCCTCATTCCCTGTTGGTGTCTTGAGTAAGGTTTCACCGGTGTTTTCTCAAAGTGTCACTGTTTTAGCTACCCATTTAAGTGCTGAAGGAAGGAAAAGAGAAAGGAAGAACAGACAAATGAATGAATGGATTATCTTTTCCAAATTTTTGTGTGTGAAAGATCATAGTTCCACTATAGAGTTTATTATCTCTCCTGGAGGTGCGATCATGGGAGCTGACAACAAATCCAAACTTTTGTTCTCATGTTACTTTATTTTTTTAATGCTTATTTATTTATTTTGAGAGAGAAAGAGGGAGAGAAAGATGCAGAGAGAGGGAGAGGGAGAATCCCAAGCAGGTTCTGTACTGTCAGCTCAGAGCCTAATGCTGGGCTCGATCTCACAAAGTGTCAGATCATGACCTGAGCCCAAATCAAGAATCGGACGCTTAACCTACTGAGCCAACCAGGCATCCCTTGGGTTACTTTATAAAGAAGAGAACTGTATTTTATTTCTGAGGTTTAAGTAGTTAAAGGTTAAAATTCATGAATACATATAATGAAACACTTTATATAATTAAGTTGTGACATGCAGAGATGATAATGGATAGCGGTTGGTTGTAAGAGAAAAGGTTATATAATTTGGAATTTAAATAACATAAACGTATGTATTAGCTCCATTTACTTTACCCCTTTCAACCCCAGTTCTGTCATTTTAGAAAAGGGATAATGTTAGGATATTACTACCTGTGCCAAAGGATTAGTTTGAAGCTCAAATGATCTAATGCTTGGGGAAATGATTCTTAAAATGGGATGTGCTATACATAAGAAGAGTAGTTGTTACTGCTATTCATAATTTCCCAAGACACAAAATAATGACCCTAGGCAATGTATAAGGATTAACCTTGTACCTGACAGAATTACATAAATAATTGTCATTCACCAGACTCTAGGACACTGACCTAATATTAATTATTTGTATTGTTCTCTAATAGGGACTTAACATATCACCCAAGTTACCCTTTGGGTCTCTTGATTAAGCAGCAAATGTAAATTATTAATGATGGCAAGAGAAAAGAGCTGGGACTTATTCTAAAATTCAAAAACTTGGACCAAAAGCAACATTTTCATATGTGAGAATAATGAGTTGCAAGCCTCAGATTTCCTTCAAAGAAAGGATGGATGGATTCCATCTATTATTTTGGTCATCTTTAGCCCTGATGATGCAAGAGTTTGGGCATAAATATATATATGCTGGGTGGGGAGGGGGGGGATGGGTGTGGGTGTGTGGATGTGTGTGTGTCGGTGGGTATGTGAGGGGGCGGAGGTGGGTAGGGATTGTCCATAAATGCCAACATCTTGCAGACTACTTTATCAGAAGAAGCCAAAGCAGTTCAGACCAGCTTCCAGCTTTCATCATGCTAATCTGCTGGTAGAAGTTGATTCTTACATAGGTTATAAATTGTTACAACCCTCAGACGAGAACGTGCGTTCTCGAAAATGGAGTGCGTTGCTAGAGTAAGCCGACTAATTCTCCACCGAGGAGATTGTATATTTATTATACATTCCAGATTTTCAAAGAGTAGTTAAAGCATCAAGTAACCACTGAAAGATTTAAGAGGGCATCAACAAATGAGCAAATCAAATAGATTTGCTGTCCACAGCCGCTCTTTTCCACCCAGTGCCAATGGGTGCTGGAAAGCCTGCAACCCTTTACTTACACGTGCGGGCTTGTGTGTCTGTGTGTCTGTGTGTGAGCATGAGTGCATGTGCGCGTGTGTATGCACATGTGTGGGAAGGGCTTTGGAACAATTTACAACTGCCGGTCTTCTGATGAATGAAGGCATTAGAATAGCAGATGTAGAGCACGAAGCTAGAAAGTGAGAAGCTAAGCAGTGCCTTGGAGCGCCAGGAAATGGGGCCAACATGGTGAAAACCATCAAGTTGCCTGGGCTGTGAATGTTTTAATGTACAATAAAGTACTTTGATAGCTGCCTTAAAAAAAATCCAACTGGTAATGTTTGCAAGTGTTTCCTGAAAGCCTCACTGAAATACCTCCAGCAGCTAACAAAGGGGAAAGGGTTAGTCGTCATCAATGATGTGGGGAAAGGTGCTAAATGACTCTGGCAAATGGCACAGTAAGTGAGAGGCATGGGGTGCAGTATGGGGCCGTAACACAGAACACGACTGTATCCGGAGAACACTGCCCTTCCCTTGGGATAATGAGGAATCCAGAAACAACCATTTCTCTGCCGCAAACTTCTTACCTGCCGCAGAAGACTCTTGTCCTCACAGCTCAGGTTAGCCTTCAGTTCCAATTCCCTCAATTTGCAACTTTGGCTTTCATGAGTCATCCATTGTGCCATGTAGAAAAATGGAATTCACAGGACCTGCCCATAAAATATTGGTCTTACGTCTGGAGAAGACTTAACCCAAGACCTTGAAGAGAGAGAAATCATAGTTTATTCCTGATAGTAGAGGTCCCTGGGTGCCGTGGAGGAAATATAGATACAGTATTCACAATATCTCACACATCTTTCCTTATATAAGGGAGCAAGCACTTCTACTCGTTAGACCTGTTACTTTTTCCCTGTTCATCATCTCAAACTGTGCCCTCACGTAAGGGCAGCTTGTCTGTAAATGAGCATTGTTGTTAACTTAGAGAACCAACTAAGAGAATGTAAATGGCATGTTACTCAAACATCAAATATTATGAATGGTGTAGCCCTCTCATATCTAGGGAATAACACCTTTAAGTTGCTTCCATAGTCATTGGACCTCCGTGCCAATGAAAGGAGTGGTTATAACATAAGTGAATATCTCTTAAGATTCAGATACATTTTAATGACGCTGACCCAGTCAGTAGATAATCTAAATACATTTCCTTCTAACATGTAGATTTGAACAGAAGGGTACGCAAACAAAGTCCTGTTCCTTATGAACTAAATGTTTTAAAAGAAACAAAAGCATTTTCTCAATATTTTTCAAATGCATATGTTGTTAAAATTCAAGACTATAACTTTAATGTTTCATCCTGTAGGTTTGTTTCTGAGCTATTAATTTGCTATCATGTTTTGGGGGAACTTGTCAAGTTCAATTTTTTTTTTCTTTTTCCCATATCTGCAAAATATGCACACATTTGAATTATGACTTTCCTACAGGAACTAACAGCTGTATGTGCAAATCATGCATATAAATCAATTACCAAGGCCTATGTACTATAAATGCACCCATTAATTAAGCAATGTCAGATGCTATGAACCATGAAGTTCATTACATCTTTAGCATTCAAAACCAAGGATTATTTGAAGAAGAAATACTAAGTTTACCTAATAGTTAATGAAATTAAGCCGGGTTGTTGCCAACATTCTTATTTTATGCCTAATTCAGTGTTTAAATGTTTATGAATAAAACACTAACTGCTGAAAGCAGATATGTTGAAATGTAATTACTGGTAAGTTATAACGCACTTGAGGACTCATTATACCAGACTTGGGAGTTTTAAGATCACTAGTGTAACTCACTCTCCAAAAACACAGAGTTTTTATGGGCTAAAAGCTGGAAAGACATAAATGCTGTTGAATTTGTCCTGGCTGAGTGGAAATTTTGATGATCGTGGTGGTATGATTTATGAGTATAACATTTTCCAGTCATTACGTGGTTGCATTTCAGCATTGTGACATGATTTGCATATGTGAATATCCCAGCAAATTAGCTTCTGATGGCTGCTGCATCTGCCTGGATAAAGAAGCCCTTATCTTAAAATCAATGCAGCTGCTACTACAAAAAAACCTGCCTGGAACAGAAATGTTCAGTCCTGTTTCCCTTTGAAATCTATAGTCGGTGACTTGACACACATGGGTTCAATTTCAGGGATAAATACATGCTTGAAATGACTAGGTTTACACATCTGTAGACATTTTAACATCCCTTAAGTTGTCTGCTTCACAAAGACTTCCTGGATGGTCCAGAAAAGCCTGACACCTTTTCCCACACCCCTCTGTCTGGGCTTGGAAATCCCATGGCTCTGTTTCTGTCTGCCCCCAATAAATTGCCTCTCCTAGTCTCTTACATGTAAACCATATTTTCTTATGACCTAAAGTATACTTGCTTGTGCTAGTACATGCATATGTGTGCGTTTTCTATTTGCCTTCACATACAGTACCCATATTCCTATGTTAGCTAGCTCTAAGAACTCCGTTTACCTCTGCGAGTTAAATAAAATGCTATTTCTCAACCTCAGACTCTTGGAAAAACGAGAGACATTTTTATTTTATAAATGTGTTTGAATTCCCCAAGTCTTGCATTTCATGCACACAACCAAATATTTTTACAGAGAAACAGTTTTCATCATCCGGAAGAAGCTAATAACATAATCAATCTTTGGAAATGAAGTATATCCAAAAGTGACTTTGCAAATTTTCTTCCCCTGCCATATTGGTTAAATTTGGCTGTCTTTAGTCTCTGGATATGTTACTATTTCATTCCTGATTTGGTGTCATCTATTTATCTCGCTTATATTTTCCAGATAGAAACCCATTTCCTTCCTCATTTTCTTTCTCCATCCGTAGATTATAAGTAATCTTGTTTTCCTGTTTTTAACCCTGTTTACACACGTTTGCTTACTTGGGGCCTTAGTAGCGTGGACATAATTCTTCAAAGTTTGCGTCATACCCTTGGTTTATGACTCTTGATGTTGTGACTTTCTTTGTATTTTCTATAAATATCTTTTAGCATATGAACTCATCAGAAAACCTCTTTTTACATGTAGGTTGATTTTAATACCCTTCCTTTTTCTATGGCATTGACATACTTCAAATTGTAGGAAGATATATCCTTTTAAGATTTCCATTAATTTTTTCTTCTTTTAATCATGGTATAATTGACTAGCAACATTATATTAATTTTAGGTGTACAACATAATGATTTGGCATTTGTATACATTGTGAAATAATCACAATAAGTGTAGCTACCTTCTCTTACCATGAAAACAATGTTTTTCCTTGTGATGGGGACTTACTTTCTTGGCATCTTTCAAATTTGCGATACAATACTTTCTACAATAGTCAACTATGTTGGATACCTCTCCATGACTTATTTATTGGATAACTGGAAGTTTGTACCTTTTGACTCCTTTGTCCATGTGGCCCACACTACAGCACCCACTTCTAGCAACCACTGACTTGTTCTGTTTCTATGATCTTGTTTCTATTTTTGATGTTTTGTTTTTGTTTGTTTTATTTTAGATTTTGCATATAAGTGGCACAGTATTCTTTTTTTCTCTGTCTGCTTACTTCACTTGCATAATGCCCTCCAGGTCTATTCATATTGCCTTAAATGGAAAAATTTCATTATTTTTTGTGGCTGAATAATATTCCATTGTATACGTAAGTATATACATACAGATACATGATGTCTATACCACATTTTCTTTATCCATTCATCCATCTATAAGCACAGGTCGTTTCCATATCTTGGCTGTTGTAAACAATGCTACAATGAACATGAAGGTGCATATGTCTTTTCATATTAGTGCTTTTATTATTTTGGGATAAATATCAAGAAGTAAAACTATTGGATCATATGATAGCTCTATGTTTAACTTTGTGAGGAACCTCTATACTGTTTCCATAGTGGCCGCACCAATTTATACTCCCACTAACAGGGCACAGGGGTTCCCTTTTCTCCACATCCTCTCCAATATTTATTTTTTATCCTTTTATTAACAGCCATTCTAACAGGTATGAGGCGATATGTAATTTTGGTTCCCTATGATTAGTGACATTGAGCATCTTTTGATGTACCTGTTGGCCATCTGTATGTCTTCTTTGGAAAAATGTCTATTCAGATCCACTGCCCAGTTTTTAATTAGATTGTTTGTTGTTGTTTTGTTATTAAATTATGTGAGTTCTTTATATACTTTGGATATTAACCACTTATCAGATATATGAGTCGCAAATATTTTCTTCCACTCATTACATTGCCTTTTCATTTTGATGGCTTCCTTTGCTGTGCAGAAGCTTTTTAATTTGATGTAGTCCCACTTGTTTATTTTTGCTTTTGTTTCCTCTGCTTATGGTGTCAAATACAAAAAAAAAAAAAAAAAATCATCACCAAGACCAGTGTCAAGGAACTTACTGCTTATGTTTTGTTCTAGGAGTTTTATGATGTCAAGTCTTACAGTCAAGTCTTTAATCTATTTTGTGTTAACTTTTGTGTATGGTGTAAGATGTTCCATTTTCATTCTTTTGCATGTGACTAACCAGTTTTCCTAATGTCATTTAGTGAAGAGACTGCCCTTTCCCCATTGTATATGTGTGGATCCTTTGTCATAAATTAATAGACCATATACATGTGAGTTTATTTCTGAGCGATCTATCTTGTTCCATTGATCCATGTGTCTGTTCTTACGCCAATGTCATACTGTTTTGGTTACTATAGCTTTGTAGTATAGTTAGGAACCAAGGAGCATAATGTCTCTAGTTTTGCTCTTCCTTCTCATGATTGCTTTGATTATTTGGGGCCTTTTACAGTTCCATTGAAATTTTAGGATTGTTTGATCTATTTCTGTGAAAAATGCCACTGGGGTTTTGATAGTGATTGTATTAAATCTATTGATTGCTTTAAGTGGTGTGGACATTATAGCAATTTTAATTCTTCCCATCCATGAGAACAAAATATCTTTCTGTTTATTTTCATCTTTTTGAATTTCTTCATCAATGCCTTCTAAGATTTCCATTGTTGTTGCTGTTGTTTTAATTTCATCCCTTTCAGGGTTTCTGTAAGCAGGATTACACTTATTCTTAACTGAGAATTTTGAAATCTATTTTGAAAATAATTGGGAACAGGGGTGCCTGTGCGGCTCAGTTGGTCAAGTGTCTGACTTCAGTTCAGGTCATGATCTCACGGTCAGTGAGTTCAATCCCCGCATCAGGCTCTGTGCTGACAGCTCAGAGCATGGAGCCTGCTTCAGATTCTGTGTTTCCTTCTCTCTCTGCTCCTCCCCCACTAGCGCTCTGTCTCTCTCTGTCTCTCAAAAATGAAGAAATGTTAAAATAATAATAATAATAATAATAATAATAATAATAATAATAATTGAGAGCCTTGTGGAACCTACCTACCACTAGAAGAATTTAATTTAACGGAGTTTTTACTCCAGAGAGTAAACTTATTCCCCATTCCCAGATCCCCAAGTACATTGTATCACTCACAGTTCTTCTTCATGAAAGAAATTTAAACAAGCTACAGTTTCTTTTTTTAAATTAATAGAAAAATCAGAGTATAGTGAAGGCCATCAGGAGTTTGTGAGATACTAGTAGACTTAGAAATCTTGAATTTGGGTTGAAGGGTGTCAGCACATTGTCTGGCCAGTACTGTAATTAGAAAGAGGATCCCAGATTCTCCTTCTGTTTGCATGATTAGTCCTGATGCAGTCGTGTCAGCAGTTCTATTATTTTTCCTACGAAGTGTCATCTCAATGATCACAGGCTCCATTCACCTGAATTCTGAGCCTCTGACAAGTCTGTAACGTAATCTCAGTGAGCTGATGTGACAAACAGGGGACTGAAAAAGGAACATAGGGAGAAACCTATGAAGGCACTTCCAAAAGTGGACCACTGCTCCAGGAGACTGATGCCTAATACTGCCAGGACCTACTGCAGTGACTTGTAATGTGTCTCAGAACTGCCCATCTCGGAGGTGAAAAAATTTATTTTTTCATGTCCCATCGGCTACTGTTGATACTGCATGAAGCAGCTCATATCTTGCATAAAGCGGCAGAGTAAGAGGGGTGTCAAAAGGGTTCTGAATTGGTGCACAAAGGATATCGAATTCATTGCTCCTTTCCATCTTGCTTCCACCTGTTCACACAGTGCCTATCTTCTTCCAATCTGTCGTGCTAATGCCTCCTTTGTAACAAATTTTGCTTATTCTTTTTTTAAAAAAAATTTTTAAATGTTTATTTATTTTTGAGACAGAGAGAGACAGAGCATGAACAGGGGAGGGTCAGAGAGAGAGGGAGACAGAGAATCCAAAGCAGGCTCCAGGCTCTGAGCTGTCAGCACAGAGCAGGATGTGGGGCTCGAACTCACGGACCGCGAGATCATGACCTGAGCCGAAGCTGGACGCTCAACCCACTGAGCCACCCAGGAGCCCCAAATTTTGCTTATTCTTTTTAATTTTCTTAATGTTTATTAATGGTTATTGAGAGAGAAATAGAGTGGGAGCAGGAGAGGGGCAGGGAGAGAGGGACACACGTTACCCAAAACAGGCTCCAGGATCTGAGCTATCATCACAGAGTCCAACGCGGGGCTCAAATTCTTGAGGTGAGAGATCATGACGTGAGCCAAAGTCGGACACTTAACTGACTAAGCCACCCAGGCGCCCCATATTTTGCTTATTTCTTGTAGATATGTTCTTCCACCACCAAAGTCTATTTATTGGTCTAGCTCTTTAAGATTTGTTGATATCTTCAGAATGGAATGTAAAGCATTTGCCCAAATTTAAACTTCCCTTCAAAAGTGATAATATTGAAATGCTACAATCTCTACACAAGTTAACTCAGATGGTATTACTATTGTTGTTGTAGTCCTTTTATAGAAGAAGAATCTCATTTTCAGAAATTCATTTTCAGAAAAAATGAAGTAACATCTCCAAGATCATAACAAGTAGGTCCCGAATTCTAAATTCAAGCCTTGCCAGTCCCATTTTTATTTGAAAGATTGTGGAATATTCTCATAATCCCACTCCAGTCTTTTAGAGTTTGAATAAAGGCCAACTTTTCCAAAGTATTTTCTTTCGTGTAAGTAAAAATATCAATGAACGAAAAGGCTGTTATCATTTCAGAAACCATTTCAGTGTTTTATATAAAGACACTCAAAACTCATGTAAATCTTCCACCAATAATGGAGTGACCACTATAGTTTACAAGGGAAAATTTAATATAAATTCTTCCGTGTTGAAGATACATGTCAGAAGACTAAAGGAAAATTGTGTGAAATAAGCGAATTTAAATGCAAAACATTATTATAGCTGCAACTAAGACCTAGAGAAACCTAAGGTCATCTAAAATATTCACATCAGGGGTGCCTGGGTGGCTCAGTCAGTTAACGTCTGACTCCTAATATCAGCTCAGGTTATGATCTCACAGTTGGTGAGTTCGAGCCCCGTGAAGGCCTCTGTGCAGACAGCTCAGAGCCTGAAGCCTGCCTCAGACTCTGTCTCCCTCTCTCTGCCCCTCCCCCACTCATGCTCTGTCTCTCTCTCAAAAATAAATAAATGTTAAAAAAAAGTTTTAAATAAATAAATAAAATGATGGTGAACTATATTTATCATCTATGAAGTGCATTTATATGTTTATGATATACCATAAACATAATTGGATCATCTTTACATATACCCACATACACACACACCGCATACATATATGAGTGTATATATGCATATGTATATACACCGATCTATTTTGACATATTTAATACATCTTCAAGTTATAAGCTAAAATCTATTGAAAGAATACCTCATTCAAGACTTTAATTGCAACTCCTCAGAATCAACCACTTTTATTCAGCTCTTTCAGTTAGTATGCTCATACTTCTGTTAGTTATATGATTCCTTATTTTAGCTGTTATTTGGAAAATATTTAACTAACATTGGCAAAAAAAGACATGGCTTTTTCTTTGCATTGCATCCCTCACCCTCACAGACATGTACATATTTCCCCTCTCCTCTCTCCCTCTGACCCTCATAAAATAGTTGAAATATAATTAAATCAATACCCATTGCTTATATTATTATGACTTGCAAATATTATACATAGCTGAACCAGGCAATGTAGTATAATTACGTTTTTTGTGTAAAACTTTTCATTTTATGGGAGATAATAATCTCATAATCTCATTTTTTCCCATTTATTTAGCTTTCTGAGTCTATGCAGCCCCAAACTCTCTGAGTTAATAAATCTCCTCCATGTACTCTTAAAGACTGGAAATTCTTTCAGTGTCCCCCTGCCCCCTGATTACTTTTTTTTTTTTAATTGGGAACTTCTCTCCAGAATCTCCCCACTCCTGAAGTTCACCACTGGGTTGGCTATTCACCAAGCCTGTGATATAATTTTCTTTTTCTTTTCTTTAAAAAAAAAAAAAAATTTAATGTTTATTTATTTTTGAGACAGAGAGAGACAGAGCATGAATGGGGGAGGGGGAGAGAGAGAGGGAGACAGAGAATCCAAAGCAGGCTCCAGGCTCTGAGCTGTCAGCACAGAGCCTGACCGGGGGGCTCGAACTCATGAACTGCGAGATCATGACCTGAGCTGAAGTCAGATGCTCAACTGACTGAGCCACCCAGGTGCCCCAATACAGTTTTCACTGGGCTTTCTTTTCACCTGTCTGTAGTATTGGCTCTCCAGCCATAGTTTATTGTTTCTCAGTTTAGTTCCTGAGCTAGTATACATGGAAGATCATTTTTACAACGTTCATGTTTCAGAAATCCCTATCTACCCTTTTACTTGATCCATAGTTTGTTAGGATATTTTATTTGAACATCATTTTTCAAGTCATTACTCGAATCATTTTTGAGGATTTTGGATCATTGCTTTATTGCTTTATTAACTTCAAGCTACAAATATGGCTACTGAAAATCTGACATCATTTTGAGTCCTGTTTGTTCATGTATGGTCTGTTTTTATTCCTTTTTCTAGAATATTTTAATGATTCTTTCTTTGTCTCTCATATCATAAACTGTGCCATGTGTAAGTCTTTGTTACTTATTGGCATAGGCTCTTTTTTTTCCCAATTTTCTTTTTGTTTTAAATATAATTTTTTGTCAAATTGGCTTACATACAACACCCAGTGCTCATCCCAACAAGTGCCCTCCTCAATGCCCATCACCCACTTTCCCCTCTTTTCCACCCCTCATCAACCTTCAGTTTTTTTCTCTGTATTTAAGAGTCTCTTATGGTTTGGCTCCCTCCCTTTCTGTTTGTAACTATTTTTTCCCCTCCCCTTCCCCCATGGTCTTCTGTTAAGTTTCTCAAGATCCACAAATGAGTGAAAACATATGGTATCTGTCTTTCTCTGCCTGACTTATTTCACTTAGCATAATATCCTCCAGTTTCATCCACATTGCTGCAAATGGCAGGATTTCATTCTTTCTCATTGCCAAGTAGTATTCCATTGTATATATAAACCACATATTTATCCATTCCTCAGCTGATGGACATTTAGGCTCTTTCCATAATTTGGCTATTGTCGAAAGTACTGCTATAAACATTGGGGTACAAGTGCCCCTATGCATCAGCACTCCTCTATCCCTTGGGTAAATTCCTAGCAGTGCTATTGCTGGGTAATAGGGTAGTTCTATTTTTAATTATTTGAGGAAACTCCACTCTGTTTTCCAGAGTGGCTGCACCAGTTTGCATCTCCACCAACAATGCCAGAGGGTTCGCATTTTTCCACATCCTCGCCAGCATCTATAATTTCCTGATTTGTTCATTTTAGCTACTCTGACCGGTGAGAGGTGGTATCTGAGTGTGGTTTGGATTTATATTTCCCTGATGATAGTGACGTTGAGCGTCTTTTCATGTGTCTGTTGGCCATCTGGATGTCTTCTTTGGAAAAGTGTCTATTCATGTCTTCTGCCCATTTCTTCACTGGATTGTTTGTTTTATGGGTGTGGAGTTTGGTGAGTTTTTTATAGATTTTGGATACTAGCCCTTTATCTGATATGTCATTTGCAAGTATCTTTTCCCATTCCATCTGTTGCCTTTTAGTTTTGTTGATTGTTTCCTTTGCAGTGCAGAACCTTTTTATCTTGATGAGGTCCCCATAGTTTATTTTTTCTTTTAATTTCCTTGCCTTTGGAGATGTGTCAAGTAAGAAATTGTTGCGGCTGAGGTCAAAGATGTTGCTGTCTGCTTTCTCCTCTAGGATTTTGATGGCTTCCTGTCTCACATTTAAGTCTTTAGTCCATTTTGAGTTTATTTTTGTGAATGGTGTTAGAAACTGGTCTAGTTTCATTCTTCTACATGTTGCTGTCCAGTTCTCCCAACACCATTTGCTAAAGAGGCCTTTTTCCATTGAATACTCTTCCCTGCTTTGTCAAAGATTAGTTGGCCATACATTTGTGAGTCCAATCTGGGTTCTATATTCTATCTATTGGTCTATGTGTCTGTTTTTGTGCCAATACCATGCTGTCTTGATGATTACAGCTTTGTAACACAGCTTGAAGTCCGGGATTGTGATGCCTCCAGCTTTGGTTTTCTTCTTCAGTATTACTTTGGCTATTCGGGGTCTTTTGTGGTTCCATACACATTTTAGGATTGTCTGTTCTAGCTTTGAAAAGAATGCCAGTGCAATTTTGATTGAGATTGCATTGAATGTGTAGATTGCTTTGGGTAGTATTGACATTATAACCATATTTACTTTCCCAATCCATGAGCACGGAATGCTTTTCCATTTCTTTGTGTCTTCTTCAATTTCCTTAATAAGCCTTCATAAAACTACCTTCCCGTAGTTTTCAGCATACAGATCTTTTACATCTTTGGTTAGGTTTATTCCTAGGTATTTTATGGGTTTTGGTGCAATTGTGAATAGGATCAGTTTTTTTATTTCTCTTTCTGTTGCTTCATTATTGGTGTATAAAAATGCAACCGATTTCTGTACATTGATTTTATACCCTGTGACTTTACTGAATTTATGTATCAGTTCCAGCTAGAAACTCACATCATTCAATTTTGCAAATTGTCTCTGATTATTTCTTAGATAATTTCCTGCTCCCTCACTCTGTTTTTCTTTTGTTTTATTTACAAATATTTTATTACTCAGGTGTTGCACCACTTGGATTCAACACCCCACATCAATAGAAGAATATTGTGCCCATTTCCAGGAATAAACACTATGCACCTCTGCTATATTGTTCTATAAGTAAGGTCTTGAATGCAGTGAACTCTTTTAATACATATGGAAAAACAAATAAAAACAATATGCTGTCAATAAAAAAATTAGTCAACAGAACCAAAATGAAAAATAAGCTGGGTCTTGGAATTATCAGACAGAGAACTTAAGTCTATGTGACTAATTTGTTAAAGATGCCAACACAAATCTGGACAGCATTCTTGTTAAAATAGGAAATTTCAGAAGAAAGATGAGAAGGGTAAGAAAAATTCAAGAGCAATTGCTAGAAATAAAGATACACAGTAACAAAGATGAAGAATGTCTTCACTGAGATGTTGGAAGACAATTCTCTATGGATTTCTTGAATTCTCGCATGACTTGGCCTTCTGAGATATGATTTATTTGAACAGAAAATAGTGTTGGAAACTAGAGATACTAGAGATAGTTTTTCACTCAAGAAAGAATTAGAGACTCGCCTACTTGGCAATATCTCATGATAGTAAAGATAAAGACTTTGACTTCTCCCCAGAAAAAAAAAAAAACTGGCTCATATTCCAAGATAATAAGTAATCTCTTTAGTGGGAGAGGAGGACTGGCAATTGAGCAATTGTGCCAGAAGCTTCCTAAAAGCATAACATCATCTAGTTTCAAAATTCTTCATCTGTAGTGCATCTCACCATGCAGGTAAATGTCTGGCCACTCTCAGATCACTGTGTGGGAACTGAGGCATGGACAAAACATCATAAAAATTTTCTCTGGCTTCTATTTTTGCTGAGAGTAGTAAATAGTGTATTTCTCTGACCCAGAGGTTTTGTGGTCTGTCAGTATGTGTATATACAATAGTGGTAGACTAACTTGTTAGATTGTCGGTAGGATAAAATCTCAAACATTTCATTGTTTCTGATTTAACAGGGCTCATCAGTACCCTGGACACAACTGAAGAAAGAATATATGAACTTGAAGTTAGGTCCACAGAAATTATTCAGACTGAAACACAATAAGATAAAAGAACTAAAGAAAAAAAAGAATAGATAATTTAATAGCTATGAGACAATATCACATGCTCTAACATATGTGTTATTTGAAACCTATAAGAAAAAGAGAGCAAGAACAAAGGAGAAATATTTGAAGAAATAACGGTCAAGAATTTCCAAAATAATAAAATACATGAAACTACAGAAACCATGATGCTCAGAGAACTCCAAACAGAAGAAGTACCAAAGATCAAGACAGTAGAAAGCATTGTGTGCATTAACAGAACTTTCAAAATGGCAGGCTTTACCACAGAGAAATCTGCTTGAGTCATTTAACTAGGGACACTCCAATGCTTGTATTTTTTTGTCTTTCTTTTCTTTACTATTTTATACCTGGAGTATGTTTGGCTGGTAGTATTCTCAGAGCTAGATATTAGAAGCAGCCTCATGAATTTGGCCATGCAACAATAAGTCTCTTTCATTTATCTGTCTAATAAATGCTCCTGCCTGCATGTGGTTTGTCTGGTATCCTCAAATCCAGAGTCCCTGGGTCAGGTTCATTCATCTCAGAGAGCAAACCCTTGGTACTCAGCTGGACAAATTTCATTGTCTTAATTACATATAGTAAGTTTGGGCATCTGGAGGTAGAACTGCTCTGTATAAAGCCTTCCAGCCTCTACTCTCAAAGGGATATCTATTGCTTAATAATTCTAGGACTTGAACATGAATCCATCTAATTTTGGGCTTTTGTGATTCATATTTATTCTGTTATTTGTTTTATTTTGCGTGTTTACACCTTTAGATATATATTGACTTTCATTTAGTAAGATGATTATTGGTATCAGTGATAAGTATTTACATTTAACTCCTCCACATTTATCCAAAAGCTGTCACTATTCACTTTCAGATTCATTTCTACAATCTTACTACTAAGTTATTGTTTTTCTTATGCACCTTCAGAGCTAGGAATTATTCTGAGAGGTGCATCATTTATTTTGATTGTATCTATTGATTGTGTCCACTAGTTTTCATAATTATTTGACATAGTAGCTTCCTCATTTGGCCTTCCGCATTTTTATCAATATTTCACTTTTTTGAGTAATCATTTTAGGGCAGGGATGTACCCTTGCTCATAAAAGAGTGTCTTTCTGTCATCTTTACATACAGATACTGCCTCTCTGGGTGTAACAATTTCTAGGTCTAATGCTTTACCACAGAACTATGAGGACACATTCCACTATTGCTTATTGTTGTAGAGGAGAAGACTTTGGCCAACTTGAATTTTCTCCTATCTTTGCAATCTGATTTTTCTTCTTGATTGCACAAAGAAATTTTGTCCCTTGTAATTTTAAGCTTTCTCCAGGATATGGCTAGGTCTTGACTTCTATTACGTTAAATATTGTACAAGCCTTTAGAATATGCAAATGTGAGATGTAATCAGTCCTTATTTTTTAAATTATTATTGTTATTAGAAAATTGTTCATTCCCTTCTATCCACTCTATTCTCTGTTTCTATAATTTGTAGGATTCCTGTAATGTTCTTCCTAGATTGCCTTCATGTTTCTTAACTTTAATCAATTCATCTTTCTGGGGTTTCTTTTCTGTATTTGGGGGACAACATTTCTTTACTTTGCCTTTTATTGTACCATTTTAAATTTTGCCAGTAATCAAAATCTCATTCATTGTCTCCAATATAGTTGTTTATGTTGGAAATTATGTTTGCTTTTCAGTTTTGTCTGTTCTTTTGGTTGCTTATTTTCATTTTTTTTTTCCCATAGAGGCAATAATTACATCAATTTCCTTTTTTTTTTTTTTTTTTTTTTTTTTTTTTTTTTTTTTTGCTTATTCCTGGCAATAACTTTATTTCTCAGAAGTTCTTTTCTTTTATTTGTCAGGTAAGTCCTCTTGATTGGAACTGTAGTATTTTCCTAGATGATTGGCCTGATGTCTCAAATTGCTGTCCATCTGTAAGAGGACCTGTGTTACACATTTCATGGAAGGAATTATCTCAAAGAGTTAGTAGGTCTTTATTCTAACTTTTCAGGGAAGATTTAAACTACATAAACCAAATTTTCCCTGGAGTTGATCTTGGCCTAATCACAAATCCAAGAACCTGTTGGAAGTAGATAGGAGCCATAGTTCTCTGCAACCCAGTGGGTGTTGTACTTTTAAGATCCATTTTTTTTGTCATATATGCTGTGACAGCCAGGCATTTCCCAGAATATGGCCCATATTATTTCTCTTATTTAACTGTTCCTTTTATGAGACAGCTATAGTAATGGGTTAGCATGACATTCTCTCCAAAGTGATATTGTGAGATCCCCGTCTGGTATGGCTATTGTTGCCATGGGTACTTCCATGAAATAGCGAAGGAAAGCAAACATGACCTTGGACCCAAGTTTTTCCTCAACCCTTGAGACTGTTTTTGTTGTTGTTGTTGTTGTTGTTGTTGTATGAAATCCTTTACTTCTTGACCACTTTGTACTGCAAAGAAATTCGTCTAAGTTGTCAGCATGTTCTATTATGTTAATAAGTGTCAGTGTTGACAGAGGCATTATCTTATACTTTTAAAACTAAGTCATTATTTTTGTAGAGAGCTGGAAGAGGACTTATGTATGTGGACTTATGTATCTTCATACCCATCTCTAAAAGAAACCTTCAGTTTACCTAAAGTGGGTCCATGTAGTTAGCAAATATGTTTAAAGGAAAAGAGATACACATGACCATTTTAAAATGGAACACTACGTGGCAATGAGACAAAATGAAATCTGGCCTTTTGTACCAACGTGGATGGAACTGGAGAGTGTTATGCTAAGTGAAATAATTCATACAGAGAAGGACAGATTCCATATGTATTCACTCCTATGTGGATCCTGAGAAACTTTACAGAAGACCATGGGGGAGGGGAAGGAAAAAAAATGGTTAGAGAGGGAGAGAGCCAAAATATAGGAGACGCCTAAAAACTGAGAACAAACTGAGGGCTTATGGGGGGTGGGAGGGAGGGGTGTGTGGGTGATAAGTATTTAGGAGGGCACCTGTTGGGATGAACACTGGGTGTTGTATGGAAACCAATTTGACAATAAATTTCATATTAAAAAAATGGTTGAGATTATTGTCTGGTTTTCAGGGAAGCGGTTCTGTCCCATCCTGATGAACAAGGAAGCCTATTACTGCAAAATCTGCATGATTCTTAATGTGGGATGGATCCTTCTTGAGGCCAAATAGCTTTGTCCATTGCAGGTTCCTATCCCACAGAGCCAGAACCAGTAAAAAGGCAATGAAAATCTAAGAGGAACTTAAGTTGTTTTTATAAGGAGATAGTGGGAGTATTAGTGATTAATAGTGAAATCATTAAAATGACCTGAAATGTATAAATTGTTAAACCATTAGCAGACACAAACTTTTTTTGTAACATTTATTTATTTTTGAGAGACACAGAGAGAGTGTGAGCCAGGGAGGGGCAGAGAGAGAGGGAGACACAGAACCCGAAGCAGGCTCCAGGCTCCGAGCTGTCAACACAGAGCCCGAGGCAGGGCTGGAACTCACGAACCGTGAGAACATGACCTGAACCGAAGTCGGACACTTAACTGACTGAACCACCCAGGGGCCCTGGCAGACATAAACTTTTAGTAGTTATCCCAGGAACTATTTTCTAAAATGCTGAAAAAAAATTATGTCAGTACTGCAGCTGGTAGATTCTATTTTCAACTGAGAAAGAATTACATTGAGAAGTTGTGTGAAATCAACATGTGGCAAGAAATGTGGCCCATGAATCACCACAGGCTCCAAATGGTTTTGATGGGAAAATAATTGAGGTGTTTAATCAGGTGATTGTTTTGAGGAGGAATTATTAAGTTCCTGACTCGTAGTAGAGTTCCAAGACCTGTCATAATTGAGCTGGTGCTTGCACTGCTATATATCTGAGTGAATTAGACTTAGTCATCAGCCGGAGTCTTCCTTCTGAAGCTTCTGAAAACTTCCTTGCCAAAGTCATACCAAGGAAAATAAGGACCCAAATCCTCTACTATTGACATTTCTAGTGACCAAGTCCAGGGAGTCTTTTGAAATTTGAAATGTTTTAAAGTTCAATATGATAATATGATTCATTTTCATTTTGCTCATGCCAAGCTTAAGAAAGTTTTGTTTGCTTTGTTTTACATTTTAGCCTCAATTAACCATTCATAAAATGCTACCCATATTTATGCTAAATGGTCAATATCTGCTGAGGTAAGATATGTATGTATTCTATTTTTTAGTCAACAGATTTTATTCAGTGTTTCAGAGAAGGTTTCAGAGAATGTTTAAAGTATCAAAGAGAAATGCTACTTTATATGTTCAAACAAATTTTAATGAAAACATACATTCTAAATCAAAGCTTAAACTGAAAGTTATATGTTTGTTCCTCATGTACATAATATCCATATATTTCCTGTAGATGAATCCCGTTTTCAGTTCAACCAACCATGGCCTTTCAACCAATGACTTAGAGTCACATAGATATTGAACTGCACTCTATCTTTTATTTTTTTTTAATATTTTTTAATGTTTATTTATTTTTGAGACAGAGGCAGAGCATGAACGGGGGAGGGTCAGAGAGAGAGGGAGACACAGAATCTGAAACAGGCTCCAGGCTCTGAGCTGTCAGCACAGAGCCCAACGCGGATCGCCAGATCATGACCTGAGCCAAAGTCGGACGCTTAACCCACTGAACCACCCAGGCACCCCTGAATTCCATCTTTTAGAATAACGGTTGGTAAGAGGAGGAGTGGCTCTGCTATGTGTGGATGGTAGAATATGAAAGAAGTATTAAATGTCCTAGCATCCACACATCTTGTATTGTCTTGACTACCTGTTTCCTATGGCTGCCATTAAAAAGTATACATACTGGGTGGCTTAAACATGTTTAAGAAGTGTATTATTCCACAGTTCAGGAGACCAGAACTGAGATTAAGGTGTTGGCATTGTTGGTTCCTTCTGAAGACCATGTGAGATAATCTGCCCCATGCCTCTCTCCTACATTCTGGTGGTTTGTTGGCAATACCTGGGTTGTGGACATGCTATCCTGATCTCTGTGATCTCCGTGTGTGTCTCCAAATTTCTCCTTTTTGTAAGGATACCAGTCCTATTGGATTCGAGGCCACCCTACTAGAGTATTACTCCCCCTTAATTATCTACTTACATCTCCAAAGACTGTATTTCCAAATAAAGTCATATTCTAAGGTACTAGAGGTTATGACTTTAGCATATGAATTGTGGGGAACACAATTCAACATCTAACTCTGTCCTACTCTCTAACCCTGTGAACTTTGGCAGGTTATTTCATTCTTAGTTTCCTTATTAGTAAATACAGCAAAACTATTAGCACCCATCTTATTGGCGTATTTAAGGATTTAGCCAGGCTATACACATGAGACATCTAATTACATTTCAGTTATTAATAGTAGTAATATAACATAACCTGTTCATAATTTGATTTCCACATTGTTGCAAGTTCTAATCTTATCTTTTTTATCTACCCAGAAAAATATATGAGAACTTAAAAGCAAAGAGAATAGGACTATCCAAATATATTTTAAAAAATAAGTAGTAATTATTAACATCCAGTTTTTTTTCAAAAGGGCTCTGAATGTGCTCATAAATCTTTATGTAGTTATTTTAGTGATTCACTAGTAAAATTTCATCTCTGAGAGACATTAAAAGATCACAATTGCTTAAAAGTAACAGAATAACAAGACTAATATTTATAATTTTCCCACTGCATATTTAACAGGAGGAAATGTCATACACAGGAAACAATAAAGTTCAAAAAATGAGGTCAAATACAGTTTTGAGTTTATCCTGTTAAACTGGTATATACTTATGATATTTTTAAACATCTTAAATATTTAGTGACCTTTCCTGAAAATACTCTACCAGCAGAGTTAAATTACTTAACAGAAATAGTTATCCTACTATGTCATGAGAAGCCTCATTAGTTTTTCTTTGATAATTAGCTATAACTGCATCAAAAATTATTAGCTATAATGAAACAAAGGGTCTCTGGAAAGTGAACCCTCATGAATACTTATTGTGAGTAAATTAAATTGAAAAAGGCTTGATTAAGCAATATACACCTAATTTTACATAAAAATGCTGATTTCTCCCTAAAGAACAACTACAGACTCCATTAAAATAAGAACATTTCATGTGAATATCAATTAATCAGAAAGTGTATTTATATGATGTCCCTTCTTAGAATAAAGTGCATATACAATCACACATATTCAAGTCAGGCGAATTAATATTGATATAATGCATCAAAACAACAATCAAACTGTCAAATCTCAGTGAAATAGTTTCATCAAATAAAATATTTGATGAGTTATTTGGAGAGTTATTTGTTTCTTGTTAGAGTCTTAGAAAATTTTTTTCATATTATAATCAGATATACATATATCCTAGGTCGCTGGGGAAATCATTAAGATTCAGATTTTTTTTTAATTTTTTTTTAAGTTTATTTATTTTGAGAGAGACAGAGACAGTGCAAGTAGGGGTGGGGCAGACAGAGAGGGAGACAAGAATCCCAAGCAGGTTCTGCACCATCAGCACAGAGCCCGATGCAGGGCTTGAACTCCGGAAACCACGAGATCATGACTTGAACAGAAATAAGAGTCAGCCACTTAAACCGACTTAGCCACCCAGGTGCCCCAGATTCGGAATATTTTTAAAGGGAGCTTGGTTAACGAGATGGAACCGAAAGGAAAGAAGGTAAAAGACAAAGAAATGTGGTATAAAGTGACAGAAATTAGAACACATGCTTCCCAGGGTTCACGTCAATACGCTAGAGACAAGTTCTTAATAAACATTCTAAGCACACTCCGGCATATGTATTTCAACAATAACATCCTTTCGGGGATGAAGCTTCAGGGAAGTTTTCGGATAAATGTCAGACCTGATTTTAATTACATATTCACAAGATGAGACACTTGCAAGTAAATAGTGAGGAGGATTTGTGTAATATAAGTGTATCTAATGGATCTTTCCTCCCTAGGTCCCTAACCCAAGAACTCTTGTTGGGATCTCTTGTCTCAACACTAATAACATACCAGCTACTCTGCTACGTATAGGTAGTAAATTCCAGTCCTACTCCTACTTCTACTTCTAGGTCAGCTAAAGATCAAGCTTGAGTATCTGAGATCAAGCCATATTCCAATTCAAAATCTGAGTACTTGTACCCGTGCGTAACCTATGATCGGCAGTATAGCAATGATTTGGTAGATCTGATCCTACTCAAAGCCAATCTGAACTTGGCTATGCTAGGAGTTAAGTACAGAACAAAAAAACAAGGGAAGTAAATACTACATTATTTGATTGATCTTGACATCTAATGCCAAATTTATCAGATAATTTCCCTAGGTTGTTTTCTGTTTTGATGTATATTCTTGAGATCAGCCTCGAAGAAAACATTTATGCTTCACTGATCAATTGACAACTATTAAAATTTAGCTGTTATATTTACAAATGCCATTCAGTAGATATATAATGATATCTATTGTATTTTTTTCATATATCATGACTCCAAAAATAGATTATAATTGCTTAAGAGTAGAAATCGTGGTTTACACATATTTGTAATTGTACACCACAATTTTTGGAGTGTAGTATGTGGTTCACAAATATTGTGTATTTAAATAGTTTACCAAAATAACTACAATTGTAGTATTGGTTGATGCCTGTCTATGGAACAATTACAGAAGTGTCCAAACAGTTTTAGGCCAGGATTATTAAATGAACTTAATGCAACGAAGATTAAATCTGTTAAATATCTCTAGCTGTTTCACACTACTAGTAGATTTGAAACAATTTTTCTTTTTTAACGTTTATTTATTTTGAGAGAGTGTGTGAGAGGCAGAGGGGCAGAGAAAGAGAGAGAATCTCAAGTAGTTTCTGTGCTAACATCACGGAGCCTGACGCAGGAATCAGTCTCATGAGCCATGAGATCATGACCTGAGCTGAATCAAGACTCAGATGATTAACTGACAGAGCCACCCAGGCACCCAGAAACAATTTTTCTATCCTAAAAAAACTTGTCTTCAAAGAAACCAAGATCAACATAAGTGGAAACTGTGACACGCTAAATGCCCAAGATGGCAGCAAAGTGATTGGCTGTCATTTTGCCCAGGCTTTTTACTAAAATAGAAGGTGTTTTCTTTCACCATCATGAAAATTATGGCATTCCTCTTAAAGCTTTATGCACACAACTAGGAAAAAGAACTGGCCTGAGACCTTGCAATAAACTTTTTCTGTTCATTTTGTCATAAACCAGCATTTCTCGCCTCATTTAAAGGGAATTTGTTGAAAAAGAAAATGGACTCAAATGATTTTCAGATGTGAATGGGTTTCCAGGTAGTCACCGGGTCTAAGTACCAGTCACACTTTCTTTATAATCTCTTTAATGTTGCCAAGGCACCATGCTTCAATGGTCATGGCCTTCCAGAATATTCCGCAGGATTTTCCTCATTCGGGTCAATAGAATCAATCATATTCACTCCTTCCAATGATGTAGGTGCTAAATGAATCCCCTCTTGAAGGATAAGGGTTATCTATGTGCTGTGAAAAGAAATGTTAGATGAATGGAATCCAAGGGTTAGAAAGAAACTCAGGGGCCATTTACTTTCATCCACATTGTAGTTGTGGAGTCTCCCCCATAATATTTGCCAAGTTCTCATGAGGTAAGAAAACTTTTAATGGTATCATTTACGTTCATATGTAGGAAATAACTATATTTTTCCACTCCCTTGGTCTATGACATTTTCCATGCCATGGCCAATGAAATCTGCCTTGATTTAAACTCAGCCCTGAAACCGTGCAAGAAGGCCTGGACAGAGCCAAGAAACTGGGGAGTTTTGCTCCCTACAAGACCTTTAGCACTTCTGATTTCCAAGAGGTATAAAATTTCTCTATTAGGTTATAGAAATTAGTACAGCTCCTGTCTTATCTACTTGTGATTTGAGAAATTCAGAGAAGGCTGCCATGGTCTCAGAGTCTCCACTCCATTCAAACTGAAAGGCTCAAATGTCCACCATTAGAGAATCTTCCATTGTTTCAATCCTTAGCCTTTAATTTTTTAATATAAAATGCAGTAACTATGGAAAAGTGTAATGCATAGAATTGCTGAAATTTTCTATAGGTATTTTTTAAATTTCTCCCCTTCAGAAATAACTGGTCTCAGCAATATGTAAATTATCACAACAAAGGAAAGTATAAGAAGGGATTAAGAAGTACAAACTTAAAGCTATAAAATGAATAAGTCATGGGGATATAATGTACATGGGGAATATAGTCAATAATATCGTGTTAACTTTGTAAGGTGACAGATAGTAACTAGACTTACAGTAGTGACCATTTTGCAATGCATACAAATGTTGAATCAGGATGTTGTACATCTGAAGCTAATATGATATTATATGTCAATTATATCTCAATAAAAAAAGGGGGGAAAAGATAAATCTGGGGAAAGAAGGTGTCTATCTGAAACTTCTAGCGACTAGTGAATGGTAAATGGAAACTTTAGCACTTCAGGGCTAGGCTAGTCTATACCTGCTCGGAACTGACTGAGAGTTCTAGCAAGTCCTTCACATACACCCTGGTTATTACAAACCAAAGGCCCAGATCATATTGTCAGCAGCTGTTGCTTAATCGTTTTTACCATCCGGTAGAACAATATAGCATAATGCATAGTAACTTAGTGATAATTGGAATGTGTAATCCACACTGATCACCGAATCTCAGACATTGCTATGACTTGGCCGCAGTCTCTGTCATTTGCTGGACTGAAGTATCAGCGATCTGTCCGATAATAAGTTCATTAAGCACCTGCCATGTGCCAGGTAAGAAGTGGAGTTTGGATCAGGTTCCTGAAATAGAGCAAAGGACTCTGCCTTCATGAGGATTTGACTCTAGAGAAGAAGAGGGAAAATCAGAAAGACAAAGGGAGCCTATCCCAAGAATCACCCCCTTCCACCCCCACCACACATGTGAGGGAAAGTTACCTGGGAGAAGGATAGGGGAGCCACAGGGGTGTCTGTTCCAGGCAAAGGGAATAGCATGCCATGCCTGAAGCAGAAAAGGCAAAGATACTCTTGAGAAAATAGGAGCAATCCAGGAGGACTGAAACAGAGAGAGTAACTGGGAGTGCCACTAGGAATAAAACTGGAGGCCCAGATCATGGAGGGCTTTGTGTAGCCACGATCTGAGACCTTTGCTTAAGCATAGTATATAGCTCTTGAATGACATTAAACTGGCTAATGACAAGATTAGAATTACTTCCTCTCTCTCTTTATTTCTGTAAGTATCCATCTGGCTGCAAGTTCCAAGCTGAATTAAATAGTGCAAGACTGGAGCTGAGAGAGAAAGAGGTTGGATTAGTCATGAAAGAGGATATTAGCGGACTAAGCTAAAGAAGAGATGGTAGGAAAAAAAATAAAAGTGTACATTTGAACAAATGAAAAGACTGATGGCTTATGATGTGGAGAGGGAGAAATAATTTGAAGATGAAGCCACAGATTTTGAATACAGGGTGAAAGGTGGAGCCATACATTTAATAGGGAAGAGAAGAAGGAGCTTTAAAAAAGGAGGTGGAAAAATCTGTAAATAACAATGGTCATTCTTTCAAGAGGAAGTGTTGTGTAGACATTTAGGATTTAAGAGCTCTGTACTTGAGAAGAGAGATTTGGACCTCAAAATTACATTTGAGAGAAAGTACACAGGCAGCATTTGAAGCCACTGGGAAGGACACACTTGCTTAAGGTCTGAGAGTAGGACAGGAGAGATGAGTTCATCGGACCAAATCCATCAAGTCAACGTTCAATGACTGAATTGAATTGAATTGAATTGAATTGAATTGAATTGAACGTTCCTGGGAAGGAAATAATGGAGAGGCATCAAGAATAAAGAAAAAAGAACCACCAATATTTGACATTAGGATAACTTAGAAGCTAACGTGGCCATAAGTGGTGAGGGGTCATTTGTTTAATGTAATGGAGAGATTAGGTTATGACTAAAAAGTGTCCATTGCATTCAGTGCCATGAAAGTCACTGGTGAACTTGACAAGCTATGTGTAATTAATTAGCAGCTGTATGAAAATTTCAAATCCCTAAGGAATATTGCAGATCATGTTATCCTCAAACTCTTTTGACAGATACACAGGTTCAAGGCATTCAAGTAAAACTCCCAAGGCCACATAGTCATCCCTGGACTGGGAGCTTCTTCCACAGCTCTTTTTATTATATCATGGTCACTGAAATTCTCTTAACCTGGGTTGTCAAATTGAATTTTTAACTAAATTAGACCTATGACTGTCCAAAGAGATAATAATGAGATTCAATTGTATAGAACAGTAAGTCTTCTTTTCCTCCAGATATTGATAGGAGTTAGTAAACTGAGATAATTCAATGCAAGGAGGCCAGAAATGCTCTCGGTCAAAGGGTCCACCAGAGAAGAGCAGAGGTATCCAGTCCAAAGGACAGTAGTCCCTAGCACAAGGAAGACATCTTTCATTTTGGCATTTAGAAAAAGCCACCAATGGCTTGGTTAAAATTACAGACTAACATACTGTAAAACGTCATGTCAAAACAAAACAAAACAAAAAGCTCTAAACACCATCTTACAGTGGCATATCAGAAAGTATTTGAAAATGGTTACATGCCATTACTTTTTTTCACTTTGGTAAGATGAAAACAACAACATGACTTTTTCTTTTTTTATGTGTTAACAATGTACTCTCTCAGGCTAAGACCTTGTATTCCAAGTGGAAGCCTAGGGCAAAATTTTTATAGCTGAATTATAAATCCCCGAAAATAGAGATTTATAATGGAAATTCTTGGAACCCATGCCTAATAGATCTATGCTACCCGGAGCCCCTCTTATGAAAGGAAGGCTTTGAGACTTTCTTCCAGATAACTCTGCTAATAAGATTAAATGATGAAAAGGTGTTCAGATGAAATATTTAAGATATAACCCTTTTCCGCTACCAGTACCTATCGCAGTAGGCCCTATACATTGAAAAACATAAACAGAAGAATCTGTCATAGCTGGATAGAGGAATGTAATACGAAAAATTCTTTGGGGAAATGATGGGTTATTAAGGTATGGACTATAATATCATCGTCAATCTATAAAACTTTTACAACCTAGTCTTATTTGCACAGAGATTACATCCCCAAAGCTCAGTGCCAAAGACACATGTTAATAAGCTCACAACTTTTAATTAAGCGATATGTAAAAGTAGATTCCCATTAAGCTGTGATTTGTGGGCTAGTTCATTACAGTGGGCCCCAACCACCAGACACATATTCAATACAAATCAAGCAGTCTGCATATTATCCAGCTTAATGTGAGCCTACCAGTGATGTTTTATTGCCAGTTCAGGAGAGCAGTTCACAGGAAGTATTTTCCCCCAAAAGACTAGGACAGAGATCAAACCCTAATGACCCCATGGTGCTTGTTTAATGAAATGACTCATCTGCATTGTTTATTTGCATAACACAATAATTACTCATACAGTTAATTATCATACATCTGATGATCTGACCTGAGGGGTTAGAGTTTTTATTGCCATAAACCCGTAGAGGGCAGTCCTGGTAGTTGGTTTGGGTAGTTGGGAGCAAGATTAAATTCCCTTCATTGAATTCCCCTTCAGTTTGGTTGGGAAAGGAAGTGGTAAGGAATTAATGGTCTGGGGAGAATGGGTTAAGTGAAAAGAAAATGAGCCCAAATTTTTCCTCCATGAACTAAATTCTCCAGGAATTAAAGTGTTAATTCTATGAAATAAAACCATGGAACACTGAGGGGAGAATATGATCTCGTGATTGAGCACATTTTTGGTGTAGAGAAGGGGACCAGAGAAAGGGAAAAATTGGTATGATTGATGGCATAGACAATAAAAACTCTCTGCCTAAAATATAGTCATGAATACCTTAAAAAATAAACGATGTATAATTGATTGAATTGATGTATACAAGATTGAATTAATCATTTAATTAATAACTCAATCTATTCCTTGAATATTTGTTCAACACTCATTGTGTACCAGGTGCTTTATCAGAAATATATCTGAAATGTGTATCTGATCTTATGTATATCGTATACATATCTGATAAAATGCCTTGGCATATTTGTATTCATCGACACAAAAGGTCTTTACCAAAAAGAAAATCCTTACGGTTTTCTTGTACCTATTTTAGGCTTTCTATTCAACTCAACTGAGTTTTCTACTTATAACAGTTCCTCTAAAATATTTTGATAATTGATGAAGTTTTTAAAATACACTTTTAAGGGTTATTTTTCCAAGTTTCCTTCACTCTTTTTTTCCTCTCTATTAATTACACCTGTGCTGTATGCTTGTTGCAAAAACATTGGAAATGTAGATACACAGAAAAGAAAATCACCTAAAACACCAATACCAACAGACAACTAGTGTCAACGTTTGGCATGTATCCTCCTATAATTTTAATGCAAATATATCCATATATCTGTATTTATGTAGAGAGAGAGAGAGATTTTATAAAAATATATTTAGATTATAAATAACAACTTTGCATTTTCTTTAAAATATATTACAGGGCGCCTCGCTGACTCAGTCCGTAGAGCACATAACTCTTGATCTCATGATTGTGAGTTCGAGCCCACACTGGGTGTAGAGATTACTTAAAAATAAAATATTTTATTAAAAAAATATACATTACAGATGCACTTCCAAATCAATTACTAAATAGTAGCAGAAACAATGCTTTGTGCTTGCTGAACAAGGGATTGGAAAATTATGGCTCAAGTCCAAATCCAGATCACCACCTGTTTGTTTGTTTGTTTGCTTTTTACATTTATCCATTATTTTGAGAGAGAGAGAGAGAGAGAGAGAGAGAGAGAGAGAGCACAGGGGAGGGACAGAGAGAGGGAGAGAGAGAATCCCAAACAGGCTCTGCATGCTGTCAGCGTTGGGCTCTAGCTCAACGCAGGGCTCGATCCCATGAGCCTGAGATCATGACCTGAGCTGAAATCAAGAGGTGCATGCTTAACCAACTGAACCAACCAGGCTCCCCTTACTACCTGTTTTTCTAAATAAAGTTTTACCGGAACACAGGAACACCGATTCTCTTACATATGTCTATGGCTGATTTTATCCTATCACAAGAAAGCTGAAGATTTGTGACAGAGACAATATGGCCAAAAAACCTAAAAGATTTACCTGGTCCTTTACAGGAAAAATATAGACCCCTACACTAAACCGTATCTCTTGGGAAGATTACATTCCTACTGTGCAGTGTGTTTGGGGCCATACGACAACTCTGGTCAATGAGACATGAGTAGAATTGACATTGCCACTTGGCAGGTCTTGACATGAGAATACCTGTGCAAACTTCAAGTCTCTTTTCTTCCCTGTAAGTAGTATCAGATAAAAAATAGATACAAGACAGAAGACTTTCCGTGAGTGAGAAATATGCTTTTATATATGTTAGTGAGATTTCAATATTCTGCTGTATTTTTCAAGACTGTGGAGAATTCCACTACAAGAGTCTAAATGATTTATGTCACCAATCCTTTATCATAGTTTAAATACTTATATTATTTCTAATGTCCTATTTATAAATAACTCACTATGGAAAGTATTAGGTATTTTATTTCCATACTTATTTGAGTATTTCTTAAGATAATTACCTAGTAATGTACTTGCTTAAATATCCAGGTTTTTGTTTGTTTGTTTTTTGGGTTTTTTTGGTAGTGATTTGTTTAAGCTTTTTAAAAATGTTTATTTATTTATTTTGAGAGGGAGATGGGGAGAAGGGTAGAAAGAGAGGCTGAAATAATCTGAAGCAGGTTCTGTCCCATGCAGGGCTCCAATGTCAGGAACCACGGGATCACAACCTGAGCGGAGATCAAGAGTTGGATGCTTAACCCACTAAGCCACACAAGGCACTTCTTAATGTTTTCTGCACCAAATAATGATCCAGTTATCCCATGGAATATCTAAAACTATTCCATTTTTTTTAAATATTGCATCATTACTTTTATTTTGTTCAGATTTTTTGAGGTATAATTGACAAATGAAAGTGTACATATTTAAAGTGTACAAGTGAGATTTGACATAAGTATATTTTGTGAAATGATTACCACAATCAAGTTGATTAACACATCCATCACCTCATGTAGTGAGTGACCTTTGTGTGTGTGTGTGCTGAGAATACTTAAGGTCTATTCCCTTAGCAAATTTCAATTACACAACACACAAACATCAACCATAGTGATCATGTTGTGCATTAGATGCTCAGAACTTAATCATCTTATAACTGAAGCATCTCCCCATCTTTCCCTCACCCCCAACCCCTGGTAACCACCATTCTATAGTCTGTTTCTGTGAATTTGACTTTTTAATTTTTGTTTATTTGTTTGTTTGTTGTAGATTTCACATATATGTGAGAGCATATAGTATTCGCCTTCTGTCTGGCTAATTTCACTTAGCATAATGGCCTCTAGGTTCATTCATATTGTCACAATGACAAATTTCCTTCATTTTTATGACTAAATAATATTCCACTGTGTGTGTATACCACATTTTCTTTGTCCATTCATCTGTTGACAGAAACTTAGGTTGTTCCCATATCTTGGCTGCTGTAAATTATGCTGCAATGAACATGGGAGAGCAGATATTTCTTTGAGATACTGATTTCATTTCTTTTGGATACATACCAAAAAAGAGGAGATTGTTGGGCCATATGGTAATTCTACTTTTAATTTCTTGAGTAACCTCAATACTGTTTTCCATAGTGACTGTGCCAATTTACAGCCTCATGGAAGGTATACAGGATTCCCTTTTTCTATTTCCTTGCCAACCCTTATTATCTGTTGTCTTTTTGATTAAAGCCATTTTATTCTACCAGGTGTATGATAATATATCATTGTGGTTTTGACTTGTATTTTCCTGATGATTAGTGATGTTGAGCACTTTTTCATGTACATGTTAATCATTTGTATGTCTTCTTTGGAAAAATATCTATTCAGATCCTCTGTCCATTTTTTTAATGTTTATTTATTTTTGAGAGAGAGAAAACCAGTGGGCTCTGAAGTGGGATCTGTGCTGACAGCAGAGACTCTAATGCGGGGCTTGAACTCACAAACCATGAGATCATGAATAACCTGAGTTGAAATTGAACGCTTAACCGACTAAGCCACCCAGGCACCCCGTGGTCCTTTGCCCATTTTTTAATTGAGTTGTTTTTTCTTTTGCCATTGAGTTATATGAGTTCCTTATATATGTTGGATATTAATCCCTTATCAAATATATGGCTTGCATGTATAGGTTGCCTTTTCCTTTTCTTGATGATTTCCTTTGTTGCACAGGAGTTTTAGGTTTGATATAGTCTTACTCTTTTTTTTTTTTTTTTTTTTTTTTTGCTCTTTTTGTTTGTGCTTTTGGTTTCGTATCCAAAGAATCATACACAAGATCAGTGTTGAAGAGCTTCTTCTCAGGGCGCCTGGGTGGCTCAGTCGGTTAAGCGTCCGACTTTGGCTCAGGTCATGATCTCGCGGTTCGTGAGTTCAAGCCCTGCGTCAGGCTCTGTGCTGATGGCTCAGAGCCTAGAGCCTGTTTCAGATTCTGTGTCTCCCTCTCTCTCTGACCCTCCCCGTTCATGCTCTGTCTCTCTCTGTGTCAAAAGTAAATAAACGTTAAAAAAAATTAAAAAAAAAAAAGAGCTTCTTGTCTATGGCTTTTTTCCCAGTACTTATATGGTATCAGAACTTACGTTTATGACTAATTTATTTTGAGTTAATTTTTGTGAGTAATATAAGATTTCATTTTCTCCATGGGTTTATCCGATTTCCCAACAAGCACCATTTGTTAACAAGACTATCCTTTCCCATTTAGGTATTCCTGGTTCCCTCGTCAAATATTAGTTGACTTTTCCCACAGGTATTTAAATCTAGGCTCTCTTTTCTGTTCCATTGATTTACGTGTCTATTTTTATGCCATTGCCATACTGTCTTCATTTCTATACCTTGTAGTATAGTTTTAAAGAAGGAAGTGTGATGATTCTGGCTTTGTTTTTCTTTCTCAAGATCACTTTTGTTGTTTGAAGCTTTTTACAGTTCTATACAAGTTCTAGACCATTTTTTTCCATTTCTGTGAAAAATGCCAGTGGAATTTCAATAGGGATTGCATTGATTCTATAGATCACTTTGGATAGAATGGACATTTTAACAATATTAATTCTTCTAATTAATAAACATAGAATATCTTTCCATTTATTTGTGTCTTCTTCAATTTCTTTTATCAGTGTCTTATGCTGTTCAGTGTACGGGTCTATCACCTCCTTGGTTAAATTTATTCCTAATTATTCATTGTTTTTAATGACACTGTTATTAAAATGGCATTGTTTTAATGGCATTGTTTTAAATGACATTGTTTTCTTAATTTCTCTTTCATGTAGCCCACTATTAGTGTATGAAAACACAACTTACTTCATACAGTGATTTTATATCCTGCAACTTTACTGAATTTGTTTATTAGTTACAATAATTTCAATGGAATCTTTAGAGTTTTCTATATATAGCATCATGTCATCTACAAACAGAAAATTGTACATCCTTTTTTCTTATTTGGATGGCTTTTCTTTCTTTTTCTTGCCTAATTGCCTGGCTAAAACTATGTTGAATAAAAGTAGCAGGAATGGGCATCCTTGTCTTGTTCCTGATCTTAGAAGAAATGATTTCAGCTTTCTGCCACTGAGTATATCAACTAAGGGCTTGTCACATATGACCTTTATTTTGCCAGGTACATTTCTTCTATATTTATTTTTAAATATTTTGTTTTAGTTTATATTTGAGAGAGTGAGGGAGAGAGAGACAGAGACAGAGCATGAACGGGGGAGGTGCAGAGAGATGGAGACAGAATCTGAAGCAGGCTCCAGGCTCCGACCTGTCAACACAGGGCTTAAACTCAATAAGCAGTTAGATCATGTCCTGAGTTGAAGTCAGACACTTAACCAGCTGAGCTGCCCAGGTGCCCCCTATTTTTTAAGTTTTTACCATGAATGGACATTACATTTTGTTTTGCGAATTTATTTTCTGCATTTGTTGAGATGACCATACAATTTTTGCTCTTTTATTTTATTAATGTAGAGTATCACATTTATTGATTTGCATACATTAAACCATCTCTCATGCCAGGGGTAAATCCCACTTGATCACGGTGTATGATCTTTCTAATGTACTGCTGAATATAGTTTGCCAACACTTCATTGAAGATTTTTGTATCTATGTTCATCAGGGATAGTGGTCCATAATTCTCGTTTTGCTCTGTCCTAGTCTAATGCTGGCCTTGTAAATGACTTTGGAATTTACTCCCCGTCTTCTCTCCAATACTTTGGAAAAGTTTGAGAAAGATTGGTATTAATTTTTCTTTAAATGTTTGGTAGAATTTGGGGTGCTTGGGTGGCTCAGTCGATTAAGCATCCAACTGTTAATTTCAGCTCAGGTCATGATCTCATGGTTTGTGAGACCGAGCTCTATGTCAGGTCTTGCACTAACAGTGCAAAGCCTACTTGGAACTCTCTTTCCCCCTCTCTCTCTGCCTCTCCCCACCTGCACATGCACATGCTCTCTCTCTTTCAAAATAACTAGATAACATTTTTAAAAAATGTTTGGTAGAACTCACTAGAAAAGCCGTTAGGTCCTGAGTTTTTCTTTATTGGGAGATTTTCGACTACTGATTTAATCCCCTTATGTATTATTGGTCTGTTCAGATTTTCTATTTCCTTGATTCAATCTTGGTAGGTTGTGTGTGTCTAGCAAGTACCCATTTCTCCTAGGTTGTCCGAATTTTGGTACATAATTATTCATGGTGGTCTCATGATTCTTTGTATTTCTGTGGTAACAGTTATAATGACCCTTCTTTTATTACTGATTTTATTTGTCTTCTCTGTTTTCCTTAGTTTAGCTAAAATTTTGTGATTTTTTTTCCTTTAAAAACAACCAGCTTTTGGTTTCATTGGTCTTTTCTTTAGTTTTCCTAGCCTCTATTTCATTGATTTCTTCTATGATTTTTGTTATATCCTTCATTTTAACTTTGGGTTTGGTTTGTTATTTTATTTCCAGCTTCTTGAGATTTTAAGTTAGGATTTTTATGTGTGATCTTTCTTCTTTATTTAATGTGGATGTTTACTGCTATAAAATTCCCTCTTAAAACTTCTTTTTCTGCATCCCATAAGTTTTTATATGTTGTGTTCAAGATATTCATTTGGTTCAAGATATTTTTTAAATGTTTATTAATTTATTTTGAGAGAAAGACAGTGAGAGTGAGAGGGAGCAGGACAGAGATAGCCCAACTAAGAGAGAGAATCCCAACTAGGCTTCTCACTGTCAGCACAGAGCCTGATGCAGGGCTCATTCTCAGGAACCATGAGATCAAGACCTGAGCCAAAATCAACAGTTGGATGCTCAACCAACTGAGACACCCAGGTACCCCTCAAGATACCTTTTTAAATATCCCTTTTGAATTCCTCTTTGACCCATTGGCTTTTAAGGAGTGTGTTTTTGGTTTCTCCATATTTGTGAATTTTCCAATTTTCCTTCTGCTATTGATTTTTATTTTCATACCACTGTGTTTGGAAAAGAGCTTTAGTATAATTCAGTTTTATTAAGTTTGCTAAAACTTGTTTTGACCTAACATTTTCTGGAAATTTCTCCGTGTGTGCTTAAGAAAACTGTGTATTCTGCTACTGTGGATGGAACATTCTGTACATGTTTGTTAGATCCATTTGGTCCAAAGTATAGTTCAAGTTCAATGTTTCGTTATTGATTTTCTGTCTGGACAATCTATCCATTGTTGAAAGTGGGGTGTCAAAGTTCTTTACTGTTAGGGTATTGTTGTGTATTCTCTCTTCAGATCTGTTAGTAGTTGCTTAATATATTTAAGTGCTCCGATTTGGGGTGCATGTATATTTACCATTGTTATATCCTCTTGATGAAGGAACTCTTCTGTAATTATGTATTGACCTTCTTTGTCTTTTGTTACAGTTTTTTTTACTTAAAATCTATTTTATCTTATGTCATTATTTCTATCCCTCCTCTCTTTTAGTTTTTATTGGAATGGAATATCTTTTTCCATCCCTTTGCTTTGAGCCTGTGTGTGTCCTTAAAGCTCAAGTGAGTGTCTTGTAGGTTACTGTTTCTTAATCTATTCACCAATTCTATGCCTTTTAATTGGAGAATTTAGTCCATTTACTTTTGACTAATTATTAATCAAAATTATTGAGGTAAGGACTTACTAATGCCACCGTATTGTTTTCTAGTTGTTTTATAGTTCTCTGTGCCTTTGTTCATCTTTTACTGTCTTGTTTTGTAGATTGATGATTTTCTGTAGTGATATCCTTTGAATACATAATCTACTGTCATCTGGTCTGAAGGTTTCTTCTGCGGAGAAATCTACTGATAACCTTACACAGATTCCCTAACGTGAGAATTTTTTTTCTCTTGCTGCTTTTAAAATTCTCTCTTTTTTTTTTTTTTTTTTTTTTTTTTTTTTTTGTTAGACAGTTTTAATATAATATGTCTTGAATAAGATGTCTTTGGGTTGAATCTTTTGGGGGAACTATGAACTTCATAAACTTGGATATCTGAATCTTTTCCTGATTTGGGAAGTCCTTAGTCATTCATCCTTCAAGTAAAGCTTTCTACCTCTTTTTGTCTCTTTCTTCTGGGACTACAGTATGCATAGAAACTTTCACTTGATGGTATCTCATAATTCACATAGGTTTTCTTCATTTTTCTCTTTCTTTTTTCTTTGTTCTCATCTAACCAGATGATTTCAAATGAGCTGTCTTCTACATCACAGATTCTTTCTTCTTCTTCTGTTCGATCAAATCTGATGTTTATGCTCTCTGTTGCATTCATTGTATTCTTCAGCAACGAATTTTCTACTTGGCTCTTTTTATGATTTCTATTTCTCTGTCAGTCTTCTTATTTTGCTCACGTATCTTTTCTCTTGATTTCATTTAAGTGTCTTTGTGTGTTCTTGTAGATCAGTGGGCTTCCTCAGAACAGCTATTTTGAGTTTTTATCAGGCGAATCACAGATTTCTATTCCTTTGGAGCCATTTCCTGGAAAACTGTTGTATTCCCTTGGTGGTGTTATGTTTCCTTGATTTTTCATGGTCCACGAAGACTTCCATTGCTGTCTTTGGATTTGAAGAAGTAGTCACCTCCTCTAATCTTTACTCACTGGTTTCAGGAGAGAAATACCTTCTGTCAGCCCTGCTAGGAATTGTCAGGCTTTCTTGGATTCCTTCTTTGGATATGCCTGCCTTCACCTTTATTCTTTTTTGGTGGAGTGAGTTCTTAAGATGTATGACTTCATTTGATCCTGCAAAGTCAGGCCAAGTCCTAATAGCCTCTCCCTAGGGTTGCTTCCCCTAGGGTGCTACTGAATGCTCATATTTGTGTGCTTTTTTGCAATCCTTTGATATTTGGTCAGCTTTTCACATATGCTCACTAACATCTGCAAAGGTTTTTACTCTTTGTCCTTGAAAAGCACACAGATCACGAAGTGGTGGGGGAGGGTGTTTGGGTGAGACACATAGAGCGTTGAGGGTGCCCATGGTATAGGTGGAAAGATCCATTGGTGAGGTGTCCTCAGTGGTTCATGGATAAGATTCCTGATAGAGACTGCAAAGCAATTAATAGGATCTGTGTTGATTATCTCTAAGCACTAGCTATTCTTTCCACCCTTTTCTGCCCCTCAGTTTTGTAGCATACCTCGGTATTGTGTCTGAGGCAAGAAAGAAGGGGGCCTTGTAGGCAGCATCATGCATAGATGCAGAAGCTGGGTGCTCACGTGCACTCTCTCACTTTCCCCATGGACAAAATCATGGGCCAAGAGCACTGGGCTATGATGCCTTGAAGGACGGTTGATCCAGGTAAAACAAAACTGTTCCTCTTACCCACTTCCATGGGTCTAATCTCGATTTTTTTTTTAATCCAGTAGTATGCTAGAACATTTCCACTGGCCTCTAGGACTTCCATAAAAATATTCTGGTCTGATGGTGGTTGTCAAAATTATTGTTATTGGGGCAGCTGGAAGCCTCAGTCAGTTAAGAATATGACTCTTGGTTTTGGCTTGGGTCATGATCTCACAGTTCAAGAGTCCAAGCCCAACATTGGGCTCTGTGCTGACAGAGTGGAACCTGCTTGGGATTCTCTTTCTCCATGTCTCTGTGACCCTCCCTCCTCATACTGACTCTCTCTTTCTCAAAATAGTTCAATAAACTTTTTAAAATGGGGTCTTTTAGGGCAACGATGGTAAAAAGTTCTCTTCTACCTTTTTGCTGATGTCACTACTCTAAATCCACCCAACACTTTATTGGATCGTTCTTCGCTTACTAAAAAAATTGAATGGCTAATAAATGGATAATGAACTCTGTCAATAACATCATTTTAAATGTCTTTCCCTTACTAATGTTATACATTGCCCTAGTAAATTTTTAATGGCGAATCATTGCTCAATGACTAAGTGCTATACAAAATTTGCTAACGTTTTCCTCAGGTCCGTAATTTTTCTTTGCAGATATATGTCTCTGTGCGTTTGGATGAGTATACGTACACATCATCATTGTTGGGTAGCCATCAGTCTTACTGTACACACATGCAGGTCATAAAGACATAAAATGGTTAAAAGCTCATACTTTGCAGTTATTGAGAATAATTTAATGCCATACAATGTATTAGTTCCCTAATGACTTTATTTACATCAATCAAAAGAAAAAAAAATCAACCAGAAATTCACCCAGCCTTAATGATTTTCTGAAGGATGTTTTCCGAAATAGTTTAAAAATGTTTTCCAGGTTTATTAATTTAGGAATTCAATTCCTCTAAAATACATCTGATTCATAAAAAATTATTTGTCCCAGCGAAGTGTTTTTATTTATCACCACAGAGGTATGTATATTAAACTCTGATTTTTAACTTCTTCTTTATCTGGGGATATATCATACATCTCTGATATCTAATGTTGTATGTTTGCAATCTTCTTCTTTTCTTTCCTAATCTTAATGGAAGAGGAAATTAATAATGAGGTTTATCACCAAAAAATTGCTACTGTTAATTTATGTTCCTATTTTCTGAATTATCTTCAGTTTTGAAGGTTTATTTGGTATATTTTTTCTAGTTTCTTTACATTTATGTATTTAATAGAAAAATATTTCTATCTAGATACAACTCTGGCCACCTTTCATAAGTTTTCATATGCAGTGTTCTAGTTGTTTCTTAAACACTAATTTTTTGATAATTTGTGATTGCAACTTTATTTCCTCTTGGCCCAAAGTACTTTTTTTGGCCCACAAATACTTTTATAAGTTCCTCAACATGTATCCTTTTAATGTAAATTTCTATACCTTTATAACTGTTTCTGTACACTCTTACCTGAATATGTATTTTACATCTTCTGGTATGTGTGATTTGGTGATTTTTGTTGTTGTTGTTGTTGTTGGAAAGTTCTAATATATAATATATTCTTATAAAAATGATTTTATATTGTCATCAGAAAACATTAACATCCTTCTATGTAAATTATGCTGGTTTATTGTATTATTTATGTTATCTATATTAGTAAATATCTGGAAATTTGTTATAATTACATTCAATGCTTTTTAAAAATATAGATTTCCGCGAACTACCAATGCTCTCCTAACTCAAAATATCTAAGAGTTGGTTCTCAGATTGTTTATTAAAAGTTTGCCTCATGGCTCATAATCAAGTTTGGGTTTTTTGCTTGGTTGGTTGCTTTTGTTTTCATCTGGACATATATTTTTTTTCCCAGTAGCAAATATAAGATTTTCTTCTAGGAAGGATTTTTGGTGAGCAAATGCTTTTAAAAGCTTTTTCACTGGTCAATGCTCCAGTGGCTGTGCATGTGTTAAAGCCTAGAGTTGTGGTAAATGAAAATAGTTTCACTGATCTGCCTAAGAATTATATAAGATTTAGGGACTATGGAAATATGAAAAAAGTGTTCATCAGATTTAGAGGGCTCTCTAGTGGGTGATTGTGAGATACAGTTTTTAAGAAGGGTCAGTGCTCCCAATGAGAAGATGCCATTTGAGCAAAGACAAGAAAGAAGTGAAAGAACTAGTCATGTAGAGCTCTGGGGAAATTTAGCTGTATGGGTATCAGCTTTAGGGGAAAGCATGGAATTATCTTCTGGGCTGAAAGAACAGGTATTATTGGGAAATAGGAAAAGGTCAGGGTGATCGAACAGTGTGAAATAAAAGCAAGTGTAGGTGTGAGATAAGGAGAGGTGATTGAGGATGATTTGAGGCCATGATGATAACTTTGGTTTTTATGCCGACTTAATAGAGAATTTGAGCAAAGGAATCATATAATCTGACTTATTTTCAAAGGATCATGTTAGCTAATGTGTTGAGAATGGATCAAAGTGGAATGAGAGTAAAGGTCGTGAAATTAGTAAGGAGACTACTGAGAAACCAAGGAGAGCAATAACAGTGACTCAGATTGGGACCATGGAAGGGAACTATGTGATAAGAACTCAGATTCTGGGGTTATTTTCAAATAGAGTTTCTGGATGATTGATACGGAGTCAAGAGGTGCTCTCAGAGGTAGTACAGATCTTTACAGTTGAACCAGCCCTCAGGACAGCACTCCCAGCTTTCCATGACCATATAACTTGCTTTGAACCTCTGGTTGGAAGGGACATACCTCATGTCTTCTGAAAGCTTAAGCATTGGTCATGCTGCCACATACTCCTTTTTCCCTCTGCTATGACAATCCACAGTGTTCTGGAAAGTTGGTACTTAATGAATATAGGCACAGAGTGAGAATGATAATAATGCTGTGTAGATTTCTCAGGGAATCTGTAATGGATATATAACTGGCACAAGAAACTATCTGTCTTTTTTAAGCTAACAGTTGTTAACCAGCAATCACTTGTAAGGTATAAAACATATCTAATGAGTATTCTAGGATGTGACAAAATGAGGAAAAAATAGAATGTAAGTAGCAAGCGTTGGGTATTACTGGCTGTATTTGACAATGTACTACAAGAAGAGCTGAGCTTAAAAAGAATTTACTGATTAGCAAGCAGAAATCAAAGTGGATGAAGAGAATAGGAAAATTTGGAGATTTACAAGGTTGGAATAGGTAACTGCTTTCCATCAGTACAAAGTAAACTTGAGAATGTCTTTGAGCAAAGGAAGCCTTTTGGCAAGGATCAAATCAATGGAAACCCCTCATTCCCATTCCTCATATCTGTGGGTAGATTACGGTGATGCTCAGTTCATGTAGCAGAAAATGACTCAGGAAAAAGATGTCACTTTCCCATCAAGGCTTAATGACCTCAGAGCACCTGCAGTTAAGTCCTGTGTCAAAAAAGAACCGTAAGTGGGGCACCTGGGTGGCTCAGTCGGTTAAGCATCCAGCTTCAACTCAGGTCATGATCTCACGGTCTGTGAGTTCGAGCCCCACGTCAGGCTCTGTGCTGACAGCTCAGAGCCTGGAGCCTGTTTTGGACTCTGTATCTTCCCCTCTCCCATTCACATTCTGTCTTTCTCTTTCTCTTTCTCAAAAATTAATAAGCATTAAAAAATATATTAAAAAAAGAACCGTAAGTATGGCTATTGGTACATGAAACTGATTGGAATTAAATAAATAAAAAGCTGCCTAAGTTTTTGAGACAGTTGTACTGCCAAAAAAAAGTTGCTAGCCTAAATTAAGACACTGTAATCATTTCAGACCATAAAGAACCCTGAGGCCCCAAGGATCAGGAAGCAGTTTGACAAAGCTACTCAGCCTCCAAGGAGGGCATATGCTCTAAAGCTCACTTCAGATATAACTAAACAGGATAATGGCACAGAAAGGAACTCCCAGAAAGTGGATCCAGGAGTCACAGAGAACAATGAACTGGGGGAACTTATCCCATGAAGCAGGAATGAAGTCTAATCAATAATCATTCCCTGCAACCAAAGGAGCAGACCTTTTCAACTGCCTATGGGGTTTTAGAATGGTTCTGGACCAATGATTGCCACCTCTTTTTGAATGGAAGTATCTACTATGCCTCTATCTCTGCTCTTATGTCGTATATTGAGTACATGGGGTAGTTAGTAACTTTACTTTGTGTTCATAGGTTTCTGAATCAAGGAGAGCTACATTCACACCTAATATAGAGGATACTTGGCATCACCCCTTCCTTCACAGTGGTAAAAACCACTGTACATTATCCAGAGATCTTGTGCTATGGATATTATGACTTTGAGAGTCTGTAAGTGTATTTTACATACCGAATGATTAGTGAACCAAACATTTGGCTGACGAAGTTTAGTTGACTAAAATGGTCAACTGTTGTAGTCATTAGAGGTATTAACAATTTTTTTTAAATTTTCTCTCTGGGTATGGTAGAATTCTACTTCTCCCCCAGTTGAAATAGGGAGTAATTTGGTGACTGCTTTGACGAATGACATATAAATATACCTGATAGATAATATACAAGTAGAGATTTACCAACAAATATATATCTTTCCCCTCTGTTTTAATAACTGGCAATTTTTCCATATAATGGTTTCTCCATTCACCTGGGTCCAGAAGGCGGATGACAATGACACAGAACAAATCCTTCTGGTCCCAACACTGGCAACCCCAAGTGGAAATGTTGCATAACTAGGAAACTTTGATGCTATAAGCCACTATGGATGAGTAGCGTTTGTTACTGCATTATAATATCCTGAATAATATGAGTCAAGGATAACTTCAAACTTTGGGCTTGAGAAAATTGAAGGTTGATCTCGCCATCAACTGAGATGTATATAGATGTGGAGAATCAGGCTTAAAGGGGAACATCATAGGTTGAGCGCATACCATGTTAGGTGTTCACTCAAGTGGAGATGTCCGGTAGGCATTTGGATATGAATGTCTGACATGTGTAAGATAGATTTGAGCTAGAGCTGTAAATTTGGGAATGATATGATCTAGTAACTGAGATCAATAGTGAAAGGAGAGAGCAAAGAGAAGAGAAAACAAGAACTGAGTCCCAGAGCATTTCACACTAAGAGGTAAGAGAAAAGAAGAGGCTACAGTAAAGGGAACTGAGAGCTGTAACCAAGATGCAGGAGGAAAACTAAGAGGGCAGTGGCCTGGCAGCCAAGTAAAGAAAGTGTACAAAGAATGAAAGTGTTCAATTATGAAAAACATTTCTTCTGAATCAGGTAAGATGCGGATTGAGAATTGACCACTGGATTTAAGAACATGGGGATGGGGTGGGTGATTGTTGGCCTTGGTGAAAGTAGTTTCCATGGAGTACAGGTGTGAAATAATGAGTAGAGTGGGTTTCGGCAAGCATTGGAGGAATTAGTGATAGCAAGAAGAGAAATTTCTTCCAAGGAGGTAGCAAAGATGTGAGGCGGTAAATCATAAGGGGAGTGGAGTCTGGAGAAGTAATTTTTTTTCCAGAATGGAGAAACAATAGATTTGTATTATTGAATAAGGAGTTTAAAATGATAATTTAGAAAAAAGGAAAAAGGCTGTTGGAGTGGTGCCCTTGACAGAGGATGTGATCAATGCCTAAGGAGAGAGCTCAACTTTAGAAGAGCATGGTGTCTTCATCTTTGCTTAAGGCTGAAAGGAAGCCTATCTGGGGACAGGTGTCGGTCGGTTAGTTATCTAACCGACAAGAATTTGTGGCAAGAATTGGTGGTGGTGGTTCTCTTCTGATTGCTTCAATTTCCCAGTGAAGTAGAAAACCAATTTATCAGTTGAGAGTGAGCCTGGGGAAGAATAGGTTGCAGGTTTGAAAAGAGACAGTAAAATGTGATAGAGTCGTGCAGGACAGTGAGAGAGCAAATGAAATAGAAAGCATAATAGGATTACCAGATAGTGTTAAACCACCACTTGAGACCCATGGTTATGAATTTAAAGTAGGATTAGCTGCTACCAAAGTATATTTTTTGCCAATTGCATGTAACTGCATAGGTGGATAGGCGTACATGAGGTGCAGGTGGGTTCAACTAGGGCTATAGTTTTTTATATGAGGATATAAGCAGAGGGTATATTCAAAGGGAACACGTGACTACGGAATTTAAGCGGTTTAAGGAGGAAAGAGAACAAAAGGTTGAAATCAGAGGAAAGGTGATAGAGTCTGGATTCGCGTGTTGGGGATGGATTGTTAGAGTTGAATTCTAGAGTAGGTGAGTTGGAAAGACAGGAGGTAGTAAGCAGTAAGGGGCATGCGTGGAATTGACATTATGATTTAATTTTCTGCAGCATCATCTCTGCCCTTTCAAGCCTCTGGAATGTCTCTTAAGTTTGCTATTGCATTTTTTAAGTTTATTTATTTGAGAGAAAGAGAGACAGAGAGAGAGAGAGAGAGAGAGAGAGAATCCCAAGCAGGCTCCGCAGCATTAGCACAGAGCCCAATGTGGGGCTGAAACTCACCAACTGTGAGATCACGGCCTGAGCCGAAGTCTGACGCTTAACTGACTGAGCCACCCAGGCACCCCAACTTGGCTATTGCGTTTTTAATTTTCTTTAATCTTCCTTTAGCGCATTCATCTTTTTTTATTTCATTCTGCTGTATCTTCTCCTAAACTTGTCCACTATTTATAGATTGTGTTCCTATTTCAGAGAAGCTTATCTTCTACGATGTTTTCAGAATGCAACTTTTGGGCCACCCTCTTGGGCAGATAATGCTGATAGAGATAACTTTTTGTTTTATGGGTGCTATCACATATTTTAAAATTATTTCTTCAGTGGTTTTAGTGGTTAAAATTCTTCATAGTTTCGGCATGGATTAAGAGCCACTTGGGCTCCTAGAAAGGTATGAGGAAAATATAGAATGATATTAGAAAAACTAAAATGAGGTAATGTGTTATCTCAACACCCACAGATAACCGTTATCAACATCTCTTTGTGTGTGTTTTCAGATTCCTCCTATGCAATATGTGTTTTCTACCATCGGATCAAAGTACTGCGTATGCTCCACATTATATTTTTAACATTTCCTCATTATTATTTATTATTTGAATGTACTTTCATGGGTATATAATATTATGTTATACTTCCTCCATGTGTATTCTGTTCTATAACCTTCCTAATTTATTACTATGAAAAATTTCAAGCATACAAAACTAGAAGAAAATAGTATCTACTGAACGCATGTATTTATTACATAGGTCCAATATTCTTCTCATGTCATGTTCTCTCCACTCTCCTTCTTCCCCTGCTGCCAGCACATCTTTCACAGTGCTGTGCAGTTCGGCCTCAGGATGCTCCTGATTCATCTATGAGCTACATTAATCAATGGAGTCAGACACTAGCATGAGAACAGACAATAAAACAGTGGAACAACAACACTCTCCAGGTCAAAACTACATAACCTATATGTGCTTATTATACAATGAAAGTGGCATATCAAAACATAAGGAAAATGATAAACTATGTAATATACCATGTTAAAACAAAAAAGAAAGAAACTTACAGATTAAACTACATAGAAATGTAGAGCTTCTTTATGCCAAAACATATATTGAAGCAAACTGAACAACTTACAACTTTGGCATATTTTGGTGACATCCTATATGCAAAGTTTTGCAGCACTTAATATACAGCACTTAATATACAAAGAGCTATTATAAATCAATAACAATAAATGAGTTCCATAGTCAAACTTTACATTTTTATTAATCATCTAAAATAAATAGCATTTCTAGGAGCGCCTGGATGGCTCAGTCAGCTGAGCATCTGACTTTGGTTCAGGTCATGATCTCATGGCTCGTCAGTTTGAGCCCCACGTTAGGCTCTGTGCTGACAGCTCAGAGCCTGGAGCCTGCTTCAGATTCTGTGTCTCCCTCTCTCTCTCTCTTCCCCCTCCCTAACTCACACTCTGTCTCTGTCTCTATCTCTCTCTCAAAATATAAATAAACATCAAAAAATAATAAAATAAATCACATCTCTAATGAAATATTTTTTTTTACCTTTTCAGTTAAGAAAATACTTTTACTACTAACATCAATTACTAGCAATACTCTGGAGAAAGAGGTTATCTCAATTACCATTTGTGGTTGAAATGGAAATTAAGAAAATATTTCTGAAATAAAAATTATTATATATTGAAATTTTAAATGTGGTACCCATTGATTTAACCAATCTTACTTTTAGAAATTTAGTTTTTCTTTTCATCCTTCTTTCCTTCGATTCTTCTCGTATTTCTCCTTTCCTTATCCCATTCTTCTTTTTGTCTGTTTCTTTCTCTCCTCCTCTTCTTTCTCTCATTAATTTGCCTCACCACCATCATAGCTAATACACTTCCGTTATCATCACTGTTCTTCCTTGCAACCCCCTTGTAAAGTGGACACTGAAAAAGCCCAAAATGAGAGGTTTGCTGGAACTAATTTGGTACCTTCACAAAGAGAACTGTTAAGAAAATCATGCCACACTCACATTGAGCGTAGGACTGATTGAACTAAAGCAACACAACCAAGGCCATTCAAGGAGAGGCTGAACTGAAAGTACACAGTCAGCTTCAGAAGACAAGAAACTTTTGGTGCATTAGTTAATAACGTGTCTTGGAGTGTCTGTTGATACCTATTCAAACTCTCTTCCTAAACAAGCAGCTCTTACATCCCATGTGGTCAGCCTAGGACCTGGTGATCCCAATTGTGAAGTAGTTTTTTTTCCAGGACTCAGGTGGACAGAGTGCATCAGGTATTCACATATTATAGATATTGTCTCTAATCATGTGATCTGAAAAACATGTATACAAATTATGTCACTGGATTAGCAGATACTCTTTGATGTATTACAATAAGTTGAGTAGCGCATTCAATGTTGCATAGCTAGAAAGTTATAGAGCAGGATTTCAACCTGGATCTAACTCAGAACTCTTTCATTTTTAAGTTTATTTTTTTAAGTTTATTTATTTATTTTGAAAGAGAGAGAGGAAAGAAGAAGGAAAAGAGAAAGAAGGAGAGAGAGAATCTCAAGCAGGCTCCACAGCAGCAGTGTGAAGCCTAACGTGAGGCTCGAACTCACAAACCATGAGATCGTGATCTGAGCTGAGACCAAGATCAGACGCTTAACAACTGAGCTATCCAGGCGCCCCTAAAGTACCAGCTCTTAGCCACTATGCTATACTGTATCATTCATCAACACACTTAATATAGTTACTGAGTTCCTATTATGACCTAGATCTTGGAGAGGTTATCCTTAAGGAATTTATGCCATTTTAGGAATGAACCTCTGCTCCTTCCAGGATTTCAACAGATCAAGAAAATCAGTAAGAGAAGGGCTTCTAAATTCCAATCTATCCTAGAGCTACAAATGTCCTCATTGTCCAAGATCAAGCCAAGTCCCTAGCCAGACTCTCTGTTGTTCAACCCCACAAGGCCAGCGTCTCACTGTACAATATAAATATGTGGCCCTTTGAGACAAAGCATTTGAGGCATGGATGGAATAGTTAAGAAGTTAATTTGTGTGTGGTGGTGAGAATTGAACTTTTACTGGAACCCTGGAGGGAGTACCCAGGGTTAACTTCTCCACCTTGGAGTATATCTGCTTTTCTCCCACCTCTCCTCCTTATCAGTCATAAAAAGGAAAATCTGTGTAAATACACATGTACTGTCTTTAAAAGAAAAGAATTTGGATTTAAAAAACCATGAGGCTTACTTTACCTCAGTCAGTCAGTAACTGTTGAGTTAGGACCTACCAGTTGTCAAGGCCCTGAGCTATTATATTTAGTAGGTTTTCACAAAGATCTCAGACCCAGCAAGAGCTCTTCTCCAGCTTCTGGAAGGTATTCCTGCAGTAAGCATTCTCATCTAAAGTGGTGATTTTTTCCCATTCTTCAAGGTAATTTAAGATTAAGTTAGATGGCCAACTGGAAGTGAGGTCGCATTTGGTATTTGTGCTTCCCATAGGTGGCTGAGCCAGATGAAATTGTGTGTGTGTGTACGTGTGTGTGTATCCACACTGACTGAAATATATAGAAATGGCCATTTTGGAGACATCTTGAATAAGCACTCATAAAAAGGAAATGCCATGTCATCAAGGCTTTTTTTCCTCTGCTTATCCAAGCATTATCAATTGATGTATTTAATAAAGCTGAGGACCAAGAAGGACTGGAGATACAACTTCCAATAGGATGCTCTCATGCTGTGATTGCTGAAGTGATAAGTAATTTGCTTTTAATGCTAGCACTTACCACTTAGCACCATATTTAACTGAAGGATGAAAATCACTCATTTTTTATCCACTTGCTCAAGTGACACTTGGTGTAATCTATTTATTGTCACTGAGCTTTACTACCAGGAACATTTTATAGATCCCACTTTCAAATGTACAGCAAGCACTTAAATTTTTAATTTCTTCTCATGTATATTTTCATTCCTTAAAAGAATTTAACTTCAAATGGAAAATCTGTTTAGGTAATAAGAACACAGTAGGTACTAACAAAAACAAAATCTACTAAAAGGATTTTTTAATTCACAGTTTTCAATTATACGCATATTTTGTATTGTGTATTATTTCTATACGTGAAAAATATCAATGTAGCTGACACACATTAATTAGTAACTATAATACTCGAAATAAAGTTACCAATGAAATTATTAAGCAAATAGGCATGAATTTATAGATAAAGCAAAGCTTGTTTTACTAACAGATTCTTGAAAAATAATTATGAAAATTATAAATTATCCTCAATATACTGAGGAAAAGGATGACTGGATTCATAGATGATAGATGATAGATAGATAGATAGATCAATAAATAGATAGATAGATAGATAGATAGATCCCCAGAATCTTGAATTTTAACATTACACTTTGCCCTGTGTATAAATATGTATACCTTGTTAAGGGGATATTATACTAGGGTGTCATATGTTAGAACTCTGTTCTGGTAGACCATCTATTTACAATGACCACTCCATGGAATTATCATTTATAATTCATAAAGATGAATTTTTGTGAGTTCATAATTCACAAAAGATGAGCGGAATCGATTCTAAAAATAACAAGTTCCTTTATTTTCTTTTTCTCCATTTTTCTATTAAGTACCCAACCATACCTGTACATGCAAAAAAAAAAAAACAAATCTAAATTAAAGAGGTCATCTCAATGCCAATGCAAATGTGATATTTACTTCAGAGGTAAGATAGTACCAAATTCTTGAGTGTTGGATTGAATTATATCACTGAGCCCATGAATATTCAGCAACAAAAGAAAACTCCTGAAAAACATGTTAGTCAATCTCTACTCAACACATAAGCACACACACTCACACACACAGACACACATGCACGAGCATGCAAACATACACATCATGTTATATAAGTGTTAGAATGACTCGTATGTTGAATCTATTACTTAATGCTTACTGCTCAGTAAGATAAGTTCAATGGCAAGGAAAACATATATGAAGCAATGAGAGCAACAAAACACTACAGACTTCCATCTAAAAATACTGAACAACTTATATGCTGAAATAATGTAGTGAGAGACTCCTTGGATTAAGAAATACACTATGGATATGGGCATCTTTCAGGGGCCAGAAAATATTGCTTCTCTTAATGATGCCACTTCTTTCATTGGGACCACCAATTCCTAAAGGAAACACACAACAAAGAAAAGTGAGTTTTTGTGTTTTTGTTTTTGCTGGTCTCCCTATTGTTTATTCAATTCACTGTCATAACAGCATATTAAATACAAAGTTAAGTGAAACTTGACCGATCACTTTATTCTTTCATCCAAGAAAAACTTACTGAGCACTTAGTAGTTCAAAGTATAGTATTATGGACTGGGGAGGGCAAAAGTAAATAAAGGAAACAATGATTCCTGCCCTCATAAAGCTTACATTTTAGTGAAGGGAGTATAAATAAAAGTGGCAGGCTTAAAAAAATCAGAAAGCTAAAAAAAAAATCAGTAGGGATTTTTATTAATTCAGTCAAGTGAATAACAGCTAAATTAAAAAAAAAAAATTACCATGTCATTTGTTCAACTATATTTGAGTTATCAACTTGAACTAAGGATCTAATGAAATGTAGCTTAAGATGCAGAAATCTAATTGTATACATATATTCCTCCTCAGTATATTTTGTGCTCATACAAGTCTTTCATAGAATTTGTTTTACTGAGCTGCCCCCCCTTTTTTTCTGGCCTTCTTTATACTATAACTGACAACACCATAGAGACCTGGCCTTCATCACCACCACACCCCCATTCTCTTTCACACCATGTTTTCAACAGCAAATGTTTACCGAGCTCCTGAATTGTGCCCAGCCCCCTTCCAACTTCTGTTAACAGGAAGGTACGCAGGAAAAATTCTCGGTGTACAGGTAAGCCATGTTGTAATGGGGAATGTAGAAGTATGCAATTAGAATATAAAACTGTTGAGTGAAAGCAGAGGGAAGGTCCTTGTGATCAAAACTCTAACGAATTATAGTTGGAAAAATGGAGGCGAGGAAGGAAAAAAAATCATTGATCGTGACATTCAAGTCTCATCTTAAAAGGCGAGTTGAACTGCCTGAGGTGTGCGTGTGTGTTAATTTGAGCTATTAAAAGGTGTTTAGAATCTTTATTCAATAATACGATATTATGTTGGTTGATCTGCCTTCAGTAATAGCCAAAGAGGATGAAAAATATAGACACTATATGCATATGCTAATTTCAGCTGATAGAGGGAACACCTTGTGTAATCCTTAATGCAGTCAGCTTGTGTGAGACTGAAGATACCATCATATTAGACAATGATTAAAGCCCAGAATCGGAAATCACCAGGACCAGATGTGTTCATGTTTCCTACTTATAAGAATTAGTTTTGATACTTCTATAACATTGCTTCCTGTTTGACAGAAGTGGCTTTTAAATACCTGTTCACCCTTCGTTAAAGGTTCAGAGAAAGATCAGAGCTAGCCGTCCACTGTATGTATTGGTCTATGGTGAGGCCAAAGATTCCGCACGATGCAGGACTTTTTATGGCCCATCTACCCTCTGATGGTTCATTGTCCATTTGTGATCATAAATCCCACTCCAAATCTTCAGTTGCAAGAGAGAAAGGTAACCAAGCAAAAAGAAAAGCGCTAACATAAGAACTGAAAAGTTCCTGTGCTCCTTGATCCCATTAGAAAGAGCTGAGGTACATGCAGGGAACCCACATCTGAGCCAGCCATTTGGGGATTGGTTGTTGTTATCTTAGAACACAAAATATATGCTCTGCAAGCCTATTCACTTAAGGGAATTTATTTTTATTATTTACTTTTTCCATTTTTTTTTCTTGAAGTTCCTTCTTAAAAAATACGAAATGTTTCAGCTACATGAAAAGGAAAGGGCATTTATTGAGAGTTGGTTATATCATGTTCTAGCCACTCCCCTTATTCCCTCCAAATGAAAGAGTACCACTTATAAAAGAAAGTAAACAATGGTATCCTAGCACTCTGCAAATTCCACAGTAGCCAAGTATTTTTTTTCTAAACTATCAAAGACTGGCAAGATTCTGCACTCTCCGAAAAACATAGTCGAGATGATCATGACTTCTGGTTGTGGTTACCAGTACTGACTATTGACTTACAGTAAAGTACGTGTTATCAGGCAGTAGGTTGAAAAGGAAGGTGGACAAGTCTGGCTTGTGCGCCACCAAGAAGCTTTAGGAAAACAAGAACAAAACAGCGCTCGGTGACTCCTACTTAGTTGATACACTCACATACAGCAGAGTTAAATATCTAATCAGTAGGCAAATAATACCTTTTAATTTTAATGGATTCTTTTCACTTCTCTTGATGTAATAGCAAAGGAGTCTTCCGATGTACCATCCATTTCATTTATATGCTCCTGAATTGCTGTGGCCACTTCTGTGGGGATAAACCTTAGGCCACTGATGTCACCAAACACCTGAGAAGTGGTGATAAAATGGCACATATTAACCTACCATGTTTAAAAGAAATATTTAGTAGGAATGAGCACATGCTGTGACTTCCTTCTTACGCCCTTAACCCCCAAGGTTACAGCCTGGAAATCCCCTGAAATGCCATATTGTTAACCTAACTCCACAGTTTTAACAGAAGCTTACAATTTAGGTTTTATCGTTCAGCTTCACTTCTGACTTCAGCAATCATTGTATAACACACAAAAATGTCAATTAAAATTTGTATAACATTTGTTAATATAGAGCACGAGGTCATAATTAGTGATTAAAACACATTTGGAAGGTGGATTATCTTAATTCTATGAAAGCCAAAAGTGCCAAAATCAAATACAAGACAGAGATTTTCTTTCTCTTTCTTCCTTCTTTCTTTCTTTCTTTCTTTCTTTTGCCTTTAATAACTTTTGTGTGATGAAGTAGATCAAAAACAAAACTGTTTTTGAATGGGGGAAAACACATGGCAACATTCTTTTTAATAGGAACTCATTGTCCCTAGAGAAACTTTCTGTATATACAAGACTAGAAAGCATGCCAACATCCTGTTTCACTTGTCATACACAGTTTGGGTTTATTCCTGGGCTGTTTATAATAATCATCAATTTCACTGACTTCATATGTCTTTCCTACATCCTGAAGGTATCTAGCATTTCCAGGCATTCCACTGAATGATCGGTTTCCCTTAGAACTAACGGCCTCTTGAACCAAAGGCTATCCTGGTTAGAAAGGCAGAGAGCCACCTCTACATCTATCTTGGCTAAATGGATGCATATCTCTAGATAACAAAGAGGATATCTGCTTATTTGACAAGCTCTTCTTCTGGTTACAGAAGCCATTTTTCTCTCTTAGCTAGAACTACTAGTTACTACCAGTAACTACTCTAGAACTACTCTTCCAAATCCTAAGGAGACTATAAATCATATAGCAAGCTAATCAGAAAGCTGTTTTCCAGAAATGGGCACACAGATGGGTACAGAGGGGAAACCAGGGCAAGAAAATTACCTTCCAAGATAAGAAGTATTAAGAATGATCAGAACCTAGAGTTATGCTACCATACAAAAAAGACAGAATCAAGAATGAAGCCAACATAGGCAGAAATAAGGGAAAGACAGAAAGGGAGAGAAGAAAGAGAACGAGAGAGAGACAGAGAGATCTGATAACATCCTTTGAACTCTCGAATTCAGCCATTCCATTAGAATATCTACTGTAATTCCCACTTATGTGAGTTAATTAGTACCTTTTGTGATTAAGCAGAAATAGTTAGGTGTTTGACATATACAACTAAACAGGTTAAGAAAAAGAGATATCTTTGGACACCTTGATTTTTCCTGTCTTGTTGAGTCTCTCTTGCAGACCTAGAGTCCACTTTCCCCATTGGTACCTAAACTTTTGTGGTCGTTTTCCATTATTTGCTTCTTCATCACCCTTGTTAACCATCTCTTATATTTATTCTTTATTCTACATCTTTCTTTCTACTTCTTTGTAGATGATCTTTAGAAACCTGAATTTCTTGGGAAATATTTGGCATCACAACAGCGCCTATCGACATGGCATATTTTCTTTCTTTTCAAGACTGTTTCAAAATACAAGTCAGAATCACCATTAGAAAGCTTTGTCCATGTTTCTTGAGATATCTTCCCTTTTAGATCTTCATTTGGTGGATGATGCCAATTGTTGTCAGAACTTCTGAAAGGCACATTCCTAATATCAAATTGGGGGGCATTCAGCCTCCACCAGAATCAGGAATAACAAAATGACAAGGTCCCTCTCTTCTAAGTTTCCTATAATTTACAATCTTTCTTTGGGGATGAGAATTAGATTCAGAGAAACAACCTCAATCATCACTTTGTCTTCTAAGGAATGAATTCTTGGGACATCTCTGTATTCAGTGGTATGGCTCCAGCCATAGGAATTCCTTAAAGAGTCCAGAGCGTGTGGGTAAGAAGGGACATGTGTGTAGGAGGGGTTTTGTTTTCTGGAGATTTGAGGAATGTCTCCAGTTATCATCTGGACCAATTATCTGGAAGTATCTCTCTATCCTGCTGCACAATGGGCAGGACCATCTACCAGCAGCAGGTAGATTTCTAGCTCGTATTGGTCCTTCTCACGTGCTCCTACAATTTTAATAGTTTTCTTTGTACTCATCATGGAAGTATCCAGATCTACCTCTTTAAATGAGTTGTATGTATTGTGTGAATATACATCAAATTAACAAATATGCTTTGGCCTGAGAGGTTGGGAAAAGGGAATAAGAAGATAGTTAGCCTTGAATATATTGCTAAAGAAACCTGTTTGTTGTCACTTCTGAGTAAACTGGCGTGCAAGACAGGTGTCTTTCCAATTGCTGCAATGTGATTTTAGAGTGGTTTTAGGATATTTTTAATTTGTATCCATCTGTATAGAGCCATTTATTTCAAGTGTTTGTTCTAGAAAAATAAGTTAAGAATATAATCATCCGTATTTTATTTCATGGCTTCATTGATTACTGGGAAGAAACATTGCTACAAAATAGATATTACAAACAAGGGCAATCTCATAACAAACCAGTATTGAAATGTGCCATGCTTTGAAAATACATGCTAGTCACGTATCATTTTTCAAAGGCGGAAAGTGACCCTGAGCTGTGGTACCCCTGTGATCTCTTATTTCAAACATAACACTATCTCACTAAGTTATAGAAAGTGAAATTTGTGTGACTACGGCCGAAAAGATTACCTAAATGTTGGACAAACTTCATTCCGTATAATTGTGGGTATTTTTGTTCATCTTTTCTGGAGGGCAATCGGGATCGATCTATCTATCTATCTAAATCGATAGCAAATATACACATAAATGTCTATCCTTTTAAATTGTCATGTTTTCAGCCTAGTAGCTCCACTGCAAGAATTGGATAAAACCAATTTCTGGTAAACTATGTGGCTGAGGTTGAAGCTATTAAGGACTTGACTAGCCACTCGGGCCCCCACCCCCCGGTGTTAGAAATTTCTGACGTGAACAAGCGGTGTTCAAACATGGGACATCTCGGTGCCATTGCTGGGCGGTGTGGCTGGCAGAGGGTTTCTGCAGAGACAGACGAGGATGTCTCAGGCCTCACGGAGCTAGCGCTCCACAGTGATGCCCGTGAGTGTGCAGACAATGGCACATGTGAGTTCCTTCCGTCTTGTGTTTGAGACATGACGGGCCCTTTTTGGTATAAAGAAGTCCCTGGATTTCTTTTAAAAATGTGTGGATAAACCAGGCCGAAAGAAAGAGATAGTAAATTATCTGCTAACAAGGGTAGATATATCTTCAAGTGTCCAACTGGACAAATGAGGTCAAGTTTATTGGCAACATGGCTGGTGGAATGGGTCATACCTAGCTGCCAAAAAACGCACCGATAAAGCTTCAGTGAGAGGCCATCAGAAATATAGTAAGGAAGACGAAGCCGAGGAATAATAACCTAGATACAAAATTCCCAGATAGGTTTTGATTTAATTTGCCCCCTTAACGCAGGACTCATGTATGCAGAGCAGTAATTCACCGACCGAAGCAACACAGCAATATTTGGAGGCCTAGTTAAACCTATTATGGTTCTGTACTGAAATACAATTTTTTTCTCCAGCAGAATTCAGATTGCTCTACTTGGAGAGCAGCAAGCTGAACTAGGGGTAAAGGGCCTATTAAAATCGATTACAACTGTAGACTTCAAAAATAGAATAGCAATAATAGGACGCTCTATAATAAGTAATAGGGTGAATCAGCATTGTTGTAGAGAAAGGATGTTTTGCATTTTGAAGAAGGAGAACGTTGATGTTACTTTCCCAAACAGTTTACTAAAGGCTGACAGGGGATTTATTCTCTGGGACTTAGCAATGATGACCCTGTTGGTCACCATAGCTGTGAAAATTATAAGCCAAAGCACAGGCTCCTTTCATTTTTGCAAGAGTGTACTTTACTTGGTTGCAAAATATTCAATATTCTTAAGATTAAATATCTGAATATTGCTTCTGAAGGAGCAGCTGTCATCTTAAATCTAAAGTCTAGTTTGTTTACTGGCTGTATTTTATATCCTTTAGAAAATGACACAAAATGGCAATAAAATCATTGTAAGTATTCTACAGGGGAATATAAATGCCCTTTGGTTACAGTATACATACCTTTATACATAATTCCAGTTTATTTTCCCTGGAATTATGTTAAATATGTAAAAAGCCTTTTCTCATAAAGGTAAAAATGCTAGATGTTTCCAAGTTGTAATTTAGTATTAGTGTCAGAATTGCTTCAGAAAATAAGCTACTGTTACTGTTTCATTTCTTTTAGGTGTCATTCAGCATACTATATGTGATTTTGCACATAAAATAAGCGTATATGATTTTATGTCAGTGTTTAGAAAATGTGAGACTGAAAATAATTTATTGGATACAAACATGTAAAGATAACTGATGCTACGCCACTGGTTTTTTCACACCATTTTAGCATATGATCGTTAGGTAATTGTTTCAGGGAATTACAGAAGAATTTGTCACATAAGCTATTTACGAGAAACCATAATATTTCTATATCGATGCCTTCTTAGAGATCAGAACATTTGTAGATAGTTTTTAGGTTAATATTGACACAATTACAAGACGCACCAAAATATTTTCATAATATTTCTGTATGTAGATATAAGGAAAAATAATTATGTTGACTGTTTTGAGGTTTTTTTTTCCATGAGTGGATTATCTTGAAATAGTTAATTAGTATTAACCTTACCAAATGGAGTCAAGATAAAAATCACTGACTAGTAGTATCATGGCATAGTCTAAAAATGCTCCTCTCAAGCACTGACTTTTGTTTGCATGGATTTAAAATGTATTTTTAATGCAAAACTCAATTCGCTTCCAAACATGGTAACAGGATTCAGAAATAAAGAGAAGTATAATTTTTTTCACATTTCCCCCTTCAAGATATGGTTTTTCAAATCCAATTGAATAAGAGAGAAAAATATTCAGAAGTAAAGGTGAATATATTTTTATGGAAGACAAAACATTCGATCGTTATCAAGTGTGCAATAAAGATTTAATTCTTTGTCTTTCTAGACATTTAACCAGTTTATTAATTAATATGTTAAGGCTTATTTTTAACACTGATTCTTTATACTTAATATGTGTTCTAAAACATTTCCTATGATTTAGAATCCTGGGGATTTTTTTCTCCAGTATGTCAGATGTATTATTTCTGATAGATATATGAATATAATAATAGAATACATCTTTTCTATGGCTTTTAGAAGTTCTAATAGTTTGAAGAGTCAAAGGAGATCAAAGATGCTGAAAATAATTATATGTGTATTTTCAGAAATATGTATCTGATCATTTTTTTCTTATATACACAAAAAATATGAGGTCTGTAAAAAACAGAAATTGTTAATAAATGATGGTCTCAAATTATAAGTATAAATAAAATATAGGAAATTTGATAGTTTATAAGATAGGGCAAGAGTGGTTATTTCAGAAAAGACATGGAGAATCTCTAAAATGTTTCTAAATATCATCTTGATATACAATAAATAGAATCAGAACAGTTCTTTATGATTTTCTGTGGAAACCAAACATGGCTATACTAGCATTAATTTAGTTACAAAAAGTTAATATTTTGACCTTATTATTGAAATAGCTTTTTACAAATCTACTATATCAGTAATGTATTGTATTGAAATCTGCTGTATTTATTTAAAATTTATAATGTGCTAATTAAAAAATGTTTTTTTTCTTTTACAGGTAACCAGGTAACCACAAATATATATTTGTGAAAAACAAAAAACCTCATAGCAATTTATACTCCCCCAATTATTATGGACAAAAATCACTTATTTTGACACACACATATGGGAATAATAACTTTATCACATTTTTCAAATAATACAATTCATATATATATTTAAAAGATTAGTAAATGTGCCTACTCAAGACTTTTAGTATTAATTAATTAGGACAGGAAAATGTCTTATAAATAATATTATATTCTAATACTAGTCTGATTTTTTATTTCCTCTTTGCTTTTACATCCTGATTCTTTTTTAGTATGTTTCTTATAATAGGGTCTAAGTTTTAGATGCTACAAAATGATGACCCTCTACAGTTTACAAAAATAGCCAATCCTTCTTGGAGAAAGAAAAAGACAAGTATCCGGACCCAATTTTTAAAAAATTCTAAGTGGAGACTGTTAAGTTTGAATTTGAAAAACAGAAATAAAAGACATTAGTGTCCTTGACATTTTGAACAATATTTCATGCAAAGCCATAACTATTGCTATTATTATTTCATTTTAAGGTACATTTTCAATATTGTCACATAAGCAAATGTGCCCAAAGACTAACTGCATCTTTCTATTCAAGTGTTGTGCAAAAAATGTAAAGTGGTCCAAATTTAGGGAATGAAAACATGACTTTCTCCCATTTGCATGCATAAATTAATTTTAATATTTCTTTAGGTGAATCTAAAACTGTACACAATAAAAACAACAAACCGCACGAATGTTTTCTTTTTTCCTTCCCATGTGCAATGCCTTTCAACAAAATAAAAACATGGATGGAAGAAATCCCCCTGAAAATGAAAGCTATCATCAACAATTTATACATTTAACGAATATATTCCAGAGACCCCCCCAATTTTCTGTATTTTCCTATTGATTTCTTTTCCACATTAGTGTGTATATTTCTCTATCTCATACACTCTGCAAATTGGTCATTGTAGTTGATGAATGTGGGAATTTTGAGATTCACTAGTCTTTCCTGAAAGATTTGAAAATATGAGTTAAAACTGAAAAGTCTCAATTATATGAATGAAGTACCCGCATGCAATTTACTGATTCAAGGACCAAATTCAAGTGGTTCCCCCACCCCTCCACTCTGCCTATTCAAAGCATTATATAAATTTGCAGGGGACAGTCAACTTATCTGCGATCTTCTCATTGAGACTAACAAAGGTCCAGTCCCAACACCTACTCTTTGCACTGTGTGGTAACTGAACTCCATGAGCAGAAGAAAAGCCCAGAGCTGAGTAAAACTCATCTAGTAACAAAACTGTGTTTCCATTTTTCTTTTTTTGCCTTTCTTCTCCTGCTGCTTTCTATCAGCAGAGCACTTAACAATCATTAATTGGTTAATGTGTTATTTAGGCAAGTATTAATATTCTCATTTTGGAGACAAGGAATCAGGCTTCCTGCTGTGTATCTCCTGGCCCTGGGTAAGGAGCTCTTCAGATGGGAGATTCAAAGTAGGTGAGCCCGTCCTCCTGAGGCCCAGAGACTTGCCCGAAGCGGCTTAGCTGGGTCTCACAGAGCCTTTGTGAGATCGCTGAGTTCCTGACTCCCACTTCTCCGCTCAGACCACCGGGCGACACTGCCTCTAATGACAAAAAAAAAAAACAAAAAAAAACCCTTTTCCCATCCCACCCCAACCAATGCTCCAAGGACTTTCTTAATTGCAGTGGATACCTTGGGATCGGGAAGCTTATTTGTGACTTGATGAATCTGTACTAGTCTTGCCTGGGTTTCTAGGTTTTGTAGCATTAAAAACTTTAAAGTAACTTTGTACTTAAAAAAAAAAAAAAGAAAAAACATGCACACACAGGATAGCCTACCTATGGAGTAGAGATGAAGCATTGATCTCTGAGAGTCTAAGGAATCACTGAGCTCAGAGGTAAATATAAAAAGAGAATTAAAGAGAGGTGCTCATCGACAGACAGAGCAATGACCTTCTGCACAAGTGTGTGTGCGGGAGGGCACTTTACTCCTTAAAGCAAAATATGTAGAACACAGTAAGAGGCATGTCCTTATGGGTGACAGGTCTGGATGAAAAACAAAATGGTGAGCACAAATCCATTGCAAAGATCTTTGGTAATGTAACTTCTATTTCAGATGTGTGAAATCTGACCTCTTTAATGTAGAACCCATTCTGTTCCAAAAACATGACTTTCCATAAAAATAAAATCTTGAAGATAATTTGTTCAAACCCGAATTACTAGGGTTTTATTGAGAGAAAGAAAAAGGTTAACATATGACCTATATTTCATATCAGGATAAGGAGAGGCTTTGAAATCACTCTTATCACCAGTTAGAGCTGTGTTAAATGCAAAAGGATCTTACGGAACTAGAAATTCTATTTAAAATGCACCATAGGGGTGCCTGGGTGGCTCTGTCGGCTGAGCGTCCGACTTCGGCCCAGCTCATGATCTCACAGTTAGTGAGTTCAAGCCCTGCGTCGGGCTCTGTGCTGACAGCTCGGAGCCTGAGCCTGCTTCTGATTTTGTGTCTCCCCCTCTCTGCCCCTTCCCTGCTCATGCTCCGTCTCTCTCTGTCTCTCAAAGATGAATAAACGTCAAAAAAAATAAAAAATAAAATAAAATCCACCATAAAACCTTTAAGACTCATGTTCAGGCTAGAAGGCTGAAGCAAAATTTCATCCATTTTTATTTTGTTTTTTGCCACATCTAGATTTCGAAATAAATGAGGCTCAGACACAGCTACCTTTTTCTTCCCATAGCAGAGTATCCATTAAAAATGTGGTTTGGATCTCACAGGTATTTCCAAGTGGGTCTAAGTCATTTCCTAAATTGAAATTCTCTCAATCCACATAACGTGGGCGTTAATGGAAAGGATACCATGGTGCCCACTTATGGACCTTGGAGAACCGTTTGGCATCCAGGAAGTCAATGCAATTTAGTAGATTTCCTAGAGCATCAATACCACACTTAGTATAGAGATAGGGAGCTCGAGGGTAGAAGTTAACTTTATCTGAGTAGGTGACCACTTATAAACCATAATTTCAAAAGTCAAATAGATTTTTCTTTAATCCAGAAACCATCATCTACCTAGATGTTGATTTTTGAAATTTCTTTTCAATGCATACATCTTTGGGAAAGAAATACACTAATTTCATCTCTCACTGAGGTTACAAAAGACCGGTCTCAAATGCCCTCCAATTTCAGGTTTTATAGCTCACAAGGCCAATAACACACCTGGAAGTAACCTGGTGAGGGTGAAGAGAGGTAGGGAGGAAACTAAGATGATTGTCAATAGCCAGCCATGTGACTGAAAGAAAATTTGTCTAATATTCAAGTTGCTCCACAACTTGTACTGTTTTACGGTTCTTGTCCTCTTAGAAGACAAAATTTCATCCTGGAAACAAGTTTAGAAAAGCTAAATAAAATCTAGTACTCGTGCTAAGTGTTAGAGAAGGTGCAAGGGGATAGGTCAGTTTGAAATGGGTTTCAATAGATTTCATAGAGCAAAAAGCAGGAAAAGCAAAGCATGAAGAAATAAGTGGGGACTGTCTAGACTGCAGACCCACGAGTAAGCAGGACCTTGTGCATTCTTTTCCTGCATCTGCACTCTTTTCCTGGCATCTGCAAAAGAGGGAGAGCTGGTTCAGCATTTGCTAGAATCTCTGCTGGGCACAGGTTCGCAAATGCCGGGGTGGACTTTTGCATCACCCATGCCACTCTACCATTACCATCACATAATGCAATAGTGGCAAAAACACAGGCTAAGAGAGTCAGATGTGCCCATGAGCCCTATTGCCTCACGATTCAATCCTTCCAGAAAGTGACTTCTTTTTTAGCATAATGTTGCTATTAGTACTTGGGGAGACAATGTTGACCAGTTGAATGAATTTAACACTGCATGATTCATCATACTTCGGCATCTTTATTTTACACTTTTTTAAGAAAAAGAGCTAAAGGTACCTTGCAAATGTGATCCCATTCATCTGCCCCAAACCTCTATGAGGCAGGGAGCAGACGTATACATGAACCCAGTTTTACAGATAAGAATGTAGGCAGAGAGGAGTGGGGAATGATGAAGGCAGGGCTCTGGAGCAAATGCAGAAGTGAGTGAATCAAAGGGTCCTGATGATTGCTCGGCTAGTGAGAACACGCCATCTCGCGCGGGGCCTTCCTGCTCAGGTCCCAAGGCCTGCAAGTTGCCACAAGATGGTTTGTAACAGAAGCACAGACAGCCCTGGTGTCCTGGCTTCTTTAGGTCTTTCAGTGCATGGTGTATGCACGTATCTAAGCACACACCTGTGCAAAATAAAAACAAGCAAAACAAGAAAAACAAAACAAAACAAGAAAACACCAAAAAAACCCCAATTAAACCAGGGCAGTTTTGCTCAGTATGGAGATTTCTAAAGCAAATGCTTCAGAAGTCTAAAAAGGACCCTACAGCAGCCCTTGACCCAAACCCACAAAGAATTGTATCACATACATTCAGAATCTCCCTACCTGTTGCTTTGCTACAATAGGCACAGTTCTGTCATTTCCCACCTCAGTAAGGGAGTGAGGAGGTGAAGTGATCAAGAATCCTGTGGCACGTCTGTGCTTTTTCCAAATACAGTCTCTATGTGAGTCGCTCAAGTACCCAAACGCTGTCCTGGGTTGGGACTGTAGACACGAGAGGCTCCCTATCTGCAAGACTGCTCTCCAAGCCACGTGAAATTTCCTCAAGGTTATATTCAAACGAATTTTATGAGGACAGGCCTTCATCAACTTTATAATAAAAACAATGGCCAAAGTCCATAGGGAAAGGGTGGTGGGAACAGAAATATTCTGCAAATTCTTACGAATTAATAGTGTGACACTGTTAAGTGATTCGCATGCCAACACGTCCAGGGAACCAGACATGAAATGTATCTAAATTTTCCTTCTCCTGTACCCTTTATGTCCACCATATAATGGGAAATAACATTCATTCTGACTTCGGAATTCAGTAACACTGAAGCAAATAGGGCTGAGCCTCAGGTTTAAACGTGCCATGAAATTTGGATTTTAAGAATGTGGTGCAATGTGAGAGATTTCTTTTTTAAACTCAAGTTAGCTCACCTAAAGGCTCTGACTTTTTAAGAGAAAACATGACTTCAAGACCTTTGCTACGTGCTACTTGAACGTTTCTTAAAATTTAAGGGTGAGAACTTAATGTTTTAAGAATTTTCTCATGGAAATAGTATGAAATGCCACCATTTCATTTATTTTGTGTGAGAGAATTTCAGCCAGGGACTGTGTAATTTCCTGAGAAATTGAAGTGTCCATGGGCTCAGAGAACCCCTCTTTATCAACCTGCTGATATTTACGAATGTTAACTGAGTCAAAGTTGGCATAGGCTGAATCCTGAATTATTTCACTTGATTTGTTTCCATCTCTCTCCCACACAACTATGTGCAGAAACAGTTTATTTCTTACATAGTGCCTTTATTTCTAAAGGAAAACACTGAAATAGATCATCAAGTCTATTTGGGGTATTCAAAAAAAACATTAATTACAATATGCTTGCAACATAATTTTGCAGCCCTTGAAATCAAGTTTTAACACACACACAAACATATACATTCATGCACTAAAAGTACACAGCATTTGCATTAAAATATTTTCATATGTACGTACCTCAACAATGGCACCACTGGGGAGTCTGAGAAAATGGCGGTACAGCTCTTGGAATCCACTGGGATAAACGGTGTATATAGATACATGAGAAATAATATCTCCTGGACCAAGTGCAGACACAGAAATTTCATTTTGCTTTTGGAGGTCACCGCTGGAGATTCTGGACTTGAAGCCATGGTTTTTCCAGATATAATCATACACTGCCACCTAGTGAGACACAGAGCCCCCCCAGCCCCCCCAGCCCCAGAAATGAAGAGAAAAAAATTAATTAACTTCTGACAAGAGCATAACCAATTTTAAATGATTTTACAATAAATCTGTAGGTCTCTGCCATCTGCAATGCCTGCACTCCATTCCATGCATATTTTTATGACATGTATCTAAATAGTGAAGATAGACAAATCCCCGGTGTGTGCTCCATAAAGTTAATTCTAAACAGATGAAGCTGTAATTGGCTCCCATATTAACCCAAAGTAGGAAGATCAAGCGGGATGTGACAATGACAATGTTGATTAAAAAAAAAAAATGCTTACGAATGGCGTTAGGAATAGGTGTTTGTGCATTCTCATCCAAAAGAAATCCTTGCTCATTTTTCCTTGTTCCCACTGTGCTAAGTGCTAAGTCTCGGCATCATCAAAACAGTGGACAAGATAAATTAAAGATGTGTTTTGCTGAACTGCACAGGGCAGGATTTTTGCCTACTTTGTACATTTACCTACTATTTTGCCTTTGTAATGATCCCAACTGTTGTACTTACTGGACTTTTTTTTCTGGTAGGATTTCTCAGGTAACAATTCTATTTTCTGATACGATGTACCTGTGGGGCCTTCATTAATATTAATTGAATTAGGAATGAGTGGAAAAGACACTGTTTTATTGCTTGTGTAAAATATTGGTGATGAAGGGGAGCCTGGGTAGCTCAGTTGGTTGAGCATCTCTGACTCTTGACTTTGGCTCAGGGCATGAACTTGCAGTTTGTGAGTTTGAGCCCTGTATCAGTCTCCACGCTAATGACGCAGGGCCTGCTTGGGATTCTCTGTCTCCTCTGTCTGCCCCCTCTCTTTTTTAAAAACTTTAAAATATTGGTGATGAAGATTAGACTGTACCATTATAACATTTGTTTGTGGCTGATAAACCTTCTAGTCTCCAGATATCTTTTCAGTTCCTACACCCATTGAGCTATATAGATGCTTTCTATAATTTCCAATTTTCGTATCTGTAGATGCCGTAGTTTCAGAAGTAGACAGAGGAAAGTAGTCAATGGATTTCTTTCCTCACTGGTTTTTTTTCTGAGGCAGGAAACATTTATCTGTTTTTTGCAGAAAGTCCATATCAAACGTGTGCTCCAAAGTTAACTCCTCCTAATACGTTTCACAAATACTTTAAACCCTCAGAAATATGTAAAGATATAGCAAACTGAAAGAAAGTTCTGGCCAATTACTCATTACTTCAAGTCTAGTGATTCTTTTTTCTTTGAAACTAAAAAGGCAAGATTGAAATCTGGATGAACAGGTACAGAAGTGGTAAATGTCTTGAAATGGCTTGAATGAGAAAAGATCAAGGTCTATTATAATTAGAAACAGGAGTTTACTGAGGATCCATTCTAAGGTTTCTGAGAAAATCGAAATATGTTTTCGGAGCTAACAGTCTAGCAGGAATTCATGGTAAGCATACATTTAACTCAACTTTAGCTGTGATGAGTACACAGAAGGAACCTTATGGAGGAAGTAAGATTTGAATTGTATCTCAAGACCCTCGCAGGATTTCAGTAGGTGTGAAAAGAACCATAGGTGTTTCTCGCAAAGGAGCAGTAGCCCTAACGGTACTGATATGCAAACGTGCACGTTGGACTCAAGGGCCGATGAATGGTCCCGTGGATTGGATTGTAGCAGGGGTGTGAGGGCCAGGATATGAGGCTGGAAACATCATCTGGGATTGCAAAGCTGTCAGACGCTGTGCTAACATATTTTGATTGTAATTCGTAAAGGGGGGAGTTTTTGGAACAGGGGAGAGGCCTGATTTGACTTGTATTTTACAGGAATAGAGCTGAAAGCATCGGGAAAGGTAGACCAGAAGGACAAGAGATTGGAGATCATCCCACCCAAGACAGATGATGAGGGCTGGCACTTGGGTTGGATTGGAGACAGAGTCCATGATTTCTTTTCCAGAGGTAGAACCGCCAGAGTTTGGTCGCTAGGTAGACACAGAGGTGTGAGTGAAAGAGAGGCCTCAAAGCCTGAGACCCCACTGGCCAGTGACCCCACTGAAATGGGGCTACGGTGAGTGAGCACGTAGTGCAGCTTTGGTGGGGGGCGATAATCAATTCACTGACTATCTCAAAATGTATGAGAAATTTATGAAACTATGTCACAACTGTGGTAGCAACTATGCAAACACAAATCAATTTTTATAATTCATTCTTTTTTTTTAATTTTTTTTTTAACATTTATTTATTTTTGAGACAGAGAGAGACAGAGCATGAACGGGGGAGGGGCAGAGAGAGAGGGAGACACAGAATTGGAAGCAGGCTCCAGGCTCTGAGCCATCAGCCCAGAGCCTGACGCGGGGCTCGAACTCACGGTCGGTGAGATCGTGACCTGAGCTGAAGTCGGACGCTCAACCGACTGAGCCACCCATGCGCCCCTATAATTCATTCTTAAATGTGCTTGGTCGCCTGGTGAGGATGGTAAGCCACACCACACACACCCAGGGAAAAATCAGGACAGGAACCATGAGAGCCGGCCCTTCAGGCCCCCAAGAAGTCTGTGCAGGTTCAGAACCGAGGCCACCTAGCTCTCCGCCCTGCGCCCACAGCTCCAGGCCAGGTATTACATACATCTCTCCTTCTCTTCTTTAAAGGTGCCCATTCACTGATGTTTCCCAGCCTCTGGATGTAAAAGATGAAGCTTCGGGAAAAGCAGAATACAATGAATGAGACGGGAACAAGCATGGCATGTCCGGGAGACCCATAGAGCCTCCGCGCCTTCCACAAAGTACCGGGTGATACGGGAGTTAGATTGGAGCCTTGATAGATGAGAGCCTCTCTGCCTTGGAAATGCAATATGAAACGAACCCGTGTGGCAGTCCTGGACACCGTTTGTCCGCCTACAGGTCTATGAAGATGTACACATTTGTCTGCGGAGCAGCAACTCCTACTTTGGAAGCCGACTCACTTCAAATGGTAAGTGATCTTCAGGATCTGGGCAGGAAAACGTACTGAGGAGATTTCTTAAATGGTTTTTATTCACTTGGATGACGCACTTCCTTGGTCCTCTCCTTTTTAACCATTTCTAATCCTAGGGAAGAGAGCATAAGTTGCTCTCTGCCCCGAGACATCTTTGATCTAAGTGTCTAGGAAGAAAGAGGTAGGTGGACTTGAAAGTAAGTCAACAATATTTAGTGGCAGGTCTTAACATGGGCGGTTAACACACACCACACACGCACACACACGTTTGTATGTATATTTTTATTTAACGTTGCAAGTCTGCCAAATTGGTGTATTATTCCCTTTTTCTAGATTAGGAAACTAAGGCTCAGAAATGTTAAGCAACTTGTCTGGAGACACAGTGATGTGATGATATTTACTAAGAGATAATCCTTATTCATCATCCTTATTCACCTCAGTTAGCCCTACGCTCCTGGCTTCTCTCCACAACTTTACTTATTCTCTCCCTGGTGAACTCAGAACAGGAAATCAGAATACCGCCCCCCGCCGCCCCCCCCCCCCCCCCCCCCCCCCCCCCGTCCCGTCCCTTTCGTTCTGTTACATCCAAGCTGCCTCTAGGAAGCACTCATATTTTCTGCCCGTCCATAGTCTAGGTTTAACAAGAGGATCCTCTTCTGAGATCGACCTTGCCTTCCAACTCTGTCTCTTGTCGAGTCTCCTTCCTTATGGGGTGATGCATTAACAAGCCCACCTGGCAGCTGATCTAGACCCGTATCTTCCAAATGGCTTTATCAGTGATGAGGCTGGCATGTTTGTGGCCTTCGGTCTGGTTCCTGGGTTTCCTTAATTTTCTCACATAGCTCAGATGGGGAAAAGACATGAGACCCCAACAATAATCAAGTCACTCTGATATTTGAACCCAGGTTGGTCTCACTCCGAAGCCCATGCACCTCTGATTACACCGTTTGATCACGTAATACATTATTATCTTGGTGTGTTCGCGTGTGGCTGCAGAATGGGGATGTGTCCGAACATGACCATGGATGCGGAGTTTTCCCTTGAGTTAGGTGCTCGTCTGGAAGAATCCGAAGGAAGTTGGTTTTCGGTTTTGCTTTTTTTTTTTAAATTTTTTTGGTTGTTTTTGTTTTTGTTTTGTTTTTGTTTTATCCTGGGTGGGAACTCTATAAACACCCTTTTTTGACTCAAAAAGAGTGTGGCACAGGTGGTCACGAAAACCAGGAACAGAGGCAGTGTCAAAAGCACTGCGGGCATCCCCATCTCTCTGTGCCCCTCCCCCGCTCATGTCCCGTCTCTCTCTGGCTCTCAGAAATAAACAAACATTACAACAATTTTAACAAAAGCACTGCTGACATTAAGTCTACTATACCCCGTGGAACTGTCTTGAGGTTCTTTGAATCGAAGATCAACCAGAAAAAATACCAGGGTGTGTTATTCTCCCTCTTTTGGACCATAAAGTTGTAACACTAAAGCAAATGGAGTCGTTTTTAGGATTTCTAGCTAGCGGTTCTTAAGATAGGATAATCGAATACCTGTCAACAGCAAAGCATGTGGATCAGGTTAAACCGCATTATTTTGCTGTATGGGTACACGCTCCTTATGGAAAAGAAGACAGAGCACAGCAGAGGTGAGGGAAAGAGACCCATAAAACCTCACTAGAAATGGTTAAGAATCTGAACCAGATGTTCATGCAGAAGAGAATATTTTCGGTTACCTGCTGATATATTGAACATTCTCCCATTGGCCATGAACGCATCCTACCCTACGGGTAATTGCTTTATATTCTGACTTACAACCAAAGACAGCCTGAAGCAGTTGGGGATGCTTAGCTTTGAAACCTTCTTAAAATCCTCCCTAGGGTTAAGAAAGTAGGGCAAGGTAAAAAAAAAAATTAAAAAAAGAAGAAGAACATGGATTTTTACAACGGGAACTAAATCTGAAGAAAGGCAGATCAGATGGATGGACACAGAGGTGAGGAGTGATGAGGAAATCACCATTCAATTTTTCTTTGGTCCTTTGGCTCAAGCCTGAATAACCTACATGAGTGAACGTGATTCTTGGCGACTATGTCCTCTTTGACTTTTTGCTCTATTTCTTTAAAACTAGCTGTAGAGTAACAAGCTTCTCAGCAAAATGCCTTTTGATAGTTGATAAATATTCACGTGCAATATTTCTCATTTGATTTTTTTTTCAGACCATGAAGGCAATCCAAATAGAGGAAGGGAAAGATTTGTTAAGGCAAATACCAGACAACCTAGACATTCTTGCCTAGGGTAGGTGAGGGATAAAAGGAAGGAAGCAGGATATGATTTTTCTATAAAGTGCATTTTCTATAGATGCCTTTGTTTTCCATTTCCTAGTGAGGAATGGTTAAACTATTTGGCAGTCTGAGTAATATCCCTGGAAAATTGGAGTTCACTCAGTATTTCTGGAAATGATAGGCCAGAAGACAGCTACTGTGCCCTACTGAGTCTGAAGTGAACTCTCCTGTCATCTGAAATCTCTTTCATAAAACCAGTCGACTCCGTCCCTTCCCTTCGAGGACAGCCCAGGAAGTACGCCTCTGAAGAGCTCAATCTGGACACACGGTGGCTTAGAAGAACCCACAAAATGCCAGACCCGCAAACTGTAATCCTTAAATGAAACTCATCATTCAGCAGAAAAACAAGTTAAGGGTGGTAATTCAACGATAGACGAAACAGGCCGGAACAGGTTCAAATGCTGCATATTTCACAACAGAGCTTAATTAAAATAGGACTATGAGGCTGTTAATTGCATTATAATAGTTCAGCATGAAATTAGGTCTGATGTGAATGTCCTTATAGTGGATTTGTTTATGTTATTATAATTACACAGTGGTACATACATTTACTGCATAGATACATTTTTAACAGGCCGGCTCTTGGGGGTGGATTTCTTTTCTTTCCTCACTGGAATTTGCACTCTATTTACAAGTGTGGAAAGTCGGCAAGAGGGAACCAGGGTCAGGAAATTAGGTCATACTGGATAATCCATTTGGTCTCTTGGGTATTTAAAGCTTAGAACTCCAAATAAGTTGTGTCTTGTTGATGGTGATTTTATTCACCATTTCATTGGGAGAGACTGTGTCACTAAAAAACTAGGTCTCAGTAAGATGCGTGTTTTGTGTTGTCTTAGAAAGCAACACTTTTCTTTAGAATCAATGAATGCAAATGTATGACTAAATGTGTCTGTAGTACCACAATATCATGTATTCCAGCGTAGATTTTAAAAAATGGCAACATTTCCAAGATTTGGGTCTAGTAAAAAATAGTAATTCTTGTTCACAGGATGGAAAAAACATGGCAGGACTTAGTTTGGTTTTCCAAATATAAAAATGGATTTACATTTTTCCTTGATTCATCCGTAGTTTCCACTTTCTGGACAGAGACATACTTGGCTCCCATAAAAATCTCACCTATGACCTTGGCTTAAACACTAAACGCTGAGATACTATCAGAAGTTTTGGAAGCAAATATTACACATTTGATAATGTTTTCAATTTTCATCAAGATCTTTTTATTTCCATGCAAACTATAGCTCTCAGCAATTTTGCAACTTTCTTCATTTTGTATGTTGCTCTGAAATAAAAGGGCAAAAAATTAATAGAAGATTACCCATAAATAAATTAGGTAAGCAAGACGATTATGCCTTTGTTGTTTCTTTCTTTAACACCACCATTAGGAGTATAGAAGGAGCACTTAAGTAAATTTGAATCAATTTAGAGAAAGGTAATAAACTATGTTGCATTGCCAGAAAGCCATACTTCTGAACAAAATTACCTGTGCTTAATTTAGGTAGAAATTATGCAATTTGGGAAAGCTAATGTATATCTTTATGTGCCTGTATACACATTAGATAATCAGTTTTGCTGTTGGGAATATCTCTAATGTTAGTAACCCCCACAATTTTATATCTCGTATCTATTCGCAGATATATGTGCTTTTCATAGCACTGCTGCAAAATTCTTAAGTAAGGCGCGAGGAGGCCACAAAGAACTTCTGGTTCTGACATGTTTCAAAGGCCTTGGGAGTGGAAGTAAATGAAAGAAAGAGTTACAGGTCATTTCATGCAAGCAGAAGGTCCCAGGTCTTAGCAGTGTTCCCAAGGTTTCTGTACATATGTATGCCAATATTGATAATAGCACAGATGCACCTAATGGGAACAACTACAGATTCGTTTCAGAGAGCGTGCAAGCATGGAGCAGCTCCCCGTACCCCCTCCCGCCTCCCCGTCTCCAGTCCCCGTCCCCGCCCCCCCCCCACACTCCTGTCTTTGCACTGTGCACGGGAACCGCTGGCATAGGAAGAGAGGACTATAAGGTGAAAACGTTTCACTACAAATCTGACATCAGGAGAGGAGATGAGATTCAAAAGATGACAGAAAGGAGAAAGGGAAGGGAAAAAACCTAAACTTTGCTCCAGCCGCCAGCTGCTTTTGGAGATAAATCCTACAGGTGGCAAATGCATTTGTTGAAGAGGAAAGCACTCATAATGACGTGGCCAGCAGTATTTTCCATTCATGCGCTTCCCTCTTTATAGATACAGAAAGAAAAAAAAACTTAATTTTATAGTCAGATTTCATAAAATATATAAACCGTGGCCAAGGAATTGCACAATATACCCAGATCTTCAAATTTAAAAGGAGCCTTTTTTTCTTCCCTTCAATGCCACCAAGAAATGACTTGCTCTTTCTTTCTAAAACATTTATTCCACCAGCACCCCTACCTTTGCTTTGATGTGCTGTGAGCTCTCTATCAGCAAATACTCATCTAAAATCACCACCACCATACTGGTGACTCAGACTTGGTTCTTATCCCATACTTTTGGCTTCATTTTCTCCAACAGTAGAAAAATACCAAAGCGTAAGGCAAGCAAACAATAGAAGGAGAAGTTGTCTGTATGTGCATGTATGTGTGTGTATGTTTGAGTGTTTTACTTTATATTCAGGGTAAGTAACCCCCAAAGTTCAGTTGCTCAAACATTTTTGCCTTAACTGAAATGAACAAAACTGTACAAATTATCATTTTTCTTATATCCTAACCAATTTTTTTGCCCCTAAACCTTAGTTAGGGAGTATAAATTGGCTGAAAATCTAGGAAGGAGAATTAGCAGCGGCTAGGGTGAACTTACCAAACACTGAGCATGCTCCTGCATGAGTTTTTGCAATGGCTGTTGCGTGAATCTTTCCAAGATACCTAGTAGCACACTCCATTCCTTTAAAATGCGACTCACATGGCACCTTATCAGTGCATCTCTCCTGACCTCGCCCCGTATGAAATGACATTTGTATCCTCAGCCATACCCTGTGCTTTATTTTCAGCACCACACTTACTGAAAGTATTACTAGCAACCACACTCTAGATTTACTTGTTTCTTGTCTTCCTGCACCCAAATGTAAGCTTTGTGAGAAAAAGGGAATAGAACCTGGTTCAGAAGGGGCCCCACAGATGTATCTGTTGAAGGAACACGTACGTGAATTAAGTGATTTGAATCGGTTCAGTGTTGAAGGCACCCGGTTTTTGTTTTGTTTTTACCATGCCTAAACACGCCTCTTTAGCTCTTTGAAGCTGCTGAAATTGATTCATTTTGGCCAGCTCCGAAATGGATATGCAAAACAACAGCTCTCGTATGTAATTAAAAAAAAAAAAAAAAATTCTAAGACCACTCCATCAGAAGTGTCGGCAAGGTGAACTCTCCACCAGCTTCCCACAATGCAGGTTGTAATTCCTTATTTCCTAATTTACTGAAGTTTTTTCAGCTGCTATCTTATCATATCATCCACCCACTCCACCCACAAGCCAAAGATTGCCTGTGTCATAACTCTCCTGGAATAATACCCCTTTGCACGCATATAAACCTTTACTCCAAAGCTATTATATGATAATTAATTGTCTTATTAAACAGCTCAACAAGTAAAGAAATATTATTTTGACCGGACTAATAATGGTTTAATGGCATAAAAAAGGGACTCAATTTAATATCTTCCTCTTACAGGACCAGGGAATGTTTCCCAATTATTTTTCACAATCAAAAGAAATCGGTGGGTATCATTTGTGCTTTAAAACTAGGTCCTTTTCCATTATTCAACAATGTTTTTGAGTCCCTCGTTCAAGCCAGATGTTGTGAGATATACAGGTTAAATTATATCATCTTGGGTTCCATGAAATTTACAATTTAGTAAGGGAAGTGAGACACATATATAAATAAGTCCCATTTACAATGAAGTTTTTTTTTTTTTTTTAAGTTTATTTATTGATTTTGAGAGAGAGTGTATGAGCAGGGGAAGGGCAGAGAGAGAGGGAGAGAGCAAATCCCTAGCAGGCTCAACAGTCAGGATCGAGCCCATCTAAGGGCTCAATCCCATGATGGTGAGATCATGACCTGAGCCGAAATCAAAAGTCGGGAGCTTAATTGATTAAGTCATCCACGTGGCCTACAACTAAGAAGTTTTAAATGCTCTATGAGAGATTAAAAATTCTAAAAAAAAATTGAGGAGGCATAAATCATGTCTGGAAGTGATGGAAATAAATGACTCATTCTGGAAATCTCCCCTAGGCTGAGATTTAGAAGGAAGAGAAAGGCTATATATGGAAAGATACAGAATTTTGTCTTGAAAAATAAAAAACTGGGAGAAATTGGCACTCATCTTTCTTTTTTTTTTTTTTAATTTTTTTTTAACATTTATTTATTTTTGAGACAGAGAGAGACAGAGCATGAACGGGGGAGGGTCAGAGAGAGAGGGAGACACAGAATCGGAAGCAGGCTCCAGGCTCTGAGCCATCAGCCCAGAGCCAGATGCGGGGCTCGAACTCACGGACCGTGAGATCGTGACCTGAGCCGAAGTCGGCCGCTCAACCGACTGAGCCACCCAGGCGCCCCGGCACTCATCTTTCAACCAAACTTCTAGTTTAATGACTTCAAGTGAGCCTAAGTTTCCAGAATATTAACACCTTTTGAGATTTCACGAGATTTTCGTCAATTGCTGATTTCATCATCATACTTAACCATCCTCCCCCACCCCCTTTTTTAATGTAGTTCTCTCTTTGAGCATGAATTTTCCAGGGCAGAATAAAATAAAAAAGGAAAACAGCATATTGAAAATTGATCACAGCAGTAACTATTTGGGAAAAGATCAATTAAGTATAAGAATTATAAATAATACTTATTTAGGACTCATTATATAAAAGGCTCTGTTTGAAGACCATGGAGGAAGGGAAGGAGGGAAAAATAGTTATAGAGAGGGAGAGAGGCAAACCATAAGAGACTTTTAAATACTGAGAACAAACTGAGGGTTGATGGCGGGTTGGGGAGAGGGGAAAGTGGGTGATGGGCGTTGAGGAGGACACTTGTTGGGATGAGCCCTGGATGCTGTACGGAAACCAATTTGACAATAAGTTATATTTTAAAAATAAACAAATAAGTAAAATAATAAAGTAAAATAAAATGAAAGGCTCTGTTCAAAGCACATTCATTCATTAGTTCATTCATTCAACCTTCCACTCAAAATCTATGTACTCAAATCTACCTCCTACCAGGGCAATATGGACACACGGAACTGAACGAATAAGACCAAGTCCTTGCTCTACTCACATGGCGCGCCAGGGAAGAGAAACATTGGGTACGTAACTGAACGTATCATACATGCTATGGAGGAAAAGGAAACAGGGTAAGGGATGAGGCAGTGGGGTGGAGTGGGGAAGGTAGAGCTACTTCTTGCAATTTTTTTTTTTTTATTCAGAGCTTTTATTTCATTTGGGGAAAGCCTCTCTGGGAAGCAGACAGTTGAATAACTGTGAATGAAGGGAAGGTGTGTCAGTCATGGATAGCGTAAGACAAAGAAACGGCAAGTACAATGGCTGTGAGTAGAGCACACTTGCCTCATGTTCAAGAAAAAGCAAAGAAACCAAAAGAACTGAAACAAAGTGAGAAAGGGGAGAAATAGGAGGTCAGATCGAAGTGGTGGGAGTCCGTGGCGAGAAGCCAAGTCTTCAGGGATGTGTAGACCTCTAAAGAATGATGGCTTTTATGCTAACTGGATTGAGAAACCATCGAGCACTTGTGAACAGAGGAGAAACATCTATGACATTATAGAGAAGGAATCACTCTGGCTGACACTGAAGGAATAACTCAGGATGGGGAAAATGCTATGGATTGAATCCTGTTCCCTTAAAGTATATTGAAGTCTTAAATCCCAGTACCTCTGACTGTGAACTTATTTGGGAATAGCCTTTGCATTCCATCAATACAAGCTCAGTAGCATGAGCCCTAATCCAGTATGATTGTGTCTTTATAAAAATGGGGAATTTGGGGCACCTGGGTGACTCGGTAGGTTAAGTGTCCGACTTCAGCTCAGGTCATGATCTCACAGCTCGTGAGTTCAAGCCCCAGGTTGGGGTCTGTGCTGACAGCTCAGAGCCTGGAGCTTCAGAGCCTCAGAGCCTGTCTCTATCTCTCTCTCTGCCCTTCCCCCACTACCCCCCCCCTGCTTTTTCTGTCTCAAATATAAACAAACATTTAAAAATTATTTTAAAAAAAGGGAGGGGGAATTTGGACACAGAGAGAGATGTGAACACACAGGGAGAATGTCATATAAATATGAAGGCAGACATTGAAGTGATTCATCTACAAGCCAAAGAATGCCAAAGTTGACCAGAAAATTGCTAGAATCCAGGAGAGAGGCATGGAACAGATCTTTCCTCAAAACTGTCAGAAGGATTCAATCCAGCCAACACCTTAACCTTGGACTTCTAGCCCCCAGAGCATGAGACAACACATTCCTGTTGTTTAAGCTGCCACATGTGTGGCACTCTGAAATGACAGCCCCAGGAAACTAACACAGACAATGATCCGCTTTACATGAATTATTGCATTTAATCCTCATCGTAAACCTAGGTGGTTATCATTACCCCAAATCTCAGGTAAAGAAAATGAAGGAAGGGAGGGGGGCAGTCAACTAACTTACCTGGGATGAATTAGTAAACGGTAGAGCCAAAGTATGACTGCAAGGACATCTGACTCCAGAACGTAGGCTTTTAAACTCTGTGTCTACTTTGTCTCTAAAGGACACATTTTATTTTATTTTATTTTATTTTATTTTATTTTATTTTTTTATTTTTAAATATTTATTTATTTTTGAGAGAGAGAGAGAGAGAGTGCACATGAGCTGGGGAGACAGAGAATCTCAAGCGGTCTCCACGTTCAGTGTGGAGCCCATCACAGGGTTCAAACTCCCAAACCGTGAGATCATGACTTGAGCTGAAATCAAGAGTGAAATCAAGAGTCTGATGCTTAACCGACTGAGCCACCCAGGTGCTACTAATGGACACACATTAAAACTGTAAAGCATATGGAAAATATTGTTGCCAAAGTGCCCTAGCCACAATGAAGCTAGGAAATTATATTCACTTTAAACCATATATATCAAATAGTTATATCTGTGCTCTTTATTATTGAAATTGAATGATGGGGAACAAGTGTTTGGAGGGGACTTGGCTGTAAAGAAATATCCCGTCTTCTTGCCTTGTTTACCTTGATGAAGAATAATACCCTGGGAACCTACACTGTACCCTGCCTCAGTCATCAGTGAACTCTGGGTCTCGGTTTCTTTACCCATAAAATGAGAAAATTGGATTAAGTATTTTCTAAGGCATCTTCCAGGTCTAAGAGTTATATATTTTGTTTTCTTAACTTTTTTGTCCTTGTGTAAATTTTACGTCAATTCCTTTTTAGAGGTGAAAAGCACCTCCTGTTGAAGACAATACTCACATAAGACTGAAGGGTCACTGCATTATAGAAACTTAGCTTATCAGTGCATTCATGTTGCAACTGCATAATCCATGAAACAGAATGCTTAGAATTGTTAATGTGGCTAATAGAAACTGATGATGCGGTATCTCTTGATTTCTGAGAGATCGACCCTATCAGTAATATAAAATTTTATACGTTTTGGGAGCACCTGGGTGGCTCAGTCGATTAAGCACCCGACTTCGGCTCAGGTCATGATATCACGGTTGGTGAGTTCAAGCCCTGCATCGGGCTCTGTGCTGATGGCTCAGAGCCTAGAGCCTGCTTCGGATTCCGTGTCTCCTGTCTCTGCCCCTTCCCCACTCTGTCTCTCTCCGTCTCTCTTTCTTTCTCAAAAATAAAGGGAAGAATTTTTTTAAAAATTATACATATTTGTTATTTATTCTTATTGGGGTTCCCTAATTTGAGTTTACATTAAAATTTTTTTAAAAAGTAAATAAGTAAATATTGAACAAATGTTTCCCTTCAGTTCTTTTCTTGGACCAAGGACAAACCCAGAACACTTTATTTATTTTTTTTTTTATTACTTCATTTGAGAGAGACAGAGACAGTGAGAGTGGGGGAAGGGCAGAGAGAGAGAGGGAGAGAGAATCCCAACCAGGTTCTGTGCTGCCAGTGCAGAGCCCGATGTGGGGCTCAAACCCACGAATCCGTGAGACCATGACCTGAGCCGAAACCAAGAGTCAGACGCTTAACTGACTGAGCTACCCGGGCACTTCAAAAATGCAAACTTTGGATTGTTTGATTATGCTCTGTGTTCACAAAACCTGTAAATGCAGATTATATCATTTTAATATTTGTTTTAAATATTAATAGACCATTGATTTTTGCCTATGTTTTTGGCTTATCCTTTCTTGTCTCTGGAAAGCAGTCTTCTCCAGTAGGCATGAGAACAAAATTTTAGATTTGTATTCTTTTTTTTAATGCGTGTTTATTTTTGAGAGAAAGAGAACATGAGTGGTGTAGCGGGGGAGGGGCAGAGATCGAGGAAGAAAGAGGATTTGAAGCAGGCTGAGTGCCGACAGCCAAGAGTCTGACTCGGGGCTCGAACTCACAAACCGTGAGATCATGCCCTGAGCTGAAGTCAGTTGCTTAACCGACTGAGCCACGCAGGCGCCCCTGGATTTGTATTCTTATCATTTGGGCAAAACTCTTGATTTCTCATTTTCCTCAGTGGTAAAATGGAGTTATTGAACTCAGTAATTTCTAAGAGAATTTCAACCTCTAAAATGTAGTAAGATATTAGAGTGATAATGTGCATTAGGTTGAGAATACATAAGAAATCCAAGACTGAGGGCCATACGTCAGTGTTTTCACTTTCTCAAGTTTCTAGAGATCAGCAAATCACGATAAACTTATTTGTTAACAGAACTGTTTTCTTCAACTTTGCTATAATCTGAAAGAGTACAAGGCCAAAATACATAAATGTTATCCATTGATCTATCCGTCTTAGGAACCGGAAATTCAAGACACTGGTGATGGGACAATGATTACCATGCATTTCTCACTTAAGAGACCAGAGGAAATAAATATTTCCAAGATTTTAGTTAAAATTTAGCACGAAACTCATCTGCTATGAAATTCTACCGGCTATATACCAGGCAGATTAGCATCTCCCTGTATATCAATAGCATGGAGCAGTGAATTTGTGAATTGTTTATTTCAGGTAGCGTGTGGTGACATGTTTACCAGTTTCTCTTGTTTACTCAGTTTACTTGACGTGAGACTGGAAAATGGATGAGTGGTTAGTTAAGAGGAGGACATCAGTGTTCACTTGTGCTCTTTGCCTCTATGCGTATCTCTCTGTTTCTGTCTCTCTTATAAACACACACATGCACACACTCACACACACACGAAACCAAGCACCTCTATTTTCTGGGTAATTAAAAAAGGTTCTGGGGCGCCTGGGTGGCTCAGTGGGTTGGGCGTCCGACTTCAGCTCAGCTCATGATCTCACAGTTTGTGAGTTCGAGCCCCGCCTTGGGCTCTGTGCTGACAGCTCGGAGCCTGGAGCCTGCTTCAGATTCTGGGTCTCCCCCTCTCTCTGTCCCGCCCCTGCTCATGCTCAGTCTTTCTCTATCTCTCAATAATGAATAAAGGTTAAAAATAAATTAAAAAAAAAAAAGGTTCTAATCGAGATTTTAAGCAATGTCAGACTGAAGGAATTTTTTTAGTGAACACCTTTTGTAATCTTTTAAATACAGTTTATTACTGTCTCTGTCAAAACTACAGCTTTATTTTTATTGACAGCTGACCAGCAGCTGCGTTTTGTCCGGCTATCAGATTAGGTTTCAATTCTCTGACATCCTTTATTTTTCTCTTCAGTCTCTTAAGAGAACCAAAACTCTCACATAAGACATTTAGTCTACCCATTTCCTAAGAAAGGAGGCATAGAGGAAATAAAATTCATGTCCAAATTCTCATTCCAACATATCATTTTCAAGATAATGTAAAAAAGAATGTAAACAAAATAATAACTGACCGATAATACACTGCCATGTTTTTCTAAAACATTGGGCATAATTACTTGGAGACCATAAGAATATATCAATATCTCTTGAGTGATGGGAAAATTGAAGAGATTTTAAAGACACATAAGTTGATTCTTAAAAACTAATTTTAAAACAAAAAAAAAGTTCAAATTAATGAAGTTATTCACATTGCCTGACTATTTCGGCTAAAAGGTTTTGATTGTCACTAATTTACCTTTTGTTAAATTGGCTCAATGGAGGGTATTTACAAATTTTTAAATTGTTTATGCTACAGATGCCCAATTGAAGTTTGCCAGTGATTTTGTGGGGTAATATCTTGAATTCAGGCAGGAATTTACTGATGGAACATACAGGTATTAGAGATCGGCTTGAGATTCACAAACTGGAGAAAAAGAGCAAGGAAAGAATCAATTCACCCCTGGAGATACTTCAAGAAAATCCTGTGCAGGCTGTACACAGAGTGCATGAGGCATGGCATTCTGTCTCCACCATAATTCTAGAAATATCTGTACAGAGATCTTCAAATAGTTAGCTGCACTTCATCTCTTGAATCTTTACCTTTCAGGGGCTTTTAATTCCGAGGTCACCTACAGGCTACCTAGAGTTTAAGAAACACAGCGCTCTTAATGAGTGTCTGTGAACAGGAAACAATAGAAAACACTAGATTCAGGATTAGAAGGTACTTTATACTCTTCTTTTTTCAATATCTATTTATTTTTGAGAGAGACAGAGACAGAATGCGAGTGGTTTAGGGGCAGAGAGAGAGAGGGAGACACAGAATGGGAAGCAGGCTCTAGGCTCTGAGCTGTCAGCACAGAGCCCGACACGCGGCTCGAACTCACGGGCCCTAAGATCATGACCTGGGCCGAGGTTGGACACTCAACCGACTGAGCCACCCAGGCACCCCGTGGTACTTTATAATCTTAAACTTAAGGTTACTTTAGGTAACTGTTGTTGAGTTGTTACAGGAATTCATAGAGACTATGTGTCCCTATGTGCTTTCTTCCCATGAAGAAACAATTTTTTTTTATAGGAATTAGTGTGTGGGAAGGATGAGGAAGGAGAAGTTGAGGTAGAAATTTATGGGATAAGTCCGGGGAAATGAAGAGCTTACTACTGTAGGCATTATTGAGCGTGACTATTGTGACAAATATCAACCGAAAGTTAACAACAAGAACAAAGAAAAGGTGAATTTATTCTGAAGAAAAATCAACCCAATTATTTACGAAGCGGACATTCTGAATGTAGTCAAATGAGCTGTCTTCAAACACGATACATCTAACGGGGAAAAAAAAATCCCAGGCGGAGGCTAAAAGTGACATTAGATGGTTAAAAACAAGTAGTCGTGGGCTGAAAATCGTATATGTCTTTCCAAAAGGGAAAGAAATAAGGCAGGCTACAGAGGGTGGAAGTTGAGAGTTTTGGAATTAACTGGGTATCAACAGAGAGTCCTCATGGGATAGAAAAAAGAAAGACTCCGAAAGCGCCCAAGTTAGAGACGAAATGAGCATTTATAGAGAGAAGATGGAAGAGCTTAGGGAAGGCTGTCATAAAATACACGTTGTATAATACATGATGGATCAGTTCTATTATTTAACTTTCCAAAAGATGTAACAATACAGAGATGTGCTAACCATCACAGTCAGCGTTAATTTACAGTGGGAGAAATAATTAGAATCTCACTTTTTTCCGGAGAATAGAGTAAAAATGTAAACAATGCTTCCCTCCAGGCAAGTGCTTTATCAAGTTGACAGGTGCATTTGAATTTCCATGGGTGGGGGATATAATAGGTTATTTATGTGTCATTTTAATAGAAAGACCCAACCATCAAGATGGACAGCAGACTTTATCAGTACTGCTGTTTGCAACTAATCCTCCAATTTAGTGCCCCATGAAAGTACCTGCAACAAAACCTGTCCATTTTTCTTTTACACTCCATTATGGAAAAATCAATATGGGCGCTATTCATCACAAATCTCCTGCTTGGCGGGTGCCTGAGCCACAGAATCTGAAAAAAAAAAAAAAAACCTGACAGTTTAGCACTGTGTGGCAGGCCCCATTGCTTCCGGGTTTTTTCCTGCTACATTCTGCCACCCAGAATGGCCCAGTTGGCCGAGTATATGTTCTAGATTGTAGTATATGTTGGCCGGAGACCCTGAATCTGATTACTGTCAGGTGAACTTCATCTGGAGTTCGTTTTAGAGCCAAGAACAGGAATGAGTTCATTTCCAAACTTGACAGATTTCCTTTTAATCAGTTTTTTAACATTCAAGCAGTGAATGATAACTGGGAATTTAGTGAGTAGTAATTCAGTCAGGCAACCCATAAACTATACAATGATTCGTCACTTCACTTTTCGCCCAGTATTATCAAAGACATAGAGTCTGCCTACCTATTTTCGAGGAAACTGATCCTTGTTTTTCCTCCAAAACATCTCCACCAGGTTTAAAATCCAAAATCACATGGTCAATGGGAAGAATTCTACTCTCTCTCAAAATAAGGACACCATATATGAATAGAATGTCACAGAGTTCATAACTGTCAACTATAAAGCTACATAAGACTAATTATCAAAGTGCAAAGTGTTCAAACTTCAACACTTGCCCTGCAGAAGAATCTTAAAGGCAGAGAGTTTATTTGATCCCTCTTTGTTTCCTCCCAAATCACCCAAGTTACATACTTGCCTAGTATGTATTATTAGTTCCATGGGTGTCCTACTGAGCAAAAATTCATGTATTTATTTTTGCTATTGGATATGTTAGCAAAAGCAAACCTTACAGAAAGATGCTTTAAAAAACCCATAAATGATTCTTAGACATCAAGATTTTAATTAACCTAAATTTAGGTCAATTGAGTATATTGCTTGGAGCTCTGTACCAGATCCAGCAGACTGGCTCACTCAACATACACTCCAGACCCATTATAGGTAGAGAAAAACCTAAGACAATATTAATCAAATTCCTTTTAAACCCCAAGCCCCCTTTATACAGTCATGTCTTCTGAAACTGGCCAGGGGGGTTCTGTTCTCCACAACCCATAACTCTGACCAATAAGATATCCAAGGACTGCCCCAGGATGTTGTGCTAGTTAAGTGACAAACGGTTATTTCCATTTTGAAATCATAAGTCTGCATGTCCTTTTGACGTAAAAGTTAAAATTCTACAAATTATCAGCTCACAGTGTTTCCTCAATAGCAACCTCCCGTACTTTAATGACTTTCAAAAAACCAAGTTGCTATATTTTATCTCTGCCTTTCTTTGAATCGTACCTACCCATCTGCAGACATTACCAGAAATAACGTGATGCCATTTGATTTGGGGACCCAACAAGAAACCTCATGTCTTTCAGAGGATAGACGCCCCCCCCCACCTCCGCCTCCACCCATGTACTAGTTTGCCTGTCGATGCAGAGGAGTGATTTGGTGTGCAGTCTTGAGTTGTGTTGATCACATATCACAGAGGCAGAACAGCTGTGCCAAAGGGCGAGAAAAAATTTATCAGTGTGCTCTTTTTATTGGCCTCGATTCTAAGGACTATTTGCTTCCAACAGTTCCGCAGGTGATAATAAAACTGATTCGTTTGGAGGCAAATAAATTCTCTGATATAAACAAACTCTTTGAGAAGTGATGTTACCTCTGAAACTTTTTGATATGTAGATATGTCTCCGATCATACAGCCACACATATTTCCTTACGGGGTGTATATACACATCAAAATCACACCAAACAATAGAGCAATTAATTACAGCGGCAACTTTTTGCTCACTGATTGTTTTATGTGTTTAATTTCTGTCCTACACTTCTGGCTAGTAAGCTCCTTTACTACATACTTTATATGTCTTTATATCCTCCAAAGTATTTACTGCAGCGTTGGACAGAGCAGTGCTCCATAAATGCCACACTCACTGTCAAGGATATTTGGCACTTTGAATGAGTTTTAAAGATTCAAGCAGGTTCATAGCTCTGTGATGTCTTATTAGTAGTATTTTAGTGTCATCCCTCCCTTGCAATGGCCTGCAGAAGCTCCTTCGTTAATGGGCCAAAATTGCACATTCAAAACACAACTTCCAGCGACATCAACCGAGTGGTCAACGTAACCCTGAAGACTTCATGGTCACTGCAACAAACATCAGACACGAGAGGGCGAAATTTGGACTAGCGTTTCTATCAGTTCACAACAGATCATACCTGGACTTGCGTCCATTTTTCAATCATGATTATTGAGGGGCCCTGTTCAGACATTGCTATATCATGAGACACTGTAGCTTGGATTTTCTAAATAATTTTACTCCCTGCTTTTTCTGTCATGTGAGTGATCAGTACTGCCTGGACCCAGGGGATGTGTGATTATTTATGCATAGCTGGTGTGTTTGATTCTAATGGATATTGGAAAGAGTGTGTTCCTAAGAAAAGCAAATCATTTTCATTGAACTATTTTGACAACAGTAGGTATAATATAGTAAAAAAGAATAGTTATTGGACTCAGACCAGGACAGTCAAGGTTTGAATGTTATGTCAGTCACTTGCTTTAAGTCTTCTGAGCTTTAATTTCTCCATTAGGAAAATGAGACTTACAGCTTCCTTTTCAGGCTTATAAAAATATGACATATGACAAAGCAAGTGAGATTAAGTCTATGTTTTATCATTATTACGATTACTATTGTTATTTTAAATGATCATCACTGTTTGTTAGGAACTAGATCATAGTCAAGTAATTAAGAAAGTGCACGTGTTTTTAATAATCCATTGGCTTCTCAAGATGTAAACATTCAAACAGCACGGCATTTCACTTGCAATTGTCTTCGCAAAATAATTTAAATATAACAAAGTGATATTTATAAGCCGATTATTTTTTTTCTAAGTAGCCTCCACCAAAACTATCTGAAAATCGTTACTCCACTGGAATTGACCTGTGATCTTTTTATAGTGGATCTTGGGTGTATGGCACTTAAGGCCATGGTCACTTCTACGTACATTTATTCTAAATATATATTTCAAGACCACGTGTTTCTTGTACGTTCGGTTCTATATTTTTAGTTGCGTGCTGAACTCTGGTTTCCCTTTGTTGGAGGCTATTTGTCTTGGGGCCCACATTGGTACACCAAAGGTCTTTGATGTGCTTCTCTGACACAAAAGGCCACCTACTCTCAGTGGCTCTTCCTTTAGTGGCATGAAAGGATAGTAGAGGCGGTGGTGTTACTTGTTCTATGTCACCTGCCTAACCCCTGCTTCTTCTAAGAAGCAGGGTGACTAATTCCAAGTCAGATTTAAATAAGCTCTCATTATATATATATATATATATATATATATATATATATACACACACACATTCTGCTTAATGCTCGTCAAGTTGGTCACGTCAAAAAGATCTGACCTCTTCTATTTCTTTGATGTCTTCCCACACCTGTGCCATTCTAAAGGAATTTGGAAATAGAAGCCATTGCCTTCACGTCTCATCCCACTTACTGTGAGGTAGGCTTCTAAGGGACATCATATCTCATAACATTCACTAGGTTTCAGGACTTTGGCAGGTATCAGATGACGATAAAGGAAGCCATCTTTGATGATTTCTTTAATCTCAGACCCTTGCCCCTTTAACAGGGTATTATATTTGAGACTGCACACCCACGCCTTTTTTCAAATCATTTTTTTAAGTTTACTTATTTATTTTGAAAGAGAGAGAGTGTGTGCGTGGGTGCTCAGGTGGGGGAGGGGAAGAGAGAGAGGGAGAGAGAGAGAGAGAGAGAGAAAGAATCCCAAGCAAGCTCAGCACTATCAGCACAGAGCCCAACACAGGTCCTGAACTCATAAACCATGAGACCATAACCTGAGCCAAAACCAAGAGTTAGATGCTTAACCGACTGAGCCACCCAGGCGCCCCAAGACTACACATCCACACTTTTAAGTGGACGCAATGAGAAGGAATACTACATTTCAAGGCTAAATATCATGTTTATATTTCTCTTAATGTGTACATTTCAATTCAAATTAAAAACAAGACTGCTCTTTTGTCTTGGGGAAATCATTTACCTGGACTGTTTGCTTATTGAAAGGGAAAATATGATTTTGTTTGGAATCGAGACTTCTGAAAAACTCTAAAAACACTGCTGAGCATAATGATATAAACTGTTGTCTCCACTGTGTACAGTGCATTTTCCAGACTGTTTCCTCCCGGAAACCCGTTATATTTTCTTTTCTTGAGTTTCATGGCAGTGAGATAGTAGACTGTAGACTATCTCAGAAATTTGCACAGGACACTCCTTACGGAGAAAGAATACTAGTGTGAACAGGGCACCGGGAAGATACAGCCAAAGGGATACATGAGAAGGTTCTGGTTTTGTGAATTCTTGAAGAAGAAACTAAACTACATTCAAACAAATGAACTAATAATTTGTTTCTGTTAACCAGAATCATATGGACAAATGCCAGGGAATTAGGGAAATAAAAGCACGTTTTCCTACACTGATCTTAAAGAGATTAGAAAAAAACTCATAGGCTCAAGCAATTTTTAATTTTAAATGTAACCAGTTATGAAATTAAAAATAAGTTATACTTAAGAAACCACTGAGGAGTGAGAAAATGTATACATTTCAGAGAGCAAAAGACACAGAATCGAGGCAATTTAAAGGAAAATAGAATATCCAATAGTTTGTAAGACAAGATGGCAGAACCAATTAGCAAATGGAAATTCTGGGAATGTACAAAATGGTATAAGTTCTCTCATTGAGGAGCAGGATCCAAACTAGATTTTAAAAACTGAAATACAAGCTGCTCATGAGGAAATACAAAGCAATATGAAAAGATTAATAATAATAGCATTTTTATTTATTAAGTGCTTGCAATGTGCCACACACTTTTCATTGCTTTACTGAGACACCTTCATCCAATATGAGGTAATGCCATTATTGTCATCCATTATGGATTTCTACTCTTTCCATCCTAATAATCTTTTAATGTTTATTTTTTTTAATTTTTTTTAACGTTTATTTATTTTTGAGACAGAGAGACACAGCATAAACGGGGGAGGGTCAGAGAGGGAGACACAGAATCTGAAACAGGCTCCAGGCTCTGAGCTGTCAGCACAGAGCCTGACGTGGGGCTCGAACTCACAGACCGCGAGATCATGACCTGAGCCGAAGTCAGCCACTTAACCGACTGAGCCACCCAGGCGCCCCTAATGTTTAATTTTGAGAGAGAGAGAGAGACAGAGCGTAAGTGGGGAAGGGGCAGAGAGAGAGAGAGGGAGACACAGAATCCAAAGCAGGCTCTAATCCGAGCTGTCAGCACAGAGTCTGACGCAGGGCGCAAACACACGAACGGCGAGATCATGACCTGAGCCGAAGTGGGACGTTTAACTGACTGAGCCCCCTCAGTGGCCCTTTCCACCCCAATAGATCCAATTTTTATCAAGTGGTTAGCCTTCCCCTTCAGCCTTGCTCATCTGACCAGGGCTCCAGCTTCCATCAGTCTCCTGAGACCAATGAGAGGTAAAGAGGAGCTGGTGAAAAAAGGTTCCAAGTTCTTGGACGTGAAGCATCATGGTCAGTGGATGTGAAGCTTTTCACTGCAGCAACCCTCTTACAACCGTGTGCAAGGCCAGCCTGAGAGTGAAACTAACACCCAGAAGACGCGCAGCAGAGGGCATTTCAAAGAAATGAGGAAGAATGACGCCAAACTGATTTGAATTGGAGATCAGCTAGATGATCCTAACTGAAACAACTCATTTTATAAATGAGGAAATGGACAAGAGTACTAAGGAGGCAGAATCAGAATTTAAACTCTGCTGGTGTTTCGAAATCTGCACTTACAGCAAGTATATACTATACTAAGAAAGATTCACTAAAGTATAAATACAGTATTGTGGAAAATACCAATTATATACCATATAAGCATTTAAGGTAAAAGAAAAAAAAAGATTCATTTCATACCCTAAAAGGTCAAACCATGGCCATGATTGATTAGCTATAGAAATATAAATCCAAAGTTCTCAGAGGTATAAGAGAACTGTAATAACTGTAATGTCATTTGAGTTTTTGCTAAGTCAGGTGTGCAAAACAAAGACATAAGGTATTTTAATACAGTAATAAAGACGATTTGAATTAATGGGCACTCTGGAAAAAGACATATCAAACTGTAAATACAAAAGGAGAATAATCTTTTTTTTTTCAAGGGTACACTAAACCTCAATAGAGTTTTCAGTGAAAAAATATACAAGCTATACACATTCTCAGAATATATTACAATAGCTAGGAACTAATCTTGTAAATTTAAGTGGGATCGTGTAAGTTTATTTTGTTTTCTAAATGTTTATTTATTTTGAGAGAGGGATAGACACAGTGAGCAGGGGAGGGGCAGAGAGAGAGGGAGAGAGAGACCCAAGCAGGCTCCAACATGGGGCTCAAACTCAGCACAGAACCCAAGATGGGGCTCAAACTCATGAAAGGTGAGATCATGATTTGAGCCAAAACCAAGAGTCGTACGCTCAACCGACTAAGCCACCCAGGGGCCCCCAGAATCGTATGAAGCGTATAAATCGTATAAATTTCTAAAACATTTGGAAATTTAAAACTTAACATTATATCAACAAATAGCATCTTTTAAATACAGATTAGGTCAGAAAAGAAATAAAAACTACAATTAACTACATTTCAGAAAATAAAAATAGGATAACATAATTAAATATAAGATAATGCAACCAAATCTGTAAACACTTAAAGACAGATTCACGGACACAAACAAATGCTTCAAATGCCTAATAAAATAATCCAATAAAAAAGTTAGGGGAAATGTTTCAATAAAACATAAATAAATACTAAAGTGAAAATTAAATAAATCAAATTGATTCATAAACCCCTCAGCTACACATTTGAGCAGAACAAAGCAAAACAGATAATAATCCTTATCTAATCTAGGCAAGATAGAAAAAATAGATACAAATGAACATTTTGAATTCTCAAAGCATAACAAGTCAAAACAGGGATAGAGCAAGGATCAAGAAAATGAAATGCATGATGAAAGCTTTTTTATTTCCTGTGTTTGCATGATGTTGATTTATCCATCCTTGTGTTTCGATATATGTGCATGAAATAGCTATTTTGTAATATTAAACTTCTAAAATCATTTTGCCCATCCTTTAACCTATCTTCCTGTTCTTGTAAGCTTTTTCAACCGATCAGCTTTGAACTAAGCCAAAGCTGTTAGCTTTTTAGCAAATAAAATGTGTTATTAAAAAAATAAATAAATAAGGGACACCGGGGTGGCCCAGTTGGTTAAGCGTCTGACTCTTGATTTCGGTTCAGGTCATGAGCTCAGGGTTCATGAGATCAAGCCCCGTGTGGGGCTCTGAGCTGCAGCGGTTTCTCTCTCTCCCTCTCTCTCAGCCTTTCCCCTGCTTGTGCATGTGTGTGCACCCTGTCTCTCTCTCCCTCTCTCTCTCAAAATAAACATTCAAAAAATTAAATAAAATGAATAAACGTACAGTAGAAGAACCCAAGCTCTCCGCTAAGTTCCATGTTTTCCTCTTTAGCAAATAGCCATGCTTGGTTGCTGCCATCTATTTATAGGAAGAGCTGCGGAGTCTCTTTAGGAAGTACTCGTGGTCAAGGGAAACAAGGCTTCCCCATCAGCAAAGCCTCGGGCAACAGAGAGAACTGGTGCCGGGAGCACCATGGTCTTTTTCACCATGACTTGTCTTCAACTCCAGCCTTTTGCCAATTCAAAGTAAACATTCATAAGGTGCTTCAGGTACATTTTGAGGACATGTTAACCAAGCAGAACACGGAGGATCCCGTCCCACACACCTTGCGTCAGATTCTCCTTTGCTGATACCTGAGTATCCTTGTGGGGGAGTACAGCAACAGAGCATAGAAAGTTACTTCCTGAGGGAACTAGAGTTCCACTAGTGGTTACGCGCCTTGAGGAGACAGGAACTTATGAATCTACCTTAAGGAAGAGGGAGTTAGCAGCAGAACCGAGGAGATAGGGTGGGGGCCAGTAGAAACAGAGGTGCCTACGGCCCAAGGGAATTTACTAGGTTTTGCAGACGTGGTACTCCATGGAAAGAAACAGCTGTCTACACACCTGGAAGCCCCAGGAGATCAAGGAAGGCAGGAGATAACGTCAGGTGCCTGAGTTGACAGCACCTGTATTTGAACACCCTGGCCTCCCTGAGAACACACAGGAATAACAGTTGGTGGCTTCAGGGAAGGGAGTTTGTACGGTAAGAGGGTATGCGCCAGATGCAGCTGCTGAAAATGGACATATTTTATATTAACATAATGGCACACAACTTTGTAAACAGATTGGTAAGTCTCAATAAAGATGAAAGCTTTCTGGGAAAATCGCAGCTCCTCCACAATAAGCCAAAGAAGCAATAAGAGGAAAACTTCAATAACCCAGAAAGAAAATAAATGCATTACCAAAAAATTATTTCAAAACGGGCTTAATGCTAGAGCGCCTTATTTGTGAACACAACACTAGAAACATTTTTCAAAACTGGAATTATTCTAATGCTATTTAAACTCTTTCAGACCGGGGGTACCTAACCAGCTCAGTTGGAAGACCTTGCAACTCTTGATCTCAGGGTCTTGAGTTCAAGCCCCATGTTGGGTGCAGAGTATGTAAATATAAGTAAAACTGAAAAAATACATACATATAGAGGTACCCGGGAGGCTCAGTTGATGAAGCGTCCAACTTCAGCTCGGGTCATGACCTCAGGGTTCGTGGGTTCAAGGCCCACATCGGGCTCTGTGCTGACAGCTCAGAGCCTGGAACCTGCTTCGGATTCTGTGTCTCCCTCTCTCTCTCTCCTTCCCCTGCTCACGTTCTCTCTCTTTCTCTCTCTCAAAAATAAATAATAAACATTTAAAAAATGTTGAAACATACATACATACATAAATACATGTTTTCAGACCAAAAAAGATAATTTTTATTAAACTATCATAATCATAAATCAAAAAAACATAAAGTGTAAAAAAAGAAATAACTCAAAATCACTTATTAATATATGATTTAAAAATCTTAATAATTCTGAGGGAAATTATTCATTAGTGTAATAAAAAATTATCTCCCTCAACTAAGTAAGGTTTCTCTTCAAGACACAAAATTATTTCAGTGTTGGTAAATATATTACCATATTACATTAACAAGTTTCAAAAGAAACATATTCTAAAACCCTACTAAAAGTTTAAAAGTTTGAATGATATTCAGAATATATTTCTGATAAAATTCTAAGAAAATTAGAAAAAGGATTATTTAATATAAAAAAAAAGATTATTTACCTTAAACTGAGAGTCAACATAATTCCCAACAATGAAACACAAGAGGCAGACCAATTTAAATTATACAAACAAACAAAAAACAATTAAGTGTTATCTGTTATCACTAGGGCTATTTTTTAAAATTTTTTAGAGGTTTTTATTTATTTTTGAGACAGAGAGAGATAGAGCATGAGCAGGGGAGGGGCAGAGAGAGGGAGACACAGAATCTGAAGCAACTCCAGGCTCCCAGCTGTCAGCACAGAGCCTGATGAGGGGCTTGAACTCACGGACCACGAGATCATGACCTGAGATGAAGTTGAATGCTCAACTGAGCCACCCAGGCGCCCCATCACTAGGGCTACTTAAACTTGTTCTGCAATTATAGATAACTTCAAATCAATAAGATATGAATTGAAAGCAAGGAATACAAAAAAAGGAAAAAAAAAAAAAAGAAGAAGAAGAAGAAGAAGAAAAGAAAGAAAATAAAAAATGTAATCAGAGAATAAGAAGTGGGTAAGAGTTACCTTACTATTCCAAAACTCTGAAGAGAATAAATAGAAAAAAAAAAAAAGGTCTCTTTTTAGATTAATAGGGGAATACAAAAATCAGACACAAGATAAATATTTTATTAAGTCAGTAACTTTGCTATTTAAGAGCATAAGTAGTTAAAAGTTACTGTCAAAAAGAAAAAGAAAAAAAAGGTGGGGGGAGGAGGTTTAACTTAAAATAAATTTAAAATAAGGAGGAAGTACCTTGCAATGTATTCAACCTAGAAGAAGAACACTCTAATGTTTTCCTTAGAGATTTTAAAATGAAAATGTAGCATAATTAGTGGATTAATTTATATGCCTGGAATATAGATTCCAAGCTATAAATATTTTCACAGGGTATTTACACAGGATGGATCATGTTCCTGTATAAGAAGACTATGGTTAAAATATATTCACTAATTTTTTCAGGCAGTTCTCACCTTACTTGGTACTGTGTTAACAAAAATATGTGTATATTGGACAGATGCCTTGTTTTGCACACTCACGTGGTATGAATTCCAGTTAATTATGCTCATTGAGAACTGTCTGTAATTTTAAAGCAATTTGGTACAATCCTGATGACATTTTTCTTTCTAACTTTGGCAAGATGTTTCTAATGTTCATCTAAAAGAATAAATACGCAAGCATATGTAACAAGTTTGCAATGGCAGAAAGACGAGAATAAAATTGTGTGATCAGATATGAGAATTCATGAGGAACAATTAAAATACTATGGTCTACAAGAATTAATAATGAATGTAATAGAATATTTTGTCCCCAAATAAGTCCCAGTGCATGCATGTCTTTAATAGTTAAGGGAAATTCGATAGTTAAGAAAGTGATAGATTTTTTATTGGATTCTGATGATGCCACCCGCACACCAAAATAAATTCCCAGGTGCATCAAAGTTTTACATGTTTAAAGTAAAATTATTTTAAAAATATGAGCAGTGACCTTATTGCCACATCTTTTTCAAAAAAAATTTAATGCTTATTTTTGAGAGAGAGAGAGCACAAGTGAGAGGGGGGCAGAGAGAGAAGGGGACACAGAATCAGAAACAGGCTCCAGGTTCTGAGCTGTCAGCACAGAGCCTGACGCGGGGCTTGAACTCATGAGCTGCGAGATCATGACGTGAGCCAAAGTCTGACACTCAACCCACTGAGCCACCCAGTCACCCCACAGTGACCTTAAGCCTTAGACCAACTAATTTGGAGTTAGAAAGACTCAGAAGCCATCAAAGCAATGCAAGTACTCAGAAAGAAAAACTTACATCACTAAGAATTAAAGCTTTAAAAAAAATGGTCATTATTAAAAGGCTAATGACAAACTGGAAACATGTTTGTAATAATAATAATAATAAAAAGAATGGTGACCAAAAGTAAAACAGTATAGCTATAATCAGTAATGAGTTCTGACAAATTAAAAAGGAAATCGCTAACATCCCAACAGAAAAATAGCAAATGTCCTAAGTGAACAGCTCACAGAAGAAATGTAAATAGACATTAAACATATGAACAACTTCAGAGTCATTAGCAAAGAAATAAAAATTAAGATGATGAAATTCTTTTTCACACTGGCAAAGCCTTTCTTGATTCCTTCCTTCCTTCCTTCCTTCCTTCCTTTTTCTTTCTTCCTTTTTCTTTCTTTTTCTTTCTTTCTTTTTCTCTTTCTTTCTTTCTTTCTCTTTTCTTTCTTTCTTTCTTTCTTTCTTTCTTTTTCTTTCCCTTTCTTTCTTTCTCTTTCTTTCTTTCTTTCTCTCTTTCCTTCCTTTCTTCTTCCTTCCTTCTTTCCTTCCCTACTTCCCTCCCTCCTTCCTTCCTTCCTCCCTTCCTTCCTTTCTCTCTCTCTCTTTCTTTCTCTCTTTCTATTTTTAAGAATGACAATCAGTGATGGTAATGATGGGTTGGAATGTATACTGCCCTGAACCACTGGTGATAATTTAAGTTATTACATTTCTAGAGAGTAATTTGTTAACAGGTCTTTTAAAGTTTTATATCTTTTGATTTGGTAATTATACTGCTAGGAAATGAGCCTAAGACAATTATCACATATGTGGACCAAGATTTCTGTATAACAATGTTCATTATTATTCATAATAGTGTAAAATTAGGGGGAGAGGGGAGGAACTACTTAAATGCTAAATAATAGTGTGGGAGGGTCCCCTCCCCAAGGAGAGAGAAAAAAGGAGGAGAAAACGTCAAGGTGACCTGGCTATGTGCGCACGTGACAACATCCCTCATGACGTTGTAAACTGAGACTACTTAATCAGACTACACCTTTGTGTGTGTTACTATAAATGGGGGACAAAGAACTAGAAAATGTATTAAAAAAACCATGGCACATGTCGTGCGGGCTCAGTTCTTGGGGTACGGACCCAACTAGGCAGTGTGGGCACAAATAAAGTTGCTTCCTGGAAATTAAAAAGCCTCGGTGTCATGACTCTCTGTGGGAGAATCCTGCTACGGTAGAAAATGAGGGCACCTGGGTGGCCCAGTGGCTTGAACATCTGACTCTTGATTTCTGCTCAGGTCATGTTCTCATGGTTCCCGAGATTGAGCCCCCCAGTGGGCTCCACACTGAGCGTGGATAATGCTTACTCTCTCTTCCTCTGTCCCTCTTCCCGACTCATGCACACTCTCTCTCTCAAATAAATAAATAAATAAATAAATAAAGGAAAATAAATTAGATCAATATTGGTACCCTTATGCAAAAGTCTACTATATAAATAAATATGAACATCATAGTTCCATAGAACCGTTAAGGACACGGGAAAATGTTTTAAGCAGAGTGAGACATGCATACAGTTTGACCTTAAATTTTTTTTTAAATTTTTTTTTAACATTTATTTATTTTTGAGACAGAGACAGAGCATGAACGGGGGGAGGGCCAGAGCGAGAGGGAGACACAGAATCCGAAGCTGGCTTCAGGCTCTGAGCTGTCGGCACGGAGCCCGACGCGGGGCTCGAACTCACGGGGCGCGAGATCCTGACCTGAGCCCAAGTCGGACGCTCGAACGGCTGAGCCACCCAGGCGCCCAGTGTGACCTAAATTCTGCTGAGATTTGAAAATTGTGCCTCATTCTCCTTTTCTCCTGATGCTTTTGGTCCGCTCGCCAATTTCTCCTGGAACGCGCACGGACTACACCGGCCACCGGCCAACGCCCCACACGTCCTGCAAAAGTCACCCTGTCTCTCAAGAAGACGGAGGTCTGCACCCTGAGGCGCTCGAGCGCCTGTGTCTGGTGTGGGAAAGAAATCCTGTGTCTTTAAATCCGCGTTCTGCGGCCGGGGGGGGGGGGGGGGGGGGGGGGGAGGGGGGGGGGGGCGCCCCTGGGAGGTTGTGCCGAAAGTTGCCTCATTAAGCGGTTTCCTAAGGAGAAGCCACGTGATCAAGAGCTCCCGGCACCGTTTCTTCGGATTTTTAATTTCAAAACCTCTCGCTTGGCAGAGGCAGACCGGGGAGCCCTGTCGGTGACCGCTGGTAGTTGGCAAGGACAGAGGAAGCCCGGGAAGGAACAGAGCTCAAGCCAGCGCGTTTTAATCAGCTTCTAGCCGTGGAAGAGCCAAGATTCGCGAGGGCCTCACCCCCCTAGGTATCAGCAAAGTGACGCGCTCCAGCGTGGCTGGGAGGTTTTATGGCGATGTTATCGCTCAGAGAACAGAGACATCAAGGCCGAGGAGTGGGAAGAAAAGTACATAATGTTTTTCACACACTAAGCTTAATTTCAATATTGTTTTCCGCTCCTGGGGCTTCCCCCTGAATGACTGTAAAACGCTATTGTTTTGAAAATTAGCGCATTGCAAGGAAAATAGCACCTTTGGTGACCCTGGTATACTGGGGGCCACAGCTCACATGGGGCAGGCTAAGTTTGCCTTCCTTTCAAGAAAAAAAAACAGATCTGCAGAGAACGACAAAGATAAAAACTTTTTTTCTTTCTCTCCTTACTTTTTTTTTTTTTTTTTTTTTTTTTTGCATTTGGCACAACCCACATTAAAAAAGAAAAAGATAAAAGGAGAAAGCACAATGCCAGCAACGCTCCAAGGAGCCATGCCTACGCTTTAAATTCAGCTTTAGGTTATTTCCAACTTACGTGACCAATATGAGCTACCTGGGGTAGGGTGACACACGCAGGTTTTGAACTTGACGGCATTATCCAGTGTTTCCATACCCCCCCCCCCCACTTCTGAATAATTTCTGGTAGGATTATATACTGCATTTACAGCTGTGCGATGTGCAGTGGCCATAAAACCATCCGTTTGTATAATCTCGGGGCAAAAAACACCACAAAGGGAAGCAATGGGACTGGGAAAATGATCGATCTTCATTTACGCATTTAAAATTTTTCTCACTGTGAGAGCCTGGTGAGGTGGATGTCTTCCTGTGAAAACCGCAGAGAGCCAGCTGCCTTTTCCTCGTGCAACAAACATCAGCAGAGACAATAACATTAAGGATTCATAATCCCACACAGAAGAACACGACATTATCCTAACTAAATTTTCTCCTTTTGCATCCCCACGACTTATTAATACACAGGATAAAAAGCTATGGGAGCCCCAGCTTCCACTGCGTATGTGATGGAGATCACATTCCAGCTGTTCGATTTGGAAGCCGTTGTCCCAGAGTCATCAAGTTCTGGTGGAAATAAACGAAAAGGGGGACGTCGGATCCTTGCGGTTTGTCTGAACACACGGCCTTCGTTTCTTCTCTTCACTATGTCCAAACTACCACTGAAGTCCAAAATGCTCTCCATCTTCTCAGTTCCGTGGAATTCTTACCTCCAGTGAGGCTGCATGTGGCCCTCAGACTGCGATAAATACCTCGAGCATTTAAAATCCTGTCCTAGGGAAGAGACACCGATTGTGGCACCACCATCATGCAATCTTTTTTGCTCGTTCTCTATCCTTTTCAACCCCCCCACCCGCATTGTCTCCAGGACTGTGGCTTCCTGCCGGCCAAGTCTCAACCCTCTCTTGACACGCTCTTCCTGATTTGAATATTACCAACGTGTGGACGATGCTCAGATTTAGGTTGCTTTTCCAGACTTCTCCCCTGAGCTAGAGACGTGTGTCCAATTGAATGTTGGACATCTGCACAAGTGCACCTGGCAGGCATCTCAAATTCCACAGAGCTGGAATAGAAGATGGCTTTTCACCCCACCCTGTTCCCTAGAAAAGGGAGTCTCTGGCATCTGCCTTCACCAGTCTGTGGCACTGAAGCATCCCTCAATTGCTCAGACTTAACATCTGGGTGTCACCTTCCATTTCCTGTTCTTCACGTTCCCCATCCAGCCAATCCATCAGAGTGACTTCATAGAAACCTTTTCTAATAGCTCATTCATTTATTCGTTTGAAAATTTTCTCTCCTGTTACTCTGCTTCACTCTGAAGAGTCAGAAGAGATACTGCAAAGAGTGGCAGGAGGTTTTAGGCAATGTGGTGGGGTGAGAACAGAGGGTCATCGGCTCTTCTTGGCGTCTTTCCATGCCCCGTGTTCATTGAGGCAATCTTCCTTATTGCCTGGTCACTGCTTGTTCCACTGAGGTTGGCAGCTGATGTAACTCATGATAAGGCCTTCTGCCTGGTCAGGGCCCAATGGTGGCCCCTGGATGATTCGGCCACCCCTCAGATCTTACTGAGGCTTCTGTGACATCTTCTGTCATTACTTCCATACAACCCTTGACCAGGCTGCTTTATCCTGCAGCTGAGGCTGTGGGATGGCCAACGAGGGCCGCCATCAAGGCGCCATGGCGGTATTGACTGCCTCGCCACTCGGTTGTGCTTCCAGCTTCTTCCATCTTTTCAGGTTTGTCCCCATGTTCCCAGGAATAGGGAATCACACCTCTACCATATGCTTTGTGCCCTACACTTTTAGTGTTAGCTTCAAACACTACAGTTTTGGTGGAGCATAGAGGCTATACTTCAAGTTTCCATCAGCTACTTTGCATCACCTCCTTTTCTTAGCCCAAAGACTAGAATGTAAGGATGGGAACTACAGATCTTAGAATCTGCCTCTGTCGCTCCTAATTCTATACCTGTCACTCCTCCCTGCCAGCTCCCAAGGAACAAGGGACAACCTTCAAACTTTTATACACTCTAAATAATATCTTCTTCCATCCCAGTTCTGACACCCAAACCTGTGCTGTATCTGGACTGGGTTTGGGAAAGAGAAGTCAGCATATGCATTGAGGAAGTTACGGTAGCAGGCATTTCAAATATTTTGCATTGTTGAGATGGCACGTCAGGGTTTTAGGTGCCTCTTTTGGATATTTTGTATAAATATATATATTTTTTACCCCTGTGTAACAAATTACCACAAACTTCGCATCTCAAGACAATATCCATTTTGATTTTACGGTTTCTGTAGGTCAGGAGTCCAGGCTAGTTGGGTCCTCTTGGTGAAGGTCATCCCAGGCTACCGTTAAGATGTCAGCCAGGCTGTGGTCTCATCTGGGGCTTGAGTAGGAAGACTCCATTTCCATGCCCATTCATGTTTTCAGCAGAACTGAATTACCTGTGGCTGTAAGACTGCAGTCCATGTGTTCCAAGCAGCTGACACTGAGGGATTGCTTCCAGTAACTCAGGACCTTGACACATGGCCCCCTCCATAGGTAGCTCACGATGTTTCTTTTTTTTTTTTTTTTTTTTAATTTTTTTTAACTTTTATTTATTTTTGAGACAGAGAGAGACAGAGCATGAGCTGGGGAGGAGCAGATAGAGAGGGAGACACAGAATCTGAAACAGGCTCCAGGCTCCGAGCTGTCAGCACAGAGCCCGACGCGGGGCTCGAACTCACGGACCGTGAGATCGTGACCTGAGCCGAAGTTGGACGCCGAACCGACTGAGCCACCCAGGCGCCCCTCACGATGTTTCTTTAAGGCTAATGAAAGACTATCACTTTGAGTCTCTCATACAAGGTCTGGAATGAATTTTAAAGCACTCATCCAATTAAGTCTGGCCCACCCCAAATCATCTCCCTTCTCATTAATTCAGAGCCATGCCATTTGGAAATCCTTTATATCTACATAATCCCTTCACCTTGGCACATAACTAACCTAGTCACAGGGGTGACTCATCACAGGTTCATCTTGCCTTCCATGCTGGGGGATCACACAGGGTGTTTACACCAGGGGGTGGAATCTGGGCAGCCATGTAGAATTCTGCCTACCATCGTGCGCCTGGGTGGCTCAGTTGGTTAAGCGTCTGATTCTGGGTTTCACTCTGGTCATAAGCTCACAGTTTGGGGGATCGAGCCCTGAATCAGGCTCTGTGCTGATAGAGTGGAGCCTGCTTGGGATTCTCTCTCTCCCTCTCTCTTTGCCCCTCCTCTGCTTGTGTGCACACGCTTAGTCTCTCTCAAAATAAACACCCGTTTAAAAAAAAAAAGAATTATTCTTACCAGAGTGATATTTGCAAGGGACTTCTTTCACTTGGCTTAATGCTTTTGAGGTTTATTTATGGTATATGTATTAGTCGTTCTCTTTTTATTGGTGAACAGTATCCCATTGTTTGGATATATTGAATTTTGCTTACCCACCACAAGTTGAGCAAATTTTTAATTTTGTTTCTATTTTTTGGCTATATGAATAGTACAGCAGGGCTATAAAAATTCATGCACAAGGATATTTTTTTATTGCTGTGTTTTTGGATAGACATACAGAAGCAGAACTTCTGGGTTGTATGATAAACTTAAAGTGATAGGTCTTAGGAAAGGGTAAGGTCTTTGGACCCATATCCCAGCTCTATTCTTGTTCGTGTGTTCATCTTTCTTTTAACGTTTGTTTATTTTGAGAGAGAGAGAGCAGGGGAGAGGCAGAGAGAGAGGGAGAGAGAGAATCCCAAGTAGGCTGTGTCTACACAGAGCCCAACTCGGGGCTTGGGAACTGTGAGATCATGACCCGACTGGAAATTAAGAGTCAGATGCTTAACTGACTGAGCCACCCAGGTGCCCCTCCCAGCTCTCTTCTTGCCAGCTGTGTGACCTTCGGCACGTTACCAAAGCTCTCTGTGCCTCAGGTGTCTCATCTGTAATGGCACACAGCTATACTGTAATGGTAACAGTATGACTCTGGAACTAAACAATCCATGAAAAATGCTTGTGCATGGCTTAACACAGAGTAGACACTGATTGTTAGCTACCATTAATAGTCATTCTGAAAACCTAGGAGGCATTTAATAATGATTTACTAATTGACCAATAGGCTGATGAAGGTTTGGCTGGATAATCTGTACTGTACCTAAGCTTCTGATATCTGACTTCTATATAATAACGGTTCAAATTTCTACTTCCTATTCTTAATCATATGGTCTCTGCTTTGGGATAACTCTATGTAGGATTGATCCTTTGAGAGATTTTGTCAAACATCTAGTACCTGCAAAGATGCCTTAATAAACATCCACGTCTTAAAATCTCCAAATAATAAATACAAGTAATGGGAATATACGGGCTTCCCCTTTCTGGAATAATCTTCTTCCCCTATGTGACTTTTAATATTCTGCTCTCTCACATCAAATAAACCCTGAGGTTTTTTGGTTGTGTTTTTTGTTTTATTTTGGTGTTTATTTTTTAACGACAGGCTGGTGGTCTGTCTGGAACAAGCTTGACGTGTGAGGACAAAATAAAATTTTATTTGCCGCTTGCAGACTAAATAATTCTTATCAAGAAGAAAGTTTATTGATGTTGTAAGCAACATGATGCCTTTTGTGGTGAGGGGATCACCTGACTAAAAGCGCCTCCCACTTCCTTTCCTCTCTTCATATTCTTTTAATTAAGAAGCCTGCTGATGAAAGGGTCGTTAGCAGGCACATTTCCTAATCTTGGAAAAATAAGGCTATTTTAAGAAATCTAGCAGGCTCAACGTGTCATGTTAATTCCGAATACCCCCTCCTTCAGGTAGCACATAGAAACCTTCCATTTTTTCAAGTCACTCCCTTACGAGAGCCCAACTGTAGGGAAACTCTTACCACTCCCTGTTTCCTGGTATATAAATATAGCATTTTTGCTATAGGAACGTCATAATTACTTGGATGATATGATATTGCTATATCACTGAGCTGGTCATGGGATAATGCTATACCGAGACAGAAAGAAGGAAAGAAAGAAAGAAAGAAAGAGAAAGAGAGAGAGAGAAAGAAGGAAAGGAAGGAAGGAAGGAAAGAAGGAAGGAAGGAAGGAAGGAAGGAAGGAAGGGAGAGAGAGAGAGAGAAAAAGAAAGAAAGAAAGAAAGAAAGAAAGAAAGAAAGAGAAAGAAAGAAAGAAGGAAAGAAAGAAAGGAAGGAAGGAAGGAAGGAAGAGAGAGAGAGAGAAAGAAAAAGAAAGAAGAAAGAAAGAAAGAAAGAAAGAAAGAAAGAAAGAAAGAAAGAAAGAAAAAGAGAGAGAAAGAAAGAAAGAAAGAAAGAAAGAAAGAAAGAAAGAAAGAAAGAAAGTCATCCTGTCGGTCACCACAACTTGTGTGAATCACCTGGGGGGGGGGGGGGGTGGAATGTGTCCTCAGACCAGGAAACAGAACTCCATAAAGATCCTAGTTTGCTACCCTCAAGGACCCGAGGAGATCATTTCCAATCTTACAGGTTGTAAAAAGTTTCCTTTGTTTAGCAGCCAACTGAGAGTCAAAAAACAAGGAACCAGGACATTCCTAAAACTTTCAACAGGCGCTTCAGAGTAAAGGTGTGTCACTTGATGTTTAATTGGGCCAGGTCTTCCCAGGGAGTAGATCAGCTCTGGCGGGGTCACAGGCTGGTTTGTAAGCTGCAACTTTTTACATTTCCATCTTGTGTCCCTGTCGTTCCTGATATTTAGCCAGTTCTTTTGTAAGTCCTACTCGGGCTACGTTGAAATACCCGAGGAGGGGAAAGCTTGTCCACCCTTCTATTGGAGTTTGAGAACAGGAGGAAGACAAGTCTGCTTCAGCCATCAGGAGCAGCAATGCTACTGAAGGAATCCCCAAAGGGAAATGACACCAAGGTGGGACACGATCGACCACCGTCCGTGTCTGAAGATTAGTATTTTTATGGTAAAATCATCGGGGTTTTCTGTGTGACATTTAAGAAGGAAACAATTTCTTTTATACCACGCCTCTCTGATGTGGTCCCTGACATTTCAACTCCTATGGACCTGACTCATTGTCACATTAATAATCGCCTCAAATTGTTTTCCATTTCTTAAAATGCTTATAGTTTCTATCTACCCTCATAGAATGGTGTGTCCTTTGAAGATAGGAATGTGACTCAACATTTACTATTTTCTCATCCTGTGGTGTGTGATATGCACGTTCAACCTCGTTTAAAAGCGGTTGTAACCTAGATTTTTAAAAATTATTTTCGTGTCTAACAGCTTCGATCTAATAGTTTAAATGATATCACATTCAACAAACTCGTGACCTTCGTTCCCCATTCTTTTGTGAAATACCCCTGAATGTTGCCTTATGTGTTATTACAAAATTCAAACAGCTGTGGAGGAAAGAGAAAGAACACAGGTGTTGGGGTCCAAAATCCCAAATTTCAGTCCAGGGTTTTCCTTTTACTACAAACTTTGTCCAAACCTTAGAGCCGCTCTGACGTCTTCTTTTACTGTTAGGTAGAAAAATAAAAGCTGTGCCTTAAAGTTATGTCATTTTATCGAAATTATATGTGTGAACATGTTTGATTAAATTACTCGTGGTAACAGAGGCAGTAGCAGCAGGATAATTAGAGCAGGATCTAGGAAAGTGCTTTTATAAGTTTAGCTGGAAAAGATGTTCTTTAACAGGAGGGCATAAAAGAATTTTAAGTCAAGCAGTAAACTTTATAAAAGGAAGTAATATAATACACCCTGGATGTATCTTATAATATAAACTGGAATATTTATAGTCACATTCAATCATATCAAACAGCTTAAAAAGGATGTGGGCATGAGGGTCCCTGCAAATTATAAATTCTAAAAATCAAGTACTTTTCTTTCTTCCTTTAAGAGGGCATCGCCATTTAGTAAAAGAAAATAGATCGGTGTCTTATTTAGTGATAAATAAGCAAGAGAAAGCTAAGGATAAAATTGAAAAAAAAAATCTCTAAACTAAGACTGGAAATGTCTTTTCTCCTCCAATGGGTCAGACCTATTCCACATCCTATATCAATTGTGGTTCAAAAGTCAGTAACATGCAGCTCCTAAAAAGAGTCATCTACGCTTGCAATGAAGCTTCCTTTCTTAAACTAAAACCAAATCTTGAAGGCAGTGCTCAGACTGTTTCAAGTCTGGCAGTTTTGCATACAAAAGTACCAGTGTACTTTTCAAGATCATAGCTTCCACACATCCAAGCGACTGAAATCCTCAGCGTTCTTTTACTTAACCTACACATTGCTTCAAACGCTGTCGTTTATAAAGCAGTAATGAAAATAACAAGTCTATAAACCTGTGCTAAACGGCAGGAGTTTGGAGCTCCCAGGACTTCAGAACTGTAGTTGACGCAGTGATTTATATCTAATGGAATTAAGGAAACGGTATAAAATGGAGGAGAAAAAGAACACTCAAGAAGGGTGTGTGTGTGTGTGTGTGTGTGTGTGTGTGTGATGTGTTATCATAGAAAGAAATACTGTGATGAATCACAAGATTCAGAAGAAAGACGCTTGGAGATCTCTGGCCAGAAAACCACTTGACTGAGGCAAAAAAAAAAAAAAAATCATGTGGCATCTGTAAATATGCTAAAACCCAAGAGCAGTACAGGGCAAAGGAAAACACTCAGGGAGTGGTAGCTGCAGATTTTCTATAGACATAACGGGGAAGAGGTGGCATCTTCAGGTTGGAAGTGGGTTAGGGTATTTATTTTGAATCTGCCAGCAGTTTTAAGTTAGGTTACACATTTTGGGGGGCAGTTTGGAGGTGAGAGGTTAGTAGAGATTATTGGGAAGAGGTCACATTACCCCAGAATTAAAGGATCTTCTGCATATTTTAATTTTTATTTACTTATATTTGACTTTTTAACTTTTTTTTAATGTTTTTTTTTTTTTTGAGCGGGGTGGGGAGAGGCAGAGAGAGCGGGGGACAGAGGATGTGAAGCCAGCTCTGTGCTGACAGCAGTGAGCCCGATTCCAGGCTCAAACTCAGGAACCGTGAGATCATGACCTGAGCCCAAGTCAGATGTCCCACTTGACTGGGCCACCCGGGGACCGCCCTTTTTCTGTATTTTAAGGGACTGAAGACAGATGTACTAGCTGATTTCATGCATTTTAATGAGTTATTTGGTTTTTGGGCTTCGAGGCCAACACCCTAGCTCCTTATGCTCCTGAGAGCAGAGGCAGGACTGAAAGCCTCTAAAGTTCTACTCTCCCGATTCCCAAGTCCATTTTATGAAATGTCTTGACTTCCAGTCGCACAGGGACGGCACCTGAATGACAACAGTAAACCCAAAGAACCGTTTGTTGATTTGTTTTCTTTGCACAGAGTTGGCCACTCTTTTAATGTTGAGTCTCAGTCTTATTTTTTCAGCTTTTTGTGCCTGAAGAAACTAACGTGGTTATTAATCTACTGCGTAGGGACTTTTTGTTCCAGGAAGATAATATTTTATTACTATTATTATTCACCTCTGTTGAGACACCTACAGGATTAACATGACTTTGAACTCTTCCTCCGTTAAAGTTATAGGATTCAGGTAAAATATGGTACTTTGGTTCTTTAAAGTGGTCTCCTAAGGTTTGGGAAAATCTCCCTACCCGTAGGACCCTCATCAAGGTTTTCCAAGTATTCCCTTACTGGATCTTACCACGGGAGCAGGCTCAGCTCCTGACCAGTGTTTTGAGAGCAATATTAAAATCCCAACTTGACCTGGAATAAAAAAAAAAAAAAAAAACTGGAAAGCCCACTTCCTCACATTTGACTTTTGATGTTTTGACAGACAAGCTGAGATTCCTGGGTTGAACATCTAGCCGAAGCCATTCTACCATTCATCATTTTGAGGTTTCGAACTGAGGGCAAAATGCCATATAACCTACTTGCACATGATTTACTAAAAACCACACAATTAAAGGCAAAACTGTTCTTGCTCGGGAGGTTTTTATCCCTTTCCTGAAATACCGTGACATGTGCAAAGATCCTGCCTGGCAAAATGTCCTAGATTTTAGTCCTGGCTGTGACATTTATGTTGCCGGGCAAGTCAACTTTCTGAATCTCACTAATTTCCCTCACCTGTGAAATTCCTGACCTGATTACCTCAAGATTTCTCTAAGGAGCAAATAGAATTATGTTGACAACATGTTGACGACTCCAATGTGTGATTTTAATGTAAGATACTATTATTCCTTTCAGTGTTTTAAATTAAAATCTAAAAATAGATTGCATTTCCACAAAATATTCCAATAACTGTTTGTTGGAAGATAAAAGCAAAACCTTTGAGATTTAAAATTTAGAAAGAAGACAAGGAAAAGACCCTACCCTTCTCTAAAGAAGTTCCTTTTTATTTTTTTTAAACTTATTCATTTTTTAAATAATTTTTTAAAAATTTTCTAATGTTCATTTATGTATTTATTTTTTATTTTTATTTTTTTGCGTGAGACAGAGAGAGAGAGAGGGACAGAGCATGAACAAAGGAGGGGCAGAGAGAGAGGGAGACACAGAATCTGAAGTGGGCTCCAGGCTCTGAACTGTCAGCACAGAGCCCGAATCGGGGCTCAAACTCACAGAGTGCAAGGCCATGACCTGAGCTGAAGTCAGACACCTAAACAACTGAGCTATCCAGGAGCCCCTGAAGCTTATTTATGTAGTTTGAAAAAAAAAAAAAAAAAAAAAGAATGAGAGAGAGAGTGCTCGTGCGTGAGGGGGGGAGGGGCAGAAAGAGAGGGAGACAGGTAATCCCAAGCAGGCTCCATACTCTCAACTCAAAGCCGGATTCCATGAACCAGACTGCACGTTCATAACCTGAGCCTAACCCAGGAGTCAGACGCTCAAGGGACTGAGCCACCCAGGTGCCCCTAGAGGTTCCATTTTCTTATGATCATCTTTCAATCCTATGACTTGTTAAGCAAGGTTACATCCTATAGGTTACAACATATAGAGGTTCACATCTATAGTCTTATGTACCAGTCCCGCAATATAAGGTGATTCTTCGCCAGAAATCAAGGCAGGAATAAGCATTTCCTTGCGCTGTAATCACACACAGCATAACTTTCTATACTTCACCACTCATTGCAAAGCAATTTACAAATTTAGTTAGTGCTGGGCAAGTTTTTATCAGAAGCAACATGGGAGAATTACACAAAGAAACATTTGATGACTGTTCCTGTTTTGTAGTAACATGTGAAAATCATATTCGTACCCCTTTGACATATCTATTAATGAAAAACCCATGTGTCTGTTTGCAATATACAGAAATAATTTGTCAAGCCAATAAATGTATAATGATTAGGTTTCGGAAAAATCTAAACACACAAACCTCTTCCACCATTATATTCCTATTTAGAAATGTCAGGATTAGCTAAATCTGGAGGTTGAAACACACTATTAACAAAAGAAGCTTCAATTCAATTGTTCAGCTGTCATTGTGTTTCCTCATAATATTCTTCTTAAAAATTGTCATTAGTGGCAAATTTCCTGATTACCAAAAATGGGAAATACCAGTGGGTGATAGGATCGTTTCAAAGAATGAAGAGCCATTGCCAACATCATCATAGTAGAATGGTTTTTTAAATAGTCCTTGAACATAGGATTATGTATTAGATTTTTGATTTGTGCTCAACAACAATAAAGTTGTTATGCACAGACTTGTTCGAAGAATTAAAAAAGGAAGGAAAGAAGAGAGGGAGAAAAGAAGGAAAGAAGGAAGGAAGGAAGGAAGGAAGGAAGAAAGGAATGAAGGAAGGAAGGAAGGGAGGGAGGAAGGAAGGAAGGAAGGTAGGAAGAAAGGAAGGTAGGAAGAAAGGAAGAAAGGAATGAAGGAAGGAAGGAAGGGAGGGAGGAAGGAAGGAAGGAAGGTAGGAAGAAAGGAAGAAAGAAAGGAAGGAAGGAAAGAAGGGAGGGAGGAAGGAAGGAAAAAAGTGATGGAGAAAGAGAGGCGAAAGGAAAGAAGGAAGGATACTACTACCTAAGCTAGTAGGTGACTTGGTTCAGTCATTACCATGTATTGTTAAAAGCTAAACTAAACCAATTACCATTGGTTCATTACCATTTAGTGTTAAAAACTAAATTTTTCTCTAATATTGACTCATAAGGAGAGGTGACAACAAAAATTATACTGGATATGGGATCCTGACCCTGAAACAAAAGAAACCAAACTCAAGGAATATATGGTATAGATATACCACTTTTTGGGACAACCAAATGTCACATCTTATTTGTAGAGCTTGGATCTGATATTAGTTATTCTTGGTGAATAGTAAGCAAATGTCTTAAATGATAGAATGAATCGAATTTCAAGTTACACAAGACAGCATATGGAGCATGTTCTTCCCAGACGAATCAAAAATATTTGGCCCTGCAAATAGGACAGAAACCCCGAGTGCTCTCTCTGATTTATGCCAGCCCTTCATGGCAGACCTTCCTTCAGTGAATTTTTAGCAGTTGGCCTCATGGACACAAATGATCTTGGAGAAGATGAGAAAAATGGAAGGCAAAAAGGAAAGGCAGCTTTTGCTGGCCACTGCCATAAAATCGTCTTGAAGGCCATCAATGCATCCGTTTGTTCAATGAAGCTCTTCTTGAGTTGTTGTAAATTTCAGTAACGTGCACTGTTCTTACGTGATTCTTCCTGGACTCAGGAGCAACAGTTTGCCTATGTGTTTAAATACCTCAGAAAATAACAACTCCCTTCCAGGTATGGTAATAAAGGAGATGATAGTAAACAGTTAATTAGGTCGATCTCCACCACTGCTTACACATACTTAATATGTCTGTTTCAGGATTGAAATCTTTCTATATTCTTTTTGGAAGAAAAAAAAAATACTAAGAAAATCTGGGTGTTTTTTTTTTAAGTGTATTTATTTATTTTGAGAGAGAGACACAGGGAGTGAGAGAGAGAGAGGGAGAGAGAGAGAATCCCAAGCAGGCTCCACACTATCAGCACGGGCTCCCCGGTGCATGGCTCAAACTTAGAAACCATGAGATCATGACCTGAGCCGAAACAAGAGTCCGATGCTCAACTGACTGAGACACCCAGGGCCCCCAAAATTTGGGTGTTTTAAGTAAAAACTGTAGTAGGTATTTTCAGTGACCTTGAAGTTAAGGCAAATAAAATGAGAGCCTCAGAATAGTACTGTTATCAGAAGAGAACCCATTCTTTTTGATCTCCATGATCTTTGGTACCATTTCCTCTTACATAATTTTATGGTAGGCAACAACAGAACATCATAGGAGCTATCATGAGGCTCAAGAGAAAAAAAAAACCTCAAACTATTAATAACTTTTTATCCCTGGCATTTATAATTGAGCATTGGGTTCAAATTCTTTGGGCTCTACTGTTCTAAAATCCCTTTTAAAAATCTTAGTAAAAAAAAAAGATTGCTTAGATCCTTCTGGCTTGAACATTTTAAAATCAACTTGGGTTTGTCACAGATCTCTGAAGTATCTGAAGCATGTTCCTTAAACTGGGATTTAAAAGTGTGTTCTCCACAGGGACATCTGGGAGGCTCAATGGGTTAAGCTTCTGACTCTTGATTTCAGCTCAGGTCGTGATCTCATGGTTTGTGGGATCGAGACCCATATCAGGCTGTGGGTTGACAGCATGGAGCCTGTTTGGTATTCTCTCCCCCCTCCACTCTTTGCCCCTCCCCTCCTCATTCTCTCTTTCTCAAAATAAATAAATAAACATTAAACAAACAAATACATAAATAAATAATAAGTAAATAAATAATAAAAAGTGGGTTCTCCACAATTGCAAGTTCTAGAATTTTCATTTGGAGATTAAATTTCCATTTGCATGATAAAATTTGAGGTGATGAAAATATTCTAAAATTAAATTATGGTGATGATTGCAGAACCGTGGAAACATGATAAAGACCACTGAACTGGGCACTTCAAATGGGTTGACGTTATAGTTGTAAATTATCTCTTAACAAAGTTGTTAAAGTATTTTACCCATTTTAAAGAGGCAAAGGTGTTTTAAAGTAATAAAATAAGACCTTTATCACTTAATTCAATGTTAAGGGGCTACTGACTCTTCTGAAGTTTTTAATTATACTTTCAGGGAGGCTCAAAGATCCCTTTAAAAGGAGGTTTAGCTTATTTCTAGGATATATGGGACATTAGGAAATGAAAATTAGAGGTTTTAAAAGTAGGAGATAGACATTAAAAGAAATTGGCAATAGGAACAATTTGTTTAATTAAAAATTCCTTTGGTGATATATGATATAAAGAAACGGTAAGATGTGAACCAATGCACATTTTGTATCAGTATCTCTATCCCTGATTAGATTGTGACTATTTTCCCACTTAGAGGGCCTAGAGTTTGACGTCGAGTACCTCTTGATCAAGGGAAGTAAACTCCCTCTACTTAAGATTCTTTTGACCTATCCTTTAGATATCTAAATATCCTTTAGATATCTTGCAATATCTAAAAGCATCATATATATTTTTAAAGAATCTGACCATTTACTTAAAGAACTGTGCTCTTTGTTTAAAACAAAAACACTTATTGGCATAGCCCATCCTATCCTAAGAACAAAATTAAGCTTATTGCCCACAATTTTTAAGTTTTATATGTGACTAAGACAATTAGAAAAGACCCAGGAGGGTATTCACTTTTGAATGCCCGTCTTGGTAAAGACAGCTTTCATACTATTCTTACTTTCTGATCTTATATTCTAGTAATCTTTGCCTGCTACTCATTTAAGGGGGGGAAAAAAGACCCAGGAAAGGAATATCAATCAGCCAACTGTAAAAAAAAATTAAATTAAAAAAAAAATAAAAATAAAATAAAAATGGTTTTAAAACAATCTGGAAGATCAAACTTTTGGAGAGGGCAAGACTTTTCTTGATAAAAATGTACCCCCAAATCCAGAAACCCACTTTTTATATCAAGAAATTAAAAATAAGCAAGAATCTAAAACACGAGGACAAATGAGTCATAGCCTGACCTGGTGACAGGCTGTAGAGGGACGATGAGAGCTTTTCCAACAGCTTGCCTGAGAAGAAGCCAAGGGACCAGCCTGGAAACCAGGAGCTAAATGTAGATGGCGGTGTGTGTATGTCACTTGGAGTGCTGCATGGTGACTCTGTTCCTGCCAAATATACAGCAGCTTCGCTGTGTGTTAGGACCTAATCGAGGCATAAACCACAACTGCTACTGTTGCTGGGGACGGTGGAAACCAAACCGCATTTCGAATTCAAAAGGAGGAAATGTGAACAAAGAGAAACAACCAACTAAATCTCATCAGGAAACACGGGCTCTGCTGCCCAATTAAGAAAGGGGCACCTTCCATCAAACGTGCAAGGTGATCAGCACGGATAAGGGGAGACACCATGGCAAGGTTGGCCAGGACATCCTTACAACATTAATACTGTCCCTGATTTTCTTTCCTCTGTGTCTGAAGATAGATCACGAGGCCATTACATAGCACACAGACTGTCATGGCTCACACACCTATTTGTGAGCAGAGCATGAATTGCTACTTTTAGCTGTCCGGTTCTTTCTATAGATTGGATGCTCCTGGATGTCATGTGACGGTGGCTTGCAAAGGATTTTATATGGGGCTTGGTACGTCTTCCTTACCAAAACACGTTCAGAGGTCTTTTTTTCCAAATATGAAGATAATGTGTGTTCATCATGAAAATTTGTAGGAAATTTAGAAAAGCATGAAGAGGAGAAGCTAAATTTCCCCTCCTCCTCCATCAAAGGAAGCTATTAGCCATGTGAAAATTCTATGTATGTCTTTGTAACTTCTGACTTTACAGTCTTTCATGGGTCATTTTTATACCGATTCATTTTGCATTACCGGGAACTATGGTTTTGGAAAGCACACCGAAAGTGAGATACTAATATGAATCATTTCTTGTCTATTTAGCCAGCCTTAGTGTGTCCTATTGCCTTAACGTTGGGCATGGTCCAGCCACACTAAATTCTTTTCTGTTCTCCGAAATACCATATTTCATCCTCTGCTTGGAGTGCCCAATCTTTTGGTGCCCAATTTATCCTTGGACTGCTCTTCATCTTCATCTTGAATACCTATCACAATAATCTTCTCCTTTGTGAGATCTTCCATGGCCCTTTCCAATGGGTTAGTTAAGACCGTTAAAAAGAAAACCACACACACAAAAAAAGAAAAACTACTAAAACTTTGATGTAAAGGACTCTGACACTCCAATCATGTCATCTTCCAATGGATATATTGTTAAAAAAGAAAAAAAAATTGAAATTTCCCATAAAATCTACTCATAAAATATTAACTTGTCCAAAAAAAGAAAAGCACAGGGCCCCAAATGAAGTCACTGGGGCCAAGTCACCAAACTGGGGCTCGCTCATTACCCAACCTAACTACGGTTCCAAACTCCCCCAGAAATGTAGTCTTCACCAGTCAGTCGAGAGCAACTGGTGAAGCAACACCAGTGAGGTCATCTGTCACGAGGGTTCTCTCCATCTCCTCCAGGGCCCCAAAGGAAGAGGAGATCATCTGCATGATAAGACCCTCAGCCCTTTCACTAAAGGAGAGTGAGTGTGTCTGAAATAATCCTTTCTTTTCGCAGGCTAACGTTGTTGCCTCACCTCTTTCCTAGGAAAACCTTCCATTCTCGTACAACTCCTCAGAGCTGCCCTCTACGTGCCAGATGGGACGCTGCCCAATGCCTGAATTGCTTAATAAAGCCAATTAGATCTTCAAATTTACTTTAACACTACTATCTTTGTTCAAGCTACCACCCTACTGCCCAGTGCATTGCCCTATTAATTACTGTGCTGGTATGATAAATTTTTTTTTGATGTTTATTTATTTTTGACAGAGAGAGAGAGACAGAGCATGAGCAGGGGAGTGGCAGAGCAAGAGGGAGACACAGAATCCAAAGCAGGCTCCAGGCTCTGAGCTGTCAGCACAGAGCTCTGTGCGGGGCTCGAACTCACAGATGGAGAGATCATGACCTGGGCTGAAGTCAGTCGATTAACCGACTGAGCCACCCAGGCACCCCTGCTGTGCTGGTGTTATAGCCACAGCTATTTAACTTCCTTACTGTACAATAAAGGAAGAGATACTGTTTTGTTTTACTTTCACGTGCATCTAAGAAAAAAGCGCCGACTTCACATTAGATGATCCATAAATAAGTGGCCAATAAATGAATAGATGGATAAATGAAGTTGATTCATATCTCTGAGCCCCAGTTTCCTCACCTGAAAATGGAAATACTACCCGCCACATATATTTGCTTTGAGAATTAAATGAACCAACATATACATTGCTTAACCCAGTGACTGACCCACAGTAAGAGTTGCTTACTTCCCCGCTTTGTTCTTAAGACAATATTACTTAACTTCTAAGCTCCTTTTAAAAATTCCCTTTGACCTATCTATCAAGAAATGTGAATGCTAAGAGCCAAGCAAAGGGTTTCTCTGAACAGGTAGCAATATTATGGTAACAGTTTTGCAATTCTGATTTATTCAGGCTTTGTGACTGTTTAAAGCCCAAAGAACACCCTACAGAAATTAGATAAGCTAAAAGGGACAAGGGGTAATAGTAGAGCTAGCATTCCTTAGAGTTGTATTTTCATCTCATGGAAGCCTATCCAAATGCAAGTAATGCTGGGGGACTTGTGCTTCATAAACAGTCAAATATGGAAAGGAGTCTGACTTTCATTCTTTGCGTTAAAGAACATTGTACTTCCAAAGGGGGGGGGGGAAGAACACTGTTTAATGCTTTACATGAAATTCCATTTCCCACCACATAATTATTAAAAGATAAGTCGCTTCTGCATTATTAATAAGAATAAATAATAAGAGGGCAATTAAATAACTATCATTAATGACTTGTTCATGAATACGTTAGCAGTTGGCTGTTTTATCATGAAGAGAAATTAGAGTAAGATAGTAGGAAAATTCAATAAATAATAAAACAGAAAGCTGTGTATTGTGCCTCAGTTAATTACAAATATATCTGAATCTTAGGGAACACTAAAGAGGAAATTTGCATACCAAGTACAGAAGTAGTTCAAAGCTAATAGGTGCTTTGTTACAAGCAAAACTCTCCCCTGTCTCTTTGCGTTTAAGTTTGTTTACTCTTAGAAAAACTTGATTTCCTGTGTCTGAGGAAAATAAGCTTATAAAAAAGATGAAAAGGCTGCTATATGGCACTCCAGTAAAGAGATGCTGACAAATTAAGTGTTAATGAATCAAAAACATATGGATTACACTTCACTTCAAATAGAAATGATTTTAGAATCAACGGGGAGAGTACTTAGCAAAATGTAAGTCTTTGTCAATCTTTAAAACCCAAGCATTTATGGTGTCTTCAGAAGGCTCTAAGTTATTCCTTTCCTTAGCAGTGACCTACCATTTTCATTTTATAGAGAAGATCAATGTCTCCGAGGCCGAATGACCTTTCAAACGTTTAACAATATACTGGGTAAGTTACAAACAGACATCTCAGAAGTTCGGGGATAAAAAACATCAGGGGAGAAATATGTATCAATTAACCAAAACCACCATGCCAACGCAAAACATTTTCCTCTACCCCTTGCTCAACGTGATTTAAAAAAACAAAACGAAAGAGAAATGTCGGCAGTCATACACCTTCTTAAATCATCCTCTTTTATCTGTATTTTTAAAATTATGGCTAAGATGTGTACGTTCAAATTAGTTGGCTCAATATCAATGTCTTCATTACGCAAAAATTGGAAACTCTATGCTAGCAGTTCTAAGTACAGTCCACATTCACATAAAAACCTTTCAATATTTATTCATTTTTGAGAGAGAGAGAGACAGAGTGTGAGCAAGGGAGGGGCAGACACAGAATCCGAAGCAGTCTCCAGGCTTCGGACTGTTGCACAGAGCCCGACGCGGGGCCAGAACTCACAAACCACGAGATCATGACCTGAGCTGAAGTCGGACTCTTAACCGACTGAGCCACCCAGGCGCCCCTCATATAAAAACCTTTAAAAGATAAATGTCTTCATGCCTCTGTAGAATTGGGAATTTGTTCAGTGCAAGAAGAAAGTAACACCAGATATGGAGATTAGAATATGTATTTGATTACTGAGCAGAAACCCCTTTGTTTCAGACAACTGAGGCATACTTTTAGGATGTATTCACCTGGGTCCCTGAGATATGTTCTTTACTAGCAGGAACAACAAAAATTTGATGTTCTTTTTTCAATGCAGCAAAGTCTGTGTTTTAGTATTTAGTCTACTAACTTCCCAAGGAAGACCTGTTCATTCACATTCCTAAATTGATGCGAATGTGTCTTTCACTAAGGATCTGTTCTGATGTCCAAGATGCTTACTAACTACTGTGGGTACTTATTCTTGTGGCTGACAGTGTAAAAGGCTTTTCCATCATTTTGGAAGTGGAGCCTCCACAGGTCAATCCTGTGCGTCTGTAATTCACTGGAATCACATTCAGGGGCCAAGAAGTGTTACATGTAGATGCTTTGAGCGCTCCCCTTTTGTTCTCTTGATGTAAGGAGTTTAAAAGGTTCCTTAGCTCTTACTAAATGAAGCCCCTGCTTCCCACCTCCTGTAATCAGAGCGGCCCATGTCCCCTCTGAATTGACAAGAGTCAAGGGTGCTATACGCTGTAGTCACCATTCTGCCACCTACCATTTTGAATTCAGTTTGACTCCTGGTTTCCATTTCCACTTGGTTCCCTGTTCCATTCCTGATTTCAAATTTGGCTAGGTCCAATGTAGCTTGTTACTTATCTTCACCTTCTTTCAAGTCCCCATCAAGCTTGCAAGCTTGTTTTTCCCTATGCACATTTATGATGAGTCCCTTATGTAATTCCACAGCATGGCCATCTATTAATAAAAATTATTCTAACATACAACGACAAACATAGTTGCAGCTGGTAGTTCCCAGACAATACAGACACTTGAGAAACAGACCTATCCTTGCACTGCAGATCAGGATGATGAATCCTTGGTGGCATGTAAAATACAACCTATAAGGGATTGTGGGGTTGAGTTGAATTGAATAGGTAAGAAGTGCCATGGATAATTTGGACATTCGCTGAATAAACAACTCTTAATGGTGGAAAATTCAACTACGTACTATTAGACAAAGTGCATTAAAATATCAGAACTTTAAAGTAAGCAAATTATAGAATTCAGTGCAAAGGCAACCCAAATTCTTAACTGAATGAGTTCCCTCTTTTTACTAAAGCTTCCAATGGCTTTCCATTGCCTATAATAAATATATAGCCCCCACTATTGTGCACATTTCCAGTTTCTAAACTCCTTCTCCAGGCTGATCTTTCACTTTCTTCCACCCTCTGTCCTTTGTTCCAGCCCAAACAAATTGTTTTCAGTCTTCAAACTTGCCCTGGCATTTCCTGCTTCTGTACTTCTACTCACTGGTTTACCTTGCTGTATAATTCATCACTAAATGTAAATTCAGCTTTTGTTAATTGCCTCCTTTTATTAAAAATTATAGATTGTATATAACCTTCATAACAGAATTTCATCAAGAATGAACTCAAGAACTCAAACATTGTTACAGTCACTAGCCAAGTGCACATAAGTAGCAACACCTATACAAAGAAGAGAAAGCAGGGTATGTATCTATGTGTGCTTGTGTTTCCCCTGTATACAGTCATGATAAGAGTCGCTGATACAATCCCACTGTCTGGCCACCTATTAATAAAAACTATTCTAACACACAACAACAAAAATAATAATCTTCATTAATTGCATCTGGTAGTTCCCAGATAAGGTATACACGTGAGAAATAGACATTTTAGGTTTTATGCTTTCCAATTATGCTACTTGAATGGATCTCTAACTTTACGGTCCACTGTCCCACGAGGCACAACTTTCTCCAACCCTTCTTCTCTGCCTAACATCCCACTATTTTTATGAGCTTCAATAGCCCCTTTTAAAGTGGTAGTTTCTTTAAGAAAATAATTACAATGTAAATTAGTCTTCAACAAATAGTAAGGCACATTTTGGAATTAGGTTCCTAAGTATTGAAGCTTTGCTTCCTGATATGTTTCAAACCATTACATAAGTTTAACCATAGCCATTCAATCTATGTACCTAGAAATATCATTTCTTCTGTTGCTAATGAAGGTCCTACGGCACAAATTTATTAAAGGTATACGTTTGCATGGGATAATAATTGGGTCGATAATATTAAATTCATAGGCTCATTATTTAATTGCAAGGGTAGATTATGAATACAGCTTCTAAAATGTATTTTAATGAAAAACACTACATCCTGACCTAATCATATCAACCTTATGCTATCTAATTAAGGATGCAAAAAATCATTAGAGTTGCAAAATATTAGTTCCAATTCCATCAGGCTGTGAGCTGCCCCTTCATGAATATATATATTTTTACTCATGATAAATAGTTAATGAGGTAAAAATGACAAAATTTGCATGTAGGCAAATTAGTTTAATAGAATAATGTCTTTACTGACTACTGAAAGTGACCTTTTCCTTTTCAAAAAAATGGTTAAAATACTTTGAAATTATCATGTGGCTGTCTTTGCACAAATGACAAATTACATGTATGAACAATGTAAAAATTACAAAATGCAATAATCCTAAATTCTCATCATAGTGTAAATGTGTTCTGTGCTTTTGCATTTATCAATTTAATAAAAGGAAATTAAGCATATTATAAAGTGTCCATTTGTGTGGCAATTTTTAATCCAGAGCATAAAAATGAGAAGCATGTGCTTAATAGCTGCTACTGTGGCAACGATCTAGATCAAATTTTTAAAGTGCAAAAATTCTAGACTACTTACTTGAAATGCTTTGATATTAAAGTGTCTGTTCCACTCTTAATTTAGCATTTTAGATTCTAGATGATTATTCTAAATTAAACTAGCATTGTATCTTGAAATTAGTACATCAATGATTCAACAGGACTACCTTGCTTCCCTATTGAAATAAACTGAACAAACAAAAACAGGAAGCAGGTTAAGAAGAAGAACATTAAAAAATTAATCATCAGTAAGAGGAAGTCTTCACAGTATAAATACCAGGTCATGAAGAGACACAACAAATAAAATATGTATGTCTATTCACTTAAGTGTAGGAATGCTTCTGTATGCTTAATAAACAGCAACCCCCCCCCAACAAGAAATAACAGGTGCTCTACAGATGTTCAGATGATTTGCATAAACATCTCTGAATCTCATCACTGATGGATGCTGAGTCTATACATATTGGGGAAGAGACAACAGCAATTTATCTGGGTATATTAATTTCTGTTAATGGCCCCAAAGAATCTAAGCCAAAGTATTTTACTTAAGATACAAATGCCTTTGATAAAATTATTTACTTTCGCTGCATTTAAACGAATCGTCTTTTCTTTGATCCATCTCAATGTGTATACAGTGTATCCACTCTTTTCCTGAGTTCTATGGTTACCCATCATGGGTCAGCTAAGCCATTTTATAAAGAAGGGGATAAATATTAATTTTAAAGAATTAAGGAATTTCACAATCTCCATTAATTTTCCTTCTAGCACCTAAACATTCATTTTTTCTCCCACTTTTTATCCCCACTCCTCTCCCCCTGTTGTTCAACTGAAATCATTTTGGTACTCAACTTTGGGTTGCTTCCAAATTCCTAAACTTCCATGTTGTGAAACAAAACAGTGAAATAAATATACTCTACCTACCCCAGTCACTTTGACGTTATCCTACAAAGAAAGTGCTCTTTGCTTAACTTTTAGGATTATTTAAACAATTTGGGCCTTTTAAAATTCTGTTTATTTTTTAAGTAATCTCTACACCCAACGTGGGGCTCAAACTCACAACCCTGAGATCCAGAATTGCATGCTCTATCAACGGAGCCAGCTGGGTGCCACAACGATTTGGGCCTTTTAAAAATTATGCTGTTGCCAAGGATTTTTGAAGAAGAAACCCGGATGAATGTGGTAAAGTGAAATGTGTTTTATTTCAAGTCAGAGACAGTGGTCATCAAAATGTCTACTGGAATGTTATATTTATCTGTCAACTTAACAGAATTCAAAACATATTGCATATATTAATAGTAAATCTATGTGGAATTTTTTTAAAGCTAATTTTTAGGTTTCTATAAGACATAGAATGGAATGAGGTAGATTATATGTTCATTATATGGACAAATTAAATATGTTCAATTATTCAATCATTCATGCATGCATTCATTTATGTACTAAACGAATAGATAGCAAAAATGTACTGTGTTCTACAGACATTATTAAAGATCAAGAACACAAAATGGAGAAGACACTCTATTGCACAAGAAGATCTTAGTTTAAAAAAGAAGAGGGAAACACAGGCAGATAATTGTTAATTTATGTGTTAGAAGGGTCAGGTAAACCAGGTTTTGGCAAAAAGGAGTTGGTCCTCTCTGGGGACACCCCATAGAAGCAACGCTCAAGCTCAGCCTGGAAGAAGAAATAGTTTGCCAGGTCATATCTGAGGAGCTGGGAGGACGCTTCTGCAAAGACAGAGGAATGGAGGGTAATATAAAAGAGTATAACATATGTAGCAAGTTATCCTTATTTTTGTACGGACTAATGATATTTTAGTAAGAGGCATCAGGCAAGAGGATGGCTGAGAAGGGAGGGGAGGAATGTGGATACAAGAGACATCACTGGAGAATCACATCAAATGTCAAAAACACAATAGTATGAATTTTGGCTTTTATTCTTCAGGCAATGGGTTTATGACAGGGAAATGCAGGGTCAGATTTGCACTTTGGAAACGTTCTAGAGAATAAATTCATGGCCGGTATGGTGATGTGGCAAGTGCAGCATGAGATTGAAGATAAAGCAGTTAGCAAAGAATTGCTGGTCTTCAGAAGTTGGGTATCGAGGTCACAGACACACAGAAGCAAATGAAATAGAGAAGAGTCGATATTAAGAAAGTAAAATCAGTAGAACTAACTGGATGATCAAACTGGAAAAAAAAACTCGGAAACAAAAGTCTAGAAAAAACTCAGGAGTTTGCGATATTTAGGATTCAGAACAGATGAAAATGCCATGTGCATTACGGATGTGTAAATGCTATGGTTTTGTGAGACAAGTGAAATGCATTTGCCAATTAACAATACATGTTAAGTCAATTTTGCTTGGAACATACTGGGTTTTAGGTGTCTTTGGGGTGTGCACCAGAAGATATCAAATAGGTTGCTGGATTATATTACTTTAGAACTCAGAAGAGAGGTGTAGCCTTGAGATACGCCCATAATAATCTTCGAAAGACTGGAAGATCCGTTTCAAAGGGGGTTAACACAAGGATAGTGTGTAGAGTAAGAAGAGAAATAAATCAAGTACAGAGCCCCGGGAGATACTACCACAGAAGAGGCTGATGGAGGGAGTGAAGAAGTCTGTAAAGGAGATTATTGAAAGAGGGAAGAAAAGCAAGAGGACTGACTAACAAAGGCATCAAAGGAGAAAAGCAGAAATAATATTCTCTTCCTCCTGTTCTCCCAAGATGACACTGAAGCCAACAATTATGTCACATATGGGAAGTCCGTCCCTCGCTTCTTTTATATTCTTCACCACCCTTGTGTAATTTGGCCCAATATATATACAGCAGGTATCAATAAATATTTCTGTAAGAAAATAACACTGCGGCACTCTAAGAACCACCTGACCATGTTTCCTCATTTCAACTCATAAAAAATAATCAATATACAGTTGAGTTGCAAGATTTGTATAGTGGTGGCAGTCAAATTCAATAATAAATGGCTTCAAGAACAATGTGAGGAAACTTAACAACTTACTGATATGCCAACAGAATGAGTTTCTCTTGCGCAGTCAAAAAACAAATCTACTTCAAACCAACTCACCTTCCTTCTGTCACCGTTGATTCCTCTCCACTGCTCAGATCTTTTCACTATGTAACTGAGCTCCTGATTGGAAATCTCCAAATCGTACGGTATGAAAAACTTGGTTTCTTCACTATGGATGCGTTGAAATACATCCAATATCCAAGAATCATTGTGCAATCTAAGAACAAAACTACCTGTTATTTTTGTTCCCCAAATATTGTAAACTTTTTTTCTTCCAAAAGCATTAAACAATTTATGTTTCTTCTATCAATTTCTATGTATTCTATTCTAGTTCATCATTCCCATTTATTTTTCAGAAATTATTTGACTAAGAGTCCAGAAATAATTTAATAACTTCCTCCACTAAACATCAAAGAATAATCTTGGTTGTTTTTTTTTTTTGCCATTATCTCCCATAAGCCTACTATTTCTGATTTTTGATGCCTAAGCAATAGGCTGTAGAAAATTAAGAAATATTTAGCCATTAATTTGTATTATGGATATCCACATTAATTCGAACATGAGGGATTTGGCAAAGGAAACTTAAATTTGGATTTCTTTCTTTCTCCCTGAGTTGGTTTGAGTCCCCCTTTGGTAGAAACCCCACTGGACCAGCTCCATTGGCACAGAGGTTTCGCTGAATTGGTTGTTTTCCAACATGAATGATAAATGGATAGCTTTAGTGAGGCACCTAAACAGATAAACTGTTTACTTGATTGTCTCCAACTTCCCCAAACAGCTCCAGATATTAATTTAGAAATGCACTGCGCTTCTTGTGACACTAGTAAAGTAACAACAAAGTATCTTACTGAAAAACATTAATACTTCTTTAGTAACATTGAGGTGAGTATTATAAATACCAATTAGGCCAATGCTTATAACATTTTTCCACTAAATATGCTTAAGTTCCGAAAAGAGAAAATATGTATTCTATTCCTGATTGAGCAGTATGTTTACTTTAATATCGTATGCTTTGTCTTATAAAACTTTGAACAAAATTGAAACTCTAGAGAAATATCGTATTCATCCTGTGACTTAGTGTACTCTTGGCTCACCATGTATACCTGGACCTAGTTTAAGCAGCACACATTTTTCTACTAACAGTCTCAGGCCAAGTCAAGAAACCCAATGCATCACAGTATCAATAAACTACCCATTTGGAAAGTTATTACAAAATGCCCAAGTTATGAATTAGAGTACCAAGATAGTTAAGCATTACATGGAAATGCCTTTCTGTACAAAGTAGAGATCTGTAAGTATTTAATTTCAATGATCAGGATAATTCTATTTGGTTTAAACAGGGTAGATGATTAAAACTAAAATTGATTGAGTTCCCATTATAATGGTGGTCTTTCACATCCATTGTTTTATCTAGCCTTCCTTTAATCCTGTCTTTTACATAATACAACACTAAAATTAAAAAAAAAATTAGTCTTGCTGTTTATAAGTAACAAAGACAGCATTTAAACCCAGGCTAATGCCAAGGTTCATTTCATTCCACCATCTGACTCTTCAGTGAAAGTAACCAATACAATGCATATCTTCATTTAACGAACTCTATCTTGATTCTTTCCAAAATAGTAAAAATAGATTTGTTGACCCTACCTGCCAAATAAGATCTATGTGTCTTTTATTTTCCCCCTATTTTGCGTTCATTACGGAGTGGCAATAAAAGCAAAACTGCCAGCCAGTGTCACTGATGGCCCAAGACAGGCCATATGGCTTGGTACCATCTTGAAATTCAACTACTACTCTTATTGTGCTTTGAGATTCTAGGTTGGCCATTTGAATGATTTGCTGGTTGTCTTGTTAAACAAGAACTAGTCTTTACCATTCTCTTAAGCTTGCTTAATGTAACATTCATCTTTTTCTTTTAATGGTAGTAAGATTTAATGTACTTAAATTACTGTCAATTTGCTGCCATAAACATTTTCTATATGAAGATTTTAAGTGCAAGATTATCAACAACGCAATTAACTTTGAATTAATTAGGAATCACAGTCCGGTTTCTGCTAACTTCTGTTCCTTTTGCCCAGAAAATGTCTGTCGTCTCTTTATATCTCCTTCATTCTGTATGAAAGAATAATTATGTAAACATCCAAGCAGGGATCTACAGGATGGTACACAAATGTTTGAACAGAGAACAAACTGGCACATTCGAGTGTGGAAAGCTGTACAAAGATTAATCGCGTTTTAGTTTTACTTTTACATTTTTTGCTTGCTATGTTGAGTGGCATTTTCCAGTGAAAAAGCTTTGTGATGGGTTGTGAATCAGTCAACTTACCAACCATTACTAGTGTTTAGCATAGTTTCCAGGTCTGTAGAGCAAGTTCTCACGAAAAAGGAAAAAAAATAGTCTGTAGTTATATGTGCAAAATTTTAAAAATAAAGCGAGTGTTGAATATTATATAATTCATTTGATAATATAATCAGTCAAGCGATATAACATTTACCTAAAAGTGAGTTATTTTATCCATTTGGATATTTACACAGGCCCTACTGATCAAAAGTGGCGCATATCTCAAACTTTCACTTCTCCAGTTCTTTTTAGAAAGTTAGAGTCCAAGTAAATGTTAAGTAAATTTCTATAAAGACATTCAATGTCTAAACAGTTTCAACTGCATAAATAAACTAGGCATTGGGAGACATTGATGAGAGAGAGCAACAGACTAATTTCTCTGTATAAACAACATTGGAGACAGTCAATGAAATATGGAGTTTAAATTTTCCAGGATCATGTTTAATTATGAAATTTTGTTATTCTCAAATGGGTCAGAAATAACACACACACACACACACACACACACACACACACACACACGCACACGCACACGCACACACAGATGCACGTTTAGTTCCATGCATTTTCTGCCATTGTAGGCATGTGTGTATAAAAATCAGGTTGAATTATATAAAATTGAAGATACTAAATCATAGTAGATGAGAGAAGAGAAAAGGAAAAACAAACATGGAAAAATTTTAAGTAGTGCAATTAGAAAAAGAATATGAAAGTTCATTGTATTATTTTAGCAATTTTTATAGGTTTGAGTTACTCTAATAAAAAGCTAATATTTTATGATAGTCTATATCATTACATGATGATGGTTACAAATTCGGATTTCTTTTAACAATACAACTATTCAAAGTGTCTGAAAATTTTACATTTTTAAATTATTTCTTCAAAATGTAATTAAAAGAGAAACGGTATTCCACCTGTCCATAAAGCCTTAGGCATTATTGTTTATAGAAATAGGTCACGTATTATGCCACAGGTTCTGATGATGGCCAATGAAACAAAGTAATTTACAAAGTCCTCTGCCCTGTGTCCTACATTTGAAGCAATTCATTGCCTGGTGAATGGCAGAAGCTATTATGTTTGGTTCACATCTGAATGTGGGTCATTTACAGAAACCTAGGATGTGACATTTCTTTTAAAGCTAAAAAGGACAAGTGTGAACATTTAGCTAATGTAGTATTTTAAGGGTCATGAAAAAGGATGGAGTCTGTAACTTAAACCAGCTCTAAAAGAAAATACATATATATATATATATATATATATATATATATATGTGTGTGTGTGTGTGTGTGTGTGTGTATACATATATATGTATATATATACATATATATGTATATGGATACATATATATATATATATATATATATAAATTTAAAAGAATCAAATATGATTGCTTCCTTTTAACTCCAAAACTTACAAATGAGTTCAGCAGTATGGCTTTATAAATACTGTAGTCAATTTACTCATAAAACTACTTATCTACTGGTGTAAGTACATTAGAATGCTTCAGGTATAGCTCTGAATAGCATGTGCTTGCCAAAATTTATTCTTATTCTTTTAATTATAAAAAAGAACATATGAACATATTTCACATATTCTTTTTTATAAATGTTTATTTATTCATTTTGAAAGAAAGAGAGAGAGAGAGAGAGGTGGGGGAGGGTCAGACAGAGAGGAAGAGAGAATCCCAAACACGGTTGGCATTTTCAATGCAGAGCACAATGCACGGCTTGATCCCAAGAACCCTGTGATCATGACCTGAGCCGAAATCAAGAGTTGGATGCTCAACCAACTGACCCACCCAGGTGTCCCGGCTCACATATTCTTTAGGAGACTTGTTGAATATTTTTTTTAACGTTTATTTATTTTTGAGACAGAGAGACAGAGCATGAACGGGGGAGGGTCAGAGAGAGGGAGACACAGAATCTGAAACAGGCTCCAGGCTCTGAGCGGTCAGCACAGAACCTGACGCGGGGCTCGAACTCACGGACCGCGAGATCATGACCTGAGCCGAAGTCGGCCACTCAACCGACTGAGCCACCCAGGCGCCCCTGTTGAATATTTTAAATGAGGTGTATGACATTAATGTTTTTATATGTATGGAGGAAGCTTTTGTTGGCTTTCTGGAAACACTTGAAAGCTCACCATTCTGTTAACACTAACTGAAATTCAAATGGCTTTGGTTTGAAATCATACTAAATAGCGAAAAAGAGAAATACAAAAAAAAAAGAATAAAAAAGAGAAAATAAAAAAGGGGAAAATACATTTAGAAAAAGAGAAAAGAAATTGAGAAAATGAAAATGTGCACACAATGGGAAGTCGTCGACCCCCCTCCACCCCCATTTCCAGAGATAGCTCTATCACAGGTTTATGAGTTCTATAACCTTCAAAATATGAGTGGTCTCATGTTTTTAAGGGGACAATCATCCTCTTCATTCACTCCTCATTAATTTACTACCTTAATCAACAAACATTCACATATGCCTACCAAACATCAAATACTTGGTAAGTGCAAGCAGTAAGGAAGGGGGTAGGGGAGTATCCCAGGAAGTGGGTGGAGAGGACCCTGTGTGGGGCCCTGAAAGCTGCAAGAAGATGGCAGAGTGATGAACAAAGTACAGAGTATTAGGGTAGTATAACATAGGGTAGGCAGGGCCCAGGTCAAGAGAGCTCTTATTGTGATAGCAATAGGCAGCCATTATGTGGATTTAAGGCAAGCCTTGATATAATACTTTTTAATTAAAAATCATTCTGGTTCTAATGAAGAGAATAGATTAAAAGGCACAAAAAGGAATATAAAGAGACTAGTCAAAGAGACTAATGTTATGGTAAGTCAAGGGAGAGATCAGGGCATATTGGAGAAGGAAAGGAGCCTATAGATAGAACACGATGGACAAGCTCAAGAGTTAAGGAATTGTCAGAACCTAGAGAGGATGAGTGGAGGGTGAGAGAGAGGAAGAGTTTGAGGACAGACCCCAAGTTCCTTCCTCCTTCCTTTCCTCCCTCCTTCTTTCTCTTTCTTTTCTTTTCTTTTCTTTTCTTTTCTTTTCTTTTCTTTTCTCTTCTTTTCCTTTTCTTTCTTTCTTTCTTTCTTTCTTTCTTTCTTTCTTTCTTTTTTCTTTCTCTTTCTTCTTTCTTTCTTTCTTTCTTTCTCAGAATTGGATTGGTGATCTTGTCACTTACTGAGACAGGGAAACTTAGATGAAGTGATTTGGAGTAGAAGACAATTAATTTCTTTTCAGAATGTCAGTTTTGAAGTCCTATTGACATATATATGTGGAATTGTCAAAGTTAATTGAAAGTTCTAAATCGTTGGACTAAATTCATGTATATCTTGAAAGAACTGAATTTTAGAACTAAACTGAGCTGCCTAAATTACAAATCTGTTAGAAATATACTATTTAAATCAATTAAGTCACTCCCAAGGAGCAGATCAAAGTTTTACTCTTTTTTTCTAAAGAAAAAAATTGAGTACGGATGTCACACAATGTTACCTTAGTTTCAGGTGTACAATATAGAGATTCAAATTCTTTACTTTTTTAAAATTTTTTAATGTTTATTTATTTTTGAGAGAAAGAGAGAGACACAGAGTGGGAGCAGGGGAGGGACAGACAGAGAAGGAGACACAGAATCTGAAGCAGGCTCCAGGCTCTGAGCTGTCAGCACAGAGCCCGATGTGGGGCACAAACCCACCAACCGTGAAATTATGACCCAAATTATGACCTGGGCCTAAGTTGGATGCTTAACCGACTGAGCCACCCAGGAGCCCCTCGACTTCTTTATATTTTATGCTACACTCACCACAAGTGTAGCCACCATTTGTCACCATGCAACATTGTTACAATATTATTGACTATATTCCCTGTGCTGTGCCCTTTATTCCCAGGACTTATTCCTTCCATAACAGGAAGTCTGTGTCTCTTATTCCTGTTCACCCGTTTTGCCCATCCTGCCAACCCCTTCCCTCCAACAACCATCAGTTTATTCTCTGTACTTACAGGTCTAATTCTGGTTTTTGTTGTTGTTGTTTATTAATTTATTTGGTTGATCCTATAACTCCACTACTGGGTATTTACCCGAAGAAAATGAAAACACTAATTTGATAAGATACATGTGCCCCTATGTTTACTGCAGCATTATTTACAATGGCCAAGATATGAAAGCAACATAAGGGTCCACCCACAGGTGAATGGAAGGAAAAAAAAAGTGTGGTGTATGTGTGGGTGTGTGTGTATGTTACCCAGCCATAAAATAAAGGACTAAATCATGCCTCTGCAACAACATGGATGGATCTAGAGGCTATGATGTTAAGTGAAATAAGTCAGACTGAGAAAGACACACATCACACGATTTCACTCATATGTGGACTCTAAAAAACAAAGTTTTACTCTTTATTTACTATCCACATTTTAAAGAATCATAGAGGTAAAACCCTTGCCAAAGACACATAAGCCAAGATTCAAGCCAGGCCCAACAGTCTTCAATCCAGGTATCAGACCACGACATCGTATTCATTCATTAGGTGAAAATTAACCACAAATATGAAATTTAAGTCATCTCATTGTGTAGAAAAAGTAAGAAATACGAGGGACAATTAGTATTGCAGGTTCCGGATGTCTGAAGGCTGCGTGTGGACATCAGCTGAGCCACTGGCCTCCTGTGCAGCCTTAGGCAAATTACGTAAAGTCACTAAGGCTTGGTTTCCTCAACTTTGAAAAGGAAATGATGTTAGCAGGTCCTGAATTTTTCACTATATATTAGACTTAGAATTCTATTCTTGCTGGTTCAGTGGTTCATTCTAATGACCACAAGGTCCAGTTCATACTGTCTTCTATTCCCGTGAGGGTGCTGACTCAGGTGATGCAGGCAGATCAATTATTTTTTAATGTTGATTTATTTTTGAGACAGCGCCGGCGGGGGGTGGGGGCAAAGAGAGGGGGACAGAGGATCCAAAGCGGGCTCTGCACTGACAGCAGCAAGCCTGACACGGGGCTCGAACTCACAAACCATGAGATCATGACCTGAACTGAAGTTGGACGCTCAACCCACTAAGCCACCCGGGTGCTACTGTAGGCAGATCATTTTTACAGGAAAACCCAAAGTTTAAAGATTGGGGGGAACCAGAACTGCAGTGGCATTTTCTCAAATCAAATTCAGCTGTGTGGCCTTGACCACTGGGAAAGCACAGGGCTGGTGAGAGGTCCTGACTCATGATCACTATTAATGACAAAAAAAAAAAAAAAAAAAAAAATGCTGCATAAGCACTTAAGTCAGACTAAAGGCTGAGGCACCTTCAACCATTTGTGTCCTTGCAGAACGATGCCTCCTTTACAAATGTGACCAAAATCACTAAGAATCCATCCGCAGTTCTGAGCATCTAAGCAAGCCTCATATGAACCTACTCACCAGATGAATAAAGAGAAAAAATGAGTTGGAGAGAGTGGTAGAGGACGAAGATTGGGCCAAACGGAATTGAGCTTTGGAGACACCAAATCATAGCTGAGAACCGCCAAGAAGGGAGTTACAAAGCACTCTGTGTCTATGACACGTTCAGCCCTCCCCTGGGTCCTCTGGACTTTTTGCATACAATGCCTATAAATGCTTTTCATTTACTCTGCTGTGGGCACCATTGCAACTCCTTTTCGACTCCTCTTTGTACATTGGGCTGTAATTTTTTGAAGTTGGATGTTGCCAGAGAATTCAAATTTAAAATCTATTGTTTTTATCACTTGGATAAGTCAGATTAACACACCTGAGAGCTGTGTGTATGTCTTTTTCACACCTCCTCATTATATTCCAGTGAAGAGTTAAAAATGAAAAGCAGTTGGGGACTAGAGTCATTTGAACTTACAGTCTGTGAACCATATTTTATTGAAAGGGGCACGTCTTCAATATTAAGAAAATGCATTCCTTTATTCGTGTTTTCATTGCAACCAATATTTATTGGGTGTCTATTGTGTTCTAAACACTTTTCTGGGTACAGAGAAGACAATGGTGAATTCTACAGTCAACACCTTTGCCCTTTGCAGTCCTAGTTCCATGTCATTTTGCCACTAGATTTCTTTTTGATTCTGACCTACTTATGTAACATTTTAGATACATGGTTTGAGAGTGTAACCTGCCATTTGACGCACATGTAGTCCTCATTATTTTGTAGAAGCAAAGCAAAACAGTTGTTCTTTGTGTTTGATCACTTGTTTGTTCAATGATTTTAGTGATAAGATAAAAATCCTTCACAGAGAGTTTTATGGATTATACAGGATATGACAGAGAGAAGAAGGGAATGACGCTGGTTCGTGCACGTGACCTACACTATCAGATGGAGATACTTACATAGAAGTAGGAAAGGACATTTCTCATTCCAGTGGCCCAAAAGAAGCCCATGCCAGAGATATGGACTGTGCCAAAAAGAGAGTGTGTGCATTGTCACTTTACCCAGGTACACATACCTTTTTGACACTTGCTTGCCATTGGTCAAGACTCACATACCCAGTTTCCTGCGAGTTCGGGATGAAAATAAAAATTGTGGTAGGGGCACCTGGGTGGCTCAGTCGGTTAAGCGTCCGACTTCAGCTCAGGTCACGATCTCACGGTCCGTGAGTTAGAGCCCCGCATCGGGCTCTGGGCTGATGGCTCAGAGCCTGGAGCCTGCTTCCGATTCTGTGTCTCCCTCTCTCTCTGCCCCTGCCCCGTTCATGCTCTGTCTCTCTCTGTCTCAAAAATAAATAAAAAGTTAAAAAAAAATTAAAAAAAAATTGTGGTAGACTATTTTAGTTTCTTTTATCTTAGAGGTATCAGAAGAAGGTCAATTTACCAAAAGCCAATTTATCAAGTGACGAAAGATTTAGATTTAACTGAGCCACTTTTATTATATATTTACAAGAGAATATTATGTCAAAAAATGTGCAGTTTATCTCCGACCCAGCTTCTTGCAGCTACAGATGGGGTTAGTTGGGGTAGAAATAGATCCTTCTACTTGCTGAAGGAAAGACAGAAGGGGAATCAGCATATAGCAGGAACTCAGCTGCCCACACCGAAGAGCTTAGGGCCTAAGGCACAGAGCGGGGATACTGATGGGCTTTTGAATAATGAACGATCAATGAATTATCTGGACCCACAGCAATGAACTAATTTGGTTATAATCATTCAGTTTGCTGGAGCTGACACAATGTAGCGTCCAAATCTTTTAAATAGATATATTCCTATACAAGCAGGGCACTGAGTGCCCATCACGAGGTGGCAAGTTCAGGAGGTATGAAAATTGTTTAGCTCTACAGTAGTTAGGGAATTTTTAGAATTTTTTCCCTACATGATAAATAATATTTTGCTTTTATTTTAAAGAAGATTGATTCGGAAAGTGGAAAGTCTTTGATTATCTTATATGTATTCCCTAGACAATGGATATGCTCATAATATCCTCATCAAAACCTACCTTTAAGTTATTTTCATCCAAATTAATTTTCCTAAGTAATAAGTGTCCGCAGCTAAAATTTATAAGGCTATTTGGAACTATTAAGTCAATAATTAGGAAGACACATCCACACCCCAAAAACTAATTAACTTGAGTACCAGTCTTTCCGATTTGTGTACAGCTCCCAAGAATATAAAAGCTTAAACAAATCTGACATTTAAATTGTGATTTCTCATTCTCTGAATGTTATAAACAAATATGTAAGCAGCCTGTAGGTCTTCTGGATGACTCCAATAAGGGATTTAGAGGAGAGGGATCCATATAATATCAAGAAGACGGATCCATATAATATCAACAAAGGCTTTCCTCAGAAGGGTTATGTGGGACGCGCAGTGATGCAAATGAAGCAAGCACCCTGTGAGGTGTAGACGGTCATCAGTGTTTCGTCATGCCAATGCCTATAAGATGGCCATCTAAAGTTTGTCAAAATGTAAATTTTTTAGGGGCGCTTGGTGGCTCAGTCAGTTGAGCGTCCAACTCTTGATTATGACTCAGGTCATGATCTCACAGTTCATGAGTTCGAGCCCCACGTCAGGCTCTGCACTGACAGCTTGGAGCCTGATTGCGATTCTCTCCCTCTCCTCTCTCTGTCCCTCCTCCCACTTTCTTTTTCTCAAAATAAATAAACATTTTTAATGTAAAATTTTTTAAAGAGGCTCTACCAAAGAGGAGCTCCATTTATCACACTGGAAACATAAGCTGACAATTAAAATTTCTCAAAGTAAAACAAAATAGCACAACAGCTAATTAGAGATAATACCAACTTATAGAAAAGACCAGTAAAATAAAATAAAAGGTGTCTTGTTTAAATCTTGACACTATCTGTATCAAATGAACTCTACATGGCTTATGGTAAGGGGTTCAGTGAATGAAATACAAATTTTACAAAAATAGAAGTAAATAGTTACAGAATTTCTGAATGAGGAAGGATTCTTTTACCTTAAGATACATTTAGATAAGTCTAATAATGATCAAAAGGCTCTACTGCATATTAATTATAATAGCTATTTTTCTAAACTATCAAAAATACATTTAAAAGTTAATTGTCAAATGGAGAATTAAAATATGCTAAAATGTGTTAAATATGTTAAAATATGACAAAAGAGTTAATTGTGTCATATGTATAAAACTCATATAACTCAGTAAAGAAAACATTTGGATACTCTTTAGAAAGAAAGGCAGAGGCAAAGAGGCATTTAAAAGGCAATTCACAAAGAAAAAATACAACTGAGCGTTAAGCCTACTAAGAATATTTAGTAACTAGAAACAAAAGAGAGCATATGTAGAAAAAGATGAGATCCCATTTCTTCTATTAGGTTAAAAAAAGTTAATACATGATGTGAATGTGATTTGGTAAGATCCCCATGTGCTTCTGGCATGTATAAATGCATACAAAGTCTCTAAAACACAATTTTGAAACTAGATCAAGTGTCTTATAAACATCATACTGTCTGGAAGAGTGTTTCTGGGTCTCTAGGACACTCTTCAAAGAATAATCTAAAATGTGAACAAGACCCTGAGTCTTAAGATGTTCATCAGAATTATTCATAAGATGCAAAAAAAAAAAAAAAAATGAGAAACAATCTGTTGTCCAGGAATAAATAAATATTTAAATATTTTATACTGCTTATATGCTATAAAAAATGTGTGGGCATTAAATGTTCATGAAGTAAGTAAAGAATATGAAAATATTTATCATAGAATATTAAGGGTAAAATCAACATATGTAATTATTCTTACAGAATAACTTCAGCTTTGTAGAAATCAATATTTGGATTAAGAATGCTAACCTACATCAGTCAACATGCACAAATCCAGACTGGCACAAGATGAGTTCTTGTGATTTCGTGTCATTTTGTCTACTTTTAGGCCACAGCAGACCCTGCTTCATTGACCAGATGCCTCCCCTGGTGGCAGCGTTTGCTGTGTAGATGAACAGCGCCACTCAGCTATTTAGCGTTTTAGAGAGAGACGTTGTGCAAACATCAGTAAAGAGAGCTCTTTCAGCTGACTTATAAGAGCGACTTTATGCCTACGAAGAATACAGGTATTTTCCCTGTAGGAGATTACTGTTATCTCTATCACCATGTAGAGATATTTTGAGGGCACCTGCTTCTAAACACAAGCAAAACCTGGGGGTTACCGAGCATGCCTGGTTCTGATAGAATAGGATCGGCATGGAAGGCAGTGAGGGGTTAAGGTCGAGAGAGTGAATAAAACTTCTTTATTCCTCCTGGACTTTTTCAGGCTCATTCTCTATGATGTCCATACACTTCGTTTACCTTTGTTTTTCCCTAATCATTTATCCATCCATCACAGGGCTTCCCACCCTTCCTACACACACGTTCCCAGGGGGTAACCCTTCTGTTTTATTTTAAAGCAAACAACTCTTGGTCTGAGGCAGCAAAATATTAAATCCTAGCTATTTGGTGCATAAATTCGATGCTTATTTTTCCATACTTCACAAGCAATCTTGATAATAACAATGTGAACCTTATGTGAGTTCAAGCCCCACATCAGGCTCTGGGCTGACAGCTCAGAGCCTGAAGCCCGCTTCAGATTCTGTGTCTCCCTCTCTCTCTGCCCCTCCCCACCTCATGCTCTGTCTCTCTCTCCCCTTCAAAAACAAATAAACATTGAAAAAAAAATTTTTTTAATGTGAACCTCGGACAAAGAAATGCTTGGTTGTAAACATCCACCTTCCTATAAGTGAGAAGAGTATACTGATACGGTAATAAATGGTACATAACATTATCTGATAAGTTTGTAATCCTGTGAAAGTCTAAACTGTACGATACACTATTTGATTTCTTCAACTTCTCTAGGAGACCCTAGTCATTTTAAATAATAGAGTAATGCTTCGTGTGGAGCCTCTTGTAATAGCTACACATATGTGTCATCCTTAACAAGTTACACAAGAAAATGCCAGAAATCTAGCAAATGAACATCCTTGCCTGGGGCCATAGGACAAGTTAGTAGTCAAATGGAAAGTGAATGATCAGGGAAGACTGTCTTCCCTTCCCCAGGGATGTACAACGTTAAGGCAGCCATGTTGTTGATCTAAGAAAGGAAGAATGGAGGGGCGTGCTCATCTCCCATTTCACAGAAAATTACAATGGCTATCATATGTGAATTCCTTCAGCGCCCTGCCAGGAACCCCCATGCCATTGCATTCACCCTTATCTCTTCCCTTATCATATCGAGTGACAAGATTCATTTCCTAAAGTCCCGGGTTTGTCTCCATATGTGCTCAACCTCCTGTCTTCAGAGACTTCCTCACTCAGTCACTCTCCCTTGCTTAAGCATTTGCAATATTTTTCCTCCTTGTAGAATTTTCATATATGCACATAAATATATTCAGACCACACCCATGTTAAAAACCATTCTTTTATAAAAAATATCTTTTTCCGACCATTTTCCACATTTTCCATTTACAGCATAGCTTTGTATTAAAAATAAAACAAACAAACAAACATAGTCAGCAAATCCTGACTCTGTGTCCTTATTCTTCACTCAGCCTACTGCAATCAAGCATCTACCCTACAAGCAATGACACTCAAGAAGTCCTCCACATGAATTTACGGTCATTATTGTTTTCCCTGAGCTCTACACTCATCGACCTGACTTCTTATGATGTTTTTTTTTTCCCTTGACAATAGCCAAGATACCTTAAGGTCAATATGAATAAAAATTGAACTCACCGTCTACCTCCTCCAAATGTTTACTCTCTGTAATCTTTGTCTCTGAGAATGCTACCACCATCCACCTTTCTACCCAACTCCAAAACCTAAGGTTATGCTAAATGCCATCCTTTCCTTCATCTTCAACTTCCAACAAGGCCAAAGGTCCTATTGTGTGTCACCTATTTCTTCAATATGCCACAACGGTCCACTTCTCATGTCGTTCTCTTTAGTTAAGGCTCTTGATACTCACGGCATTCTCATTAGATTTCCCTTAGTTCAACCTGACCACTATTAAATCCACTTTCCTTTCTCCTAGTAGAGTTATTGCCCTAAAATTAAAGTTATTTAAAATCTTCCATTCTTTTCACCTTACCATTAGAACAAATTCAAACTCCACAACATGATATTTAATATTTTTTTTTTGAGAGAGAGAGAGCATGCAGGAAAGGGGCAAATGGGGAGAGTGAGAGAGAGAGAGAGAGAGAGAGAGAGAGAGAATCTTAAGTAGGCTCCATGCTCAACACAGGGCCTGACTCAGGGCCTATGCAGAGTCCAATGCAGGGCTCGTTCTCACAACCCTGGGATCGTGACCAGAGCCAAAATCAAGAGTTGGATGCTCCACTGACTGGGCGCCACCCAGCCACCCTGATATTCAATAATTTTATCATCTAGTCCCTGACTACATTTCTAATCTTATCTCAGCCAACTGCCATCGTCCCTTATCTTGTACTCCAGCCATATTAAAAAACTTTGGAGTGGCCAAATACGTCATACTTTCTCATGATCACATGGGTTCACACATCTTTCCTTTGCCCGTGAATGTGTTTTCTTCTGTTTTTCTCCAGCCAAATTATATGAAACCTCTGAAAATTACTCAAGGGTTATATTTCCACTGATGTCTTTGGTTTCTGCCCCAATCCTCTTCCAGACCTGTCTTGGTTCCTTTGCTCTATGTATGCTTTCAGAGACACTTGTGTTGACCTCCTCCTAGCACTTTTTTCTTTGTTAATTATGGTAAGAACACTTAACATGAAATATACTCTCTTAATAATCTTTAAGTGTATAATAGAGTATTGTTAATTATAGGCCTGATGTTGTACAGCAGATCTCAAAACTAAATCATCTTGCGTAAGTGAAACTTTATGTCTGCTGTAAAGCAATTCTCTATTTCCCCCTTCCCATTAGACCCTAACAATCACCATTCCACTCTATGCTTCTATGACTTTGACTATTTTAGATGCTTCATATAAGTGGAATCATACAGTATTTGTCTTCCTGTGACTGGCTTATTTCATTTAGCATAATGTTCTCAAGGTTCTTCCACATTGTCACATATTGCAAGACGTCCTTCTTTTCCAAAGCTGAATCATATTCCATTGTGTGTGTCCACAATGTTTTCTTTTTTTCTTATTTTTTTAACATTTATTTATTTTTAAGAGAGGCAAAGCACAAGTGGGGAAGGAGCAGAGAGAGAAGGAGACACAGAAGCCAAAGCAGGCTCCAGGCTCTGAGCAAACTGTCAGCACAGAGCCTGATGTGGGGCTCGAACCCATGAACCGTGAAATCATGACCTGAGCTGAAGTCAGACACTCAACTGACTGAGCCACCCAGGCACCCCTCCACAATATTTTCTTTATCCATTCATCTGCTGTTGAACATTTAGGTTGTTTTTCTATCTTGGCAATTGTGGATAATGCTGCAATGAACATGGGAGTGCTAATATCTCTTTGAGATCCTGATTGTATTTCTTTTGGATAAATCTCTAGAAGTGGAGTTGCTGGATTATGTTACAAAGATACAGTAATTAAGACAGTGTGGTGATGGCATAAATACAGACATTTAGACCAATAGAACAGACTAAAGATCCCAGAAATAAATCCACGCATATACAGTCAACCAATCTTCAACAAGGATGCCAAGAATATACAGTGGGTAATGGATGATCTTTTCAACAAATGGTGCTGTGAAAACTGGATATCCATATGCAAATGGATATCCAGCTTCATGACATTGTATTTGACAACGATTACACGGATATGAAAATAGCTTTTGAAAATACAGGCAACTAAGGCAAAATTGAGTAAGTGGGACTATTTCCAACTCGAAAGCTTCTACACAACAAAGGACACCATCAACAGAGTGAAATGTGTTCCTAGCCCTTTTCACGCTGCCTCAAATTTGTTGCTTCTCTCATCTTTTTCATTCACATACATTGCTTGCCAAATGAGCAAACTGGAAAGCCAGACCCTATGACATTCAGGATAAAAGCTGCAGGGTGATTCTTCTATTGGTGATTCTGGCGGGGGCAGGAAGAATGGAAAGAGAGTGGGTTGGGAGGAGGAGAAAAAAAGAATTTTACATGAGCTGCCCAAGAAACTTACCAGAATATTTTGGGTATCACGGGATTACTCCTTGTTTCTTGTTGGCCCCTAGTTGGAAGCACTAAGTATAATGATTTGCAGAAAAATGTGATCTCTCCATTATGGAGAAATTTTCCCCCAAAAGTCAATTAATTTCTCAGCTGATTTTCATGACAGTTGCTACAAACAACCAAGGACATTTCTATCTTAGATGGGTAGATGTGATTCTAACTTCTCTTCTTCAACCACAGTCTCACAGCCTGACTGCAGAACAAGACTGAACACTCTAAAGACCCAAAAAAGATTGAAGCACCTTACCTGAGACAGTACAAATACAAAATCAAAGAAGAAATGATGAACAGGAGGATGTAAATTAGCACTGTGAGCATGACACCGAGAATTCCCGACTGCATGGTTCTTACAAACACCCAGTACAGCTTTGCTGCGTCAGCTACGGGAGTCTCCCCATTCTGTGTAAGCCGCTGAGGGAAAAAAATACAAATTAAAAAAAAAAAATTAGGATGGAAACACTGATCATCAAGCGAGATTAATTTTATACACAAAAACCATATGATACCACAATTTGTTTTTAAATTGAATTTTCAGGGTAGTAAAGACCACCAGATCTTCAGCTGTAAAGGAAAAGAAAACCCCTTGGCTTGCATGGCTGGTTTGCTAGGTTTTTTTTTTTCTCCTCGTTTTCCCTATAAGCTTTTAAATGTGTACACTCTACATGCAATTCATAAAGTGAAAGCCATATATTATTTATGTACTATTAACTTCTGAATTTAATGAGCACAAGATATGAAGAAATTAAATATGATGGTGGAAAGATCCCTTTCTCTCTGAAGCAGATTTGAAAGGAATTTAATTTGTGCTATGCATAAAATAGATGGCTTATTTTAGAAACTTATAAAAAAGTTATCAGGCTATTTAATGTGAGCTTGGAAACCAAAGTTTACATTAGGTCAATTTAACAATAAGTCCTTATTAGAGACAAGGAAAAGCATATCCTCTACTGAGTTTGAAATAAATACAAGGCAATGAGGTCTTTAAAAACAATATTAAATGTTGAGGACCTAGAACATTGTCATTTGACATCTTTGACCTTTGAGTTTTATAAAACATAAATGTTCTGTAATTATGACTCTGATATCAGGTGGAAGTAATATGCAATATAAATGTAAATAAGGTATGTTTTCTTCAATGTAAGAAAGGAGGAAGAATTTCTTCACTTTTGAAACAGGAAACTATGTAAGTATAGCTTAAAAGGGCATGTTCAAAACTAATCCATATCACATATGTATAGATAAAATCAGAAGCCTAGAGAGGTTAATCTGTATTTTCCCTTTACCAAAGTATCCTTTAACATGTGGGCAATGACTAGAAGTCAGATCTTCTGACTCCCAACTGTCTCTTCTTTCACTGTCACGCCAAAACTTTGATTTTTATATTCTGTACTTCTCACTCAGTCTACCTTGCAGAACACAGAACCGTCATTTGGACTTTAGGCAGAAGATCTGTAAGTGTTGCCGTATACCTCTCCTCTTCTAGATCTTATCTTTCTACTATTTCTTAAAGGAAGAGAAATAGACGCAGTATTCCCTGCTGAAAAACAAACAAACAAAAATATATTGGCATATATTTGATGCCAATAACATAATCTAATCAATAGATGTTGATCACTCGTTTGATCCACACACATTGTTGTGAATGCCCATCATGTGTCACTAAGCTCTGGAGGTAAGACAGTGAATAAAATTGGACGAAAGCCCTGTTTTTGGAGCTTACTTTTAAGTTGGGGGTTGGGGAGAGGGGAAGGAAGTGATAGTAAGCATGTAAGTAAGATTAAGTGATACATATGGCATATAAGAAGATAGAATCTCGAAGAAAAACGTAAAGAAGAAAAAAAGTGTAGGAGGGATGGGGGTGTATTATTAAATACTGCAATCAGAAAAGGTGCCATTTGAACAAAGATTTAAAGGATATAAGGGGGGGCGCCTGGGTGGTTCAGTTGGTTAGGCGACCGACTTCGGCTCAGGTCATGATCTCACAGTTTGTGAGTTCGAGCCCCGCATCAGGTTCTGTACTTACAGCTCAGAGCCTGGAGCCTGCTTTGGATTCTGTGTCTCTCCCTCTCTCTGTCCCCTCCCCTGCTCACACTCTGTGCCTCTCTGTCTCTCAGTAATAAATAAACATTAAAAAAATTAAAAAAAAATAAAAATAAAAAAAATAAAGGATATAAAGGAATGATGATAGGCCTACCAGAAGGCACTCAGAACACACTGCCCATACTTCCTCTTTGTGTGTGATTCTCCAGTTAGGTTGTAAGTTCCTGCCTGGATCACTGGGGCCACGGCTGTTCTACCTGATGTTGTATACACAGCGTAAGTCGTATCACTTCATTACAATCTTTATCCTCATTCTTTTCATCTTTGATGTGTGGTGCCTTACATTTTTCAAAGTGTATTTTCAGCTGGCTGTCCCAACAATACTGTGAAACGAGTATGGTAGGTGTCGCTATTTGTAGGTGTTACTACTTTTTTTGTGATACATATGAAGAAGTTGAAGACTGAAGAGGTTAACTGACTTATCCAACGTCATCTGGCTGACAAATGGCAGAGCTGGGACCAGAACCCAATTTCCCCTTGGAAATCGCTCTATTACCATGCTCTTCCTATGACACCATGATCATTTCTGATGGATTTTCAAGAATGATTGGCTGAATGAAGACACTTGTATTCTGCCTTTTGTTTGATCTTGGTTCTTATGTGCTATTCTTTTCTCACTATCTATACGGAGGGCAGAAACAACTTCAAACTTATTCTGTTTCTTTTAAAATCCTGCGCAGAGAGGGACACCTGGGTGGCTCAGTCGGTTAAGCATCTGACTCTTGGTTTCGGCTCAGGTCAGGATCTCACGGTTTTGTGAGTTCCAGCCCTGTGGTGGGCTCTGCATTGGCAACTTGGAGCTTGCTTGGGATTCTCTCTCCCTCCCTTTCTCTCCCTCTGCCCTTTCCCCTCCACCCCCACATAAATGAATAAACTTAAAAGAAAAAGAAAATCCCGGGCAGAGATTATATAGTCAATAAATACATGCTGATCAATTAAAACATTCAATACCAAATGCTTCCTCTACTTTTTATCTAGATTGGGGCTTAGGCACGAAAAGAATTTATGAACTCAGTGGAACTGTTGTATCATCAGTGGGGGTCTGGGAATTCATTGTCAACTTCTGAACCAGCAAACTGAGAGACTAACAAAATGTTATTAGCACCATCAACAGCCACTCAATGCCTCAGCCTCAAACCATTGCATCTGCCACATCTCCTTTTAGATTGCCATAAAAAAAATTGATCCAGAACAAAACCTATCAAGAAAATAAGGTAGCCTCTCTTGGCGGGCCTACCAGGATCCAATACAAGTGATCCCTGGGCTTATCTGCTAAAAAGAAGGGCTCAAAGAACTGGAAGTATGAACTGAGACAACTCCAGTCTCATGAGTGACATTCAGTCTGTGATAACTATGAAGGCATGTGGAACAGTAGTTCTCTAAATTTAATGAGCATGAGAATCATCTGGAAGACTTGTTAAAACACAGTAACCCCTTCTCAGAGGCTGGGCTCCTTCCCAGACTTTCTGACTCCACAGACTTGGTGCAGGGCCTGAGATTTTACATTTCAATTTGCACTGCAGTTAAGTTCCCTGGTAAAACTGATGCCATTGGTCCAGTGACCCCTTTTTGTGAACCACTGCTTTAGAGAAGCACCTCGAAAACTTGGTGCGCTGTTCCATCACCGGAGAGCTTGTTTTCTGGTTTTTTGTTTGTTTGTTTAAAAATTTCTTTAACGTATATTTATTTTTGAGAGCGAGAAAAAGCGCGAACAGAAGAGGGGCAGAGAGAGAGAGAGGGAGACACAGAATCCGAAGCAGGCTCCAGGCTCTGAGCTGTCAGCACAGAGCCCGACGCGGGGCTCGAACCCATGAAGCATGAGATCATGACCTGAGCCGAAGTCGGACGCTCAACCGACTGAGCCACCCAGGCGCCCCTGGAGAGCATGTTAAAAAGTGTATTTAGATTTAATTATTGGGAGTGTCCATGTGTAGACTCCAGTGCTGCTGCTCTGTGGGTTACATGCAGCTTTAAACTTTTTTTTTTTCTTAAGACAGAAAAATTAGATGTCATCTGCAATGAAGCGTGATGGATTCTAATTGGAGAATCAATAATTGTGCAGATGGGGAACGAGCCTTCAGCTTTTCTTTCCAAGTGGAGAAGGATATGGGTGCCATACTCATCTATTAGAGTCGAAGTCAGCTTCCATCGGGTTACAGACCTCTGAACTGGTTCTGAGATGGCCCTGCTGGAGGCTACTTTCCTATAGATTACATCAGAGGCCCCAGAGTATATTAAGACTGCTCGTTGTGTCAGCTGCCTTTGATACAGTGGACCCTTCAGCTATTAATCTCTCTAGAGGACTCGACTGGAATACAGAAAGCCATTCCGAGAGGGCTGCAGACATTCTGTACGAGGAGATCTCAGAAGATCATAGACATAGCCGCTCATCCTCTCCAAATGGCTTCACGTGTGGTGTCGCGGATCACACCGGCGCCCCATCTGCTCAATACGCACCTCAGGCCTCTGGAAGGCATTCTGAGATGCCATGGAACATGATGCTACCAGAATGTCCACAGCATGTTTCTCTACACTTCCTGCTCAACCAACCTTGAGGGCGTGGTCTCGTCCTCTCTCACCTGGGGTCTGAGGAAAGTGGGAATGTGGACAAAGTCCAACTGGCTCCAGCTCAATCCACTCAGAATCAGAAATGCGGCCAACGATCAGGGTGGAAACACTTAGAGATGGGGTTGAAAACACAACCTCTACGGACCTGTCATCAAGGTGTTAGACGGTATTGAGGCTTAAGAGGGTAGTTGCAGGTTTGAACGTGGAAACAATCGGGCCTTCCAAACACTGATCAACTGTCCTTGGTCTGTGGCTCTTCCCGGAATCCTCAGCAGTGGGACCAGAAACTAGATACATTGGTAGGTTCAATGTGCATTGATTTTAATTCATTTTAATAATGTTAAATGATCTACATGGTCGCAGGGTCAACTACTGCACTTATCTGCAGGTTCTAAGCCTTTCTAGCAGAGGTCATTCTAATGCAAAATACGCAGGCAGAATGCCCACACAAAGCCTAACAACCCATTAAGGGACTCAGTGCACCTAGGTCCCGGTCTTGTTGAGAACAACCCAGGAACCCAGAAGAAGTGAAAGCCCCACCTAGCAAACAAAGGAAAGGGAGAGAGGCCTTCTCAGTAAAACATCCGGCACCCTGTCTGGCCCATGGGGCCAACATCTCTGGTGTCGCCTAGGAATCTGTTAAAATGCAGAATCCCACACTCCAGCTGCCGAATCAGAATTTGCATTTAATAAGACCCCCAAGTGATGCAAGCCCAGGATCCTTGAGAAAACCTGCTGCAGCATTGTGCGACCTGAGAGACAGAAGTAAAACCGTGACTGGCTTTGCCCATCCTAGCTGTCTACCACAGCACCCAGGACACTATCTTCACGATGCAGTTTGAACACCAATTTGGTCTTTAGTTCTAAAAGCACATTTCAAACACTTAACAAGTAGAGTCCATCAAAATGCCCCACCTCTTTGATCTGCTTGGCACAATGAATACAGTCTCGACCTATGTAAACCCATCGGGAAACCTTCCTTTTTCTTCCTGATAGGAGAAATATACCCATTGTAGAATATTATTCGATAAAGTAAGATAATTTTTAAATGAATATTTGATCATATTGATTTATTTATAGTATCCGTTCGCTCTCTTGCTTGGGGTTATATTTCATAGCCAGATCTACAATACAAAAATTTAGTTAAAATTCAGATTTCCTTTCCTTTTATTAGCATCACAAAAGTCAAAATAAATGCCTATGGACGAAGGCTTTATATTTTATTTATTACCTAGAATTGTCTAAAAAGCTCTTCTTCTTCTTGAGTGTGTTTATTACAGAAGAGTCGTTGATCACAAAGCAAATAAATAATCTAACCAATTGAAGGAACCACTGTATGATTACTTTTTAAATAAAGTTTGGCAGTGAAAATCCTTACTACTAAAAAGTAAGTTACCAACAAAAAGTTACAAATAAGACTTTGCTGTAATAGGGTTTTTTTTTTTTTTTTTTTTTGAAAATGTACCAAAATTAGTTTGGATCTGATCTCCAACGTTATTTCTTGCTTATTTTGCAAATGTTCATTTAAGATGCTAAAAACACGTCAATGGATAATAATAGACATCCAGAATTTTTTATGATGTGGAAAGCTTAATAACTTCAATTTAAGATACATAGTGAATTGCTTATGATTCTTGAAACCTCTCATGTCAGCTGATTCATGCACTGAAGCTAAATTCTATGTCAAGAACTCATATCCCAATTATTTTACTTGACTTACCCCGAGGACAGTATCCACTATAAACACGGCCAATGGGTCTAGAACTGTCCATAGTCCCATGGTAATGATTAATTTTGACAAGACATCAGGGCAGGAGGCAAACAGTAGCTGACAGCCCCATCTGATCAGAACCAAAGGAAGTATCATTGCATTCAGCATTAAAGGACCCACCACAACTACGAGCAACTCTTCTTTGATGGCAAGTGAGGAAGATGGGTAGCAAAGCTCAACCGTGAAAGGGGAAAACTGGAATCTGCAGGAGAACAAAGCAAACACACACATGTAAACAAAAGAAATTATACAAGATGCCAGGCACACAAAATAATTTTTAAATGACACATTTTCTTTTTTTTAATATACAAACAATGACACTTAATACTACCCCCAAATCGGGTGTTAGGAAACTTCACCTTTCCCTACCCCAAAGTACCACCCCAACAGTTCACTTTCCAGTAAAAGGCTATTTCTAGCTTGTCCGTGGCTCTTGTATCATAGGCAACAATAGAAAGAATATCAATTCTATCCACTGAGCAGAGCATTCTATATTCTATAAAAACTGCCCTGCGAGTAACACATACTGACAGGTAGGCTATTTGAAATGCAAAATATATCAGTGTACCTAGCCATGGGTCAACCTCCGATAGGGACCAGAAATACAAATCAGTCTAATAACTCTTCTGAGCTTTAGCATACGTGATTAGTTTTCCTGTGACTCCTCTAGATATACCCTTAAATACAAAACAACGCTGCTCTACTAACAACAAAAATAGGGCATCTCTTAGTTGTTCTAAAAGGGACAGTGTGACACAACCTAAAAACCTAAGGGTTGAAACCAAGGCAGGCCCAGTACAGACTGACCCAGGCCTTGGCACCTTTTTTCCATGCAAAGTGAGACTTCACTGTGCTCTAAATTTTCCCTCCCCTGCATTTCAGCCTTTGTAATTCTGCTTGTGTATCCTACTTAGCAGCTCTCTACTAAAAAGAGTTCTTCATTTTATCTACTCCCTGACCTTTGCTTTGACGGAAGCTTTATGCTTCCTTCCTATGCAGTTGTGAATATCAAATGAAGCAATGTGCATAGATTTCTTAGCAGAGGGCCCAACATAGAGTCAGAGCAGGAGAAATGCTCATGGTGGCTGTAGTTATTGTCTTGTCTCACAACTACAGTTGGATGTAGAGCTAATTCAGGATTCGAGCCTACAGATCTAGACAAAATATCCTATCATATCTTGGGTCTTCTGATGCTTAAGAAATCAGATCAACTAGGCTGCCCAGATATTTTTCTCACAGTCCCATTTTACTAGCAGCCAATAAAGATAAAGCTATTTTTTTTTAATTGAAGAAGTAAAAGAGCCGTTAGCAAAAAGCAACTAGCTCGAGCATACAACATTTGTCCCTTCTGCTTTGGAAGCCCTCACACGGAAGAAAGGGAAAAAGGGAGAGAGGGGAAAAAAAAAGAGAAGAAAGGAAGAAAAATAATAGCTAGGTAAAAATTCTCCTGTGAAGCTACAGTAATTTATTATATGTAAATGTGCATATTCTAGAGCATTCATGTATTTGTGACTTAATTTCAAAACATGACAAAAAACCACATGTGTGTGTATATAGTATACACACACATTCTTTTTCATAGTGTCTTAAAGTTGTATGCAGTCCTCTTAGTTGAAAATATACACATATCTTAAAAAAAATTAAAAAAAAAAAAGGGGCGCCTGAGTGGCTCCGTCGGTTAAGCATCCAACTTCGGCTCAGGTCATGATCTCGCGTTTGTGGGTTCGAGCCCCGCGTTGGGCTCTGTTCTGACAGCTCAGAGCCTGGAGCCTGCTTCAGATACTGTGTCTCCCTCTCTCTTTGCCCCTGCCCTGCTCATGCAGTCTCTCTCTGTCTCTCAATAATAAATAAATGTTAAAAAAAAAAAAAGAAAGAAAATATACACACATCTTTACTTTTATCTGGAACATCTACATTTGGGAAAATGAATTTTACTTATATTGATTTCTATCTGTTTGTTTATCTATACCAGCTATGGAATCATGTTTATGGAGAGATAACCTGTAAAGTATCATCTTTTTCCAGGGTATAATGGCCCGGAAAGCTGCCTGGGCTTGAGTTTGGTAATTGTTTGAATTCAATCACTTTGCAGAAGAAGCAATCTTTGCCTCTGTGCATATAGGTGATAAATCATACTTACATTACTTCTAAACTACTCTCAGCCAGAGTCACTGTGATAAAATCAAAACAGAATAAAACACTGTTGCTAAACTCCTTTTTGGATTCTGCTCAGATATTAGAACATACTTGACTCTGTTCAATTTGAAATAAATATCGATGTGCCAGTTACGTATTTGTAAATCGAGGCCCAGAAGATGAGAATGCAATAGACGTTCCTGCTCTGAGATAAAGACATTTTTTGTCTTTCCAAATCCTGGGTCTGTGCTGCATTTTAGGTCTTGCACTACATGGACGGAGAGGAGTTTTGTACTTTCATTTGGCCTATCAAGACGAAAATGCATCGCTTTAACTTTCAGGGGAAGGCACTCACTTTGTAACAGGAATTGAAATGGCCTGGAGGAAAAGCCACTGACTAAGGTAATGGAGGTAGAGCCTCAGGAACCAGAGAGATGCCATCAGTAGGATGATGTACCAGAAGCCCTGGCTTCGCCACTCAGCGAATTGAAGTTCCGAGAACGCCGACACCATCCCGAAATGAAGGTGCTTGAAGAATTCTCTAGATCCAGAACCATCAGCAACCGAGGAACACCTACAAACAAAGAAATGATGAATCCTGAGCTTCCAGGACAACCAGCGGTAAAATATTTTGAAATGATAATAAAGACATTGTGAAAGTAAAATTGAATGAGACTATTCCTGAAATACTTGGGCTCAAGTGATCTCTATTTCTTTCGGCTCTGATGGAGGATCCCCAGGGAACATGGAAAGAAGCATGCACCCAGGAATGGAAATCAAAATCACGGTGAGATATCGCCTCACACCTATTAGGACGACTACTGTCAAAAATAAAAAAAAAGTGCAGAAGAAGGAGGAGAAGAGGAGAAGGAGGCAAAGGAGGAGAAGAAGACAAAGAGGAAGAAGAGGAAAAAGAAGAAAGGAGGAAAAGAAAAAGAAGGCCATAAAATAGCAAGTGTTGATGAGGATGTGAAAAAATAGGAACTCTTGTGCCCTGTCGGTAAGAACATAAAATGGAGCCTTGCTAGGGAACACAGAATGCATGGCAGGCCCTCAAACAATGAAAATGAGAATTAACATATGATCCAGCAATACCCCTCCTGGGTAGGTAGCCAAAAGGATGCAAAGCAGAATCTCGCACATATATTTGCACACCCGTGTGCATAGCATTATTCACTACAGCCAAAAGGCAGAAGCCACCCAAGTGTCCACCCAATGAATTATTCAGCCTTAAGAAGAAAGGAAACTAGCACGTGCTGCCATGTGGCTCGATCCAGAGGACATTATGCTAAGTGAATCAAGCCAGTCACAAAGAGACAAATACCGTAGGGCTAACTTACGTGTGGGAGCTAGAATAGTCAAATTCAGAAAGATAGAAAGCAGAATGCAGTTTTCCCGGGTCTGGGGTCGGGGGCGGGGGTTGATGGTATAAAGTTTCAGTTCTGCAAGATGAGGAAATTGTGGAGATCGGCTGCATGATGATGTGAATGCACTTAGCATTGCTGAACGGTACTTCAAAATGGTGACGATGATAAATTTTTATGTTATGTGTATTTTTACAACAATACAAAATGTTAAAAGAAATATGAAAAGGAACTATTATAAAGAATAAACTTATTTTTAAAAATCTTTAAAATCTGTAATATATCCCTGCTTATCTCACCTACCCACAATGATCCTTCTTTATTAAAATGAGATTTCATTTTTGGTTATAACCTGTTAAACATTTAACTATTTCGGGGGTGCTGGGAGGCTCAGGTGGTTAAGTATCCAACTGTCGATTTCAGCTCAGGTCACGATCTCAAGGTTTGTGAGTTCCAGCCCTGCATCAGGCTCTCCACTGTCCACACAGACCTTGTTTCAGATCCTCTGTCTCCCGCTCTCTCCACCCTTCTCTGACGCTCTCAAAAAATAGTTTATTTTTTTTTAATTAAAAATATAAAGTTGACTATCTTATTTTATTTATTTTTATTTTATTTTACTTATTTTATTTTATATTCTAATATAATTTATTGTCAAATTGGCTAACATACAGTGTGTAAAGTGTGCTCTTGGTTTTGGGGGTGGATTGCCGTGGTTCATCGCTTACATACAACACCCAGTACTCTTCCCAACAAGTGCCCTCCTCAATGCCCGTCACCCATTTTTCCCTCTCTGCCGCCCGCCCCTCATCAACCCTCAGTTTGTTCTCTGTATTTAAGAGTCTCTTATGGTTTGCCTCCCTCCTTCTCTGTTTGTAACTATTTTTCCCCCTCCCCTTCCCCCATGGTCTTCTGTTAAGTTTCTCAAGTTCCACATATGAGTGAAAACATACATTATCTTTCTCTGACTGACTTATTTCACTTAGCATGACACCTTCCAGTTCCATCCATGTTGCTGCAAATGGCATGATTTCATTCTCATTGCCAAGTAGTATTCCATTGTATACATAAACCACTCTTCTTTATCCATTCATCAGTTGATGGACATGTAGGCTCTTTCCATAATTTGGCTATTGTCGAAAGCGCCGCTATAAACATTGGAGTACATGTGTCCCTTACCTATCTTATTTTAAAAATTGAAACGCTTTGTTAATATATCACTAAAACTATGGTAATGAAAATTTGAAGCTTAAAAAGTCTTTTATTCTTTAACACTATACTGACATTTTCAGTTGAAACTAAATGTAAAATAATTACATGCAAGGTGTTCTGACTTAGCTTCGGTTTCCTCTCTCTGTTTGGTATTGGGATAAAGCGATGTTTTCAAAGTTTATAAAATTAGAGCTTTTGCAGGAAAGAAGACGAAGAAGTATTTGAAAACAACTGTCAAGGCAGAACTTGTTCCCCTCCTAATCCCAAGAAAATGTGCAAGGAGTATACAGTAGGATTCCCATAGCTTATCGACTAGAAATACAAACTCTGGACTCAAATGCCCAAAGCCTCAATGTCTACATAGAATTCCTATCTATGCCTCAGTTTGTTCATATGGAAAAGGGGAGTAGTGATAGTACCCCATAAGCCAGGGTCAGTATAATGACCAAATTAACAGATGTAAAACATTTTGAACAGTGTGAATCTGCACTGTCATCACAAAAGAGTAAATACTCAATCCACGCTTTCACCCTCTTTCCCCTCTTCCAATATTTACCAGAGCTGCTTTGAAATAGGCTGGACTTCCATCAAGCCTAAGAAACATAGCAGTTGATATGATTCCTTTCATTTTAAAGAGATATAAACAGGAGATGCATATGTTACTTAACTCAAGCAGTAAATATCATCGGTATATACCATCACCAGCTTAATAAAATGTTGGTTTTGTTGAATCAGTAATTGATCTTTATAATAACTAGGTTCCAAGTTCTGTCTTGGAACCTTAGCCTGTCTGATTCTGCTCTAGAATATGTTTCTAGAATAATTTGGGAAATTCCTCAACCAAAAATGGTCCGGATTAAAAACATCTTACCAAAGAAGAAGCTAGTATGATACAAAGTAGTTCAGTAACAATGATAAAACCAAAGCAAGTCGAGGCAGCATGAGAACATAAAAGAAATGGGATTCATAGAGAGATACACAAGATTGTATATGCAAAAGCTCATCTCTCTCTGAAGACTGTTAAATACAATGATAATTGCACCATGAAAAGGAGAAGATAAATAATAGAACTAAGAGTCCTTGGGGGAACAAAGAACAAACGGACGACAACAGAAAGTAAAAAACAAAACACACAAACAAACAAAATAAACCATATTGTTCTCAGAATTCCAACCCAAGACTTTAGCCTTCTGGTCTGCACCGGACTAAGGAGGCACTGAATTTGACATCGACCGTTCCTTTGTTGTTCGGGTCTGTATTTTGCCGTGAAGATGTAGACCATCGTCTAACCCAGAACTCCGTGCAGAGTCTGTACTGAGGATGCTTTTCAATTATACAAACGAGGAACAGCTAAACAGGAAACAGGCCCCTGAGAGGTTTGGGTTTACCATTGGTAACAGAGTCCTCATAGGAGGATTCCAGAATACCTTGCTACATTTATCATCATGTGAAATGAAACCCAGAACTTTCTACCCTCCTAAAGCAAAATAGTCTGTGCCCGCTCCTCTTCAGTTAATTATTCCGTTGCTGTTTTGCCCCTTCAAAGAGAAGAGAAAATCAAATACAGATTTGGCATTGTGTTGTTTGCAAAACACCAGAAAATCTCAAATGATGCAAAACAGAAGAGACGGTAGCCTATTTGACCTTTGAAAATTTCCACTGTTCTTTTCATACCCATTGAGACAAATGACTAAGCAGTTTAAGTGTTTATTCACAGAACCCACTATAAAGTCATACTTTTGCCATGAGTTTCACTGATAAATGTTTCCCATTCACATTCAGATACACATATTGGTTTCTGGGGCATGTGAGGTAGGACAAATAATACTAAAATATCATCGTGGAGCATTTATATCTAACTCAAAATACTCAATTGCTTTGTACCTGCTTAACACACTTCAATATTTGATTTTACTTGTTCATTTAACAGTGGTAACTCGAACATCGGGAACCAAAGAATTAGGAAAAACCTGGAATCCATCATTTAGAGTTTGAACAATTACAGACTTCAGAGTTAGAAATTAATAAAGGAATTAGTTGATACCAAATGATGCCAAATAAAAAGAAGTTATCAACAAGCTTATCAGGTGAACAAAACTCATCAAGGAGAGCCTTACAGACAATTCTCTTATCACAGTGACTGTCTGTTTCTCTTAATCATTTTGAATTTGCACCTGAAATCCAAGGGTGTACCGACGGAGAATTACATCCACAACCCTCTCTCGATCCGTTGTTCCTGAAATAGATTTCATTCAAAAGAAAACTCTGCATCCATGTTTCAACATTTTCTTGAAAGTAAGCCTCTCTTTTATTCTCGTACACATTCAAGGCATAGTATAAGATGCAGGGCCATTGTACAATATCTTCATCCACATTTCCACTGTTCTCTCCTTCCCCTGTAATCTTTCTTGGTTATGTACAAAGAGTATGACCATCAAAAGGATAATAAATGGCCTCTGCCACTGGGGTGTGTAATACGTATAGTGGGAATTGATTTGTTGGTTATGAAGGAAGCCGGAGAGCACACAGATCACTGCAAAATCACATTGAGGCCAGCAACTACTCCTCGGCTCATGCAGGCGAATCCTCTATCGCTCACAGGGTGAGCTGCCAGAGGCTGAGAAGAATGGTCAGGTCATCCAGTATTCAGCTATTAAATGAAACCTATTTCTCTGAACTTCAGCCACATTTCATATGACACACATATATCCCCCTTTCCATGCCCAGTCCTTATAGAGACCCGATATCAAACAAGATTTCTATGATCCATCAGTGTAATAATAAAAAAAAAAAAAAAGACCCAAGTTGCTTTATGGGAAAAAAAAAAAAAAAAAAGCATGGAATGCATTCTTTTACATCGAACAGTGAATAGGAGTCCTTAGGGATTTGTATACAACCCAAACCCACCATTTATCAGCTGTGCATAATAATCCTTTTAAGAAGTGACTATCAATAAATGGCACTAAAATTTCCATATTCCTTTCTTCTGTATGACTAACCATACACTAAGTGTAGCACTGAAAAAAAATTAATGCTTATTTATTTTTGAGAGAGAAAGAGAACACCAGCGGGGGAGGGGCAGAGAGAGAGGGAGACCCAGAATCCAAAGCAGGTTCCAGGCATGAGTTGTCAGCACAGAGCCCCACGTGGGGCTCGAACTCAGGAGCCGTGAGATCATGACCTGAGTCAAAGTCAGATGCTGTACTGACTGAGCCACCCAGGTGCCCCATAAACATAACATTTTTAAAAATCAAGTTTGTTTGTTTGTTTTTTATTTTTTTTGTAATTCTTCTTGTGGGGGTATTTCTCATTTCTTTTTTCACTGTGCTCCATTTATCAAGTTTTTGAACATAGAACCCTCGGTGATTGTGAAGCTTTTTCTAAGACTTAATATTCAGCATTTCAGGGAATCATTCTAATGAGGGTATCAAAGAAACATGGATAGGTTATACTGTGTTAATGTTGGAGAAGGCCTCATCAGATTCCCTCAGACTTTTTCAAAAGCGGAACTAAAGCCCCAATCAGTTAAGTGATTTGCCCAACTTTATACAACGGGTAAGAGTTTTCTAGCCACTGTATCCAGACTTGCCATTAGGAGCTCTCCATCAGTTTAACAAGACAAGAAAGTGTAGCCTGCTTGAAAGAGAGACCCTTTATCAAAACCTGAGAGAAGGAAAAGGTTCTTCTTTTATGGAAGTTGGTTTAATTGGACACAACTCATTCATTCAGCAGATCGTCATTAAATAAATGTAAATGTCAGGCCCTGGGATGATGTAGTAAGCAGAATAATGGCCTCCCCCAAATATGCCCACACCCCAATCCTTGTAACCTGCAATTATGTTAAATTATATGGCAAAGGACAATTAAGGTAGTGTACAGAATTAAGTTTGCTAAGCAATTGAGTTTAAAGTAGATTATTATGGGTTATTTGGGTGAGCTCAGTGAATTCACAAGGGTCCTTAAAAAGTGAGAAGGGAAAGCAGAAGAGAGAGGGAGACAACAAGAAGGAGAACCAGAAGAATGGCAGTGTGCGAAAGACTTGTCTCAAATGTCTTGGCTTTGAAGATGGAAGAAGGGAGCCATGAGGCAAGGGATAAGACCAGCTTCTAGGAGCTGGAACAAGCAAGGAAACATTCTCCCTAGAATCCAGAAAATAAAACATGTAGTTCTGCTGGCCCTTAAGTTCAGCTCAGTGAGACCCATTTCAGACTTCTGACCTCCAGAACTGTACAATAATAAACTTGTGTTGCTTTAAGCAGCACCAAAACACTAATATAGATACAGGTTCTGGATTTTCACAGATGAGCAACATTGTCACTCACCCACATCAATTTCATTCTATTGGAAGAGACAGATCAGTGAAAAGACAAATAAAATCCAGGGACAAAATCCAGGGTGAGAAGTGTTACAGTGACATACAGAATGCTATGAGAAAACACAGGATGGACACCTATCTCCAACTGGGCCAAAGAAGGCTTCCCCCCGAGACCTATGAGGTAAAGAGGAATCAGACAAATGAGAGGAAGAAGTATATGGGAAAGCTAGGAGGGCATTCCATCACACATGTGCTGCTCAGGACAAGAGAGTTCTATTTCTAAAGCTGAATATAAGTTGCATAGGGTGGAGAAAGTCCAAGTAGGTGAAGGGGTCTGTTGGTGGAAACCCGATTAATGGATGCCATGCTGCAGAGTGTTCACTCCATCCTGGCACTCTTAGTAGCCCTTGGAGTAACTAAAGGGGAAGGAGATGGGGGGATGGCATGTTTGTGTTTTAGAAATACTGCTCTAGCTGCAGGGGGGAAATAGTTTGGGTAGGTTCAGACCAAAGGGGAGAACAGATTATGACTTAGATGATGACTGATTAGTACTGCTCAATGATGAGCACAACTGTAGACCTTTCAGAAGTATGGGCATGGGTGTTCTTTGCTATCACAATAACTTGAAGGGTGGAAAAGGCACAAAGCTTCATGAAATGTGCTTGAGAGTCTCATCTGATAAAGATTTCTCCTGACCCCTACGTTAGTTCCCGAGGGCTACTATCACCACGAATTGGGTGGTTTTAAACAACATAAATGTATTCTCTCACAGTTCTGGAGTCTAAAAGTCCTAAATCAAGGTGTTGCCAGGGCCATGCTTTCTCTGAAGTTTCCAGGGGATGGGGAGGTGGAGAAGGAAAGATTCTTCAGCTTCTGGTAGCCTCAAGCATTCCTTGCCTAGTGGCAGCAAAAATCCAATCTCTGTCTCCAGTTTTACATGGCTGTCTTTCCTTTGTTCATCTGTGTCTTCACAAATAAAGACATCAGCCATATTGGATTAAGGGCCCACTCTACTCTAGCACGATCACGTTTTAGCTTACCTTTACAGTAACCCTGTTGAGGTACTAAGTCCTACAACTTCAACACATTATTGAAGGACAACAGTTCAACTTTTAACACCCCAAATGCCAATAGCATTTGCCAACAGCAGCCCTTTTAGAGGAAAAGGGAATTAGAGGGGTGTAGGACAGGGACAAAGAGATGGATTTGAGAGACAGTTGACTAAGATGAACAGGACTTGGAGACTGTTTGAATTCGGGATCCCGAAGAAAAGAATCTAAAATTGTTCCAAAGTTTCTGGCTCAGGTAGCTCATCCAAAGAGCGGCTTGCCATATTAGAGAAAAGCATTTAGTGATGAAGAAGGGAAAATGAGGGAACAATAAGCTCATATTGACCCACATATGGAAATGCTCATGGTAAATCTATGAAAATTTGCCCAATAGTCTGTCATACTTACGGAAGTGAGGTTCAAGACATATCAGAACTGGAAAACAGTTTGATGAAGTCACCAACATGGTAATAAGCCATTAGAATGATTGAGACACATTGTCAATACCCAGTATGTGGAAATGATGTAAAAACTAAAAAATATATATACAGGTGCTTGTCCCTCAGATTAATATAAATATTCTCTTCCAATGGAATCAGCTATCACAAGCTTGAACAATATAAACTCAAGTACTCTTTGAAGATACTCTTTTCCCATATGTTGGTTTACAGCTGCAAACCCACTTAATCTAGACAAAACCCTCCTCCTTCATTCACGTCCCTGAAAAATAGTTTATGGATAAGGGTTTTTAAGGTAAGTGAGAATTTTTGGCATAGACAATAAAAACTGATACAATAAAAATATACACAGTATATAATATGTGTATACTATATTTAATTTACAGAGCCACTTTGGAAGACAGGTGTTTCTATACACATTTTACAGATGGGGAAATGAAAACTGAGAAAGTTCAAATTACTTGCTCTAGATCATACAGCTATTAGGAGACAGAACAAAACAAGCATCTAGATTTGAATTTAATGTTAGTGTGATACCACAGCTTGTGTTTCCATGACCCGTGTGGCCAAGTGCATGGGGGCCGACGGGGCTGGCAGGAAGAACGTTCACAACTCATTTACATGTACCAAGAACTTATACTGCAGCTCAGTAAAAATGCATTATGAAATTAATATTAATATATTTAGTGAGGCTTGGGGTGCATGGGCGGCTCAGTTGGTTAAGCGTCTGACTCTTGCTTTCAGCTCGGGTCATGATTTCACAGTTCATGGGTTCGAGCCCTGCATTGGGCTCTGTGCTGGCAGTGTGGAGCCTGCTTGGGATTCTCTGTCTCCCTTTCTCTCTACCCTTCCCCTGCTCACTCTCTATTTCTCTCTCTCAAAATAAATAAACATTTATCTATAGATATATATATACAGATATAGATAAATGTTTATTTATATATATACATATATAGATATATATATGTATATATGTATACATATGTATATGTATATATGTATATATATGTATATATATGTATACATCTGTATACATCTGTATATCTATATATGTATATATATATATATGTATATATATGTGTATCTATATCTATATATATATGTATAAATGTATATCTATATATAGATATATATGTATATATAAATAAACATTTATCTATATCTATATCCTATATCTACATGATATACATTATAGAGATATAGAGATAGAGATAGAGATAAAGATATAGATATTAGTGACGCTCTTCACTCAATGAAGGCAGGAACTGTCTTGTTTAGTGCCTTATCCCCAGGCCCAAGCACCATGCTGTGTACATAGTAGGTGCTTAAAAACAAGCATTTGTTAAATAAATAATTTTTTAAATGTGTCATTTTCTAAATGGTTTAAGTAAAAACTATGATCTGCTTCAGTCATTTGATCTGTCCCTTTAACTTAACCTTTCAAGATTCATATAGTCCATTCAGACAGTCCATTCATACAGTTAATTGTTCGGTGCTTAAGAAAATAAAAAACCACCATTAAAATGGTAGCTGAGAAAAGTCTCATAAATTCACAGCAGTATATTATTAAATGATTTGGCTGGTAGGGACTCTTGGGCAAGTTCTCTGTGGTAACATATTTAAAAGAAAATGAAGTAAAATACATCAAGATAAGGAAACACTTATTTGGAAAGAGATATAATTAACCCAAATGAATTATTACAGAGGGAGGGGAGCTGGAGAGGTGGGCGGAATGGGTGAAGGGAGTTCAGAGGTGTAAACTTTCAGCTATAAAATAAACAAATCATGGGGATATAACAGGTAGCACAGTGACCATAGTCAATAATATTGAAATGCATATTTGAAAGTTGTCAATTAAAAAAATGAATTGTTACAATACTATTATCATATGATGATTATTGGGTTGATATATATATATCTGATAAATGACATCAGTATCAGTTTTATTTTTAACCAAAGTTATTAAAATGCTCAAATCTGATATTGCCTTGTCATTATTTCAAATATTTGGAAAAATACCTTCACAGAAGTTCTGTGCATATACAGATTCACCAACATGTTCTGGGTAAAATTGTGCTCCATTCTTTCAACTTTTTCAAAACGTTATGAGGAGGAAAACTTCACAAGTTTATCTTGATGTTAGCATTTTTAAACTAGATCCCCCCCCCCGCCCTAAAATTGTATCTCCTTGGCCAATTTGGGTATTATACTTTTAATATAACACATTGCACTTTTACCAGATTTAATTCAATTTATAACAAATGCCTCTAATTAAGTTAAAAGATCTTTGAAAATTGCTAAATCTTCGGGGTAATATTACCACGACTGACATTGAAATAATTGATCATTCCCACTGAGGCACAAAAGTATGAATGTTCTAATGAGAAAACAGGGATTGAAGTATGTTGAAGGAGTCCAAAGAGACTCCCAAACTCTTTAGGCTGTTATTTCCAGTGACTGTCTCAGAATGGGACCGGGAGCTGGGGCAGGGACAGACGACACTCAACCCAGAGCCTAAGAAGGCAATGAAAGCAAACTTGAAACACAAAGTCACCACTTTGAGCAAAGGTGAACAAGGTCTGCTTTGCCTTCCTAAAATACTCTCATTTCAGTATGCATGGGTTTCTGTTTTACAATGTCAATTTTTGCCATTGACAACATTTTCGTGACTAGTCCGCGCCAATAAATACCGGATGTAATACTAGAATGCATCTATTTTTCCAAGAGAAAGTCACTTAGAGCCAAGAATCAGTAAATATGTAATTAGTTAGACCTAGTGGCAGAGCTCCTGACCAAACACCACCACCAGAGTGGGGAGTAGAAACAGAGTTTGGTTAAAGTGTTTATTGCAGCTTTGTGAAGGGCTTTAGGAAATCACTTACCTTTGCAGCTAATCTGTTAGTAAGAAGGAGAACACCTACCTTGCCAGTATTTGCTTGGCCTAATGAGTTAAAAATGTGTACAAAACGCTTCCAACGTGAAAATCGCTAAATACTTTATGCATAATGGAAGCTTCATTAATGGCTGGAACAATAACGTAAAATCAGCTTTGCAAACAGTCACATTAATGAACTGCATGATAATGCATAAGCAGGGCAGCATAAGAAAAAAGATACTTCACAGCTTAGCCATAAGAATATCAGGAGGCTTCACAATTTATCGGGCTATATATAGATGCAGATTGGAGAGAGGCAGATCCGTATACAGGCTGACAGCACAGAACCCATTTTAAGTCTTTGTTCTTCTGTTTACTAGTCTGATGATATTTTGTGGGTTATCTAATCTCTGGGCCTCAGAAACTTCGTCTAATATGGGGGTTTGGAATGTCTCCCTTTTTGAGTTCTGAGGATTAAATGAGAGAAGATGTCAGATTTCCAGGAAGGTGCTTGCCACTTTTAGAGAGGGATTATTTTATAATACAAAGCTGGAACGTCACTCAAGACCAAGAAAGCCATTTCACAAAATTGACTTCTTTTTTTTTTTTTTTTATTTTTTAATATATGAAATTTACTGTCAAATTGGTTTCCATACAACACCCAGTGCTCATCCCAAAAGGTGCCCTCCTCAATACCCATCACCCACCCTGCCCTCCCTCCCACCCTGCCCTCCCTCCCACCCCCCATCAACCCTCAGTTTGTTCTCAGTTTTTAACAGTCTCTAATGCTTTGGCTCTCTCCCACTCTAACCTCTTTTTTTTTTTTTTTTTTTCCTTCCCCTCCCCCATGGGTTTCTGTTATGTTTCTCAGGATCCACATAAGAGTGAAACCATATGGTATCTGTCTTTCTCTGTATGGCTTATTTCACTTAGCATCACACTCTCCAGTTCCATCCATGTTGCTACAAAAGGCCATATTTCATTTTTTCTCATTGCCACGTAGTATTCCATTGTGTATATAAACCACAATTTCTTTATCCATTCATCAGTTGATGGACATTTAGGCTCTTTCCATAATTTGGCTATTGTTGAGAGTGCCGCTATAAACATTGGGGTACAGGTGCCCCTATGCATCAGTACTCCTGTATCCCTTGGATAAATTCCTAGCAGTGCTATTGCTGGGTCATAGGGTAGGTCTATTTTTAATTTTCTGAGGAACCTCCACACTGCTTTCCAGAGCGGCTGCACCAATTTGCATTCCCACCAACAGTGCAAGAGAGTTCCTGTTTCTCCACATCCTCTCCAGCATCTATAGTCTCCTGATTTCTTCATTTTGGCCACTCTGACTGGCGTGAGGTGGTATCTGAGTGTGGTTTTGATTTGTATTTCCCTGATAAGGAGCGACGTTGAACATCTTTTCATGTGCCTGTTGGCCATCCGGATGTCTTCTTTAGAGAAGTGTCTATTCATGTTTTCTGCCCATTTCTTCACTGGGTTATTTGTTTTTCGGGTGTGGAGTTTGATGAGCTCTTTATAGATTTTGGATACTAGCCCTTTGTCCGATGTGTCATTTGCAAATATCTTTTCCCATTCCGTTGGTTGCCTTTTAGTTTTGTTGGTTGTTTCCTTTGCTGTGCAGAAGCTTTTTATCTTCATAAGGTCCCAGTAATTCACTTTTGCTTTTAATTCCCTTGCCTTTGGGGATGTGCCGAGTAAGAGATTGCTACGGCTGAGGTCAGAGAGGTCTTTTCCTGCTTTCTCCTCTAAGGTTTTGATGGTTTCCTGTCTCACATTCAGGTCCTTTATCCATTTTGAGTTTATTTTTGTGAATGGTGTGAGAAAGTGGTCTAGTTTCAACCTTCTGCATGTTGCTGTCCAGTTCTCCCAGCACCATTTGTTAAAGAGACTGTCTTTTTTCCATTGGATGTTCTTTCCTGCTTTGTCAAAGATGAGTTGGCCATACGTTTGTGGGTCTAGTTCTGGGGTTTCTATTCTATTCCATTGGTCTATGTGTCTGTTTTTATGCCAATACCATGCTGTCTTGATGATGACAGCTTTGTAGTAGAGGCTAAAGTCTGGGATTGTGATGCCTCCTGCTTTGGTCTTCTTCTTCAAAATTACTTTGGCTATTCGGGGCCTTTTGTGGTTCCATATGAATTTTAGGATTGCTTGTTCTAGTATCGAGAAGAATGCTGGTGCAATTTTGATTGGGATTGCATTGAATGTGTAGATAGCTTTGGGTAGTATTGACATTTTGACAATATTTATTCTTCCAATCCATGAGCAGGGAATGTCTTTCCATTTCTTTATATCTTCTTCCATTACCTGCATAAGCTTTCTATAGTTTTCAGCATACAGATCTTTTACATCTTTGGTTAGATTTATTCCTAGGTATTTTATGCTTCTTGGTGCAATTGTGAATGGGATCAGTTTCTTCATTTGTCTTTCTGTTGCTTCATTGTTAGTGTATAAGAATGCAACTGATTTCTGTACATTGATTTTGTATCCTGCAACTTTGCTGAATTCATGTATCAGTTCTAGCAGACTTTTGGTGGAGTCTATCGGATTTTCCATGTATAATATCATGTCATCTGCAAAAAGCGAAAGCTTGACTTCATCTTTGCCAATTTTGATGCCTTTGATTTCCTTTTGTTGTCTGATTGCTGATGCTAGAACTTCCAGCACTATATTAAACAGCAGCGGTGACAGTGGGCATCCCTGTCGTGTTCCTGATCTCAGGGAAAAAGCTCTCAGTTTTTCCCCGTTGAGGATGATGTTAGCTGTGGGCTTTTCATAAATGGCCTTTATGATCTTTAAGTATGTTCCTTCTATCCCGACTTTCTCAAGGGTTTTTATTAAGAAAGGGTGCTGGATTTTGTCAAAGGCCTTTTCTGCATCGATTGACAGGATCATATGGTTCTTCTCTTTTTTTTTGTTAATGTGATGTATCACGTTGATCGATTTGCGAATGTTGAACCAGCCCTGCATCCCAGGAATGAATCCCACTTGATCATGGTGAATAATTCTTTTTATATGCTGTTGAATTCGATTTGCTAGTATCTTATTAAGAATTTTTGCATCCGTATTCATCAGGGATATTGGCCTGTAGTTCTCTTTTTTTACTGGGTCTCTGTCTGGTTTAGGAATCAAAGTAATACTGGCTTCATAGAATGAGTCTGGAAGTTTTCCTTCCCTTTCTATTTCTTGGAATAGCTTGAGAAGGATAGGTATTATCTCTGCTTTAAATGTCTGGTAGAACTCCCCTGGGAAGCCATCTGGTCCTGGACTCTTATTTGTTGGGAGATTTTTGATAACCGATTCAATTTCTTCGCTGGTTATGGGTCTGTTCAAGCTTTCTATTTCCTCCTGATTGAGTTTTGGAAGAGTGTGGGTGTTTAGAAATTTGTCCATTTCTTCCAGGTTGTCCAATTTGCTGGCATATAATTTTTCATAGTATTCCCTGATAATTGTTTGTATCTCTGAGGGATTGGTTGTAATCATTCCATTTTCATTCATGATTTTATCTATTTGGGTCATCTCCCTTTTCTTTTTGAGAAGCCTGGCTAGAGGTTTGTCAATTTTGTTTATTTTTTCAAAAAACCAACTCTTGGTTTCGTTGATCTGCTCTACAGTTTTTTTAGATTCTATGTTGTTTATTTCTGCTCTGATCTTTATTATTTCTCTTCTTCTGCTGGGTTTAGGCTGCCTTTGCTGTTCTGCTTCTATTTCCTTTAGGTGTGCTGTTAGATTTTGTATTTGGGATTTTTCTTGTTTCTTGAGATAGGCCTGGATTGCAATGTATTTTCCTCTCAGGACTGCCTTCGCTGCATCCCAAAGCGTTTGGATTGTTGTATTTTCATTTTCGTTTGTTTCCATATATATTTTAATTTCTTCTCTAATTGCCTGGTTGACCCACTCATTCGTTAGTAGGGTGTTCTTTAACCTCCATGCTTTTGGAGGTTTTCCAGACTTTTTCCTGTGGTTGATTTCAAGCTTCATAGCATTGTGGTCTGAAAGTATGCATGGTATAATTTCAATTCTTGTAAACTTATGAAGGGCTGTTTTGTGACCCAGTATATGATCTATCTTGGAGAATGTTCCATGTGCACTCAAGAAGAAAGTATATTCTGTTGCTTTGGGATGCAGAGTTCTAAATATATCTGTCAAGTCCATCTGATCCAATGTATCATTCAGGGCCCTTGTTTCTTTATTGACCGTGTGTCTAGATGATCTATCCATTTCTGTAAGTGGGGTGTTAAAGTCCCCTGCAATGACCACATTCTTATCAATAAGGTTGCTTATGTTTATGAGTAATTGTTTTATATATCTGGGGGCTCGGGTATTTGGCACATAGACATTTATAATAGTTAGCTCTTCCTGGTGGATAGACCCTGTGATTATTATATAATGCCCTTCTTCATCTCTTGTTACAGCCTTTAATTTAAAGTCTAGTTTGTCTGATATAAGTATGGCTACTCCAGCTTTCTTTTGGCTTCCAGGAGCATGATAGATAGTTCTCCATCCCCTCACTCTCAATCTAAAGGTGTCCTCAGATCTAAAATGAGTCTCTTGTAGACAGCAAATAGATGGGTCTTGTTTTTTTATCCATTCTGATACCCTATGTCTTTTAGTTGGCGCATTTAATCCATTTACATTCAGTGTTATTATAGAAAGATATGGGTTTAGAGTCATTGTGATGTCTGTATGTTTTATGCTTGTAGTGATGTCTCTGGTACTTTGTCTCACAGGATCCCCCTTAGGATCTCTTGTAGGGCTGGTTTCGTGGTGACAAATTCCTTCAGTTTTTGTTTGTTTGGGAAGACCTTTATCTCTCCTTCTATTCTAAATGACAGACTTGCTGGATAAAGGATTCTCGGCTGCATATTTTTGCTGTTTAGCACACTGTAGATATCGTGCCAAGCCTTTCTGGCCTGCCAAGTTTCAAAGGAGAGATCAGTCACGAGTCTTATAGGTCTCCCTTTATATGTGAGGGCACGTTTATCCCTTGCTGCTTTCAGAATTTTCTCTTTATCCTTGTATTTTGCCAGTTTCACTATGATATGTCGTGCAGAAGATCGATTCAAGTTACGTCTGAAGGGAGTTCTCTGTGCCTCTTGGATTTCAATGCCTTTTTCCTTCCCCAGTTCAGGGAAGTTCTCAGCTATAATTTGTTCAAGTACCCCTTCAGCACCCTTCCCTCTCTCTTCCTCCTCTGGGATACCAATTATGCGTATATTATTTTTTTTTTAGTGTATCACTTAGTTCTCTAATTTTCCCCTCATACTCCTGGATTTTTTTATCTCTCTTTCTTTCAGCTTCCTCTTTCTCCATAACTTTATCTTCTAGTTCACCTATTCTCTCCTCTGCCTCTTCAAGCCGAGCCATCGTGGATTCCATTTTGTTTTGCAATTCGTTTAAAGCGTTTTTCAACTCCTCGTGACTGTTCCTTAATCCCTCGATCTTTGTGGCAAGAGATTCTCTGCTGTCCTGTATACTGTTTTCAAGCCCAGCGATTAATTTTATGACTATTATTCTAAATTCACTTTCTGTTATATTATTTAAATCCTTTTTGATCAGTTCATTAGCTGTTGTTATTTCCTGGAGATTCTTCTGAGGGGAATTCTTCCGTTTGGTCATTTTGGAGAGTCCCTGGCGTGGTGAGGACCTGCAGGGCACTTCCCCTGTGCTGTGGTGTATAACTGGAGTTAGTGGGCGGGGCCGCAGTCCGACCAGATGTCTGCCCCCAGCCCACTGCTGGGGCCACAGTCAGACTGGTGTGTGCCTTCTCTTCCCCTCTCCTAGGGGCGGGATTCACTGTGGGGTGGCGTGTCCCGTCTGGGCTACTTGCACACTGCCAGGCTTGTGTTGCTGGGGATCTGGCGTATTAGCTGGGGTGGGTAGGCAAGGTGCACGGGGGCAGGAGGGGCAGGCTTAGCTCGCTTCTCCTTAGGTGATCCACTTCAGGAGGAGCCCTGTGGCAGCGGGAGGGAGTCAGATCCGCTGCCGGAGGTTTGGCTCCGCAGAAGCACAGAGTTGGGTGTTTGCGCGGAGCGAGCAAGTTCCCTGGCAGGAACTGGTTCCCTTTGGGATTTTGGCTGGGGGATGGGCGGGGGAGATGGCGCTGGCGCCTTTGTTCCCCGCCAAGCTGAGCTCTGCCGTCCGGGGGCTCAGCAGCTCTCCCTCCCTTTGTCCTCCAGCCTTCCCGCTTTCCGAGCAGAGCTGTTAACTTCTGACCTCCCAGACGCTAAGTCGCGCTTGCTGTCGGAACACAGTCTGTCCGGCCCCTCCGCTTTTGCCAGCCAGACTCGGGGGCTCTGCTTGGCCGGCGAGCCGCCCCTCCGCCCCGGCTCCCTCCCGCCAGTCCGTGGAGCGCGCACCGCCTCGCCGCCCTTCCTACCCTCTTCCGTGGGCCTCTCGTCTGCGCTTGGCTCCGGAGACTCCGTTCTGCTAATCCTCTGGCGGTTTTCTTGGTTATTTAGGCAGGTGTAGGTGGAATCTAAGTGATCGGCAGGACGCGATGTGAGCCCCGCGTCCTCCTACGCCGCCATCTTCCGGAACCCCAAAAAATTGACTTCTAATTTTGATTCCACTATTGTGCACAATGGAAAAACATTCAGGAAGAATTACGTTGTGATTCAACCAATGGCATCTCAGACATTTAAATTGAAAAGCAAAGATATATCTTTAGACCCTTTTCTTCCAAATCATAGTTTGGATAGCATGTATTAGATAAATAGTTTTTGTTTTGTTTTGTTTTGTTTTGTTTGTTTTTTGTTGTTGTTGTTTTGTTTTGTTTTGTTGCAGTAATAAGTCCATAAAGGGAAATGCAACCCAAATTATTGACAATAGCAGATAGGCTGAAAGTAGGAAAGAGAGAATATTCTTTCAGTGTGCAGAAGAGTTTAAACAGAAGCTTGATAAACTATTATTATGTGTAAGAGTACTATAACATGCTCAGATTTTGTTGTGGGATTGAGTTTAATTTTACTGTTTCTAGCAAAATGTGGGCACATGGCAAATACACTGTGAGTCTCACATCATCTCACCCCAACACGATGGCCTAATTCAGATATAAATCAAGTAATCAAGTTAAAATGAAGATGAAGACAATTTAGGAAAAAGTGATGGCCAAATGTTGACAAGAAGTCTGAGGGTGTCATCTCTCTCCTTTTGTCTAGTCTCTGGAGCAACGGGTAGCTTTTACTCATGTTCAAGTTCTGTGCAACTGAATTGAGTTGAGTTGAGTTGAGTTGAGTTGAGTTGAATTGAATTGAAAAATGCACATAGCATAATAAATGAGCTTTACATAACAGTATGTCATAATATATACATATATATTTGATATGTATCAAAAGAAAAGTTATAGCATAGTTTTAAAAGTATGAGTTTTTTAATGTTTATTTATTAGAGAGAGAGAGAGACAGAGCACAAGTTGGGGAGGGGCAGAGATAGGGAGAGACATAGAATCCGATACAGGCTCCGGGCTCTGAGCTGTCAGCACAGAGCCCCATGCAGGGCTCAAACTCACAAACCTTGAGATCATGACCTGAGCAGAAGTCAGACATTCAGCCTACTGAGCCACAATGACACCCCTAATAGAATGAATTTTTAAAATCAGATGGAGCTGGGACTGGTTATCAGCTCTTTCACAACATGCCTGTGTGAACCTAAGTAAAACATTTAATCTCTTTAATATAATGCCTTTAAGATACTTACAATACTTATTCCAAATGTTTATAAAGAAATCTAGAGAGAAAATGTAATTTTTGTCTCATAATAAGTGCCAAATTAATGTTAGTCAACAGAATTGTTTAACACCATCAATAACAATGATAATATTTTCTAAATAAATAATAATGAAAATAACTTAAGTTTCTCTCTCTTCTCCCTGATTTCTTACAGGGAAGGATGCCTGCTGTAAAAATAAAATTTAAAGCCTTCCAATTATGTCCAGAAAATCTTTAGTAATTATTAATCCATACCTTCTTTTAAAACTTCTAAATAAATACCTAAAAATGGAGGGACCTATATCTTATAATTTAGTACAAAAAATACATAATACAATATATTAACTCTTTTTCTTTCCAATTTAATTCTGTGTTGTTTTATTTAGCCACCTATTATAAAAAGTAATTTGTGTTGATAGTTCTGAGGAAATCTAGAAATTAAAGAGCTAATTAAATTTTTTCTGAGTAATTCCTGAGTCTCTGTGTCAATATATACATGTTAAGTGTGTGTGTTCATCTGTGTGCATGCACACATATTTAAACATCCATGAATGGACAAATACTGCTAGATGTTTCTGGAAATTGACCTTCCATGATGTCTGCTCTAACCATTTCCTCTGGGCAAACACACCTAACCTTTAAGCCATATTTCCAAAGGAATCATAGATCATGCACCTGGTATGGCTGAACTAGAATGTCAGAAAATGTGATCAAGATAGGGAAGAGAGGTAATGAGAAACTGACCTATTTGTTGTGAACTTACTATCTATGGAAGATCTTGAGAAAGTTTTTGCTATCTTAAGTTCAAAAATAATAAGTAACTTATAAAACATTTAAATAATGCCCCCATTTCTATAAATAGTTTTGCATCATCACACATATATAAGTGATACTTTCATAAATAATTTGCCTGAATATTTTCAAAATGGAGCTCATACACGTATTTATAAAAGCATTACAAGAAAGGCACATCTGGTATAATAATTCCAGGATGTCATCCTGAAACAAAAAATATGACCACAATTTGCAAAATACTTTGCTGAGTGAATGCTGTGTATATATTATACTCCTATATTTCAAGGAATGCACAAGTTTTGTTAAGTGAAGCTCTCGCGTATAAAAGTGAGAGTTTCTTCATCTTCCCAATACCAAAGCATACATTTTCAATGGGGACATCTGGAAACAGAATGTTAATTAAAACAGCAAGGTAGACATAAGTCACAGAAGTGTTCAGTTGTCTACCACTAAGTAGCTGCCTTCCATTCTAGGGCAGAGGTGCATCCAGAACCCATTGAGAAGACATCTTGACCACTTTGTCTGTACTGAAGTCAAGGAAGTATAACCAAGCACAAGGAAACCCTGACCCCCACACAGGTTGTAACAGAGGCTTTAGCTGATGATCTGGAGTTCGTCCTTGGGGGCTGTTTCAAAAAGAAAGGAGGGGAGAAGGCTTCTGTATTTCCACATCAGTCAGTTAGTGACAACAAATTGTCCTCTGGGAGGGGCATGATCTGGATGAGGATGTTTCCTGTGGCCGAGGAAAGTTCCCATAGACGGACTCTGGTCTGAGCCATAAGCAGGCAATATTCTCAGCAACTGAGGGGTGTGGGTTTAACCCGGAGGGAAGTAGGTGAAACACCATAGTATCTATCACAGTCCACCCCTTCTGATGCTCAGATCCATTTGCTTCTACGGTAAATTCATACCATCTAGGAACTGTTCCTCCAGGCTTATGGTCAGTCTTGTTTTCTGGGAAACTTAGTGGAGAAGGGTTGGTGAGGACAACTCGGCTGTGTAGCTGACATCGATGTTGTAATGAAACTCTTCATCACTCTCCTCCACCATCCCAGATTCCCCTCATCCTGATCTGCACCTCTGCAGGTCTAGATGGCTTGATCTTGCCTGGTGGCATAGTCTAAATGGGGACTCCTGATGTGTCCAAACTTCTAGAAGGTATGCTCCTCTTAGGTGGTATCTATTCTCAGTTAAAGACCTCAAATGGATCACCTGAAAAACAAACCTATTCTTCTCCACCCCCTTTGTATATTAGCATATCCACCTCTCCTAACGATAAGGAGTGATTAACCAGGCCGGTCGTGATGACTCCTTTCTTTCCTTGCTGGTCTCCCAGCATGAGGAACCTGATGTGACCTGGTGGTGTCTATGGCTAGAAGGTGTGTGTTCACAGGTGAAAATGTTCACCTTTTGGAAACCAGGGCCTCCAATGCACCAGTGGTAAGAATCATGCATCTATTCATGCAGCTTACTTTAAATTAAGATCATCTGCGAAACTGATAAGTGCTATGAAAAGGACAAATGAGGATAATGCAATAGAATGTGATTATCTGTGAAGGTGGCATTGATGAGATCTGAATGAGATGAAACCAGCTCTTTCCCTATCAGATTAGACAGAGCGATTATGTCCTTGGGTCAAGCTATCCCTGAGGCCAGCCAGCCAGTGGGCCAGGTCTACTTTCTATCTTCTACCTCTATTCACACCTACTTTTCTTTCATATGCCATGTTCAGGAGCTGGGGATGGGGTGGGGAGTGAGGGGAAACCTCTTTTCTGTGAATCAATAAACACAGCTAATTAAAATCATTGTTAGGTTCTTATGGACCACACAACAATGATCAGTTGGCTATCCAGAAGCACTTTCCAATCCAAAAATGTCCCTTGCCCACCTCCACCTGTAAAGGCAAGAAACATTTAGATGTTTCCTTCTCTTAACTCCCCCTCACCCACTGAATGGCTATCTGACCCAGTTCTGGACAATAACGTGCAACTCGAGAAGGTTGCTGAAGGGATTCTGAGCATGCTAATAATCTCCCTACTAGGAGAGAAAGAATAAGTAGGAAGCTCCCTCTCCACTGGCCCTTCTTTCTGCCTTTGAATGTGACCTTGATATTTAGAGCACTTGAAATTAGGAGGGCCAGAAAGAAAGAATCACGGAGAAGCTGAGCCACAATCCTTCCTTAGATAAGCTACTGAAACAATATCAGCAACTGCCTTCTTACCTACTCCTTTTAAGTGAAAAAGAGTGAACTCGTTGTGTGGGCCTTTGGTACTTGGCTTTTCCTTTATTAGTAATTTTAAAGCGTTCTTTGCTGATACTGACCACGCAGTACATTTAATTTCTAAAATCTTGTGAAACCTCCAAGAGGAACGGGCAGTGAATAAAAATGGACGATGAAAGGGAATTAAAAAATATCACAAGAAGCAAAACACATCATTTCGTTTGCCTTCATGATGTCACTCAAGTCACTAAAAGCCAGAAAAGCAAAGTGCCTAAGTTTTTGCTAGCTTGGTTTTTAAATATTCCGTAAATACTTCATTGAATGACAAAGGTAAAAAAAAACAACAATAATTGAAGTATGTATTGATTTAGATGTGAGAGCTGTGGCTGCTGGTATGTGTGTACATATTTTATAGGCAGCAGGATGATTATTAAATGCCTGCACTGCACATATCATGAGAAGCAAGTACCATTTAGAGAGGTTGCTATGATATTTCCTAACGCAACATTTGCCAAGCTGAGCATCTGAGTGTGTGTGTGTGTGTGTATGTGTGTGTGTGTGTTCAGAAGCAATTCACAGCCCTGAGATTGCGTCTCCCTGGGGACAATCACCAGACATACACACACAATAAGTTTAGAAACATGGAGAAAATAGATTATGTGAAATGTTACATTTCCTGTACTATTCCTCATAACTATGACATTAATTATTAGGTCCAACTTGGTAGAGAACGCAAATACCCATTCAATAGGTAATTTAGGCGTACAGTGTATAAAATAAAAAGAAGGTTATGTTATGTTGTGATAAAAGTGGGTGGAATGCCTGACTGCTCTGAATGGAAACATCCAGTACTAACTCAGAAAGTTATAAATTCCAGAATTTAGGGGATTTTCAAAATGAAGGGACAGGGCAATAATCCCCGTGTAAGACAAATCATAATAGAGCTCCCGTGTAGGATACAAGCCACACAGGAAATCCGAACCCAAATCTTTAAGAAACCCAGAGGGCAACACCATCTTTCTCCGATGGTAGAGAGCCACGTAGGAGAACAGTACCTGAGATATCTCAACTCAGCTTCTAGAATCTTTGAGTATGTTTGGAAATTAATCGCCATTTATATAACAGTTGATCAGATTGCTTTAAGAAAGAATTCATAATCCAACATCCTGAAGTCATGATCAAAGCTTGTGAAATATAAAAATCCTCTTTGCTTTCCTTCAAGATTGTTGCTATAGTGTTTTCGTTTATTTTCAGAAAACGGCAGAGAGAGAACAAGGGCAGATTGCCAAGTTTGAGACTAAGGATGTCCTTGAAGACAGCCCAAACCAAAATAAACACAAAAACAAACATGTCTACAATTAAAAGATAGTAATACGGCATTATAATTAGTTGTCTCAGGAAGTAAAGATATTTTCAGTTAAGTGAATGGGTGACAATTACTTGGATTATTGTCATACTTAAAATGTCAGTGTTAAATGATTGCTTTAAACACATAATAATAAATTCTGCATTCTTAAGTGGCAAAGACAACAGAGCCGAATATGGAGATTGTTTTTACTGGAAGCAAAATTAAACATTAACCAAAACCTGCAACACACATTTTAAAACACAGGGAACAAAAGAGGAAGAGCTGTAGATAAACACAGTTCTGACATTTGCCACTTGGCTTAGAATTAGGATCAGTTCAAAGACACATGCAGAAAACTTGTCTAGGGGTACACCTACGGTTTCAGAAGCAAATGCATAGGGAGAGGTGACTACAGAGAATTCTAGGAAAACTTAAAGACCTCTTCCTGGAAATCTGGTTAATTATAGCGTTTATGGAAATAGCATTGGTTAATTTCACACCTGCCTCTGTTAAATCCTACACGATTTCCTGGGATATGTTGTGATTACATTGTAGTCCTGCAAACCATATTTTCCCCATGTCACTGTTAATTGTACAGGATTAACAAATAACAAGAGTCATTTGCTTACATTGCCACTGTTGGTAATGTCTCCCCTTGTCTCCAATATGGGTTCTTACTTCCTTTCGAATCCCCAAGGCCCCCAAGAGAGCCTAAAGCCCTCGGTGATTCAACGGTGGCAGTTTTTCCATCGTGCAAGCCATGCCACCTGGGCACTAATACCACAAAGCAGGAAGTTATATCTAACCTCAAAACTGTGGAAAGGGACAATTCTTGCCCTGTCAACCAGAGTCTACTTGCAAATGTTGGATATCCTTTTATTCACCATCTATGGTTCAACCAACACTAGTAAAGGCACTGAGAACAACAGAGCAGAGATCCCACCGTCCTTGTTTCTTCTCCCTTCCCTGGGGAGACAAGATGTGCCACCTACAAACTGCTGCTTCCCTAACTGGAAAGTTCTAGAAGTCTGGAAAGGATAAGAGGTCAATGTAGCCAGGAATGTTCAGGGGCCATCTCCTGAGAAAATGGTTCATGAGGGGCGCCTGGGTGGCTCAGTCGGTTAAGCGGCCGACTTCGGCTCAGGTCATGATCTCGCGGTCCGTGAGTTCGAGCCCCGCGTCAGGCTCTATGCTGACAGCTTAGAGCCTGAAGCCTGTTTCAGATTCTGCGTCTCCCTCTCTCTCTGACCCTCCCCCGTTCATGCTCTGTCTCTCTCCGTCTCAAAAATAAATAAACGTTAAAAAAATAAAAAGAAAAAAAAAAAAGAAAACGGTTCATGAGGAGGACTTTGAGGGAGTGGGAGCATTTGTGTTGGCCAAAGGGTAAGAGTTGGAGAGTTGTAACCATATAAAAGCAGAATCTGAGAAGAGGGCAAGTGCTAGGGTGAACAAGAGAAGCCTAGGTGCCTCTCACCTTTCTTCCCAGAGAGAGGAAATATCTTTCCCCTAAAAAAGTGTTAAGTATTAAGTAAATTTTTTAAAAGATCCATTTGTTCTGTGTTGTTAATATTCTGAATTACATATTTCTTACAAAGAAAATAAAGAGGAGCAAGATGATCTATTCTTTCTGCTTTTTATTTTTTTTTTATTTATTTTTTATTTTTTTTTAACGTTTATTTATTTTTGAGACAGAGAGAGACAGAGCATGAACAGGGGAGGGGCAGAGAGAGAGGGAGACACAGAATCTGAAACAGGCTCCAGGCTCTGAGCTGTCAGCACAGAGCCTGACGTGGGGCTCGAACTCACGGACCGCGAGATCATGACCTGAGATCATGACCTGAGTCATGACGCTTAACTGACCGAGCCACCCAGGCGCCCCTCTTTCTGCTTTTTAAAAAAATCATGTTTTGGGGAGTCTGGGTGGCTCGGTCAGTTAAGCGACCGACTCTTGATATCAGCTCAGGTCACGATCACACAGTTCGTGGGTTCGAGCGCCACATTGAGTTCTGCACTGACAGCCGGGAGCCTGCTGGAGACTCTCTCTCTGCCCCTCTCTGCCCCTCCACCATTAGCTCTCTCTCTCTCCCTCTGTCTCTCCTAAATAAATAAATAAACATTAAAAAAAACTAAAATACAAATTTTAAACATCATGTTTTATATTGTGCCAAATTATTCCGATTTTTTTCTCTCAGAATTTATATACCCAGGAGAGCTCACTGTGAAGAGCTTCTAAGTTTACCACCTTGAAGGAAAATCTATCCTCCTTTAAAGTTAATATTTTCTTTGCAGAGTTTGATTTAATAAACAAACAGACAAATCCAACATTTCGAATCTACCAAATGCTGATCCCAGAGGGCAGTATCTGCATTTAACCATCACTGGGGCCATACAGAAATGAGCGACAGGTGTGGAACCACTTCCCGCAACAATGCCTACCAGTGAGCTAACTGGAAACCGCCCCAAATTGCAGTGAAGTGAAAATATGTGACACGCCACGAGTGGCGTCACTTGGTGTGCACACGATCTACCTGGGATGGATTTCAAACCAGTAAGAAAATGCAATGGATGGGGCTGTCTTTTCCATAATGGAAAAGATCATGGATTTTTAGCTCCAGTCAGAACCAGGGTGCAAAGCAGCTATCCCTTTAGCACGAGTGGGCAGATCACTTAGCCTTCTGAAAAGCAACTTCCTCCACTTGAAAATACACTCTCTCTCTCTCTCTCTCTCTTTCTCTCTCTCTCTCTCTCACACACACACACACACACACACACACACACACACACAAAACACACACACGTACACACACACACTTGAGTTTTTGGTGAGAAAGGTCTGGAAAACAAATAACCATGCTGACTCCAAGCTACCCTAACAGTAAAATAATTAAGCAGTATTTAGCCACCTATTTCATAAACATTGACTGATCACCCACCATGTAGGAAGAATGCAAAGAAGTGAGAGTGGTTACAAGGTGGCTTTCTGATACTAGACAAGCAAGGCCCTTACTGTATCCATAGGCTCCCGCCCATGGAAGAATTGAGATGACCCAATCCCCTCCTGGGTACCTCTCAGGGCCCTTTTTTGCACTATTTTTCGACTAATTTCTAATATGGGAAGACTTTCATGAGAAAATTACCTGATTAATGAGGAAAAGGGGAAACATTAAAAGTGGTCGCAACAATATTAATAACCCGATGTAAGCATAAAACATTCCGTCAGCTTCTTTTCTAGAGCCACGTATAAAAAAGGATGCCATTTTAATTATGAAACAGAGAAAATAAGGCAATTGCAACATACACCAAGATTATTTTATTGTAACTGCTGTGAATGTTAATATTGAGAGAAAGAATTATGTATGCATTTATTTAAACCAAGATCCAATTCCTTTCAAATGTTGTTGTATGATGAAGAAGCGAGGTCTATAGATTCGGTCAGGGAATCAGGATACCCTGGGATCATACTTCTACTCTGCTCAATACTCAATATTAAAAAAATATGTCATAAAACTCTTTACCTGGTTGGCATGTCTTAGACACTAACAAAAGATCCATGAAAATTACATTTTTTAAAACCAGGGTGTTTTAAATAATGACTTTTAGGTTGTTTCGAGGACGTCTAAGTATTTTAGGAAGCACACTGCTTATTTTCTCTCCTAGAAATTGCCTAACTCAGAGCAAGGGCTTCAGCATTTACTGGAAGATGAGAATAGTGCCCCAAGTATACATTAAAGCAATGTCGTTTCTGTGGGAAGTTGGGGCCTGAGGTCTGTTTCAATTAGCTATTTTCTGTTCCGAAATATTCGGAAATCGTTTCGATCAAGAAGTCAGAATATTGCTGTCGTCTTCTGTCTCTTCCTAGTTAATGAAAAGCAGGAGGCCAAATGCCACCAGGCCCTAATGCCAGCATAGCCAATCCTAGGCCGGTAACTTGCCAAGGAGCATGCCCTGAACATTGGCACCTGCATCCAGGACTAGGAAGACACACTGCAGTGACACTGCCTCTATATACAAGAGGGATGAATAAGTCAACAATAAATGAATCACTAAAAAAGTCTAATGTCTGATACAGTGCTTCCGGCCACAACGGAAATTAAAATAATGTTAAAACACAGCTCTAGATGATAACATCTTGTTTTGAGTGCGTTGAAGCAAAGGTTAAGGGTAAAATAAGAGAATGTGGGGTGCCTGGGTGGTTCTGTTGGTTAAGTGACCAGCTCTTGATTTCAGCTCAGGTCATGATTTCACGGTTCCTGAGACTGAACCCCATGTCTGGCTCTGAGCTGACAGAGTGTAGCCTGCTTGAGATTCTCTCTCTCCTTCTCTCTGCCCCTCCAATGCACATGTGAGTGCTCTCTCTCTCTCTCTCTCTCTCAAAATAAATAAGAAAACATTTTTTAAGTTTATTTATTTTGAGAGAGAGAAAGTGCATGCAGGGGATGGGTAGAGAGAGAGGGAGAGAATCCCAGCTTTGGCTGACAGTGCAAAGCCTGATGTGGGGCTTGACCTCATGAACCTTGAGATTGTGACCTGCGCTGAGATCAAGAGTCAAAGGCTTAATTGACTGAGCCACCCAGGGGCCTCAAGAAGGAAACATTTTTTTAAAAAAGAATGAATATGCATTTGTGGCTGGGATGTCATGGCTGCTTCATATATAGACCCTGGCAACAAGGAGCATATGTGTCAAATCCTATAGAAGTTCAGAAGGTTCATGGTTATAGAGCAAGAAAATGTTTTTCCATATTTTTTCTATAAGACTCAAAGGGGAAATGTCAAAATGCAATTTAAATTAAAGACACTTACGACGTTCAGGTTCTCTATCAAATTTTATACCTTGAACAGGTACAGGTAAAGAGAAATTCATTTCAGCAATACGCATGTCTCCAGACGCCTACGTGCCTCGTGCCCAGGGAAGTATTAAATATGCAATAAGCATTCCACAAATACTGTTGCCTTGGCATGGAAAAGCACGGATTTGCTTTTCTAAGACTCTTTTCATGCTTTCCTATATGCGATTGCCAACTGGGAAATCTGGAAAGCTGGGAGCTATGTTTCCTAGAATCTCCTTCCCTTTATACTTTTGGGTTAGAAATCAATCAGAAGCAGGGTCAGTTTATCCATTAAAAAGTCCAAACTGGCTACACGATTTGCAGAGACCAGTGCAAAACGAAAACATGGGGGCTTGTATTCGTTTGCAAGGGCTGCCATAACAAAATGCTATAGACCTCGTGCCTAAAACAACAGAAACGTATATTCTCACAGTTGCGGAGATGGGAATCCAAGGTCAAGGTGTCAGCAATATTGGTGTCTTCTGAAGCCTCTCTCCTTGGCTTGCAAATGGCTGCCTTCTCTCTATCTCCTCACGTGGTCTTTCTTCTGTGTGTGTATGCATCCCCGATGTCTATTTGTGTGTCCAGTGTCCTGTTCTTATAAGGATACCAGTAATACAGAATTAACGCCCACCCTAAGGAGCTCATTTTAACTGAGTCACTTCTTTAAAGACCTCATCTCCAACTATAGTCTTAGTCTGAGATACTAGAGGGTAGGGCTTCAATATACGAGTTCTGAGGGACACAGTTCTGCCCATAACAGATCCTTGTACAAATAGCAGGAAAAAGAAAGTCTTGGTATAGGTGCTAAAATATAACACGCTTCCCTTTCTTCTGCCATCTTTCTCTCTCAGCGTGTAATTTTTACTTTGTTATTTAAAGTCTCACTTCTATGGATATAGAGACACTCTCTGGCCTGGTGCAGACTCACCTAGGCTCCCAGGGACTCTGCTGCATGGTGCATCTTGTACACACACAGGTCCGTTGGCTGCCAGATTCTCTCTCCCTCCTTCCGGCTCTGCTGGACCAATAGACTGAAGCCTGGTTGGTGTCAGGGAAGTCGATTCACTCTGGCCCTTGTGCCCAGGCCACCACTGGGGATGGAGGGCAACACTGGTCACTGGGCAGGGTGAGGATGTGAAGACTGGTCAGAGCAACAGCCATTACCTTTGGCGCTTCTCGCTGTGTGTAACAAAGCATGTCAAGCGAGATAGGAGCTGAAGAAAGAACTTTTCCTTTGGGAAATACAGAGGCCCAAGATTTCCTGGGATGACGGATGAAAGTGTTTCTCATCTTCTGTCTCTTCAGCCAGCAAAACAGTCCCCCAGCCAAGGAATGGCTCCAGAGTAGAGATTACACCAAAAGTGTACTGCAAGACCCTTTGTCAAGACCCGAAAACCATCAAAGGCAGTGCTATCCTCCTCAGGATAAAAGTTCTCTAAGAAGTTTAAAGATGTTGTACCACAGCATCCTGACCTGCCATCCAAAGTATAACAGGACGATTTCAAAAAGAATGGTAGTTGGGGCTTTCATATAGGAGTCGAATGGAATGGACTTTCATCAGCATGGTAAAAGCATGGAAGAAAGACTCTTCAGAATAAACATGGGCAGCTTTCGGTGGGCAGGAAGCAGGGTGGGAAGGATATCCAATTGCAAACGTGGGTAACTTCTCACCAAACATGAGAGCTATTTCAGAGCATGTAGCCCACAGCCCAACAGGGTGGTTAAGAGAAAAAGAGAGCACTGGCATAGAGAAGTGTTTGCAGGGAATGGAACTGAACTCTCCTCAAGATATATCCCCTGCCTCCGGAATAGGAGACCTGACAACGCGACACACTCACCTGAATTTCAGAATTGCTAGGAACCAGTTATGGATATGAGCTTTGCTCCTCTCCTTTTGAAGAGAATGTCTATGATGGTGGGTGGGGAGGGCAAGGGATGGGGGTCACATGCAGATTTCTCGTCCTTTTTGTTCCCTGGTCCCATATCTAAGTAGCTATATCTGAGAAGACTGATTTAAATCTAGTCCTGACTTACAGGATGAAATCCAGGATGATTTGATCCTGATGTCATAATGGAATAAGACTTTTAAGAAGAAGGTGAGTGTCTATCAAAAGGAATGTGGAAGTGTACATAGAAGGGAATATGAATAACTGTGACTGGAGAGGCACAGATTGTTTCCACAGGGTAACTGATACATCTCCTAAGCCTGTGCATTTACATGTTTATAATTCTGGAGTCAGTGGGCTAGTGGTAGAGTATAACAGTAAGAAAAAAATGTAGTCCCTTCCACCACTGAGTTTTCAGTCCAATAAGAGTAAAGAAATATTAATAAAATAAATTACAAATAAAAGTCAATTGCACCGATGGTATACGTTAGGAAGGTGAAATATAGGGTATTATGAGAATCAAAATAGGGATTTAGGGAAGACACTCATCTAAAGAATGAGTAAAGGAGAAGGAAGAATTTCTAAGCATAGGAACACATACCTAGGTGGCAGGGAGGTCCCAGAGGAATATAAATACTATGATATTTTGAAAGAAATCTAAACACCATCAGGCAGTTAAATCTATCCTTAAGTACTTCCATTAGACCTTCTCAGTCTTAAACCTTGAACGAGCCTCATGCTCAAAAGTACTATTTTGAAGCAAAGCAAAGAACAGATGCCCATTTTCCTAATTTCTAGAATTAGGAAATCACATTTTTAAAGAATTGATTTCTTCCATGTTAAAGTAAAAAAAAATAATCAGGGATCCCTGAAGAGAAGAATCCTGGACCCCTGAATATAAACTAAGCTTAGTCGTTTGCCAAAATATTATTCACCAACCTAGTATTTACTACAAGAAAAGGATATTTTAAGAGCTCACAAGATATAACTTAGAAATGTTACTCAGAGACATAATTTCATAAACATTAAATCGCTGTCATAAGGAGGAACTGCATTATTTGTTCTAACAGTTTGGTTTGTGAATTTGTTTTGGACAAATTACATTGTATGTAGAAATTGACAGTCCATATAAAACCCTTTAGTGATTGTTGATGAGATTCTAATATAATGTTTACAACAACCAACAGAAATATCTTCATCAATGAGACTAAATGGAAATATGTCACAGAAATCAGCATTCTGTATGTTAAAACAAGAAAGAGAACTCTTGCCAATTATGAAAAAGACTATCCACAGATTGTGTCTGAGGACATCAACATCCCCCAGAAGGTCAGGATTTATACCAAAGTGTGGGGCTTAAATTCAATCACAGAAGGTTCAGATTATACACAAGGGAGGACCACCTTGACAAAATACGACCTTCAGAATCTACTGGAAATGTTGCCATATTGTGTTTAAGTGATCGTGATTAGAAACCAAGAAGTGACACACGTTTTGGAATGTACAAGGAAAAATGCCTAAATGTATTGCATATTAACAATACCATTTCAAACTTATGCACTCAACCTTGACAAGCGAAAGCTGGAAATGGACCCGGATATTTTTATCCGTTGACAAAAGTAATTACCATATGGTGCTTTGTCATTATTTTAGTGATTGCAGAGAAGATTCTGGAAACTCAGCTGTAAATGCTCCAGATGACACCTCTGAGAAATATCTTCTGCCTGATGATTTAAGGGGTGTCCACAGGCCTCTTGTGAATGAATTAGCTCATTCAGAAGGAGAGTTATAATATGAAGAGAGTTGGCTTGAAAAACCAGAAAGGTGGTTTCCTAAGGAATTTTTTGGAGCTTATGAAGATGAGTTGGCATCACAGATTCCTGACTAGACTAGTTGTTCAAAGGAACTTAGAACCTTTCATGCTAAAGGGAGAAGAAGAACAAAGAACAAGTTCTGAGGAAGCATTTATCTAATCGAAGTACAGTAGTCTTCTACAGTCAAGAGTTAAGCATACCATGAATAATAAGCCCTTTATGGAAGCTTTGTGGAAACAAAAAAAAAATGCCCAGTTGGAATAAGGCACATAACCAATAATCTCTGCGCTACGATTTCTTACCTGCTAGATAAAAATTAAAATGCCCTCCCCCATGAGTTGTTTAAGAGATTGAACAACATACATGAATATAGTAGCCTAACTATAAAGTGTTATATAATCACTACATACCTTTAATAGAAACATCAACATTCTCATGCCCATCTTTATCTTTATTAAATGTACTCCCACGCAGTGTTGACATAGAATCAACTACACCTGATGTAACTCGGGAAATCGTTTTAAACTCACCTGTTTCTAGGGTTATTAAAAGTTGGCTTTTAATGGTGTTACTGCAGACACCTAATCATTAATCATCGAGGAGCATTCCCATGCAGCTTCTCTCATTTTAGGATTTTTTTTTTTTTACTGCTGAAGTTTTACAATGCATCAGGGAGATTCTTAAGGAGTACAGGGAGAGCAACACAATTGTCTGTAAGCCAGTCGATGCACAAAATGAATGTTCTCACCAGAATTATGACTCTCGGAGATGATGACTCTTAGGGAAAAAAAAAAAGTCATCCTCCTTGAGAATGACTAATACTCAAAGTACTCCCTCCTAGTCCTTGGATAGAAACCTACTTACTCGTCAGGTTATGTGAGTTAAGAAGAGAAAAAGCCTGTCTCTCTTGCTGTGTATTGTGGTACTACTGGATGCAAAGTGAAAGACTGGTTTGTAAATCACATGTGACTCTGGAGAGAAAGACGTAGAGCTTCTTCTTTCTTAGCATCACCCATGACCCTCCTCAACCCCATTTGTTAATTCTTTTGAGATGTTTGGTAATAATCTTAAACTCAGTTGCAAGAACAAGAGAAAGATTTTGGAAATGGAGACCATTTTAAAAACAGCAATCTATTTCACAAAGCCTTCGGATTTTGACTTTAATCTTTTTGAAAATTGTCATATAATTTGATTTTCATTTTTCCCCAAACACCTTAATGTATTTTTTTATCATTTAAACATACAATGTTTTATTAGTTTTAGGTGTACAATACAGGGATTCAACAATTCCATACATCACCCGTATGTGTGTAGTAAAATTTTAAACTCATTTATAAATACATGTAAATGTCTTTCTAGGGCTGAAGAGGCTACCAAGAGTGAGAATCTATGTCAGAAAGCCTTATAAATTTTGGCTTTAAATTTTTGTAAAACTGTAATAAATATGAATTGAGACCGTCAGGCTAAGTAGAGAAATAATATAGTCATTCACTTTTGGCATTTCTCTTTAAAAAAAATGGCATATTGGCAATGTGAAGTCAAAAATGTATTCATTCATTGAAACAAAACTTCAAAGATAAGAATAATTTAGGGATTAGCTGGCAAATAATGCATAACAAATTACATCAGTAGCTAGTTAAAAGCACTGTAAAAATATTTTATCCTGTATCTTTAAATAATAGGATTAGTCAAGAACTTCTGAGATATTAAAATGCTGATTCACAAAACAGATTAAAAAAATTTTTTTAAAGGTACAAATAAACTTGTCTGCACCCCCACCCCCAAATTAACTTCTTGTTTATATGCAAAATTTACAAATATGACAAGAAACTCTTGGTAAGTTCAAATGAAGGTCACAACCTCAAGACCATAATATATGACTTAAGAATTCCCTCTTAAATGTATTTATCTTCCTAGATACAAGAGGAAAAAAAAAAAACAAAACAAAAGAAACCCAGCACAGGTCGTGAAATCCTTGGTCTTTCAAGAGAAAGGTAAGCCCAAAGGTTTGGTAAATGTTGCCCTTGGTTAATTTTTACATTAAATAAGAATTTACACGGGAGGAATTAGAGAACATTGACTGGTGTGCGAATACACTGAGGAATTTATATGGTGGACAGAAAGTGCCAAGTACTTTGCGAACAAATGCTTGTGCATTTGGAGAATAACATTGTTAACTCCTTTATTCCCTTTATTTGTCCTTTTCCTATTGGGCAAAAGGAGAAAACATTAGCCAGTAATTCTGTCCAAAGAACCAATGCAATTCCACAAACTCATTAGGAGAATACCTTGTAGCCAGATACGTGGAAATGTACGTTGCGTGGTTGGGGTTGGCTGAACGTAGGAAGAGGGGAAACCAAGGATAGATACGTGATGGAATTAGCCATGACTTGTCACTTTTGTTACTTTTTAGATTAAACCTACTGTTAATCGGTTTGTTTTACTGAAGAAAAATAAACAGTGCATATGAAGAAGAAAGATGGATTCTTCTCTTCTCTGGGTTAATTCAACCAACAAGTAGTTATTGAGTCTATTAGCATTCCAATGTTGTTTGGGGCAGCCAAAGACATTTTACTTCTCTACCCCTAGTTTCAACAATGGTGCCTGGCTCATAGTATGTACTCAGTAAATACTTGTCAAATTAATTGATTAGTAAACAACTGCCATATTTCTCAATAGGTAAACATTGTGCAAAGTAAAAGACACAGAGCGGTATTATCACAGATAATCAAAGAAAGTTCACAAATGCTGTTGTGTGGAGAAATTTCAAACACGTTTATCCAAGGGGAATAAATACATAGTATGGTTCTATAATACTTAAAAAGGTGAAAGAGAATAGACCTTTCTCAAAATCTAGAAAACAATATCCAACATTATCTGTGGCACCTCACACCCAAATTACTTCGCTGGAGTTTCTACAAGTCAATGGACATGTATAGCCCCATGATATGTTTTCTTGGGCTCAACTGAAAAACCTATATAAGCTGAGAAACCAGAAATTAGGCATGTCTACAGAGTGCAAAATCCATAGCAAAATGAGTATTTTGCTTGGTACAGGTCAAAGGAACAAAGTGATTCATTGACGCTTCTTACAATGTTTCATTTGTATTGATGTACGTCATGTACATGCAGGATCTGCCCTTTTACATCTCAGGGTGCAAAGAAGACTAGTCGTACCATGCACAGAAGAGCTGCAAGCCACTTCATCTGGCCACCATACAACCCCAGCAACTTCATCCCACGAAGACCAGCCTAACATCCATCAGAACAGCTTACGTATTTGCCTACATTAGTGACCAAGGAGAGCCCCAGACACCTGGCAATGCATGTTCCCCTTCAGTGGGCTATCTTTGATGTAGGTGCCAGGGGGATAGATCTCAGCACTGGCACTAGGACAGAAAAGAAATGGGTGGTCCTTCCTCTCTTGCCTCTGATAATAGGGGCAAGCAATCTTCAGAGAAGAATTGAGTGGGAGGAGTAGACACTTGGCTTCAAGCCAGCTCCACAGGTGCTGGGTGCTCCTGGTTTGTGTGGAATTAGTTGGCAAAGATAATATATATGTATATATTTATTAGCTATGAAGAAGCCATAGAAGCCTACCTACCATAGAAGCCAAGATTCTTAAGCTTGACCATAGAAAAGAGATAATGATACGCTCCCTTGTATTACTGAGCCCATTGGGGTATGGAAGAGGAATTGTTCCTGTCTTCTGGCACAAGGCAATAGATAACTAAATGATTAGAATGGTAGAAAAACTTTAAATCTTCAAATTGACATTTTTTTTTTGCAAGTGGAGAAGGTATCACAAAGAATTTGGATCAGCCTATGGCAATAAGATTCAGTATTACCGAGACACTTATTATATGCCAAGCACCACTGTAAGTGGTTTGTTTGTATGGACTCATTTAATCATTACCATATCCCTTTGAGAGAGACCCTGTCTTTATGCCTCAGGAAACTGAGGCACAAAGAGGTTAAGCTTACAGTAGGACAGTATTAATTGATAAAGCCAAGTAGTAAATCGCATGCCTTGTGCTCTCAACCACTAAACTAAGCTATATTTCTAGATTAAGATGTCTCCAAGAGACATCCCACAAAAGTACAGAGGAATAAAACCACTTCAAATCAATGGCAATTGTGAGCTAAACTTTTATTTTGCATAATTACAGTTAGTCTATGTGAAGTGTAATATGTTTTGCTCAACTTGTGGTTGCAAATGTTTAGTTGGCAAAGTATTCTTTTCAACTCTGAGGTTGGATGACGCTTTTAGTTCTTAAAGGGAAATAGGGCATGTTGATTTAATAACAGTACTTATTTTGTAAAATATGCATCTAAGTACTTTGAGGGAGTCATTTAAAAATACATTTATTCAAAACAAATTAGGTAAAAAAATGAAACGATCTAGATTGTTCCATGCTTTCTAAACCTAGCCTTCCAAATATAGTAGCTGAGCCTCCTTAAATTCTGTCTCCTGGCTCATCACCAGCCCCACTGCCAACCCAAAACCCGCCTTGACCCCATGAAGGGACTTATATTAAAATATCAATGGGGAGCCTAGGTGGCTCAGTCAGTTAAGCATCTGACTCTTGATTTTGGCTCATGGAATCATGAAATCTCATGGTCCCAAAACTGAGCCCTACATTGGGCTCTGCACTGACTGTGGAGCCTGCTTGGGATTCTCTCTCCCTCTCTCTCTTCCCCTTCCCCGCTCATTCTCTCTCTCTCTCTCTCTCTCTAACTAAATAAATTAACATTTTAAAAAATTGATAAAAGATGTCCCCTGGCTTGGCATCCAGAATTGTTGCTATGGGCTCTATCTGCCCTTGGTACCTACTTCTCTAGGAATTGTTTCCCATGAGGCAAAACTCAATCCTCCGGTTCCTCGTGATCCTCTCTTTAAAATCTTTTTTTTTAATGTTTATTTATTTTTGACAGAGAGAGACAGAGCATGAGTGGGGGAGGGGCAGAGAGAGAGGGAGACACAGAATCCGAAGCAGGCTCCAGGCTCTGAGCTGTCAGCACAGAGCCCGATGCGGGGCTCGAACTCACAGACTGCAAGATCATGACCAGAGCCAAAGTCGGATGCTCAACCGACTGAGCCACCCAGGTGCCCCTTTTAGGATCCTCTCTTGAAGCCTCATTTACAGTGCATGCAGTTCCTTACCTATTCGTTCAATTTATTTACGATTAAGTCACTGCTACCTGGGTAGCTGCATCATTGTGCAAACAGTATGTGACTTAGAACACCAAGATTTAATGCTTAGATTTGATAGTTACTAGCTGAGTATGTTTTCATGAGTTACTTAACTTCCCTAACTTTTAGTTGCTACAACACAAGATAGTGTTACCCATAATAATGTACTTAGTGGCCCTGTGTAAGCTGTTAACGCTTTGCCGGCACAGGCTGGGTCCGATACATTTTTGTATCCTGAGCACCCAGTCCATGATCAGTGTTCATAAGTGTGTGCTGTATCCATTCATGAAAAATGAATAAATGACCTTCCTGTTGATTCTTTTGTTCCTCCTAAAACAAAGTTCCAGATTCTCCCAGTCTGTCACATCCCATTGGCTCCTCGTTCCTAATTCCATTTACACTCTGACTTCTAGAACTAAATCAATGTTGGGTTCCATCTGACAAGGTTAGCATGGCATACTGAAGACTTAATCTCATATTTTCTGTTTGCTTGTTTTGTTTTCCTGCATTACGCCGAACTAGTAACACAAACAAAACTCAAAACATGACCATAAAAATTAAATTACGTTCTCACGGACACTTCTTCTTTTCCCATTAGTCAGTCAGCCACCACTAAAACCTCTGAGGCAATCCTCCAGACCATCGCTGACGGTGGTGCTGATATACAGGAACAAACAGGCTCAGAGACGAGCTGATATTTTCCTTAGCAGAGAGCCACATCATTACGAGCTGGCAGAAAATTAGGTCAGACATGGCCAACACCTGGAAAAACCACACAGGCATCCAAATACTGTCGTCCGTGGCAGAAAACCAAAGACTGGAACTGAATTTCCTCCATACTACCCCCTCCAACAATGAACAGTTGGATAAGGAGATAGCAGCCCTCATTTGGCCTGTAAGTGCATCGTTGGGACGCTTGTCAGTCAGGACGTGGCGTCAGTGCGGAATCAAGATACAGATGAGAATTCATGTCTCCAGAGCAGTGGTATCTGCACAATTACCTTAATGTGTCCCAAATTTGAATTCATCCTTGACGTTCCCATTAGTTACTGGACAAAGTCCACTAGTGCCACCAAAGTACTACTCTTCACGTCAAATCTCCACCAGTGAGCCCTGGAGTGTGTCCAGCCTTCACAGGCTGAGGCCAAGCTCATCAAAAGACAGCACTATGGGGAAAGAGTTTGTCAGTAGATTGGATGAAGAGCCAATTCTCCAACTTTTTATGATAATCTACAGAGGGTAAAAGGACAGAGAGAATGATAGAATGAAATGCTGCAACTCCAACAAATACTGAGCAACTGGTGTTCCAGTTGTACTCCCAGGATACTGGGCACAAACACATGACAATTCACAGCCACTGCCTTCAAGGAAATTGAAGTATATAGGAGGGGACTTCCATAGAAAGGAGAGGGGAAACGGTATTTGTGAACTTTGAGGTTAAGAAACCTATGTGAGAGTCACAGCCTGACTCTTAATTATTTCTTTCACAAGACAAATTATTTAAATAGCCAAGCCTCAGTTTCCTGACCTATGTCATAAATAAGAGACATACACTTCAGTAGACAGAAAAGGGAAAACCATATTGCTATGTGAATTTAAAATAAACAGAGTGTAGTGAACTCGAAACAAATTGAGATGTTAATGAAAATAGTAAATTATAACCCTAGAATAGGAAAAGTAAGGGATTATCTTTTTCATCTAGGGTGAAGAAGAACATTTTTTTAAAACATAGCATTAAAAAAAGCACAAACCATAAGGTAAAAAAAAAGTCAGATTACAATGAAGGACTTTAATTTAGTCAGGACCAGCAGAAAAATATTGACAGGTAACTGATTGAGAAAAGGTATTGGCAATATATAACACCACGAAGGCGTGCGTATCTAGAATTTACTAGAATGCTCCACAAATCAACAAGAAAAATACAGAAAACTCAGTATAAAATGGACAATGTGAACAAGCTATTCACAGAAGTAGAAACGAAGATGTAAATAAGTATATGAAAAAAACATTTAAACTTTTTTGTAATTAGAAAAAAAGCAGATTGAAACAACAATGAGGTACCATTTGAAATTTCCATAATGCCACATGTAGAAGGATATGATGGAAAACAGAGTGCTCAGGCTCTCTTGGTGGATAAGACTTGTGTGTACAAGTGCAATTGTACACTATGGCCCAGAAATCCACCCCTAAGCATATTTCTCAGAATGTCACGCATTTACTTCAATATTATTGATGATAAGTGGGATTGGAAATAGTCCTCCCCACAAAAATAGGAATGCATCATATGACACAGTACACAGCTATTAGACTCTGTTAGAAGATTATCTTAGCTATTAGTATATTATACACAACAACATGAAGAGATCTGAAAGACATAAGGCTAATTAATAGACATAGAATAGAATATCTACAGAATGGAATAGAAAGAATAGAATAGAATAGAATAGAATAGAATAGAATAATCTATAGCCCAATACCTTTTAAGCAAATCCATACAGAACAACAGTACATGCTTTATAATGATATACAAAATTCAAAAACACACATCAAGCACATTATGATGGTCCAATAATCATTCTCGTCAACTTTGTATCTATGGAACCAAGCACCATGGTTTGTGCCCAATAAGTGTTTTCTGAGTAAATCAGGAATTCAATTCAGAGAACAAAGTAGGGAAAATGGAAAGAGATTCCAAACCTTTGAAGGGGGACACCCATTAGAGACCATTTTAAGAAGTTATCTGCTTCTTAGATGAGGAGAGAGATCTGGTTGATGGAGAAGGTTGGTGACTTCACGTCAGCACTTTGCGGCTTTTGAAGTAGTGTCAGTTAATGAGCTAGCAAGAGATATATGTCCAGAACAGAAGTATTTAGATTTAGGTGTCACTTGCCAATAGATGATAGAGGTGAAAGGTAGAGAAGTAAAGTAGCAACTATGGGAGCAATGGAATAAAATATTACAGACATATGATTACAATAGTATCAAATGGTGTAGGATGAAGTATGTTTGATAGCAAATGAGAACTGGTCAGTAAAAAGTGGAGAATTATTGACTCATATGTGTAGGGGGAGGGGTGAGGTGGGATGGTATGAGAGGGATATGGTAGTAAGAGAGGTTCACAGAGAGTAAGAGAGACTAAGTCTCAATTTTGGGCAAAACCCCAAAATAAGCCAAGCCATTTGTTTCAAACCTTTTGCCCTATTATTTGCTTTAACTATTGAAGGACTGCCTTAAAATTGATATATTTGAGGAGAGAGAAGGAGAGAGAGTGGGGAGAGGAGAGCAGAAAGGTCAGAAATCAAATTAAAAATAAGAATAAAAATCGCTATTCCCAAATCCATAAACTGAATTATCTAGAGGAGACTGCCGAGGACTGATAAATCCCCAAACAACTTTAATTTAAAATATCCTGAGAACTCCTGTTCTTAAGTTATTCCCTTGATTCCAATCTGCTATCAGCCAGAATCAGAAAGGTACCCAAGATAAGAATAAATTTGAGATTTACTATTATTGAACCCAATTCTCCTGTTCTAGATCCACAGGGTGCAACAAATGTTTCTCCCAGAGTGGTAAAAAGAAGAAGAAAAAAAAAAGAACAAGAAGAAAACCAACTCCCCCACCTGTGCTCTTGTAAGAAAGACCACATTTCTAAAAGCCTGATGTGACTCATGGTTTTTCTCCTAGGCAGGTTTATGCCACATGACTCACTGGCCATGTCCAAGAGCTGTACTTATCCGACACTGGGAATCCATGCCTGCTGGATAGTTTTAACACGCTATCTGCTGGATGAAAGGATGTTATTGAAGTAGGTGGTTTTTTATTTTCATTTGTGATTGGAGGCAGCACAGCATCGTGATTCAGGCTGAGAGTTCATACTGCCTGGGTGTGAATCCCAGTTCTACTACTTGCCACCTATGTGACCGTGACAATATTAGTTAACTTCTCTGTGCCTTTGTTTCCTCCTCTCTAAAATGGGGATAGTAAAATTACCTACCTTGTAGAGTTGTTGAGGACTTGAGAAATGATACAAAGCAGTTGGAATAGTGCCCACATAGAGAGAATATTGGCTAAGAGTTAGTAATTACTGACATCAGAGGAAGGCATGAAGAAATTCATGTGTAAAAAGAAAATCTTTCATTCTAGATAGTTCCTAGAATGCAGGATTGGATGGAGCTTTTAGAAGGAGAGGGATTGGAAGAGAGAATATCATAATAATTTAACCATAAAAAAAAGAAACGAAGAAAGGGGATGTTGGCTACAGATGTCACAAGGAAAGGATATAGACTGTTTAGGCACAGATATGTGTGCCTAAGGGAGTCAAAGGGTGTGGGGTGGGATGCCCATTGCTATCTCAAATTCAAAACAGTGTGCTAGGGAGAATGATAATGTAATGACAGAACTATGGTGATCAGGAGGACAAGAACAAGAATTTATTTTTGTTTCAATTTTATTTTAGAGAAACAGAGAGAGCATGAGTGAAGGGGAAAGGGGCATAGGCAGAAGGAGAGAGAAAGGGACAGAAGGAGAGAGAATCTTAAGCGGGCTCCACGCTTAGCACAGAGCCCAACTCAGGACTCGATCCCTTGACCCTGGGATCATGACCTGAGCCAAAATCAAGAGCGGGACGCTCAACTGACTGAGACACCCAGTGCCCCAGAACTTTATTTTTACTTAGGGAATGGGTTGATGTCAGGATGCCTCCCATTATAGTCAAACAGAAAAGGTAATTGCCCCAAATTCGTGTGCATTGAGGCATTTATAGAATTTTATGGACTACCATGAAATAATGGGAAAATATGGAGAAGCACACATATCAGTTCCTTGTTGACACGAGAAAAGTATGCCAATAATTGTTTTAAAACTAATGTCAGTTTTCTAATGGGTTTGGAAGACCAACTTTTTCCCCAAATTCCGGCTCATAGTCTGTACAGGGAAGTGAGAAAGATGGCCTGAGAATGCTTCTGATATAAGGTAAACAGAAGCTACGACATCACATCTGGGTTTTGATATAGATAAAAACTGAACATCAGTGGGAGGCTGGCCTGCTAACAGGCCACATTTCTTGAACACTGAGAACTCTGGAACTAAGTTTAAAAGAAGATGAAGAGCTGTCTCTGGAAACTGCTATGGTCACGTCTCGTAGAACCAACTACGAACATCCTCAAGGGCAGGAAATTAGTGAAGGTGATATTGTAGCTAAGAAAATGTTTCTTTTCCTTAATGTAAATATAGACTGATTGTCTCTGAAGATTTTTTGAGTTGTCTTTGAAACAAATGCATACGTGTACGTGCACATATGTGTTTTGTATGCGTTTTATATGGTATCCATCTCCTAAATATCAAGAACAATAGGGGACAAAGCTGTCTCTCAAAGCTGACAGAATCCAAGGAGAGGAATTCATGTGGAAAGGTCAAAGCCCACACTGGACTCTCATTCAATTCCATGCTAACATCATCCTTGGGATACCTGCCGCTGAAGTCTATGGGGACTCAGGATTAACCAAATGGAGAGAGACAACTGGTCATAAGGCAAACTCTGCATATAGAGTGTAGAGTTTCATAAAGGAGACTGGATATAGACACAGTAAAAGTTGATAGTGGAGAAGGTCTCAGAAATAAGGAGGAAGGACAGACTCTATGACCAAGGTCATGATTCATAAGTAAGGAATATCCATCAAGGAATATTGTGGAAATGGTTTCATTTTAAGTTCAATTCTTTTCCCTTGAACTCTGAGACTAGTTACATTTAGCATTAAGCTTTTAATTGATTCTTCTACATTGTATTCTCTTTAGGCACACCAACCTTAGAGTGACTCGATTATATTCATAAGCTGCTGCGACTGCATTATGGGTAATTTATGAAAAAGCAGTAAAGAGAAGAAGGATTGTGGTCTGAACCACCTCATTCAACCATGGAGGCCAACACAGAAGTATTTCAACTCAGGAAGGTAGTGATCCCAAGGGTCCAGGTAGTGATTAGCTTGAGCAAAATGAATGAGATCCAAAGGGAGTTGGGAAGCTCTAAGGGGAGCATGGTTGTCTTGGAAAAGTATCACTGTAGATGATAACTCAAGAACAGGAGTGAAATGACTGCTATGCATCCAAAACATACCAGAGGGGTATGGATTTTGAATATATACATTAAGTGGACAATAGACTAACGGTTGATAAATGTTACTCTCATATGTATCCATTATTTCCCTCTTACTGCAAAATACACTTGGACATTCTTGAATTATACATTCGGAAGCCTTTGGGATTTTCCCAATTTAGAAACACTTCCATGGAAAATTGTATCGTTTCCACATTTGTAACATGGATATTATATTAACAACTCCATCCTGATGTTTTGAAGATGAAATAGATCACCTATTAGGTAGAGAGCAGTCTGAATAAGCTCATTCATCACTAGCTGAGACTCAGTCCCATATTTCAGTCCCATCACAAGTGATTTTCAAATACTTTCTCAAGAAATTTGCAAGTGTCTGGTGGATGCAGACCTTTAGAGTTGACCACTGTGCTAGTTCATGTAGACTACCTTAGACTATGGTAGCAACTTTCACATGTCTATGTCTTAACACAACGGAAGTTTAGTTCTTATTCATGAAAGGTTTTTGCTACAGGAGGATGCTTCAGTGTGGTTTTCTTCCATTTAAAAAGTCTGCGATCCAAGCTGCTTTGATCTGTTCATCCTGTCATCTCCACACAAGGCCTCCCCTACAACATTTTGCAGGGCAAAGAAGGGATCAGGTCTCACATTAACAATGCAATGTTTGCACCAGAAGGACATACACCCTCTCTGTTCCTAACCAGTTCGCCAGAATAATTCAAATGAACTTGCTCAGCTACAAGGAAACCAGAGAATGTAGTTTTCTATGTACCTGGAAGAAGAGAACCAAGTATCAGAGAGCAGAGTAAGGTCTATCAAATCCACAAGTAGACTAAACCATAAACTATACTATTCTTTTAGTCCATAAATGAAAAGTGTATACTCTGTGTGTTCTTTGTGCTCCTAAGAGGTGGAAACTACACCTACACCCAAGGGGTTTATCCAAAACACTTATACAGAGCTCTTTTCACTTAGTGGTAAATTCCTTAACACTATTGGAGGTGAGTAATTAGCTAAGAAGATGGTGAGGGATATTGAAACTGAGATGTGATAATCTGATAAATAATTGATCTAAGTGATATCTAACAAATCATTAAATCCCGAGATAAAGAAATGCAAAGATAAGTTGATAAGTAGGTAGATACATACATACATACACACACAGTTACATACATACATAGAAGATAAATAAATGGTAATAAGTAGATTGGCTTTTGACCTGGGGTTTTAATGCATCAAAGTGGTGCTAACAATTTAAAAAAGAAGGACATGGAATTTAACTCAACATTACGAAAAACTTTTTAATTATCAAAATGACCCAAATTAATTGAGTGGCCTTAAAATGCATAAGTGGCCCAACCCTTAAAGTATTAGCACATGTTTTATGACAATCAGCAGAAAGCTGTCAGTAAGCATCTAATTTTAGGCAGGGAGGGATACAGCAGAAAGACAAGGCAAAGAGAAGGAACATAATACTAGGAACCCTTTTAATGTATTCCTGAAAATCCCTTTAAAACATTATACAAAGAGGAAAAATTCTTAAAATAGTAAATAGCCTGATCATTATCACCATTTGTTCCATGTTATGTTAGAATTCAGTTGTTAATGTAGAAGTAAATTTAAGGTAAATACACATGTGTATATTGAAGGTGAGATTAGACTATAATTGGTATCAATTTTTTTTTTCCTTCCTAGGAATTTTCTCTGGGTTCTGCCTCTTTTCAACAGGACATACTAGGTTAGCAGACCACTGATCGATATTTCAAAAACAAATTTATATACCTTCAGCATATTTAAGGCCCTTGAGTTCCTATTCATTTTTGGAGAGGTAAGAGTGTAACTCCCATTTGCTGACAACTCCAATTGGATTAATGATTCTGGAATAATATCAGCTACTGCCATATTGCAATTTGAGTAAGACAAAATCCAGAGCAGTTTAGGTAACATAAAATACTGAATAATCATGAAAGTTAGTGGATTGTGAAATGAATGACCACCCACCGTCACCAATGAGGCTGGCCCAAGATTCTCCAGTTTATTAAAGAAGGCATAAAGTATATGAGAGTCAAAGAATTTACAATGCTTGAAGCTCAAAATGCACCCACTCAATTGTTTTCTTGATGCTGCTTGCAAAAGAGTACAACAGAACATTATCTATTTTACTGGTCATTTGAGTTTTTGCATCAAATAAATCCCTACATTGCTTCATGCCCAGTTTTTCCCTTTCATCATTTAAATCAAGCAGCTTGAATTCGGACTGACTCATGATCTGAAGCTCTTAGATGTTTAAATCTTATCACTGACATCATGTTAGGTTTCCAGACAGTTGGCTAAATTAATTCTACTCACCTCATTCTCCACCTTCCCAACTGAATCAATGTGGTATCCATGGAGAAGAATCTCCTGCACCACGCTGTGCCCATTTTCCAAATTGTACAAAGCTAAAAAGCAACTGGTTACACACTATGCTTTGGTGGATCCCAGGCTATACAAAAGGATTCTAATACTATATGTCCACAATTTAGGGCACCATGTAAACCTGATAAATAGTAAATGAAAGAAAGAACACCTGCTCTTCAGTGTATCACAGCCACACTCAGGCAGGTTCATTGTCTCAGTAAGATTGCTTTCAGCTATGAACAACAGAATGTTCATCCAAGGGTATTGAGCAATAAGTACCTTTAATTACCTCATGTGAAAAGCTTGAGATAGGTAAAAGAAGGTCATAAGCAAAGGCTCAAAATAACAGGGTGCTGGGTTGGTTTCTCTCCCATTTTCTTCCTCATGCCACAAAACGTCTCCAGAAACTTCCAGCATCACATCCATATAGCAACAGACTCCAGTGGGAAGAAATGAGACAGTGGCCAAAAGGGTCCTTTCTTACTCGCTTCCCTCTTAAATGGAAGGAAGCCCAAGCTGCAACCTTCTTGTATCTCAATAGCCAGAAGTGGGTCCATGACCACTTAGGAAAGTGCCAGTGGTCCAAAGACCATTTTTAGTCTTTGGAGGCAGCATCACTCGTTAGAAAGACAGGCTAGAAGACGGGTTTCTGGGTGCAGCCAACAGTGCCTAACACAACCTATAACTCTGTTTGTATATGAAGGCAAATCAGAAAGGTCAAAGCCTCAAAGTACCCTAGTAGATGTCAATGAAAAGTAAATTTTGCTTTGCTATTTTGCTTATGTAGGTATAGATGAGGATAAAGATGATATGGTATTTCTTACCAGTCTAGGAATCTAGGGAACTACAGAGCCCAGGAAATAAGACCACACACACACACACACACACACACACACACATATATATATATATATACACACACATGCATATTATATATATATATACACACAAATATAATACGTATTATATATATATGTACACGCATATAACACATACATATATATATAAAAAATATGAGTCTAGTGAACTATAGAGTCCAGGAAATAAGACCAAATATATATATATATATACATATATACACACACACATTTATGTATATATATACATATACACACACATTATATATATATATATATATATATATATATATATATATATATATAATGTGAATCTAGTGAATTACAGATAGAGTCCAGGAAATAAGATTTTATATATATATATATATACACACACAGATTATATATATATATATATATATATATATATATATATATATACACACACACACATATATATGCAAAATGAACAGGGAGAAATCCTGTTAGTGAATAGCCTTTAGCCTTTAAAATGAGTTCATTGAGGGAGGGAAGATGGCGGCGTAGGAGGATGCTGGGCTCACCGCGCGTCCTGCTGATCACTTAGATTCCACCTACACCTGCCTAAAGAACCCAGAAAACCGCCAGAGGATTAGCAGAACGGAGTCTCCGGAGCCAAGCGCAGACGAGAGGCCCACGGAGGAGGGTAGGAAGGGCGGCGAGGCGGTGCGCGCTCCACGGACTGGCGGGAGGGAGCCGGGGCGGAGGGGCGGCTCGCCGGCCAAGCAGAGCCCCCGAGTCTGCTGGCAAAAGCGGAGGGGCCTGACGGACTGCGTTCCGACAGCAAGCGCGACTTAGCGTCTGGGAGGTCAGAAGTTAACAGCTCTGCTCAGAAAGCGGGAAGGCTGGAGGACAAAGGGAGGGAGAGCTGCTGAGCCCCCGGACAACAGAGCTCAGTTTGGTGGGGAACAAAGGCGCTCGTCAGCGCCATCTCCCCCGCCCATCCCCCAGCCAAAATCCCAAAGGGAACCAGTTCCTGCCAGGGAACTTGCTCGCTCCGCGCAAACACCCAACTCTGTGCTTCTGCGGAGCCAAACCTCCGGCAGCGGATCTGACTCCCTCCCGCTGCCACAGGGCCTCTCCTGAAGTGGATCACCTAAGGAGAAGCGAGCTAAGCCTGCCCCTCCTGCCCCCGTGCACCTTGCCTACCCACCCCAGCTAATACGCCAGATCCCCAGCACCACAAGCCTGGCAGTGTGCAAGTAGCCCAGACGGGACACGCCACCCCACAGTGAATCCCGCCCCTAGGAGAGGGGAAGAGAAGGCACACACCAGTCTGACTGTGGCCCCAGCAGTGGGCTGGGGGCAGACATCTGGTCGGACTGCGGCCCCGCCCACTAACTCCAGTTATACACCACAGCACAGGGGAAGTGCCCTGCAGGTCCTCACCACGCCAGGGACTCTCCAAAATGACCAAACGGAAGAATTCCCCTCAGAAGAATCTCCAGGAAATAACAACAGCTAATGAACTGATCAAAAAGGATTTAAATAATATAACAGAAAGTGAATTTAGAATAATAGTCATAAAATTAATCGCTGGGCTTGAAAACAGTATACAGGACAGCAGAGAATCTCTTGCCACAGAGATTAAGGGACTAAGGAACAGTCACGAGGAGCTGAAAAGCGCTTTAAACGAAATGCAAAACAAAATGGAAACCACGACAGCTCGGATTGAAGAGGCAGAGGAGAGAATAGGTGAACTAGAAGAAAAGTTATGGAGAAAGAGGAAGCTGAAAGAAAGAGAGATTAAAAAAATCCAGGAGTATGAGGGGAAAATTAGAGAACTAAGTGATACACTAAAAAGAAATAATATACGCATAATTGGTATCCCAGAGGAGGAAAAGAGAAAGGTGCTGAAGGGGTACTTGAAGAAATTATAGCTGAGAACTTCCCTGAACTGGGGAAGGAAAAAGGCATTGAAATCCAAGAGGCACAGAGAACTCCCTTCAGACGTAACTTGAATCGATCTTTTGCACGACATATCATAGTGAAACTGGCAAAATACAAGGATAAAGAGAAAATTCTGAAAGCAGCAAGGGATAAACGTGCCCTCACATATAAAGGGAGACCTATAAGACTCGTGACTGATCTCTCCTTTGAAACTTGGCAGGCCAGAAAGGCTTGGCACGATATCTTCAGTGTGCTAAACAGAAAAAATATGCAGCTGAGAATCCTTTATCCAGCAAGTCTGTCATTTAGAATAGAAGGAGAGATAAAGGTCTTCCCAAACAAACAAAAACTGAAGGAATTTGTCACCACGAAACCAGCCCTACAAGAGATCCTAAGGGGGATCCTGTGAGACAAAGTACCAGAGACATCACTACAAGCATAAAACATACAGACATCACAATGACTCTAAACCTGTATCTTTCTATAATATCACTGAATGTAAATGGATTAAATGCGCCAACCAAAAGACATAGGGTATCAGAATGGATAAAAAAACAAGACCCATCTATTTGCTGTCTACAAGAGACTCATTTTAGATCTGAGGACACCTTTAGATTGAGAGTGAGGGGATGGAGAACTATTTATCATGCTACTGGAAACCAAAAGAAAGCTGGAGTAGCCATACTTTTATCAGACAAACTAGACTTTAAATTAAAGGCTGTAACAAGAGATGAAGAAGGGCATTATATAATAATTACAGGGTCTATCCATCAGGAAGAGCTAACAGTTATAAATGTCTATGCGCCAAATACCGGAGCCCCCAGATATATAAAACAATTACTCATAAACATAAGCAACCTTATTGATAAGAATGTGGTCATTGCAGGGGACTTTAACACCCCACTTACAGAAATGGATAGATCATCTAGACACACAGTCAATAAAGAAACAAGGGCCCTGAATGATACATTGGATCAGATGGACTTGACAGATATATTTAGAACTCTGCATCCCAAAGCAACAGAATATACTTTCTTCTCGAGTGCACATGGAACATTCTCCAAGATAGATCATATACTGGGTCACAAAACAGCCCTTCATAAGTTTACAAGAATTGAAATTATACCATGCATACTTTCAGACCACAATGCTATGAAGCTTGAAATCAACCACAGGAAAAAGTCTGGAAAACCTCCAAAAGCATGGAGGTTAAAGAACACCCTACTAACGAATGAGTGGGTCAACCAGGCAATTAGAGAAGAAATTAAAATATATATGGAAACAAACGAAAATGAAAATACAACAATCCAAACGCTTTGGGATGCAGTGAAGGCAGTCCTGAGAGGAAAATACATTGCAATCCAGGCCTATCTCAAGAAACAAGAAAAATCCCAAATACAAAATCTAACAGCACACCTAAAGGAAATAGAAGCAGAACAGCAAAGGCAGCCTAAACCCAGCAGAAGAAGAGAAATAATAAAGATCAGAGCAGAAATAAACAACATAGAATCTAAAAAAACTGTAGAGCAGATCAACGAAACCAAGAGTTGGTTTTTTGAAAAAATAAACAAAATTGACAAACCTCTAGCCAGGCTTCTCAAAAAGAAAAGGGAGATGACCCAAATAGATAAAATCATGAATGAAAATGGAATTATTACAACCAATCCCTCAGAGATACAAACAATTATCAGGGAATACTATGAAAAATTATATGCCAACAAATTGGACAACCTGGAAGAAATGGACAAATTCCTAAACACCCACACTCTTCCAAAACTCAATCAGGAGGAAATAGAAAGCTTGAACAGACCCATACCAGCGAAGAAATTGAATCGGTTATCAAAAATCTCCCAACAAATAAGAGTCCAGGACCAGATGGCTTCCCAGGGGAGTTCTACCAGACGTTTAAAGCAGAGATAATACCTATCCTTCTCAAGCTATTCCAAGAAATAGAAAGGGAAGGAAAACTTCCAGACTCATTCTATGAAGCCAGTATTACTTTGATTCCTAAGCCAGACAGAGACCCAGTAAAAAAAGAGAACTACAGGCCAATATCCCTGATGAATATGGATGCAAAAATTCTCAATAAGATACTAGCAAATCGATTTCAACGGCATATAAAAAGAATTATTCAGGGGGGTTCCGGAAGATGGCGGCGTAGGAGGATGCTGGGCTCACAGCGCGTCCTGCCGATCACTTAGATTCCACCTACACCTGCCTAAAGAACCCAGAAAACCGCCAGAGGATTAGCAGAAGGGAGTCTCCGGAGTCAAGCGCAGACTAGAGGCCCACGGAAGAGGGTAGGAAGGGCGGCGAGGCGGTGCGCGCTCCACGGACTGGCGGGAGGGAGCCGGGGCGGAGGGGCGGCTCGCCGGCCAAGCAGAGCCCCCGAGTCTGGCTGGCAAAAGCGGAGGGGCCGGACAGACTGTGTTCCGACAGCAAGCGCGACTTAGCGTCTGGGAGGTCAGAAGTTAACAGCTCTGCTCGGAAAGCGGGAAGGCTGGAGGACAAAGGGAGGGAGAGCTGCTGAGCCCCCAGACGGCAGAGCTCAGCTTGGCGGGGAACAAAGGCGCTCACCAGCGCCATCTCCCCCGCCCATCCCCCAGCCAAAATCCCAAAGGGAACCAGTTCCTGCCAGGGAACTTGCTCGCTCCGCGCAAACACCCAACTCTGTGCTTCTGCGGAGCCAAACCTCCGGCAGCGGATCTGACTCCCTCCCGCTGCCACAGGGCTCCTCCTGAAGTGGATCACCTAAGGAGAAGCGAGCTAAGCCTGCCCCTCCAGCCCCCGTGCACCTTGCCTACCCACCCCAGCTAATACGCCAGATCCCCAGCAACACAAGCCTGGCAGTGTGCAAGTAGCCCAGACGGGACACGCCACCCCACAGTGAATCCCGCCCCTAGGAGAGGGGAAGAGAAGGCACACACCAGTCTGACTGTGGCCCCAGCGGTGGGCTGGGGGCAGACATCTGGTCGGACTGCGGCCCCGCCCACTAACTCCAGTTATACACCACAGCACAGGGGAAGTGCCCTGCAGGTCCTCACCACGCCAGGGACTCTCCAAAATGACCAAACGGAAGAATTCCCCTCAGAAGAATCTCCAGGAAATAACAACAGCTAATGAACTGATCAAAAAGGATTTAAATAATATAACAGAAAGTGAATTTAGAATAATAGTCATAAAATTAATCGCTGGGCTTGAAAACAGTATACAGGACAGCAGAGAATCTCTTGCCACAAAGATCGAGGGACTAAGGACCAGTCACGAGGAGCTGAAAAACGCTTTAAACGAAATGCAAAACAAAATGGAAACCGCGATAGCTCGGCTTGAAGAGGCAGAGGAGAGAATAGGTGAACTAGAAGATAAAGTTATGGAGAAAGAGGAAGCTGAAAGAAAGAGAGATAAAAAAATCCAGGAGTATGAGAGGAAAATTAGAGAACTAAGTGATACACTAAAAAAAAATAATATACGCATAATTGGTATCCCAGAGGAGGAAGAGAGAGGGAAAGGTGCTGAAGGGGTACTTGAAGAAATTATAGCTGAGAACTTCCCTGAACTGGGGAAGGAAAAAGGCATTGAAATCCAAGAGGCACAGAGAACTCCCTTCAGACGTAACTTGAATCGATCTTCTGCACGACATATCATAGTGAAACTGGCAAAATACAAGGATAAAGAGAAAATTCTGAAAGCAGCAAGGGATAAACGTGCCCTCACATATAAAGGGAGACCTATAAGACTCGTGACTGATCTCTCCTTTGAAACTTGGCAGGCCAGAAAGGCTTGGCACGATATCTACAGTGTGCTAAACAGAAAAAATATGCAGCCGAGAATCCTTTATCCAGCAAGTCTGTCATTTAGAATAGAAGGAGAGATAAAGGTCTTCCCAAACAAACAAAAACTGAAGGAATTTGTCACCACGAAACCAGCCCTACAAGAGATCCTAAGGGGGATCCTGTGAGACAAAGTACCAGAGACATCACTACAAGCATAAAACATACAGACATCACAATGACTCTAAACCCATATCTTTCTATAATAACACTGAATGTAAATGGATTAAATGCGCCAACCAAAAGACATAGGGTATCAGAATGGATAAAAAAACAAGACCCATCTATTTGCTGTCTACAAGAGACTCATTTTAGATCTGAGGACACCTTTAGATTGAGAGTGAGGGGATGGAGAACTATCTATCATGCTCCTGGAAGCCAAAAGAAAGCTGGAGTAGCCATACTTATATCAGACAAACTAGACTTTAAATTAAAGGCTGTAACAAGAGATGAAGAAGGGCATTATATAATAATCACAGGGTCTATCCACCAGGAAGAGCTAACTATTATAAATGTCTATGTGCCAAATACCCGAGCCCCCAGATATATAAAACAATTACTCATAAACATAAGCAACCTTATTGATAAGAATGTGGTCATTGCAGGGGACTTTAACACCCCACTTACAGAAATGGATAGATCATCTAGACACACGGTCAATAAAGAAACAAGGGCCCTGAATGATACATTGGATCAGATGGACTTGACAGATATATTTAGAACTCTGCATCCCAAAGCAACAGAATATACTTTCTTCTCGAGTGCACATGGAACATTCTCCAAGATAGATCATATACTGGGTCACAAAACAGCCCTTCATAAGTTTACAAGAATTGAAATTATACCATGCATACTTTCAGACCACAATGCTATGAAGCTTGAAATCAACCACAGGAAAAAGTCTGGAAAACCTCCAAAAGCATGGAGGTTAAAGAACACCCTACTAACGAATGAGTGGGTCAACCAGGCAATTAGAGAAGAAATTAAAATATATATGGAAACAAACGAAAATGAAAATACAACAATCCAAACGCTTTGGGATGCAGCGAAGGCAGTCCTGAGAGGAAAATACATTGCAATCCAGGCCTATCTCAAGAAACAAGAAAAATCCCAAATACAAAATCTAACAGCACACCTAAAGGAAATAGAAGCAGAACAGCAAAGGCAGCCTAAACCCAGCAGAAGAAGAGAAATAATAAAGATCAGAGCAGAAATAAACAACATAGAATCTAAAAAAACTGTAGAGCAGATCAACGAAACCAAGAGTTGGTTTTTTGAAAAAATAAACAAAATTGACAAACCTCTAGCCAGGCTTCTCAAAAAGAAAAGGGAGATGACCCAAATAGATAAAATCATGAATGAAAATGGAATGATTACAACCAATCCCTCAGAGATACAAACAATTATCAGGGAATACTATGAAAAATTATATGCCAGCAAATTGGACAACCTGGAAGAAATGGACAAATTTCTAAACACCCACACTCTTCCAAAACTCAATCAGGAGGAAATAGAAAGCTTGAACAGACCCATAACCAGCGAAGAAATTGAATCGGTTATCAAAAATCTCCCAACAAATAAGAGTCCAGGACCAGATGGCTTCCCAGGGGAGTTCTACCAGACATTTAAAGCAGAGATAATACCTATCCTTCTCAAGCTATTCCAAGAAATAGAAAGGGAAGGAAAACTTCCAGACTCATTCTATGAAGCCAGTATTACTTTGATTCCTAAACCAGACAGAGACCCAGTAAAAAAAGAGAACTACAGGCCAATATCCCTGATGAATATGGATGCAAAAATTCTTAATAAGATACTAGCAAATCGAATTCAACAGCATATAAAAAGAATTATTCACCATGATCAAGTGGGATTCATTCCTGGGATGCAGGGCTGGTTCAACATTCGCAAATCGATCAACGTGATACATCACATTAACAAAAAAAAAGAGAAGAACCATATGATCCTGTCAATCGATGCAGAAAAGGCCTTTGACAAAATCCAGCACCCTTTCTTAATAAAAACCCTTGACAAAGTCGGGATAGAAGGAACATACTTAAAGATCATAAAGGCCATTTATGAAAAGCCCACAGCTAACATCATCCTCAACGGGGAAAAACTGAGAGCTTTTTCCCTGAGATCAGGAACACGACAGGGATGCCCACTGTCACCGCTGTTGTTTAATATAGTGCTGGAAGTTCTAGCATCAGCAATCAGACAACAAAAGGAAATCAAAGGCATCAAAATTGGCAAAGATGAAGTCAAGCTTTCGCTTTTTGCAGATGACATGATATTATACATGGAAAATCCGATAGACTCCACCAAAAGTCTGCTAGAACTGATACATGAATTCAGCAAAGTTGCAGGATACAAAATCAATGTGCAGAAATCAGTTGCATTCTTATACACTAACAATGAAGCAACAGAAAGACAAATGAAGAAACTGATCCCATTCACAATTGCACCAAGAAGCATAAAATACCTAGGAATAAATCTAACCAAAGATGTAAAAGATCTGTATGCTGAAAACTATAGAAAGCTTATGCAGGTAATTGAAGAAGATATAAAGAAATGGAAAGACGTTCCCTGCTCATGGATTGGAAGAATAAATACTGTCAAAATGTCAATACTACCCAAAGCTATCTACACATTCAATGCAATCCCAATCAAAATTGCACCAGCGTTCTTCTTGAAACTAGAACAAGCAATCCTAAAATTCATATGGAGCCACAAAAGGCCCCGAATAGCCAAAGTAATTTTGAAGAAGAAGACCAAAGCAGGAGGCATCACAATCCCAGACTTTAACCTCTACTACAAAGTTGTAATCATCAAGACAGCATGGTATTGGCATAAAAACAGACACATAGACCAATGGAATAGAATAGAAACCCCAGAACTAGACCCACAAACGTATGGCCAACTCATCTTTGACAAAGCAGGAAAGAACATCCAATGGAAAAAAGACAGTCTCTTTAACAAATGGTGCTGGGAGAACTGGACAGCAACATGCAGAAGGTTGAAACTAGACCACTTTCTCACACCATCCACAAAAATAAACTCAAAATGGATAAAGGACCTGAATGTGAGACAGGAAACCATCAAAACCTTAGAGGAGAAAGGAGGAAAAGACCTCTCTGACCTCAGCCGTAGCAATCTCTTACTCGGCACATCCCCAAAGGCAAGGGAATTAAAAGCAAAAGTGAATTACTGGGACCTTATGAAGATAAAAAGCTTCTGCACAGCAAAGGAAACAACCAACAAAACTAAAAGGCAACCAACGGAATGGGAAAAGATATTTGCAAATGACATATCGGACAAAGGGCTAGTATCCAAAATCTATAAAGAGCTCATCAAACTCCATACCCAAAAAACAAATAACCCAGTGAAGAAATGGGCAGAAAACATGAATAGACACTTCTCTAAAGAAGACATCCGGATGGCCAACAGGCACATGAAAAGATGTTCAACGTCGCTCCTTATCAGGGAAATACAAATCAAAACCACACTCAGATATCACCTCACGCCAGTCAGAGTGGCCAAAATGAAGAAATCAGGAGACTATAGATGCTGGAGAGGATGTGGAGAAACGGGAACCCTCTTGCACTGTTGGTGGGAATGCAAATTGGTGCAGCCGCTCTGGAAAGCAGTGTGGAGGTTCCTCAGAAAATTAAAAATAGACCTACCCTATGACCCAGCAATAGCACTGCTAGGAATTTATCCAAGGGATACAGGAGTACTGATGCATAGGGGCACTTGTACCCCAATGTTTATAGCAGCACTCTCAACAATAGCCAAATTATGGAAAGAGCCTAAATGTCCATCAACTGATGAATGGATAAAGAAATTGTGGTTTATATACACAATGGAATACTACGTGGCAATGAGAAAAAATGAAATATGGCCTTTTGTAGCAACGTGGATGGAACTGGAGAGTGTGATGCTAAGTGAAATAAGCCATATAGAGAAAGACAGATACCATATGGTTTCACTCTTATGTGGATCCTGAGAAACGTAACAGAAACCCATGGGGGAGGGGAAGGAAAAAAAAAAAAAAAAAGAGGCTCTCTCTTTGGGAGAGAGCCAAAGCATAAGAGACTGTTAAAAACTGAGAACAAACTGAGGGTTGATGGGGGGTGGGAGGGAGGGCAGGGTGGGTGATGGGTATTGAGGAGGGCACCTTTTGGGATGAGCACTGGGTGTTGTATGGAAACCAATTTGACAGTAAATTTCATATATTAAAAAAGAAAAAAGAAAAAATAAAAAAAGAAAAAAAATTTAAAAAAAATGAGTTCATTGAGCACTGACTGCACTACAATAAGTAGATATGAAACTTAAACCAAAAGAAAACACTATTCCGAAAAATATAACTAGAATCAACTTATATGAGCGGTAGTGGGTACAAGCAGAAGAGGGACCAGAGGGGGAAAGAATGGTTCACCTCACATTACCAAGACATAAAGAAAGTATAGCAGCTGAAAAGTCTTCTGAGAGGAAGAAGGTAGCATACAGAGCGTAGTAGACTGCTGGGAACCACCTGTGGATACAGGTCTTCTCAGCCTCAGGCACACACAGGAAAGAAGCAGACACAACTTCGACAAAAATGCAAACTGGATTGGAATCTTCCAGACGCAGGGCTTTATTTCATTTTGAGTACGGAGACAACTGCCCAGGACTACAAAGAGCCACAGCTGTCCTATCACCCTCCTATATGCACAGACAGATGAGAACACCATGAGAGGGCCCCCACAATTCCAGTCCTCTGTGTCCATGCTCTCTGTAATCCCCTCCTCAAGCATGGAAGAGACCAAGAACTTGCTTCGAGCCAATAGAAAATGAGAAGGGTGAAGGGATTTTGCAGAAGACCTACATTAGGTCCTGCTTTCGCAAACCAAAAGAAATCCGAAGAATATTTTTACTTTTATGATAAAAGGAAAAAATTGAAAATAGCATTAAGCATTTGTTTTATCGTGAGCCACTATGGAGGCGGGGCCACCGCAGAATAGCAAGAGTGGCACCACCAGCTCCTTCACTGAACTGTGCTCAGCCTTTAGCCACCAGACCTTTGAACTGTGTCTGTGGGCACCTGTGATTTATCTCGATTTATTTTGTGCATCCATTAGCAAGATGCTAAAGCATCAGAAAAGCCTAAGAGAGGTACTTTTTGGTGTTTTGGAATGCTTAAAAATGTTTCCATATAAATTAATGGCATTTATGTTTTTGCATTATGCCATTTTGGCTTACAAAAGCTTTCATAGGAACACTCTACTTTCTGATGGCAGGGAAAACCTGTAACTTTTTTCACAGAAATGGAAGTACAGAAAGACTTGTCTAAGTTTACTCTACTCAACTACTCAACTTAACTAGCTGTAAAGCTAATTTGCTTGAGTTTAGGTATTACGGTTCCAGAAACCGTGTTCCTAGGCATTAAGATCTATTCCTTTTCAATAGGAATACATAGTCATGCTTTAGCCACATCTAATAAGATAAAGAAATCAGTCAATAAATACCTAATTGTATGTGGGTCATTGATAAAATACTATCAGGAATGTATCCCCATAGAGATTTGCCCCTGATGGGCCTTTCTAGAACTCACTTAGTTAGCAACGCCTTTCTCCATGGCATTTTACCTTTACCCCACATTCACCCAACTCTGTGGGACAAGCCAATAGATTAGGACTTAAAACAGTATAACCTTCAAAACACACAAAGTGAAATCTACACATGAAACTGAGGTTACTCAGACACTTGGGTGGTTCAGTCAGTTGAGTATCCGACTTGTGCTCAGGTCATGGTGTCACAGTTCATGAGTTCAAGCCCTGCATGCGAAGCCTGCTTCGGATCCTCTGACCCCCTTTCTCTTTGCCCATCCCCAGCTCACTCTTTCTCTCTCAAAAATACACATTAAAAAAATGAACTTGTTGTTAGTTTAATAAAAAGAAACTGAGGCTAGTCAGGAAGCGCTATGGCAGAAACATGCTAGAGGTCAGGCCATAGTGGAAAGAAAAGAGAATAGGGATACAGACCAGCTAGTTAGGTGCCGGTAAATAGACCACCTGAGGTCTCTAGACTTCCATTATATAATCTTTAAAATGGGATGAATAATATTATCTCACAAGGCTGTCTTGCACACTGAATTTTAAAAAGTATGGGAATAAGATTAAGGGATTGATAAACAGTAATATTCTGCAAAATGGATGGGGTTAGCCTATAGTCTGAGGAGTGAGGACATAACATTATTTTCACTGCCTGGTGCAGAATAATCCTGATGGGATAAAAGTTGGAGACTTCTAAGAAAGCTTCCTGTCATGAAAATTTCATATGTAAAATTGATTTGACAAATAAAGAAATGATACCACTCTCCCACCACGATGAGAAATGTTTTCTTCCGGTCAAAGTACAGATACAATATTGAAATAGATGTTTGGAGTTGGTTCTTTGGGACAACTCTGCCGTTTTTTGACCTGTTAGGTCTCACAGTATGCTTAAATGGTGAAAAGAAAAATTATATCTTGAGGTTATTGTAACTATCCTTTCTATTTGCTGAGATTGCATGTGTGCGATTATTTAACCCCTAGAAAAGGGGGCATGAAACACCAGGATCATGGGTGTATCATGAGAGCCTTTTCCAAAAGGCAACATTTATTTTCAAGTGTTTAGCTGAGACAAGGATTTCTCTCCAACGTACAATTCATCATCCTCCTTACTCACTGTAAAATCAATCTGTTCTGTTTGTATGACATAAACAACAAGTCATTTCTCAGGAATGAGGCAGGCCATATGTGAAGGTGTTTTGGAAAAGCACAATAGGGAATACGCCAATCAAAGTAGCATCTGCATTTTATTTCAATGTCAAATCACATGTGTGTTATAAAAAAAAAAAAGGAAAGTGGATCACTTTTATTAAAGAATAACTTTCCTGTTGTGATGTCTACAGTTAACTCAGACCTTCCCTGAGCAACACATTCAGGTCAGGCACATAAATGACTCACTGAGAACACTCTGTGTGGCCGGTAACATGTGCCTTTGACAGACACGGCGGCATCTGCCTACTCCCCACCCCCATGGCGGAAGAAAACTAGCAATAATCCATTACGTGCATTTTCCCCAGAATTAGCGCCTTCTATTCAACGCGTTGATGAATATCACAGCAGCTCGCAATTGATAGAAACAGGAAACTATAAAACAACTCACAAAGTTCTAGGGAGAATTTATTTTTTTATAATTGGGACTGGATTAAGATGGAAAGGAAGTAGGTTCTAGTCCCATTTCCATTATTTATTAGCTGTATGACCTAAGGCAAGTCACTTAACTTCTCTAGGTCTCGGCTTTATACTTGTATAAACTGACAGGGCTGAACTGAATAATCCCCAAGACCCCTTTCTGCTCTAAAAGTATGTAATTCTCTGGTCACTTACCCACGTACTCGTATCTGAATAGCAATGGAAACATTTTTAGATTGTCTCGTTCTGGAACCTTGTTCCCAGTTGGAAGTTAGATATCTCTGAACACTACGTTAATTTCTAGTTTGCCTTGGTATAAAACAGTATATGTATATGTCACCTACAAAGCATCAGTGAGGCTCCTACATCTACTGATTTCAAACAGGCTATAAATGACAAAAATTAACGAGAGGTGGTAGAGGGAAAGATGGCCATGGCCACGGGGAGTGTCAGATTTAAATCATTCCAACTTAAGACCTTGAAGAAGAGAAGGAATTGCTGTTGCCAAGCAACAAAATATAAATCCTGGTTAAGGGCTTGGGTGGCCTTGTTCAGATCACATGCCCACCCATGAACCAATCATAGTGGTCACAGGCACATGATACACATCATAGACTGACCCCTTGGGGTATATAGTCATATATTTCGGTGGGTGGAGGGGTGACTGTTATCATAAAGGAGAGTGAGTGAAAGAATTCTTGGGGAAAAAACATGCTCATCAGGTAGAAACAACAGCCACCACAGACAAATTGGCCCAGAGCATATAAAGTCAAGTTTTGTGCCATTGGCCTTTCTGCCAGAACTTCCTTCTGGAAATGTCAATTTATGATGTCACTCTTATTTTTCATGTAATAATTCAACAGATATTTATTAAGTGCTTGCAGTTTATCAGTCATGTGGCTAGACCAGAAAGAACACAACAGACTTAACATGACAGACTTACCACGACCACCCCTGTGAAATTTGTTAAACTTCTAGTCTAATGAGAGAGACAGACTATAGAACACCTGCTCACCATGTGCTCAGTGGCACAAAGAAGATGTGCACGGTGTTAGGGGAGCAATAACAGAGCCAACCACTGTGCACCCCAATGAGTGACAATGAAAATAAATCATGTACAACGGAAGTACGGAGTGATATCGAAAATATGACCAAAGACAGTCATCCCATCACACGCAGCCTGTATCTCAAAAATGTAAATTTCTTTCCAGGATAGACCTTGTAGGCCAGGAAAGATGGCGGAGACACAAACTCTGCCAGGAACAGCCCAGATGACTCTCACCTATGATCACCTGACCCTGCCGACAACAGGCCCACTGGGGTTGCAGCGTGCTGAAATAACACTCCCGATTTTACACACTCAGAGACAACTTAGTTCGGTAGCTTTCTGGTTGAGAAGATGCTACAGTCTCATATTTGGAAGCTTTCTAAAAAAAAATATTATAGAAGTGTGTGGGTGGCTCAGTAGGTTAAGCATCTGACTCTTGATTTCTACTCAGGTCATGATCTCACAGTTGGTGGGATTGAGCTTTGCTTCAGGCTCTGCACTGACAATGCGGAGCCTGCTTGGGATTCTCTCTCTCTCCCTCCTCACTGTCCCACCCCCCCTCGAAATAAATAAACTTGAAAAAATTATATACATCTACAAATAAGATAAACTTGCATTTGACTAGCTAAAGGTCCTCTACATTTTTTGAAAAATTGGCAGTGGGGAGCCTGGGTGGCTCAGCTGGTTAAGCATCAGACTTTGGTTCAGGTCATGATCTCATGGTTCGTGGGTTTCAGCCCCAAGTTGGGCTCTGTGCTGACAGTGTGGAGCCTGCTTCAGATTCTGTGTCATCTTGTCTTTCGGCCTCTCCCCCACTCGTACTCTATCTCTCTCTCTTTCAAAAATAAATAAATATTTAAAAAATTTTTTTTTAATTGGAAGCTGTGAATTACTGAAACCCTAACAATCTACCAAGTTTCCCCAAATCAGCATGTTCAAATAAGGCACAGAGGAAGGGAGGAAGGGAACAAGATAGGCCATATAAGAAATAGAGAAAGAAAATGCATACATTTAATCTTGCTGCACTGAAGCAAATACCTCTTACACAATGTCATATGTATCTTTGAATCTGGGTAGTACAGTACTCTGTGTTAAATGCATTTTATGGGGATTTGGAGAGGATTTAGGTAAAGGCTGCCCCAATAAATGATTTACCAGCTCTAATAAAACATCAAGGAAATTGTTCAGATTGTATCTCAGACCATTTAAAACACAAGTTTATAGAGGTCTCGGCAGCCCCCATATCCTCAATCCTGGTTTACAAAGAAATGTTTATAGTGGTTAATTATCCCATATTACTTTTTTTTTTAATGGTAGCAATTTCAAAAGAAGGGAGAGATTGAAAGTAAATAAGTAGATATGCCAACCAAAGGAGTTGGGAGATAGAGAGAAGCTTTTTATTCACCTTTTATTCACCATTCAGTAAATATTTACTGATTGTCTGTTACAAACCAGGTATTCAAGAACCAGGGCCTGAAAACCCAGGAGTGACCAGATAAGAAGGGTTCCTTCCTACCTACAGCTTCTGTTTAGTGGAAAAAAAAAAAAAAGAAGTAAATAAATGAAATAACTAGAAAATATTAATTTAAACTGTGATAAGTACCTTAAAGAGGAAAACAAAGAGGACACCTGAGGGGCTCAGTAGGCTAAGACTCTGACTCGTGGTTTCCAGTCAGGTCATGATCTCAAAGTTTGTGGGTTCGAGCCACATTGGTCTCTGTGCTGACAGTGCGGAGCCTGCTTGAGATTGTCTCTCTCTCTCTCTCTCCCTCTCTTTCTCTCTCTCTCTTTCTCAAAATAAATAAATACACTTAAGAAAAAAAGAGGAAAACAAGGTTATGAGAAAGTAAATAATCAGAAGAGGGGTGGGTACCTCTTTACATGGGGCACTAAGGAAAGGCCTCACCAGAGAGGTAAAATAGATGCTGGGGCCTGCAGCATCCACAGCTGACCATACTACTAAGAGCTGAGAGAACATTCCAGACAAAGGAAGCATCAAGTGTGAAGTCCATGATGTGATAATGAGCTCGGTATTGAAGAACAGAAAGGAAGACGGATGTGAGAAATGAGACATCATCTGTGTGATCTTGGCCTCTATGTTAACCTCTCAAAAAGACATTTTCCTCAAATTTCACTATTACTAATATTAGTAATATTAGTTGCCTTTATGAAAAATACATTTTAGATTTTTATACGTTTTCTTTCAACTTTCACTATAACCATAGCCTCCTATAGTATAGGTATTATTATTCTGGTTTCATACAGGATAAAATAGTCTCTGAGGGGTGAAGTAAATTGTTTAAGGCTACAAGCAGGGGAAAAACTGGAATTCATACTCAGGTTTATCCATAAAGGCTACCCTCTTTCATTTCTTTAATTCGTTTTTTTTGTTCAACAAATATTTGTTGAGCCCAACACTAGGAGCTGTCCACACAGAAATAAATGAAGCAAAATGCGGTAGGTTATGCTTCCAAAGATGGCCACACACTGTCTGCCATCCCAACAATGTCGCCTTTCTGCTCTCACATCAAGAAGAGGAATCTATTCTCCCTCTGCCTGGCTTTGCGACTTGCTTCAACCAATAGGGTATGGTGGGAGTCACTGTGTAACTTTGACGGCTTGGCCTTGAGATAATCTGCAGTTTCCACCTTCTCTGCTTGGAAAGATGCCACTTGAACCCCAGGCACCATGCTGAGAAGAAGCCCAAGCATCAGTGGAGAGAGGCCAGTGTGGAAAAGTGAGGACCTCAGGCGAGAGCAGGAACCACGATCCCAGACACTTGGTCCCAACTGAAGTATTCAAACCAGACCCCAGCTGTCTGCGCTGCCTCAGCTGAAGCCTTAGACATGGCGGAACAGAGACAAGCCTTCTATAATGTGACCCTGACTGAATTCTCAACCCGAAGAATTGCAAACAAATAAAATGGCTGTTAATGCAAGGCACTAAACCTTCAGAGATTCATCATGCAGCAATAGAAAACCAAAACACCAAAGACCCCCAGCCTGGTGAAAATATAAACATAAAAATATCTTTAAAATAGTGTAAGTGTCATGAGAGAACAACAGAGAAATAATTTACACCAGTGTAGAGCAAGGGTGAAAAACTTTTGGTAAAGAGCTAGATAGTAAATACTCTAGACTTTATGGGTCACGGTGCTTTTGGTTCCAGGTTTCTTGGTTCCAGGTAGACTTTTGTTTGTTTGTTTGTTTTTGTTTTTAACAAAAAACAGATGGAGAACAGAATTTGGCCTTGGAGCTGTACTGGCAAATCCCTAGCCTAGACTTACAGTGTTTCTTATATATTATTTTTCTTTCTAGAAGAAGTATTCATATTTCCCATCTTCTGGACTCCTTGGTTCCCGTTCCTGTTTCTAAAGCAGAGCCTTGCATCTCTTGATTCAGAGAATACTCACAAGCCTGGAGACCACACTTCAGCTGCTTCAGGAAAGCACTGGTGAAAGTATTTAAACTTTTTGTTTTCTAAATCCATTTAAGTAATCTCTACACCCAACGTGAGGCTTAAACTCACAACCTTGAGATCAAGAGTCACATGTTCCTTTGACTGAGCCAAGCCAGGTACCCCAACTTTTAAATTCAACTAAAACCAGTGGAACTTATTAAAAATGTGACTGGATAAGCGAAGTCTGACCTGATACTATGTTTTCCTGATGGTGATTCCAGGATGGGAGAGTAAGGGAACACTCGTTGGGAACTCAGTCATATGGTAGATAATTGCCCATTGGGAAAACCATTCAGGGCATGGATCTTGAGGTGGGCAAGGAAGCAGTAGTTTGGAATGGATGACTTTGAACTCTGTCTCTTCTTGTTTCCTAGGTTACTCTATGTATCATGCTGTCACTTACTGCTGTTCATTCCCCGACCCTTGACGAATCCTGCCAATGCAAAGGTCTATCATCATTACCACTAAGAAGTTCCATTGCTCTTTCTTATACGTACTTTTTAAAATATTTATTCTATATATGCTTGCATAGACAGATATACCTGTATATGCACCACCAGGTAAAGAGGACAATAACTATCTGCTTGAATCTTAAGTAAACTAAGGTTAAAGCACGTGTCCTTCCCGGCCACCCTCTCAATTCTGTCTACCGATGCAACGCACAACTAACTGTCACCATTTCTCCACGGATTCCTCTCCGCAAGATTTGGCTCAAACTTTTTCTAAGAACGCTTCTCTATTATCAAGCAAACTTAGCCATCAGCTTCTCCATGTGTGTATGTGGCACTTTGTGCCTTTTTTTTTAACAGCACTATCACATTACATTGATGTTTTTAAGCATCCATATATTTTATTGGACTATGAGCTTTCCCAAGTCAGGGAACATATCATATAGCCTGTAATAGGCCTGCAATCAATATTTGTTGAATAAATGAATAATAAAAGAATGGAATGAATAAAGACATGTTTAATTCAATGAATTTCAATTTGAAAAAAGAAAGACAGGGTAAGTTACTCACCAAACTGAAAATCTGTGTTTCTCCAGTTCCTCCAAGTAAGATACATCCTCTGAATAATCCTCAAGTTCTCCAGTTCTCCAAGCAGCTGATTTTTCCTTCACTGAGTGATTTATCAGGCTTTCTCTCTTATCCATGAAATTAAAGAAATAAAAAAATAAAGTATTTTAGTAGATATCAGATAGAAAGCTCATCTGGTTCAGTGACATTTTCCTCAGAATGATTTGTAGAATCATTGATCATATAGAAGTATAATCAGTCATGGTTTTTGCATTGAAATTATTATTCTACATTCCACATTCTCTCACTAAATCATCATGTTTCTACTAGAAGACTGTCATGTTCATTTTTTTGCATTATTTCCCCTGGAGCAGCCTCTACAAATGTTGCTGGAATTAAATAAATAAATAAATAAATAAATAAATAAATAAATAAATACAACAGCCATGGTCATGGTATTTGTAATAAATCAGGACTATTGGTGGCAAGTAAAGAAAATGCAGTTTAAGCTAGCTTTCAGCAAAAAGGAATTTGAAGGAAAGTTGGAACAATCAGCTCATGGAGAAGAAGGAAGGAAACAGTTGGATTTTAGGAATATGGTAGCAAATGAATCAAAGGTCACCAGGACCCTTTCTCCTTGTCTGCTCTCTGCTTCAGCAGGCTACTTCCTTCTAGCCTTGCCACCAACAGCTTCTTAGTTCCGTAGCTAATGACTCTCAACAACATATTTAAATTCAGGACCATACTGTGTCTGTGCAATTAATTTAGTACAACTTCAGAGAATTGTGTGACCCATGATGATGGATCCAGCAAACAGACTGTCCCTTTGGAGAAACTGAGTTCTGTAGTTCAACCAAGCATTCTTAGGAGCCCCATCATGATGGGGAGTGGCAGCTAATCTGTGCGCCCCTCCTCCCTTAGTCACTATTCAAAATAGTTTGATTTCCATTGGTTTATATATTGCGGTCTTTTGTAAGGTTTTATTGCAAAATTCTGCAAATAAGAATTCATTTGAAAACTACTGGTCTATGGGAAAATGAAAGTAGGCATGACTGCATTCATAAGATAGTTCCATTAAAAGTCTTTTTTTTTTTGCTTTAGACTCTTTTCAAACATATTCAGTTGTCATTTGTAAGAGGCCAGCTACCTGCTATCCCTGAAATCAGTTTATACAAGTTTTTGCACAACTCTGTAGTTAAAATATTTTTGCAATTTCAAAATGTTGCTTTGAATTCTCAGGTTGCAGTAACCAGGACAAACAGAATGAAACTGAGGTGAAGAAGATGCATCAGCAAATCTCTAGTGAGCTCAACAAAGCTACTTATTTTAATATGAAATTGGGTGGTTTGATTGCGTTAAGAACAAAATCCAGTAATGACAGCCATCAATGTAAAGTAATGGCTATTCCTGCCATGTCACCATCCCTAGGGCACTGAAACACAGAGGGCTGAAACACAACCCAGATCTTCCTGTGAAAAGAGTCCAATTTGCTTAGCCTGGAGCTTCAGCTTGAGGGATAAGCTTCAGGTTTCCCACCTATCAAACAAGGCTAAGGAGGCATTCCCAGGGAAAATAAGCATGGAGACCATTCTTGCCCACCTTTGTGGCCTCACTACATCTTGATAAGAATTCCCAAAAACTAGTTATACAGTTGTCTAGGGCCCTGATTTTTTGTAACTGTTGCCCAGGGCACACCTCCAGATCTCCTGGTCTGGAGGTCAGCAGAGATTATAATTGTGGCCCCAAAGGACTGTACATACTTGCATGTTTTAAAAGCAACTGTCTAGAGACAACCACAAGCTAGGGCAAGGTTTAATGAGAAAGACAATCACCTACATCAAGGCATTCCTTCAAGACTGAGAGAAGTAGCTGTTTTACCTAATACGTAGATACAAACAGAGAATCAAGCAAAAAAAGAAAACAGAGAAATGTGTTCCAAACAAAAGAACAAGAAAAAAACCTCAGAAAAAGCCTTAATAACACAGAGAGGAGTAATTCACCTGATAAAGAATTTAAGGTAATAGTCATAAAGATGCTCACTGAATTCTGGAGAAGAAAGGATGAACACAGTGAGTACTTCAACGATGAGAGGAAACAATACAGTACTAAACAAAACTCACAGAGATAAAGAATATTGAACTGAACTGAAAAATATATTTAACAGCAGACTGGATGAAGTAAAAGAATGGGTCAAAAAGCTGGAAGAGAAAGCAATGGAACTCACCTGGATGGAGCAGCAAAAAGAAAATAAAAGAATTTTTTTAATGGGGATAATTAAGGGATCTCTGAGACAACATGAAGCAGAATATTCACAATATAGGGGTCCCAGAAGGCGGGGAGAGAAAGAAGAGGGGCAGAAAAGTTAAGTAAAGAAACAATAGCCGAAAACTTGCCTAACCTAAGGAGGGTAACAGATCCAAGTATCCCAAAATTTCCAAATAAAATGAATCCAAAGAGAACCACACCAAGGCACATTATAATTAAAATGTCCAGAGTTAAAGATAAAAAGAGAAACTTACAAGCAGCAAAAGAAAACCAGATTGTTATTTACAAGGGTAACTCCACAAAGCTATAAGAATATTTCTCAGCAAAAATTTTGCAAGCTTAGAAGGGAGGGCATGACATATTCAAAGAACTCAAAAAAAAAAAAAAATTTCCAACCAAGTATATGCTACCCAGCAAGGTTATCATTCAGGTTTGAAGAAGAGATAAAGAGTTTTTCAGATAAGCAAAAGCTAAAGTACTTATCTCCACTAAATTGACCTTGCAGGAAGTGTTAAAGGGATTTCTTTAAGCTGAAAAGACACAGCACTACTTAAGAATAAGAAAGTATATGACAGTAAAAATGTCACTGGAAAAGGTAAATATATAATAAAGGTAAGAGATTAATCACTTATAAAGCTACTAAGATTTAAAGTCAAAAGTAGTAAAATTAACTAAAACTACAATAAATTAGTTCAGAAATATATAAAATAAAAATATATTAAAAGTGACAACAAAAATATAAAATGTTGAGGAGCAACCAGTAAAAATGTAGAGTTTGGGAATGTGTTCAAATTTAAGCTGCTATCAACAAAATTGACTGTCACATACCTAAGGTAATAATGTGAATGTCATGGTAACAACAACGTAAAAACTTACAGTAAAAACACAACAGAGAAGAACAAAGGAATCTGAACATAACACTAAAGAAAATTATCAAACAACAAGGAAACTGAGAAAAAATAGAAAAGAACACAGAGTAACTACAAAAACATCCGGAAAATAATGAACAGAATAGCAATAAATACATATATGTCAATAATTACTTTAAATGTAAATGGACTAATGGGGTGAAAAGACAGAGAGAGAGATCAACGTACTGCTCATACAGTATAAACTATAAGTCATTGATGAAAAAAATTGAAAATGACACAAATGGAAAGATATTCCATGCACATGGATTGGAAGATTTAATATTGTTAAAATGCTCATACTACCCAAAACAATTTATAGATTCAGTGCAAATTCTATTAAAATTCCAATGACATTTTTCACAAAACTAGAACAAATAATTCTAAAATTTGTATGTAATCACAAAAGCCCCAGACAGCCAAAACAATCTGGAGAAAGAAGAACAAAACCAGAGGTATCATTCTCCCTGATTTCAAACTATACTACAAAGCTATAGTAATTAAAGCAGTATGGTATTGCCATAACAACAGACATATAGATCAATAGAACAAAATAACCCAGAAATAAACCCACACATATGTGGTCAGTTAATTTACAACAAAAGAGACAAGAATATGCAATGAGGAAAGAATGATCTCTTTAATAAATGGTGTTGCGAAAACTGAAGAGCTACCTGCAAAAGATTGAAACTGGACCACTTTCTTACACCATGCAAAAATTAACTCAAAGTGGAGTAAAAACTTGAATGCTAGACCAGAAAGCATAAAATTTCTAGAAGAAAATATAGGTGATAGGTGCCTTGACAGTGTTCTTAGCAATTTTTTCTCTTTTTGGATCTGACTCTAAAGGCAAGGGAAACAGAAGCAAAATAAGCAAATGACACCACATCAAACTAAAAATGTTTCTGCACAGAGAAGGAAACAATCAACAAAATGAAAAAGCAACCTACTAAATGGGAGAAGATATTTGTAAATTACATATGTGGTAAGGGATTAATATCCAAAGTATAAAAACAATTTGTATAACTCAATAACAAGGACAAAAATTCAATTAAAAGATGGGCAGCAGATCTGAATAGATGTTTTCACAAAGAAAACATACAGATGGATAACAAATAATGGAAAGATGCTCAACGTCACTCATAATCAGGGAAATTCATCACAAGGAGATACTACCACACAGCTGTCAGAACAACTTTATTAAAAAAATCAAGAAACAAAAAGTATTGGCAGGATGTGAAGAAAGGAAACCCCTCATTCGTTGCTGGTGGGAACGTAAACTGGTGCAGCCACTATACAAAACAATATAAAGCTCCCTCAAAGAATAAAAAAATGGAGCCATCTTGGGGTGTCTGGGTGGCTCAGTCAGTTGCATGACTGATTGTTGATTTTGGCTCAGGTCATGATCTTGCAGTTCGTGGGTTCAAATCTCCGTGCTGTCAGCACAGAACCTACTTGGGATTCATTCTCTCTCCCTCTCTCTGCCCCTCCTCTGTTCTCTCTCTCTCTGTCTCTCTCTCTCAAAAATAAATAAACTTAAAAAAATAAAAATAGAGCTATCATATAATCCACCAATTGCACTACTGGGTCTCTATCTGAAGAAAGCAAAAACACCAATTTGAAAAGATATTTACCCCTATGTTTGTTGTAGCATTATTTACATTAGCAAAAATATGGAAACAACCTAAGTGTCCATCAATGGGTGAATGAATAAAGAAGATGCAGTGTACATATGCATACAATGGAATATTACTCAGCCATAAAAAGAATGAAATCATTGCCACTGACAACGACATAGATGGATCCTGATGGTATTATGTTTAGTAAAATAAGTCAGACAGAGAAAGACAGATATTGCATTGGTTTCACTTATATGTTGAATCCAACAAAACAAAACCCAGACTCACAGATACAGAAAACAGATTGTTGGTTGCCAGTGGTAGGGGTGGAAGAGTGAAATAGCTGAAGGGATTAAAAAGTACAAACTTCAGGTATAAAATAAATAAGTTGTAGGGATTTAATGTACAGCAGTTGGAATATAGTCAATACTGTATCAATTTCGTATGGTGACAGATGGGGACTAGACGTTGTGGTAGCCATTTTGTAACATACATGGATTTCAAATCACTATGTTGTGAAACTTATTATAATATGCTATGTCAATTATACCTCAACAAATTTTTTTTTAAAGAAGAAATAAAGCCCCTGAAAATCAATCAATCACTGTGGTCCTCTTCATCTTTCTCAGCCTCTGTAATTCCTGTGTCAGTAACAGTATTTTTTAATGTGTATTTATTTATTTTGAGAGATGGAGAGGCAGAGAGAGAGGGAGAGAGAGAATACCAAGCAGGCTCCATGCTGTCAGCACAGAGCCTGATGCAGGGCTCAGTTTCAGAACCCCAAGATCATGACCTGACCCAAAATCAAGAGTCAGATGCTGAACTGACTGAGCCACCCAGGAGCCCTTGGATTTCTTTTAATGGATAACTAAGTTGGCAAGGGGGCTGGATGGCTCAGTCAATTAAACTTCCCACTCTTGATCTGAGCTCAGGTCTTGATCTCAGGGTCATGAGTTCAAGCCCAGAATTGGACTCCACCCTGGGCATGGATCCTACTTAAAACAAACAAAGAAATCTAAGTTAATGTGCTAAAAATTTCTTCGAATCAGTATTTTAGAAGATATAAAGTTGTGGAAATTAGTTTATGTCCAAAGGAATGAAGAGCAAAAGGAACAAAAACACAAATAAATAAGAGTTTTGAATCCAAAAAGTAGGTAAGTGTGTGAAGGGAAGTCCCCAGGTAAGTACCAGGATGTGTGAGCCTACTTATACAGAGGAATCAAAACCATCCACCAACCACAGATTTATATCTTGAATCTATACCGGAGAAATAATGCTTTAATTAGCATATCATCAACATTGAAAAGACAGAAAATAGATCCTGTATGTACTCTGAAGCCAAAGAACATCATCACTAAAAAAAAAAAAAAAAAAAAAAAAAAAAAAAAAAAAAAAAAAAAAAAAAAAAAATTATTCCAACAGCAATGTCTTTAGACATTCCAATAGCAATGTCTATACTGTAAGACATCATAAGACATCACTGATGCAAATTTGTTCTGAAACATCACATATTATGTATTTTGTGTATGGCTACCCACACCCTAATCCATCACAAATCAACAGCAAATATTGAAACATAAATTACTGAAATTCAGAATATGATTTTCAAGTTCAAGAACTAAATATTTGGTTTGTGGGGATTGTCACTCAAATGCAACATTGTTTAGGAAGCAGCGAATGAACATTCTTTCAAACACAACACAAAATGATAGCCAAGAGTGTTTTAAAGAATTTTGAAAAATTCAAGTGCGTAGCATAGGGCAAAGGGTCGGCGAGTGATGGTCAAGGAGACCCACATTCAAGTCTTCTCACTTGTTTGGAAACTTAGATTATCTAGAGTTCGCGAGTTTAAGATTTTTAATCTGAGAAACAGAGATAATATTTGTCCTACATAGAGCACAGGATTCTTGAGATAATATCCATAAAATTCCTCTGGGCGTGGGGAGGATAGCATTTAAAATGCTTTCGATTATTAAGGACATAAGTAGCATCTGGCACAATGCACTACATAGCACAGGTGATCAATGGGACACTTCACGTCCTTTCTTTGGCATTTATTATAGCATTTCTATGAAGCAGTTAACTCGAAAATGTTACGGGAAGATTTATATTAAATCTCAAAGTTGGCCAGTTCATGACATGAGAAGCTCATTAAGTTGTTACACGATAGGAAGCAAAGCCCAGGGTCACTATCTTGAGGTTCAGAGGTTTTGCCCCTTAGCCATAATTCCGTCCATGGCCTGATCAGCTGGTGGAGAAGGTGGCCATGATGGAGCCCGAGAGGTGGTTAAGCCTGTGTGTGGAGAAAGGGAGCTTGCGGCTCACAGGCCAGCAGCACCGGTGCTTGGAAAGGCATTACGGTTCTAGCACAATTAAGCTCCACTTAGCGGCAGCTTTTTCTCCCCCAAACTCTTTACGGGGTCTTTGTGCGCGACTCCAGGGAGCACTCCCATCTGGCCAGATGAAGAGCGAGGGGATTGTTTCATCAAAAGACAGAGTCTTAGAAAGAGGAAGTAGTGAATAAAAGGCTGAATCCTGAGGATTACAAAATGCTTTTGAACTGCCCTGGGAAGATCAGAAGTGAGCACTGGTGGATGCTTTAATGCCTGCCCCATGAGGTGTATCATTTTTTTTTAAGAAGGCAGTGGAGGAAGATTTGGGGTGCAGGTACTCTGCTAAGAGGCTTGTGTTAATAAGATCACAGAATTGCAAGTCAGAGATAACAACAACAAACACCAGGTGCATCTGAAATATCAAAGCAAATAAACGTGACATCATGTTCAACTCCGTCTTTGCTGTTATTACCATCCAAAAGGAAAAATCATAGCTCCAAATTAAACCAGCCTAAATCCTGAGGCCATCCATCAAGAATACTCTTTCCTCTTTCTTTAATTCATATCTGCTGTGTGTACCAGAGAATTTTTCTTTTTTTTTTTTTTGAGTTTCAAGCTTTTTATTTATTTATTTTTTTTATTTTTTTAATATATGAAATTTATTGTCAAATTGGTTTCCATACAACACCCAGTTCAACGTCGCTCCTCATCAGGGAAATACAAATCAAAACCACACTCAGATATCACCTCACGCCAGTCAGAGTGGCCAAAATGAAGAAATCAGGAGACTATAGATGCTGGAGAGGATGTGGAGAAACGGGAACCCTCTTGCACTGTTGGTGGGAATGCAAATTGGTGCAGCCGCTCTGGAAAGCAGTGTGGAGGTTCCTCAGAAAATTAAAAATAGACCTACCCTATGACCCAGCAATAGCACTGCTAGGAATTTATCCAAGGGATACAGGAGTACTGATGTATAGGGGCACTTGTACCCCAATGTTTATAGCAGCATTCTCAACAATAGCCAAATTATGGAAAGAGCCTAAATGTCCATCAACTGATGAATGGATAAAGAAATTGTGGTTTATATACACAATGGAATACTACGTGGCAATGAGAAAAAATGAAATCTGGCCTTTTGTAGCAACGTGGATGGAACTGGAGAGTGTGATGCTAAGTGAAATAAGCCATACAGAGAAAGACAGATACCATATGGTTTCACTCTTATGTGGATCCTGAGAAACTTAACAGAGACCCATGGGGGAGGGGAAGAAAAAAAAAAAGAGGTTAGAGTGGGAGAGAGCCAAAGCATAAGAGACTGTTAAAAACTGAGAACAAACTGAGGGTTGATGGGGGGTGGGAGGGAGGGGAGGGTGGGTGATGGGTATTGAGGAGGGCACCTTTTGGGATGACCAGAGAATTTTTCAAGACAGGCTTTCCATTAGCAATGCCCAGGGAGAAATAAGCTATCCTTGGGTGGGTAGAATTTATCTAGAGAAAACTCTAAATTGAGTAACCAACCCCCTAGGTTCTCCCTCCCCAACCCCCCCCCCCCCGCCCCCGGAGGACAACTAACATTTCTGGCCACTTGAGACCACAAATTCTGATTGTTTTCTGGGCACGTGGTATTTGGAAAACCGATGTTTCCCACGTGAAGTTGAACATGAACCTCATTGGCCCACAGCCACCCGGTAAATTGCCTAGGTTGGATCTTTAACGTCAGTTGAAGATCTAAATTAATCTTTAATAACCATGCCGAGATGAGAAAAAAAGGAAAACACTTAACTTGGAGTAGGGAGTTTTAGATTTAGGTTTCGTAGGAGGTTTAATCGCCCTTGTCCACATCACTCGATCACTTGTTTCTGGGTGGCCCGTGTGTATCTGGCTCTGTCATTTCACAGCACTGACTTCACTTAGACATATTCCCGACAAGAACAAACTCCTTCCTAAAGCAATTCAGTTAAGACACCTTCTCAAAGTGCCTGACCCCAGGGAAGAGCATAATATCCCAAGCAATTGACTCACAAATTTTGGAATATAATATTAAAAATAAGATGAAAAAAAATTCCTTAATTGAACATGCAAACTCAGAAAATATACAGACGAGCTTCAGGTTTTCTGGATGATTGTAATCTTTCTCACCTTGTCTATTTCAGCCTTTCTTCTAATCCCAAGGTTTAAATTCAGTAAGTAGTATGAAAATTCACAAAAATACTTAAGAGACTAATATTTGATCCACAATATCCTAGAAGCCTCATGGGCATATCCTTTTTTGATCTTTCCAAAAAGTGTACATACAAATGTGTAATAGTACCTAATATGTAATATGTGTAAAAGGACATGAGCTTTTTTCCTTCCTAGGAAATTGTCCTTTGTTTCCTTATTCCAGGCTTTCAATTAAGGTATAAGACCCCAGAAGTAGAACATGTATACCTGGCTGAAAGGAGAAAAAATTTCACAAATTTTCTGAAGTATTATTTCATGATGGATACAAATATGGATGCCAGAAACAGTCTGGATTCAAAGCTGTGCACTTATTGGCAATGTTATTTAGGCTAATTCACTCCATCTCCTTATTTGCCTCACCTATAAAACAGGGAAAATGGTGATAATGGTAGCATCTATCCCATTAGTTTGTTGTGAGAACAAGATGAGCCCTTCCATCCAGAGGACTGAGAACATTTCCTGGAACCCAGTAATTTGCAAGCACTCAGTAAATACTTCAGTTCAAATGTCATCGTTACAAATTACACTAAATCTTTGATTCCTAAGCTTCCTTTTAAAATATAGACTGTGATAGAAGCAATAGTGATTGTTGGGGCGCCTGGGTGGTTCAGTCAGTTGAGTGTCTGACTCTTGACTTTAGGGTCGTGGGATCAAGCCCCCATCTGGCTCATCGGGCCCTGCACTGTGTGGAGCCTGTTTAAAATTCTCTCTCTCTCCCTTTGCCCCTCTCCCCAGCTTGTGCTCTCTCTCTCTCTCTCTTCTGTCTCCAAAATAAAATTTAGGGGTGCCTGGGTGGCTCAGTCATTTAAGCCTCCAACTCTTGATTTCGGCTCAGGTCATGATCTCACAGTTCATGAGTTTGAGCCCCGCATCAGGCTCTGCACTGACAGGGCTAAGCCTTCTTGGGATTCTATCTTTCTGCCCCTTCCTCTCTCTCTCTCTCTCTCTCTCTCTCTCTCTCTCTCTCTCTCTCCTCTCTCTCTCTCTCTCTCTTTCTCTTTCTCTCTCTTTCTCAAATAAACTTAAAAAAATAAATAAGGAAAAAGTAAAATAAAATTTTAAAAAAACAATAGCAGTTGTGAATGTTGTGGTATTCATCTAAACATTAAAAACTTAGCCATTCATTTGGTTAGATGGTGGTCCACTATTTAGAAATGAAAACTGACTTTAAAGTCAGTCTTGAGAGTAAGGCAGAAAGTTGATTCTATAGACCTATATCTATTTAGTCAGGAAAGTGGAAAATTAAGATGATGCAAGTAATTCATATGGGAAAAGGCAGGGTTGGAGGACAATCTCTTCATTTCCATTTCCTAGCCGGGGCCAAGTTGTCTGAATACTTAAAACCCAAAGTCACTTGCTGTATGCAGATATGGACTTTGAAAACGGCTGATTATCTAAAAACTGGATTCAGTGACGCTGGTAAAATTCATTTCATCAACATTAGAAAACCCAGGCTACGTAATTTATATAAATGCATCAAGACAGTTTCTGAACAGACTTCATGGCAGCCTTGATCTGGCCAAATAAAACGCAGTACAATCAGCACGTTTTCTAATCACCCTGCCAGAGCTGGAAAGAGTCTTGTAGACTGATTAACTAAAGTCTTCAACAGCTTAAAGAAGTCTGATTCGGATGTAATAAAAATTTATTGGCATTACTGATTTCACAAACGTCAGCTGCTTTAGCATGTCCCACACTTCAAACCCTGCTTTGAAGACCAAATTACTTTCTACCTGTAAATATATTTTAAGAAATCATAGTTAATAATCAGGGGCTGCTGTTTTCATGGTCTTTCCAAAGCCAACTCTACGGCTTTCATCTTACCTTCTTGTGTAATTCACGGTCTTCTTTTAAGAGATTGAGATCACAGTCCGTAGGGCAGGGACCAAATTTATTAGAAATGCTTCCTAGGGTTAAAAACAAAAGGTGGGAAAATGTATCACAGATTTTCACTTCAGAGGCCATGTAAGCTTATACTACTGTAATCTAAGAATGTATGTAAAGCCCGACAAATGGGGATAAATCCAAGAACTGTAAGGAGGCTCTAAGATGTTCTATCCTCCCAATTTTAAGGCAGTCGATGTATGAACCTCAAGTAGAACTCTACCAGTGGCCACCCCACGGGGGATGCAATTTACAAGCAGCAGTCTGATCCACTTTCCTACCCACATCCGGGTAGGATTCTCCATTATCAGCTAGTTTTTCTGGGATCGAGTTTTCAAAGACACTCCTCTGCACCTCATACCAGTGTTCTAATATAAAACCTTGAGGCTAAAAAGTTCTGTTCCTGTCTGTACCCAGGATTTGCCACCTGAGCTAACTTTCTCATGTGATGCGTGACTTATCCTGGAGTTTCTCAACCTCAGCACTGTTGACATTTTGGATTGGATCATTCTTCGTTATGGGGGCTGCCCCGTGTTTTCTAAACTGTTTAGCAGCATTTCTGGCCTCTACCCCACTGGCTGCCGGCAGTACCTTCCACCCCTCCACGCCTCCCCCACTTGCTGCAACCAAAAATGTCTCCAGGCGTTGCCGAATGCCTCCTGGGGAGCAAGACATCACCAGTTGAGAACTACTGCTCCAGAGCCATAATTCTTCGCAAACAAACCAAAGTAACAACGACAACAACAATAAAACTCTCTGCAGACAATGTGCCTCGTTCATCTTGTTTCTTCTGCAGTGTTTAACACAGGATCTGAAAGAGTGTGAGTTGGATTTGTGGTAATTTCTTAAATTACCGATCATTCCCATAAGGTTGACCCAACAACTTTTTTTGAGTATGCACGCATCATACACCATAAGCAGCCAAAGGATTACTGCTTGTCCTCCTCTCCCATTCCAGGGACTAAATATTTTCATCCTGGCCTTTGGAATTGCCCTTGTGGACATTTTTTTAAGGAGATTTCCATAGTGCAAATATTTTTGGACATCATCTCCATGTCTGCATGCTTCAAAAAAAACTTTCTTCTCCCTAAAGATGACCCAGCCGGCCTCTTCTCCCCAGTCAAGGTCTTTGTGGCTCATGCATTTTTGAGCAGCAAGTTTTTATTGTATTTTCTGATTCTGCTCCCAGTACACAATGCTAAACTGAAGGCAGATACCAAAAAATATCTTTCTTCAGGGAGAGTCAAATGGTTAAGGGCCCCTTGTGTCAGAAGCCTGGCACTTTAGTCTATTGAGATGAGGGTCATGTAAACCTTTAAAAGAGCTTCCTTATTTTGTATCTAAACAGAATTCATTGATAGTGTGGTTGGTGTGGTCAAAATCAAGATAAGAAAGACAGAAAGCAAGGAAATGGTTTCACACTTTAAATATATTGTTATTTTATTTTCTAATTATATTTTTTATTTGAGGGGGGAAGGGCAGAGGGGGCGAGAGAGAGAGAGAGAGAGAGAGAGAGAGAGAGAGAGAGAGAGTCTTAAGCAGGCTCCAAGCTCAGTGTGGAGCCCGATACCAGGCTCAATCCCACCACCTTGAGATCATGATATGAGGTGCCACTGAGGATCAGACCCTCAAATGACTGAGCCAGCCACCTGTCCCAAATACATCATTACTTTCAAAGGCTTATAATCTAAATTCTCAGTGCACAGTTAGTGGGTGGAATATAAAAATATGAAATAATAGAATAAACTTTTAGCATTTTTGAAGAGCTTCATATATATTATGATGTTTACCACAGACACACCACACACACACACACACACACACACACACACACACTCACTCACACAAAAGTGTTACAGACTTGGAAACTGAGACTCAGATCAAAGAACTTGCACAAATCAGACAGCTAGCCAGTAAAAAGTCTGAAATCTAGGTCCAATTCTATTTGTTCTCAAAGCCCACGCATTTACCCCTTGCTTCACACCTTGTGGGAGAACCGCACCCCATTTTCTACCTCTACACTTTTTTAAACATTGAACAATACATGCATTTTTTATTGCTGCTGGAACACATTTCCACAACTTCGCGACTTACTATTCATATATTCGCTTACATCTTTTGCAGGTCAGAAATCCGAGCATAGCCCAGCTGGTTCTGCTTCTTCAAATCTTACCAGGTCAAAATCAATGTTATCAGGCAGGGCTGCAGTTCTCATCTGGGTCTTGGGATCCTGTTGTGAGCTTGCTGGTTGCTGGTAGAGTTTTTTTTTTCCTTCTCACGCATTCCTCGCCGTTTCCTCTGAGCCAACAACCGCAGGATGCATCCTGATGCTTTGAATGTCTCCAGCTTCTCCTTCGGCTTCCTCTTCTGCTTACCCACCTGAGAAAGTTCTGTCCTTTAAAGGTTCGTGTAATTAGATTCGGTTCACCCAGGTCGTCTCCCTCCTGATGATCAGCTTCTGGGGATGAGTCCTTGGACATTTTTGGGAAACCATCTTAAAAATTCTGCCAACCAGGAACAATTTCTGATGTAACGGAATTTGTATTGCTGTATGTTAAAATGTAGTAATACTGTGTGTGTCCAGGTGATAAAGTCCCTACCAAAGAGACAGTCTTCTAAAAGTCTTAATTAAACAATTCCTTTGTTTTTATGTAAAATGTTTTTTGCTCTATAACCTACCTTCCTATTTGTAAAGACGTATATAGTAAATACGTATACATTAATAATCATCAATGTACACTTCATGTAATTGTACACCTTATGTAACAAATGTTATACATTTTATAAATATGTACATAATATAATTTTTATAAGATTATGATCATCGTGTATATACCATTCTCGTCCTTTTTTATACTTACATTGTTTCTTGTTATTAAATATTCTTTCAAGCCTGATTTTTAATCGTTCTGCAGCAGTATATCATTTTTTTTTTCACTTAAGCCAACCACCCCTTGGTTGTATATTCACATCATATTGAACACATTTCACAAAAAAATCTTTACACTTCTCTGTGCTTATTTTCACAGGTGAGTATCTAAGATCAGGAATACTAAATCAAACACAGGATTCACAGTAAGAACTATCAATATTCTAACTGCAGCCAGCAATGGATGAGAGTGTCCAATTTACTCACATGCTTGTCAAAACGAACTCCCACCATATTTTCCAGTTTTGCCTACTTGGTAGACAAAATAATAACATTTCGTTGTTATTTTATTTTATTTTTTATAGTTTTTTTAATATTTTTTTTTAATTTTTTTTTCCAACGTTTTTTATTTTATATTTGGGACAGAGAGAGACAGAGCATGAACGGGGGAGGGGCAGAGAGAGAGGGAGACACAGAATCGGAAACAGGCTCCAGGCTCCGAGCCATCAGCCCAGAGCCTGACGCGGGGCTCGAACTCACGGACCGCGAGATCGTGACCTGGCTGAAGTCGGACGCTTAACCGACTGCGCCACCCAGGCGCCCCAATATTTATTTATTTTTGAGAGAAATAGACACAGAGCACAAGCAGGGGAGGGGGCAGAGAAAGAGGGAGACACAGAATCGGAAGCAGGCTCCAGGCTCTGAGCTGTCAGCACAGAGCCCCACGCGGGGATGGAACTCACAAACCGTGAGATCATGACCTGAGCCAAAGTCGGATGCTTAACCGACAGAGCCACCCAGGCACCCCTCATTGTTATTTTAATTTGCAATTTCTAATTCTAAAAAAAAAATGTGAATTATTTTATGCTTGTTGAGCATGTATGTCTTTTGTGTTGTAACGTACTCTTCCTTCATTTTTTTTCAGCTGGAGTATTTAACATTTTCTTTAGAATTTTTATCTTTCCATATCATATTTATCTTTGCCTGGCACACTGGTTCAAAGATTTTTTCTGTTCGTAGTTTGCCTGCTAATTTCTTTGACAGGTGTGTGTGTGTGTGTGTGTGTGTGTGTGTGCACGTATGAGGTGGTTTTCAATCTTTTATAATCATGAGTATCAATGTTTTGCTTTATTGCTTCTCTTTTTGCTTATAAGCTTACAAATTTTTTCCACACTATATAGTCAAATGAAGTGCATAGAAACAAACTGTAAGTAAATAAGGAACTCGTGAGGTTCTGGCATGATTGTCTTTCATACTCCCCCACTGCCATTCGGGTAAACAATGGTGACACTAGGGAGTCCTCCTTCCACCCCAGGGTTAGACATACAAACAAAACCAAAAATCATTTCTCTCAAAGGACTCCTTCCCTTTGTTTCCTATTTCCTTTCACCACTTCGCTAAGCCACCCAGACTCAAAATCTCCTCCATGACTTTTCCTTCCCTACTGTGACTCACAGCTAATCATTTGCCACTGTCTTCTACCTTGTTAAGAAGATTTTATAGCCATTCCTTCCTCTTTTCAGCCATATGTTTCATCACTTTCCCAAATGCAAATGTATAAGCAAATCGATAGACGGACAGATACACAGAGAAGTGGTGAGTTTTAACTGAACCAGAATCATGCCATATACTTTTGTCCACAAGTGTTTTTTTTTTTTCATATAATAAGAAATCATGGTCATCTCTATGAGTCATAAAATACACGTCTAACAGTATGTTACTTAAAATGAATTTTTCCCGGGGTGCCTGGGTGGCTCAGTCGGTTAAGTGTCTGACTTCAGCTCAGGTCATGATCTCACAGTTTGTGACTTCAAGGCCCCCGTCGGGCTCTGTGCTGACAGCTCGGAGCCTGGAGCCTGCTTCCGATTCTGTGTCTTCCTATCTCTCAGTCTCTCTCTCTCTCTCTCTCTCTCTCTGCCCCCTGCCCTGCTCACACTCTGTCTCTGTCTCTCGAAAAGTGAATAAACGTTAAAAAATTTTTTAAATGAAATTTTCCCCTTGATCCTCTTTTATATCTTCCATCCACAGTCCCCTAACACCTTTCCATCCCACCCACTCCACATAACATGTTTTATCCTCTCTGTGCTCATTTAACCAGATCTATACATGCACACACATATGTGAAGACAGGGACAACACATTGATAGAGGTGATATTCATCGTTACACAAAAAGCATTTTATATATTGTATATACCTGCCTATACCCTTTCTCAACAGTATCTGATGGAATTCTCTTCAATTATTAGAGCTCTAATTTATTATATTCGATGGCTGCATAATATATTAACACTGCAGATGTCACTTGACTTATTTAACCATTCCCTACTGATGACATTCATTTTTCTTCATTTTGATATTTTATTTATTTATTTATTTATTTATTTATTTATTTAAGAGAGAGAGAGTGTGTGTGTGAATGGGGGAGGGGCAGAAAGAGAGAGAGAATTGAAAGCAGGCTCCACACTCAATGTAGAGCCTGAAGCAGGACTCAGTCCCATGACCCTAAGATCATGACCTGAGCCGAAATCAAGAGTTGGACGCTCAGCTGTCTGAGCCACCCAGGTGCCTTTATTTTTATATTCTTACCAAAAAGAATGTGACAGTAAAATCCATTACTAGTGCTTTTATTTCTGTGGATGGGTTTCTAAGGTGAGATTGCTGGGTCAATGAGTGCTCATATTTTAAATGCTAATAGATGTTGTCAGATTGCTTTCCAAGAGCCTGCATATGTATTTACATATGTAAATATATAAGCATATATATATATGTATATATATACATATATGTATATATTTCCATAGCAATTTATAAGAAAATCTATTTTTCTAAATCCTTGCCACCAGTAGATCACCTCTGAATTATTAATTCATAACATTATTCTATGATGATAAGAGACAGTGGCCTCTATTATTGTATTTCACATATGTCTGTCATAGATACAAAACCTAACAAGATTAGGTTACATTTTATTCTCAGCTGTTGTGTTATTTGATGCATATAAATTGTGTCATATTATATCTTTTTCATAAATGATACCTTTTATCATTATAAAATGTTCTTTTACTGTTTAGACCTGTTTAAACCTCAAATGTCAACTTTCCTGATATGGACATTGTTTCCTGGGACAGCTTTATTTTTGTTTGAATTTTCTGGTATCAGTTCATCATAGGTGTTCAACATTTCTTTAACTATGTTATGCTTGTTTACTGTAAGTACTGTATAGTTGGGGCTTTCTTTCTAATTCACTTAGACAGGATCTTTTAATGGGGAAATTATCACATTATTAAAATATTATATGTTTTATTTTATTTCTTTTTTATTCATTTTACTTTTCTACTCCCTCCTTTCCTTTTCTTTGTGTTGCTGATTAGCATAGGATGATATTCGTTTATCTTGGTATTTCCTTCCTTACTGTATGTGCTACCCTATTCAATTATGATTACTTTCTCCAGAGTGTAGGCATAGGCAAAAAGTCCAAAGTTAGAAGTGCACCACACAGTGTCTGGTCTAATAAGGGAGCAATAAAAAAAAAAGTGCAAAGTGAGCGACTCCTGGCAAAGGGAAAGATATGGAAGTGTATGTCGAAAGAAAGCATAAAAGTGTCCCATGAGAGAATAGGACATGTTTTAAAAACCTAACAGTTTCTGCCATTTGACAACACCAAAGAAATAAGCCCTTCTCTGCCTTCAGCTCTGTCCTGTTCCTGGTTACATCACAAAGGACTCAATAACCACAATCCACAAGATGGAGAGAAGGGGTAGAAGCATAATACTCAAGACTAGAAAAGGATATACCCAAGTTCTGCCTGCACTTCTCAATATTTAGGGCCAGTCTGAAGTAAACTGTAGGCTGGGTGAAGCCTTTAAAAGATGTTGAAAACATTTTTTTGTTACTAGCCCAACTAGGCATATGAACCAGTGATTTCAGACTGGAGGCAGGAGTGGTAATAAGATCAAAGGAGGAATATTGGATCACCACAGACTCCCTTCATACAGGTACCCACCTCATACGCTAACTCCACCTGCTACGTTTGTGGTAGAAGGCGAGGACCCCCTTATTCCTGCACCTGTTAACACTTGAATCAGATGATGATGTTACTGGCAACTTTGCGACCACACACTCTGTATTTTCCCTGGCTAAATCCACAATCGCTGAATCCAGTCTTGTTATTTTTAAAATCAAAGTGCCGGGTGATAATTTATATCCAATAAAATATACATATTCAATTGACAAACATATGCACCCATTTATTCCCACCACAAGTAAAATATAATGCATTTAGCATCACCTCCCCAAATCCCCCCATGTCCTTTGCAGTCAATCCTTCCATCGCCAACACACACACACACACACACACACACACACACACACACACACTCACACTCACTCGCTCACTCCTGGCGACCACTTATCTGATTTCTACCATTATAGATTAGAATTATGTTTAATATTCATACATATGGAATGATACAGTATCTACTCTTTTGTCTCAGACTTCTTTTACCCAGAACAATATTTTGATACTCATCACTTTTTTATTATGAGTAACCATCCTTCTTATGATTGTACTGCAATTTATTTATTAATTCATCTATTAATAGATATTTGGATGTTACAAAGTTTTGACTGTTGTGACCAGGTTTCTATGAACATTCATGCTGAAATCTCTTTGTGGACATCTTTTCATTTTTATTTGGTAATAGCAGTGGAATCACTGGGTCTTTTGTAGGTGTTTATTTCCTTTAACAAAAAACTGTCAGTTTTCCAAAGTGGTTGTACCACACCAGCAAAGTATGAAAGTTTCCTCCAAGTCACCATTAACGCTTGGTAGTTTCTTTTTTATATATTTTAGCATATTAGTAATCGTGAAGTGGTAACACATGGTTTTAACTTGCATTTCCTGATGACTAAAGATTCTTAGGTGATATAAACTAACTGGATATTTCATCTATTCTTTTCTGAAACTTCTAAGTATAATTTTTTAAAAGTACATTATTTTCTTCTTATTAGTGAATGTAAAAGTTCTATATATCGTCTGGGTACAAACCATTTTTTAGATACATGTACTGTAATTGGTTTCCCTCATTTTGTAACTTGCCTTTTTAGTTTTCCCAATGGCAACTTGCTTAGAAAAAGTGTAATTTTGTTGAAATCCAATGGATCATTTATTTTTCTTTTAAAGTAAGTCATTTCTGTCTCCTGTCTAAGAAAACTGCCAAGATTATGAAGATTTCTCCTATGTTTTCTTCTAAAAGTTTTGTTGCCCTGGCTATGACTTCTAGGATATAAAGTGATGAGACTAGACATCCTTGCCTCGTTCCTGATTTATAAAAGGAAACATTGAACATTTCTCCATTAAGCCAGAGAAATGTATGCTGTACTATTCAAGTCTTTAAACTATATTAGGATCTAATTTATTACCCAATATATGATCTATCGTGCCTTCTGTTTCCTCAAAAAGAAGGTGTATTTTGCTGTTTTTAGGTAAAGTGTTTTGTAAAATCAATTGAATCAGGCTGGTTGGTAGTGTCATTCAGATCTTGTATATCCTTCCTGATTTCTTTTTCATCTCTGCATTTCTCTGATGATGAGTGATATTGAGCATCTTTGCATCTTACCTGCTGGTCATCCATATATCTTCCTTGGAAAATGTCTATTCAGATCCTCTGCCCATTTCTTAATCAGCTTCCATGATTTTTTTTGTTATCGACTTGTATAAGTTATTTATATATTTTGGATATATTCCTCTATCAAATATATGATTTGCAAATACGTTCTCGCATTTGGTAGATTATCTTCATTTCATTTCAATGGTGGTTACCTTTGTTGTGTAGAAGCTTTTAGTTCAATGTAATCCCACTTGTTTGTTTCTGTTTTGTTTACTTGTTTTGCTCATTTCCTTTGCTTTTGGTACCAAATCCAAAAACAGTCATCAAGACTAACATCAAACAATTCACCTCCTGTATATTCTTTGAGAAATTTTATGGTTTCAGGATGTTCCAAGGCTGTTTCATCTCTGTCATTCGGCACACATTTAGGATTGTTATATCTCCCTGGTAAATTGTCCCTTTTATATGCATCTCCGTCTACTCTTAGATTTCTCATATGAGATATTAATGGGGCCACATCAGCTTTCTCTTGTGTAGCATTTCCATGGTTTCTGTTTTTCTGTCCTTTCGTCTTCAAGTTAAACTTCTTTTTAAATTTTTTTTAATGTTTATTTATTTTTGAAGGAGAGAGAGAGAGAGACAAAACACATGCAGAGGAGGGGCAAAGAGAGAGGGAGACACAGAATCCGAAGCAGGCTCCAGGCTCTGAGCTGGCAGCACAGAGCCTGATGTGGGGCTCAAACCAAAGTCGGACACTTAACCGACTGAGCCACCCAGGCCGCCCCAAGTTAAACTTTTGTCTTCAGATTTACAGGGCATGTCTCATAGACTGCATATAGTGGAGTCTTGCCTTTTCATTTAGATCGACAGTCCCAGCTTTTTAATTTAATTATTTAGTCGACATTTTATGCCATTATTCATATGGTTGAGTTTGTCTACCGTCTTGCTGTTGTGTTTTTTGCTTCTTTTCTCTTCACATTGAACTTCTCCTGCCTTCTTGGTATCTTACATGTGTTTTTAGTATTATATCTTATTTTCTCTATTGTTTCTACACTTTCCTCTATTACTTTCTATTGTTTCTACATCTTTGAGGCGGTTCTACTATTCAACCCAAGACTAATAGCATGGATTTGAATTTTTAAATTCAAATTTTTAAATCCACGTCTGGTTATCATCAATGTTGTATAATTTCACACTTCACACCTGACAGTTCACACTGTCTGCCTCGTGCTTCTCATTTCACAGATGTAATAAGCTCACAATTTGATTCTATTTCCTACCCCCCACCCATGATAACAATCATGTCTTTTAACAGTACATGGTTTACAACGCCACCACAGAATGCCATTTTATTTTTTTAAATAGTAAGTTACATTTTAAGAAAAGTATCAGAAAAATTAGTCTTTAGTATTTACCTCTATATGTGCCATTTTGGTTCTTCTCCATTCTCCTGTGTCAATCATCTTGTAGCATTTTCCCTCCAGCCTGAAGAACATTCTCTAGTTCTGATGGTTTGTTTGTAGTGCTGGTCTGCTGTAGAAATATTTGTTCAGCTTTCCTTCATCTGAAAATGTCCTCATACCAGCCTCAATTTTTGAAGGATGTTTTTTTGCCAGATACGAATTCTGGAATGACATTTCCTCAGCACTTCGAATATGTCATTACATTGATTTCTGGTCTCCACCGTTTCTAATGATAATGTTAGCCATTTTTCATACCATTATTCACTTCCATATAAAGGCTTTTTTCTCCTTCTGTCTCTTTTCAGAATTTTCACTTTAACTTTGGTGTTCTACAGTTTGATTCTGATACTACTTTTTAAAGATTTTATTTGTTTTATTTTTTTAATGTTTATTTTTGAGAGAGAGAGAGAGAGACAGAACTCAAAATGGGATCCAGGTTCCACACTGTCAGCATACAGCCCAACACAGGGCTTGAACTCACAAACTGTGAGATCGTTACCTGAGCCAAAGTCAGACACTTAACCTACTGAGCCACCCAGATGCCCCTAAAATTTTATTTGTTTAAGTAAACTTTACACCCAACGTGGGGCTCAAACCTATGACCCTGAGATTAAGAGTTGCAGGCTCCACTGACTGAGCCAGCCAGGCATCCCAGCTACAATATTCCCAATACAGGTGTCCCTTTTATACATTCTTTTGGGGTTCACTGATGATATTCAACTTATAATTCAATATATTCCATCAAATTTGGGAAATTTCCAGTCATTACTCTTTTAATACATATTTCTTCCATTTTATGACCCTCCTTTCCTTCTAAGATTTGCATTACATGTATGTAAAACTCCCCATGGGTCTCTTGAGTCTTTCTTCATTTCTGTCTTGGCTTTTTCTTTTCTGTACTTCAGATTGGTTAATTCATTTTAATTCTTGGACTTTAAGTTCCATAACTTCCATTTGGTTTGTTGATTATAGTTTCCAGATCTCTGCTGGGATGATCTAACCATTCATTTAGACCCTATTTTCCTTTACTTGTCAGAAATTAATTTCCTTAAATTCATGAACATACTTACAATGAAATGTTTTAATGGCTTTTCCTGCTAAGTTTAATATTTGAATCATCTTGGAGTTATTTTATTCACTATTTTCTTTTGTCTAAGATTTATATTCCCTTGATCTTTGCATACATCATAATTGCAGATCATATAATGTACTCCAGAGAAGACTCTGGATTCTGTTATCTGCCTTGAGAAAGTGTTGATTTTTTTTTTTTTTTAGTTAACAGTTCGATTACTGGCAAATCCCATTAAACTTCCGTAGGCTTGAATGTACATTTAGTTACAACCTATCTGTGAAAAACCAAGGGTTTTCAAGCCACATGAACTTATCAGAACTCAACCTCAAAACCATAAATCCTCTGATGATCTTGCTGAAGCATGGTGGCAGGTTTTCCTCAGGGCAGACTCAGAGTATGCCACTTAGAGCATATGATTTTTTTTAATATATATAGGACTTTAAAAATTCAAGTATAGTTGGCACACAATGCTCCATTAATTTCAGGTGTACAACATAGCGATTCAACTTCTCTCTATGTTGTATTACAGTCACACCAAGTGTAGCTACCATCTGTCACCATGTTAGGGTATTACAATATCACTGACAATATTTTCTATGCTGTACCTCTTATTCCCATGACCTATTCATTCCTTAACTGGAAGCCTGTATCTCCCACTCCCTTTCACCCATTTTATCCATCCCCCTATCTCCCTTCCCTCTGGGAATCACCAGTTCTCTATATTTATAGGTCAGATTCTGCTGTTTGTTAGTTCATTTGTTTTGTTTTTTAGATTCCACATAATGCACGAAATCATACGGTATTTGTCCTTCTCAGTCTGACCAGTTTCACTTAGCATAATACCCTCTCGATCCATCCATTTTGTCACAAATAGCAAGATCTCATCCTTTTTTATGGCTGTGTGTGTGTGTGTGTGTGTGTGTATCCATTCATCTGTCAATGGACACTTGGGTTGCTTTCATATCTTGGCTATTGTAAATAATGCTGCAAAACATAGGAGTTTATATGTATTTTAGAAATAGAGTTTTCATTTCCTTTGGGTAAATACCCAGTACTAGAATTTTTGGATCGTATGATATTCCTATTTTTCATTTTTAAAGGAACCTCCATACTGTTTTCCACAGTAGTTGTACCAATTTGAATTCCTACCAACTATGCATGTGGGTTTCTTTTTCTCCACATCCCTGTCAACATTTGTTGTTTATTGACTTCTTCACTTTAGCCACCCTAACTGGTGTAAGGTGATGCTTAATTTGTGGCTTTGATTTGCCTTTCTCTGATAATTGGTGATATTCAACATCTCTTCATGTGTCTGTTATCCATCTGTATGTCTGCCCTGGAAAAATGTCTATTCAGTTCTTCTGTCCATTTTTTAACGGGATTGTTTGTGGTTCTGGTGTTGAGTTGTATGAGTTCTTTATATATTTTAGGCATTTACTCCTTATCAGATAATATCATTTGCAAATATCTTTTCCCATTCAGTAATTTATCTTTTTTGTTGTTGATGGTTTCCTTTGCTGTGCAAGATTTTTTTTTCTTTTTTTGATGTAGTTCTAATAGTTTATTATTCATATTTTTCCTTTGCCTGAGGAGACATATTTAGAGAACTGTTAGCTATGGCTGATGTCAGAAAAAATTACTGCCTGTGTTCTCTTCTAGGATTTTTATGGTTTCAGGTCTCACATTTAGGTCTTTAATCCATTTCGAGTTTATTTTTGTATATGGTGTAAGAAAGTGGTCCAGTTTCATTACTTTACATGTAGCTGTCCAGTTTTCCCAGTGCCATTTATTGAAAAGAATCTTTTCCCCATTGCATATTCTTATCTCCTTTGTCATAGATTAATTGACCTTTTAAATGTGGGTTTATATCTAGGGTACCTACCCTGTTCCATTAATCTATGTTTCTATTTTTTCTTTATACCATACTGTTTTGATGACTACAGTTTTGTAGTCTATCTTGCTGGCATTGTGATACCTCCAGTTTTGTTCTTCTTAGGATTGTTTCAGCTATTCGGGGTCTTCTGTGGTTCCATACAAATTTTAGTATCATTTGTTCTAGTTTTGTGAAAAATGCCTTTGGTATTTTAATAATGATTGCATTGAATCTGTAGATTGGGGTAATATGAACATTTTGACAGCACGAATTCATCCAGTCCATGAGCATGGAACACGTTTTCATTTGTCTGGGTCATCTTCAATCTCTTTCATCAGTGTTGGATAGTGTTCCGAGTACAGGTCTTTCACCTCTCTGGTTAAGTTTATTCCTAGGTATTTTACCCTTGTGTGTGTGTGTGTGTGTGTGTGTGTGCAATTGTAAATGTTCTTCTTTCCCACTGTATAGACTTTGGGCATCTCCATTTGCTGTCAAATCAATAATGAGGTATTAACATGCCTCTCCTGGTTTGAATTCCATCTCTGTTCCAGCTCTAGTATCTCTATTCCATTTTCAGGCTCACCTAGCAAAGCCCTAGTTAGTCTCCCTGAAACAAGGATTCATGGTGGATTTCCTATACTGAATTCTTATCTCCCTGTTCTGCGTTCTACTTTGCAGACCCCAGCCGCTTCCGCTGTCCTGCAGGCCAAGCTCTGTCTCCTCAGCTCAGGGAGACTCTGCTGGGATTCTACCTCCCTGCTGTACTGTCAGGACACTGAGCCCAGGTAGAAATCCAGAGTTTGCCTTAAAATGTTCTCTTCTCTCAAGGATCAGGAAGTCTGGTGCTTCCTGATGGCCAATGCCCAGAACAGCTGTTTCATACATTCTCTCCAGTTTAATAATTGATTCTAACAGAAGAGCTAGTCTGATACCAACTACTCTGTCAGAGCCAAAATTAGAAGTTTCAATATTGTTTAAGTTTTTAATTAAAAAGTATAATTGGATATATTTATTGTCATGGGCAAGCTAGCACCCACGCTTATGTTTTCGTAATACAAATACAGGTTAATTATTTAAAAAGTTCACTTTATTTTATGGAACTACTACTCAACTTAATTATCAGATCCTCTTACATTGAGAAAAAAGACAAAATATTTACAAGTAATAGTAACCCGCTGATGCCTTTGGAATGTGTCAGCTGGGATCACCTAGAAAAAAATAAATGGAACAGGCATATTTTTTAATAATGTATGAGGTGCACAAAGGGAAAAAAAAACACTTGTCAAAACTGTATGTTACAGTACCCTATCTATATATAAATGCATATGTTTATAAAAGTGTGTTTTCCCTGTTGCACTAATCTTTTTTACTTGGCATATTTTTAATGGTTTTTCCAAATGACCTTTGTAAAATTAATCAAGGATCTGACACTATCCTTTGGAGAAATACAAAGAAAGAAAGCTGCTTATAATAACTTTTGCATGACAAACAGCCAGAAAATGACAAAACAGAGAAAACATTAATACTAAAAAAATTAAAGCTTGAAAGTGGAACTAACTGAAAAATGTTGCCTTTTTGTCAGTAATATTTTTGTGTGTCTCTGAAATTCCAATCCCTTTTATTTTCTAGACCATTGTCTTAATTACTTGAGATCAGATAGATTTCTCAAAACAATTTACTAAGTAAAATACACCCCAATTTTTCAAGAGCTCTAACAGCGAGAAGCATCTCAAATTAAACATTAATAAAATGTACAGGAAATATGGGTAAAAAAATATAAATGCAAAGAAACTAGAAAGATGTCTGCAATTAGACCGGATGGAAATCTAAAAAGAAATTAAATTTAGTTATGATACATTTTCTATTTTTTTCTTTGAGAAAATTACTACTGAAGTGAGGAATATTTTCCCCCTGTAATTTAAATGGTAAGCTGCCAGATGTGTGTCTCATGCTTGAAGAGTCGAAGCTTTGCATTATTTAGCATATTAAGAATCACAGAATTTTTAAAAGGGCTCCTTTATTGCCTCGAGGTTCTAATTAAGTAAACCTTAGCCTGGTACATTTAAAACTTGCAATACAAGAGATTTTTGCTTTTTTCCCCCCATAGTCAAGTCACATCTATGTAATAAGTATAGAAAATCTTTAAGATGATATAATTTTTCTTTGGCTTGAAGAATTAAAGCTATCTATTATTTTAAGAAGTTTTTAATAGAGGCCAGCAATCTAGAAGACAACTAAGGATTCGAAATACTTTTTAATCATTGCAAGTTGCTTTCCTTATTTATACCAAAGCATATGTGTTTCATAAAGGCAGTTCTATAACTATCAATCTCCCCCTCTCTCTCCTTTCCTTCTTCTGTCTCTGTTGTGGCCTCAATCATTCTCTTGTTAGACAAAGGCGATTCTAAGAAGCAACAAGATCAGAGGTTTTGGACTGATATCATGTTTTTATGCGTTTCTGTACGTGTGTCTGTCTGTGTTCAATATCTGATCACACGGCATTAATTAGTTGTCTTTCAGCAGTTTGTAGAAAGAGTCCCAGAAGCTTACGTGAAAACCATAATCAGGTGAAAGTTCTGTAGGCACACGACATTCATAAATCATACCCTTAAATACAGTTATTTTTGCCATTTTAGAAAATGTCAAAGGTGTCAACTCTGTCCAAATATACCGCTTAACAGTGACTATTTTAGTAAATGGACTTGAAATGCATTCAGAGAACTGACAGTTAAAAACACATAATCTAGTTCATAGTACCAATGAACAGTCTAAAGGCCAAAATAAGCACCAAAGTATGAATTCTCGATGACGTGTTGCAGTGACCCTGGCTGCAGCCATAGACTATGGCCTTAGCATTGTGTTTCTACATTAGAAATTGATGCCCCCAATTTTTGAAACGTGATTTTTTAATATCTAGGTTCCAGTTAGGAAACAGAAATGTTTCAACCACTTTTCGAGTGATAGTCCAATATCTATTGGAGGATACAACGAACAAACCAGGAATTACATAAGTTCAGGGAATGAGTTGACAACGTTCTCTGCCAGCAGCATGGTTTAAACCTAGAAGCAGTGACTTCTTGGATGCCGCAGACATGAATAAACAAATGTTTGTCATCATGTCAAGACACAAGAAATTCTCTTATCTTTTCTTCACAGGAAGAACTAACGGACACGTGGATCTTTAAATCTGAGCGCTGACAAAGGGCAAGTATCAAAAAATTGGAGCTTGGGTTTGGCCGGGATTATTCCCTCCAAAGTCCAAAGTGCTTGGTAACAGGTGACGGGTACCTAATATGTTATGAATTGGTTTCTTACAAGTGTTAAGAAGCTTAATGGTTTCATATTTGGGGATGTTTTGACATTATTGGCAGCAGAAATGCAACAAAACTATCCTTACTTTCACTTGTGTCCAAACCATTAAACCACAATCTGTCCACAGGGAACCACATGACACTTGGGTACCCCTTCTGAAACTCAGCAATTAGTTGACTGGCAATAACACGTTATGCTTTATCCAGTATTTTTCAGTTTATAAAAACAGATTTGCATATGCTACTTATTTAATTCAAGCTATTTGATTAACTTTATTGCTGGCACACAACTGCAAATATTTCTGCCACAGTATCCATCCAGCAGAAATCTCTGAGTATTTTGCCCTTGCAGGATAAAAATAGATTGATGCACGCAGGCCTTGCCTAATAAAATATTATCGTAATGTAAGAGCAGGAAGACATTTGGCTATTCTTTCTAAGAACAATGTTTAAGCATCACCGATTTTTGCCATGCTTAAGAAGATTTTACCTTTTGGGGCGCCGGGGTGGCTCAGTCGTTGAGCGTCTGACTTCGGCTCAGGTCATGATCTTGCGGCTTGTGGGTTGGAGCCCCACATCGGGCTCTGTGCTGACAGCTTAGAGCCTGCACCCTGCTTCTGCTTCTGTGTCTCCCTCTCTCTCTGCCCCTAACCCACTCGCATTCTGTCCCTGTCTCTCTCAAAAATAAATAAACATTAAACAAAGAGAAGATTTTACCTTTCTCATGGAAGCATCTTTTTTTCATTATTCTTAAAAATATGAAACTCAACATCTTAAACACAGTGAAAGAGTTCAGACATATTTTAATATGTTTCTCATGAGTGTTCTTTGGTTATCATCAATGAACACTTTCGTTGAACTTAGAACATCCAAATTTATTTAGCAGAGTAAATTATTTTGCCCATTAGTAAGTCTCTAGTGCTGAATGAAAATTACAGGTGAGAATAAAGTCATTGCCCAATACCACAATTAAGCAAGATATAGACGTACTCAAGGATGTATCTAATATTATGATAATCAACTCAGCAAAACAGGGGTGATTTTGTGAGCACCTATTATATGTATATAACTCTTACCATGAATTTTCACTAATCTCCAAATAGGGCCTGTTACCTCCCCTTTAAAGGTGAAGATACAAAGATTCAGAGTTTAAGGAATTTGACAGAGGACATTAAATGTCAGAGTCAAGGTATGAATTTAAGCCTCTCTGACTCCCATATTGAAGGTCTATCCCCACCCCCTAACCCCCCCCCCCCCCCCGACTAAACCTGCAGTGATCTGAATTCTACTGATTCCTTCATTGGTGCATTTCTGGTAATAGACAGGGATTATGGCTAGTTGTCTCAAAAAAGAATAAAAACAGAGCTTTGACTCCACACCCTAACTGCTGACTTTTAGTTATTCATGCTAAGGAGGAAAGGAACAACAAAATACTGAAGAAAATAATAGTGATAGCCACACTGTTGAGTTCATACTACATCTCAGACTTTACAGGTTTCAAAGTCCCAAGTTAGCTACGAATTTAAAACTTTCCTCCTCAATGTTTTAAAACATTTCAATGACTAATACATTTTGCCAATTCAAATTTTGCCACTTTTTATGAGGGCATTATGCTAGGTGTATTTAACGAGTCACAAAAGAACAAATACTTTACAATTCTACTTATGTGAGAGACCTAATAGTCGAATTCGTAGGCATAGAAATTAGTATGGTGCTTGCCCACGGCTGGGAGAGGGAAGAAAAAGGGAGTTAGTATTTAATGGGGACAGAGTTGCAGTTTGGGAAGATGACAAATTTCTAGAGATGGATGGTGGTGGTGGTTGTGGAACACTGTCCGTGTACTAAATGTCACTGACGTCTACACTTCCTAAGTGGTTAAAAGGGTAAATTTCCAGCGATCTCTATTTTTACCACAATTAAAAACATTTTTCTACTGGGGCGCCTGGGTGGCTTGGTCGGTTGAGCGTCCGACTTCGGCTCAGGTCATGATCTCATGGTCCGTGAGTTCGAGCCCCGCGTCGGGCTCTGTGCTGACAGCTCAGAGCCTGGAGCCTGTTTCAAATTCTGTGTCTCCCTCTCTCTCTGCTCCTCCCCTGTTCATGCTCTGTCTCTCTCTGTCTCAAAAATAAATAAACGTCAAAAAAAAATTAAAAAAAAAAACAAAAACATTTTTCTACTTCCATATTTTTCAAAACCTAAATGAAATGCTAAGAAACTTTTTAAATGCTCTGGGAACTTAAACAATAAGAAGAGACTTCTGTTTAGAACCAGAGGGCTTAGACTCATCTCTCCCTTCCCCTTCCTTCTAAATATAACTGTAGATGCCGGAAATAATGTAAGAGGCAGACAAGGGAGAATTCTGAAAGTATACTGAGGAAGGAGAAGTGATTACAGACCCCGGAATCAGAGCACCAATGTAGGACAAGGCAACTTAATCCCATCCACCAACCATCCAACAGAAGACCCAGACCCAGCATCTTCAAAGCCGTCCTAACAGCAGATAGCGGTGAAGGTAGACTCATTTACCTACCTTTCAGAAAGAAGTCCCTCCAACACCATCAAGTGGGTCCGGTAGCATTGGAGAGGAGGGTAAACCAGCAGCCAGACTGGAATGAGCATCCAGGGGATATGTTCTCCTCCCCTGCAGCTTGAGACAGCCCTCCCGACCAAGACACAACAGGTAGCTGAGTGGCAGTAGCAGGTGGATCCTGTTGCTACTAGTGGCTAGGCGAGGAAGCCTCTTAACATCCTGAGGCAGGAGACTCCCTTCCCCACCCAGAGCACCGGGTGGCCAGGCCTGGGGAAGCTCCTTCTGTCCTCTCAGAGGTTACTGGCAGGGTCCGGTGGGAGCCCCAGATGCACAAACTGAATAGTGCACACCAAAACAACACAGCATTTTTCAAGGGCTGATAGAGAAATACATACTACCAACGACAAATTCTATATTCAGTGACTACACTTCAGGAATGAAAGAAAATACACTTTCAGATGCAGGAAGGAAAGCTAAAAGAATCGGTCACCAGAAGACATATCCTTAAAGAATGGCTAAAGGAAGTTCTGCAAACATGAAATGATAAAGGACATGATAAAAGAAGGAATCTTGAAGCATCTGGAAGGAAAAAAAGGAAAATGGAGTGATCACCAAATGAGAGTATACACTCTTCTTTCCCTTGTGAGTGTTATAAATCATATTTAGTGATTAAGACAATACTTATAACACCATGTGTTATTCAAGACGATTATATTTAAAAGTGTGGAAGGTAAAGGGACTTAAATGTGAGTAAGGTGTCTGCACTTGACTCAAACAGGTAAAATACCGATACCAGGAAACTGTGATAAGTCACCAAATTCAATGACGTAGATTAAAAGCAAAAAGAAAAATGAAAAAAACATATCATGCAGACATTAATTTTTAAAAAATGAGATTGTCTATCTTAACATCATATAAAATAGATAATTAATATCAGATAAAATATCAGAGAAAACAGAGCTCACTGCAAAGACAATTGTCAGAGAGGAGGATTATATAATAATTAAATGATCCATCTACTTATAAAATATGACACTTAAATACACGTGCAGCAAACAGCAAAGACGCAAAATACGTGAAGTGAAAACTGATAGAGCTGAAAAAGAAATAGAAAACTTCCCAATTATAGTTAAGGATTTCAACACTCCCCTCTCATCAAATGATAGCACCGCTAGACATAAACTCAACAAGGATATAGAAAATCGGACCCACACAATCAACACACAATATCAACTGAAACATGTACGCTATACCCAACAACAGCTCAATATACATTTTTTTCGGGTGCCTATGGGTCATTCACAAATATATCCTGGGCCATAAAAGAAACTTCATCAAACTGAAAATAACTGCAATCATGTAGAATAATTTTTCTGATCATCATGAAATCAGACCAGTGATCAATAACAGAAAGACAAGAGGAACACTTTAAGCCCTTGGAAATTGAACACACTTCTAAATTATCTGTGGGTCAAAGAAGAAACCTCAGAGGCAATAAAAAATAGAACTGAATAAAAATGAAGATCAGCATTTGTGAGATTCAGCTAAAGTAATACTGAGAGGGAAAGCTATAGCACTAAATGTTTACATCAGGAAAGGGAAAAAATCAATAATCTAAGATCTTATCTCAAGAACCTAGAAAAAACAAGAACAAAATAAAATAAAACAAGTTGATGGAAGAAAATAATAATGATTAGAATAGAAAGCAGTGAAACTGAATTGAATTTCCAAAAAAAAATTGATTAAATTAATACACCTCTAGCAAACCTGGCAAAGACAGAGAAAAGAAACAACTCACTAATATTAGAAATTAAGCAGAATATTATTACAGATACTGCAGTCACAAAAAAGAAAAAGAAATGCTTTGAATAACTAATGTTCATACGTCCAACAACTTAGAAGAAATAGATCAACTCCTCAAATACTAAAAGTAACCAAAATTCATTCCAGGTGAAAGAGATCATCTGAATAGTCCTGTAACCATTAAATTAACTGAATTCACAATTTTGAAACTCTAGGCCCAGATAGTTTCCCTGTACAATCCTACAAAAATATACAGGAGAATTAACACAAATTTTATTTAATCTCCTCTAGAAAATAGAGGAGCGAACACTTTCTAATCATGTAATGAGGCCATTTGAACCCTGACACCAAAACAAGACAAAGTGCATAAGAACAAAAGTACAGACCAATATCTCTCAGGAGCTTAAAAACTCCTCAACAAACTATTAGTAGATTGAATCCAACAGTGTGTGAAAACAATTCCATAGCTTTTCTATATGGCTACAGTATTCATTTCTGTGCGGCCTTGAGATAAGCACATAAATAAATGGACTAGAATAGAGAAGGAAGAAAAAGTTCAAGAAATATGCTCAATGGCTGATTTTTTTAAATATTTATTTATTTTTGAGAGAGAAGGAGGAACAGAAAGAGAGGGAGACACAGGATCCAAAGCAGGGCTCCAGGGTCTGAACTATCAACACAGAACCTGACTCAGGGCTCAAACCCATGGACTGTGAGATCATGACCTGAGCCAAAGTGGGACGCTTAACCAACTGAGCCACCCAGGTGCCTCTCCATGGCTGATTTTTAAGAAAGGTGCAAAACCACCTCATTGGAGGAAAGATATCCTTTTTGACAAATGGTGTTGAAGAAATTAAACATCTATTCCAAAAATAATAATAATAATTATAAAATAAAATAAAAATTGACCTAAACCCCATTCCTTATATTAAAAATAACTTAAAATAGATCATCTTTTTGAAAAAAAAAAAAAAACGGAGAAAATATCTAGGGTCTTAAGCTAGACACGGAGTTCTTAGACTTGACACTAAAAGGCTGAACCATAAAAGGAGATTGATAAATTGAACTTCATTAAGATTCAAAGTCTCTACTTAATGAAAGACCCTGTTGAGAGGCTGAAAAGGCAAGGTGCAGACCGAGAGGATGTGTTTGCAAACCACAAATTCAAGAACTATTGGTTTTCTCCAGCATGATGTGTTACGGGGGGAAAATGACGAACTCCTCGTCTCTCCAACGACTAACTCACTACACTTCGTTAAAACTTTATTTGATGGTAATTATTCACACGCATGATGCTTAATTTCTGCAAGTCTGAAAAGGTGGAAAAAAAAGATGTCTTAGTATAAGTCTGTGTGAGGTAAAGGAAATGCTATTAATTATGGTTTAAAAAATGATATAGTGTTTTAAAAAAAAAAAATGATGACACTTTTTAAATACTTGACCTTAGGAAGTTTTATGTGAATTTACACATGCATGTGTATGCGCATGTGTGATTGATAACATCTTAACGCCGGAGAAGACATGCTTGCTGATAAAAACAATACACCAGCCTAACCATAAGGAAACTAACCAAAGAGAATTTGTTTGAAAAGACAGGGTGGATAAAATGGGCAAAGATATTTGTGGTTTGGGCTCTGCATTGCTTTTCACTAAATCATGTTTTCACAACCTATGTCTCTTCACTGCACTCCAGGAACCATCAGTGCCTTTAAAACTAGCATCGTGCCTTCTCTATGTTTATGTCTATGCACGTCGAAACCATTGCAGGATTTTTTTTTTTCACGAGAGCTTCAAACCTACCAACTTCTAACTGCTCAAGGCCCTACCGAAATAGTTAAGGTCTAGTGGTCATTTAACAAGTTATGGCAAATAATCTTAACCAAAAAAAGGTTTTGCAAATAAAAGTGGGTCAAACTCGCTGGCTTCTAGTAGTGCAAAATACTCAAAGACCACGTGTTAAGTATGGTGTTACAAAGTGCCAAGTTCTTCTATCACTCATTGCCAAGGTGTCCGCATTCAAGAACAGACTGATTTCTCTAAGAAATAAGGAGACTTCCAAAAGACTGGCTGAGGGAAATATTGTTTCACTCAAAATCCTATTTTCTAATTTTTATTTCCTGTTTCTTATTCCATATGGATCATCTAATTAGACCAAGTGGAACATTCTGGATAAAATTAATTACTTCCCCTTTCTGGTCTTTTTTATTCTAACTTATTTCCACTTGGAACGAAGTCAACTGTATGTTCATAAGAAGTTAGACACTGGAACAAGGTGCACTAAACGAGTCAGACCATTAAAGTGTTCAAAGCCAGACTCACGTTTAGAAAGAGTTAATGAACTCATTTATTCCTGGGATGACTCACAATAGTGTTTACTTTTCGTTTTCATATGTGGTCTTACCAGTTTAAAAAGCACAGTACTAGACCAAAGGCAGTGCTCCCTGCAGAGTACTTAGAGAAAGAGCCTATAGTACGTCTTCTTTGGAAAAATGTCTACTCATGATTGCACTCCCAGGAAGAGTTGCAAGTTGTCAAACTCAGGGAATCAGAGTAGACGCCAGGGGCTGGGGAGGGAAGGGAAAATAGGGAGCCCCTCATCAATGGGCAGAAAGTTTCAATTATGCAAGATTAGTACATTCTAGAAGTTTGCTGTAGTACATCAGCCACATGATTAACAATACCGTATTGCACCCTTAAACATTGGTTAAGAGGGTGCACCTCATGTTATATTGTGACCACAATAAAATAATACTGAAAAAAAGAAAAATGAAAGAGGCTGTAATTAAAATCAGTCCTATCAAGGAGAGCAGTTGTAAAGTCATGTCGGAAAGCCCGCTGCTTTGTCATGTCTGAGGTGCAAATTCTCCTCGGCCATGGTTTCTTTGATAATTCATTTAGTACATGTTATCCCCACAGGTCCTTATTTCCAACTTGTCCAAACTGTGCATTTAGCGTTGGGTACTTCTGGAATGCTCAGTTGAAGAGTGGGGCCAAAGACAAGTTTGTTTTATCCCAGGTCTACAGCGACCCTTCCTTCCTTAAAAAATGCTCCCAAGCCTTTCTGGAAAGGTTCAAAATTTCCCAAACTGCTAGGTCGATGGTGGTGGTTCGTATTTAGTCCAGAACTATGACAGTATTTGTTGTCAACATGCACTCCTGCGATATCATTTTGCAAGGGTATTTGTCTAATACTGAGGCACTGAGTATCCACAGATTAAATAAGAGAGATTTCATCAGGGAAAAATCAGATTATTTTCATGGATAGTTCATTTGTTTGAGCAGTTGCTGAACAGACAAGGCATGCTTGCATTTGTCAACCCATAGACTACAAAACACACACGCGCGCACACACACACATACACACACACACACACATCCACAAAACAGTGTGTGTGTGGAGGGAGGAGTCAGTACTTATTACCTCTGCATGAACAACCACATTCAGGAAAGTAAGTCCTTTCAATTATTTCAAAAAGTACAAAAGGTGTTTCCAAAAATGACTTTATTAGTGATTCTTAAAATATCAATAACTTGAAGAGTTTTGAAATGGCCCAAGTCAACTGAGTGGGAAGAATGACAAATCAGTTTGAATGATAACACAAGTGAATTGCCTTTTTTTTTTTTATGTTTCCTCGCCAAGCTATTTAACAGCCCAGGTACAGAGGAAAAACCGAGCGTGATGAATATATGAGAGCAAATAAAACGTTGAGGGTGTAAAATGTCCTGAAAGCACAAATTATAATCTGTGGTTGTCAGTCTCATACACACACACTCTGTAATTAGAAACATATTGGAATAGGGCAGCAAGCACGTATTTGTACTTTTCCCTCAAACCTTTATTCCCATCGTTCACACGTGACACATTCATTTTTATTGCCATTTCCACTCAAAACAAGAATTTGAAAGAGGCAGCCTGAAACCCTCCAGAATTTCTTGAACCCTTCCAAATAATGCTTCATCCTTCCCTCATGAAAGGAAGCAACACAGCCAGGATTCTAACCTGCTGGAAACGTTTTAAGCCCATCTCCTCTCTCTGCTCCCCAGATCCCTTTGACACACCCTTCTCCCTCCCTCCTCGGCGTTAAAGTGCGTCTCTACTTCCTTTACATCAGTGGGAACACTTCCCTTATGGGTGTCGGGATCTCTCAGAGGGGTCAGGGGCTGCCCTGCGGAGGAAATGACAAGCTGTGAAATGTAAAAGAACAATTCCTTCCACATGTTCCTTTGCTCCTGGAGCAGTGAGAGGTTGTCAGCTAGCATCGCTCTGGAACCAGGCAAGACTCTGCGTCGGAGTTCTGTCAAAACTAATTTACAATTAAAGACCTGCATGACTGTTTAAAGCTTTTTCGATTCCGGCAGTTTTCTGAAATGACTTTGACATTGCAGTGGATCAGACCAGAAACCACTGCTGTAATTAACTGCAGTGGATGGTGAAAAAACTCACGCAATAAGGCAAAGCTTAAAACAAATGTATACATAAATATATATAATATATATATTTATAAAAATATGTTTATAAAAATATATATTTATAAAACTATATATTTATAAAATATATATTTATAAAATAAATAAATATATTAAATATATTTTATAAATATTTATATTTACAAACATATATTATATATTATATTTATATAATATAATATAATATAATTTAATAATATAAAATAATTTATAATATTTTATAAATATTTATATTTATAAAATTTTTATACTTATAAAATATAAATATATATTTATATTTATAAAATTTTTATATTTATAATAGATATATAAATTTTATAAATATATATTTTATAAATATATAAATATATATATATTTATATATATATAAGAGGGAGAGAAAGAGCAAGAGAGGGAGAGAGAGAGAGGGAGAGAAAGAAATCCTTACTACACCTCCAATTAACACATCTGTGGAAATTTCCTAGCTGAGTCCAATTTAGGGAGTTTAGTGTTGCACCTATTGGAAATTGTATTTAGTTTATAAATAAAGTTACAAAATGACAATTTCATTGATCTGAAGGAAGGACCAAAGGAAGGATGGATGGATGGGAGGAAGGAAGGAAGGAAGGAAGGAAGGAAGGGGAAAGAGAAAGAAAGATTGACTGATCTTGACCACTTGACACTTTAACAGTTTTTAATTACTTAAAATACTTCAAAAGATTTTTCTGATTTAAAATAATTTCATGAATTTCCCTGATATATTAAGTAGAAGCATCTTCAAATTGCAGGTAATTAGTTTTTGTGCCGATTAATCACTTGGAAACATACTGTGGTGGTTCCCTGAGGTTCAATTTTGCATGCATTATAATCAACTCATACTCACTTATGCTATTTGAAAATCAAGAAACTTGGGGCGCCTGGGTGGCTCAGTCGGTTAAGCATCCAACTTCGGCTCAGGTCATGATCTCATGGTCTGTGAGTTCGAGCCCCACTCTGGGCTCTGTACTGACAGCTCAGAGCCTGGAGCCTGCTTCGGATTCTGTGTCTCCTTCTCTCTCTCTCTGCCCCTCCCCCATCTGTGGTCTGTCTCTCAAAAATAAATAAATGTAAAAAAAAAAATTTTTTTTGAAAATCAAGAAACCCAAAAGAACAAATGTCATATCTAAAACGTGCCTCAACATCTCACCAAGTGGTGATTCTGAAATGACCATTCCAAGTTCTTGAAATCTAGGATGTATTTTATAGATGCACTCATTCCTTAAAAGCTAGCTGAGTGAGTAGAGATACACCTAACAGGAAATTGTTGGGGGGCAGTGCCTCCACAAACCCAACTCCAACTGTCAAAAGCAAAGAAGTCATATATATACCATTTTCAAATATCAGATTCATAACTCTTCCATAGAAACAAGGTAACAATGGACTTTCAAATTACTAACTAAAAGTATATGCCACTATGGTCTGGGATAATTAACAGTGCCTGAAAATTGCTTTTCTTTTCTTACACATGAGAGAAAGGTGGCCTAAGGACTTTGGGGAACATGTGGAGAATTGTCTAAAACTGGCCATGCATACTGGAGCTCTGACATCCACACGGAAGTCCTCTTATATAATAATACGTAAAATATTATATAACGATATATGCTAATGAATATACTAACTGAGCTCTAGTGACCAGCTTGTCCATGGCTCCCTGTTCTGAGTTCCAGTATTATGGGCCTTCAGCTACTTTCTATCTATGCTTCTGTTCCCACTGTGGCTAATTAATTTTCCCTCCATTATGCCTCTACTTCGTGGCTTAGATTGAACACAATGGTACACGCTGGGCAGAGGCCTCCCACCAAGCCACCTAATATGTCACTAAAATAGAAAGACATATGCATGGCCAACTGAGTTTTGACAAAGGGCTAAAGGCAACTCAGTGGCGAAAAAATAGTCTTTTCAACAAATGCTGTTGGAACAGCTAGACATTCACATGTATAAAAAGAAAAAAATAGTAATAATAAAAAAAAAAACCTCAATGTTCACCTCACACTTTATTCAAAAACTAACTCCAAATTGGATCATCAATCTAAACATAAAATGTAAACTCTACCTCTTTCCAAAGGAAAAACATAAGAGAAAATCTTGTGCCCTAGGATTAGGTGAAGAGAGCTCACAGATACGATTTCAAAAGTGCAATCCGTTAAAAAAATGATAAATCAAAATTCAAAACTTTTGTGCTGAGAAAGACATTTTAAGAAAATAAAAAGTCAGGAGGACCTGGGTGGCTCAGTCGGTTAGGCATCTGCCTTCGACCCAGGTTATGATCTCATTGTTCATGAGTTTGATCCCCACATCAGGCTCTCTGCTGTCCATGTAGAGCCCACTTCAGATCCTCTGTCCCCCTCTTTCTCTGCCCCTCCCCCACTTGTTCTCACTCCCTCTCTCTCTTTCAAAAATAAACAAATAAATACAAAGAAGGAAAGACAACAAGAAAGCAAGAAAGAAATAAAGGCAAGCTACAGACATGGAAAAGGCATTTGCAAACCACGTATCTAACAAAGGATTGTATCCAGAATGTATAAAGAACTCTCAAAATTCAACAACAGAAAAACCAACAACCCAATTCAAAATAGGCAAAATACTTGAACAGATACTTTAGCAGCTATTAATATAAATGGCCAGTAAGCATATATGAAGATGGTTAATAAAATTAGCCACTGAAAGAACACAAATTGAAAATATGATTTCAAATTTAATCTGAATGTGAATTAGAAAAACTTTTGGAAAAAACCGACAATACTAAGTGTAGACAAGGGTGCAGAGCAACTGAAAGTCTCATGTGCTCCTTGCAGAAATGCAAAATTGTACAGCCACTCTGTACAAGGGGAAGTTCCTTATAAAGTTAAGAATATACATAGCTTCCAACCCAGCAATTCTACTCTTAGGTATATCTCTTAGAAAAATAAATACTATACTCACACAAAAATTTGTATGTGAATATTTATAGCAACTCTATTCAAAATCGCCAAAATATGGAAACAATCGCTGTGTCCTTTAATAAGTGAAAAGTTAAAGGATGCTACATCCATTCACAGGCATGTTACCCCGCCAGGAGTAGGAATGAGCTGTTGATACATATGATTCAGATGAGTCTCGAAGGCACTATGTTGGCTAAAAGGAGGCATTGTCAACAAAAAATTACTGTACTCTACAACAATTTTGAAAGTACAAAACTTTAGTGATGGTAAAGAGATCAGTGAGTACCAATGCTTACTGGCAGGGGTGGGAGCGATGGAGTAAGGGGTGGTGGGGGGGGGGGCCCACAGCAGATAGCAGAAAGATAAAGGAAAGTGTTTGGGTAATAGAATGGTTCTTTATCCTGATTGCAGTGCTAATCACACAAATCTGGATAGGTGCTAAATTACATTAGCACTCCAAAAAAAGTAAATGTTATTGTATGTTGATTTTATTTTATTTTATCTTTTTTTTCAACGTTTTTTTATTTTATTTTTGGGACAGAGAGAGACAGAGCATGAACGGGGGAGGGGCAGAGAGAGAGGGAGACACAGAACCGGAAACAGGCTCCAGGCTCCGAGCCATCAGCCCAGAGCCTGACGCGGGGCTCGAACTCACGGACCGCGAGATCGTGACCTGGCTGAAGTCGGACGCTTAACCGACTGTGCCACCCAGGCGCCCCTGTATGTTGATTTTAAAAATAAAATATATTTATTTTTATAAATATATAAATATATATATAAATATATATAAATACATATAAATATATATATATATTGCTTGACTTATTTCCATAGAAAGGAACTGTAAGGTCAGATAGCATTCAGAACCTATGCTCTTATTCATTCAACAAATATTTACTGCGAATCTGTGATGTGCTAAATATTGCTGTAAGCAATGGGTACACAAATCAACAAAACGAAGATCCCAGCCCTCCTCACAGAGTCTGCAGTCCAGCAACACCTCCTTACATTGACTTTTCTAAGATGTAGTCAAGTAAATAGGGGCTTGAAGATGAAATGGAGCCAGTGCTTTCAGAAGGAGCTCAAGGCTTCATCTCGAGAGATGAGGGAGGCCTTATATCTAAGAGTATGTCTGTCTCAGGCCACTTGGGTGGCTCAGTGGGTTGAGCGTCCAACTCTTGGTTTCTGCTCCGGTCATGATCACACGATTCTTGGGTTTGAGGCCTCAGGGCTGACAGTGCAGAGCCTACTTGGGATTCTCTCCCTCCCTCTCTCTCGCTCACTGCTCCTCCCCCACTCACACTTTCTCTCTCTCTCTCTCTCTCTTAAATAAACTTAAAAAAAAAGAGTACATCTGTTTCAAAGTCCCTTCTCAGAGTGTATCATCCCCAGCACGGCTGCAACGCCTACCATACTTAGGCCACCTCCCACCCTTGTTCTCATCTTCAGGAACCAAAACTAGAGAGGACTCAAGAATTTCTGCTCTGTCACAGAGAGCAGTTTCAGGTAACACAATATAATCAAACCAAATTAAAAGATTAATGAATTACCAGAATGTTTACTATTTTATTTGACTCTCTCCACAAACTTGAAAATCAAAAATTCAGCCACTACTATCCTCATTTCATGTACATAAGGAAACGATCTCACAAAGCTTTCATGAATACGGAGCAGTAAACTTGTGATTCACACTGGTTTTCAGACTCTGGGTCCATATTACTTTCCCCTGTACCATAGTGTCACGGCCAAGTGAAAATCATTCCTTCGTACCTCTCGGGTTTGGTAATCCAGAATTACCTAAGAAGTACATTAATTCACTCATTTATTTAACCAATCTGGATTGAGCAATTGTTGACGGCCAAGTACAGCGATGGAAGATGTAGACCTAGGGCCTATCCTCAAGAGGCTTGTAGTCTAGATCAGGAGACATACAGATGAAGGCACAATTGTCACGAAGGGAAAGAACCCTGGGGTAACTCAGTGGAGGCACTGAATAGGGCCTCTTTGGGCTTTGGGAAGGAAGTCTTAAGCTAGATTATGAAGGATGAAAAAAGAGTGGCAGTTAAAGGCTCTTCCTGATACAGGAAATAGCACGAAAGAATACCCTCAGGTGGAAATCACGTTGCTTTATTTGTAGGAATTGAAGAAAACCAGAGCAATCAACAGCTGCACATCAGTGCTTCTCAACTCTGGCTGCACATTCGGATCACCAGAAGGAGTTTTGTAAGGATAGCGATGTCCAGGTCCTGCCCCCTGAGAATCTGATACATTTGTTCTGGGGCAGAGCCCAGACAAGAGTATTTGTTTAAAGCCCCACAGAAGATTCGATGTATAGGCAAAGTTTAGAAAGCACTGTTTTTATTAGGTTTGTTGAACCACAGATTCCAGGCAAATTTATGTTTAAGTGTGAATAGACTTCTTTCGGAATTCATCCACATTTTGGTTAATTTCAAGTGGGTCTTAATTTTTTTTTTATCTTTAGTCAAGTTCGAGTGGTCTGCTTTGTACTAACAAACTCACATCATATTAATCGATTTCAATATATGCGGCACATGACGCAAGAATACATAGGGGCTCTTTGTTTCCTCTCATATATGACAGTACTTACGTTATGGTCATTGACGAGAGAAATCTAGTAAGAAGGAGACCATGGACTCCCAAAGAAATATACTTCCAAAGATGGATGAAATGCCTATTTGCAAAGGAACATGGCATTCATGTAGCACCCACACGGGATCACAGGCTGAAGCAAAAAATAATTAGGGAATCAGGATAGAGCTATAATATTATTTCAAAGGTTCTTTGAGATGGACTTCCTGGATACATGGCTCTAGTCTCATGCCCCCCCACCCACGGAGGGCATATTTCTGACCCCTATATCCTTGACCCATCTCACAGTATAACATAGTCCCAATATATCTTAATAATGCTGGATAAAAGTGAGTGTCATAGTAATCTCATGTTCTCTAAGAAAGTACTTCTCTACACTTGTGTGGCTCAGCCTTTCCAGAAGGTATCAGAGCCCTGTTCGTCCTTATTTTGTCCTCAGGCCAAAACCTACAGCAATTTTGAACACAGTAGCTTATCCTGAGAGGGCCCAGAAGGGAAAGTACTTAATAAGATTAAGACACTTAAAAATTAGAATTCCAAGTAACATTATTGTTCCTTGGTGATTTATTACATTTCCTAAATTTCACAAGCAAAAATTTTTTTTTCTTTAAAGACTGCTATTGCTGCTGTTAGTTTTCTTATTTTTTCTTAATAGAAAGTATCAAAGAATTGTTTTTTAAACTACTCTGCTTTTTTTTTTTTTTCCTTTTCTCCTTTACCTCAGAGGAAGAATTATCCTTTCTGCTTTCCAGGACTAACCTCTCCCATCTATCTTGCTTATGATGGGAATTCTCCCCAACAGACCCTTACACTTTTGATTTTTCCTCCTCCAGATATTTTCCCATCGTTTATTAAGAGAGGGGTAAGTATTCATCCATTAAAAAAAAAAAAACACACAAGTACAATCTTCTCTCAACCCTTCACCTCTCTTGAAACTCCTTCACCTCATTTTCGAGAGCGTCTTCTATATCCACTGCCTTCATTTCTTCTTTTTTGTTCCCTCCTCTGGTCATTGCAGTCTGGTTTGCGCCTCATTTCTTACCTATCCTTTAAAAAGGCATCAAAATGTACTTGATTTGCAAAGCAAACCATGGTTTCGTCATTCCTCAAGGATGAGGAATGTATCATGTATCACGTAGGAGCTGCAAAGTCTAAAGCCGGATTCAGACCTACCGGATCAGAACTTGCATTTTAACTAGATCCTTGAGTGATTTGTATGCATTTAAAATTTGAGTAGTGGGGCGCCTGGGTGGCTCAGTCGGTTAAGCGTCCGACTTTGGCTCAGGTCACGATCTCGCGGTCTGCGGGTTCGAGCCCCACATCAGGCTCTGGGCTGATGGCTCAGAGTCTGGAGCCTGCTTCTGATTCTGTGTTTCCCTCTCTCTCTGCCCCCCCCCCCTGTTCATGCTGTGTCTCTCTCTGTCTCAAAAATAAATAAACGTTAAAAAAAAATTAAAAAAAAAAAATTTGAGTAGTACTTCAACAGAGTAATTTACTGATGTGACCCACCCCCCTGCTCCTTTCTTGAGATGCTTAAAATTCCATAGCCTCCATGATACCACACATTCTGGTCCTTCTACTTCATTTTTTAAAAAATGTTTATTTTTGAGAAAAAGAGAGAGGGAAGGGCAGACAGAGAAGAAGACAGAGGATGTGAAGCAGGTTCTGCCCTCTGCACTGAGAGTGGAGAGCTCAGAAAGCCCAAGGTGGGGCTCAAACCCATGAACTGCGAGATCATGACCTGAGCCGAAGTCAAACAACTGAGCCACCAGGCGCCCCTCTACGTCTTCAGATTGCTCCTTTTCAGTTGACTCTACCCTTTTCTTTCTTCTGTCCCTTAAATTAAGGTTTTCCTATAGTTTTCCCACTGTCTTTTTTGTGATTTAGGCCCCATCTCTATTAGGATGACACCCACATGTCCCTCCTGAATTTAAATCCATTTTTTTTCCAACTTCAAGCTGGTCACAGTCTTACTAATTTCCCCAATACCTTAAACTCAATTTGATCAAGGGGCGCCTGGGTGGCTCAGTCCATTCAGCGTCCGCCTCTTGATTTTGGCTCGGGTCATGTTCTCATAGTTTGCGAGTTGAGCCCCGCATCCAGCTCTGGGCTGACAGTGCAGAGCCTGCTTGAGATTTTCTCTCTCCCTCTCTCTCTTGGTCTTTCTCCCTTCCTCTCTCTATAAATAAATAAACAAATAACACACAAACTTTAAAAAATTTATACTCAATTTGATCAAAACCAATTGGTCACCTTGTATCTGAAATCAGCCCCTTTAGGTACCTCACCTCTTATAAAAGCAAGACTATCTTCCTAGATACCCGAGCTATAATTTTCTCATTTCTCTTTATGGCACAACTTTTCATCTGCCAAATCCGGTTGACTCGACTTTAACAATTCTCTTGAGGAAACCCTGTTGATTGCATCTCGCTGCCACTATCCTATGCCGAGCCCTTACCATCTCTTCTTCTTTGGGCCGATGCGATGGCCTTCTTACTGGATTTCTCACCTTCACTCACTCCTTTGCCCAAATCTATCCCCATACGTGTGCTGGAATCCTACAGTTTGTTAGAGTTCTTCCAATATACTCTGTACCATTCTGACTTCTTAACTTCTCTCGTGGCTCTTCTTTTATCCAAAAGCATTTCCACCAGTGAATTCCAAACTACCGTTTTCACCCCAGGACAAAATTGTGAAGTTAACACACATTTTCCAGATCACTCCGATATAGGATTTAAAACGGGATTGCATTAAAAAGAGTTCATGAGAATGTCACCCGCCTCCAAAAGCTCACTTGTTTGTTTCTGAGAGTCCATCCGAGGGTTTCACATGAACTCACAACTCACAGTCTGCTTACTTATCTTGTCCCACAGCGGGCTCTGTGACACCTCGGATTACAGAATTATAGTATAGGGAACACAGTATATGCATATAACACAACCCAATGCGTCACAAGGTAGCATGTACTATACTGTATTGTAAACTCCCATGTCTCCCATAATTCCATTGAGGAGTTTCTCTCTTTCAGAAGGTTGCTCTTTCCGTGTGGTCCCCCTCTCCCTGGGAATCCCACTATGAGATGACTGAACCAGAGAACACATCTGATTAACAGGGTACATTTCCCACCTAACTCCTCTAACTACGTCTTTCTTATTCAGCCAATTGCATCTGCTTCACTCCTCCAAGTTTGAAGTTTGTTCCAGAAAGCTTGATGGTCCTGAATTGTGAATAGAGTGCTGGTAGACCTTCCCATCATGTATCCAACACGCGTGTGTGTGTGTGTGTCTGCGTGTGTGTGTGTGTGTGTGTGTGTGTATTTCTCAGCGGAGGAGTATGCTTGGGCTCAAGTAAGCCCCTGCAGGGTGAGGATTGCATGCTATTTTGGTTTGCATTCCCAGAGAATTTGGCGGCCTTCTTTGTTGACGCTGGTTACACAATAAAACTTGCCCGAATTGAGTGTTGCATCAAAAAACATGTATAGATGTTGCCAGAGACCATTGTGTATGCCATGTAGGTACACACAAAACAAAATTATCAAGCATAACAAATATTTCCCTAGTCTGCCCCCTAAAAAGTAAACCAGCCTAAAAGATGGTAATAATGCAAAAATTATCATGGCTCTTTTCTTCTAGCCTTTCATAAATACGTTCTGGCCTCAGGCATCCACCTATTTGCAAGGCTGATCACCGCTCAAAATACTGGCCGTGGGGTTAAATTCAGAATCCTCTCAAGAGTGCCTGTGTGTGTCTGTGTGTGTGTGTGTGTGTGTGTGTGTGTGTGTGTTTGCAAGTGAATCTTAAAGTCACTTTTTTCATGATTTGCAAGTGAATTTTAAAGTGTTTGCAAGTGAATCTTAAAGTCACTTTTTCATGATTTGGGGGGTAGAGTGGATTCAGCAGATTCTGTCTGGAGCCTGTCAATGTGAGACAGCTTGTGAGAGATCATAAACATATTTTTCAGATAGAAACGTTGCAGCCATGAACACATCACGTGGCCACCCCTTCCCTAAGGTTTGCTCCTTTAATTGTAAATAGCCAGAAAGCCATCAAGCCAGAGTTTAATAAACTTTTAATTTGAAATGAATTACCACATGTTGTGTTTGTTTACCCATTATTAAATCTCTTAGCAACATATCAGTGGCAGAAACAGCATACTGTAGCACAGCCCTGATATATTAGAAAACAAACCCATGGGGGATATTAACTGCTAATAATATGTTTAGGAAGCCTCTAAGAAAAATAAATAAATATAACCAATGTAGCAGAGACACGTATTTGAAGAGGTTGCTATGTTCCGTTTTTGTATAAATCTATTCTGAATGGGAGCAAAACATCCCCGCGCAGTCTTGGACTATACAGCTCAAATCCGTCTCTGAGCTGAGAGCACAGCAGATGCAAATCAGCCTTTTCCAAGCATTTTCTTCAAGCATAAAAGATTCTTCCTCTCACGGTACACAGTGTTCTATTGATCATGTCAGTATTTCTGTTTCTTGGAATACCACCTGTCTTCCTTTTAGGGGAACTGAGGGCAGCGTTCTAAAAGCTAAGTTCCGAGCATGGTGCAGAAGGTGTGGAAAATATAGCCACAGTCCCCCGAGGAAAAACTAGAAAGCAAAAATGATCTGGTGACGAAGAGTCTGAGAGTAATTGCTTTGCGTCTTCAGCTCAGTATCCTAAAACTAGGTTAAAATGTCAGTATCACTGAAATATTATTACTGTTAAGGCAGAACCTATTTTCCCAAAAGTTGAAAATTCTAAAATAAGATTTTTGGTTCCATGCTTAATCCTAAAATGTTGGGAGGAAAAAAAACAAGGAAGAAAGAAAAAGAAAGAAACAGAAAGAAGGAGGGAAAAAAGAAAGGAAGGAAAAAAGAAAGAAAAAAGAAAGAAGGAAAGAAAGAAAGAAAAAAGAAAGAAGGAAAGAAGGAAAGAAAGAAAGAAAGAAAGAAAGAAAGAAAGAAAAGAAAGGAAAAAGAAAGAAGGAAGGAAGGAAGGGGGAGGGGGAGGGGAAGGAAGGAAGGGGGAGGGGGAGGGGAAGGAAGGAAGGGGAGGGGGAGGGGAAGGAAGGAAGGGGGAGGGGGAGGGGAAGGAAGGAAGGAAGGAAGGAAAGAAGGAAGGAAATCTACATTACACATACACATTTTTTAGTACCCCACAGTGGCTTGAATTGACTGGACATTTGAACTTGGAATTTAAACAAAAAAATCAACTGCAATGTTTTCTTTTTATCTAATGAAATTATAATCATTTCTTCTACATTTCTTGATTTGTTAATTCTTGATGATCTTCAACCATCAGAAAAGATTTAGACATTTATTTCCTTTTCTATATCTAAGACTCCCAAATTACACAGGTAATATTCGAATGTTGAAGTAATTTGTTTTCACAGAATAAAGGCATCCCAGACCCTCCTGTTGGAAGGCCTGACCATCTGATTCAGTATAAAGAAGAGACATTGGGCTGAAGTCATTCTCCTATAGACACACAGTAAGTCTCAACCACAGTGGCCACCCATGTCCTCAATAGAACTGCCCCACCAATTTGGAAAGAGGCTAAGTCTGGCATTGGCTGGCTTTTTATGCCACTGTCTGTTTTTTCTTACACTGCCAGTGCCTTAGGCTCATTCTATGTACCCCACCATTCCATCCTCCCCTTATCACACCAAGCATATTGACAATAGCATTGTTATCCACCTAAAATAAAAAAAAATTAAAGTCTTAAACTTATTGAGCTCCAACACAGAATGCTTAAACTCAACTTAAACCTGTGCATTTTGAGGACAATCAGCTCTACTCATTATCCTGCAAAACTAGACCATGATGTCAGTCACCCATCTTCTCTGGCTACAAGTAGAACAAACCCAAGTTCTCAAATGTGGGAAACAATACACCTTCATCAACTTGCTTGATAGTGTTGGCACTGACAACCTAGGTTCAGTATATACAGTAGTCTCCCTATCTGGGGCTTTGTTTTTCATGGTTTCAGTTATCCGCGGTCAACTGCATGGCAGAAACCAAAAGATTTTCCTTCTGACATATCGTCAGATCAGCAGTAGCCTGACGCTACGTCACAGTGCCTGTCGTTCACCTCACTGCATCTCATCACACAAGCATTTTATGATGTCACATCTACAATAAGATACTATGAGAGAGAAAAAGAGAGACTACATCCACATAACTCTAAGTACGGTACTTTGTTATAATTGTCCTACTTTACGATTAGTTAGTGCTGTTAATCTCTTACTGTGCCTAATTTATAATTTAAACTTCATCATAGTTATGTATGTATAGGAAAAAACATAGTATAATATTTCTAGGGTTCACTACTATCTGCAATTTCAGACGTCCATTGGGGGTCTTGGAACGTATTCCCTGCTGATCAGGGAGGACTACAGTATCTCATATCTAATTTATTTTCACAAATATTTGTTTAAAGCCAAGTGATGTCATTTGATATATATAAATTATGTATATAAAATTTCAACATAACCTTCCCAGTTATATGTAACTCTATAAAGGGACATTTGTTTGTCTGGAGGTGGTTGGTAATTTAGTAATCACCAGCTGATGATAATGGTTTCCTCACAAGCAAACAGGTCAGGCTATGGAAGCCGAGGGCTTGTACTAGACCCACCTCTTAGTGAAGAAAGCAGTGGGTTCTAGAAATTGAGTCCAGCAATCAGTGGAGTCCTACTCGGCTCAGCAAAGCATAATCTCCAAGGGCTTTGGGAAACTCCAGACACAAGAAACATTTATCAGAAGTTGAGTATGAAGTTCTGTGTTGCCCAGCTGATAGGCAGAACAAGCCAAGAAGGCAGATGCTATTAGGAAATCAAATACTGCAGGCTTTAGATCTGGCCATTATGGCAGAGATCCAATATCACTTCCCAGGAAACACTGCTGGTTCCCTGACCTATGCTCTCAACCCAACGCCACCTTACTCTACGCACTCTCCGTGGTGGAACTCGACCACTTAGCAGTTTCAGGTAGGGTCTTTGTGTTTATGCCTCTCTAATGGACACATTCTTCTCCCTTACTTTCCATCTCTCTTCTGAGCTTCATGTGCATTTTCCCAAAGATCTCCTAAACATTTCTACTTGGATACAACATGGGGATCTCAAACTCAGTAGCTCCAAAATCAAGCTCCTGTTTTTTTTTTCCCTCTAATCTTGTCCCTTTTCCTTTATTTAATACTATCTGCTGGTTAATATTCATGTCTACCCATGGCTAAAATATGAGGAATCATCCTTAATTATTCCTTACCATCAATATTTAATCAATCAACAGGGACATTCTTTTCTTAGTCCTATAGTTATTCTCTTGCACTTTTTTAATACTTAATACATTTATACTCTCTTCTCCAACTTACTATTGCTGCCTTAATTCAGACCTCTTCTGTGGCTGGCATTAGTCTAAGTTTTTGTTAACTCATCTGATTTTAGACATGCCCTCTTCAAATAAATCCTCCTAAAAATTACCAGCGGGAACTGTCTAAAATGGAAATTGAAATACATCACTTCTCTTCTTAAGATCCTTCAGTTGCTACCCACTTAATACCAACTTCTCATCAGCTTCAACAGACACAAAAAGACACTGGAGAAAATAGTGAGGGAAAGTTATTACTATTCTAGAATGAATACATGGATAAATGGTGAAAAAGAGGAAAAGTAAGAAAGAATAAAGACTTTTTCAGATATACAATGGCTAAGAGAGTTTGCTACTTATAGACCCAAACTGTAAATGGATTACAAAAGATTTTTTTCAACAAGAAGGAAAATGGAACCAGAGTGAAGACAAACTATATAAAAAGCCTATGAAGCACAAATATTGACGAAATGTGTCAGTAAATTAATTTTCTCTTGAGAGTAAAAAAAAAATAACTGAGTTTTCTGTTTAATGAAAGAGTGAACTGAAAGCATAGCCAAGAATAATATGAGAGTACATGGAGGTGTTTAATAGGTAGGCAAAATATACCAAAAGTCCTTGTCATGTTCAGGAAGAGAAGAGAAAAACCAGATGGAGTTAGATTTTGTAAAACAATTTTTAGGGGTGCCTGGGTGGCTCAGTCAGTTAAGCATCCAACTCTTGATTTTGACTCTAGTCATGATCTTACACTTTGTGAATTTAGTCCCCTTGTCCGGCTTCCCACTGGCAGTGTAGGGCCTGCTTGAGATTTTCTCTCTCCCTCTTTCTCTGCTCGTCCCCCATTCATGCTCACTCACTCTCTCTCAAAATGAATAAACTTAAAAAAAAAAAACAACTTTTAGTTAAAAATGTAGATAAGAAAATTCAGGATGACATCTGAAATAATTAATAAAATCTATAGATAATGAACAGCAGAGGATAAACAAAATAAAATTATTTTTGGTGAAAGAGAAATGCAGGAAATAAAGTATTTTTTAAAAGCAAACAAATAAGGTGGCAAAACTAAATTGCAAAAAAACATGTTATCAGCAAGTACAAATGTAACAGCAATAACAATAATTACAAAAAATTAAATTCATCTATTAAAAGACACATATTAACTACTTGTCTTGAATACAAAACTAAAATCTAGATTCATGCTGCTAAGCCATACTCAAAAGAACACCACAGATGAATTTTAATTTTTAATTTTAATTTATTTTTTTAAAGATGGGCTGTATTTTTTTTTAATTTTTATTAATGTTTATTTATTTTTGAGAGGAAGAGAGAGAGAGACTGAGTGCAAGTGAGGGAGGGGCAAAGAGACAGGGAGATGCAGAATCCGAAGCAGGCTCCAGGCTCTGAGCTGTCAGCACAGATCCCAATGCAGGGCTCGAACTCACCAACCATGAGATCATGACCCAAGCCAAAGTCAGATGCTTAACTGACTGAGCCACCCAGTTGCCTCGAATTTTATTTTTTTTAATAAATATTAGAAAAACAACATATGCCATAAAACATTTATCAAAAAAAGTTAGGTGGTAGTATTAACAGCAGAAGAAATACAATAAAAATTGAAGCATTAATAGGCACATAAAGACTACATCTGTATGAAAGAAATAATTACATATAAACTAATAATCACAAAATTGCATGCATTTAACAACACATCTAAAATATATAACACAATATTGATAGCACTGTAAGGACAAATGCACAGATGTAGGTCAGAATTGGTGATTTCACCCATATCTACCATATAAATAAAACTGAAGATAAATAACTCAAGCTTTCAAATCAGGACTGAAAAGTAACTCTTCCCCCAAACCTGAAGAAAATAGGAGTACAGAAATAATAAAGCTAAGTATAAATACATGGAAAACAAAAGATCAACGGAGAGGGAGTCTCGGTGGAGATAGATAAGCAGTTGTAAATGTTTAAAAACATGAATAAAAAGACAAAACCCAACCAAAACTGATAAAGAAAGGCGAAGAAGGCATATATTAACCAATATGAATAATGAAAAGAAGACTGTAATTACAAATTTAGTGGTATTGAAAAATTACAATAGTATTTTTATGTATTTTCCTATAGAAACATAAAATATCTATGGAGTAATACTCAGAAAACATTGGTTTCCTTCAAGGAGAAGAACTAGGTTCCAGTGGGAGGCAGATTTTATTTTGAGCAATCTGAGTGTATTCCCTAGTCAAGAAAACTGGAACAAAAGGAAATAAACTTTAAAGATAATAAACTACGAATACAAATGTAATATACATATATCATGGGTATAATGTATAACATATATTATAGACTTAATACTTGTATGTATAATAACATATATTGTATTATGTACATATGTATATAATATAATCTAAATTATATACATATATTATACATTATATATAATCATATATAGTCATAGTATTACTATAGATTATATGCGCAATAATACTATGGCTAAGTTAATTCAATTGATTTTTTAAATGAATTAAATAGAATGAGTGAATAATCAGTAACAATCAAAGATTGAATTAGAAATCAAGTACTTCCCATGACTCATTTCACATTAAAAAAAGAAAAGTCCAGAACTCTTACAGATTAATAAGAAAAAGTTTTAGGGGCACCTTGGTGGCTCAGTCGGTTAAGTGTCTGACTTCAGCCGAGGTCATAATCTCACAGCTTGTGGGTTCAAGCTCCTTGTCGGGCTCTGTGCTGACAGCTCAGAGCCTGGAGCCTGCTTCAGATTCTGTGTCTCCCTCTCTCTCTGCCCCTCTCCCACTCATGTTCTCTCTCTCTCAAAAATAAATGAACGTTAAAACAATTTTTTTAAAAAAGAAAAGAAAAAGATGACCCAGAGGAAAAGTGAACAAAATATAGGTATAGACAGTTCACAGAAGATAAAAACCAAATGGTCAAAGAAACATTTGGAAAAAATGGTCAAACTTAGTCATATTCAGGAATATTCTAACTCAAGCAAAGAGATATTTCATTGCAACTGAAATGGCAAAACTGACTGTAACAAAGATTGATAGGATGTGAGCCAAACAAGATCCTAGACATCTGTTAGAAGGGCAAATTGATACAACAATTTTGATGGCAGTTAAGTGTGTGCCCTGTGATTCAGTGATTCCTCTCCTAGGTAGATAGATGCTAGTGAAATTCGCACCTATGTGCTTAAGGAGAACATGTCCAAGAATAAACACTGTAATCTTGTTTACAATTGAGCCAAACTTGAAACAAAATATAAAATAAAAATAAACACATTTTGTTAAAATCATGCACATTGCTATGTATGCAATTATACGGCAAAGGAATCAATAAACCAAAATATATATAAGTCTGTGTGTATGAGCTGTGTAAATCTCAAGGATAATGCTGAGAGAAAATAAAGTTGCAGAAATAGGTATAAAGCATGGTTACTAACATAACCTTTAAAAACATAGAAAAGACATTATACATTGCTGATAATTACATATATCTGTAGGAAATGTATTGAAACATACACGGAAACTATCAATAGGAAGTCTAAGAGGGTTGGAACATAAGTAGCAAGCAGTTCACAGGTGACCTGAATCACATGTAAAATGTTACGTTAAAAAAAATGTTTATTTATTTTGAGAGAGAGAGAGAGAGAATGCACTCTTATGCATGCTCATGCAACAGGGGGAGGGACAGAGAGAGAAGGAGAGAGAATTCTAAGCAGGCTCCGTGCTACCAGCTCAGAGCCCAATGCGGGGCTCAAATTCACGAACCCCAAGATCATGACCTGAGGCAAAATCAAGAGTCTGGCGCCCAACAGACAGCCACCCAGGTTCCCCTAAAATGTTACTTTTTAAAAGAAAAGGCGTAGAGCAAAGATGGCAAAGTATCAAGAATGGACACAGCTGGTTACTATTACTGGTATATGTTATTTGCTGAACCATATGTTTGAAATATTTGCTAATTTCCGAACTAAAAAATAAAGTCCTTACTATAGTGCCTGGCACAGGAAAAACATGTATCACATGTAATTATTATTACTGGTAAGTCTTCTAATATTAGTTGTACTACCAGTTCAGCCCATACTCTTGCTCCTGATACTATTATTACTGCCAGAAGATACAAACTGTTAAAGAATCTTGTACATCTTTTGGTAAAGGAAATAATTCTTTCGCAAAAAATAATAGTAATCGCTAATATATCCCTTCTGTAAGCTGTACATTAACTACTTCAGAGAATGTTATTTGCTTATTTAGTGCTTGATTAAGCCAGTCTTTGAAAACAGCTTTATGAAATAAACTATATTAGCTGAAGACTGCTTTATGAGAGTATGTTCTCTTTCATAGCCATTTGTTGGTTACCACTCTTGTGAGCAAGCAAGAAAGTTCTAGAGCTTTACTTTAAGCCACAAGTCCGTGGAGAAAGACCTGTGTTTCAATGAAGTAATTCTACAGTTGATTATAATTAGTAAATAATTATGCAGTATGGAAACTAATATTCTTGTCAATGATTACATTCTCTTTAAACAGCATGGCATAGAAATAACTACATTAATAATTAAAATTTCTTTCTCAGTTTTCTACAATATAACACAACTTGAAATATTAGTAATAGAATGCTGAAGACAGTCAACTAACCCTGAGAAGAGCATAGGAAGGATTTTAGCCTTACCATCCAGGGATGAACAAATGTTTTCTTCTGTTTGTTTCTCTGAAAGGCCAGCCGTATTCTCCACGCCTGATTCTGCTGTCTCTGCTCCAGCCATTAAAGAAACTGGAAATTCGGGAGGAAGCTGAGTCTGCCTTTCATAGGTTGTTTGATCATCCAAACACAGAGGAAGTTTAATAACCTATTAAGAGATAAATCTCTTATCTAAACTGTTGAAAATATTTCACACACAGTGAATTTTACCCTAGAACAATGATACAATTTGCAAACTCTAAAAGGTCAATGGCGAATCAATTTTCCGAACCTTATAATTGCTTTTGTTTGGCGGTTTTACAAAGTATGCTTTTTTTGTAGTAACGATTTACATAATTGCTTTAGATATTTTCATTGCTCTATTTAGTTCTTAGTTTTTCCTCTGTTTTACCTTATAATTTTCCTTAATATCTTCTTGCAAATAACACTATCTGATACTTACGCTGGGATCAAGTTAGCAAATATTCATTCTGTATTTACTATCTCCAAGAAACAACGTTTTTAGTCCAAAAATAAAAGACAAAATTGTAGACTCTGGGGGTGACTGTATGGGTTTCACTGTGCAATTTTTTTAGCATCTCTCTATGTTTACAAATTTAATAATAAAGTGCTTGGTGGAAAAACTCCATGACGTTGGAAGTGAAATATTTAAGAAAGTGAGGAACTTTTGCCAGGGAAAAGTTAAAGGCTATTTTGCTTGCATAATTTCTCCCCTTGTATTTTTTCACATACCCTAGGGGGACGAATCAGACCTGTTCCCCAGTCTCCACACTCGGACCGTGAGCCTGAATTCTATCCCGAAAAGCAACATGGTAGAACGTGTGAGGTCATGGATTAGCTACGTGCTCTGGGTTGGCCACAATCTCTTTGAGTGTGATATTTTTTTTCCACTCACAGACACAGGAGGGAAATGATCATAATTTATCTGACTTATTTCCTTTAATATCTCCTAAGGCTGCATTACAGAAATGACTTTCCTGTTCTAGTATCCCATTTACCTATCTTTTCTCTTCTCTAATCCAAGTTACTTTTTTTTTTCCTGAGAAACTCCAAAAGGAGTACTCAAAAATTACATTTACTTGTTCAAAAATTGCATTTGAGAAGACTCACATTGGAAAATTCCTAATATTTAAGAATTTCACATAAGAGGAAAATCGGATTTCAAGATAAAAATATTTCATTTTTATCCTCATGAAAAAGAAGCAAATACATTCCTACTTATGCTGCCTGACAATCGGAAAATCCTATCTTAAATAATGACACTATTCTCCTTGATAAGACTCACGGCCCCCCCATGAAATATACAGAGAAAAAACATTTATTAACAAATAAGAAAGTCGGTGGACAATTACAATCATCTGTAATGAATAATGACCAGTGGGCTCTACAGATAAGCCATAATACTACATTTCACCATTTTTTTAAGGGAGTCAGAAAAGAAAAAGGAAAATTTTATAATGTGTTCGAATCAAGTAAATTTTAGTGAAATCAAGCTTTCTAATGTTGTTTTGCAAATAGCTACTTTTCTTGACCTTATAAATTTTAAACATCACTTCTTGATTTATCTTAAATATAACATACTTATGTCTTTATAATCAATACCAGCACTACCGAAATGACCTTTATGAAATAAAATTGGTGCTGGATTTCCTTGCCATAGTTAACACAACACTGAATTTTAGGGAACAAATAGTAAAAAAAAATCATAGATGCCTTTCACATTCACTAGTAAACCTATATCAAAATTTATTTGCTTTTATAACTGTATTTTATTTCATTTTGATTTTTTAATTCGGTATTCAAATCATCCACTTATAAAATATTTTGTTTTGGGTTAAAATATTTTGTTTGGGTTAGCTCACTTCAAAATTTGAGAGATTTTTCAATAACTCCTTTGAATTCATTTCTAATGGTCTCCCTTTTCAACTGTATTTATATCAGCATTTCTAAACCATAGAAGGTTTTATAAACTCCGGATCCTGATACCCCACCTCAAAACAATTGAATCAAAATCTCTGAGAAGAAGATTTGGACTATTTCTAAAGTTTCCTACATAATTCCAATATACAGTCAGATTTGTCCCAGAATGGTGACTATTTTTAAAATGAGTAGAAAGGTACATATTTATATTTATATTTGTTTTCTTAACAGCAACCCATAATATCTCAAAAAGATATTTCAGCAAAACATTATAATGGTATTCGCTAAGAGGGGGAAACATGCCGGTTGATTCAACATAAAATACACAGGAAACGGGAAGACCATCACATAAGAAGGATATATAGCTGCTGATTTTTAAGCCAAAACTACATGTGTTTCCTGGAAATGGCCGTATTTAATAGTTCTATCACTTAGGTGGGTAGATGACAGTGATAGATAGATGATACATACATACACACATAATACATATATATGTACATGTACATACATACATACATTAGATTAGATTGATAGCAACCTAGCTAGTTAGCTAGATAGACAGACAGACAAACAGACAGGGAAATGTCAAACACTCAGGTAAGGAAGAAAAAAAAATCATAGCATTTTCTGATACAGGCGCTGTGGAAAACCATCATAATCAGAAAGAATAAATTTGCACATAGAGGACTGAAATAAACTAAAATTCTGCTGGAATGCTTTACACTTAAGGTATGCTGTCATTTTTTTTTTTTTTTTTTTTTTGGATCTTCCATGGTGTCTTCCTAGAATGAACTTCTGCAATGACATTTCTGCTAAAAGACTTGGTTAGAAAATAAATTTCCAAATATGTACAAATAAATGGTGTTCACCCAAGGGTTTTTTGGGAGTGTGTTTCGTTTTTAATTCTTGAGGTAATTAAGACAGCATGCTTTGAAGTGGTATGTATGGCAAAGGGAGTTTGGTGAAGACCATTTTCATCCCGTGGAAATGTGGGTCATTAATTATCTTACGTATGAACACATGCTTGTCTCATCAAATGAGTGGCGAGCATCAGGAAGGCACAGACTCTATCTCATTTGTTTTGTATTTCTAGAATAAGCAATGCCCAACACAAAGTAGTAGCTCAATTAGTACATTGGATAAGGAAACACCATCGCCTTATACCCAAGTTGATGAGACAGATCAGATCCGGCAGCAGCAGATTATAAACAGAGAATTGAAGGATTTGGGTGCCCTTCTCAGCCTGCTCATGACATAGAAGTTTGGGTTAAATTATCTTTAAATTTCCTGCTAATTCTGGAATTTTATTCCTTATTTGTAGACATCAATTTAATCAGCATTAAGAAAGCATTAAGATGTAAATGCTTTCACAGATTTATGATACATACTGAAATTTTCAATAGCACGAAAGTCAGCTAAACGCTAGAAATAAGCAGTTTTAGAAAAATAATAATGTTTATTTTTGAGAGACAGAGAGATAGAGACAGAGACAGAGAGAGACAGAGTGCAAGCAGGGAAGGTGCAGAGAGAGAGGGAGGCACAGAATTCGAAGCAGGCTCCAGGCTCTGAGCTGTCAGCACAGAGTCGGATGAGGGACTCAAACTCACAGACCACGAGATCATGACCTGAGCTAAAGTCGGACGCTTAAATGACTGAGTCACCCAGGCGCCCTGGTTTCGGAAAAAAATTAAGTTCTTTACTTACAAAATCATATCACAGGCACATCTGTGTGGCTCAGTCGGTTGAGTGTCCATCCGACTTCGGCTCAGGTCATGATCTCGCAGTTCGTGAGTTCAAGCCCCACATGGGGCTCGCTGCTGTCAGCCTGCTTCAGATCCTCTGTCCCTCTCTCTATGCCCCTCCCCCACTTTTCCTCTCTCAAAAATAAATAAAACATTTGAAAAAAATCATATTACAAACCTGAAAGTAGAGATTGCACAGCCAGTGGTCCAAGTCCCGGCACATCAAATCTTCCATTTTCCTGAAGCTGTCGAATTTCTGGTCATAATGACCTCGGAGAAGGGGACACTTGAATTTCCCGTCCACTACATCGAAGTTGTTATCACACACAGGGAAGGCTGCCCAGCCCACAACCCAGTCAAAAGAAGCATATTTCCCACGAAGGAGACAGAGTTCAAACAAGAACGCCATGCCAGGTTTCACATCTTTCTTCGGAGGGAGTGCCTAGGGAAGGATACCAAGGCAAGGGGAGATCAGGATGCTTGTACACAGAAACGTGCTACATTCAAGGGCCCCTATATATAATTTAGAATTCAGGATGGAGTTGGGTTTTACTTCCATTGGTTGCCCTTAAAAATTCACTATTGTCAATAATGTTGCAATAAACGTAGGGGTGCATATGTCCTTCCAAATTAGTGTTTTTGTTTCTTTGATTAATATCCAGTGGTGGAATTATGAGATCCCATGGTATTTCTACTTTTTTGAGGAAACTCCATACTGTTTTGCACAGCATCATTATTTATTATAGCCCAGATGTGGAAGCAACCTAAGAGCCCATTGACGGACAAATGGATAAGGGGGACTTGTAGTGTGTGTGTGTGTGTGTGTGTGTGTGTGTGTAGGAATATCACACAGTCATAAAAAAAGATAGGATCATACTATTTGCAACAATACGGATGAACCTAGACTAGAGAGTAAGTCAGACTGACAAAGACAAATACTATATGAGTTCACATGTGCATGGACTCTGAAAAAAAAAAACAACAAAGAAATAAACAAACAAACAAAAAGCAGAATCAGATGAGGAAACACAGAGAACAAACTGATGGTTGCCAGAGGGGAGGAGGCTGGTGGGGATGAACCAAATGGGTGAAGGAGAGGGTGAGATACAGACTTCCAGTTACAGACTGCATGAGTCATTGGAATAAAAGACACAGCATAAGGAATGTAGTCAGTGATACTGTAACAGGGGCGTATGGGGACAAATGGTACCTACATGTGTGGGGAGCATAGCGTCAGGTGTAAACTTGGTTCACTACGTTATACACGTGAAACGGATGAAACATCATGTGTCAATTACAGCCAAATCAAAAAAAAAAAATTGAAGAAAAATTCACTATTGCATGCATAACCTTTCCAGCCCAAATTAATCGAGCAACATGCCAGCATGAAAATGTGACCCAAGCAACAAACTTGATCCTGCCCATTCAAGATTCTGCGCTTCATAAGTTACCTAACACGGTATACTGAACTTCCGGTTCTTTTTGCTTGAGCTGCTGCTTCTATAGTATAACTATTTCTATCAGTTGTCACCATCATCGTTTTACTTGCCTGCCACTCATCTTTGTAGTCTTCACGTACCCCAAACGAGTCCTTTACACAGAAGAAATGCTTTAAAAAAATGGTTGAACTTGGGTGCCTGGGCAGCTTAGCTGGTTAAGCGTCCAACTCTCGATTTCTGCTCAGGTCATGATTTCACGGTTCATGGAATCGACCCCATGTTGGGGTCTGCACTGATAGCGAAGAGCCTGCTTGGGATTCTCTGTCTCCCTCTCTCTCTCTCTCTCTCTCTCTCTCTCTCTCTCTCCCTCCCTCGCTCTCCCCTCTCCAAATAAATAAATAAACATTTAAAAAAATAAAATAGATACAAAATGGTTGAGCTATCGCACTCCAGAGAAACTAATCCTGGGTATAATGATAGCTTAAATTACTATTACAACGTCTACCTCTTCAAGGAAAAATAGTGTCCCATTTAATTATGTGACTTTCCTGTTTATTTCAGTTGAAACTGTACTGCACGCCACTGTATAAGCAATTTGTCCATGCTAAATAAATAGTGTTAGGCATAAAGATGGATGAAATGATCTGATTGACCAAATCATTGTTCAGGTCCCCAGATGTAGAGATGGAGCTTGCCCTTTGGCCTTTTAAAAAAGAATTTCAGGAAAGTGAATAATCTTTTTTTTTTTTTAATAGAGCATAGGCTTGGGTTTCTTTTTCAAATTCTATGTGAATAATTGTAAATGGACAAAGATAGGGACTTGCCTAAGACTATTTTATAGCAATATATTTAGCCAAAAGTGTGTAGGCATATTTTATATGATTTATGTAAATATTCCAAGACTCAGTTTATGTTTAAAATGAAACAGAAGCATCTGTTGAAAAATACCATAACCCTGTGGCAGCTGCTATTAAACCATTAACAGGATCAGGTTTCATTTAAACCAGATTTACCATTTTCTACAACAGCCCATGGGAAAGCTAAAAACATTAGACACAAATTACTGACAAAAGAGATTCTTAATCAAGCCATACTTTTCATTTGGCTAGTTGGCTGTGAGTAACCTTTGTGATAAGAGAATCAAAGCTAACTGAGAAGGAGGAGGAGGAGAAATGAAGTCAGAAACCTGTTTTGAATCATCATTTAAAAATAAAGCTGAACTGATGCCATTATAATAATTTCTTCTACTCGTATCGGTGCCTTTAAAAATGCCCCTCTACTACTAACCTGATCTTACTCAGCTATACATCCAAAATAGATAAAGTAAGAATTTGACCAGTACTGACCCAATTCTATCATTAAGTTTCTGTGGTCTTGGGCTAGTCACTTTTTTTTTTTTTTTAAATCAAGGTTTCCATGCACTCAAGTTTCTTCCTCAATAAAAGACAAGGTATAAGCATCTTCCTCAGTAAATTGATACAACCATTGGGTTGGACAATAAATACAAAAAAAAGGTCATAAAAACATGAAATGCACATAACTAGTATTATTATTATTTTAAGACTTTATTTTAATTATCTCTAAGACGAATCAGATTACAGTGTATTTAATAAAGAAGAAAAGAACCTATCGAGGTTGAAATTCATCTGTAACCTTGTAAAACACCAGTATCATTCTGCGTGAGGGACGACAGTTCAAGGCCGCTAAACAAAACCTAATAACGCCAGGCAGCATGTGTCCATGAGAAGCCAGTCCTCATGCACGAAAGGAAATTCCACGGCAGCCTATTTTACAAGATAGAAGAGTCACATGCAGCTACCTTGACAGCCCTAAAAAAATAAATATATGAACAAAAATCTAGTCACTGATATTGATTGAAAAGGAGGAAAAGATGTTATCAAATAAAGGAATTTATCTGACAACAGTTGTCTTATCTTATTTATTCTTGTAGTCTCTTTCCCTCGCCCTGTATCACAGGAGAGATCTGTTGCTCTGTAATGTGTAGCTTGGGACTCATTCTTTTCCTCTTCAGCAAGAAAGGATCACCGAGTTTCATTGTATCTCTCAGAGGATCCTCTCCACGAACCTGGATATTTCCACAGCTATCTTATGGTGTGATAGTTCCATGAGTATTTTACAATAGCTTCATGAGTACTATAAAATGAGGGAAATAAATGCATGGGTCTCTGCCATCCACCAATGCCATCTCATCAGTCCCGGTGGTTGGGGATCATAATGTCCTTGGAATAATACCTTTATTTTCTGAGTACCAAGAAGGGCCTATTTTTTGAAGGAAAACACACTACAGACCTAAAGTTCACTGTATAGCATAAAGGTGATGCATTTCACCTTCCATGTGATAGAAGGTACATGTGAAAGGAGAGTAGAGAACAAGCAAAATCCAAGAAGAAAACAAGAATTTTGAAGGCTGAAGCCTACATGGAAAATTGGAAGAGAAAGTAAAATTCTTGGACACCAGATACCTGGAGATTGAAGCAACTCAGAGAGGATTAGGGTAAGCCTTACAAAATGATGAAAATGCATATCGATAAAGTATTCTTCAATTTTCTGGACTTTCTGAAATTTTGAAAAGGATTGTTATTTTTACGATTAGAAAAAAAATTAACAAAGTAATTTCGCCAACAGAAGACCTTCAAAGTGCTGCTTCTGCTTTATGAGGAGGGTGGTCAGAAATGACAATAATTCTCACTATAACACAGAAAAAATGCCAGCTAAATTACAAAATTATGCATATTATTGAGCCCACTGGGGAACTAGGGCACAAAGAAATTTAGGGAAAACTAAACCTCAGAGAGGGGTAAGCCCTTCATATATGACCTTGGACTAGGGGTGGCTTTTAATCTTAGGAAATAGATGAAGAAGCAAACTTGTCACTGGGTAGGAGGCTTCACAAGTAAATGGAGAATCCAGCTGAATGTTTAGCCATCTTGGCCTAATGTGGAATACTGAACACATAGGAGCCCCAGACACAGCACGAGTCCTCATCATCTACCAATTCTCAACCTTAGCACTTGTATCCAGCGCTCGGCCGCCTGTGAGTAATTGGGCCCAGGGTGAGAGCCAAAGGGAGATCTCCAGTGGCCCAGACATCTTCAGGCAGGGCGAGGGAGCAGGGCAGAAGCCTACAGTTACACGGTGCATGGATACCAAACCCGACTAGAAGGAGAGATTTTTTTATACCTCAAAACTTTTGAAAACCAAGAATGAATTAACACTAACCAAAGCTACAACTTAACCCCAATTTAGCTTAATTCTAACCAGAGACATCATCCCCTCACCACAGCTGCCTGACAGAGACAGCTTTTTAGTGGGGGATAAATATCTTCTACTTCAGTCTTTACAGTTCATTTATACACTATGTTTGGCACAAGATACAGCCACAGAAACAGGAACATGTGATGTCTGGATAAAAGATAACAGCCAATGGAGACCGACCTACAGCTGACCCGGCTGATAAAATTAACAAAGACATTAAACAATCATAATTAGGATAAAGAAATAAAGGAAAAGATAGAAGTAAACCATGAGGAGGAAGAAACTCCAAGAGGGAACTTTTTAAAAGTTCTGTAATATAATAATTAATAATAATAATAATAATTACTTTTTTAATAATAATTTCCTTTAAAAACAATAAAGTACTTTGAAATGAAAAGTATATTGAGTGGACTTCACAGTAGAAATGGACATAGCAGGAAAAGGATGGATGAATTCTAAGAGAGATCAAAAAAATATCCCAACTGAAGCACAAAGAAAAAAAGAATGAAAAAAGAAAAAAAGAAATTACCAGATCAGGGCATGTAAGACCCGTGGGATAATAATGAACACATGGAATCGGAGTCCTGAAAGAAAAAGAGACAGACAATGGTTCAGAGAACAATTTTGAAGAGACGGTGGCTGAGGATTTTCCAAAATTGATGAAAGACATCAACCCACAAAACCAAAAAGCTCAGAAAACCCCAAGAAGACAAAATAAAAGAAGGAAATAATACCTAGCTTATCAGAGTCAAGCTGATGAAAATCAGAGATAAAAGTCTTAAAAATGTAGGGCCATCTATGATATGTAACAGAAAAGTTTATTACTGGCTGTCAAAGGGCCAAGTATGGTCAAGTATCCTTATTCCCTCATTGTGAACTCCTGGATGTCATATAAAAATATTTATATCGGGGCGCCTGGGTGGCTCAGTCGGTTAAGCGGCTGACTTCCGATCGGGTCATGATCTCACAGTCCGTGGGTTTGAGCCCCGCGTCAGGCTCTGTGCTGAAAGCTCAGAGCCTGGAGCCTGTTTCAGATTCTGTGTCTCCCTCTCTCTGACCCTCCCCCATTCATGCTCTGTCTCTCTCTGTCTCAAAAATAAATGTCAAAAAAAAATTTTTTTAAAAGAAATAAATAAATAAATAAAAATAAAAATATTTATATCATATGGAAAATTCTACTTTCATTTTGTTGTTGTTCTGTAGTCTGGTCATGTAAAGTTACTTTGGTCTCTGGCACTAAACAAAAAATTTGCAGAAACTTCTGTTAAGAATAAGCTCCACTTTTTGCTTCTTGGGTAGGCTGCTTCTTACCTAATTGACATCTTTTTGTCAACTTACATTTATCGTATAACTTGTAGTTCCTTAGCATCATATTAAAAGCCCTAATGCACCCTCACCACAATCTAACTTTCTAGCATTGTTTCACAATAAACATATATTATTTTAATTAAATATAATTAAATAATAATATAATTAAAATATCAAATATATACAAATAAAGTATAGTCAAAATTATTTTCTCAGATGTCTGCCCATCACACACACACAAACACACACACACACAGTCTGTTATCCTCTCATAACACCCTTTTGTCAGGCAATCCTTCTTCCTCTCCCAAGTTTTGCTCATTATAACCAAAGTATCTTGAACAATACCTTTGAGGTAACAATTTCTAATCTACAGGTTCTCAAGCAGAAGTACAGGCAGAGATGGCCCAGACATGGGCTAGGAGCCTTACACATTTTTATAACAATTACTAAGATGTTCTCAGAATTTTAAAGTCCCTAAATGTAAAAGAAATAATAACAATAACAAGAAAAGAGGGACAAATACACGATGACTTCAGAAAAGGGCATTTTTAGAAATTTTGTTGAGGAATACAGGTAATCTAATAAAGGCACAGGTGGCAGATACAACACAAAAATTGAGAAACCGTGTTATATTCGACCCGTTGCTCCGTTAGAAATCTGTTGTATAACATGCAAGACAGTTGCTCATTCTCCATCTGAACCCTACACTGGCTGATGGGAAGGTTTGCCAATTCATGAGGTAAATTAATGCCTGCGGGAACAGTTCTAACTGTTAGGAAGCTCCGATCACTCCTAAGAAGCCATATTGTCATTAATGCTGTTTGTCAAATATTTCTAATATTTTCTGTTCATCAAATATTTCTAAACATGTGGTAGGGTTGCACTTCCTAGCTCCTTTGTGGGTGGGTGGGCCCTTGAACTAGTTCTGTCCAATGATCTGTGAGTGAACATAACAAGTATCACTTCTAGGCCAGAACGTTTATTGTTGGTTCTAGACCCTCCAGAGTTCTCTTGTTCTGTCCTTTGCCACAGTGACAAATGACGTTCCAGACAGCGATCTTTCAATCAGTCTTTGACTCAGAATGAGAATGGCTAAAACAGAACCCCCAGCTTTCCTAAAGTGGACATGGAGTTTAGGTGAAAAATAAGTTCTATTGTATTAAGCCACTGAGATGTTTTGAGGGTTTTTTGTTTGTTTCTGTAGAATAACCAAGCTGATGTACACTGATCATTGGCCTGCTTTGTATTGACTCAAGTTCAGTCTTCGCTGTTCTATCAAGATGATTATTATGACCAAAGAGCTTTGAGCCACCAGTCTCAGTCACCAAAGATAAAGTCAGGGATGTAGCGGTTTTTGTCAGGTTCATGACCAAGTCAATAGCTGAGGAACATGCAGATACTCATATAATGTGTACCTCCGTAGAGAAGCAGAATACTCAATAATGCTTATGTTGTTCAAGGTAGGTCGACAATGGGGCTATCTGCACATTTCTTTGCTTCCAATTCTTCTAAATGCACCTTAAATGGTTCATTTAGGTGCATTGACTTTAACTTGACCCTAAACATGGATTACTTCAGTCCTCATTGTTCAAACCCATTCCGTTTAAGTGCTTTCCAACTTTAAAAGAGAAGCTACATATCTTAGTGGTTAAAATCATGGGCTTTGGCCTCAAACAAACATGAGATCAAATACCAACTGATCACTTACATAGGTAACCTACTATCTCAGGATCTTGATTTTGCCCTTTATTAAATGCTGGCCGTAGTAGCATTTAGTAGTGGAAGACGAGGGAGGACAGTGGTGATAAAGGGAAGGCGGCAGCTACACAGACTGGGAAGTGAACTAAACAGCGTCTTCTAGGACTAACATTCAAAGAATAAGGGGAGTCCAGGAGGTAAAGAAATACACTTAATTTGCAGTAGAAATAGCAACATGTTCTTTCTGAGGCAGACAACTCTGGACAGATGATTGGGAACTGATGCCACAGCCCAGGGTAACCTAGGTGATCCAGTGAAAGTTTTATAGTACCATTATTTTCCTTTCCAGTCCCTCAGCCAAGATAAATAAATAGGCACATTAGTTCTAATCCCCAGTCTTTCTGCTGTGGGATAAAATAAAGTAATGACTCTTGGAAACTTTTCTTGGACTAGGGATCAAGGACGGAGGGTGGTAACAGCTATAATAGTATCCGAGAGAAAATCTTCCTTCCCACACCCCTGGAAAACCACGCGCTCTCAGGTGCAACTGTAGTATTTCTAGCTCCCTGTTTTAGAAAATTGATTTCCTTTGGTTTTCCTTAATCCTCAAAGGTAGTATGTCAATAGTTGACATTTATCGGAAGTTGATGAAATGCAAGGAACCCTTTAAATCACTTTGCCCTTGTCAACTCCATCACCACAATAATTCTAAGAAGAGGATTTTATTCTTAGCTCCATTTTGTGAAGGACACAAATGAGACAAAGAGATTGAGTTCAAGGTCACACAGACAATAGATGTCAACGGTAGGGCTAGTATCTGACTTTGGCAATCTACAGCAGGGCCATTCAGGATATGCTTCCTGATGGAGGAGGTGCTACAGCAAAAAGCCTGCCTTGGATTCACGGAGAAAAGGCTCAAGGGGATTCTTCTCTGTCCTATTTACTTCTCTTCATGATTCCTACAAACTGAGGAGCTAGGGCTCTTTCTCCACGTGTTTCGGCCTGTTCTCTCTTAAATGGTTCACTTTGAGGTCAGGCATTGAAAGTACACATGGGACTGACCGAGAAAAAACATTTTTTCTTTCAATAAAACCCCATTGTGCAGGATCCTTAATTAAAGAATGAGTTCTTTCTGAAGGGCTAGATTCACCGGATAACTTACAAAATAGTAATTCTGAACAAAAATCTTCCTGAAACGGGGTCACAATTCTATGATCTCTCAAAACCTCCAGTCCCGGATCTAATTTTTTGACTTCTCAACAACAAACTGTAATCATCTGAGAAACATCAGCAATCATACAACGACATCCTCAAGGCTCTAGACTAGCAGTCCCCCAAATTTAATTTGTTTAAGAATTACCCAAGGGTGCTGATGAAAAATGCAGATTTCCAGGCCTTGTTCTCATCTTGAATCAATAAGGTTGGGGTGAGTCTCAGGAATGTGAATTTTAACAAGCATGCCAAGGTAAGGTGATTCAGGTGGTCCTTCAGACCACACTTTGAGTATCACCATCTAATATGGACACAAAGATAAGACAGATTTGTGTGTCCTTGATCGTGTGACTTACACAGCGTAGGTCAACCACCTTTCTCTTGAACATCAAACTGATTCAGACCTGAATAATTACAGGCTAAAAAATATGACCTTTCCTCCATTTCCCATCACACGTGACTGAAACCAAAAAGAAATATATGGCATGCCATCTCATTATATCGAAATTCCATTACCTGACCTCAACCTCAATGTGTCATAACTCATCTCTACATGCTACTCAAATGTTCAACTAAGAATATTTCACTCCAGGGAGATGGCAAAATCTAATTGAATATTTTAATTTAGGAAATTCAGTTCTGGGATTTCCACACACCCCCCCTTTTTTTGACTGTGAAAACAAAAAGTTGAATTTTCTTTTCAGTTTCTCCTTGTTAGGCAAAAGATAAATTTCCCCCTCATTGTCCCTGAGAGTTGAACACATTGGGGAAAAATTGGGCACAGCCCATTACTTTTACAAACCCCAGTGACTGAGCCTCAATGCACAAAAAGATGGCATTTCTGAACATCTGCAGCATGATTAGATCAAAGACCAACAAATTAACCACAAATGGTTTTACAAAGGAGCAGACAAATGCATCATTTGGAAAGGAGAAAACTTTTGGCAATAATTGCTTATCAACATTTTTCCTTTGGGCAACCACTTTATACCAAAGACATCTAGTAATAATAGTCATACCTATGCCACATTTTCTATGTTACAAAGTTCTTAAAGGCATATTATCACATCTGATCACGTCAATCCTTTTATATAATTGATATTAGCCCATTTCACAGGTGATGGGGAAAAAAGGGTTTAGGAAAGTAATGATTGGCTCATGTTTTCTCAGGTACTAAATTGTTGATTTGACTATATCAAAAATGATAATCCAACTTCACTATTTCTTTCCATTCATTCATTCATTCATTCACTCACACATTTTGTTAAATGTTCATACTGCACTTAAGCACCATTTTTGGCACTGAGAATAAAAATAATTGAATAAAGACAAAGAAGCTTCTAGTTCTCGTTAATCTATAATCTGATGCGGGAAGGGGTAATCGATAACACATCAGACCATTTTAATAGCAATAAATGCTCTAATTTACCACTACTGATATTGAAATAACAAAGATAAAATTGTGATGCACTAGAAAATGAGCAGAGAAGGAATAAATCTGTTAAGAAAATCTAGTCTAAGACAGTGATACTTAACCTGAAACCAGCCATGTCACAGTTGAAGGAGGAACCCTAGTAGGTAGGAAGCCACCACTAATTCAGTGGCCCTATGACAAGAATGAGCTGGTTGTGTTCAGAGAATGGAAAGTGAGGCTGGAGTGAAACCCACAAGGAATTTGGATTTTATTCTAAATGCAATGGAGAGCCACTGGGAGATCTTTTTTTTTTTTTTTTTTTACATTTATTTATTATTTTTGAGACAGAGAGAGAGCATGAACAGGGGAGGGTCAGAGAAAGAGGGAGACACAGAATCTGAAACAGGCTCCAGGCTCTGAGCTGTCAGCACAGAACCCGACGAGGGCTCGAACCCACGGACCGCGAGATCACGACCTGAGCGGAAGTCGGACGCTTAACCGACTGAGCCACCCAGGCGCCCCCGGGAGATCTTAAGCAAAGGCTTGCCATGATCTGATTTGCAGTTTACTAAATAGATCCTTACTGGCCCTTGAGTTCCAATGATGATTTTGTTTGACCAGAAATCATTTCCCTGCTCCCACCATGAGCTTTCAGAGACCCATCAGTTGAAAAGTCACTGACTACTGCTTGGTAGGAAAAGATCACTGGCCCTTTTCTTCACACTTAACAGGACATGTGACCTTGGAGAAATTCCTTAACTTTTCTCAGCCCTTTGTGGCTCCACTCGGTGTTCATATGAGAATTAGGGCCTTAAAAGTAATTGTAAAGCATTTTGTGTAGATGTTGAAACACTAAAACATATCCCCTCTGAATGTGAGTGAGTTCAAATATAGAAGCAAGTTTCTCCTCTTTAGAGAATTCAGAATGATTTGATTGTTGAATGGCATGCAACGCGGAGAAGAACTACTATTTTGTAACTAGGGCATTCTTAACTCTGAATACAGCAAATGTGAACAGATGTAGAGAACAGACACAAAGGGCAAGGCTGGATTTATGGCACGTCAGAATCATTTCCAATAAAATAAAGAATGTGAAGCTGCATAAAACACCAAAAACAGTTTTAAAGTTAAAAACGTTTCAACTAAAAGGCAGGCAATAGCTGACTATTTAAAGTCTGCACTGAGACTCTGGACTTTTTAGATTTGCTCATTTTAGAAATATTTGAGGGGCACCTGGGTGGCTCAGTCAGTTAAGTGTCCCACTTAGGCTCAGGTCATGATCTCACAGTCCATGAGTTCGAGCCCCGTGTCGGGCTCTGTGCCGACAGCTCAGAGCCTGGAGCCTGCTTCAGATTCTGTGTCTCCCTCTCTCTTTCTGCCCCTCCCCTGCTCATGCTCTGTCTCTCTCTGTCTCAAAAATAAATAAAAACATTAAAAATTTTTTAAAAAAAGAAATATTTGAGACAGCCACATTTCTAGGTGCTAGATACAGCAGTGAACAAAATAGACCCAACTCCTACTCCCAAAAGGTTTCCGTTCCAGTGTTATCAAATATTCTTAAGATCTTAGCATGTACTGTAACAGCCTCGTTCCCAAATGTTAGTTTATTACATGATACAAGATCTGTCCTCCAAAAGTACAGGGAAGAGACTCAAAAGAGAGAGAGAGTTTTGGCATTAGAAATAGAAATAAGTCTGGTAAAAGCAAAAAAGAAATATAATGGGCATTGATGAGTAATTTAGAGAGATAGAAAAACCAATATATCAGTTCTTGCTGCTTCCTTTAGGGTGGATTGTGAACCTCGGTGTTTACTCTGTGGGGTTATTCACACCTGGGTTTCAATCTCAGCTTCAAATGTATGGGCAAATCCTCGTGTCCAAAACCTCAGTTTCTCTTACCTGCAAAATGGGTTTAACAATAGATTGGGTGATGTGAAGTTTGCATTGATAGTGTATATTAAACATACGGTGAAGAAACTGACACACTGTAGGTACTCAGTTATACTTACTCTTCCTCTCTGCGAGAGGATATGAGGCACAGTGATAAAGTGACCTTCTACACTGATGGCCTTGAACCCCTCACACCACTTAGTAGCAAGGAGCAGAGGCAAAAGAGCATCAAATAAATGTAACGAAAATTGAGTTGTCTTAAATAAATCAAAGATGGATTAACTAATACTTCTTGAAGTGAAGAGCCGCAGAAACCTAACTCAGAGGGAAACAGAGAACGTTCTACGTGGCAGATTATTATCATAATGATAAAACAATTAGAGCAACCAATTATTTCCTACATGTAACCCACTACACTAAGCGATTTGTGCACCATATTATTTAATGCTCACAAAACCCCTATGAATTGGGTATTAGATTCCCATTGTACACATGAGGGAACTGAGGCCAGAGAGATTAAGTGTTTTCCTAAAGTGCTGAGCACTAGTAAGTAGAAGAGCCAGACCTTGGACAAGAGCAGGATGCCCCACGACCAACCACACCATATGGGAAAAACCATCTGCAAATTCCGTTCCCACAAGTCTGGGGGCCCTCTTGACCAACAGAAGTGACCTGTCCAAGAATTGACGAGAAAAAAGCCTTCCTCCAACTGATATAATGGAAAACTTTCTAAAGCTGCATGCTATACTCCAGGATTATTCGTTACTAATGGTAATAATCAATAATCAATAAAAGCAATGATGCTCAGGCTCTAGGTGTCCTAAGACTGCCCCATCTTATGAGTTACTAAAATCATTTTATTTTTTTGGTATTAAATGTCACACAGAAAATAACCTCTTGCAAAATGTTGGGTTCATCATATTTTAAGAATTAATACTTTAGGTCATTTTAATCAGTTTCTGATATATGCAGTTTTCAGAAAGCACTTCAGGGAAGAACACTGTGGCCGTGACTAATAATGACAAGAATATGAACTATATTCTTCATATACATATTGGAATCAGAACGTTACTGAAGTACTTTACCATCTTAAGTATTTAGGAAGCTTTAAATAAAAAATAAATTTGCCTAGTTCACTGAAATTGAGCATCCTCTTTTCAGGCATAAAACATCAAACTTATTAATTTCATGGCTATATTTTAAAACGAGTGCCAGTATCGGTTAGCTGACTACATGATAAGTGTCTTAAAATTTCAAGAAGAGGCACTAAATTTTTCACAGTATTTGTGTTTCATTCTCAATGTAATAAAAATATGCCACCCTTTTAATAATGAATAATAGATTCTCAGTTTGATTTACATGCATGGATTAAATGTCATGTTTGAAAAGTTGCTATTTTATTCATATTGGATTTCCCTCCAGTAAAACAAAAATGGTGCCCATCTACCACTATAATAATGATACCTTGCCACACTGATGTATAAATATTAACTGGTTGATAGACTTCTTAAAATTCTATAGATACATGAAATAATCTGATAGTACAGTAAATCCAAGTCAAGTTTTCTGTGGAATTTCTGAGGTAACTATTTGTGCCCTACAATTAGCCAAAACTTACCTACATATAATGTGGCTACGCCAAAGGAATAGGAGAGCCAGACCCTATTTCAATGATGCCAGATTTACACATAGAATTCTAAAAGGTTAAAATCTATCATTACTTCTTCTTTCCAACTGGGAAAAAAAAAGGATAATTCACTGTCACCGGTTGTTCATGAGCTCCTGTATTCATTTTCTTGGGCTGTCATAGCAAAGTACCAGAGGCTGAGTGACTTAAACAGCAGCAATTTATTTTCTGGCAGTTCTGGAGACTAGAAGCTCAAGGTCAAGGTGTTGACAGGGTTAATTTTAGTTAGTCTCCCTCACATGGTCTTCCAGGGTGTGTGTCTGCATCTTAAACTCCTCTTCCTATAGGACAGCAGCCATATTGGATTAGGGCTCACACTAAAGACCTCGTTTTAACTTAATTACCACTTTAAAGACCCTTTCTCCAAATACAGCCACAATTCAGGAGATATAATTCAGTCCATAACGACCCCCTCTCTATCCACTTTCATCTTCTACACCTACCTTTTTATGTGTAGATAGCATAACTAAAGGACTAGCCAAGATCCAAATGCCTTTTGGGGGATCCAAAGCTGAACTTAGAAATAAAATGATTTTTTTTCCCTTTAAGCACACAAGTTTCAGTGTGTAATAGCCAATTTACAGAGAACGTCCTGACTTTATTCCTCCGGCTCTTGATATACTTGGTCATATATACTTGGTCATATAAGGGGCTAAAGAAACAATTTCTTCAGTTACAAAAATTAATGCAAAAATTAGTGGCTTGAAATAATATTTTCCCATATCTGCCAATTCTGTGGATCAAGAAAAGAGGCATGATTCAGCAAAGTGACTCATCTGCTCCACACAGCATCAGCTGGGGCCACTGGGTGGTATTTATCTGGTGGCTGACCTGAACCAGAGGGTCCAAGATGGCTTCTCTCACAAGCCAAGCACATTGGCAAAGACAAAGGGAAAGCTAGACCCAGTTCAGGGGCTCTCTCTCTCTCCTGTTGTTAACAAGGCCTCTCCTTCCTCTCTAGCAAGGTAGCCTCTTAGGAATTTTTTTATGTAGCACCTCAGGGCTCTATGAGCATGGTTTCCAGTAAGACCGGAAGTGAAGCTACCTGTCCTTTCAAGTCTTTTAAAACCAGAACTTACACCTAGAAAATGAGAGCATCTCTTCCATAATATTCTATCGATTAAGCAGTCACAGACTTCTCCCCCCACCTCTCAGACTGAAGGGGAGAAAACATGGAGTTCACTTTTCAGCGGGGGGAACAGCAAAAAAGTTACAGCCATCTTTAATCTACCACAACAGGTTATTGGTAATTGAATGAACGACAATATGCAAAATATATTATGCAATACAAATAAAATTAATCTATTTGGCCATGTACATTGCGGTGGCCTTTGACTAACCCAGCAACTTCCATCTGAATTAACAGCAAACATGAAAGATTTCCAGTAACTCAAGTAAGCTAATGTGAATTCAAGAATACTACTTGCCAGATTTTCAAATTTTTTTAACTCTTTTATTATGTATATTTTCTCCTAAGTTTGAAGTGCTGATCTATTTATTTACTAAATCTATTTTTCATTTCTACAGTGAATGAATAATTTAAGCAACTTAGGTTAGATGGCAATGATTAATAAAAGGAAGGTGAGTGTGTATGCATTTAATATGGCTGCAGAATAGACACACATGCTTTCTGAGAACTAGACTTTTACATATAGTTTTTAAATTCTATGATTTTCTTAATAAAGAGCTTATAGTGGCATTCTATAATTAGAAAGGCCGATATAGCTATTTTCACTTAGAAATATCAAAAATAATCTAGAGAACTGTGTACTTGGTCTTTAAAATAACCAAGTTTGCAGTTACTATAACAGAAAACAGATGTATTTGTGGAGGTCCCCATGCATGCCTATGTACCCTGGGAATTCTTAGAAGGCATTCTACTTGAGAATGAGCTTTGTCCAATTTGGCCATGCATCAAAGAAGGGAGTTTCTGAGCTCACTTCTCTCTTTAGAAAAGTTTTACCTAATGGGGCGCCAGGGTGGCTTAGTCAGTTAAGTGTCTGACCTTGGCTCAGGTCATGATCTTGCTGTGGGTGAGTTCAAGCCCCGCCTAGGGCCCTGCGCTGACAGCTCAGAGCCTGGACCCTGCTTCAGATTCTGTCTCCCTCTCTCTCTGCCCCTCCCCACTCACATTCTGTCTCTCTCTCTATATATATATATCTCAAAAGTAAATAAATATTATTTTTTTTAAAAAAAAGAAAAGGTTTGCCTAAAATACTGCTTTTGAATATTAAAGAAGGGAGAAAATAAAAAATAAACATAAAATTATAAAATCATAAAACATTGATATGTATTTTCTTATTCATTACCAGTGATGGGCTCCCCATTTATAGGTAATGTGAAAATAGTATCTCTTTCTCTGAATTGATGGGTCTTCTCAGCCAGGTCTATTTCCATTTTAGAAGCTACCGTTACCAAGATTTGACTCTTAAGATTATCTTGACATTTCCTTGTACTCATTTTTGGCAAACTGAGTTTACAATAAACCTTGCTGCATCTCTATAACCAGAGTTTCACATTTCATTTTATTTTGTATTTTAGAAGTATCTATTGATACTATGGGGGCGCCAGGGTGGCTCAGTCAGTTGAGCATCCGACTTAGCTCAGGTCGTGATCTCACGGTCCATGGGTTCGAGCACCGAATCAGGCTCTGTGGTGACTGCTCAGAGCCTGGAGCCTGTCTTGGATTCTGTGTCTCCCTCTCTCTCTGCCCCTCCCCCGTTCATGCTCTGTCTCTCACTGTCTCAAAAATAAATAAACATTAATTTTTTTCTAAAAAAAGAATGCCTACTATGTACAAATACTGTATGCTTCAAAAGACACAAGAATATGATACGCCCACTGCCCTCAAACACCTGAAATCTTGTTGGAGCTCATTCATGCGTATAAATGATAACAAAAGTGATTGAGTCTGGGATTTGAAGGATATGTAGGAGTTACCATTGGGGACAAATGCCCAATGGCACACCAAACTTGTAGGATATATAGAACTTGAGTATAGCCCGAGCTAAGAGTGTGCCTGGCTTCATAATGGAAAGTTAGCTCTGATTAATGAGGGTAATCAGACTGTGGACAGAAGCTGAGGCCATATCACCAGTGTCTTTGAATCCATGGCAAAGACTTTGATTTATCTTAAGAGTAATGGGAAGTCAACCTATGTGTTAAAAGGAAAGTGCTAGAGTGAGGTGATGGAAAGACCGCTTTCCCTAATGACGACCAAAGGAACATTGATCATGCCCCTGGGGTTAGTGGAAAGCCCTTTTTAGAGGCAGAAGGTAGTTGAGTAGCCAGAGGTACAGAGCAAGGGTTTCATTGCCAACATTTCCTTACTAAGCTATAAGATCTTGGGTAACTAGCATCATTTCTCCAAAATGCAGTTTCTCATTTATGAAATAGAAATATTATGTTTATCTCACTTATTTCTTTTGAGGTTACACACCATAATATTAGTGAAAACAGAAAATTCTATCTTGGTCTAAAACACCTTACTGGGGGCACCTGGGTGGCTCAGTAGGTTGAGGGTCCGATTCCTGACTTCAGTGCAGGTCATGGTCTCGTGGTTTGTGACAGCAACAAAGCTTGCTTGGCATTTTCTCTCTCCCTCCCTCTCTGCCCCTCCCCCACTCACACTCTCTCTGTCTCTCTCAAAAAGAAATAAACATTTTTAAAATAATAAAAAAATAAAACACTTTACTGGTTTTAGAAAGAGTGGACTGAAGATACAAATATTGTACACAATTGTTTATCCTTTTAAGTTTTTTAAAAATGTTCATTTATTTTTGAGAGAGAGAGACAGAGTGTGAGTGGGGGAGGAGGAAAGAGAGGGAGATACAGAATCTGAGGCAGGCTTCAGGCACTGAGCTGTCAGCACAGAGACCGACGCGGGGCTCAAACTCGGGACTGACAAGATCATGACCCAGGCCGAAGTTGGACGCTTAACCAACTGAGATTGGGCACCTGCTCTAAGTCTCATCGCTAAGCAGATTTTGGAAACCAAAATTCAATTCCAGGTAAAGAGCGCACACTTATCCACCACCCTACCATGTTCTGGTTCCCTTTATTTATTCTTCGCATTTGAATATACAAGAAAATTTTCTCTGGAAGTATTTTCAAAAGATTCTTTTCGAGGAATTAAGAGGTATTGTCCTTACCTTCATCCATAGAAAAAGCCTCATTTGGTCACAAATTAGTACAGAGCAGATCCTTTTGAAAGTAAGAGACTAATAATCGCCTGCTCACTGCGATTCTGTCAGGTGGAAGCCTGTGTGGTCCTCACATTCTATTCTAGATATTTCTTTTCCTGTAGCTTCTTTGCTGTGGTGTGCTTTTAAATACCATCCAATCAAAGGATGGCGTGTGTCTGGCTTGTTTCTTAAATCCTTCGATTGCCACAACTTACCGTAAGGCACATTACTTTTTTGCCTTTAAACTAGCATTCATAGAATTTCATCATGCACACGCTGACATGTGATTCAAACAACAGATGTGCTTATCAAATAAAATGGGGTTAAGTACCGTCAAAATTGAGTGATTTCTTTCCCCCCTTGGTGACACAGACACTCTATCCAAGACCCGGTTTTATTTTCTTTGTGGTGTCGGGTAATGTGAAAAATGAAATATGGAAGCCCAAATTGAAGGAAACCATGGTCTTAATGGAATCATTAGAGAAATTGTTCCAGAATGCTACATCCTTCCAGAAATAATAACCCTGTAATGTCAGCAAATTCGGAGTCAGCATGGGTTACCTGCTCCATACAGACAGCCTGGTCACGTTTGTTAGAGCTGCCTGAAGGCTTAGCCCAACTTGAGAACATGACCTTTCAGAATTGTTTTTTAATTCATTAATCAATGTTCTTTGCCTCAATTCTGCTGGTTTTGTTTCTTTAACCTACCATCTGTATCATTTTTTTACATTTTATTTTAGAGAGAGAGAGAGAGTGCTTGAGTGGGAGAGGCACAAAGGGACAGAGAGAGAAAGAGAGAATTACAAGCAGGTCCCACACTCGGAGCAGAGCCCAATGCCAGCGGGACTCAATCCCACAACCCTGGGATCATGATCTGAACCAAAATGAACAGTCAGAAGTTCAACGGACTGGGTCACTTGGGCGCCCCTGTATCATTTGTTTAAGTTGGCCAATGCCTGTACCCAATGAAGATGAGAATTATAAGCATAGCAGTTTTATCGAATAATTAACAAAATGTTCTTTCAGCTCAGATACTGTTGCTAAAGTGCAACAGTAATGTTTTTGTCATATTTAAATATATTTAAATAGTGATAATACTTTAAGTGATAATGCAAAATGCTTCTCATAGTCATTGCAATTCTTAATTTATGACTTTAGATTTTTACAAAGTACTTGATTTCTCTTCTCTTTCAATTTTCCCTACAGCTCTGAAGATTCCATGTTTATTTACCCACATAGATTAGAATATTAGAAACCAAGTACAACGGAAGACAGTAAAATCTTTCACCAAGTTTTCAAAGGATCAGTCCAATTTTCTTAGAATAAGATTTTCCTTACGTAGTGGTTTTCTATAGTACCATTTCCTATAGCTTCTCATCTTTGTAGCTGTAAACAAAATGAATTTCCATGCATATATGAGTGGTCGAAATCAGTGCTTTCCAAATTTGGTGTACATATTGTGCAAGTAGAGATGTCTTAGCCACAACTCTTGATTTAACTTTGAGTTCATTAGCTGGAGAAATAATCATGTAACTATACAAATGATACAATCATTTATTCCGTCCTCTGCTATCCAAAAGCTCTTAATTGCCTAATAGTTTATCAAAACTGAATAGTAAAGGCATACTGTTTATTTAGTATTCCTTTGGAAAATCACAAAACGTTTCAAATATAGAGGATTCAAAAGAATAGTACAAGATGACATCAGTTCTTTCTTTCTTCCTTGTTCTTGAGAGATATTCCTTGTTAGTTATTTTAGCAAGGTTCTATGAAGGATACATGGGTTCTGGATTGAACGGAGTCCCCCCCAAAGAAGCTATATTGAAATCTAACCCGCAGAATCTCAGAATGTGATCTGATTTGGGAATAGGATCTTTGCAAGTTTAACCAAGTTAAGATGAGGTCATTAGGGTGGGTCCTAACTTATTACGACTGGTGTCATTATAAAAAGGGGAAATTTGGACACAAAGACAAATGCACACAGAGGGAAGATGATGTAAAGACACACGGGGAGAGGGTCATGTGAAGACAGGCGATTGGGGTGGTCCATCCACAGGCCAAGGAGCACCTGGGGCTACCAGCAGCGAGAAGAGAAGCATAGGACAATTCTTCTCTAGCACAGACTGAGAGAGCAGGGCCCTGCTGACATCCTGCCTTCAAACTTCTCGCCTCCAGCACTGTAAGACAGTAAAATTCTTTTTTTTTTTTAAGCCACTAAGGTTACAGCTTTTTGTTAAGGCAGCTTTAGGATGCTAATACAGTATTCTTAGGCAAAAGTGTTTCTCTTCATTTGGACCATTCCCTACCCTAACTCTTGAAGGGTAAGTTAGGTAACCATCTTCTTAAATTTTCTCCCACGGCACTGAATACGTTGTTCAATTGTCCTCAGACTTGTATATTGTCGTCTGCTGGTTCATCACAATGCGTCCACCTGTGATTGATTGTATTTTCTCCTGCTCACAGACTTTTGCTCCTTGAATCTGAGAGCTTGGGTTTTCCAGCAAGTCCGGGAAATTAACACCTCGCTGAGAAATTAACTCATGTAATGTTTATTCCCTCTTTCTCTCTATTTTCTGCTCCCAGAAATATTATAAGAGGCACGTGAGACCTTCTCCCAAATCACTTCACTTTTTCCATCTCTTTATCCCTTAGTGGTGCAGTCCAAGCAAGGTCTTAGCTTGCCATTAGCTCTCTCCTCAGAAGGTCTAATCTATATTATATACCTTTTGAGTGTTTCATTTCAACTACTATATATTTTCCATCATAGGAATTCTATTGCTAGATTAACAGGAAAAATATTTTTTTAAGTTTATTCATTCTGAGAGAGAGAGAGAGAGGGAGAGAGAGCAGGCTCCATGCTGTCAGCACTGAGCCCGACACAGGGCTCGAACTCATGAACCATCTCATCATGATGAAACTGAGCCAAAACTAAGCATTGGATGCTTAACCAACCGAGCCACTCAGGCACCAGGCACCCGGCACCCCTGGAGAAATAAAATTTTCAGCAGAGCCTAGAGAAAGAGGAATTTCTTATTTCCCTATTGAGAGCAGATTTTTTTCTTGGTCTAGTCCTTTTCAGACCAGTCTTGAACATCCTTGATTTATGCAGGAGACTTTCAACACTCCATAGCTAATGGGCCCAAGGCCTTACCTCCTGAATGGTCACTGAAACTTAAAACTTTAGATACCCAAGATTGATACTCTCTTCTCCCCCCCATCCAAGGCAGCCATAACCTCGGATTACTCACTTCCCTCTCTGATTTTCAATTTCCTCTTCATTTCTGATAACCAAGGAAATCATTTTTCTCTCTTAGGTGCTTATCTGTGCATCTCAGAGCTATTTGCTCTTATCACATCTAGAATTTCCAGGTGTTCATAGAACCTAATCTGAAAACAAAACATGCCTGGCAGAACGGTACTCTAAGATAATCTGCCTATTTAACTTGTTTATCACCCTGCCAAAACTGAAAGACAAAAGGCATATTTTTTTGGCATATATCTTCTCAAAGACCCTAGCCTGTTTGTCATCAATGACCACGATCCACAAAGAAGGCGATGTTTTCTATACGAAAGATTTCCAGGATAAGTGTCAAAGGACAAGCAGTTTCCAAACGTCTCTACCAAGGAATTATTCAAACTCTTCAAAGAAAATGAACCCACATTTAAAATCCATAATTTAGAGTATTCAAACATTTTACACGAGGGGACTGGAGCTCAGACTTGTCAGTTAACTCATCATTTTTGACCACCTCCGCTCTGCAAAAGGAGAAAATCAACGTTAAGATGTAAATTTATTTAAACAAAATCCGAATGACGGTATCTGGAAGTCATATTTTGGGAGCTTGGGGGTGATACTACCTTTGGGCTCGCCAATGTGTCCACTACCTCCCTCAGGAGACTTCTCCAACCCTATGAGCAACCTTTTCACCTTAACCTGCAAATATTTGCCTCCTGGCACAGCCTGACGCCAAAAGGGAAGACAACTGTGATGTGTAACATTGTACCCTCATTCCAACATCCATTAACCTGTAACCTTACAAGAGGGTAATGCAGGCATTTCCTCAGCAGACTAGGTGCTTCTGTAATTTACCCTCCTTTCGGGGCAATGCCTTCTCAGTCCCTCCTTTCCGCATGGGAATAAGGCACCACTCCTCCCCACCCCAGTTAGCATTTGTAAGGTACCCTGCCCTCCCAAATGACCTTATGAAGCCAATTTCTCCTGTTCGTGGAGTTACAATAGAGATGACCCTGTCTTAGACTTCCATTTTATTGTATTGCTTTTTTGAAGTCTATTGACTTATTTTGAGAGACAGAGAGAGTGACTAGGAGAAGGGGCAGAGAGCGAGGGAGAGAGAGAGAGAATCCCAAGCAGGCTCCGCACCGTCAGTGCCGAGCCTGATGCGGAGCTCTAACTCAAGAACCGTGAGATCACGACCTGAACCGAAAGCAAGAGTCGGACGCTTCACCGACTGAGCCACCCAGGAGCCCCTTAGACTTGCATTTAAAAAAATTTTTTTTTGAACTTTTTTTTTTATTTATTTATTTTTGGGACAGAGAGAGACAGAGCATGGACAGGGGAGGGGCAGAGAGAGAGGGAGACACAGAATCGGAAACAGGCTCCAGGCTCCGAGCCATCAGCCCAGAGCCTGACGCGGGGCTCGAACTCACGGACCGCGAGATCGTAACCTGGCTGAAGTCGGACGCTTAACCGACTGCGCCACCCAGGCGCCCCTAGACTTGCATTTTAAAAGTAGGGATAAAAATGTCTTAAGTGTCGCTATATCAATTACATACACAATGCGCATTTATGCATTCCCGTATGTGTATTCCTATTATTAAAAGTATTATATTTCTGGAAAACTTGCTGTTTTAACTGTCAGTCTCCCACACACTGCTAACAGAGCGACTGGCAGGCAGAATTGTGTGGTTAGTGAAAAATTTGCTGTTATTGGGTAGAGCCCAGTGGAATGAACAGGACTTTGAGCAGCAGAATTTTTATTCTGAAATCAAACAGCCTCCGATGACTTCTCTTTCCTGTCAAGTTCTGGAGGTTTTGGTGCTTTTCTTGCGTTGGTTTTGTCCTGAACTGTGTACTTTTCTTATATACACTGAATGTGAAATAGCCTGGTGTATTTCTTTGGGGATCCAGGATTTTGTTAGGTGATACCAAGGGATGGATGTAATTCTGTGACATTTTGTCAGGCTGTTAAAGAGTAAATTTTCCTTGGCTGTGGCAGGAGGTAATTATTTTTGTTTGTTTGCTTCTGACACAGGGGAACAAAATTTGGGGTTGTTACTTCGACGATTCCAAGATACTTTTTGTTCTTTTTGGCAGGAAGGGAAAAATGCATTTTACTATTGAAAGAAGGACCAGGCTCTGATTTCCCCTGCAGACTTGATGTACTTTTTAGCCCTGTGAATATTTTTTAAGTTTGTTTATTTATTTGGGGGAAGGGGGCAGAGGGAGGGGCAGAGAGAGAGAGAAAGAGAATCTCAGGCAGGCTCCAGAGTTGTCAGCACAGAGCGCGACACAGGGCTCGATCTCCCAACCCCGTGATCTTGACCTGAGCCGAAACCGAGAGTCGAACACTTAACTGACTGAGCCACCCAGACACCCCAACACTGTGAATGATCTTGCAACATGAATCACATAGTGGTTTTGCCCTTCTCCCTGAAGGCGTCCTTGGGGCACCTCTTCATCTTCTAGTCCCTCCTGGCATTTGAACTGTAGCACACTCTGTTAGGAACCTCCAACAGCGTGCATGGAATATTCCCAAAGCAAACACAGCAATATATGTGGCTTCTGCACTCAGAGTTCATGCTTTGATGGTGGCAGACGGGGATGGGCATCTAAACCAATAATAACAATGATAAAACTCCCGCATCTCCTTTTACCATAAAACAGTTCCTTTTATTATTTTTTTAAATTTTTTTTTAAATGTCTATTTATTTTTGAGAGAGAGAGACAGAGCATGAGCAGGAGAGGGGCAGAGAGAGAGGGAGACACAGAATCTGAAACAGGCTTCAGGCTCTGAGCTGTCAGCACAGAGCCAGATGCGGGGCTCGAACCCACGAGCTGTGAGATCATGACCTGAGCCGAAGTCGGACACCCAACCAAAAGAACCACCCAGGTGCCCATACCAGAAAACAGTTCTTTTTTTTTTTTTTAATATTTATTTATTTTTGAGACAGAGACAGAGCATGAGTGGGGGAGGGGCAGAGAGAGAGAGGGAGACACAGAATCTGAAGCAGGCTCCAGGCTCTGAGCTGTCAGCACAGAGCCCAACGCGGGGCTTGAACCCAAGAACCGTGAGATCGTGACCTGAGCCGAAGTCAGACGCTTAACTGACTGAGCCACCCAGGCGCCTCATAAAACAGTTCTTAATGAAGATGGCTCTAGAAAGCAAACTGAATAATATGTTTTGTAACCTATCTCCATGCTTTACATTTTCAGATACTTAATTAAAAGGCACAAAAGAATGTACCTGCCTGTTAGGTGTTGATTGAACTCTTTAAAAAAAAAATAGCCACATTTTGGGGCTCTGGGTGGCCCATTCAGTTAAACATCTGACTTCGGCTCAAGTCATGATCTCACAGTTCAAGGGTTCGAGTTCCGTGTCGGGCTCTGTGCTGCCAGCTCTGAGCCTGGAGCCTCCTTCAGATTCTGTGTTTCTCTCTCTCTAACCCTCCCCCCACTCACGCGCTGTCTTTTAGGGACCCCTAGGTGGTTCAGTCAGTTGAGGGTCAGTCATGAGCTCAGGTCATGATCCCAGGGTCATAGGATCGAGCCCCACATCAGGCTCCTTGCTGATCGTGGACCTGTTTAAGATCCTCTAAATAAATATTAATATTAGTTGTATAATATGCTGAAATTTTGGGTAACACCACATTTCTGAAATTCCTCTGAGGTGATAGGTAGGAACCAAGACCTCAGCTCAGGGGTTAAATTATGCTTGCTGCTTTCTTAGAACACGTCCTCAAAGTCTGGTTCCACAGAGACAGTGGGTTCCCCCAGGGAAAATGTCCTCTCCCTACCCACCCTAGACTAACTCCTCTCACGAGTATCCCACATTTCTTCACAAAGCCTTTGGGATCAGTCATTAAAGGAAAAAACCGTTAACCGACATTGTTCTCAAGCAAAGGTTAGTTTGAAAGTTACTTGAAATATGAACATGTCATAGATATTCAAATGAAAGTCCACTGGGGAAACATTTACGGGCTCCACTATCAAAGAAACAGAATAATGATAGCAATAATAAAAGAAGCCCCTGAATTCTATGTATTTCCCCAAGTATTATCTCCATCATTTCTCACGATGCATCTGAGAGGCACATATTTTTAACCTCATCTCACAGATGAGCCAACTGAGAGTTGACTCCCCAGTGAATGTTTTTCAGCGGGGATTCCTTTTCTCTCAGGAAGAATTCTTTCCCAGGAAGAGTTCTGGTCTCTTGTTTGAAAGAGACCTCTGGTGTTCTCACCACCATCAACACAGCCAATTCTCCAAATCCTATCTGAAGTGGACTGTGGATACACCTTGGGATGAAGCTGTGACTTTCACCAAATGTCTATTTTGTCTATTAGGCTCCCAGCGGTAAGCAGGCTTTGTTTTCTTTGTTTTTGAAGCCCCATCAACTTCTAAACACAGAGGTCACCTGAGACTTTGCACTCATTATTCAACGGCATGGCTTTTATGGATGCTATAGGTTTTCTATTCTTTTTTTTTTTTTTTAATTAACATTTATTTATTTTTAAGAGACAGAGACAGAGCACAAATGGGGAAGGGGCAGAGAGAGAAGGAGACACAGCATCCGAAGCAGGCTCCAGGCTCTGGGGTGTCAGCACAGAGCCCGACACAGGACTCGAACCCACCAGCCGTGAGATCATGACCTGAGCCAAAGTCAGACACTCAACCGATGGAGCCACCCAGGCGCCCCATATGTTTTCTATTCTTAAAATTCACTACAGAGTTGTTGACCATTAAAAAGAAAAAAACAAAAGACAAAAACCAACCAACCAACCGACAACAAAAAAAACACTATCCTCAAGGGTCTTAGATATCTAGAAAGTAAAGATGGCAAAAAAATGAAGGTTGATAATTCTCTTCTCAGAACAAGTAGATAATGACAGCCTACGTGTGGAGTTTATAGATCTACCATACAGAATGGCTCATTTTTTAGTCTCGCCTCTTATTTTAATTTTTTCAGTTGGTCAGAATAAATACAAGACATTATCTGCACAGTATATTCATGTGAATAATGGATTACAACCCTTAATGAAATACCACATGCTAAAATTAATTAAAAGGATACCTTTTAGCACAAAACCTAAGGGGAAATGGAGAAAGAGAACACACTCCTATCTATTTTAGAGAGAAATTAGCTTTTCTCTTAAATATCACTCTGCGATACCTATATTGACCCTCAAGATGTGTGTTTTACTCTTTCAAATTAATAGTGTAAAAGGCAATTCTGTATTTGTGAACAGTGTGTGCTCATGCTCAACGTCAATGCACCAGCATGTGGTAAGTGTCCCAGGACTAACCCACCCTCCTTTATTATTATTATTATTATTATTATTATTATTATTTTATTTTGTTAACATTTATTCACCTTTGAGAGACAGAGAGAGACAGAACGCAAGCACGGGAGGGGCAGAGAGAGAGGGAGACACGGAATCCGAAGCAGACTCCAGGCTCCCAGCTGTCAGCACAGAGCCCGACAAGGGGCTCAAAGCCACGAACCATGAGATCATGACCTGAGCTGAAGCCAGACACAACCTACTGAGCCCCCAGATGCCCCTTCCCACCCTCCTTTCTTTTTTTTGTGGGGTGGGGGAGGGCTAGAGTTTCATGGAACATGCCCCAGACGAGGCTGAGCCTTCTCTCTGCTTCCAAAGGGAACTTGATGGTCTCCAGCCTGTTTCTCATCCCTGCATCCAGGGTCACTGGTTAACCTTACCCACCTTCTTCCTCCTTTACTCAGCACTGTCTCTTCTAGAACCCCTCCCTATATCCATAATATATTTTCTGAACAATCCTTCCAACTTCTCTTCTGGCCTCAAGCTTGGTTCTCACCTAAAATTAGCATCCCTGGCTGCTTCCACACTTATCCATGTACTACATGCCCAACAATGTACATCATTAATCACTCAGCATGTAAATCCTAAAAAGGAGGAGAACTAGACCAAGCATCCACCATATATTTGGTTGCTAAATAAAGACAGCATTTCCATTTTACACGGGACTTAGGGTGTCCTTTATGGTCCACAACACATGCTTGGTGCATAGTGGGGGCTCATTGGGTATTGGCTGAAGGAACGAATGAATGAATGCAACCCTTTCTGTTCACTCCGCAAAGTTGAGTATCTCAAGCCACATGAGTAGAGACGAAAAGATGGATAGATAGGAAGAGTGAGGAAGCTACATAAAAAGGGACATGTGTGCAAAAAGGCCAGCTTACCACATAAAGGCTTTCGTGGAAATAGAGCCCCAGATCATAAAAATTTCCATCATGCCTCACTGGGTGTGTTCTGGTCTTCAGCTGCTCCATTTGCTGCCACTGGAAGACACAGCCACCTGGTCGACCAAGCAAGGACACCCTGAGGCGGTAGGAGCCTCGGGGAGCCTTGTTCTTGAGGCCTCTTGCACATTTCATCCGTACTTGAAGATGCTGAGGCGCCTGGCCGCGCTCAACCTAAAGACAAGGCAGGTCTCCTGAAATACGCAGGAACTGGATGAAACCACACAATTAGCCACAATGCACTTCTTGGGGGTGGGGGGAAATAGACAATTATTTTCGCTCAACCTGTAATTGTCAGGTATTAGCAATGATAACAGAGGAGGACACACGATATATAATTAGGAGGTCAAAAGGCAAGCCTGCCAATTACGCCAGGGGAAAGGTTAGCCAATTTTTAAGCATGGTATGTTAATGATCTGTGACATCAGAAACCATTCATCTATTATAATAAGATAGAATTAACAGGATACCAACACTTCTGAAAACCACACATCGTGCCTCTTCGAGGTATCTGGGAGGGTGAGTATGGGCCGTGAGTTTCAAACTCAACAGTTTGGAAGGCAAAAACCCTTACCTCTGACACTAATCACAGACCACAGGATGCCGTAGGAGAGGAAAATGCTTTTTTCTCTACCCCTCCAGGTCTTTGCTGGACTGAAAATTAAGTTTACGTGAACAGATGAACTGGAGAAAGAAGCCAACGTTTTTTGACACGCACAAGGAGGCCCAATAATGAAAACGAGACATAAAGAAATGACCAAGGAAAGCAGTTTTTAGACATTTTAGGAAGAAACAAAATAATGTTGCGAGAAAGAGACAGGATAAAGAAAATGGGTGTTTAAGAGTTTTAATTAGGAAGTAATTCCAAGCAAAATCTGGGCTGAGATTGTAGATCAGTAAAAAAAAATAATAATAACAAGCTTTCTACAGCGTTCTTCGCTTCAAAGTTCCAACCTCTGGTGATAAGGATGTCTTTTCACTTCTTAGTAAAGGGAGGGTACCTTTCATATGGGAGATTTATTTCCTATTTTCAGGGGGATGGAGGAGGATCTGAGTGGTCTTGCACTGGCTCTCAAGTAGCTTCAATTCAAAATAGTCCGTGTGCCCTTGTGGTACATTTTGGGCAGCGTGCCCTTGGTCCCTATACCACCTTGATGAGTCAAGTCCAAAGTAGGTCAGACAAACCCTTCACCTGATAGATACTTTTATTCAATTTAAGCATGAGGTCAACTTACCCCATGGGCTTCCAAGGAGAGAAAAAAAAAAACCCTAAAGGACGGAGTAGCATTTGTGTGTGCTTTAACCTAAAACTTAGCATACGTTGTATGTAACTAAAGAACAGGAGTCAAGAATATTTTATGGGGCATTTGAACTTCATTGCTTACCTTCCACTCACAGGAATAGGCCATTTTCATTTTTAGTAAGTGCTGGAAAGTTTATCCAAATGGATAAGATTTTTTTTAATGGACTTGTTTCAGATTAAACAAAAATTAAACTGGGATTATTAATAACTCAAATGTCATTAAGTCATGTTTTCTATACTCACAAGTCCCAAATAGTCTTTGGAATCATTTGACCTCAAAGAATTCTCTATTACATTGTGCTTTAAGCAAAAAATAATGCCGTTCTTCGAAGCAGTTTACTGTACTCTCTTGGCTCCTGGAGTTAGTAGCTACCCATTAATCTGCAGCCAACGGTTAAGTACCTTTTAATCCTGCCTAGACTTTATTTTGTGAGCGATAATATATATTTCCATATAGATAGTATGCTTCTGGAATCAAATCACAGCTAAATAAACAGTGGAAGTTGCTAAACTTCTTTTGTTTTCTCACAGAAGTCATACTTAAAAACCAATCAGAATAACAATTATTTTTGCCTTAATTAGAAAATCTTAATTAACAATAAAGACTTAACCTTAATATGTTGGTTTCCAAAAATATTTTTTTTAAAAAATTAACGCCATGTGAATAAATAACACAAGCTCTTTAAACCTCAAGGCAGGATTACTGATGCAGGCAGACCGAGTTATTAAACACATTCTAAATTAAACGCCTCTATGAATTTTATACTGAAATATATTGTGATAGTTTTGCATGCCAAATGTGACATTTTGTATTTTAGATCCATCTTCTGTAGTAATTTTGGAAATGTCATACAAACAAAGATTTTGTCATTTACCAATGGAATTACTATGCATGGCCGCTTAGTCATTTCTTTGCTGGCTCTTGTGGTTGTTTCAAGTCAGCAAGCCATAAAAAATCTTTATCTCTCTGAAACACAGCAATTTGGAAGATAATCGAATGGTGACTAGGGGGCAGAAATGCCAGTCTGAGGAATTATACCACAATCTCTCTTGCATTTACAACCTTCCTCAAAGCGAGTGTCAGATGAGTAGGGACAGAAGACAGAAGATTCATCAAATCTCAAACCTGTCTCATTTGCATGGAGACAGTCCTGCCTCATTGTCTAGTGGGAACCCAGCCTGGCACTGTGCACACCATTCTTGAGGAATTCCCAATGCTTTACAGTCGAGAATTTTAGCCCTTCTATTTGAGCGTAGAATTCTCCTCAAAAATATTTACCAAGTCCTGTTGAAACTCTGTTTCTCTAGAGGGTCCCAGCAGGAGGAAAAGCCAACCAGGACAGCGAGCCAAGAACCGTTGATCTCATCATTTCACATTTTTGCATCCGAGAAAAAGTCAGTCATGAGAGTCTCACCTTCCAGCAAGGTCCTGCTGCTGCTGCCTTTGATTCGTGAGTTACGTCTGTGAGAGTACAGAGCTTGGCTGGCCTGTTTTCTTTCCAGACATCTCGATGTGCAATTAATGGTTGACTTGGCACTCTGCAGTGGGTACAAGAGGAGGGGAGATAAAAGGAAGAGAAATTGACAATGGGGATAATGAAAAGGTTTGCCTTTGGAACCACAACACAATTTGATGTTTTCCTTAAACATCGTGTCAGATTAACTGAGAATTAGATAAATACCACACAACTACCGTTGATTAAAGTTGGGGAGATGAGTAGCTTTTGAAATGTGATCTCTATAAAATTCAAGACTCCCTGTAGTCAATACTGATCTCCCAGTAATTAAAATGTGGCTCGTTTCAGAAATTACCGAAGATCAAATATTTGGTAAGACATTTTGCCACTTCATTTTCAGCCCCCCACTCCTTCAATCTTATAAACTGATGAAGAAACTTGGAAATAGAGGAATCGTTCAAATAGCTGAATAGGTGATATGACATAAACTTTTTTATTTTTTTAATGCAATGGCCAGAAATCAAGATCTATTTCTACCTTCAAAAATGTTCCCCAGGCTTTTTTTTTTCCTCCTGTTAACATTTACTGCCTTTATTTGAGGTTCTTTTTTATGACTCACTTATTTATTTATTTATTTATTCATTCATTCATTTATTTAATTTTGAGCTTCTAACATTTGCCTGCGTTCCCAAATTCATTTGAATTAAGAAGGATCTTGTACTTCATTTCTCCTAACTTAAGCTTAATTCCATCAGCAGAGCCATCTGTGACAATGACTGTACCCCCACCAGAGGAATGGCCTTTTTGGATCTCACAGCTGATTTACTTTCTTGTGATAGAAATGATTTCCCTTAATTTGGTTAGAGCTCCATTGACACAAGGGTTCATTAGGACACCATTTGCTGGCAATTCAATTTCAAATTAAATACACTTTGTTGTAAATTTTATTACTTTTAAACTACTGTATCTATTGTCTTTAATGGCCCTATTATACAGTTATGAAGGTAAACAGATTTCATTAGTAAACATCAAACATGATGTGTTAACCACAGTGAGATGGTTTCCTCAGTTTCTTTCTTTGTTCTTTTGATAAGCATTGTAAGGCACTCATGAAATATCTTAAAAACTTAATCTAAATAATTAGATGCTGAATTCATGATTATCATCCTAAAGGTGGGGGGAAGGTTCTTAGTTACAATCGTAGTTCTTTGTAATTAAAGGTTTCCTAAGAATACCTCCCATAGTTAAAAAGAAACACAATGCACATCAAAAGGTTAATACACAGTTTTAACACCTTATCAGTTACGTAGAGGTAAGTCTAGAGATTGGTGTCCCCTTGGAGTGAGTAGTCAGACCCTAGACCAGGAACCAGACCAGACATGAGCTCATTTTGAATTAGGTCCTGTGGCATATTATTACTCTCTGTTTCCCCTCATATACAATACTTATTACTTTTGTGATTATAGAAATGTATGCTTATGTTTGCACATTATGCAAAATTTAATTGTATAAAAAACCCCACAATAGTCATCCATTAGTCCACAACCCTGATATAAACACTGATGAAATATTGAGGTCCGTTCCTCATAGCCTTTTTATTCTTTACAAAATAAGACTGGTGATGTAAATACTATTTTGTAACCCATATTTACCACTTTGTACATTATAGGCATTTTCCATGTGGCTCGATTTTTTTCCCCATGGCATAATCTCTTATTGTTGGATATTTAGGTTTGTTCCAACTCTCACTATTGTAAATGAGTCTGTAATTAACTCCCTTGCATATAATGTCCTGCAGACATCCCTGGCCATTTTCCTGGTCTGAAATCCTAACACAGAAAAGTTGGGCGCTGGGAACATGCTACCCTATACCTCCGTGATACCACCTTGAGCACTGAATGACATCTCAGCAAAATACAATCTTGCCTGCTTGGCATGTTCCCTGAGGCACTGAATTGTCTTCACAGAGAGACAGGCCCCACTCCAGCTGATACCTTATTTTCTCTGCTAGTCAGATTAGAAATTAAGTAAAATTACAATGAGCAAACAGCATTGATATATACAACAGGATTTCTCAACCTCTGCACTATTGACATTTTGAACCTCATAATCCTTTGTTGTAGAGGCTGGCCTGTGCATTGTAGAATGTTTAGCGAGATCCCTGGCCCCCAACCACCAGAGGCCATTAACAGACCCTTCCCTAGTCCCAGTCATGATAATAATAATTTAAAAAAATGTCTCCAGGGGCACCTGGGTGGCTCAGCCGGTTGAGCGTCCAACTTCAGCTCAGGTCATGATCTCATAGTCCATGAGTTTGAGCCCCGCGTTGGGATCTGTGCTGACAGCTCAGAGCGTGGAGCCTGCTTTGGATTCTATGTCTCCCTCTCTCTCTGCCCCTCCCCTGCTCATGCTCTGTCTCTCTCTGTCTCAAAAATAAATAAAAACATTTTTTTTAAAAAGTCTCCAGACATTGCCAAATGTCTCTTGAGGCCAAAACTGATCCCTGTTGAGAACCCCTGATATACAGTATTAACTAACACTTATGGGATGCCTAGCATGTTCAAGGTACTCTTTTGAAAACATTATATCTATTATTTCATTTAACCCTTCAGATAATCCAATGAGGTATTATTATTTCTACTTCACTGATGAACCGATGCTGGGGAATGTTGACCATCTTATTTGAGGTCACATGGTCATAAGGCATAAAAGCCTGAGATTCAAAGGGAGACCATCTACCCTGAGAGCCCCTCTGAACCCACAGCCACCACTACTGCACTTCCTCTCCTGGCACAGAGAAACAGCAGGTGCCACAGCCTGATCTTGGAAGCTCCTACACTGGACCAAGAATTTAGATATTTCCTGAGAGGTAAGTAAGGCATGGTTCCAAGCTATACTTCCATTACTATGATGGCCCCATCCCCAACAGTCATATAGGAATGGAAGGGCACAGATAAATTTCAGGAGGAAGGGAGGTCATGTCTCCCACAAACCTGATCCTTAAGGTGAATCAAACTCGGGCTGCTTGGTACCTATAATTGCCCCATATTTAACCTAGAGTGAAACAAACAAAATAAAATAAAATGCATTCAATCCACCATGAAGGAACGTACTTGTCAAATGTTTTGTCAGTGTTTAAACATGACATAGGAATGTACTGACTGAGTCCTTCCCCTCCACATTTCAGGTCCTGCATGGAAGAAAAAAGAAATGAAATAAAATTGGTCAAAAAAACACTTGAAGCATTATATATAGAAGTTGGTTTTTGTAAGACCTGGATATGCTACTATAAGGGTTGAGGTTCCAGGAGACAAATGAGAACATGGGACTTACACCTTTTGCAGCCACCTTTTATAGACTATGACTTTCCTAACTCTGCTTAGTTACTTTTGGCCAGGAAGGTGGAGAGAATTATAAAAACATTTAAAAAGGAGGAGAAATAATTGAGAGATGCAAAGCCAGCTTTTTTTAATGTTTATTTATTTTTGAGAGAGACAGAGTGCAAATGGGGGAAAGGCAGAGAGAGAGGGAGACACAGAATGTGAAACAGGCTCCAGGTTCTGAGCCATCAGAACAGAGCCTGATGCAGGGAATGAACTCATGAACTGCAAGATCGTGAACTGAGCTGAAGTCAGATGCTTAACCAACTGAGCCACCCACGCACCCTGCAAACCCAGCTTTCTTTGTCTCTGCTTCTCTCTCTCTCTCTCTCTCTCTCTCACACACACACACACGCACACACACACACACACACACACACACACACACTCACACACACACACGTGCCTGCATACACACCACACAATGGTACGGTTTAAGAAAATGTAAATGGACATATGGCTGAATGTGTAGGATGCTAGAGATGTTAATAATAATTGTGATCGTGTAATTTATCATCCAATCCAGAACACTTGGGTAGTCAATGAGGAAACAATTATTCTAGGACAAACAGGCATAACTCAGGATTGCGCCATGCAAAATATAACACGCAGCAACCCTTCTAAGAATACTGATCCAGATGTTCTGAAAGGGTATCATATGGACAAATATCAACATATTTAGTGAAAGTGAATGATGAGGAAATGAAAGAGGGAGAAAGATCTCAGAATGGAAGCTGCTGTCCTTTGTAACCTAACCTTGGAAATGACAGAGCAGCACTTCTGCTACAGCCTATTGGCCACACAGATGAATCCTGAGACAGTGTGGGATGGAACTATGAAAAGCTGCTAAAAGGAGGCCAGGATCCTGAGTCCCCAACAATGATGAAATCCAAACAAGCAAATGTTGGCAGTTCCTTGATTAAGTCTCAAGGTTGGAATGCTTCTCTCTGGCTCTCAGCTCTGTCCTCTAGATGCCTGGTTCCACTCTTTGGATCTTCCCTGCTTTTTTTTTTTAATGAAAGGTAACCCACGTTTGCAGCTACATAGTGTTCTCAACCTGTTTTCTGCCAGTAGAATTTGGGAGTCCAAAGACATCTTTATTTTGTTCTCTCTCAGTCTCTTTCTTTTTTTAAAATGTTTATTTTTGAGGGGAGGGGTGGCACACAAGCTGGAGAGGGGCACAGAGAAAGGAACAGAAGATCCAAAGCGGGCTCTGTACTGACAGCAGAGAGCCCGACGCAGGGCTCGAACTCACAAACCATGAGATCATGACCTGAGCTGAAGTCAGACACTTAACTGACTGAGCCACCCAGGTGCCCCTCTCTCGGTCTCTTTCAATCCAAGCAGGCGCTTTGTCTGCTTATCTAATTCCATTTAAAACTGTGTAGGTCTTCAGGGAATCTCAGTGGAGTCCACTTAGTTAGACAAAAACCAAACCCACAAATCTCTTCAAGAGAAGACCTTCCCTACCACACGTTTCCACTGAAAGGATGCCATGTCATATATTGTGATTCTAGTAAGTAAATCTTCTAGTAAGTAAATTATAGTAAGTAAATCTTCTCACGTTTATCACATAGTAATTAGAAGGAATTTCATAATAGCAATGCTAATGTGCATTTATTGAGCATTGATACTCATTGTACTAGGCCCTGTACTTTGTTCAGCCTCTTATTCTACAGATATTTATTATGGTTTTGCTTTATGCCAGACACTGTGCTAGAAGCCAGAAATACAGTGATATACAAATATATACATTATACTTGACATTATAAAACCATCTTTCTACTGGACATGATAAATAAAACAAACCTGTGAAATGAATAAAACAATGGCAAGTATGATAAGAATGGAAAATGCAGAGAAGAACCCGAAGAATAGTATAGAGAAGAATTTTAAGGGACAAGTTTGTGGGGGAAGGTTAGGAAAGATGGAAATTTTTTTTAATGAGACTAGTAAAAAAATTGTTTAGCCATGCAAAGAGCAAAAGAAATTAATTGTTCCAGGCAGAAAGAACAGCATGTACAAAGGTCCTGAGGTAGGACATAGTTTTATAGAAAGGAAAGGAAAGGAAAGGAAAGGAAAGGAAAGGAAAGGAAAGGAAAGGAGTTTGGCTGTGACCTAAGTATAGCCCCAGAGGAGAATACTGGGAACTTGGGTTAGAAATATAAATAGGAGCCAGACCTTGCTGGACATGCAGGTGATGTTAACCAATCTACATATTATATGCAACTAGGAAGCCATTAGAAGGATAAGTTATAATTATCTGACCTATGTATAACCAGTGATGAAATTTTGAAACTATTAAATGTGTGTCTATTTATTCCTCCCTCCAATAGATCACAATTCTCAGCAAAGTTCAGCTATGGTAACATTCAGCTTCAGATAATTGGAGAGGGGAAATGTCTTCTCAAGATGGAGAACATCAAAAAGAAGTCACAACCAGAAAGCAAGAGGCAGTGGGGACTCTTCCCCGCTTTTGCTCCAAGTGGAGTGGGAACTGAAGAAGGAGGTAAAGGTAAGGAAATCAAGCAGCCAAACGAGCACGTATGGTGGCTTCCTCCCACCTCATCCCCTCCTCTCCAAGGCAGAAATCCTGCAGGAACTGCAGAAGTCTGTGACAATTTGAGGAGAAACCAAGGAACTGAAGGGTCATGCCAGACTTTCAGTTAAAATTCTGAGACACATGAACCCCATGTTCCAACATGGCGGGCGTAAGGCTAGTTAACCAGTTAACCACAATACGCAAAATGGGAATTTTGTTGTGGTTAATCACCAAGAAAGCCCAAGCTTAGGGTCTGTATCAGAAAAAGCCCCAGTAGAAATACGGGCATTCTCAAAATGAGATGATGACAAATGTTTTATCAAGAGCTATGGATTTAGGAGCAGGCTGATTCTACCATCAGGCGTGAAGGGATGAGGACACACAGCCATCACCAGACACTGGAAGGAGAGTCATATAAAGTCATCTCTCTTGAGTAGAACAGTGACCCTGGGTGGAGGGACAGAGCCAGCTCAATGCAGCCTTGACCTCACAAGGAGGAGGGAGGAACTATTATATGACTTCTCTCTTCTCTCCTTCTTAACCCTTAACAAGACTCCCCATTGATGGAAAGCAACCAGAAGCATAGGGTACAGGAGCCCTACAGGTGTGGCCTCACACTTTAGTCTTGTGTGACAGAAAACGTGGCAGATTTAGACTCGCAAGTTTACCAAGGAGCAAACGGTGTATGTAGAGCAACCTACAGGGCGAACCACTTGACTCAGCTATGAAGCCTTGCTGATGAACTGAATGAGGAAGATGAGGGGAAATGAAAAACGAAAAACCTATTTGAGATTTCTGGCCTAAGTAAATCAATGGTCTGTGGTGCCATTTACTAAGAAAGGAAAGGTGGGGCAAGAAATGCAAACGCAGTTTTGAGGAACGAAATACAAGCTTCCAGGTTGCACCTGTTAAATGTGCAGTGTTTTTGTGATACCCACGTGGCAACGGTAAATAGGAGTGAACTACGTGAGTCTGACAGTAACAGAAGAGATCAGAGCTTCTGGTTATCACCAGCAAGACGATGGAGTTTAGGTGATGGGAGTTAATGAAGCCACCTTGCGAGGCACTTCTAAGCACGTTTGTAGGCATTACGTCATTTGATTCTTGCAACAGCCCTATAATGCATGCACTCTGAGCGTCACACTTATTTTGCAGATGGGTAAACTGAGGCTCAGAGACCTTGAGGTTCCGGTACCCGGTGGAGACTGGAGACAGCTCTCTGTGGTTCCAGAGCTCAGTCTTTTTTCTTTTTTAAATGTTTATTTATTTTTGAGAGAGAGTGCAAGTGGGGGAGGGGCAGAGAGAGAGGGAGACACAGAGTCCAAAGCAGGCTCCAGGCTCCACACTGGCAGCACAGAGCCCCACACGGGCTCCAACCCGGGAACCGTGAGATAACGACCTGAGCCCGAGTCAGTCGCTTAACTGACAGAGCCACCCAGGCGCCCCAACAAAGACCCATCTTAATCCACGTAATTGGCCCTGCACAGAGTCACATTGCCTTTTTAGACGTTACATGCACAGGGTGACAGTTTTTTCACTCACTTCACTCCATATAGTTTCTATTATTAGCCCATAATCAAATCAACATCCTCGTGCCAACAATTAAGGCTTGCATCGATGGATGTGTATGGTCCTTTGGAAAGGCGTGCAGAGAGCTAAACAGTAAAACTTTATTAAAACTTAGGAAATTTTCCTTTGCACCAACCATTTTCCAAAAAAGATCAAACAGGGCAAGCATGGTTTGCAAAGATGATGAATTCCCTCACAGAGCCAACTATTTTCAAATCCTCTCAAGGACTCCGGAAGCATGGACGATTTATTAACGGTGAGCTAATTAAAAGGTATCACTTCATTAAGGAAGATTTTACCCCCAACTTTATTATGTAACAATTATTTCTTGCCGCTTTAGTCATATATCTGCTTTTAGAGAAAAATAATTCGTGTGTGTGTGTGTGTGTGTGTAGAATTTGTTTCAAAATATTTTGCCACCCAGACTGTCCACCATATCCTATTAGTCTGAACAAGGGATGGTTTGTTATAATTGGGGATTACACAGGGAACAGTTTGGCAAGAATTACTAAAGAATAATAGGCAATAATGCCTTGGAAAACTTGGGGTGCCTGGGTGGCTCAGTCAGGTAAGCGTCCAACTTCGGCTCAGGTCATGATCTCACAGTTTGTGAGTTCCAGCCCCGCGTCGGGCCCTGTGCTGACAGCTCAGAGCTTGTGTCTCCCTCTTTCTCTGCCCCCCCCGCCGTTCATGCTCTGTCTCTCTCTGTCTCAAAAATAAATAAAACATTTTTAAAAATTTAAGAAAAATAATGCCTTGGAAAACTTAAATAGCTTAATCTTGCCAGATGAAACTCATAATAACATTTAATTACTTTAAACTCTGTATTATGTTTCTCAAATATCAGAGTGAAGAGTGAGGATACACTATGGTTAACAAAACAAACAAACAAAAAACTCCCGGAAGCCTTTCTCCAAATACAGAGCATCCTTGAGGAGCTTGACACACCGTGATATGGACTATCTGCTCCATATTGGCTACAAGAGTTACGCCTTTTTAACTTTTACATCTGCTACTTAAAAAGACAGAAAACATAAAAATCTCCAAAAAGAAACAAAATAAGAAAAAAAGTCTGTGGTCATGTACAACATGTACAAATATAGAAGTGAAGGTCATGTACAACATTTGATCAAGAAACAATGAAAGTTGTCTTTGTCTTTCCATTCTTCACATCTTCTACTTAAAGCTCTTGGGAGTCAGATCCCAGACCCTTATAAGAATGGGTTTTCTAGGGGCGCCTCAGTCGGTTAAGCATCCGACTTCGGCTCAGGTCATGATCTCACGGTTTGCGAGTTCGAGCACCCAGTCAGGCTCTGCGCTGACAGCTCGGAGCCTGGGGCCTATTTTGGATTCTGTGTCTCCCTCTCTCTCTGCCCCTCCCCTGCTCACGCTCTGTCTCCATCTGTGTCAAAAATAAATAAAACATTTAAAAAAAATTAAAAAAAGAATGGGTTTTCTATTAATATGTAGGGGAATATAAAAATTTTGGAGACATGAGTTGAGAAAGAAAGAACATTTAAATTTAAATTTCTAAGAAACATAAAATCAAATATGCAAGAAGTATTTGGTATGATCCAGAGTAAGGAAGATATTGAGAAGTAGCTGAGGAGCAATGCATCACTTTACAAACTCATGAAAACTTTCCTAACATACCAGTTTCCTAAATTTATTTAATTTTCAAAGTATTTTTAATAACTGCCTTATTGAGATGTATTTTAGAGTCGTTAGGGAAAAATGGTTCTGATGTTAAATGTAAAATCATGCCTTTAAAAACTAAAATAATAAAATAAATAAAATCATGCCTTTGGCTTTTCAAGTAGAGGAAAGTGTCTACCAATGACGTAATACGGTGAAAACTGTTTCTACGTGTACCCTGTCATTTAGAAGAAGCTATTCAAGATAAGAAAATAAGTGCAGTTGGTCAAAGCAAGTTCTATTTATGGAAGAATTACGGCTAATGAATTTAGACAAAATGGTAGAATATAAAGCCATCATCTTGCCATTCTTAATGAATTATTTCTGGCAAGGATTATCAATTGACATAAAGCCGTCAAACGTGACTGGTTGATGAGGAAGTGAATGCTGTTTGATACCCAAGTAAGCACACAGACTTTTTAATTTCAAAGGGAAAATCACAGATGAGTCAAGATACCATCACCATAAACCAATTTTAGCATCAAAAATGAAGCAATCAATGACCAGATATTATTCATCTCTAGATATAGCAAAATACGGACTTCACCGTATTGTCTCTGATGTACTCCAGTCAAAGATATTCATCTTGCACTCGACCAGCACTTTTAGAACAACTTCCATAATGTTGGAATATCTGTCAGCTCAGAGCCTGGAGCCTGCTTCCGATTCTGTGTCTCCCTCTCTCTCTGCCCCTCCCCTGCTTGCACTCTGTCTCTCTCTCTCTCAGAAATAAATAAACATAAACGTTAAATATATATACACATATATATATTTAACGTTTATGTTTATACATATATGTGTATATATGTTATACATATATACACATATATATAAATATATGTGTATTTAAAGCATCATCCCCCAAATAATCCCATCATCTGCATAAATCTCCAAAATTTTGTTGGAAATTGTGGCAGTACAGTAAGAATTGGGACTCGACAAAAACTTGTCATTAAAAAATCACATCTTTTTTAAAAAAATTTTTAATGTTGGGGTGCCTGGGTGGCTCGGTCGGTTAAGCGTCCGACTTCGGCTCAGGTCACGATCTCACGGTCCGTGAGTTCGAGCCCCGCGTCGGGCTCTGTGCTGACAGCTCAGAGCCTGGAGCCCGTTTCAGATTCTGTGTCTCCCTCTCTCTCTGCCCCTCCCCTGTTCATGCTCTGTCTCTCTCTGTCTCAAAAACAAATAAACGTTAAAAAAAATTTTTTTTAATTTTTTTTAATGTTTATTCGTTTTTGAGAGAGAGACAGAGTGCGAGTGGGGAGGGGCAGAGAGAGAGGGAGACACAGAATCTGAAGCAGGCTCCGGGCTCTGAGCTGTCAGCACAGAGCCTGACCCGGGGCTTGAACCAGTGGACCACGAGATCATGACCTGAGCCGAAGTGGGACACTTAACTGACTGAGCGACCCAAAATCACATCATTAATAGTTAAAATAATTTGTTTTTATCCGAGTACAGTTGACACACAATGTGACATTACTTTCGGGTGCACAGCATAGTGACTCCACAAGTTTATATGCTTTGCTATGCTCATCACAATATGTCACCATACAATGCTATTCCTTCATATTCACAGAATCTCAAAGCCGATGATGTAAATTTCAGCCCACTAATTACCTTAGGGACACTGGAGTTAGGAAGTAGCAGCAATAGGAAAAAAAAAAGTGATAAAAAAATCTCCAGGTGGTTTTTCCACTATAAAAAATTATATTTTCTAAAATGAAGCCACTTAATATAAATGGGGGAAAGAAAGCATTCTGAGGAGCTTTCTTTAACAGTTATACAATTTTTCCACCAGTATTAAATTTATGTGGGCATTTTCAAACGTACGGATTATTTGGGGCACTCTATCTGTCTCCCCTTTTGCACGGATGTCATTCACCTTAAGGCCTTCTTAATATTTTACATTACTTTCATCAACAGTTATCGAACGCTTGATGTTCCCTGGGAATGAGCAGGCGGACAGTCCAACATGGGGGGACTTATCACAGAACAAGGAGAATCACTGAGAAGCTTCAAGTACGGAGAGCTTCTCAATGAAGTAATAGAACTAAACTATGGAGCAAGGTGAACACAAGAATAAAAAAACAGATTCCTCAAAAGCATACACGGAGAGAATTTATAAGTTATTTTATAGAACCAGGTAAAATCTTTATGTTTTTCAATTTAGTTATTTAAATTCTGGTTAGTTAGCATACAATGAATTACTAGTGTCAGGAGTAGAGCCCAGTGATTCATCACTCACATAGAACACCCAGTCCTCATCCTGAAAAGTGGCCTCCGTAAGGCCCATCCCCCATTTAGCCCATCCCCCCTCACCTACCCTCCAGCAACCGTCTGTTTGTTCTCTGGCTGACTTATTTCGCTGTGACATAATACACTCCATCCACGTTGTTGCAAATGGTGAGATTTCATTATTTTTGATTGCCAAATAGTATTCCGTTGTGATTGGCTATTGTTTTTATTTTATTTTGATGTTTATTCATTTTGAGAGAGACAGAGACGGAGTGCGAATAAGGGAGGGACAGAGAGAGAAAGGGAGACACAGAATCCGAAGCAGGCTCCAGGTTCTGAGCTGTCAGCACAGAGCCGGATGCGGGGCTTGAACTCACGAACTGCGAGATCATGACCTGAGATGAAGTCCGTCACTCAACCGACTGAGCCACCCAGGCGCCCCTGGATTGGCTATTGTTGATAGTGCTGCTATAAACATTGGGATGCATGTGCTCCTTCAAATCAGCATTTTTGTATCCTTTGGATAAATACCTTGTAGTGCAATTGCTGGGTCGTAGGGTAGATCTATTTTTAGCTTTTTTAGGAATCTCCATACTGTTTTCCAGAGTGGCTGCACCAGTTTGCATTCCCACCAACAGTGCAGGATTTCTCATCCTCGCCAACATCTGTTGTTTCCTCAATTGTTAATTTTCGGCATGTTGACAGGTCTGAGGTGGCATCTCATTATCGTTTTGATTTGTATTTCTCTGATGATGAGTGAGCACATTTTCATGTACCTGTTGGTCATCTGGATGTCTTCTTTCGAAAACATCTATTCATGTCTTCTGCCCATTTCTTCACTGGATTATTTGTTTCTTGGGTGTTGAGTTTGTTAAGTTTTTTATAGATTTTGGATACCAACCCTTTATCCGATATGTCATTTGCAAATATCTTCTCCCATTCCACAGGTTATCTTTTAGTTTTCTTGATTTTTTTCCTTCACTATGCAGAAGCTTTTTATCTTGATGAGGTCTCAATAGTTCATTTTTTGTTTTTACTTCCCTTGCTTCTGAAGACATATCTAGAAAGAAGTCGCTGCAGCTGAGGTCAAAGAGGTTGTGCCCTGTTTTCTCCTCTAGGACTTTGATGGTCTCCTGTCTCACATTTAGATCTCTCATCCATTTTGAATTTATTTTTGTGTGAGGTTCATTCTTTTGCAGGTTTTTTATAGAAACAGATAAAATCTTTAATTTTTTTAAGCTTATTTATTTATTTTGAGAGAGAGAGCACAAACAAGGGAGGGGCAGAGAGAAAGGGAGAGAGAGAGAGAATCCCAAGCAGGCTCTGCACTGTCAGCACAGAGTCTGACACAGGGCTCAAGGACACAAACTGTGAGATCATGACCTGAGCCAAAACCAAGAGTCAGATGCTTAACTGACTGAGCCACCCAGGTGCCCAAGCCAGGTTAAATCTTAATAGGACCCTCTGGTATCTGTACCAAATAAACAAGAATCACTTGAAACAATGGTGAGACATTTTACACATACACAGACACACACATGCGCACACACACACACACACACACGTATGTTCTGCTCTTTCAATGCCTTAATTTCACATAAAATGACATTTACATTTTAGGAGCTAAACAAGTATTCTTTAATTTTAAGTTAGGGTGCCTAAATAGCACAACCGGTTAAACATCAGGCTCTTGACTTTGGCTTAGCTCAATATCTCACAGTCATGGGATCAAGCCCTACAACAAACCCCACATCGTGCCCAGGTCTCCACACTGAGCACAGAGACCGCTTGGGATTTTCTCTCTCTCTTCCTCTCTCTTTGCCCCTCCACCACTGTGCACACACACTCTCTCTTTTCCTCTCTCTCTCAAAATAAGATTTTTTTCAACAAATATTAAGTTAACATATATTTCTAAGTTCCTATCATGTAGAGGCTATAAGAAAAAGTCCTTGTCCATAAGAAAATTGCGATTAAGCTTGCAATAAAATACATTTGAATAATGGTACAATGTACTGTAAGATCAAAAACAGATAAAATGGGAAATTCCTAATGAATAAAGATACTGAATGATTTATATACGATTTCATAGCTAATATTTTTGTTACACATAATAGTTGTGACAACATGGTATGATGTGAATTACTAACACTGATACCCTGAGAGTTTCAATGACTTGTCTAAGACCACATATGACGTAAGACTTGGAGGCTATTTGAGCCCATTACTCTTTGACTCCAAAACACAAGTTTGTCCACCATCCCATGATGCCTCCCTCAAAATATAATTAACTGGACTGGGACACCTGTGAGAAACTAGTTAAGGCTTTTGACCAAGGAAGTGAAATGATCAGTTATACCTTAAGCACTAATTCTGGAATGGATAGGAGCAAAGAGAGAAGAGAAGCCAGGAGAACAGCTAAGCTTTTGTTAAAGTGCCTTACGTACTTTAGTAAGAAGCCTTTTGCTAATGTTTGCACAACTGTTCAGCAAGGAATGAAAGTGTTATATTTTAAAAAATGTATTTATGCCGAATTATGATGTTTTCTTTTAATCACTTGGGGAGGGGAAGTAACTGGAAAAAAAACAGATATTTACATATCTCTATCTTAGTTAAGAGTTTTAGGAAAACAGTATCTTCTGTAATTTCAGTAATTTCGGTAATTTCAGGCGAGTCCAAACAGCATGGGTTTTAGAACAGAATTCACATTTTTTTTCCTTCCTCCACAGCCTGTCCCACCCTTTCTCATTCTTAACAATCGTGCATTTCTAGTCCCCACCCTTCATCAAACAGTCCTTCAAAAATTATATATTCATGCAAAAATTATGGTATCTCAAATCATTCAAAATTTTTACAAGTAGCTATGATCACAATACATGCTAAAAGAAGAGGTAAAATGACATTTTTAGGGAGAAGGGAGAAAAAGAACGTAAGGAATAAAACCATTCCACACAAGAAGGGGCGCTCCAGGTGGCTCAGTTGCTTAAGTGTCCCACTTCGGCTCAGGTCATGATCTCACGGCTGGTGGGTTCAAGCCCCACATCGGGCTCTGTGCTAACAGCTCGGAGCCTGGAGCCTGTTTCAGATTCTGTGTCTCCCTCTCTCTCTGCTCCTCCCCTCTCATGCTCTGTCTCTATCTTTCTCAAAAATAAACATTAAAATAATAATAATAATAATAATAATAATAAAACCACACAAATCAAAAAACCATTCCCCACAAGGAAAGCTGAAAAACTATTTTAGTCCATAGATTGGACCATAGATTGGAAATAAATATCTCTAGAAAATTACAAGAGGTGGATTAGTGTTCTTAAAATATGAATATTTCCCAGCTGCCCACAGGAGCCTTCAGGTTCAGGAAGCTGAGGCCAAGCCCGCCCACTCCTAGGCTGGGACATCTGATCATCTGATCCAGGACTGAGCCAATCAACATGATCTCAGGTCGGAGCCCACTGAGGATTCAGAGATCGAACACAAGGCCTACAATGTCCAATCAGATGGAAGTACAGGGCATTTGAAACGTTGAGTAAAGGAAAAAAAAAAAAAAAAAAAAACCTCGCATACGAATTTTAGCAGACTAAAGGCAATCTTTTTATTTCTTCATTCAATGACAATGGCAGTGTCTGTCCATTGTTTGACAATGAGTGCTAAATTATGTTGGAATATGACCTTGAGGCAAATAAACAGATTAAAACAGGCTCGGAGAATTATAAAAGGTCCTGGGTGGCTCAACTCTTCTGATTTCTCTTGACCCAACTGCAGTGAGGCGATTACTACAGAGGACATCCACCCTGTAAGGAGAGAGACCCATGCTCTGTGCAACCAGAATGCCTCAGTTCTACAGCCCTGGCCATATTTGATTTCTCCTTTATTTTTTGTTCCACCTTGGATTCCATAATACTTAATTTTAAGGTTTTACCCTTCCCTTCAGAAAAATAAAATATCTTCCAAGATTTGCTATGTATTTTGGGTTACACACACACACACACGTACACACACACACGCACACACACATGTACACACAAAATGGACAAACTACCTTTAGTTTCTGCTCCTTAATTAATATATTTCTCCAAGCCATGAGGTGAGGTCTTCTTCAAGTGGATGAGATTATGGATAACCCCACATAAACTTACAGCAGGATGTTGTTTCCTTATCAATTCTCATATTTCTCTATTTTTTTTTAATGTTTATTTACTTTTGAGAGAGACAGAGAGGCAGACTGCGAGTGGGGAAGGGGAAGAGAGAGAGGAAGACACAGAATCCGAAGCAGGCTCCAGGCTCTGAGCTGTCAGCACAGAGCCCAACGTGGGGCTCAAACCCACAAACCGAGAGATCATGGCCTGAGCCGAAGTCAGATGCTGAACCGACTGAGCCACCCAGGCATCCCAATTCTCACATTTCTTTAAACTCTACATGCCTGGGTATGTATATTTGAATAATCTAAACTGAAAGCATTAAAACAAATTAACATGAGGGGCACCTGGGTGGCTCAGTGGGTTCAGCGTCTGACTTCGGCTCAGGCCATGATCACACAGTTTGTGGGTTCGAGCCCTGCGTTGGGCTCTGTGCTGTCAGCTTGGATACTTAAGCCCGCTTCAGATTCTGTGTGTGTGTGTCTCTCTCTGCCCCTCCCATGCTCATGCTCTGTCTCTCTCTCTCAAAAAATAAACAGTAATAAATAAATAAATAAATAAATAAATAAATAAGCAAATTAACATGCAAAATGCACAACAATGTATTCCTTTGATTCCAATTCTCTATGTGATAATTCCATTTGATCTAGAGCAGTAGAGTTATAGAAAATGGGATGTCTATATTTGTTTTTCCAGGAATAATTAATTCAACTTTATTAATCATCCACTGGGGACACTGAGTACATTAACATTTAAAACAAAAATTCACATTCTCCTCCCATTAATCTTGGTTTGTTAAGCTGTCAGAGATCTCACTTGATAGAGATTTGGGTTGAGCAGATGTTCTATTCTTCTCTGTCTCAATATGAATTTGTTGCATCACTTACTTTTCGCTAACAACTAGCTATTAGTTCTATTGCTTCATAGAGTGGGCACCATACCTAGGTCAGCTAGGTTCAAATTCCAGTCCACTCTTATGATTTGTGTGACCAAGTTCCTGAATATCTCTGAGCCTTAGTTTCCTCACCTGTAACGTGTGAATGGTAACATTTATCTGCCTTATAATATGAGCAATAAATCAGTTAAGATATATAAAATACTCAGAATAGGTCGTAACACTTTGTAAATAAAAAAAAATCTATGTCTAATTTAGTTATTCATCATCACTATATTGTCTGTAACACTTGGTAATATTGGGTGCTCTGTAAATGTATATTTACATATATAAATACACATGAATACATATACACTTATATTTAAAAGATTACATATATGTATGAGATATATATGTGGGTATATGTGTATGTATAGGTATATATATATATTATATGTAATATACATATATATATTTGTGTGTGTGTGTGTGTGTGTGTGTGTGTGTGTGTGTGTAGGCTCTTCTGTTGTTGTTACTCAATTTATTTTCCTTGTTTTCACATGGTAAGATGAGTAGAGGGTTATGAATGAATGAAAAAAGTCTTTCCCACTAATCACAATGCCTACTGAACATAATATCATGTTATCCACTTGTGCTTTCTGGGCCAATCCTAAGGAACAATTACGTTCAGAATCTGACAGGGTCTTCAGTTTGGAAAATAACAACCATTGAGGGAAAAGATCTTAATAAAGGCTTTTGATGGATCTACCAGTCTTAAAAAAAAAAAAAAAAAAAAAAAAGAAGAAGAAGAAGCATTTGCCTGGCTTTATAAAATTTATATTCACCAATGCAACAATTCTTTCCAGAGCTCATTGCCAAGGTCCCAGCCATTTATCCAGAGTAGTTGAGATATCTTCCTTCCTGAAGCTAATCTTTATCACATGCCTACAATGACCCACGCACTCTATTAAGAGTTCATCCAAATTATCTCATGTATTATTTTATGTTTTAATATAAGCCTCACACCAACTTATGAGGTGGGTTCTATTATTATTTCCATTTTACAGAATAAAAACAAAAAACTGAGGCATAGAAAAGCCAATTGGCCAATGTCACCCAATATGAAACCGTATACTTGGAGTTCAAACTCGCCTGTCCCCGACTCCGACCTCAAGCTAGTGATCTCATCTACATGGCATGCCTCCAATTTCCTATTCCATGTCTTGCAACTAGAGAACTCCACCTAAGAAAGTTGGGTGAGACCAGAATCTAGACCATAAATAAAGTATAATATAATATAATATAATATAATATAATATAATGACCCAAGAATAATAACTTACTTTCATGTAACACTTTAAATTATTCAAAAATACTTTCAGATACTGTATCAAATTTACCTTTCACAACATTATGAAGTAAGAAGGGCAAGTGTCATTCCTATTGTTTTACAGACAAGAACACTGGGCTACCGAGAGGTCAAGCAAGACCTTAAGACTCACACCGTGAGTGCTCATGTGCTTAAGTCTTATGTGCTTAAGACTCACTTAAGACTCACATAGTGGAGCACAATGCAGCAGGAATCCCTGCTACATTGTTGTTACATTTTGTAACTTGATAAAAATTTTTTTCTCTTGTTTTTATCACATGGTGGAGAGCCCGCTGGGGCTGGTTTCTCGTTTTGAAAACAACAGGCAAAATGTCTTTAGTTGTTTTACCTAAAGATATTATGACTGATTCCCACATGCTTTCTTATTTTTCTGGTTAATCCACATCTTTCTTTAATCCAGAAATACGAGGGCAGCCTCCCAAAGACAAGCCATTCCCTTCCAGGAGCCAAGCCTGGGATACCTCCCATCATTGCCTCAGGTATGACCCTGCAGATGGATAAAAACAGAACAACAATATCATCCGAGAAAACAGACCACACAAGAACTGAGGTCCACAATGCATCTGTAAACGTGTTTCATAAAAAAAAACTTAACTCCTCATTAAAACCACAAAGTCAATCATTAAGGTGTTCTGATTACTCTGTTTCACAAATGCATCAAGTTATAAAACGAAGCAAAATTTAAAGAGCCATGAAAAGTACCTTATCTCATCAAGTCAGCTGCGACTGTGTTATTGCTGACATATCCTTGACTTTTCTCTCTACTCTTACAATTCCCTGCACTTTCTTTACCTACGTTGCCCCCAGCTGTTGATCTGACCTAGACCGTCCAAACCCTCTGGCAAGCTCTAAAATCAGCAAAACTTCCTCCTGCTGCCTAAACTACATTAATGATGGACCTGTGAGATTTTCTCCTGTCTGCTCAACCTTCACCATATAACTATTCTGGAAAAAAAAAAAAGTCTCAAAACTATTTTTCTCCAATGCTTTCTTTATTCATTACCTCTTCTGCAAAGGAAACACAAAATAAAAATAGAAAACAATTATTATGTCCCTATCATCTTTGCCCTTCATCACTGCTTTCCTAAATATTTTTCCAGTCTTAAATGATTTCCTTCCGATCAAAGAAAAGTATCCTTAATAAATAATACATAAGCCAACGGCAGGCTCTGGCATGTCACAGCCTGTTCCTGGTTTAGTATGTCATAACCTCGGTTGAATTGACACCCTATCTTGCTACTTTTTTGAGCTTTCATCATGTGCCAGACAATTTACTAGATGCTGAGATACTAAATAGGAAAGGCAAAGTTCCCCTTTTAGGAGCGTATCATTTATGGGAATCTATAAGCAAATCAATAAGGAATTGGTAGGGTGGAGATTTCACCAAAGCTCATTAGAACTGAAGGAAAACACCACCTGGTTTTCCTGGGGACAGTCAACAAGGCAAGTATCGGGAAAAAAAGGAACAACATGTCAACGGCAAAGAAGCTTAATCCTGAAACTATAAAAGATTTGATCATTGCCAGAGTACGGAGGGCTAAGGGCAGAAAAATAGAAGGGCGAGTTGGAAAAATGGACAAGAATCAGAGAGCAAGACATTGAATACACTTCAGTATAATTTTTGAGTTTTACCTTTCATTCTTTCAAAACTATTGAAGGTCTCTTATGTGCTAAGCATTATAGATGAACAGGAAACAATCACAGGTTTCAAAGAGGGGAAATCTAATCAGATTGTCATTTTAGAAAGTATCTCTGGCAGCAGAGTGGAGGGCTGGTCACAACACAGGGAGACCAGTAAAGAAGGTATAACCACAGCAAGGGGTCAGGTGCCGTAGCTTTAGAGATGTGGCAATGGGGCCAGAGAAGAGAACGAGGTTAGAGAAATGCTTGGGCGGTGAACGAACAGGACCAGGTGATTGATTTGATTAACAAAAAGGTAAGAACTGAGGATGATTTCCAGTTTCCTAGTTGGGAAAACCACATAGAGGACAGTGTGGTTTTCAATACGATAGCAGGAGCATCTGATGATTGAAAGCAGTTTAATATACAACACTGGAGGGCGGGATGGAGATCTGAGTTGGAGATACAAGTTGAGTCTTCACTGAAAAGCTGAAGCTGATGGGCGCAGATGAGATGACCCACAGGAAATGTGTAGTGCGTGAAAGGAACTCGTTGGAAGAACTCTAGAAAAACAGCATGCTGAAGATACACTGAGAAGGAGGACTTTTCTGAGGTGTAAAACCAGGCAATAACGCAGTTTCAAAAAAAAAACCAGTTCAAATGTTTTGAGTGCAGATAGGTCAAAATAAAATACAAATTGAAAAGTGGTTGCCTTGGTAATTGGAAGTCACAGAAACAGTCATTTGAAATTAAACATCAGTAAGTTGAGAAAAGACTAGAAGGCAAAAGAAATGGAGAAAGCAAGGGGAAGTTATTTCTAGTTTGGGGGAGAAGAGAATAAATATTGATGGCCCTAGGGGGAAAAAAGGATGTATGGTCAAGGAAGAGTTGTGGAGGCCAGTGCCTTATCCATTAGCTTACTGGGAATTTCCTGTTGTTTTTAAACCGAGGAGGATTTGAAGTAATAGTATGATAAAGAGAAAAATCAAAGGAAAAGAAGAGTTGAAAGATACAAGAGAGACTTTGCTTCCATTTGAGACATAAAAAGTCTCAGAAGAATGTCTCTCCCTTCTTAAAAAATTAAAAATTAAAAAAAGCAGCACAATCTACAAAACAATAGGTTTGTTTTCTGAGCCTATTTGAGAGCTGAAGTCACAAAGAAACATAATCCAGTGAAATCCAGAAAAATTATGATTCTCTCCTGGAAGAGTCCCATATCTCCTTTTATCCTCACAGAGCAGGGATAGGAGAAGGCTACCATCAACATGGGAAGGAAAACAACTATTTACCTAATTTTACAAAGCCAGAGTGAGCTGGCATGAAGATTTAGAAGACCTTGGAGCTTCAAACAAACAAACAAAATCTACATCCACTCACCAACTCTTTTCCGTGAGTCCCTACTGAGTAGTCACAAGAGAGATAAGCAGCAGGACAGGAAAGCTGAGACACCCTATGCCCCAAACATAAGACACAAAAGCTACAGAATACCCAGAATGAGAGGAGTCAACAACTATTCGAGAACCTTCATTGAGTGGTCCAAGAAGGGACAGACATGCTTAGAGAGACCACCTCCCCCACGTTGCAAGTACAGAGGCTCTTGACAGACAAATGAGGGCAGGAAAACTGAGACAAAAACTCCAGCATTCAGATCCGAAGCCCCACTTAAAGGAAGGCTCTGGTTTTATTATCAGATAATTTGAGCACTGTGGTGAGCTAAATCTACCAAATGTTGAAATTATCAGATGGGGACCTGTATAATAAGGATAAAAGAAATAAGTTAATGGGTCCTGTTAAAAAAAAAGATGAACAGGGGCGCCTGGGTGGCTCAGTCGGTTAAGCGTCCGACTTCAGCTCAGGTCACGATCTCGCGGTCCGCGAGTTCGAGCCCTGCGTCGGGCTCTGGGCTGATGGCTCAGAGCCTGGAGCCTGCTTCTGATTCTGTGTCTCCCTCTCTCTCTGCCCCTCCCCCGTTCATGCTCTGTCTCTCTCTGTCTCAAAAATAAATAAACGTTAAAAAAAAAAAAGATGAACAGTGTTCATGAGCAGATGATGAAAACTACAAAGAATTTAAATGTCAAGTGGATACTTAAAAAAATAAATAAGATAACAATGATCAAAAACTGTTTCAGTGGACTTAGCAGTCTGAATGGGGCTGAGGGGAAAAATCAGTAAAACTAAAGACAAGTTAATATAAATGCAAACTAAAATTCAAGGAGGAAAAAAAGTTAAAATAAAGTCAGTCAACTCCAAGATCTATTAGTTATCTTATGGCCTAACACACAAAGAGTCCCAGAAAAACAAGAATGGAGCAGAAGAAATATTTGAAGAGGTAATGGCTGAGACTTTTACGTAATTAATAAAAGACCAAAACCACAGACCCAAGAAATTCAGCAAACTTCATTCAGTAAATATACAAAAAAAAAATCAAATCTAAAAACCATCATAATCAAAACAATGGAAATCAAATAAAGAGAAAAATCTTGAACATACCCAGGTGAAAAGACATATAGCTAATTCTTGATACTTAGGGTCATTATGTTCAAGAAAGTCACTGCAAACACTGAATTAGTAAATACTGAACTATTGTTCCTAGGGGACATGCAGGGTTGGGTGCCTATGAACCTCTGGCCACATTTCATCAATAGAGACACAACCTGTTTCATATATTCATTGCCAACATCCATATAAAACAAGCCTGTCTCATTACGCAACCCTCCTTCACCACATAACCTTCCCTCATGTAAAATGTCTCTGGTATTTCTAAAATTCTTCCACAGCCTCCTGCTCTATAGAGCCTGCCTTGTCTGCTAGTTTAACATTTTTCATACTGTATCACCTTTTGAAACGCAAGAGTAGGGGAGCACTTCCTGCGATAGGTTTAACATTTTCTTGAACCTCGGAAACATGACCACAAATGCATCAGGCTTTCAGTCGCAGACAAATACTGCCCATTATGCTTTTTAAATTAGTGGTCATCCCACGAATCCACAAATTTAGTCACTTTTCCACCTTTTCCATAGCTTCACTACACAGTAGATGAGTCACTTTAGCACTCTCTGGGGCAGACTCATGCAGCATAGGTGAATTTCCTCTCCCTTTTTCTGGATGTACTGTATTTCTGATTCATTAATATTCAACTCACAGCCAACGGCACACAGCTCACACCTGAATGAAGCTTATCTAATATATGTATTTTTTTCCATAAGGCACAGCCTTGTGCTTAGGAACACTGGACAGACTTAACTACATGTGGGGACCACTTGAAACAGTGAAATCACCAAAAGTAAGGGAAAGAAATAAAAAAAAAAAAATGAGGCATTAAATAGACCCCAAAAAGAACCCATGTTTAAATATGAGAGCTAAAGAAGGAAGTAGCGTATCGCCTCATTCAATCGCACCTAGCAACTTGCACATTAGACAGCTCAAACATTTTTACCACACTGCACGTGTTCACGAATCGCAGCAAAAGTGCCACAATGATTGATTTGGAAGTCACCAACAAATTTTAGCAAGCAAGTGAATTTGCAAATCAGGAATCTATGAATAGTGACAATCAACTGGATCTCATGTAAGGAAACAACAGTAAGAATGAAAGCCAATTTCACAAATGAGACAACAGAGGCCAGAAGACTATGGAATAGCACATGTTAGCACTTCAAGAAAAAAACGTCAATCGAGAAGTCTGTATTCCACAAAAATATCCTTCAAAGTAAAGGCAAAATAGAGGTATTTGCAACCAGATGAAAACAGAAAGAATTCACTTACGGCACTAAAAGAGTTACTAACTGAAGTTCCTTAGTCTGACTAGAAATCTCAGAAGAAAATCCAGTTTTGCAGGAAAGAATAAAAAACACCAGAAATAAAATATGATAGTAAACTTAAAAAAGGCCTTTACTATATATTACCATTCATATTTTTAAATATCCATTGAAGAGCCTATTAACTTTCTGAGGCAAAATTATAATAAGAATGCTTTGGAGGTTATAGCATTTATTTATAGAAATGGAATATGTACGACCAGGAGCACAAAGCATGGGAGGTTCACAGTTGGAAATAAGCTATTGGAAAGTTCCTAAATGTTTTGTGAAACAGCAAAATATTTTTTTAAGTAGACCCCATGCCTAGTGTGGAGCCCAACACGGAGCTTGAACTCATGACCCTGAGATCAAGACCTGAGCTGAGGCCAAGAGTCTGACATTTATTTAACTGACTGAGTCACCCAGGCGCCTCTGCAGTAAAATATTTTTTGAAGGCAGACTGGGATAAGTTAAAGATGCATTTAGTAACCTCAAAAACACCATTAAAGAAAAAAATACCTTAAGGAGGCATGATAAAACATCAATAGAATAGATCAAATGGATCACACACACACACACACACACACACACACCCTCCAAAAAGGCAAGAAAAAAGAAACAGAGGAACAAAGATCAGACAAGATAAATAGATATCAAATAACAAGACAATGTATTTTAACTCGTACATATTAGTGATTGCATTAACTGTGAATAGTCTAAATATGCTTTATACAAAGGCAGAGATTATTGTACTAAATAGAACTCCAAAACCAGAGTATATGCTGTTAACATGAAACATACATTTAACATAAAAATCTGAAAGTAAAGGAACAAAAAAATGTAAACCATGCAAATGCTATGCACGAGGAATCAGATATGGCTATATTAACATCAGACAAAGCAGAGCTCCAGATGAAGAGTATGACCAGAAGTAAAGAGGGGTATTTCATAATGATAAAAGGAAAAGTAATAAACTTAAAGGTACAGACATGTAATAATAAAGCTTCCAAACATATGAAACAGCACTTGACAGGACTAAAGGGAGAGATCGACCAATCCATAATCATACTTGGAGAATGTAATACCTTTCAGTAACTCATGGAAAAAGACATACACACACAAAAAATCAATAAAAATGTAGAAAATTTAACAACACCATCAAACAATTTGACCTATTTGACATTTATAGAACACTACACAGAACAGCATAATATACACTCTTCCCAAGTGCAGGTGGAACATTTAATAAGATAAGCCATACGCTGGGTCTTAAAATAAGTTGCAATAAATTTCAAAAGATTAACGTAATACACTTTCTCTAATCACACTGTGTTAAATTAGCAATCAATAACAAGATGTCTAGAAAATTTTCCCAAATATTTGGAAATTAAACAGGATACTTCTAAAAGAACCCAGAGGACAAAAGAGAAATTTTAAAATATGATGAACTAGGGGCGCCTGGGTGGCTCAGTCGGTTAAGCGTCCGACTTCGGCTCAGGTCATGATCTCGCGGTCTGTGGGTTCGAGCCCCGCATCGGCTCTGTGCTGACAGCTCAGAGCCTGGAGCCTGTTTCAGATTCTGTGTCTCCCTCTTTCTTTGACCCTCCCCTGTTCATGCTCTCTCTCTCTGTCTCAAAAGTAAATAAACGTTAAAAAAATAAATAAATAAAATAAAATAAAATATGATGAATTAAGCAGCTAAAGTATAACATGTCAAATCAGTGGAATGAAGCAAAGAAGGTCATAGAAGAAAATCTATAGCTTTTAAATTCTACATTGTAAGAGAGAGGTATAAAGTATAAAATCAACAATGTATGTTTTCACCTTAAACCTTTAAAAAAAAAAGTTTAAAAAGCAAATTAACTCCGAAGTAAGCAGATGGAAGTGTGATAAAAAATCTCACTCTTTTTTTTTTTTTTTTTGATGTTTGATTGTTGATAGTTTTCAGCCTCTCTCCTCCCACTCTCCTCCGTCTGTGGGCAAGCTATTAAGAAAGCTTAGGTACTCTCTACTTTGGTGTCCGTGGGGAGTTCAAACCAGGCTAGCACATGCTGCATAGAGCGTCTTCATCCCAGCCCCACCACCTAACAGTGATAAAGGCCAAGGCACCTCCTCTCTCCACTCTCTCAAGCCATTCTTAGGTCCACTTGCAAACATGTCCTGTTCTCCCAGAAAGCCTCATTAGATGAGTATTAGACCAGGGCGCCTGGGTGGCTCAGTCGGTTAAGCGTCCAACTTTGGCTCAAGTCATGATCTCGTGGTTCACGGGTTCAAGCCCCGCGTCAGGCTCTGTGCCTGGGGCCTGCTTCATGGATTCTGTGTCTCCCTCTCCCTCTGCCCCTCCCCTGCTTGTATTCAGTCTCCCTCTCTCTCTCTCTCTCTCTCAAAAATAAATAAACATTTAAAAAAAAGATGAGTAATAAATCTTTTCATGCCCTCTTGGTTGTGTGTATGTGAAACCATCAATCTCAATATCTGAGAGATTTGGGGGTGGGGGCCCATTGCACATCTGTGGGTAATACAATAAGAAATAATGAAGATAAGGGAAGAAATCAATTACATAGAAAATGAACAAATAACAGACAAAACCCAAAAGGTAAAAAATTAGTTCTTGAGATCATGAAGATGAGGAAAAGGGAATAACTTAGAATGGAATATGGGGGAAGTTGGGGATCTTCAGAGCTGGGGATTTGGAGAGCTATGGCCCACAGTAAAGAAAAATGAATTAGGATCAGGGATTCTTCTTCCATTGAAAAAACTTCTTTGATTTGCCTTTTTCTCTGTGAATGCTTTACAGTATAATATACACATTCAGTCAAATATATAAATTTTTTAAGTAGGCTTCACACCCAGCATGGAGCCCAACACGGGGCTTGAACTCATGACCCTGAGATCAACACCTGACCTGAGATCAAGAGTCCGATGTTTAACCAACTGAGCCATCCAGGGGCCCCAACTCAAAATATTTTTAAGCAAGTTATACAGTGCTTCATATATGTACTCATGTTATTTCAATCAGTGTTCTTAACTGCCAAGATTGTGGACAGAGTCAAGTTTTCTGCCACCACCATGCCAGCCCTGTCAAACAATATTTGAGAATCACCTAGAAGGCTATTCAAACCATGCTTCCCTGCTTTTATATTTATCACTCTGCCACATCCTCACCGGCAAAGCCCTCTCCCTGGGTAAGAATCAGTTCAGAAGGGAGCTTCTGTTAACAGTCAGGAAATCAGTTTCCATACGATCGTTAGACAGAAAAGTTTGAGCACGGTCCCCAAGCACGACTTATAGCGCACAGTTACCCAAATACCACCTGAGCACAATGTGCAGCAGAATCATTTCAAGGAATTATTGAAAATGTCCTTTCCTGGTCGTACTCCAAAACCAGCAAAGAACCCACACCTCAGCATGCACCTCAGGTGGCCTTAATGCTCACAAAAATTTTAGAAGTATTAATGTGAAGTTTAATCGACCCAGAAAGAAGAAAATACTCAACATTTCATGAATTTGGGATTACCTGCTATCTTTTTAATGACTATTGTACTTAAACGTAAGGTAGCACCATTAATATTTTAGAACTGAAAGAGAAACTTACAAGTGATCAAATGCCGTTGAATTGTGCAAATATGAAAACCAAGATCCAGATTTTTTGACTGTTTCACCCAAGTAATACAGAGCTAGTCCGAGCTTCGGGACCCAGAACTCACACCTCCGACACATAAAAGGTTAATTCCCATCAACTACAATTATAATGTTTTATTTGTGATCTTATGCTACCACAAATAATGGAATTGAAACCAAATAAAAACTTAATTAATTAAAGAAACTGAAAAACAAAAGTCTCTCCATGCAATTTTAGACCACCAAGCACTGCTGGAAATCACATGGTCCGTCAGAAGAGAGGTTTTGACAGCCCAAAGAAAAGACTTCTCAATTCTCTTCCCTTTCTGAACTCCTGAAAAGATAATCCTACATATTCACATTCAAAACTGTTATTTAATAGAACACATGGAGGTTCTTCACCCTTTGGGCTGTCACATTTTTATCTTCATTTTCAGTCTTTCCACCAAAACAATGTATAGGAGATCGCCATTAGAGTCATTTGCTCTGCCTGGGGGTTATTTGCTCTATTTGGTTCACTTTTGAAAATACTGTTAAATCCAAAGGCAAAAAAAAAAAAAAAATGATGGAGGCTTGTTTCAGGTTTGCTTACGTAATTTTGTACAGATGAAATTAGTTAATCAGAAATTATGCTGGCTAAAGAAGATCTCTTGGTCTCTAAATCAACAGTAGAAAATTGCTTTTTTAAGAAAAATAATTTGAATGACATGCTGCTTAAATATACTTTAGTCAATTCCATCAATCGTGAGGCTTGAGTTTTAATGACCCTAAGGGAAAGGCATGAGGAATGTAAGAATCCACAGATACAAAGATGGGAAAGAATATTTACATGACCTCCTACAACAAAAGGCTACAGTATCCACTTCACAGAACGGAATGGAAGAAACTCTGAGAAGTCAAGAGCAAAGGGGCATCTGGGAATTCCAGATGAAAAATCGGGAGAGGATAAGAAGATCTCAGCTGCAATTTCTGCACTTGAAACATGGTGATCATCACACATCTCTCTGTGGTTGTGTGCAGAAAAACTAATGAGGTAACAAAAATTCCTGCCCCAGCGGATGGCACATTAGTCAAACAAATCAACATGAACCAATCTAACATTTTTAAAAATTAACATATGTTAATTGGATAAAGTGTTTATTTTTACTTTTAATTATGAATGTTGAATATATATAAAAGTGGTAGAAATAATTACATAATGAATTTAACATATCCCCATTATCTAGATTTACTAATGATTAATTCTTGCCATATTTGCTTTACACACACACACACACACACACACACACACACACAAATTGAAAACCTTTAAAGTAAATCAAAAACATTTTGACATTTCGCCATTAAATATTTTAGTATCCATCTGAAAGGGTGCATTTTCTTCATAACCATATCATTATGACACCATACGAAATTAACACTATTTTTTAAATAGACTATTTTTAGAGTAGTTTTAGGTTTGCAGTAAAAATGAGCAGAAAATACAGAGCGTTCCCAAACTCCCCTTGCCCCGACAGATTCACACCCCCCCACACACACACATGGTCAACATCTCACACCTGAGTGGTATATTTGTTAAAACCAACGAATCCACATTGCCATATCTTTATCACCCAAAGTCCATAGTCTATATTGTGGTTCACTCTTGCTGTTGTACATCTATGGATTTTGACAAATGTACAGTCACATGTATCTACCATTACAGTATCATACCAAATAGCTTCATTGCCCAAAAAATTCTCTCTCCTCTGCCTAATCACCCTTCCCTCCCACCTAATCCCTGATGTTTTTATTGCCTCCCTATCTTACCTTTTCCAGAATATCATGTAGTGAGAATCATTATGTAACCTCTTCAGATTGGCTTCTTTAACTTAGTAATATTCATGTAAGGTTTCTCCATATCTTTTCACGAAAAGCCTTGATAGCTCATTTCTTTCTAGTACTAAATGATATTCTGTTGTCAGAATGTTCCACAGTTTACTTATCCATTTACCTATTGAAGGACATCTTGGTTGTTTCCAAGTTTTGGCAATTATGAATAAAACTGCTATAAACATCCATATGCAAATTTCTGTGAAAACATAAGTCTCCAACTCATCTGGGTTAATATCGAGGAGAGTGATTGCTGGATCGTGCAGTAAGAGTATGTTTAGTTTAGTAAGAAATTGTTAAACTGTCTTGCAAAGCGGCTGTGCCATTTTGCATTCCAGCCAGCAAGGAATGAGAGTTCTTATTGTTCCAATTCCTCACCAGCATTTGATGTTGTCACTGTTTTGAGTTTCGGCCATTCTAATAGGCTTGTAGTCCTACCTCACTGTTGTTTTAATTTGCATGCCCCTAGTGACATAGGACATTCAGCATCTCTTAACAGGCCCAACATGTCGTTCATTTTCTTCTTGTTGAGTTTTAAGAGTTCTTTGTATAGTATGAATAGCAGTCCTTTTTCAGATGTGTCTGGAAATATTTTCTCCCAGTCTCTGGCTTGTCTCTTTATTCTCTTAATACTGTCTTTCACAGACCAGAAGTCTTTAATCAAGTTCAGCTCGTAAATTATTCCCTGCCTGGATCATGCCTTTGGTGTTGTATCTAAAAAGTTATCAACGTTCCTGAAGTCATCTAAAATGTCTCTTATGCTGTCTTCTAGAAATTTTATCGTTTCGTATTTTACGTTTAAGTCTCTGATCAATTTCGGGTTAACTTTTGCAAAGGGTATAAGGTTTGTGCCTAGGTTCTGTTCTTATTTTTATTTTTATTTTTTTTATTTTTTGGCATGTGGATGTCCATATGTTCCAGCACTGTTCAGAGAAAAGACTTTCTTTCTCCACCAAATTTTTTGCTCTTCTATCAAAACTCAGTTGACTATATTTGTGTGAGCCTATTTCTGGGCTTCTTTTTATTTACATTGATCCATTTGTCCATTCTCCCACCAATTCCACACTGTCATGAGTACTGGTGGCAGCTAATTGTTTCATATCTTCTAATATCCTTTCTATAGCCAAACTTCCTCAGTTGCCCCAAAAATATTTCTTGGGGCGCCTGGGTGGCGCAGTCGGTTAAGCGTCCGACTTCAGCCAGGTCACGATCTCGCGGCCCGTGAGTTCGAGCCCCGCGTCAGGCTCTGGGCTGATGGCTCGGAGCCTGGAGCCTGTTTCCGATTCTGTGTCTCCCTCTCTCTCTGCCCCTCCCCCGTTCATGCTCTGTCTCTCTCTGTCCCAAAAATAAATAAAAAACGTTGAAAAAAAAAATTTAAAAAAAAAAAAAAATATTCCTGAAAAAAAAAATGGTTTCTTGGAGATAGTTTATTTGTGAGAAAAATTTAAGAACCTAAGAACAAAAACTGACAATGGAAGGATGATGATAAAGTCCAAAACTTTCCTGAAAATGTCTCATTATCTATGACTGAGACCTAAAGATAGAATAAAACCACTCTACCATAGAAAAAGAAGATCTTGATGAAATCAAATTGCCACTCCAAAGATAATTTTTTTTCAATATATGAAGTTGATTGTCAAATTGGTTTCCATACAACGCCCAGTGCTCATCCCAACAGGTGCCCTCCTCAATACCCATCACCCACCCTCCTCTCCCTCCCACCCCCCATCAACCCTCAGTTTGTTCTCAGTTTTTAAGAGTCTCTTATGCTTTGGCTCTCTCCCACTCTAACCTCCTTTCCATGGGGGAGGGGAAGGAAAAAAAAACAAAGATAATTTTTTAAAAAGCAACTCAATTTGAATGAAGGGCAGTCAAGACTTTTCTGTACTAATTTTATGACTTATTGCCAACTAAATCTGAAATTCTACCTCGTATCTTAAAAGTCTTGTCATCTCACATGTGATTGGTACATTACAAATTTATATGGAGAGTAGGAATTTATGTTCTTAGCAAGATACCTTTTTTTAAAATCATAACACCGCAAAATGCTTGATACAGAGTGAGTGCTATGGAAGAATTATCTATGATTATAAGATAGGACAAGACCTTTCATTTAATGTGTATAGAACCTTCTAGAAGGTCTGCATTAAACTAGACAATCTAAGGGTCCTGTCACAGAGATTTTGAGACAGTAAGTCTGTATTGGTTCTCAAGAATATGCATTCTAGTTAGCACCTCAGGTATCCTGAGAGAGGTCGGTAGACCACATTTAAACAAACAGTAATACTGAGTTTCCTCTGAAGACCAGAAGAGATAATAATAAGAGAGGCTTGGTGTGTCATAAAAACAAAATGGATAATATGAAAAAAGTAAACCCTCAGCCAAATGACAAGGAAATCAATGGACAATCTTGAAGGTCTACTATGTATAAAACTGTGATATACTTAGGAATCTGGGAGTGGGGACAAAAACATAAAATACAAAATCCCGTGTGTGTGTGTGTGTGTGTGTGTACAAACAAGATAATACCTGTTCTTATAGACTCTGCCACTCCACAAGCATCCTTAGGCACAAGTCTTTGAAAGCTTGAATTACCATAGCAGAGCAAAGGAGCAATGAAAAAGCAATCATGTAAAAGATAAATTTTTATTCTTCCAATAAACCACACAAGGAGGGGGTTTTGAGACAAGTTTTAAAGAAAATATGATCTGCCATCCTTTGAGTGTCATTTCCAATTGAAACCGAGAAGTGAGTTTTTGAAAAATAATAATGATAATAATGCATCTTAAACTCCACCCAGATGAGAATTACAATGAAGCAGAGAGGAAGGTATTTTTTAATGTTTTTCAAAATCAATGGATGAAATAGATTAACATTTGACTAAGCATACATAGGTGTGTGTATATACATAGTTATTTTCTTCTTTTTTTCTACTAGTAATTAATCTGAATGGTTTTGAAGAAAATGTACACTCTTTCTTCAAATAGAAGAAATAAAAATACAGAAAAGCCCCAAGGAAATATCCCCAAACTAAGTGATCTAAATGTGAAACTGTGGAGAGCTCTCCATTATTAACAGAAGACGTGATTCAAATAAAAGCCAAATAAAAGAAATATGTTTCTAAAAGCAGTATTATTTCCAAGCGTTACATAAATTTTCTCCGCAATCTCTCAGAAGCTGCTGGTTTCTGTTGAGCACTGTTGGTCTTTGCTCTAATTATCTCTGGCTTATAGATTATATCCCTGCTACTGTCACCAAATCATTGAATGACCTTGGGACAGTTTCTAGCAAAAGTCGGTTTTCTCTGTTTATGAAACGAAGGTAGTAATCCTTGACACCCTCATACTTCACGGAGGTATTTCAAAAATTAATGAGTCACGAAGGCTTTGAGCTGTTCTGATCAAAGGCACTGTATAACTACAAAGAATTGTTATTATTTACCACTAGGTCCTTTTTATTGTGCCACTAATGAGCATTGTGGTCAGCAATAACTTATTAGGGGGAAAAAAGGAGGTAAAAGTTAAGAAGGCTGTTTCTCTCCATATTCAGATATAATTCTTGTTAATATTAATTGCTGTTATGCAGACATATTGGAAATGGGCTTCCTGTAGTCTCACGGTTCCGGTTGGGAAGTCTTTGCAAATATACCTACCCTGGGTTTAGAGGGTTTCACATATTGGGAGTTTTTCTTGGATGTGTGCAAATTCTACAAAGAACTCACATTTCAACCGATTTGGTACAAAAGGCTCAGCATCAAAAGTTCTCATTAAGATTAAAAACAGAGAGGGAGGCAAACCATAAGAGACTCTTAAGTACAGAGAACAAACTGGAAGTTGCTGGGGGGGCGGGGGAAGGTAGGTGGGGGGGATGGGTTAAATGGGTGATGGGCATTAAGGAGGGCACTTGTTGGGATGAGCACTGGGTGTCATATGTAAGAGATGAATCACTGGGTTCTACTCCTGCAAGACTACACTGTATATTAACTAATCTGAATTTAAATTAAAAAAAAATTTAAGGTTATTTTCTTCTATACCCCCTTTTTTTCATTTTAATGATCCTTAATCAATTCTTCTCTCTCTCTCTCTCTCTCTCTCTCACGCACACACACACACACACGCACATGCACACTCACACACGCATGCACACACACACTCACTTCAGTTTTCTTTGGAAATTAGGTAATCCAATTTTTCATTTAAAGAAACTAAGAGTCTTTGCTTGCTTTCTCCTCGAGGATTTTGATGGCTTCCTGTCTTACATTTAGGTGTTTCATCCATTTTGAGTTTATTTTTGTGTATGGTGTAAGAACGTGGTCCAGTCAGAAAAAGACAAATATCATATGACTTCACTTATATGAGGACTTTAAGACACAGAATGGATGCACATGAGGGAAGGGAAGCAAAAAAATATCAAAACAGGGAGGGGGAACAAAATATAAGAGACTCTGAAATATGGAGAACAAACTGAGGGCTCCTGGAGGGGTTGTGGGAGGGGATATGGGCTAAATGGGTAAGGGGCATTAAGGAATCTACTCCTGAAATCATTGTTGCACTATATGCTAATTTGGATGTAAATTAAAAAAATAAAATTAAAAAAAAAAAAGAACCTAAGCGTCAAATCGTTGGTTTTGCTGGAAATTTTCAATCACAGGAATATAAATGCGTTTTCTGCTTCTTCTCAAACCATGTTTCACTGTCCATATTCTAACCCATTAAACACTCAACGTGAGCAATTGGAATAGCAAAAAAAAAAAAAAAAAAAGGTACGTATTCAGCACCTGTTTGAAAAGATTTCCCCCTTTCAAAATGGATAGATGGCACAGAGTCATTATGGTACAAATCAGACTTCAAAAGATTGAAGAAAAGGTTATAAATATTAGTGAGAAAGTAGGCAATTTTATTTTACTTTGTCCCTCCTAAAAGCGCATGTCAAAAATCTTCTTCCAGGAATATTTAGAAGCACTTTGGGTCTCTGATGGGCAAGAAGGAGTACAACTTCTTGGAGCCTGGGCAATCCACCTGTCTCCCAGCAGCCTTCTTTCTCAGCCTGAGGCCTCTCTCCCATGCATAGCTCTATTCTAAAATAAACAAAGCACTCAGCCACTAGAAGCACTTCAGCTGAAACAAGTCCATTCTTCAGTACTCAGGGTAAATGAATTTTTCATGAGCTAAGATCTATGCAGAAAAGTTTTCATGAAAATCTCCTATTTTTTAAGGAAGAGTTCTACGGACTGAATTGTGTTCCAGCAAAATCCATCTGTTTAAACCTTAATCCCAATGTGACTCTCGTTGAGATGGTGCCTTTGGGAGATAATTAGATTTAGATGAGGTGGTGAGGGTAGAACCTTCGTGATGGGGTAACTGCCCTCATAAAGAGAGCCGAAGATTTGCTCTCTCACCCTCTCTCTCACTCTTTCCCCACCATGTGAGGATACAGAGGAAGGCAGCCACCTACAATCAAGAGAGGGGAATCTCTCCAGAAACCAACCATTCTGGCACCCTGATCTCAGACTTGCAGCCTCCAGAACAGTGGGAAAACAAAACACCTGTTGTTTAAGCCACCCAGTCTGTGGTATTTTGTTATGGCAGCTAGAATTGAAGAATACAAAGAACAGTAGCAACAGGCTGTAATGACTTTGTTTAGTCTTAACATATAAAAATTCTAATTGGATTCATGACCTTATAAAGATACAAGTTAGGAGGTGAATGGTTCAGACGTGTCTGTAATAATTCCTTTATCCAATATGCTACGTATCAAATGCCCATTCAACAAATATCTAATGAGTAAAGACTGAACTCCAGGATGGGTGTTGGATAGAAAGACAACACAAAAGGATAAAGCTCCTAACTTCAAGGTGAGGAGAACATGATAGAGATATGGCACTTACTCAAAGAATACAAGGTAAAATGTAAAGAAAAGGGACAGACTGGGTTCCCTAAAGATAATGGCAGTAGAATGTAACTGGCTACACAGTGGAGAAGAATTTTATTTTTAGTGCAGTATATATTTGGGGAATGAAAGGCCTTTTTTAAGGTGAAAGAAAGTGCATAAGGTATGAATTCAATGGTAGGCAGGGTAAAGATGTGAGCCATTTTTAATGCTCTGTATTTTCAAAAATAATGGAATGATTATTTTGTGATTCATTCTTTATTGGACATTATTTTACCAGTTTCACCGCAAAGAATGTCACTGAGCCTTTAAGCTATTCTAAACACGCCTCAACTTGGTTTTTCTTGGTTTTACCAAGTACAAGATGAAAGTGTTATCACTCACTTCACAAAATATATCGGTGTATATTCCCTACGGAATAATTTAAAGGATATGAAAAGCAGTTAATTGGTCTAGAATGTCCCTTCCTCCAAAAATACCAGATAAATGACAGAACATTTTATGTAAAAGAGCCATATTCTTTGAATACTGTGAACTGCCACTAAAAGCATAATGTAATGGTTAAAATTGTTGAAGTTTGAATCCTGACTCAGCAACTTAGCTGCAAAACTTTAACTTGAGAAACGTGTTAGCCTCTCTGTGCCTCACGTTGGTCTTCTATAAAATGAAAATGATAATTTGTTCTTAAGGCAGTTACAAGGTTAAATTATGCAGTGTTTAGAATAGAATCAGTAGGTATGCAATGAATGTTCACTATTGTATTAAGAACTTTTTTCTGATTTGGATGCCTTTTATTTCTTTTTCTTATCTAATTGCTCTGGCTAGGACTTCCAGTACTATGTTGCATGGAAGTGGCATTTGTGTCTTGTTTCTAATCTTAGAGGATAAGCTTTCAGCTTTTCACCATGGAGTGTGATGATAGCTGTGGGCTTGTCACAGATGGTTTTTATCATGTTGATACACATTTCTTTATACCTAATTTGTGCCGATTTTTATGATAAGTGAAATATGCCAGACAGAAAAGGACAAATAGTGTATGGTATCCCTTATATGCGGAATCTAAAAAAACAAAAACAAATTGTCAAATTCATAGAAACAGAATAGAATGGTAATTGCCAGGGATGGGGAATATGAGAAGTGGGGAAATGTTGCTCAAAGGCACAAATTTCCAGTAGTACGTTGAGTAAGTTCTAAAGGTCTAATGTGCATCATCGTGACTATTGTTAATAGTATATTGTACATTTGAAGTTTGCTAAGACAGTAGATCTTAAGCACTCTCATGAAAACAAACAAAAAGTATACCAAATCATTACAGTACACACTTTAAATATACTACAATTTCATTTTTCAATTATACCTCAATAAGCTCATAAGACATAAAAACTATTTTTCTTTATCCTACGACACAAATATTTTTCAATATAATTGAGATGATATGCATGAAAGTACCGAATCCTAACATAATGTCCACATAATGACATTAGACTGTATTAGAGAAAATTAATATCAGAGAACATCTCTATGCTAATGATATCCATGATAATTTTGCCCTATTAGTTATCGACAGCACTCACTCATTTATTCATTCATTCATTTAAAAATAAGAGTATACTGGGGCCCGTGGGTGGCTCACTTGGTTAACTTCTGACTTTGGCTCAGGTCATGATCTCATGGTTTGTGAGTTCAAGCCCTGCATCAGGCTCTATGCTGACAGCTCTCTCTCTCTCTCTCTCTCTCTCTCTCACACACACACACACACACACAAATAAATAAAACATTTAAAAAAAAATTTAACAAGACTATACTTTATGTTTTCTGCCAGGCTCTGTACTTGGTTTTGAAGATTAGAAAAAAATGACCCTTTCTGTACAGGAGATCATGGAATAAAGTGTATCTTGACATATTTGTTGAAGTACTATTTTGAGTGTTAAATATTATGTATGGGGTTCCTTTCCTTTGAACATAATGTACTAGTCTCATTTCTGTCTCATTCAGCACAAATTTTCATTTGCTGATATATAATTGAAGGCTGAGTTTCTGAAGGAAATTTGGTTAGACAAGGAACTTTACATGAGAATGGGGAGAGTTGGGCAAAGAAAAGAATAGAATTATTAAATAATGTGTCAAACTGATCCTATTTTGTTTTAAAAATATACATTTAAAAAAATCATGTTTTGTGATTGATTTGCCTCAATAACTTTGTTTCAGAAATGTTGATCTGTTTTACTACAGATAAAAGGATATCTGGTCAAAATGCTAATACAGCCACTTGGAACTTGCCTTGAACTCTGAGGAAGCCTGATTGTTATTGGTGGTGGACTATATATTAATAAAAGACAAAGGGGAATGAATGGCTAGAGATGTCAGGAACCACTTTACTACAATTTTAAATATGCGAATGTAGAAAAGGATCTAGAAGATTCATAGAACGTGGCAACCTACCAAAGATTATTCAGCTCTCCTACTTTGTCTTTTCCTATGTACATATAGTTGTATCAGCACATATGAACCTGTACTTCAAATCACGGCACTTTCTCCTTCCATGACTCAATTCCATACAGAAGTGGAGTGGCTTCCTGTTCTGGAGCATGTCCTAGTAGGCTCCTGGATTTTCATAGGAGCACATAAACCATACCCTATGACTTACTTGAATACTAAAAGAAATGCATCTGAAATAAAGAATTTTGCACTTTAGATCTGTATACCATAACAGAACCTCAAACTTTCTGGGAGTTTAGAGATGCTAAATTTTCATTTCTAAGAAATTATGTTAATGGGGATTTTTTTTTGAAGAATGACCAGCCTACTCAGTCTCTAGATATCTAAAGCGCTATCCTTAGACCATGTCCAACACCTGAGATAGATGCTCGGATCGTCCAATTTTGCCTGATTGCAAAATTAGTTGTCTTTGTCACTCTCAGGTTGCTGTTCTGCTACGTGTCCACACGTTTTTTTAATGACATAAATTTCTCCAGTGACCCCACTTGCCTAATAGATCCTACTATTGGAAAGGAGGAAAGAAAAGATGGAAACAATTTTATCTTTTAGTAGGAACTAAAACTAAAATACTATCAATCACAGCAAAAAAAAAAAAAGGTAATATATGAAATCTCAGTGAAAAAAAAGTAACAACTAATAACATGTTTTCATTTTGCAAATCTCTTTTCACTTGGAGGTGCTGATGGAATGTGAACTGACAGTAAGTAAATCAACAATTGATTGTGACTGCATTAGATAAAGATTTTTCAGAGCAAAGATGACATCAGTGGAATGTGTTTACTCATTCTACATGGTAACCTGTTTCTCCTTCAATGCCAGTCAGCTTTGACAAGAATGCCCCCATCTGAAACCTTTTGTTTCCTGGGATGTTCAAAAACGTATGCCAGGTAACTAATGAGGAAGAAAACTAAATACCTACAATGGAGGCTAAAGAAGGAAACTTGAGTGCCATAAATTGGACAGTAAATTTTTCTTATGTAGATTTAACCAATCCCTTGAATTAACATGTGGAAAGTCACCACTGCTTTTTTTTTTTCTCACCATGATATGATGTTTGTGCTCTTGTTCTGTTTATCTTTATAATTTTATTCATGATATCTTAATTTATATTTAATATAATATTTAAGGAGTGATACAGAAGCGACTGTGTTGGTTCAAGTAATCACGTAGAAGTTGAGCTCATGTAAATGTCCTTAGTGATTTATAAAAATCCATTTCAGGGGCGCCTGGGTGGCTCAGTCGGTTGAGAGGCCGACTTTGGCTCAGGTCATGATCTCACGGTTCATGAGTTCGAGCCCCACATTGAGCTCTGTGCTGACAGCTCAGAGCCTGGAGCCTGCTTCAGAGTCTGTGTCCCCCCCCCCCCCCACTCTCTGCCCCACCCCTGCTTGTGCTCTATTTTTCTCTATCTTTCAAAAATGAATAAACATCTAAAAAAATTTTTTTAAATAAATAAAAATAAAAATCCATTTCATCTCCAAAACTTTTTCCATATTAACCACAGAGGTAAGTACAGTCCGGCCTACAGAAAATATACTGGTTAATCTGTTAAAGTGTCTTACGAAATCCGTCTTTTATTTATGGAGATTTCATTATGGATTTTACACTTCTACATTTTTGCTCGTATTTGGGGAATGAGGGTTCAGATGTGACTTTCACTCATGCAGAATACTAGATTTGATTCAGTCCCATTGCCAAATGCCAGTCAGTTGTAAAGAATTTAGAAAAAGGGGTGGCTCAGTGGGTTGAGCATCCCACTCTTGATTTCAGCTCAGGTCCTGATCTCACACTTTTGTGATTTCCAGCCCTGTGTCAGGCTGTGTGCTGAGAGGGAAGAGGCTACTTGAGAGTCTCCCTCTCTCTCGGCCTCTCTCCCCTCTCTCAAAATAAGTCAATAAACTTAAAAAAAAAAAAGGATTTAAAAAAGTAAGGGTAGCTAATACACCCTGATAAGCTTTTTTTAATGTTTATTTATTTTGAGAGAGAGAAAGAGAGCACCCTAGTAGGGGAAGGACAGAGAGAGAGGGAGGAAAAGTCGTAAGCAGTCTCTACACTGTCATTGGAGAGTCTGACACAGGGCTCGATCCCAGGAACCTGAGATCATGACCTGAGCCGAAATCAAGAAGTCAGATGCTTAACCAACTGAGCCACCCAGGCACCTTACACACTGGTAAGCTTTTCAGAATGTGCCCCTGGAAGATGCCTGGTTCAAACTAGCATATTATTCCTCCACTACCCCAAATCCAACATTTTATTTGTAAAATCAAGACAAAAACTGAAAATAATTTTCCTTATTATGGCATATTACACATAAATCGTGTCTTAAAACCTCCCAAAAGCCTGGTGACTTAATTGAATAAACTAACCCTACGAATTTTTATGAAGACGTTTTCTATCTCCTAGACATTAGAAAGCTTGTAGGAAAGGCATGAAATGACTTAGGTCTGAGAATGACCCAGCCAGAAACAAAACCAATCAATTAGGTGCATAGCTTTAACAAACTTGATCACAGAAGAAATTCAGGGGTGCAACAATACCTTGTTTTTCCAATAAGTATTGAACGAAAAATAAAATAATTTTATCTTTAAACTCTCTTCCTGGACATTTCTTATCATTTATTGTATATGATGTACCTGTTCTTAATCAGTTGCAGATAACTAGGTTTTCCCCTGGGAAGAACGCCATTCTTTCTTTCCTGCCATTTAAGGCGTACCTCCTTTGTGTTGGATATTTTATGTATGAGTCATCTCCTTCTGGGGATATAACTTGTCCCTCGTGATATTTTTTTCCTTTTTGGCCTGAATCAGCTTACCTTTCACAAACAACAACACACACACACACACACACACACACACACACACACACCCCTCTGGAACTACCCATGTGTAACGCTTCTCTCTTTGGTGGATCTGAGCACATAATGTCACATCATGGATCAACAGAAACACATACAGAAAACAGGAAAGTGTTTCCAAAGGCAACACAATCCATGGGCTACAGACGGCCTTGTGGGGCATGAGTCACAACTGTTAAAATGTCCAAGTTCCCTTTTAAACGGTGACTTCACAAATACCGGATTATTCACGTGTCATGCAAAACAGATCCAAGGACTTTCTTAATTGTATCCAAGTATGTTGATGCTGTTTTCAGATTTCATTGCAGACCGTTCATAATATGCTACCTGTGAGCAAGCTTAGCATGAAGTAAAACCGGATGAAGTAAAACTAAATTGTGTGAGGGCTGGGACTGATATTGAGAAACAGCATGAGTTCTGCATGATACAACGTGTACGAAAAATGAGGGAAAAGATTTGGGTGAGTCATGAATCATGCGTTCTAGACAGGCATGGGTTGGGAAAATCAAGAGACAATGGGCAGGACCGACATTTCAACTGTTATCTTAGAAAAAGATGATCTTGGGGCACCTGGGTGGCTTAGTCAATTGAGTGTGGGACTTTGGCCCAGGTCATGATCTCGGGGCTCATGAGTTCGAGCCCTACATGGGGTTCTCTTCTGTCAGCCTCTCAGCACGGAGCCCACTTCAGATTCTCTGTCCCCCGTCTCTGCCCCTCCCCCACTTGTGCTTTCCCCAAAATACATAAATATTTTTAAAAAAGGAGAGTGATTATTTTAACATTTATCGATGTATATTTGAATGCTGACCTGTTCCAAAGAAGAACTTCCAAGCAGAATTGTATTTTTCTGAACATATCCTTCAGATGCCTTGCTGCCCTCTTTGTGGGATTCCGGTCTCTTTCTGGAATTCACTGTCTCTTCAGAATCCAAAATCTCCTCCTGGCAGCTCCCATCTATTTACCCCAAAAGGATCACACGAAACTTGACTTTCTCTATGTCAATTTAACGTTGGCTGAACACACAGTAATCTAACCACTTTTTTGTCTTATAGGGGATAAAGCTTGGTTTTCCGTAATCTACAGTTTAAGCAAATTATTTTCTGTCTAATGTACCAGGAAATCGCTAAAGCCCGGGGCAAGTTTTAAGATTAAAACACAACCACAACGCCAACAACTTTTGTTCCTCTTCCTGTGATCCTCACAAAGTGGGTATAGGTTCCGCATTCCAGCCTTTTTTCCCACTTACCATACAGATCCTGAAGTGTAGATAGTCTGTGTTTCTGTGCCTTAATATTACATGTTGTTTACCACAACACCCACCAGTTCTTGTTGTTTTGTTAAAACCAACTTAGGAGATGAAGAGGTTCAGAAGAGGCCAGTGCACTTGGGTTCATTTTTCTTCTCTTTTAATGTTTCTTTATTTTTGAGAGAGAGACACAGACGGAACATGAGTGGGGGGAGGGGCAGGGAGAGAGGGAGACACAGAATCCAAAGCAGGCTCCAGGCTCTGAGCTGTCAGCACAGAGCCCTATGTGGGGCTTGAACTCACGAACCTGAGCCAAAGTCAGACACTTAACCAACCGAGCCACCCAGGCGCCCCGGGTTCCCAAGCTATGCAAACACAGAGGGACTTTATTTGGGTTGCCTTGTTTATTTGCATAGAAATGTCTGCATGCCTATAAACGCTGCATGTACGTTATTTCTCTCTCGATCATCTGAAAACGGTAGCATCTACAAAATGCATTTCTTCATCTAGCTGGATGGACACTGTAAATATAAAACAAACATCTCTCTTCCAGGCTCGGAAACAAAAACGCCGGAAGATAAAATATGGGATTTTCCACGCCTTCCAAAGTTAGAATTTTAACAAAACTCTGGGCACTTTTAACCAAAGGAAGAGAGCTTGGTTTCCAGCAAGATGTGAGGCGGGGAACTGAAGAGAGAGAGCACTGGACTACAGTGTCCAGAGTCCTGTTGGCCTTTCTTCCTTGTTCACGGATACACTGTCTTGCCTTGCACGAGTCTTTAAACCTTCTAGAGCTCAATTATATCCTCATGTATAATATAACTGATAAGCAGCCTGACTCTTCACTGTGCAAGTTCCATAAGCCTTTTGTAAGCTCACAAATGATTTCGAAAGCCTGTTAGGTGCTACCTGTAAACGTGTACCTGGGTGGCTTCCAGGATCCAAGTTGCAAAGACGTGTCAGAATCGAAGGGACATGATCAATACAAACGTGCATTGCTCAATGTTTAGCACACACACACAAAAAGGTATTCAATATCTATTTGCTGACTCAGATATTAGACTAAAAATATAGAAGTCTCACTTACCCAAACATAACCATTTATGATGTTTAATTTTATGTGTCCACTTGGCTGGGCTGTGGCGTGTGTTCTTTGTTCACATTCGGGTCTAGATGTTGCCATCCAATGTGATTTTTTAGGTGTGATTAACATTTAAAAGGTCAGTAGACTCTGAGCAACATAGATCACCCTTCATGATGTGGGTGGGCCTCAGCCAGTCATCTGAAAGCCCTAAGACTAAAAGATTGGGGTGTCCCAAAAAGGAAGGACTTGAGTCTCAAGACTGCAAGCTAGGAAATGTGGCCTGAGTTCTTGGCCTGCTGGTCTGCTCTGTGGATTTCCATCTCACGACTGTAACTCTATCTTACTTGAATCTCCAGCCAGCTGTCCTGTGAGATTATGACTCAAGCCTTCAACTCCTGCCTGAATTTCATATCAACTCTTACCTGAATCCACACCCTACCAGTGGGTCCTAAGGATTTCAGGCTTGCCAGACCCCATAACTCTCTCTATTGGTTCTACTGCATTCTGCTTTCCAGGGGAGTCCTGACTAATTGATTATTCAAGTTAGGATTTCTCAAAACGAGGGATCAAGCTGGCTTGAAAAATGAGTTTGTTTGGTTTATAAAGACAAAATGAAATAAAAAGTTACACAATCTGATCATTAAAAAGCAAAGGGGAGATGTATCTAGGCAGGAATAAAATTTTTAGGGGATGCTATTCTGTAAATGGGGATTTAAAAACGGGGCCTAAGCTTTAGGATTGTTATGACATTTAAATAAATTAATATTTACACTATTTAGAATAGAATGGTCCTAAGACAGTGCCAGGCACCTAGTAAGAACTCAGTAAATGTTTAGCTGGTGTTAATATTTTCATTATCATCAATTATCTTCACCATCATTTCATCAATTATCAGTTATCATCAGTTATCTTCATTATTCCCTGTATGTGCTTATGACGTCTGCCCACATAATAATTAATAATTTAATCCCCGTAGCTACCCCGTTGTGGCAAGTATGATATGTCCGTTTGACAGAAATGGCAAAGAAACGTTAAGAAATTGGCCCAAGGTCACACAGTTAGTAAATGGTGAAGATTAAACATAAAGTCAATAGAAAAATACCATAAAATATAGAGGGCTTAACCATGAGTCCTGCCTCCTCACATGAATTTTAAAGAATTATTTAAATAAGAAAGACAAGGGGCGCCTGGGTGGCTCAGTCGGTTAAGCGGCTGACTTCAGCTCAGGTCATGATCTCGCGGTCCGTGAGTTCGAGCCCCGCGTCAGGCTCTATGCTGACAGCTTAGAGCCTGAAGCCTGTTTCAGATTCTGTGTCTCCCTCTCTCTGACCCTCTCCCGTTCATGCTCTGTCTCTATCTGTCTCAAAAATAAATAAACGTTAAAAAAAATTTTTAAATAAATAAGAAAGACAAAATGATCATTTGAGAAGAACTAAGCAAACACTAAAGAAAAAAAAATAGAATTTTTCCCCAAGAATTTGAATGCATGTGTATACAACTTAATGCTTTGGTAAAAACTCCAGTGTGGTTCTGGCATGAATTTGTATGTGTTAACCTAAGAATTTAGATTTTAGTTTTTAAGGGATTACCTTTAAATTCCTAGATTAATACACATGAGAATTACTTACTTAAAGAGCCTAACATTCATAAATATGAACTCCCATGCTAAGATTGAAGACAATATACTACTTGTCTTCTATCACCCAAAGCACTTATTTAAAAGCTAAAACACACTCTTTAAAAAGAATGGCTTCATATTAGAGAATCCAAATATGCCATATGCCATTGTAAGATCCCGCAATAGTAAGTAAATCATTTTTGCCATTTAGGGTTATAAATTCTATGTACTTATAGAAAATTGGGCCATGTTTAGCTTTCCCCCCAACTTTAGCTATATTTAGGGATTTTCAGCCATCAGAAGCACACATAGGTCACTAATCAATGGTTATATTTAGAAAATACAGATTAGCTTTTGCAAGAAACTGTCTTAATGAATTTGCAACTAATGTTAATACAAAAGGTTGAAAATAATTAGTCTCTTACCTTGGGCTTCTCCTTGTCCTCTCTCCTCAAACAGCTTCATTAATCGATCATTGAGAATTCTAGTATCAACTTGCAGGGGTGCTAAAAGAACATATTTATGGTAACTTTCTCATCAGTTAATTTAATTACAAAAAGAAATTATCAACCATTATGGCTATTTAGTTATTTATAGGTCATAGACACAAATTCTATCCAATATGCTGCCTTGTTCTGAAATAAAAAAAAAAAAAAACCTTTAGTAAATCAATGATAACTGGAACAAGGACTTTTAAATGTATATCACAGGCTATTCATAATAGGATACTTCTTCTCCATTAAAAGTGATCTAATATTCAATGGAATATGATATATACTACACAAGACTCATTTCAGAACAAGCCATTATGGTTTGTCAAATCATAGAAAAGAATATTTAAGCAAAATGAACATTTTCTACTAATACTCGCCGTATAACTTATTTTTTACTGAATATATATAAGAAACAACAAACTTGGGTGGTGTTAGGTGGTCTTAGATTCCCATATATATGCTAATGCAATATAATAGCAAATACAAATGCTACTTAGTTCTTTTGTGAACCTAAAGTAACAAGGTTATGTCAGTACAAAAAACACAAACAACCAAAGAATCAAAGAAAAAAAACACATAATCATAAAAACACGACACTGGAAGAGGGTTTAAAGAATCATCCAGGTAGATTTGCTGCTGGAAAGAACCAAACATAAACGATGCTAATGTGGATGACCACACCAGTCTTAGAATTCGAATATACATACGTACATCAAATATGTTCCCCTTCCTATAGAAGGCAAGTGAACCAGCTAAACTGTGGTTGCACTTTTACAGTAGTAGTTTTAATCCAGCCCAAGTATTCCTACTACTTATCTCTCTCTTTGCACTCCATGGGTGAGCCAATGCTGAAGATGGTCATTAATTCTGGAACTCACACCTGAAACTCTACCACCAAGTGGTCTAGAAGAGCCTTGAGGGGTCTTCACTGAGCCAGTTAGAAGCTCCTGAAAATTCCAGGTCTCCCCTTTCTATCCATGCTTATGATCTTTTGAACATTAGTGTTGGGGGAAAAATCCAGTGTAGCCTATACTCATAGGCTTAGGTTGCTGGAGCCAGATAGAATGGTTGAAAGGGCAACCTAAAAAGGTCTTTAAAGTTAGTAGCTTCTGCTCATTGAATCCTGCAGATGGCTTTCCCAAGTAGCAGTTGACCTGCAAGCGTTCTTTTCCTGACAAGGGCCAGCACAAACCTCCTACCACCCCAACACTTTGGGAAAATGGAGAGGGGCCATTTCTGGAAGCCATTTTGCAAATTTTGCATCAGGGAAGCATGAACTTGCATTCCAGCATTGCCTGGATCTTTATAACTCTTAGTGGAACAGTTACAAAACTTACAAAGCTGATATATGGCTCATAAAAGAATCTTATTTGGAAGTTAACAATGAGCAATAGCAAAGGCATAGATGGGGAAATACCTACAGATGTAATAAAAGCTTCAATATAAGGACTTGGTGGTCCTGACACACCGATGGGGGTCACAGACAAGAATAAATGAACATACATTTGGATGTTAAAACGAATGGATAGCCAAAAGGTAAATGGGATCAATACAGAGATAACATCTTTAGAGAGAGGCAAACCTACGTCCAGATCCCAACTCTGCCACTTACTCGCTCTGTAACCTGAGGCAGATTCTTAGAGTCCCTGAACTCGAATCTCCTTGCCCCGAAGATGAAATGGTTGTGAGGGTTAAGAAGATAACACACGTAAAGCACCTTGCTTCATTCCTGGCATAGAGTAGGTACCCAGTAAAGGGCAGCCACCCCCTTTACTTGTTTGTTAACCATTTAGCAAGTGTATGAAGTGCATACTTTTTCAATAGTTTAGATTCTGTGATTCTGAATTAGTGTTTGTGTTTTCACTATGAAGTAATGAATTCTAGACCACTTTTGGGGTGTTGTATGAGAGAAACCTGAATAAGAGACCCCTAACCAATAATTGTTATAGAGGTTCTGGTTTCTTTCCTTACCAGGCAGACCCGGTAGGGAAACCCCCTCAATGATGTCCCAGTAAAACCCTGGAGAGTCAAACGGGTTACATAAGACAGAAACTGAAAACAAGAGAATGTCCCCTTCAAACTCAAATTCAACAATTTGGATGAATCTGCTTATTTTCCCCTCCAGAAATATTCCCAAAGGGAAAGGTAGAGAAAGCCAACAGCACAAATGTAACTCCCGAGGGGAAAGAGAACAGAGAGAGCCAAAGATGGGGGTCCCCTCCATGCTTGCCAGATCTCTGTGATCTGAAGAAAAATACTAAATCTTTCTAAGCTTGTTTCTTCATCTTAAAAGTGGAAATAATAACAACTACTTTGGGTGATTTTGCATTGGTGGGTCAGAGCTACTATACCCACCTGAAGACATCCCTTGAGCACTCAGTAAGTCATAATAACCAATGTTTACAGAAGACTTGCCAGGTTTTGGATATTATGCTTAGCACTTCACGTTTGTTTAGTCATTTATACACGAACTCAACAAATATTCCTCAAGTCGACTCATGTTCTATGCCATCTGCTGCGGTAAGATTTAAAAATTCATCAGCATGGGGCACCTGGGTGGCTCAGTCGGTTAAGTGTCCGACTCTTGGTTTCAGCTCAGGTCACGATCTCACAGTTTCGTGAGTTCAAGCCCCTTGTCTAGCTCTGTGCTGGCAGGGCAGAGCTTGCTTGGGATTCTCTGTCTCCCTCTCTCTCTGCGCCTCCCCTCACGCTGACTCTGTCTCTCTCAAAATAAAAAAAAATAAACTTAAAAAAGTTCATCAGTGAACAAGGTAAGCAATATCTCTGCCCTCTGTGTTCAGAATATGGGGAGAAATACATATCACGGATAACCTCACTAATAAAGAGATTAGTGATCATTCCGTATGAGTGTGATAAAGAAGGTATACAGGGAAACATCACCTTGGTTAGTCAAGGGAGTTGAAAATTGACATTTAAGCCAAAACTTCGGGAAGAGAGTCCAATGGCCAGTAAGGAGGCTGCCCCAGCACCTGTGAGTGTCTGGTGTCCAGAAAGAGCTCCATGAATATAAGGAACAAGAAGAAGTCCCATGTGGCCAGAGCGCAGTGAGCACGTGGCAGGAACCTGAGATGAAGAAGGACAGTATATTGGTCTTTACCTTGAAAGCAATAGGCAACAATAAGAGAGCATCAATGAGGGAGTGGCAAGACGCTGTGTGGACAACAGATTAAAGGAGAGAAGGCACGGATGTGGACAAAAGCAGTCCAAAATATTCCAGATAGGAGCTGGTGTTCACTCGAGACTGGGTAGGAACAGCAGAGATGCTGAGAGGCAACAAAGAACGAGATCTCATGTATCTTATGAGCCAAACATTACGCTGGAGTCTAAGGACCTTTAAGGTTTAGTGGAAAAGAAAGCTGCTAAAGAAATAAGTATAGCGATAAATATGTAAATAATAACTAGGATGCATGTCAAAGGAAAAAAAAAGAGTGATGAGAGAAAGAGAAGCATAATTAAAGTCTGGTGATCAGGGAAAACACATTTTGTGTGTCAAATCCATGGGCCTCAACACTCTGTAAGGTATTATTATGAATTAGTTAGTTATTATTAAATAAATTCAACATGTGATGGTTAACTTGATGTGTCAACTGGGGTAAGCTGTGGGGCCCAGTGGTTTGGTCAAACATCAGTCTTGATACTGCTGTGACAGTATTTCTTAGATGTGATTGACATTTACGTCGGTACACTTTGAGTAAAGCGAATTACTCTACATAATGTGGGTGGGCCTCATCCGATCAGTTGAAGACATACGGGAAAATGCAGGTTTCCCAAAGAAGTCATTCTCCTCAACACGGCAAGATAGAAACTATGCCTCCATTCCAGTCTGTTGCCCTGATGAGTTCAGTCTCAAGACTGCATATCAATGTTTGCCTGAATTTCACATCAACTTTTACCCGAATCTCCATCCTACCAGCCTGCCCTACTGCCCTGCAGATCGACTTGCCAGCCCCCACAGTCACATGAACCAATTTCGGAAAATAAAAATAAATCTCCCTTTCTTTTTGTCACTCTTTCTCTCTATCTCTCCCTCTGTATGTGTGTGTGTGTGTGTGTGTGTGTGTGTGTGTGTGTGTGTGTGTGTATGCACACACATATATATATACATAAAATATATGTATTATATACATGTATATTATTATTATGTAATACATACAAACAAAAAGAGAGCCTATTTATTGGTTCTGTGCTCTGTTTCTTTGGAGACCCCTGACACGTAAGCTAATATTACCTACATCAAATCATATACACAATTGTAAAATAATAAAACGCTGTGTAGCTTTGGAGTGGACGGTATATAGAAGCACTGAGATCTGAAGTCCATATTAAGTAAAGTGTATTTACCAAGAGCCAAGAACCAATTGTCCATTGTTTCTACAATCTTTGTTACATAAAAATTAACATACTATCCTGCCAGGACTTATTGCTAAAAAGAGAAAATGGTGGTGGTGTTGGTAGATTGTTGACACTGAAAAAGAGTCATAAATTCTACGAAACATTGAACGTTGTCTAACATATGTCCCTTTATATTTAAATTCCAGGAAGCACAAAGTAAGATAAGTGCTTGAGTATAGGTATAATACCGTCCTCTATTTCTCATACATTTACTTCTCCCTTTTTTGGTGCCCCCAAATCCCTCTTTCATCTATATTTGAACTCTGCTTTCACCACATACATTTACATTTCTATTATACGTTGCCTCAAACTGTTTTGGAAGTAAGTAGAGAACAAATTATAAATAGCTTTGCCACACCTACTGCAAGAATCAAGACAATTCTCAGCAATGAGACTGACAACCTTCCAGAAAATGTCGACATCACTCTGAAGGGAAGCACTGTTCTCGTGAAGGGCCCCGGAGGAATCCTGTGAAGGGACTTAAATCAGGTCAATACAGAGCTCAGTCTCTTTGGAAAGAAAAGGAAGAGGTTCTGACTTGACAAATGGTGGGAAACAGAAAAGAACTGGCAGGGCACCTGGGTGGCTCAGTCGGTTGGGCGTCCAACTTCGGCTCAGGTCATGATCTCACAGTTCGTGGGTTCGAGCCCCGTGTAGAGCTCTGTGCTGACAGCTCAGAGCTTGGAGCCTGTTTTGGATTCCATGTTTCCCTCTCTCTCTGCTCCTTTCCTGCTCACACTCTGTCTCTCTCTCTCTCTCAAAAATAAAATAAATATTTTTTAAAAATTTTTAAAAAAGAAAAAACTGGCTACTGTTTGCAGCATCCGTAGTCACATACAGACCACGGTCAAGGGCGTTACACTGGGCTTCCGTTACAAGATCAGGTCTATGGATGCTCACTTCCCCATCAACATTGCTATTCAGGAGAATGGTTCTCCTGTTGGAATCCGGAATTTCTTGGGTGAGAAATACATCTGCTGGGTTTCGATGAGGCCCGACATTGTTTGTTCAATCTCTCAAGCCCAGAAAGATGAGTGAATTCTTGAGGGAAACGACATTGAACTTGGATTGAACTCAGTTGCTCTGACTAGGTAAGCTACAACAGTTAAAAACAAGGATGTCAGGGGGCGCCTGGGTGGCTCAGTCGGTTAAGCGTCCGACTTCAGCTCGGGTCACGATCTTGCAGTCCGTGAGTTCGAGCCCCGCGTCAGGCTCTGGGCTGATGGCTCAGAGCCTGGAGCCTGCTTCCGATTCTGTGTCTCCCTCTCTCTCTGCCCCTCCCCCGTTCATGCTCTGTCTCTCTCTGTCTCAAAAATAAATAAACATTAAAAAAAAAATTAAAAAAAAAAAAAACAAGGATGTCAGAAAATTTGGGAATGTTATCTATGTTTCTGAGAAAGGAACAGTTCACCAGGGCTGATGAGTAAGATCTAAGTCGTCCAGCTACAGAAACAGCAAGATGCCAATGATTTTTTCAGACGTATCTGTGATATTTTCAAGATGCGATAAAAGCTGTATTGACTCGGGGGGAAAAAAGCAAATGATAAACAAATGAATATGAGAACAAAGCTGAACCAGGGTGAAGATAGTTGGCAAACTGGATGTAAAGATGGCCACCTGCTTGAAAATGTAGGACCCAGAGGGAAGTACAGGCATTGGACAATCACTGCGGACTAAGGGAGAGTGACCCACGATATTTTATTCCAGTACACTTACTTGTCCATGGGTAGAGCCATTCATATCTTATCGAACATCTTATTAAGTCCACTTTCGTCCTGACATTACAAAAATCCCCCCAATGCAACTATATATTGTGATCTCCGAGGAATTAAAACAGACTTCAAGAAGAATCCAACCAATAAGTCCTCTCCAGAATTCACTGGGATTACCTTTCATCCCCCAAGTGTATTGGGCAAATAAAAGGCTGGGATTTTTTTTTTTCAGTTTTCAGTTCACCTTGCTTTGGGCTACTGCTAAAAACTATCCTGAGAGTAAGTCCTCGCCTTCTCTTGTACATGTCTCTTCTGATGATACCCGTGGATCCTGTATCGTCTAAAATTAGGCATAGTTACTGAAAACTGTCTTTTCAAAAAATGTTTGCACTGTGTTTGATCCCTTTTATCGGAGGATTTACCCCTCTCTTTCACTAAAAAGTGCAGATTCTGTGACTGGCGCCCAACGGTGAAATACGGTCTTTGTTATTTTACAACTGCAACCAGACTCAAGGTTACAGAAGAAGAAATAAGAAGTCATATCACTGCACCTTGTGGTTCAAAACTTAAGTGGTGGTTCCATGCGTTCCAATGAAAGGAATTCAGTAGTCACTAGGCACGGAAGCTCCATATGCTAGATGAATTTTGCGCTGCATCCAAGAATGCTCATTTTAAGCTCAAGGAGCAGAGGCGGCATTTGGAAAGGAATGATGCGCCTCATATACATAACACAGGCCTTATAATGACACCAAACTGCTTAAGGCCCCGTGTCAAATGAAAGCAAATTCTTGCTGCTTCTATCTGACCAGCTGGCTGTCCTTGATCAAAAATTACCTTCGCTGCCCATCACGTTGTTAGTGGTTAAAACTTACCATTTAAATTGTAAGCTGCAAAATCTAAACGGAACTGCATGTGTGATCTTTGTCACCTCATTTTCATGAATGGAAAAGAATATTCTGACACAAAAATTACATACTTAATTCTAGCTCACCCTCTCTGCTGACCTCCATCCCACACTGCCTTGGGTTTATTTCCTCATCCATCAGTGGGTCAAAGTAATTTCTGCTGTATTCATTTCCTGTGGAAAGTACACGAAGTAAGGGTCAGTGATTATTAGAAGCACATGAACCAAAATGTTAATTTTGAAATCGACACCAGCACAGAAGGGCCATTTTAGCTACTTTATAAGCTTAATTTTTGTACAAGTCCTTCCAGGCCTCCTTTTTTGTAATTATCATCTTGCAAAAGGTCAGAAAAGGTAATTCAAGAAACAAGTTCATGCTATCTTTCGGTTGCTAAAAAATTAATGAGAAAATTATCAAATGTAGACTTTAGAATAATAATATAAAAAACTGAAGCAAAATTATGTTTAGGATAGACTCAAAAAATGGACACTGTTGGATTACAGTGATGTTTCAAGTTCACCGATCGTTGTGTTTGCCTGCTTGTATATCATTCCCAAAGTAAACTGTGTTGTTGTTTCCAGAATTCTGTCATCGACTTACTAGTACCTTCATTATGAGAAACTGTAGAAAATTTCCATGTTGACAGTTGAATAAAAAGAGAGAGAGAGAGAGAAAATAGAGAGAGAGAGAGAGAGAGGAGGAAGGAAGGAAGGAAGGAAGGAAGGAAGGAAGGAAGGAAGGAAAGAAAGTAAAGAAGGAAGGAAGGAAGAAAAGAAGGAAGGAATGAAGGAAGGGAAGGAAGGAAGGAAGGAGGAAGGGAAGGAAGGAAAGGAGGAAGAGAGGAAGGAAGGAGAAAAGGAGGAAAGGAAGGAAAGGAAGGAAGGAAGGAAGGAAGGAAGGAAGGAAGGAAGGAAGAGGGAGAGAGACAGAGAAAAAGAAAAGAAAGTGAGAGATGGTATTGCTTATAGGTCTTTTTTGTTCTGTCAAGTTAAGTTACATGAAGGGAAGGTACCAATGATGCAGTCAGAAATCTGGTCAAAACACATCAACGCTCTCAACAAACTAACCCAAAACTCTCACTTTATGTTTCCCACTTACCTTTGTCCTTATCTCGATAATCAACCTGCAGCATCGAATATGACTTTGTAAGAGAGAAAAGGGCCTGTTATCAATTTTCCAAATCTAGTTTCATACTTCCTGCAGACCGAAATGTACATGTCCGTTGGTAGTAATTTGAACTCAGTAAAATATAATCTACTCTGACGATAATTCAAGTTGCCTCCAACACTGTCCAAGAAATAAAGCATCGTAGTCTGAAAACAATAGTACTTTTGAAAGTATTGTTCACAGGAAAGGGTTAACATATACTAGGCACACGGTGATACTCCACGGTATATTTGATTTAGGATCAAAAATAATCCAACCAGCGTTTCCTTTTCCAAGACTAAATGGAATTTTGATATGAACCGAGGTTTAATTTATATTTCTGGACTGGCACATTTTTGCTGTCAGTCTCTGTTCCATCAACGTAGTAAGTACAAGAACTGAAAATCTGCTTTTCCTTGAGGTCTCAATAAAGGAAAAAAATAAATAAATGAGTTTCATTTTTGTTACTTTATCTGTCAACAACCACTAGGCTGGTATGAATCTTGGCAGTATGTAATCAAAGTCTTGTGTACTGCAATAACACAGCCGTTCTCCCTCATTCACTGTGATTGTTTTTGGTTTTTTTCCCCCTCTACTACAAAGCACTGTGGTACCCTAAGCTCAGTCTTCCATATGCTCGCAAAATAACTCGCCTATATGAAAGCGCAAGGGGTGGTCTATTTCTTACTATTAACGGAAGCGACAGCCGTCAACAATCGGTGCCCAGATCCTGCAATCTCCCCCCATCAAGTACAAAACTCAATTCTTTGTCTCCTGAAACGACTTAGTAAATAACACCGAGAGAATCAAGACCTTGGAGAAAGAAACAGAGGGAAGTCATTTTTAACCAGAAGTCTGGAGAAGTTGATTTGCTTTGTAACCAAATGTATTAGCCAAATTTATTTGGTTCGTAACCATTTTTCAATCCCTGCTGTCAGTGGAGAAATGAGGGTCCCGCCCAGCTGTGCAAGGGGGCCTGCCCCCTGGGATTGCTGGGAGACTCCAGCCCCCCCGCCTCGAGTGTCCCCTCAAGGCTGGGTGCTTCCGCAAGCCCCTGGGAGGCGGGCCCCTCAAAGGTCCACGTATGGTTTTGACATCTATGCAAATCGTTCCTCCCACATTCATTCTGGGCAGAGGCACACATGTAAGTTATAAATGCCATGCCTGGAGTGATTTATGTTGTGCTCTGCATTCTGGGAGAGGACAGGTAAACGCTAATAAGGAATCTTTACAAAGTAAGACAGGCAATCCGCGGGTTCCCTTTTAGCATCCCCAAAGTTTAGCTTATCTTATCTTTCTTATCTTATGTTATCTTGTTATATTAATTTTATGGAATTCATATAGTTTATATAATTCATATCTTTATATAATTTCTATATCATTATGTAGTTCATATAATTTATGCAATTCGTATATTTTTGTATATTTCATAACTTCATATATTTTTATATAATTCATATACCTTCATATAATCCACATATTTTATGTAACTCATATATTTTTTGTATTTCATATATTTTATATAATTCACATATTTTTTCTTATATTTTATATAATTCATATATTTTATGAATATATATTTCATGTATTTTATATATTTTATAGAATTCATTATTTCTATTTCATATATTTATATAATTCATTTTTTATGTAATTCATATATCTTAATTCATATGTCTTTATAAAATTCATATATGTTGTATAATTCATATATTTTTACAATTTGTGTATTTTCCACTATATTTTACATCATGTTGTACATTGTGTTACATATACAATATAATATATAACATATATTATACTTGATATATAATATTATGCTTGTTTATTGTCTGTCTCCCTTACTAAAAAAAAAAAAATCAAAACCTAAAAAACATGTTTTCAGACTAACCTAAAATAAAATTGTTCCATGGGGACAATGACATTATGTCTTTGTTTACTGCAGCCCCCTCGGGGTCTAGAAGTGTGCTTGGCACACAGAGGTACTCATAACATCTGAATCCATTTGTCAAATCAACCCTTCTTGGAAACCTACTGCAAATTCTTCCCTGTCTGAGATGATTTGTCTTGATTAACTGAACGACTTTTTTCCCACTCTTTATTCGTCTCTTCCTTTCTATTCCCCACCCCCTCTACCTTTTCCTCCAAGATCTCTCTTCCCTTTGCTCTTTAACTAAGTGCTTTCTAGGAACAAAATATTATGTTTGTGGATTTTAACAAGGAACAAACAAAGCACCATGGCCTCTGCCTTCAGAGCACAATGAGCTCAGAGAACAAGGAAGGGAAACTATGCAATCTGGTAAGATTTAATACTGTGGTAAAGGAGTTCTGTTCTAGCACATAGCAGGAACATCTAACCCATAATACTGGGGACTTAGAGAAGACTCCCGGAGAAATTGCTACCTGACGTTAAGTTTCAAAATGTGATCAGGAATTAGCCAAATCTAAAACTACCGGGGAAAGGAATTTTTCATGGAAGGGGAAGCATGGGCAAAGGCGAAAAGATGCAAAGAGCGTAAAGACATGAGAAGCATGTTTCATTAGCAGATGCTGTTCGATTTTGCTCAGTCCCCTGAAGTTACAATATTGTAAAGTAAGTAATGGCGTCCAGACTTCCTCACTAGTCCCAGAATGGAGTTTAACTCATGTTTTTGTTCAAATGATTATTACGTTTTTGCACTTTCTGCTGGTATGATGTTTCCTATCTATTCATTCGACCAGTATTTATTGAGTGCTTTTTATGTGAATATGTCAGTAAAGTAAAATGCTCAAATATCCTTCCCCTCCCAGAGCTTACATTCTGGGAGTGGAAGAATAAAGGCAAACAAATATGTATATTTTATAGGTTTTGTGGGGGTTCTTTTTTGGTGGTGATAAGTGTCGTGGGAAAAAATGAGAGCCAGATAAGGATGATGACGCAACTCAAGGACGAGTAAGGGTCACGTGTTTTGCATATGCCTTTGTTTCACACTAAGAATTACACTCAAGATCAAATCACTATATTCTCAAGACTATAGAGATAGTGAAGCCATACTGCAATACTTATAACCTATTATTTATAATGTCTTATGATTTTGCCAAGTTCTTGCTATACAATAAATCAGCCTATGAGTCAGATAAGAACCTACCCTTAAATGGCAGAACAATTCCTCCTCTTTACGGTTATGTCTTGCCCTGATAAACCACTAACCTGAATACAGTAGGCTAAATCCAGTAGTCTAAGACAGTAAAGCACAGCAAACCTATGATACATTCGGAAACAACAGACTTCCTCCTAACACTACTAGCTCCTTTGCTCAAGTTTCATTGGATAGTGTGAGGCTATAATAAAGTGGGATGGCTTTTGAATAGGGTGTAAATTACCAGAAGGTAGGTTGCTAATAAGATAAATTTCTGAAAGTGCCCTAGTCATTCAGAATATGCATTTGGATATATCTAAAATCATCTCACAGGAAAATTAATAGACCCACTGAGAAATTCAAAGTAGGGCATCTAGCAACATACATACAACAGATTCTAATTTCGCTGGCATTTAACTGTTTGTTATATTCAGATGAATAATCTGACAGCCCCACGTGTAAATATATATCTTACAGGATGCATTGAAGCAATTGGATGTGATACATAAATTAATAAAGCAGGACACTGGTCTTACAGGTACTCTTGGTACTCTGTTGTTGTTTCCAACTTCCTAGAATTAGCCATTCAATGTTTAGAATCAGCCTCAGTTGATTCATTTCTTGTGCTATTTTTTTTACTGAACTGGGGGTGGAGAACACATGTACTTGCCTCTGCCCTTCCACACATATCAGGTTTTCCTATCATTTAACTCAGAGCAGCACAGAATGTAATCAGGGCTTTTACTTAAATTACAGTGTACATGAACTTTGGTCAGGAAATACTCCAGTGTGCACCCATGCAGTTCCTTGGGGGCTGTAAGAGCGAGAACGAAATTGCCCACCAGAGGAAGGTTAGCGTGAATCATGGCAGTGTCTTGGCTCAACGAGGCAATCACTTCCTTTCAAATCAGCTCCATTAGCTCCCGAGGAGGAAAATCTGAAGGCATCTATCTGTTCCTTGGGAGGTTTTTATCGACTCCATTCTTGTCCTTTTCCTGTGAATCCACCTGTTTCAGCTCAGCCTTTTATCACCAACCATCATGTTTTCTGTGATATACTGTCAGTGAAATAAAAATAGGAGAACTGCATGCAAACTAAATCACTAACTAAACGGTTTACATTCTATGATGCTAGCCATGCACCAACATTTTACAAACTAGGATATTCTCCCGAACACTATTCCTTTTAAAGGCATGAAGGCTACGTAAGTGTAATGAAACTGAATTGCTATGCACTTTATGAATACATTTGGGAAACCTTCCTATTTTCCCCTCTTTGAAAATCCAGTATGAAGAACTCAGGTTTAAATGTCCACAATGCCAGTTTACATATACATATGTGGAAATCAGGGGCTGTAATAGAATATAGAAAGTGAAAACTATGTCAAACTTATACATGCCTTACCATACTAAATCAATCCAAATACTGTTTTATAAGGTTGATTTACAAACATTTTATATATATATACATATATATGTGTGTGTGTATATATATACACACACACATATATATTATGTTTGTAATATATATAATATAAATAATAAATGTAAGTAAATATATAATATCTAATATTGTAATATATAAATACAATATTATAATATATATTATGTATATAATGAATAATATAATAAAATATAAAATATATGTGTGTATATATATATATTTTTTAAATAGGGTTCATGCCCAGCACAGAGCCCAACGTGGGGCTGAGATCAATGCCTGGGCTGAGATCAATGCCTGAGCTGAGATCAAGAGTCAGATGCTTGGGGCGCCTGGGTGGCTCAGTCCGTTGAGTGTCCGACTTCGGCTCAGGTCATGATCTCGCGGTTCGTTATTTCGAGCCCCCCATCGGGCCCTGTGCTGACAGCTCAGAGCCTGGAGCCTGCTTTGGATTCTGTGTCTCCCCCTCTCGCTCTCTGCTCGCACTCTGTCTCTCTCTCTCTCTCTGAAGAGTAAATAAACTTAAAAAAAAATTTAAAATAAAAAAAAGAGTCAGATACTTAATCAACAGTCACACAGGCACCCCCAAACATATTTTACATTTAACTTAAAGGCAACTAAAGATACAAGAATACGTCTTACTGTGATAAAGCATAGTATTATGCTAAATATTTAAACAGAACAACACAACCCAAATAAACATCCAAAAATAAAAGTTAATGACAAGAACTCAAAGTACGATTCAGATGTTCACTATCAATACTATTATTCAGCACTCTCTTAGAAATCTTGGCCAAAGCAGTTAGAACAATAGATGAGCTCAAACTATTGAAAATCATTATATCTTATGCAATTATTATTTGAAGATGATATGCTTCCCTACCATGAAAACATAAGAGATGTAACAAAAAAACTTTTAGAACAAAGGAGATATTATTGACACAATAGCTTGAAAATAACCAGGTAATCGTTAAGAATCATTAACTTTTCTAAATACCAACAATAGGCACTTAGAAGACAAAATGAGAATAGAAAAGCAACACCCAGGGGCACCTGGGTGGCTCAGTGGGTTAAGCATCCAACTTCAGCTCAGGTCATGACCTCATGGTTTGTGGGTTCGAGCCCCACATCGAGCTCTGTGCGGATAGCACTGAGCCTGGAGCGTGCTTCAGATTCTGGGTCTCCCTTTCTCTCTGCCCCTCCCCCCCACACACTTTGTCTCTTTGTCACTCTCAACGAATAAACATTAAAACAAAATTTTTTTTAAGAAAAAGAACACCCAGAAAAGCTCCAGAGCGCTCTCAAAAATTAAATTATTTATATTAGATTTTGCATAGGAGTCCGTTGGTCATCATCAATAGTATTCGTCTTACTCAGAAATTCAAACTGAAAGGCATGAATTTCTTTAACAGCCGGGTTAAAAACAGCAAATGGATAATAGTTCTTTTTTCATCTTTACAGAAAAGCTAGCCTGTGCGAATTACTTGACCACTAACCCTGTATTCCAGAACAGGTGCCCTGTTGGGCAAATTCGCCTTCTCAACTGCTTATTCTTACTTCCTTTCCACATCTTGTGGGTATTTGAGATATCAGTGATTTGAAAATCTAAATAGGGTAACAGTAGAAGTTTGCTAACAAGTACTAATTAATTGAGCCATATTCTTTCTTCCCCGAAGGCCCTCCCTCGTGGTAGATTATGAGGCATCTTAACTTTCAAACCACCATAGTGCCGTTGAGTGCATAATTCCTGCAAGGCATTATCCCAAAGCACCTCGAGGCATTAATGCATCCTGTGCTCCCCTGGACCTCAAATCCGCAGCGGTAGAGTGTGTCCCTAAGTAGCTAGCTCCTAAACTGGAAGATATTTCCATTACTTAAGTAATGGCGATAATTCAAAGGTGAAGTATAAATATACTATTTTTTTTTATACATGTTTCAAAGTCCTTCCAAAAATATCAAGGTGGATTTCCTTTTTTTTTTTTTTCTAGCTTGAAGCCTGGCAGCATGATTCTACATGTAAATAAATTGATGTATATAGCGTGCAATATTGCCTTTCAAATTAGGACCTACCTGAAATTAAACATCAATCACCCTCTAATCTTTTTTTCTTTTTTAAGAGAGAGAGATAGGGAGAGAGAAAGTGAGCAGGGGAGAGGGGAGGGGGGCAGAGGCAGAGAAAGAATGCCAGGCAGGCTTGCATTGTCAGTGCAGAGCCTAACATGAAGCTCGTTCCCACGACCCAGGGATCATGACCTGTGCCGAAATCAAGAGTGGGACGCTCAACTCACTGAGCCACCCAAGAGCCCCACCCTAACCTTTTTTATTGCGCCATCATTCATTTAATAATACGTCTTCCTCATGGATCTAAGGTTACTTGTATTTATGCACTATGTTTAAGACTTCATTTAGGTAGTAATGTTTTCTTAATTTTTTTTGATGTTTATTTATTTTTGAGAGAGAGACAGACAGAGTGTGAGCAGGCAAGAAGTAGAGAGAGAGGGAGACACAGAATCTAAAGCAGGCTCCAGGCTGTCAGCACAGAGCCCCATGCAGGGCTCGAGCTCACAAACTCTGAGATCATAACCTAAGCTGAAGTCGGAACCTTAATGACTGAGCCACCCAGTCTGCCCAGGTAGTAATGTTTTCATCACAGTGCAGCACATTTCAATATGGAAGCAATCAATACCATGGATTATTAGATTTAGTTTAAATAATCTTAATTAATAATCCTTTCTCTGAAAACTCTGGAAATTTATAGACAACTACACTTTATCTCCTAAAGCAAAGGGTTCAGGACTTCCCCTGGGTTTTTTTTAAATAAGGTTTTTGGTCAATTTGCTGTTAAATTCTCTCTAATAGAAAACAAAAGTGATCTGAAAGAAACTCTAAATGGAGTTATTTGGAGATGAAGGACTTATTTATATTTAAGAGCATAAAATAGGGGCGCCTGGGTGGCTCAGTCGGTTGAGACTCCGACCTCGGCTCAGGTCACGATCTCACAGTCCGTGAGTTCGAGCCCCGCGTCGGGCGCTGGGCTGATGGCTCAGAGCCTGGAGCCTGTTTCCGATTCTGTGTCTCCCTCTCTCTCTGCCCCTCCCCCGTTCATGCTCTGTCTCTCTCTGTCTCAAAATTAAATAAACGTTAAAAAAAAAAAAAAAAAAAAAAAAAAAAAAAAAATTTAAGAGCATAAAATACTAAGGTCACGAACAACTTTTCTAACAAAATTGTTCTTAAAATGGAAATGCAACCATTGACTCTAGTCAACATCATGGCTTGCAAAGTTTGAATGTATATGAAACTGCATTGGTATGGTGTAACTTCTTATTCTGATAGGAAGTTATGTCTTTTAAAATTTCACCATCTATTTCAGAGGATGTGGGTAAACAATCCAGTAACACGTCCAGCTGCTAAGACGATGATCGCATCGCTAATGTGGCAGAAAACATTGTTCTGTCACATTTTGTTCTGTCCTTTTACTGTGCAGCTGTTTATATTAGGAAAAGACTTGGACTTCTGCAATACCAGCTTTGTGATTTCCGGTCTAGCATTTCCACGATTCTAAGATTCTTAACCATCCTTTCCACCCTCGTATACATTCTTATGTTCACATTTTTATGTTAAAGCTATATAAATTTCACCGGCGTATAAATAGATCCAGTGGTTGAAATGTGTGAGCCCATTTCTCATCCATGAACCAGAGTAGTAACGCAACATCTCTCAATGTTAAAATCATTCTTAAAAGAATTCTTACTCCAACCAACGATGTACGAACGATTTTATAAAATATTATCTTACGAACACAGTTATCCATTAGGGGGTTTTGCTAACATCAACTTGAAGACAACACAGAAAATAATTGTGCTGAATGGTTGGTAAAAAGTGTTACCAATGGTTTCAATTTTAGCATTAACAGAAACAGGAAAAGATAACACAAATAGACGTTCTCCTAATTTCCTGGGCAAATCTGTCTGATTAACTGTAAGCAGGCAGTTCTTTCTGAGAGGACAATAAATGAAACTTTTCTTATTCTATTGAAATTCTCAAAACTCAAATATCTGATTAAAATGCTCTTTCCCAAACTGAATGTTGTTCTAGAACTCTTACTCCATTAAAAAAAAAAAAAAAAAAAAAACAGGAAAGTAAACTTAAATTGATGTGTGTTGATTTGTGTAAACTGACCAAATATTTTATCTTTCATGTATCTCCATAAAATATTTCTTCATTTCAGAAAGAAGGATACATTCTTGAGTGTTTATTTTTAGCCTTTGAGGTCAATGAAGGAGGTTCAACTCACTTAGGAGCCAAATGGGGTCTACAGACACAAATCCAGGTCAGTTCAATAAACCTAAAGCAAATGATTTGCCTGTCTATTTCCTTCATCTTAATAACAGTTGAAATGTCTTAAAGCAAAAACAATATATATTTTTTAATGTTCTATAAATTTAGGGGTGCCTGGGTAGCTCAGTCGGTTGAGCGTCCGTCTTCAGCTCAGGTCGTGATCTCACAGTTTGTGAGTTCGGGCCCCGAGTCGGGCTCTGTGCTGACAGCTTGGAGCCTGGAACCTGCTTCGGATTCTGTGTCTCCCTCTCTCTCTACCCCAACCCCACTCACACTCTGTCTCTCTCTCTCTCTCAAAAATAAATAAACATTTAAAAAATTTAAATGTTCTATAAATTTCATATAACACTTGTTTCCCATCTTAAGGGGAAAATAGCCACGAGTGAGAGTGATGTAAACAGTTTTATACAACATGACTTCTAAAATAACCTAGGCTATGTGCACTATGGGGAGAAACAATTCTCATCACATATTTGCTCAGACAATTTGAATTATGCACTTTACATGTGCACTACAAGTTATTTTTATTACAAATTTTTGTGCATGTGTAACTTTAATGGCTACACCAATCTGAAATTAGATTTAGAGTCACATTTATAACCATAATCCATGATTTCTTTGGCTCAGGCACAACTATTATGGATCTCCTACCCTTATTTCAAATTACCCCTCATCTCTGCTGGAAGGATCTAAGGCCTTAGATCATATATGCCCAAACTAATTTCCCTTAGTGTCTTTAGAACATTTGCCATTTTCGGGGCGCCTGGGTGGCTCGGTCGGTTAAGCGTCCGACTTCAGCTCAGGTCATGATCTCACGGTCCGTGAGTTCGAGCCCCGCGTCGGGCTCTGTGCTGACAGCTCAGAGCCCGGAGCCTGTTTCAGATTCTGTGTCTCCCTCTCTCTCTGCTCCTCCCCTGTTCATGCTCTGTCTCTCTCTGTCTCAAAAATAAATAAACGTTAAAAAAAAAATTTTTTTAAAACGAACATTTGCCATTTTCTTTCTCTACCACTCCACCTTCTGCTTTGCTGCTGCCTATGTAAAGGTTTTTCTACCAACAGAGGAGTTTTTCAAACCATTCTTATCATGGAATCAATGGTGGCGCCTCCATTCTATGAAGCCACAGGAAAACCACTTGTTGTCAATTCCAGAGCTGCCGTTGGGGCCACCTCCAGTGACCACTGTTGCCTCCAATGCTAATATTTGCTGGTACCCATTCTAGGCTATGGTACATTCTCTCCAACATCTTCTCTTGTTCTGATCAGACCTTAGACTCGTGCCTCCATCCATCCATGTGCCATTGGCAATGTCAAGTGAAGGGATATACATAGTCTTTGCCCACAAGGTACTCCTCCACATTACACAAGTTAGCAGGTAGAACCATTGTGGTTCTTCAACAACTGACAGAGATCTCAGTTCTTATTCCAAGACCCTCTCCCAAAAAACCAGGAAGAAATGCCTGGGGATTAGATCATGAGACAAGATGATTGGAAAACACTACTGTAATCAAAATTTCCACACCCCACTCACAGCAATGGACAGACCATCTAATCCAAAAATCAACAAGGAAACAATGGCTTTGAATGACACATTGGACCAGATGGACTTAACAGATATATTCAGAACATTTCATCCTAAAGCAGCAGAATATGTATTCTTCCCCAGTGCACATGGAACGTTCTCCATAATAGACCATATACTGGGACACAAATCATCCTTAAGTAAGTACAAAAAGATCAAGATCATACCGTGTATATTTTCAGACCACAATGCTATGAAACTCGAAATCAACCACTAGAAAGAATTTGGAAAGGTAACAAATACGTGGAAACTGAAGAACATCCTACTAAAGAATGAATGAGCTAACCAAGCTGTTAAAGAAGAAATTAAAAAGTATATGGAAGTCAATGAAAATGATAGCACCACAACCCAAAACCTCTGGGATACAGCAAAGGCAATCATAAGAGGAAAGATCTAGCAATCCAAGCCTTCCTAAAGAAGGAAGAAATATCTCAGATACACAACCTAACCTTACGCCTTAACGAGCTGGAAAAAGAACAGGAAATAAAACCCCAAACCAGCAGAAGACAGGAAATAATAAAGATTAAAGCAGAAATTAATGCTATCAAAACCACAAAAACAGTAGAACAGATCAATGAACCCAGCCAGAAGCTGGTTCTTTGAAAGAATTAACAAAATTGATAAACCACTAGCCAGTTTGATCAAGAAGAAAAAGGAAAGGACCCAAAGAAGTAAAATCAAGAATGAAAGAGGAGAAATCACAACCAACACAACAGAAATAAAAACAATAATAAGAGAATATTATGAGCAATTATATGCCAACAAAATGGGCAGTCTGGAAGAAATGGACAAATTCATAGAAACATATTCACTACCAAAACTGAAAAAGGAAGAAATAGAAAATTTGAACAGACCCATAACCAGTAAGGAAATCGAATTAGTAATCAAAAATCTGCCAAAAAACAAGAGTCCAGGGCCAGATGGCTTTCCAGGGGAATTCTACCAAACATTTAAGGAAGAGTTGAAACTGTTCCAAAAAATAGAAATGGAAGGAAAACTTCCAAGCTCTTTCTATGAAGCCAGCATTACCCTGATTCCAAAACCAGACAGAGACCCCACTAAAAAGGAAAACTATAGACCAATTTCCCTGATGAACATGGATGCAAAAATCCTCAACAAGATATTAGCCAACCGGATCCAACAATACATTAAAAAAATTATTCACCACAACCAAGTGGGGTTTATACCTGGGATGCAGGGCTAGTTCAATATCTGCAAAACAGTTAACGTGATTCATCACATCAATAAAAGAAAGGACAAGAACCATCTGATCCTCTCAATAGATGCAGAGAAAACATTTGACAAAATACAGCATCCTTTCTTGATAAAAACCCTCAAGAAAGTAGGGATAGAAGGATCATACCTTGAGATGATAAAAGCCATATACAAGCGACCCAACGCTAAGACAGGGTTTTCCACTCTCACCACTGTTATTCAACATAGTATTGGAAGTCTTAGCCTCTGCAATCAGACAACACAAAGAAATAAAAGACATCCAAATCAGCCAGGAGAAGGTCAAACTTTCACTCTTCGCAGATGACATGATACTCTGTATGGAAAACCCAAAAGATTCCACCAAAAAACTGCTAGAACTGATTCATGAATTCAGCAAAGTTGCAGGATATAAAATCAATGCACAGAAATTGGTTGCATTCCTGTACACCAACAATGAAGTGACAGAAAGAGAAATCAAGGAATCGATCCCATTTACAGTTGCACCAAAAACCATAAAACACCTAGGAATAAATCTAACCAAAGAGGTGAAAAATCTATACACCGAAAACTATAGAAAGCTGGTGAAATAAATTGAAGAAGACACAAAGAAATGGAAAAAGATTCCATGTTCCTGGATAGAAAGAACAAATATTGTTAAAATGTTGATACTACCCAAAGCAATCTACATATTCAACACGATCCCTATCAAAATAACACCAGCATTCTTCACAGAGCTAGAACAAATAATCCTAAAATTTGTATGGAACCAGAAAAGACCCCAAATAGCCAAAGCAATCTTGAAAAAGAAAACCAAAGCAGGAGGCGTCACAATCCCAGACTTATACTACAAAGCTGTAACCATCAAGACATTATGGTACTGGCAGAAGAACAGACATTCAGATCAATGATGTAGAATAGAGAACCCAGAAATGGACCCACAAACGTATGGGCAACTAACCTTTGACAAAGCAGGAAAGGATATCCAATGGAATAAGGACAGTCTCTTCAGCAAGTGGTGCTGGGAAAACTGGACAGCGACATGCAGAAGAATGAACCTGGACCAGTTTCTTACACCATACACAAAAATAAACTCAAAGTAGATGAAAGACCTCAATGTAAGACAGGAAGGCATCAAAATCCTCGAGGAGAAAGCAGGCAAAAACCTCTTGGATCTTGCCCGCAGCAATTTCTTACTCAACACGTCTCTGGAGGCAAGGGAAACGAAAGCAAAAATGAACTACTGGGACCTCATCAAAATAAAAAGCTTCGGCACAGCGAAGGAAACAATCAGCAAAACTAAAAGGCAACTGACAGAATGGGAGAAGATATTTGCAAATGACATATCAGATAAAGAGTTAGTATCCAAAATGTACAAAGAACTTATCAAACTCAACACCCAAAAAACAAATAATCCAGTGAAGAAATGGGCAAAAGACATGAATAGACACTTCTCCAAAGAAGACATCCAGATGGCCAACTGACACATGAAAAAATGCTCAACATCACTCATCATCAGGGACACACAAATCAAAACCACAATGAGACAGTTGCCGGAATGGCAACATTAACAACTCAGGCAACAACAGATGTTGGCGAGGGTGCAGAGAAAGAGAATCTCTTTTGCATCGTTGGTGGGAATGCAAGCTGGTGCAGCCACTCTGGAAAACAGTATGGAGATTCCTCAAAAAACTAAAAATAGAACTACCCTAGGACCCAGCAATTGCACTACTAGGCATTTATCCAAGGGATACAGGTGTGCTGTTTTGAAGGGACACATGCACCCCCATGTTTATAGCAGCACTATCAACAATAGCCAAAGTATGGAAAGAACCCGAATATCCATAGATGGATGAATGGATAAAGAAGATGTGGTTTATATATACAATGGAGTATTACTCAGCAATCAAAAAAAATGAAATCTTGCCATTTGCAACTACATGGATAGAACTGGAGGGTATTATGCTAAGTGAAATTAGTCAGTCAGAGAAAGACAAAAATCATATGATTTACTCATATGAGGACTTTAAGAGACAAAACAGATGAACATAAGGGAAGGGAAACAAAAATAATATAAAAACAGGGAGGGGGACAACAAAAGAGACTCATAAATATGGAGAACAAACTGAGGATTGCTGGAGGGGTTGTGGGAAGGGGGATGGGCTAAATGGGGAAGGGGCATTAAGGAATCTACTGAAATCATTGCTTCACTATATACTAACTAATTTGGACGTAAATTTTAAAAAATAAAAGATAAAGTCAAATAAAAAAAAAAAAAATTTCCCTTCCTCTCTGGTCCTGAGCTGTTGGCATGACATCAAGCTTGTGTGCCTGACTGTCTCTTACTTGGAATTAACCCTTTCCTAGGAGTCATCTTACTTTTTTCTTAAATGGAAATGCAATAAATGAGCTGGCCAAATGGCAGCTAAGAAAAGCTTAGCAACGTTTGAATTTAATATGGAATTTCATTGATAGAGTATAACTCTTTAATCTGATGGCTAGAAAGTATTTTTTAAATTTCCACCCAATATTTAAAGGAAACTAGGTTTTTAAAAAATGGCATTTCTGTCCAACTGCTAAGATATTGACCAAATCACTGACCTATCAGAAAACCTAAACTTCTGTATCAGTTTTGTCACTAAAAGCTATGTTCATTTTGGGCTCCTTTAAACCACAAATCCTCAGACATGCACTGAGTCCTAGACTGAACATACTTGAATCAGCTAAACTGGGATTCTACACACACACACACACACACACACACACACACACACACACTGAGTGGTTCTCTGCCACTCTCACTCTTCAATGACTATTTAGGGGGGTGGTCAAGGGGCAGAGAGGGAGAGAGATAAAGAATCCCAAGCAGGCTCCACAATGTCAGCACAGAGCCCAATGTGGGGCTCGATCCCACTACCTGAGATCATGACCTGAGTTGAAATCAAGAGTTGGACACTAAACCAACTGGGCCACCCAGGTGCCCCCTTTGCGAGTACTATAATTCTGAATTTCCACGGGCTCATCATCATCAGATCAGTGCATAGCTGGCAATGAGCAGAGAGGATGAGCTGGGATTGGAAAAGCAGTCCACACACACAAAGCACAAGTTCTGGGCATGATGGAACAGAGGACATGTGACCAAAAAAAATCCCATAATTCTTACTAATGCTTTTTTGTTAAGCATCTAAAAGGTGGAAATATACTGATATTTACTTATGGGATGATAATTTATGCTCATTGTAATAATACCGTGGGGGAAATATCTAATCACCCTCTTGCCTAAGTAATCACATGGGTAGATCATATAAAATTTTCTTTTTTTAATATTAACAAGAAACACTGTGTTCTATAATATCTCAAGTTTCTAAAATCACATATTTCTTCTTCATTCACCGACCGTAAAATTGTACATTTCATTCGCAATTGAATCTTTTGTTGGAGGGTCTCTCAAAGGCAGGCAAACAGGGTGGGTTTGAATAGAGATGTAGCAAATAATTTGTTTCTTTCTTTTTTTAATTTTTAAAATTATTGATTTATTTATTTATTTTTGAGAGAGCCAGAGACAGCGTGAGCAGGCGAGGGGCAGAGAGAAAGGAGAAAGAGAATCCCAAGCAGGCTCCCTGCTGTCAGAGCAGAGCCTGACACAGAGCTTGAACTCATGAAACTGTGAGATCATGATCTGAGCCGAAACTCAGAATCAGATGCTTACCAGACTGAGCCACCCAGGCACCCTGCAAATAATTTTTTTTCTAAATGTTGACCATGTTCCAGAAGACAGATGGTATAACCCCTACCTATGTAATGTCTGGCTGATTGTGTCAGGATGATAATAAATCATTTCTGGATTTTCCATCTAAAGTTTCTTCTTTTTGTTCCTTCCACTCTGCTCTCTCTACCTTTGAGTCACAAAATTTTCTCTCTCCTTCCATCTTCCAGAACCAGGCCAACTAACTGTCACTCATGACAATTACTACCTTCTATCTCCCAGATATGGGAAGAGGCCCATAGTGGCAGGTCTCAACCCACGCTGTCCATCAAAATGCCTTGTAGAAAACTTGGAATGTAGACCTACCCAACAACCATCCTGAAGGTTATGACTGCCAAAGAGTCTCTCACTTCTAGATAATTCTCATATATAGCCAGGGTTGATAAACACTAACAGAGGAACATAAATTCCATTTTTAGGCATATGTAAAAGTGATAAAGCAATATATGTTTACCTAAGCAATTATACTTTTCTCGTGGAAACTCCTACATACAAAACCAGCATCAAGAAAGTTGGCCTTTGGTATAGGCCTTCTTTAAAATCATGGAGAAGCTACTATTTCCTGGCACGCAGAACTCACTCAGCCTATGTCTGGGAATACCCTTTGTGTTCAGACTTCTTTAATATCATAGAACTGATATTAGAAACAAGTACAATTGAGACCATGTTGGGAATATTATATTGTGGGTCAATATTGGTTAAACAGCATTTGGGGTGTTGGGATGTTATAGTTCTCTAAGAGTTCTTGAAAATCTACCATGCAGATTTGCACAGCTAAACTTCCAGAAGTAGTTAGCTACAATCACATTGCTTAGTACGAGACACCAGCCACATACACCTATGGAGTACTTGAAATAAGGCTAGCCCACGTTGGATTTGTTGTCAATGTAAAACACACACAGATTTCAAAGACTTCATACCCCCCCAAAAAGTGAAGTATCTTTAAATGTTTATATTGATTATAACTTGAAATAATAATATTTGTAGATATTTGTAGCTATTGTTTTAAATAAAATGTATTATTAAAATTAGTTCACTAGTTTCTTTTCATTAATGTGAACTATTAGAAAATGTAAGGTTATGTGTGTGGCTCGCATTATATTTCTACTTTATAACACTTACCCATAATTACTTCCGCCCCAACACTTATCACAAATGTCATCCTTTTCATAGACCTCATCCTATCCTCTCTCACCAACACTTACTGTACCATAAATGTAATTATTCTCCATGACTGGCTTTATTCAGCTTCTAACAGCCAAGCCATCAAGTTGGTACTCCACCTCTGAAGATTCATCAAAAAACTTAAAATTCAAGGTTTCCACGTAGGCTTCTAGTCTTCTGGGATCACGGAGAATAAGAATTCCTACTGAAAAAACCTGAACACCTCTGTTGAATATAAATTTGTAAAACAAAACAAAACAAAACAAAACAAAAGCTTGCTCCAGCCTTCATTTGTGCTAAGGGACACACCTCTCTCTTGCGGTGAAACACCCTAGCTCCATAAGAAAGACTAATTTCCCACCACAGGAACCAAAGACCTAAAAAAAAATCTTTGCACTGAAGGTACCAGAAGTTTTCCTTCAGAGTCCAGGGTTGAACAAGAAGAAGCCAGACGACTGCCATGGGTCCCTAAGTCTCCTTCATGCTGCTGAACATCTGTCGCTCTGCCAGAATGTTCTTTGCCAGCTTGGGAGGTCGCTGATCTTGAATGTCTGACCCAGCTCTAGAGTCTCCCTTCTGAATATGTCAGCAACCTCTCAAGATGTTGTCTTGATCTTCCTGCACAATGCCCTGTGGCATGTCCATAAAAAAAAAAAAGAGGGAAGGTATATGGCAGTGGGGTGAGATGTGGAGATCACGGAGTCATACAAGACTTGGCTTAAATCCCGTATTCCACCATTTATTCTCTTTCTTACTTCAGTCAAGTTAAAACCTAGATTTCCTCGTCTATAAAATGAGGAGAGTAATAAAATACACTGGACGTAGACTCTACCAGTTGGATACAATATACATTCACGAACCCCCCAATTGCAGCTGGAAACTTGACTCCCAGGTAACAACATTTTCCGGTCTCTGTGACTAGACTTGTCAGGTGACCGGTTTCCAGCAAGAGGGTTATAAACAGAAACAATACATGTAATTCTGGGTCTGTGACCTTCAGCTTCCTTCCAGAGCTTGGAACATGGAGCTGATATCAAATCATGTTGGATCATGCAGATGGGAACAAGCTTAAGGAATCCAAAGCAATGAAACAGAAGGTACTAGAGCCAGTCTAAGCCTCTGTTATTGAGGCTTCTATTGCATTAACTGATATGTATCCTAATATGCCCAAGGAAGTACAAAATGAGAGAAGAGAGTGCACAGAAAATGCTTAGCATAGTGACTAACTGATACTAAGCACTTGCAAACGGAGGCTTTTATTTTCATAAGCGATAGCCCTACATCTAGCCACTTTTTACAGACTTCCAGAGAAATGCACACAGACACATGCAAGGAGAATAAGCCAAGCCAAATTCACTGATTAGAACACACATGATACGACGTAGAATGCAGAAATCTAGAGGCCGGGAGAATTTCCCCCGAGCCTTAGGAATCAAAATTGGTACAATAAATGCTCTGTACACCGTGCTAACCCATGGGGATCTGGATTGCCTGCTCTGTACAGGTGGAAATCACGATGAGGCTGCTAAGTGGGACCAGCAGAGAAACACATCTGTGCCAGCTCATGCTTCATTACTTCAGACAGCTCCCTTTCAAAAAGCTATCTGGTCATTCAATTCTGATGTCTTTTGTCCTGTTCGATGGATGAAGACGAGAGCAAAGACAGCAAGTTTTAATGACTTCCTTCTCGATAGGTACAGAATAAACAATCTTTCCCTCTTGGCAGCAAAGACGCCCAAGCTTAGAAGAAGAGCTGTCTCTCTCTCTCTCTCTAGGAGTCCGCCATCTTGTATCAGCCCGATGCTAAGTATGTACGCATTCCCCTTGCTTGGGCAGAATCTTTTAAATAGTTAACTATTGGAAATAGCCCTATGCCAGAAAACGGAGGAAACTGTGGGTGAATGTGGATTCCTGCAGATAAATCCTAACTACTAAGGCATGCTTTCTGCATTTAGCAGATGTTAAGTGAAGCTCCTAGCACAGATGTCTCAACCTATAGAGAAACCGTCCTTTTCCAAAGGAAGGGGCCATTGAGGTCTTAAGGCCCCAGAGTGAGAGGCCCGCATCGTTTACAAACACACTGGCACAATGGCATCCTATAAATGGGAGTGTCAGCATTTCATCCCCTATCTGCCCCAGAGTGTGATGTCCTGAGATTGAACCCGTTCCATCTCAGCACCCCGAGACAGGACTGGATTCACTGCTCAGCAACCTTCACATATGAGATTATGGCCTGCATACCAATGGCAAAACAGATCCTACGTGTGCCCTCCGCGTGGCATCCAGAGCCTCTCAGGAAGCCTGTGCAGACACGCCGGGATGGAATGCCTGATGCCGGCTCCAGGATGCCCAGGTTGGATCAGAAGCACGGCAACTGTCAGCGAGTATGAAGATAATCAGGACTGAAGTCACACCTTTTGGTTCAGCAGAGGCCAGCAGCCTGAATTTTTGTTGGTGAGCTGCAAGGGTACGATCCAGCGTGTCGAGTCTAATAACTTTCCTGTCTGAAGTCTGATGTGCTAAGAGATCCGGGCTGCTCACGTTAAAAGCTGGGTTCCCGATGCCTTCCGTAGCCTCTCTATCTTCTTTAACTAGAGCAAAACAAGGAGGTCAGAAGATCATTCTAAAGCAAAATGTATTCCAATGACAAGCAGAAAATTCCTCCCAGTAATTCTTGTGCGGAAAGACTCAAGTGTATCATCCTCAAATGTCACCAAAACAGAATTAGGTTAAAATTAACTCTTAAAAAAAAAAAAAGAATAAATGATTAAAATAATTACAAATTGCACCCTGACAAGCAAGAGCAAAATTTCGCCCACAGCCATTTGTCTGTAATTAGTTAATTAATCCTTACACAAATTATGAGCAATAACTCATCAAGCAAGGCTCACCCATCAGAAATTCAGCCGACTTGGATTTCTTCTGCTTAGTTTGCTTCAGAGCCTTCTGCCGAAACTTCTGGAGGGAAATTGTTAAATGAATAAATTAGCTAAAGAATGAAGATCATCATTTATGATCCACAACTAACACAGGATTTTAAATATGGGATGGCATTGAAATGTCATTTAATTTACATCTCTCCTAAAGGGGTCAAACACTAATTGAACAACAGAAGTGGAAGAATTAAATAAAAGAGGATAAGAAAAGTTAATACAAATGCCAAATGAAGGTCACGTTCAAATACTTTGTTTTTATCATTTTTAATTAATGCAAAGGGCCCTCAACAAATTAAGGACACTAGCCAATTTGCACAGAGAAGCTTGCACTGCAGGATTGACAGGAATTCGGACAGTGCTATGATGCCATTTCATTTCGGCGAGATAGAATGATCTTGTAGAAAACGTGCCCAGCGTTGGTGCTTGTTTGTGTCCGTATTTGTTTTAAACCGCTAAGTTCCAGCGTGTGAATTAATTCCTTCTTGAAATCTAACCAGGGATAAATCTGATCCAAAATTTCAGCAAAAGTCAAAATGATGTGAAATGCCAAGAGTTTCATAGTCTCCTGGGACTTACACAAATTTCATAAAATGCCACCTCACTGAAAACCAGAATTCATTACGTGACTGGGAAAGCCATTAATATGAGAATGCATAATAAATGTTCAAAAATGAAAATGAATAGCCAGAAATATTATTAGAGTCCTCAGACTCCTACAAGTTCCAAATGAATCCTTGATAACTGTCAGACTAAATTTTAAAAATATCCATGGTGGAAATGCTCAAGTTTCAGATTAAATTATAAAATTTAGGTTAGCCTAAGCCAAAGAGCCAGAAAGATAAAGCACGTAGAAATGAGCAAGCCACGGTTACATGTAAAGGTGGCGTATCAGACAACGCATTAAATCAAGTTTCTGATGACTGGATTCAGAATAACAAAATGTCGTGTCCATTTTACAACCCTGTGTCATTGCTTTTACCAGATCTCCTGGAGCTTCTAACATTGCCATTTTGCGTTACAGTGTTTAGAAAAAACCTGACTTCTTTTTAAAAACCTCTTTCCTTATTCTTATAAATATCATAAAGCAATTAAATCGTAATACAACAGGTTGCATAAATAGCCTGGTATCATAAAAGCATGTTAAAGATTTAGGAGCAAATAGTCCACGTAGCCAACCCAAATGCAGGACCTGTTTTTCTGAGAATCTCCTCTTTGAAACATAAGGCAAATAGTGTGCGATAGGTTTAAAACAAAATGTATTTAATGCGACTGTAAACGAAATCAAGGAAAAACATGTACTCCAGAGATCTTTTTTCTAAAAAGGTGGTGAAGAGAGCCCCGCAGGGGGAAAAATCACAATCCCCCCCACCAAAAAAAAATTGCTAGTATTTCGAGATTTTCTTTTAAAGGAAATGCATAATAACTCTTATTTAGAGAAAAGTCCAGTAATTGTAAAGACTTTTTTCTTGCTTTCAGGAATTCTGATATTTCTTTTTAACATCTGCTGTCAAAGTAGCGTGATGTATTCTGTGCAATTGCTCTATTTAAAAGATAAAAATAGCCTCACAACCTGATAGAAATCCTAAGATGTGTAGTATTAGGGTCGAGTATGAAAATGTACAAGAGACATCTGAATCACAAGAGACAATACATTTCACTAATTTACATCCCTTCTCAACTTTTAAATTAAACGCAGAAGACGAAAGGCACTAAAAACTCGGTAAACTTTTACAAACAGTAGTTCAGAACTGCAAGACTGTTCCCACATTTAGGAAGACAGGGGGTGAAGTATGATTTTTTTTTTCACAGCCTCCATCTAAAGTGGCAGCAGATAGGAGTCTTCTTGACGTGGTTCAGTAACCCTGCGACTTCAACTCCTTTCAGATCCAGTTAAACACGCTTTTAAGTAGATGGATGTGGCCTATTAATAGACCTCATTTCCTTACTAAGGGCTTCAAATGAAATGATGTGTTTTCTCTCGAACGTTTAAAAAGGTCTCAAAGATATTTTTTTTCACGAGTTCACATATTTAAAAGGAAGGCCAAGTCTGATTGTACACACCAGAGATAAATTCTTGGAGGGGATTAGCAAGTGAGGGATTGTATTTTGTGACCTCTTTACTACTAACACATGTTCGAGAGGAAACGGGCAGTGATTTCCCAGTGCTCTCCTTGGCCAATTCCTTTCCGCGTTCCTCTCTACACATGGGCACCTTTAAAGGGGGTAAATTGCACCTTCAACTACCCCACCTCGATTCAGATGCCCTCCTTCCTGATGAGATTTTCTCTCCTCAGCTCCTGCAAACAAATCCTTTGCTTCTATTTCACATTAATGCCTTCATTCTTTGCCACTGGTTAAGTTAGCTTATTTATGGAACTTTTTATTATTTTTAATAAGCTCACATCAACCTATTAAATATGTATATGGCATTTCAAAAATTAAATCGAGAAACAAAATTTGATCATCAGTACCTTCCTGCTTCTCACTGATACCTACTTAGTCCTGAAGAAAAGCAGAATGTTTAGAAATCTTGACCAAACCAACACAGATAGGCCTGATGTCTTTTTTTTTTTCCGCCCTTTACGTTGCTATTTCATTGCTATAACCTAACTCTACATCAAATCAAAGCAAGCAGTTTCTGGGAACACGTTTATTTTGCGTGTGTGCTTAAATAGTGCTGAATCCGGTCTTTCAAACATTTTTTGTTAAGGTTATCCCCCTAAATATGGAATACGTACTGTGGAAGAAAGCAAGAAATACTTTGTGATTTGAACAGAGGGGAAAAGAAAAAAAGAAGGAAAAAAAAAAAAAAAACCTGCCTGGAATTGGTAAGACCTGACATTGTTTTGGACAATACACATCCTCTTCGTCCAAAAAAACAACAAATGCCTTTTCATGCAACATGGTCAACTTGAAAAAATAATAATTGTGATAATACCGCGACAGAGTCGAGAACACGAACAACAACAAACTCATTTATAACCAGTGGCGAGCCAAACGTAGGAAGTTTTTAAAAGAATGTGATTGTCGTCGGGAGGAATGGGGTCCCCCCCAGCACAGCGCTCAGCTCGGCTTGCAGTCCAAGCCATGGCCGAGGGGCGCGGCCAGCCTGGTGGGCACAGACCAGCAAGAAAGTGAATACTGCATACTGCACAGATCATCGCTCGGTTCAGGGCAGTCAGATTGCATCTGGGATCAACCGATCGTGCGTGATGAAACCGTCAGCCCTCATTTGTGTCTAGCTGTTTTCCTCTGTCCGGCTGTAAACAAGGCCGGCTGGGGGTTGTCGGCCTCCCCTCGCGTGCGCGGGGAGACCTCACAGTCAGACCTCGCCAGGGGCCTCTGCGCGCACCAAACAGTTCCATCTTCCGGACAGCGGTTCCAGAGCACGACCGGCAAGTCACAATGTGAGGCCACTTAGGAATGACAGAGTCAGGGCCTCCTTTCAGAAACATGCCTTAGATTCCTACACATTCTGGCAGGGCACGTCTCTTCCATGAAATTAATTTAGGTGTTCCTGACATGAACAACTGTGTTTTTTCATTGTTGTTGTTGTTTTGTTTTGTTTTGTTTTGTGTTTTCCAGCAGACTAGCTCAGCAGATTCATCTTGTTGGGGAGGAGGGAGTGGTGGAGATTGTTTTAGTTGTTTCACTGCTGTGGGGCTTTGCTTGGATCAGCCAGAAAACAAAACCAAAAAAAAAAAAATAGACATGGATAGAAATACTGTCGATCTGGTCCACCTCCAGGAACCTAATCATGCCTGAATTGCTGGGAGGAGTGTAATGATGGTAAACAGGAACAGGTATGTTGGCTTCTGTTCTCATCCACTTGGGCCACATTGTTGCCTTTACAATAAAGCAAAAGACTGTCTTGAAGGAATGGCATCTCAATCATAAAAAGCAGGGGCTGTCATTGAAGCCATTTTCCTGGGCAAGTGGCATAAAGGTAACATTTAGTATTCACTACACTGAGTTCTCCTAGCCAGCTGGTCGGTCCCTGTTAAGACTTTCATTTATGCAGCTTGAGCTGGAACCCTTTTTGTTCTCCCGGTCTATTACTTTGTCTATTTAAGGGATAACAGCCAAAGTGAAACAGCTTGCAATTTGCACCTGTCTGCTCTGAACATTCCATGTTGGATTATATAGAGAGCAAACTCTTCATTGCTAATGAGAACAAGACTGGGTAAGGCTGAATGCAATTTTGTTGGGGGACCTAGAAGATATTTTAGTGGGCTTTCTTCCCTTTTCTAAATAATTTGATAGGGACCACCATATTCTCATGTTTTAGAATTCCTAGAGTAAAAAAAAATGCAACTCAGAAAAAATGCAGTGAAGTTGTGTATTCTTTAAAGGAAAATTTAAATGTCATGTAACTAAGAATTAAATCAGCATTCAATTGTCTCAGATGAGAGAGAAAAACTTTAAACGCTAGGTTATTTCCAAATTGTTGTAAGCACAAAATACCTAGAGAGACCCTTAATTTATAAAATTGGCCATGAAAAAAAAAAGTTGATAAAAAAAATTAGGGGATGTTACAGGAGAAGGACTGGTTTGGGAAATAATACTGAGTGTCTGAAAGTGAACCAACGCTCTCTGCTTGTATTATCTTTGAACTTTTAATTGACTGGATGGAAAATAAAAATTCAAATGACTGAGTTCCAAATCATACCTAGATAGATGTATATGTGATATCATCATGCAAATCACAGAGCACATTCTCCACAAATGCAAAAGTGCCAGCCCATGATTCTTTCCAACCTTTTCTGGAAGTCCTCTGCAGCCCCCTTAGCTCTGAGGAGTTATATCAGTGAGCCACCATCTATTTTTAAAGAATGTAAATTAAGTGAAAGAACTTGAAGTAAGGCTTATGACATATTCCCAAACCTTGTGGATATTTTTTTTTAAATCATAATAATAATGTTCAGATAATTTTCCAAAATATCCTTGAAGACTGTCCAAAATTTAGTAAAATCTATATATGTATAAATTAAATATATACATGCACATATATACACATACACAGAATATATACTGAATATATATGAGAACAATGTAATATGCTGAATATATATAAACTATATATATATATATCCACACACACAGACATATATATATATATATATATATATATATATATATATATATAATATATATTGAAAATATATTGAAACAGAATAACAGGATATATATACATACATTTTATATATATATATATATATATATATATATATATATATATAATATGTGTGTGTATAGATAGATAGATAGATAGATAGATATATTTGTGTGACATTTAGATTCCAGAAATCCCTCACATTGGCACCTTCTGTTACAGTGCTAACTGCTACGGCGACAAGCTTAATGAAGCCAAGGTGGTCACAAATATTGTCTCACTCGTAACTTCTATAGTTTACTGTGGCTGCTGGCCCACATCTTGCCTGACAGATAACGTCCCAGCTCGTCAGCGATGGACCCTCTCATGCGACTTTAGGAGTCCTGTCAGCCATGGCCGAGTCTGGTCAGGTCAAAGGGTTGAGCCATGTGTAATTCAGAACAGAGGAGGTCCCACGGTCTCGCCACAAAAACAATTACGCTACTTATTTCGCTCTAGCCCTTGCCCCAAACTCACAAGCCTCACATTTTCAGGGCAGTCAACCTAATTCTGCCCCTGGGCGATAAGCCACATGAAAATATGTGCTGCTGTGTTTATAAATCTAATCAAAAATAGAAACAGTGGACGGGCTCAGTGAGGTCCTATTATGGATCATGGGAATCCCTGGAAATTCTGAAGGCACTTTTGTTTGACTTCCGTAGACTCTCTTTTGCTATTACATTGTCTGCTACACTTCGTTAATCATCCTCTTTACTCGTGAGTGCTACCAAGGAGGCTAAATTTCTGCTCACTCCTCCTGTACTTTTCAAGTCCATGGATGATATTATGAAAAATAAAGCTTGAAAGGCTGCTTTTAAAGGAAAAAATCAGAAGAGGGAACTACGGTTATAGCCATCTTACCTCTCTATCCATGTTCTCGGCCCCTTGCCCTTGGCGATGCACAGATTTAAATCAAGTCCCCCTAAAAAAGACAAATAATATTTAAAAAGTAGAATAGGGGCACCTGGGTGGCTCAGTCAGTTGGGCGTCTGACTTCAGCTCAGGTCATGATCTCGTGGTCCATGAGACCGAGCCCCGCATCGGGCTCTGAGCTGACGGCTCTGAGCCTGGAGCCTGCTTCCGATTCTGTGTCTCCCTCTCTCTGGCCCTCCCCGCCTCACACTCTGTCTCACTCTCTCTCTCGAAAATAAGTAAACATTAAAAAGAAAAAATATTTTTTTTAAGTAAAATAAATTGGTCTGACCAGGAGGGATATGAAGCAATTTGGGGCTGGAGAGCTAGGATGTTACTTAATGGTCCCTTAAACACTCCGTGTCGAGCCAACAGATTTTGATTTGGGGTCCTGTTTTTATTGTTGTTCCAGACTTCTACTAAACTGAGAGTCAGTGAATATTCACGAAACGGTTTACGAAGGTAATGCGTGGGAAAAATTCAGACTTGATTAAGACAGTCCAACCTTCCTGTTGCATGCCAAGAGGTGACTAACTCAGACTGCCCTGAAATTATGCTAAAAATGTGCTGTTGAGGCTTTCGTTAGCTGTACTACGTCATCTCTTTAAAAAACAGGATCCAGGGTCGCAACTGTCATAAATAGATAACGTCTGATAAAGTCCATGATAAGTATGTGCACTTAAGGACCAAGCAGATTAAATTCTGAGAACTTCATCCCCCAAAGATGGGTACGCAAATTTTCGTGAAAGGCAGTGTGGGATAAATTATCAGGTTTAATCTGCCAGAGATTACATTGGATATTGTGTCAGTTGAGAAAAATACTGCCCGAGAACACAGTCTGGGACCAGATGATTATAAAAATACATGGAAATAATAATAAGTGAGAATTTTTTTAACAAGCAATGTAGTCCCAACATTTATTAGATTATCATAAGCATTCGCCGAAAGAGCCTTTTAAACTTGGAATTTGCCCTTTCAAAATGGTTATCAGTATTTGGCAGTAAAACAAAGTACATCATGTATGAATGATACAGGGGACACATTTTGTTTTTTTTTTAATTTGGAGAGCTCTCAATCGTAGTTTTAAAAAGTCACTTCACAATGTGCGTATGAGCTCTTCCATGGCTAACAATGTTGAAAAATGAAAGATTTCAGTCCTTCCAGTGTTAATTGTAAAACGTACTCGTTTATGTCTGAGTAACATAAAAGATTCAAAGATTATATTGACTACGTCCTAAAATGAGGGAAGTGCGTATAAAAGTTTTTAAAGGAAAAGAGTCCGCATCAAAATGAGGAAATTTTAGCCAAATAGCAGAAGTTGGAGTTTGATTTGCTTATTTTTGCCACCGCACAGGGACCGCAATGTATTCAAAAGCACATATTTCCGAGAACATATGTGGAGTAGCACTGTTATTCTAAGGGTTAAGATTTGTCTTTAAGATGCCTATGATTTGTAAATTGTCTCATGTTATTGTCATCATAAATGTATCTTGCAGGCATACAATCCAAACTGTACGAGCCAAAAAAACACAAGGTGCCTCTACTCACGTCAAGATAGTGCTCAGGAAACTTTCAAGTAAGGCAAACCAGTTCTCTCCCTTCACAGCAGGCTGCATTTTAGACATCTCTATGCACAGATACTTAGAATGCGATAGAATACAGTACGAGTCAGTAACATCATGAAACGAGGTCAGAATCTTTACATTGTCTCATGTAAAATTATGACGTTAAACCTGGAAAGTGGTTTGATAGGACCAAGTCGTGTGTCATGTAAAAAGCAGCTCTCTCTGGAGAAGTAAAACTGTATATTCCCCTGTCTCATGAGAAAAGGGTGTGGCCTGGCATTCCTCTCTGCTTGGGAATCTCTGGGAGCTTAGATCAAGCATGATTTGCAATAAAGAGTCTCAGTCTCTGTGTATCCACGAGCTGGAATGTGGGAGTCAGATCCCTCACAACTGGGTCAGATCCCTTACAACCTGCAGAATAGAGGCATTGAAGAACAATCGTCACCCCCTCCCCACCCCCATACCCCCCCCCCCCCGCCCCGCACCAGAGACCTATCAGTGAACATGTGACCAGGCTGTAGGACATAACAATGAGGTGGGCAAGGTGTCTTTGCTAGTCTAAATACTGACACACAAATGCATGTTCCCAGTGCAATTTCTAAGAATTTAACTCGCAGGCCTCCAAGATGGGAAGGAATTGTCCAAAGGTCGGTTCCTAAGTGCTGTGGCAAAGGCGGGGTGGGGGTGGGGGGGGCGGGGGGGCTGGTGAATGAAGAACTAGGCGTGAGGCAAGTTCTAGGGGCCCCAGATGCTGAATCAGTGAGAAAGATGCTCAGGCAGCAATAACGGAGTCTGAGGAACAGGCAGGATTAGGAGTTAAACAGAAAAAGAGAGTTGGAAAAACACTATGAGCACAGAATGGTAAACGAAAGTGAGAATAAGTTCGTGGAACAGCGAGGAGAATCTGTCAGCAAATGATCATTTCAACAAGTTAGTAATTCCTGAGTCGCCACCACACCCTCTAAAAAATTGATCACTCGTGTAAGTGGCAAAAAATGGAGGCAATCAAAGAACTGATGTATTTGCTGAACTGTCTGTATATCTACATTTTCAGGAACAGCCCAAAACAGCTTCCTTCTTAAGAGGAAAGGAGAATAAATAACAGTTATAAAATCTAGGCATTTCCCAAAAACCTTGGTTTAGGCCTTTCAGGGGCGTTGGATTTAATGAACTAATGGGCGCCATTACAAACTTCTCACTGTGACTACAAATCTGGACCACGGTGTAGCATGTCAGTTGCAACCCAAGTGAACGACCGTGGCCATCGATTTAAAAGCCAGTCTCAAACTTGCAAGCAGGTTTATAACTGCACTATCACCTGCCTATAAGGAACCTGTTGGCCACCTTCTGTTGAGCCTAGGTTAATAACCACCTGCTAATTTGGATAGTCACTGGTGTTTTTTGTTGTTGTTGTTCGTTTGTTTAAGTGCCGATTTTAAAATGGCTTTCCCTGAAATTGTTGACCTTGTATTGCAGATTAAATCCTGGAATTGCCAAATCTCTGACAACTGGTTCATTGCTTCCAGAGAAGGGAATTAACATGGCTACAGCTGTCATTCCACTGCATTTTTCTTCTCAAGCAGACCAGCAAGGGCAAAGATGGTGTTAGACAGAGGTCGCAAGCCAGATTCTGTCTGCAAACGTGTCTTGTTTGACCTCCACAGTGATTTAAAACATATTGAGCCTCTATTTAAAAATAAGAAAACTGCCGTAAAAATCTGACTCCTGGCTTCTCTTGGAAAATTAAAAAATTTGGCAAGCGAGGGTCAAAATCCATGGTGAGCCGTGGAAGCATGCTCTCTAGGCAGCGCTCTCCTGGTCTACAGTCCACGTTCTCCCTATTGCAACCCACAAACCAAAATGTAAGTTCCGTAGGGTCAGAACTTATTTAATTCATTGTTACATCCTAAGAACCTAGAACAGAGCCTGGCAAGTAGTGCGTGCTCGAGAAATTTTTAATGTCCGATGAAATGATCTCTGGACACACAGGTAACTTGAATGGGTGGCATTAAAACGATAGGCATGTTCCTACGGGCACCTGGGTGGCTCAGTCAGTTAAGTGTCCCGCTCTCGATTTCGGCTCAGGTCACGATCCCAGGGTCGGGGCAGTGAGTCCTGCATGAGGCTCCTCACTGAGCATGGAACCTGCTTGAGATTCTCTCTCTCTCTCTCTCTCTCTCTCTCTCTCTCTCCCTGTGTCCCTCTCCCCTGCTCACACTCTCTTTCAAAAAAACAAAAAATAATAATAGTTAACTAATTTTTAAAAAGACAATGGGCATGTCCGGGAATTGTCACAATACATGTCTCAGTTAAAAACAAAAATCTGTGGGGGCACCTGGGTGACTCAGTCGGTTAAGCATCTGACTTTGGTTCAGGTCTTGATCTCACAGTTCGTGAGTTCGAGCCCCGCGTCGAGCTCTGTGCTGACAGCTCGGAGTCCGGAGCCTCTTTCGGGTTCCTTGTCTCCCTCTCTCTCTGCCCTCCCCTGCTCATACTCTGTCTCTCTTTCTCTCTCTCTAACAAATAAACATTAAAAAAATTATCTAAAAAATATATGCAGGTCATTGGGGCGCCTGGGTGGCTCAGTTGGTTGAGCGTCCAACTTCAGCTCAGGTCATGATCTCACAGCTTGTGGGCTCAAGCCCTACATCAGGCTCTGTGTTGATGGCTCAGAGCCTGGAGCCTGCTTCAGATTCTGTGTCTCCCCCTCTCTCTGCCCTTCCCCCACCCATGCTCTGTCTCTCTCTGTCTCAAAAATAAATAAATATTAAAAAGATTTTTTTTTTAATCTGTGCAGGTCAAATAAATTCTGCCAGTGCTCGGGCAGAAAGAGACAAACTACCTGCCTATCATTCTGCTCGCCCTGCTGTTTTTCTTATAAAGAAATATTTCTCTGTATCCCTGCTACTATCAAAAAAGTAGGGCCACAAGCATCAGGGCAAATGAGAGTGAACACAGACCCAACACACTTCACTCATTTATATTTCTTGGTCTCGCGCCTGCAAGCATCTGGATTTGAAACTTCTGGAACAGAGATAGGAGTAGGTCTCCCACACATGATACCAAGCTGCTCTTACCACATTCTCCCCTCATCCTGTTCAGTAGGTTCTGCACCACAGCCTACATCTACATTAGAGAATAAATCAAAAGTGGAATACAAAACCTTCCTTGGAAAGTCACGAACCTAAAACACACTATTGCTTTAAATAGCATAACAGTGTGGCACGAACTTGTGTTTACAGCTCGAAAGGCATTGGTTCAGCTTTCTTGCTCGTGGGGAAGGTGCTTAACCTCGAAAAGTCTCCAATTAATTACTCTGCATAATGGTTGAGAAAATTTAAAAACTATGCATGTCAGACTTCTGGCTGCCAATTAGGGTATAGAAAGCTGGAAAGGTGTTGCTCCCAAACATAAAGCAGGATATATCCTGAATATCTACAAATTGACAACTTTTCTGAAACCCACCAGAGAGCTGAAGTCATGGCATAGTCTCCTAACCCAAAATCTAGGGAAAGGCAGGTGCTCCGAAGGAGTAACAGGATGCGGGTATGTGCTTACTGAGGCACATGCAAGGCCCCCACAGAAGCCGGTAAAAATTCAGCTGCCAATGGCAAACAAGTCTCTAAAGTCTGAATGTGACCAAGTGTGAGAATATAGAACTCAAGGGATTGAGGGATCATCAAACACAAGGGGCATTCACACCCATTCACAGACACTTCTCCATGGACCTCCTGGGTTCTCAGAAGAAAGACTGGGAACAAGGCAAGAGTTCAGAGCAGTGGTGCTAAACGGGGAGCAATTACACCTCCAAGAGGAAATTAGGCAACATCTGGAGACATTTTTTAAAGTTCATTTATTTATTTTGAGAGAAAGAAAGAGAGAGTCCAAGTGGGAAAGGAGTAGAGAGCAAGAGGGAGACACAGAATCCCAAGCAGACTCCAGGCTCTGAGCTGTCAGCACAGAGCCTGACGTGGGGCTCAAACCCACAAACCACGAGATCATGACCTGAGCCAAAGTCTGATGCTTACCCGACTGAGCCACCCAGGCGCCCCGACATTTTTAACTGACATATCTGGGAGGGGGGGTGCTCTTTGTACCCTGTGGTTAGAGGCCAGGAATGTTGCTAACCATTGGCTGTGCGTAGACTAGCACCCAATTACAAAGAACTACCCAGTCCAAAACTGCAGCTGAGAACCACTGGTCCCGAGAAATTCTCCTTTGTTATGGAAAGAAGCCACTGCAGAAAAGCACTAAGCCCCACCTGGATACGCCACCTTTTTCTCCTCTCAGACACAAAAGCCTTACTTTCTGGGAAACAGCAGCAAACGCTTTTGCCCCCCACCTCCCAACAAGGTTATGACCCATTGCAGCTGGGAGAAGAGAACACAAAAATACCCTCTTGCCCTGGGACGGGGGCAAGAAAACATCCTGGCCCAAACTACTAGAAGTGTCCTATTGCAGAAAGAGGGACAGGATCTGAGATGGCCCCACCCTTGGGACCCAGAGACACAGCAGCTTCCAGGGGGGACAACTCACCCCCCCCACCCCGGCCATCAGGCGACCTGACGTTGAGCCGCAGGTAACATCAAAGCACCGTGGGGAGACGAGAAAGGATATGAATAGAGATGCTCCCTCGCATGCAGTCACAAGGGAAAGACTTCGACTTGAAGCTGGAGGAGACACTGAGCAAATTTCAAAAACCACCAACCATTCTAAGCATAAGTTAAGGCCAGAGGAATCCCAAGCCTGTGGGGCGCTGATGATATAACCATAACGACAAAAAAAATGCAAACCCAGTTCAAGTGCTGGCTAAACCGACCAAGCCTCCCACATGGAAAGACCAGCAAAATAAAAGACAGGCCGTTGCCGGCTGCGAATAACATCTGCCTCACTCTCTACCGTCCCGCCCAGGATGACCTACTTTCAAGTAACGTTAGGTGGCAAACAGAGAAGCGAGGGAAAATAAGATAAAACACTTCTGTCCAAAAGATAAAATGATCAATAAAAAAATGGACTCAGACACAACCAAGATGTGGGATCTGTCAGATAGAGAATTTAAAATAATTGGATCCGGGCACCTGGGTGGCTCTGTCGGTTAAGCGTCCGACTTCGGCTCAGGTCATGATCTCACAGTTCGTGAGTTCGAGCCCCGCATCGGGCTCTGTACTGACAGCTCAGAGCCTGGAGTCTGCTTCAGATTCTGTGTCTCCCTCTCCCTCTGCCCCTTCCCTGCTCATGCTCTGTCTCTCTCTGTCTCAAAAATAAATAAACATTAAAAAAAATGTAAAATAATTGGATAAAGTGACGTCACTGAGATGGCAACATGGGTCATCCCTGACTTCAGTCCCCCTCAGGAAAAGAACAACCAGCAACCTCCGTAGGCAAGACACCATTGTGAAAACCTTAAAACCCAGGGGGTGAGGCCAAAGTACACCCCAGACAACAGAGCCCAAGGATGCCATTAGAAAAATAAGAGGGGCGCCTGGGTGGCTCAGACGGTTAAGCGTCCGACTTTGGCTTACGTTGTAATCCCACAGTTCATGAGTTCAAGCCCCACGTGGGGCTCGTTGCTGTCAGCGCAGAGCCTGCTTTGGACCCTCTGTTCACCCCTCTCTCTGCCCCTCCCCTATGCTCTCTCTCTCTCTTTCAAAACTAAATAAGTATTTAAAAAAAAATAAGAGGAGTAATTTCATTGACTTCATCAACCCTCCCCCAGGTCATCCTAATGTCTAACAGACAGGGATTTCCTGGGCCTGCAGTTTCTCCAGTGGGAAAAAGAGAACCACGGTGGGCATCAACTTTTCAAGCATTGAGGGATGCTTCCTGGGAGGCTCACTTAGGTCTCACCTAAAGAGCATCCCTGGGGGAATCTGTGGAGCTCAAAAGCTGGGGAAATCAGACAGAGATGGAGAAGGGGGTGAGGCTTATCGTCACCATTGCTCAGGTATCAGTGGACTGTGTCAGTTGTTGTATGTTGTTGGATCCCTGTTGTATGTTGTGGATCCCTGTGGCTCCACATGCCCGGGGATCTCAGTTGGCAGGTCTGCCTGATTTGAATCCCCAGCCAAAGGGCTGTGCTGCCATGGGGCATATCCTCTGGCCCAACCGGGCAAGGGTGCAAACTTGCAGGCCCACCCAACTGCTGAGCAAAGGCTCCAGTTCTGCCCCACAGGAAAGCATGGCCACAGATGCCTAGAAGGAGCAAATCACATTCTAGGACCTGCCTGGGCAGGAAGCCAAGCCAGCAGCCTTGCCCAATTTTTATTTTTTTAATATGAAATTTATTGTCAAATTGGTTTCCATACAACATCCCAACAGGTGCCCTCCTCAATGTCCATCACCACTCCCCCCATCAACCCTCAGTTTATTCTCAGTTTTTAAGAGTCTCTTATGGTTTGGCTCCCTCCCTCCCTAACTTTTTTTTTCCTTCCCCTCCCCCATGGGTCTCTGTTAAGTTTCTCAGGATCCACATAAGAGTGAAAACATATGGTATCTGTCTTTCTCTGTATGGCTTATTTCACTTAGCATCACACTCTCCAGTTCCATCCACGTTGCTACAAAGGGCCAGATTTCATTCTTTCTCATTGCCAAGTAGTATTCCATTGTGTATATAAACCACAATTTCTTTATCAGTTGATGGATATTTAGGCTCTTTCCATAATTTGGCTATTATTGAAAGTGCTGCTCAAACCTTGGGGTGAGCATAGCTTCTGGCCCTGCATAATCAAGGAGCCTGAACAGTACCCCCAAGAAGTCGAGAGCCCAACCTACAGTAATACCCAGCCACAGAACCCAGCCTACAATCTCACCCAACAGTGAAGCCCAGCGTATGGTTCCACTTGATTGTTGAATATGAACTGTGACCTTAGCCAGGCAGAGTCCAGGCAATGACCCTGGCCAATCACGGAGAAACACCTGTGGGCCTACCCAACCAGGCATCGCAGACAGTGACCTTGCCCAACTGTAGAGTACAGTCTCCAGCCCCGCATAACTGGAGGTTCCATCTGACCGGAGAAACTGACCAGCAACCATGCCCAACAGCAAAGTACAGCCAGGGGCCTGCTCGATCACAAAGCCCAGCTTGTAGCCACGCCTAACTCCAGAGTACAGTGGGTGGGCCCAGCTGATCACACAACACTGCCTGAGGCACCATCCAACCGTAAAGCCTGACCTATGACCCTGTCTGAACAGAGTACCCGTGGTCCCATTCAGTAGAAAAGTGTAGCCTGAGGCTCTACACAACCAAGACGTTGGAGCACAACCCACAGCCTTGCCTAGTCTTGGATTCCAACCGGTTGCACTACCCTATAAGGGATTAGAGCCTGTAACCAACCCAATCAGAGGTAATGCAGAGCCAGGTAGGGGCCCCGCCTTACTATAGAAATAGCTAGCAGCTACATCTAACCAGTGACCCACCAAGCAGCCTGGCTTGAATGCAGAGCTCAACCCATGAAACCCAGTCAGCGGCGCCCCTCCTCCACCCCCCACCTCAGACTACGGACAGTAGGCTTGCCTAACTAAAAACCCAAATAGTAAGGCTTACATGCCCATGTATGCTAGCAGCTGACCAGCCTAGTACCCCAAGCTGAGGTAACAGGTGAAGATCTTTCCCTACTAAAATAAACCTGCAAAGTCTGGAAGAAGAGACTCGTTTATCAAATATACAGATACTAACGCAAAAATAAAAAGATCTTGGAGAATCAGGTAAACGTCGTGCCACCAAAGGAAACTTAAAAAACGTCAATAACTGACCCTAAAGAAATAGAGATGTATGAACTGTTAAAGAATTCAGAATGTTCTTCTAAAAGAAGTTTAGGGAGACTACAATAGTACACAGACAACTAACTGAAATTAGGAAAACAGTGCATGAATAAAATGAGAACTACAACAAAGAAGTAGAAACCATCAAAACCAACCAAACAAACAGAAATCCTAGAGCTCAAAAATATGACTGCACTGAAGAGTTCGATGGAAAGCTACAACAGCAAACTCTACCAAGCGGAATAAGGAACTGGTGAACTCCAAGACTGACCATTTGAAATTATCCAGTTAAAGGAGCAAAAAGAAAAAAGAATGAAAGAGTGAAGAAAGCCTGTAGGGCTAATGAGAAACCAGCACAAGGAGCCATGGACTCATTATGGAAATCATGAAGGAGAACAGAAAAGGACAGTTTATTTAAAGAAATAATGGAGAAACACTTAAACATGGGGAAGTAAATCGACATCCAGATTCATGAGGCTCAAAAGATCCCAAATAAGTTGAAAGGGCTACACTGTGACACATTATTATGAAATTGTCAAAAGACTGTGACAGTTTTGAAACAACAAGGAAAAAAAAATAAGACATCATCTGAGCGGGAACCCCCATAAAACTACTGCACAATTTCTCAGCAACAACTTTGCAGGCCAGCAGAGAGCAGGATGAAATACTCAAAATATTTAAATGAAAGTAACGCCTGTCAGCCAAGAATACTATACCTGAAGGAGCTATCCTTTAGATATGAAGGAGAGATAAAAACATTTCTCAAAAAACAAAAACTGGAGAGTTCATTACTACTAGATCTCCACTCAAGGAAATGTTAAAGGGTATCCTATAAACTGAAATGGAAATATGTTAATTACATCATACAACATGAATATATAAAGCTCATAATAAGGTTATAGCTGAAATCAGGTTTTCTAATATTGCAATGGGGATACATAGGTCACAGCTCTAGTTTAAAAGTTAAAAATTGACGTATTAATAATTACCAAAGCTATAATAATGTATTATTGGATACCACAATGATAACAATTACATAAACTGGAACACCAAAAACCTAAAATGTGAGAGGGAAAATAAAAATGTAAAGTTTCTGTATTCTATCAAAGTTAAGTTGTTTCTAGCTGAAAATAAGATACTATAACTGTGACATATTTTATATGAGCCTCATGCCAATTGCAAAAGAAAAATCTGTAGTTGACACATAAAAAATTATAATGAAGGAGTCAAAGAATACCACCATAAAAAGTCATCAATCACAAAGGAAGTCAGCTAGGGAGGAAGGAAGAAACAAAGGATCTACAAAACAGTTCAAAAATAACAATGAACAAAATGGCAATAGTAAGTCCTTACCCCTCAAAAATAAAATTTAACATAAATGGACTAAATTCCATAATCCACAGATATAGACTGGGTAAGTGGATTTAAAAAAATAAGATCCCACATCCTGCTACCCACAAGAAACTCAACTTAGTTTGAAGGACATACATTGATTTGAAGGTAAAGGGATGGAAAAAGATATTCCAAGAAATTGGTAAACAGGGTGCCTGGGTGGGTCAGTTGGTTAAGCATCGACTCTTGGTTTTGGCTCCGGTCATGATCTTGCAGTTAGGTGAGTTCAAGCCCCACATGGGGCTCTGCACTGGCAGTGTGGGGCCTACTTGGTATTGTCTCTCTCTCTCTGCTCTTCCTCCACTCACGCTGTCTCTGTCTCTCTCAAAATAAATAAATAAAACCAAAAATTAAAAGAAGGAAAAAGAAAATGGTACCAATAGAAAGTCAGGGTAGCTATACTTATATCAGACAAAAAAAAAAAAAAAAAGTAGCCATTAAGCTAAAAATCGCCACAAAAGACAAAGAGATCAGACAATCAACTCATCAAGAAGATATAAAAAATATATTTATGCAGCCAACATCAGGGCACCTAAATATGAAGCAAATACTAACTGAACTGAAAGGAAAAATAAACATCAATACAGTAATAGTTGCGGACTTTAATACTCCCTCTCAATGCTGGGTAAATCGTTCAGACAGAATATGAGAACAGTGGTTTGAGCACCACTGTGGGCCAAATGAACCTAACAGACATGTATATAGCATTTTATTTAACAGAAGCAGAATACACATTCTTCCCAAACATACATAAAATATATTTCAGGATAGATCATAGGTTAAGCTATTGATTGTAGTTATAGTTAAATATATGCATTTGTCAAAACTCACAAAACTTTACACTTTCTAGAAAGGGTGAATTTTATTACATATCAATTATATCTTAATTTAAACGAGAAACACCGGGGCACCTGGGTGGCTCAGTCAGTTAAGTGACTGACGCTTGATCTCATTTATAATTGATAGCATATTTATATATTATACGAATATTAAAGAGTAACAAGGTATTGAAATTAATTATATGTTTCTTCATGTTGTTTTTCTTTTATTTCTTGACATTTATTCATATGTGAGAGACTGAGACAGAGCACGACCAGGGGAGGAGCAGAGACAGAGGGAGACACAGAATCCAAAGCAGGCTCCAGGCTCTGAGCTGTCAGCACAGAGCCCAATGCGGAGCTCGAACTCACAAACCGTGAGATCATGACCTGATCCAAAGTCTGATGCTTAAACAACTGAGCCACCCAGGTACCCCTCTTTATGTTGTTTTCTTAATCTCGCCATGTGTTATGGGTTGAAATGTATCCCCTCAAAAAATGTTAACATTCTGGGCGTCTGGGTGGCTCAGTCGGTTGAACAACCGACTCTTGATCTCGGCTCAGGTCATAATCTAACAGTTCCTGGGATCGAGCTCCACATCAGGCTCTGAGCTGATAGACAGGCTATCGCCTGCTTGGAATTCTCTCTCTCCCTCTCCACCCCTCCCCCCCCCACTCTCTCTCTCTCTCAAAATAAATAAACTTAAGATAAAAAGGTTAACATTCCAATTCCCTGTAACTATTAATGTGGGCTTATCTGGAAATAGGACCTTGATCCAATATGACTGGCAAATTCATCTAAAAGGGAAATTTGGACACAAAGAGAGATACACACAGAGTCAGGAGGATGTGCCAAGGAACACCAAAAGCTACCAGAAGCTAGAAGAAAAGAAAGAACATATTCTCCCTCCACACCCCACCCCCAGCCCTTAGAATGTACCAACCTTGTTGACACTTGCATTTTGGACTTCTAGCCTCTACAAGTTTGAGAGAATAAATTTCTCTTGTGTAAGTCACCCAATATATGGTACTTTGTTATGACAATCCTAGTAAACCATACACGGCACATGATTAATCTCATTTATTCTATTCCCCTTTTTCCCTTCTCTCTTCATCACCTCCAACTGGAACTTTAATTGGATATCACCCTTGTCGTATATTCTAATGGTTGTATTAAATAATATTGAACATCTATTATTTCATAACCTACAGAAAGAATCTTCTCACTTCCTACTTTTTTTTAAGATGAACATTTTAGGGTCCGCACTCTTCCCACATCTTTCTTCCCATCTTCTGTCTCCAAATCTCTATCAACCGTACCCCTACTCTTCTTTTAATTTTCAAGCTTAAAAATATACATCTTGTTATAATAATTATAAACATTTTGTGCCTTGTCTGTAAACTGATTCTAACAACGAAAGCCTGAGAACAGCTTTATAGTTATGACATATTAATAAAACTTATGGCAAGAACACGCATGTAGTTTGCTAAGTTCTTTTTCTCCTTATTTCAGTGCCATGGCCGTTGTGGTATTTAAATGAGAATGAACCAAGCTTCATTGAATGAACCTTGAGTGAAAATCAAGGTTAAATGGCCCTTTCATGAATTTTCTTTCTTCTTTCTCAATGGAAAGTCAGTTCATCAAATGTTTGATTCCCTGGGTCAAATCTCTACTTCATTTAACTCTCTCGTATCTTCTGAACCTTTGACATTTTTTTTCTACATTCTGGAACATTTCTTTAACTTTGTCTTCTAACTCTTTCATTGACTTAAAAAATGTTTTTGCAGCTAGACTTTTAATTTCTAAGAGTTCTTTTTTGCCATCTGATGTTTCCTTTTTTGGCACCCTATTATTGCTTTAGGGATGTCATACGTTCTTTAATTTCTCCAAGAGGAGTTTGAGTTTTTATTTGTTTTGTTATAATTTCCCTGCTATCTTAAATACCTCCATTTCCCCAGAGTCCGTTTTTCAGTTTGCTTACCACGGTCTTTCTATTTCACGTTTCTGTTTTTCCTCAAATATTTGATGATCCTCCATTGACCATTCGTATTTAACCATAAGAGTATCGAAAGGCTAGCGAACTCTTGTGTATATGAGGGAGTCTTCTTTTTAGGGTGGAAAGGTCTCATTCCAGGTTGAGAAGAAGAGAAATCACCTGCTAACCTGTCCTCCTCCCTGTGAGAAGAAAGCACTGGAATCCATAATATGTGCCTAAATGGTCTCAGACAGTTGTTTCAAAATTTTTAAATAAGAATCTCCTCAGTTTTTGCCTTTTGGTAAACGCCTGGCTCTTGGTCATTCTAAGATTTCTAATTATTTTTTGTTCACATATCCCCCCAAAAAGAAATTTGAAAAATAATCTATCTTTACATGACTTTGAGTTGACATGCAAAATGTTCTATTATACACAGTGGCTACAAGCATGATTTGTAAATACTTTAATTTTAGTTAATCCTTTCACATCACTGTTCCTCTTGTAAATATATCTAGTGAAAGTTAAATGCAGTTAAATTCGTAAGTAAGTATTTGATACTTCTATTTTCCATTTTCAAAATATATGCCCTAGCTCTTCGTTACTGTTGATCATTTGTAACAGTCTTTTTTTTATTTTTTATTTATTTTTTAATTTTTTCTATGTTTATTTATTTTGGAGAGAGAGAGGGATGCAGAGCATGAGCTGGGGAGGGGCAGAGAGAGAGGGAGACACAGAATCCGAAGCAGGCTCCGGGCTCCAAGCTGTCAGCACAGAGCCTGACACGGGGCTCAAACTCATGAACTGTGAGATCATGACCTGAGCCGAAATCAGACGCTGAACTGACTGTGCCGCCCAGGCACCCCTCTATTGCATATGTCTTATTTCAATCTAATATTTATGAAAAAATGTCCCAGGTTTTAAATGTTGGCAACAAATTCAACGAGTTAAAATTCCTAAGTAGAGCCAATAATGTGGGTCAAACAAAACCCCTAACATGCAGCCGCTGTTCTCCCCCAACCCTCCTTTCATTCTGTTACCCTTATTCATTTCTTACCCACTGATACTTATCCCTGTTAAATGAGTGAGGAGCCTTGGATATTTTCCTATGTCTGGAAAGGGTTTATACATAAGAATTATCTTTCTTTGAAGGACTGGAAGAACTCACTTATAAACCAATCTGAATTTGATGCACTTTTTTTTAATTTTTTTTTTTATTTGTCATTGAGAGACAGAGAGAGACAGAGCGTGAGCAGGGGAGGGGCATAGAGAGAGGGAGACACGGAATCCGAAGCAGGCTCTAGGCTCTGAGCTGTCAGCACAGAACCTGACACGGGGCTCGAACCCACAGACCGTGAGATCATAACCTGAGCCAAAGTCAAACACTTAAATGGGGAGCCACCCGGGCTCCCCAGAATCATCAAATTACTTTAATAACCTATGCGTGGCCCCTCAGAATTGTTGCTGCTGCTGGCCTTCCTGATGATATTTAACACCAGGACAAGTGGCTACGGTAAGGATGGGGACGGGAGAGGGAGACCTGGCTTCTGAGAAGCGGCTGTGAACGCAGAGATGGAAAGGACACCCAGTGGGTTCTAAGACAGATCAGCCTTAGAAAAACAGTACACATAGAAGAGGAGGATCTGGAAATTAATTACTTTAAAGCCATCTGTGCCTGAAAACCTCCCTTCTCCTTTATCTGTAAGAATGATGTCGTGCGTGTGGTGGCCGCGGTGGGAGGGACGTCTAGTTTTGTTCTCAACTTTGAAATAAGCCTTGTATCTGCACCACCCTGTTCTACTGGCCAGCTCTCCAGGGTTGTGCTGGGTCTCCGGGCGCCCTTTCCCCTGCCTGTGCCTCCCGAGCTATCGCTTTAGTTATCCTCCTTCATCGACCAGTCTTAGTTCAACTATTTTTTATTTTCCAAACATTTGTGGTCAGCTTTTAGCAGTGGACACCTTCCCTCTCATCCTACGTGTTTGTTTGTTTGTTTTAACTTTGTTTATTTTGAGAGACAGAGAGAGTGTGAGCACGGGAGGGGCAGAGAGAAAAAGAGAAAATCTCAAGCAGGCTCTGCGCTGACAGCCTCCATGCGGACATGGGGCTTGAACTCACACACCGTGAGATCATGACCTGAGCCGAAACCAACTTAACCGATTTAACCGACTGGGCCACACAGGCCCTTCATCCTACATGGCTTTATTGGTCTTTTACTAGCCTTTTAATAAAAACTCAAGAGAAATATGGAAAAAATATACAGCCTGAACTGAAAACTCGTAGAATGATCTTAATCAATGGCTGTCTAATTCACCAGCTAATGTAAACGGAGCATTAAAATCTGTTCTACCCAGAGCAGCAAAGGTCCCGTCAAGTGCCTCTTTGGAGGCAATCAGCTGCTCTCACCAGCGCTCAGCTTTGCCATTTTGATCCTTAAAATGAACTTTGTCTAACACAAGCTACGGAGCGTTACGCTGACGGTCTGGTTTGTGACTGACGCATAGTGTTAGGGTCACTGAATAGAATCCCGTTCCCTGCTTTATCCAAGCAAGAATGCAACTTACAATTTTCCTAGCACCGGACAGAAGGGCACTTCCAAACTGCGTTTATGAGGTAGCACCAATAGGGGGGAAATAATTGCCTTTAGCAAGCACAGGACTTTAGAAAACACACCTGTTACTTTGTTATTGATAGCGTGATTAATCGATCCCTAGAATCTGATTGAGAACATTGGGGTATAAATCATGCCATATGCACGGTTTCAGAAACATCACAGCCAGTAATTCAAAGCATATTTCAAGTGCCTGTGGCATGCATTTCTGGATTAGTGTCACATATGGGTTCGCAAGAAACAACAGGGGCTATTTGTTTATATGGTCACATTTCTATCCTTCATTTTACTTCACATTCAACTTGACACTGGCTATACATATCAATACACACATCAGTGTGGGTTTACATTTCTTTGTCAGGTGTCTGGGAACAAAACATAGGTTGATTCACAAGTAAAGGGAAGTTAACGTCATGAACGGATATTTTTGTTACCAAAAGAAACAAACATTATGACTTATTCAGTGTGCCCCCTACCTGAACTGTTGCTCTAAGCACAAATGTTCTCAGCCAGCAAGTTAATTGCTGGGATATGCTGTATTTATTTCCAAGGTCCACACTGACTTGTCTAGTCTCTCAATCATTCAACACATGTTTATTGAGCACCTACCATATGAAAGACACAGTTTTAAGTGCAGTGGGTGACGGGGATCCCTGTCCCTAAGGCAATTACAGACTAAGATAAGGAAATGACTGGTACACAAAAGACAGGAATATCAAATAGAAAAGCATAACTGATGAGATAAAATTGGCACAGTTCGTCACCAAGAGACTACTGAGAAATTGACCAAAGCCTAAAATTTGACCGAGGCACGGAAAAAAAAAAAAAGGAAACTCATTGGAAGGGTATGTATCAACATCATGGTGAACGACTAGGGACTGAGGCTTTGCATATATGATACCATTTCATCCTTACCACAACCCATGAGCAGGGCTATATTATAGCCCCATTTTACAGATGAAGAAATTGGAGCTCCAAGAGGTTAGGTAACATGTCCAAAGCCACCCAGTAAGCAGAGAGCCAACTGCCTAGACTAAACTCTTAGCTGAGTGGCTCTCCCATCACTTCTGGTCTTTGGCATCAAAGCCTATCGTTGCTCCAAATGAGATGGGTAAGAAAAAAAAAAAAAAAAAAGAAAAGCTTGTTAGGACTGCAAAACGTATTGTCATCCTTCTATATAACTGACGGAGATCTAAAACCTCTTACATTGATTCCCGAGTGAATTTTGACTAATATGCATGTTTCTAAGTTCCCCAGTAAAAGTTCTGAACTGGCCCCAAACACTGTATATATTCGCTAAAATTAGCCGCTGAGAATTCCATGGATTGTAAGGAACTTAAGGAAGTTTCCAGATCTTCCTGGCTCACATAACTTTGTATTCCAGCAGCCAACTGGGAAAACAGGAAAGGCAGTTCACAGCTATTTAAACTGTCTCTTTCTAGTTCTCCAACTATAAAATATTCAGTTTGATTAAACTGTTTCTTTGGTTGCTATTTTGTTATTCCCAAGATTATAACTATACACACACAAATAGATTTTCACGTATATAGATTTTTCACACATATGTGTAGTTTTTTGGTGGCTTGCTGTTAACAATCATGGTGAGGGAAAAGTAGCATTTTTCTATCCTCTGAATACTATCTAAAGGGATATTATTGTCTGAATATATCTAAAGGGATATTTTTGTTTTGTGCTGTATTATCTACTTATATCAATGGATACAACCAAGATCTTAGAATTGTATATATTGTATACTGCATATATTGTATATCTAATTGTATATATGTATATATATTGTATATATATCTTACTTTTTTGAATCAATGAAAATCATAAGAATAATGTAACAATGTAACCTTCTCCAACTGTGCTTCATATTTTACACCCACTTTCTATTGTGTTGGTGTCTCCTGTGTCACAGATATTGGCTGTTTATTCTAAGCCAGTGGTTTTCAAATGTTAGTATGCATCCAAATCGCCCAGAGAGCCATTGGGCCAGCCCATGGAATTGACATTACTAACAAGTTTGAAGATGATATTAGTGCTGCAAGTTCAAGGACTAGCATATGAGAGCCAGTTGTAAACCAATCTGAATGAGAGTGTTGGGCTAAGAGTCAAGAGACACAGCCTCTGATTCTCGACCTGCCACCATTGGCTTGCTGTGTGACCCTAGAAAATTCATTTGACTTCTCTGAGACTCCATTCCCCCATTAAATGATATACTGAAATAATTATAAAAATCTCATAGCATGTTATAATTCTGCACCTGACCCAGAAGTTAGAGTCTACTCTACTGGGCATACAAAACAATTTGAGAGTTCAGATCTTAACAGCTAAAACAGTCATGTGTTTCAAGACAAAAAAAAAAAAAAAAAAAAATATATATATATATATATATATATATATATATATATATATATATACATGCTATTACCCTACACTGTCAGCTCTGCAATAATGCCATATATGTGTTCCTAAAAATCATCACACTATGCTAAATTGTGAGAAAACCAAAACAAAACATGACTTATGGGGAAAGTGGGATTAGGAATGCAACACTCAAAAATGTCATCAGGGACTCAGAGGGGGGAAAAAAGATAGGAACATAATAAAAACAGTGGCAGAGCTTCATACCTGTTCACTGGTTAAGAAACACATAAGTACGTACAAATGATGTGGCACGTTACCTTGAAAAAGACTGGAATTTTGCTGTGGAAATGGGCTGGGAAGAGTCGCAGCTTGTGAGTTATTGCAAAGCAAAGGGGAAAAAAAAGTGATTTGAAAATAGGCAGGAAGCTGTAACAACAGATGTGGGTACACGTGGGTCCTCGTTCTCCATTGAGCGTCAGCATGAACATCACAATTCAGTTCAGCAGCCTTAAACCCTGAGACATGTTTTCCTGAATTTGAGATGTTGGTCCTTCAAGACATGCAATTATAACAGAAACCTGTTCATCAAAATTGAAAATCAGATCCAATGTGTAGGCTCCTTCCTCAATCAACTTCTATATCACTGCTGGAAATTCTTGGGTGGCTTTGTCATCTGCACTCACAACTTTGCCTAACTGCTGAGGGCTTTGGAAATTGTAATGACATTTAAAACCACTATACCAAGGCACCACTGGCACCTAAAGGGATCACTTCTGCAGAATTAGACAATTTCTGCTTAAGGTCTTTGAATACAAATCGTGTTTTCCTGTTGTGTGCACTGCTTGGCAATTTGAACCAGAACGTTTAGATTTTTCTGGGATGTTGAATGAGGTGGGCTTTTCTTTTGCTTTAATGTAGAAGAATGTTACAAATGTGAAAGAGTAGGAAAAGATAACTAACTTTCAAGGATAATGCTAGCTGGAAGATATTTGAGGTGGGTGCACCTGTGTGTTCTGTGTATTTCTGTGTGACTTCGTGGCAGAAGAAATGTGCATGAGCAAACTCAAAATTCACTCTGTATTCAAATCATCCCCTGACTTACTCACATTCAATTCCCTAATTTATCATTCATTCCAAAACAAGTGTTTAGCAAGACAATTGTACTCTTTTCTTCTTTTAGGTTTATTTATTTATTTTGAGAGAGAGTAACAGAGCGCTTGTGCACGCACACAAGCAGAGGAAAGGCAGAGAGAAGGAGAGAGAGAATCCCAAGCAGGTTCAGTGACATCAGCAGGGAGCCCAATGTGGGGCTCGAACTCATGAACTGCACGATCATGACCTGAACCAAAATCAAGAGTCTGACGCTTAACCCACTAAGCCTCCCAGGCACCCCAAGATGATTGTACTCTTGAGGGCAAGTATTAAAGCTTCGATGTTAGAGTTACTAGAGTTGTAGTTAGTAACTACAAAGTTACTAAACTTTGATGTTAGAGTTACTACCAGATGTAGAATATTGGAAATCTCCCATAGTTTCTCACAGATGGGATTGGATACATTTAGAAGTGACGTCAATTAGATGGGAAACGACCCAAGAGAGTCATGATTTTAGTACAATTAGTCAACAGCATAGATGAGAATGGAAGGGATACCCTGGACTGTCTTCAAAGGAAGGTGCCAACCCAAGTATTTATCAAGGCTGTGACAATGTTGCCTGAGATAGTTTCTGATGATGTTCAGTGATACAGAACCATGTCCATGAAATCTCCAGTTTTCAACAAAGTCTCCCCCTTTTCTTCTGCTCAGTTACCTATCAGAGAACACGGTGCTTATCTCTTTCCAAACTTTCAAACATGGAAAGCAGTTTCCCATGGATTACCCTTGGGTAAGACCTTTATCAGATTTGTGTCCCTACACTTACTGTGAACATTTTAATAGAATGTAAGAAAAAAAAAGAAGAAAAATATGAAGATTTTCAGGAAACAGCCATAGGAAATATGAAAGACGTGGAAACATTTTTCTACAGGTGTAGGAAGAATTTGCTGGGGTAATTGCAGGCACCCAGAAGAAAAGCCAAAAAAAAAATTTTTTTTTAATTACACTAGAATTTTTCTCGATTCCTCTCTTGCACTTACACCTCCCACTCTGTCCATCAGAAAATCTTTGTTGGCTCTATCTTCAAAATACATCAACATCCCAAAACTTCTCACCACTTCCACTGTCGATACTCCGGTCCAACCCACTGCCGTCTCCCCCCGGGAGTAATAAAACTAAACGGTCTCCCTGCTTCTCTCTTGACCCCTCTCCAGGCCATTCTTGAACAAGCAGCCACTGTTGTCCTGTTAAGCTATCCAATGGCAGCACATTTGACTCCAGATAAAAGACCATCTATCTCTCCTGCTCCCGTGTCACATTGGCCAGTCATGTTCCTGGAACACGCCAGGAATGTCCCACTTCTGCCACAAGGCTGTTGCTCAAATGTCACCACCTCAATGAGACCCACCCTAACCAACCTATTTAAAAATTGTAAGGTGTTCTTCAACACACACACACACACACACACACACACACACACTTACATTAGTAATTCCATTTATGTTGCTTTTGTGTCCCCTACAGCACTTATTTCCTCCGACCGTGCCAGATAATTTACTTTTAGCCATGATTATCCATGCCTGTCATCTGTCTTCCCCCTCATAGGTACTCGCGCACCATGAAAGCAGGCATCTTTGATGTCTCCCTAATGTATCAAGAACAGTACCTGGCATATTACAAGGTCTCAATAAATACTGAAGGAAGGAACCATTTTTAAGTCAACGGAAGTTAATATGAGAACGAAGTTGGCTGGCTATCCTCCATGAGAGAGAAAACAAGAAATAACAGGAATGTATAAAAAGAAAATAAAAAATTAAGGAAAAGCTTTTTAGATAGTAAAGGAGAACAAAACTATTAAAATAAGCTACTTGAAGGAAGCTTCTTTTGATTATCCAGGTGCTTTTTGAGAGACAATAGGGCTTCATTGGTTAGGAATCAGCTGGAAAGAAAAAAATAACAAGCAACATGGAGTAAAATCCTCACTTCTATTTTTTAAAAAAAACGTTTATTCATTTATTTTGAGAGATAGAGAGTGAGCAGGAGAGGGGCAGAGAGAGAGGGAGAGAGAGAATTAGTGCTGTGAGCACAGAGCCTGACATGGGCCTTGATCTCACGAACCGTGATCATGACCTCAGCCAACATCAAGTCGGAAGCTTCCCCAACTGAGCCACCCAGAAGTCCCCTTAACCTCTATTTGTAATGAAAACTAGACATTGGGCACATACTTCTACGAGACCTCTGCTACTTACCTACCTCTCTTTTCCAAAAGGATGTCACTGACTCAGTGGGGTTACAACTTCAGGATTCAAGGATTTTCATCAGTCCTGTCAGGGTGGGGCTTAACAGTATTTATGGCATTGTATTTTAAGCCTGAATTCTTGAAAACAGCCTGTCCCAAAAAAACTAAATGGCCAGTTCAAAATGCACTGATTAGTCACCTATTTTTAGGATGAGGGGGAGCTCACTTTTCTAATTACATAGAAATCAAATAACAACTACAAAATTCCTTACCTTAATGTACTTAGGAAGTCCCCAGTTGAGATTCCAGAGACACATACAAAGATTCTCCCTGCAAATATTCTAAATGCTCAAAAAGAACAAAAATATCAACAGAAATGCTTTGATTTTAGCAGCCATTCTCTAGGCTAAAAAGGAGAAATTCTGCATCAACTATTATCAGGCTGGTGATGAATAGGCCTCATACGACAGAAAGATAAATTAATAACATCAATTATCATCTAAATTGCCATTTTAAAGAATTATAAATAATCAAATGAAAAATTAAGAAAACCAAAATGAATTTCCAAGATTATATATGGCCTTCTTTTTTGAGTGAAATTAATGTGGAAATTCAGATTCAGATAAGTAAATAAGCATAAATAGGCAATCTGAATAATTCTGCCAAACCAACATTTCTCTCATAAGAAAATAGCTTTTAACCGGTAAGGTACAGTTATGTCTTTAAGTTTCAAATAATCTTGGTTGGTATAAACCCATCCTAAGTGTCTTCAGAAATCAAAGTATATCTAAGGGAAGTAAATTATATTCTACAAAATGTATACAAACGATAGCAATGTGAATTTTATTATTTTAACACTTATTCAAAGCAACAACCGTCAATTGAAATAAATAATTCAGGGAGCCTGTGTGGCTCAGTTGGTTAAGCCTCCAGCTCTTGATTTCCACACAGGTCATGATCTCACTGTTCGGTTCATGGGATGGAGCGCCCCATGTTGGGCTCTCTGCTGACAGCTCGGAGCCTGCTTGGGATTCTCTCTCTTCCTCTCTCTCTGCCCCCCCCCCCACCATGCTCCCACGTGAGGTCTCTCTCAAAATAAATAAATAAACTTAAAAAAAAATAACTCAAAGCCTATTTCAGATGTCTTTTTTCATGATGTTTACATTTTAAATATTCAAATCTAGAGAGCAGGGGAAGCCATATTACAATAAACTACCTGATTCCATTTGCCCAGACTAAGCAACTGTTAATATTTTGCCATATTTGCTTTATCTCTGAGTGCATCTGTATGTATGGATATTTTTATGTGTAGATTTCAGTTCCAGGTGTGAGTGACACAAACAAGATGTTTTCCTGCGCTTAAAAGGCTTATGATCTGCTGAGTGAAGAAAAACACAAAACTAAATGAAACAAAACTTGATGTCAGGAGGTTCTACGATAGCTTTGTGTACTGGAAACATCTATATCTATATACATGAGGGTACAAGTAAGGGGTCAATTTAACCTCAGTGAGATAAAGAGACTGTATCACGGAAGAGGCCTAGGAAAACCCAGCGGAATGCCAGCTGACTGGTTCTGCATGTTCAGCTTGGCAATGCGCATGTTTGAGTGAAGGAAGTGGGATAATATGGTTCTGTCATGCCCTGCATCATCTTCCCTGCTTCTGCCGTCTCTTCACCTCCCAACTGGATATACTAATGTCCACTATGGGTGTCCTGATGTCCACGATGTGCAGCTCCAATGTCTTCCTATTTCCTGAGTCATGGCAACCCAAGCCAAGAAAAGTAATAAGCCTGAGTATACTGTTGCAAGTTAAATTCTAGATCAGTGGTTATCAGAGTCTTCTGCATACTAGATTCATCCAGGGAGCTCTTCAAAAATACGAGGACTAGTACTAATATTTAAAATTACTGAAAATAACTAGTACTAGTACTAACAATGGGCTCCACTCCTAGAGAATCTGATTTTATTACTATGATGTGAGACACCATGGAAAACTGGAATACGAAACCAAGACTAAGAACCATGAGGATGATTCTCCAACTTTAGAATGCATGTAAATAATCTGAAGATCTTATTACAATAAAACTTTTGGCTCTAGAGTGAGGCCTGAGATTCTACGTTGTTTTTTTTTTTAAGTTTATTTTATGTATTTATTTGTAGAAAGAGAGACAGAGAGTGTGAGCATGGGAGAGACAGAGAAAGGGGTAGAGAGAATAGTGCAAACAGGCTTCGTGCCATCAGTGCAGAGCCTGACGTGGGCCTCGAACCCATGAACCGTGAGATCATGGCCTGAGCTGAAATCAAGAGTTAGACGTTTAACCAACTGAGCCACCCGGGCACCCCTTAGAGACTACATTTCTAACAAGCATTCAGGTGACTCTGTGTTGTTTGCCTGAGGACGCCAGTTTGACTAGCAAGATTCTAGATCATAGCACTGACCACAACGGCTATTCCCCAAGCTGTCACAACATCATTGGAACCTAAGGTCTAACTAGTGAGCCAATTATACCTGTACTACCCCCAATTGTAAATCCACCTTCCTCTTCTATGGTGTACCTAGTCTAGTGGTACTTAAAATGTGGTCCTTGCTGGGGCGCCTGGGGGGCTCAGCGGTTAAGAGTCCGACTCTTGGTTTCGGCTCAGGTCATGATCTCACAGTGTGTGAGTTCAAGCCCCGCGTCGGGCTCCGTGCTGACAGCACAGAGCCTGCTTGGGATTCTCTCTCTCTCCCTCTCTCTGCCCCTCCCCCACTCACTCTCTCTGTCTCTCTCTCAAATAAATAAAACTTAAAAAAATTTTTTTTAAATAAAATGAAATAAAATAAAATAAAATGTGGTCCTTGGACCAAGAACATCAATATCACCTGGAAACGAGTGAGGAATTCAAATTCTCAGAACTTACGCCCCAGATCTAATAAATCAGAAATTCTGAAGGTAGGAAGAGCAACCCTGCATTATAATATCCAAATTATGTTGACGTATGCTTGAATTTGAAAAATACTGACCTAGACTGTATGTTGGGGGATCTTCCTTGCTCCCCTTTTTATACTTCTGACCAACTACTCTAGATCAGTGATTTTATCTGATTGCACACTGGAGTCACTTATAATATGCTTATGCCCCTCCCTTGAATCTCTAGAAGTTTCCATTATGAAAATAGTCTCATAAAATCTCCCCAGGTGACTCTAAAATATACAACTGGGGCTGAGAATCATTATTCTGAATAATCTCCAGGGAGTTTCTCATATGAAATCTTATCTTTTGGCCAATCTCAATCTCTGAAATCTAAATACTCATGATCAAATTTCCCAGATTATCAAATTCCCCCGATTATCCTCCAATATTGTTGGCTGATATCTGAATCCCATTTTATGGTATTCCCAGTGAATATTACTAGGACATGACTCAGAAACACTCAGAGCCCCTTCTACCTTATTTGCTTAAGATTAGTGTCTAATAAGTAGAGTTTTTATATACAAACATCTTGGCTGGTTTCCTGAAGGCTACATCCCATTAGATTTCCCTTTGTATTGTCTATGAATCCTTTTCTTCCCTCTCTTAATGCTTACTTCTTCCCAAGCTATCTTCCTTCAGTTGTCTTAACACCGCATGGCTCCATATCCTTCGTTTGTTTTCCTCCCCTTCAAGGATGTAAACCATTTGAGTGAAAGTAGATGTCTTTTCTAGACCTAGGCTTACACCATACCTGGAACATAAAAGTTGTATGGAATAGAAAATAAATATTCCAGTGCTAAATCTTCCACACAATCTTCATGAAATGGTTAGCCTTCAGGCTCTGTACCTTCTTGAGTTGGTTTCAACCGGTATGTTTCTCTATCCCCACTCCCTTGGCCCGAAGTATGAGATCAATTTTGGCCTTATTTCCTTTATAAATGCACTGATTCTTTCAGGGCATCCAGCAGATATCCACCTTCTTAAAACATTTGACCTTGCATGCGTACTGTTGTCAAGCGATTAGATACATGACCAAGTAGGTTTTCAAGAAAAGAAATAGAATTACTATCTTCTTTCTTCTTCCCCCAAAGAATCAGTTTATATTCTGCAGTTACGAGGATTGATATGTTCATCAAGACTACTGGATTTGCTAACTTAGGGCAGCCTTTCCACTTGTTTTGGTATATAGAAATTCTGTTCAATCCGATCCAGAAAATTCTGCAAATGCATGCCTATTCATTTAACTGATCATCTGTGTCTCAAAATACTGTATGTATTTTGGGTGCGAGCTGTCCGATTAGGGGCTGTCTTTCTAGTTGTCAGGGTGGGGCTGCAAACAAGTTTCGTTTGTTTGTTGCTCTGAGTAAATTGGTCTTCACACAGACTAGTAATCCAGGGGAAAAACAGCCAACACGTGAGGTCACCTCCTGGTTTGGCCTCCCTGGGGTGCCTGCAGATCTGAAGGAGATGGGTTCTACCTTGAACAGCCAGAGGATGCATGCTGGGTCTTGACAAGTACGATTGTGGCCGCACAGGCCTCTCTGAGATAGGTAAGTGTGGTCCTGATCCACATCAAGGGTGACCAGGCTTTCAGGAACTGGACTGACCAGGCGTGTGCACCATGCGCGCTCATGTGCACACACCCCCAGAGCTCAAATAAGAACTAAGAGTCAATCTTCTCCTTTCATTTCAAACATAACATTGTACAAACTCAAAATGCTCTGCTACGTCATGTTATATCAACCAGCTCTGCGGTGAAGGCCTGTAGCCTTTAATCACTTTTTTTTTTTTTTCAACGTTTTTTATTTATTTTTGGGACAGAGAGAGACAGAGCATGAACGGGGGAGGGGCAGAGAGAGAGAGGGAGACACAGAATCGGAAACAGGCTCCAGGCTCCGAGCCATCAGCCCAGAGCCTGACGCGGGGCTCGAACTCACGGACCGCAAGATCGTGACCTGGCTGAAGTCGGACGCTTAACCGACTGCGCCACCCAGGCGCCCCGCCTTTAATCACTTTTAAGGGGAAACGCTGGTGTCCAAAGAAAGTCTCATTACACACCGGCATTTGCTTGGGGATGGGTGGTGGGGAGACCCAGGAATGAGGCTGTCTTGGGGATCCTTTCCCAAACCAAATATCTCTTCATCCTGCAGAGTGACGACACTGGTGACCTACATAATTCATATAAGCTCACGTAGAAGTAAACACGACATGATTAAACAGGAAGCCTTTAACCAGGCACCGTCAGGGAGGGAGGTAGAGAGAAGGAATTAAACGGTAACAGAGTCTTAGAAACAGGGGAGAGTAGTACACGTCATTCTTAAACTAATTTTTGTTCCTTGTCTAAAACCAAATGGGTTTAAAAAACAGAATAAAAATAAAGAACACTCAATGGGTTTAAAGCTTCCCTCTCCACCACAGCCCAGACAAGGTGGTTTGGAGCAGGTGTTATACACAGAATATTTATTCGGTGGCCGCGGTGGCATAGTCAGCCATATGGGATGTAGCAAAGTGAAAAAAGAAGGATTCCATAAAGGCAACAGGGAAAAACAGCAGATAGAAAGCTTGAGAACCCACTACTAGTGGTATTTAAACAGCAGCTCTGTTGTGGTGGGACTAGGTAGTGAGGCTAGGGGTCTTTATTTACATTTATTAAGTCTACTCAGGTCCAGGCACCATGCTAAATGTTGTTAATCTCATTTAACACTAACCACACCCTTTTATATCCTCATGCAAAACATGCAGGGCTAATACAAGGGAGAACCCTTAAGCAAAGCGAAGCAAGATACCTATGTCCCATGACCAAACTAATCACTTGCGGCAAGATTCGAGAAAAACGTGCATCTCTGCAGTGTCTCTGGCTTTAGCCTCCTTGTCCAGAAATTGTGAAATTTTACTTGCCTCCTTTGTCATGGGTCAATTAAGGAATTAAAAGGAAAAGCCAACCTTTGCCCTGCAGTTTTCTGCATCAGGAGAGCTAGCTGTGTTTTTGGATGTCAGCTCTGATCCTGAAGTTAGTTAGATGTCACCAAGGGTTCGCACTCTGGGCTTCATTCCCAGGAAGAGCAAATCTTCTAAATCCTGGACTTCACCATAGAGCGTGCCTGTGTGCTGCAGACAAACTCCCCGGGGGCCACCATGGCCACCCAGTGGGCCCTTGTAGGTGTCTTTCCCTGCCCAAGACAGGAAGAATCACATTTTGCCAAGGGACTGAGGGCAGAGTGAGTAATACTGTATTTCACAGGCACTTTGAAACAAACACCCCCAATCCTTTGACTGTTGTCTGTCTCATTGCGTCTTAGAACGTTCATTGTCATATTTTTTTGTTTGTTTTTAAGTTAAGCAAGACCCATTACATAGGGAGGAGGCAGCTGATAACTTCGCTGTTGTCCTAAAACACAGGCCTTGGAGGAAGGCACTAAATGGCAGGTATCCCCGTGTGCTCAGGTAAAGAATCACAAATCAGAAGAGGCTGACATCCTTCTCTATCGCCACAGGGAGTGAATAGAGAATCAGAGGGTGAATGCAGGCTGTTCACTCCGTGTGTAAGCTCTTTGCACTTCCCAGAGCCCCTGTCATGGGGGTAGTGCCCATCAAATAAATATTGATGAGTGTAAACAGTCTTTGGTCAGGAGTTCAGAAACATACCCCAGGCCAATGGAAAATCAGAAAGACGGAAAAAGAGAGGGACTCAGGACAGTAATTCCTAACAATATTGTAACAAATAATCAGAGGGGAAGGGACTGTTTTTCCAAACAGAACCTGGCTGGAGGGATGCAGAATTTGGAAATCATTCCTTTCTCAAATGCCAATCATTACCAGGTATTCTTTTCAATTTTATTATGAAGTATTAACAAACACCGGAACAACTGGCGTCTTCCTTCAAAATCCTAGTGCACATCCTGGAAATATCAGCAAGCAACACTTGAGAACTGGGGCAGGACCGCAGCATGAACTCCTTAGGCTTAGTGCTGATGGACAGTCTCCCCTGCCTTCCCCTGATCCCGAGAAGTAATACTAACCACAGAAAGAGCCTAAGGAGAAGGCTCATATTATTTGAATTTCATTTTCATGAAGACTTCTGTCTGACAAGGGATTCTGGGACTCCTTTCCACAGACAAGTGCTTGTATTTTCTCATTCTGTGATAAGGGAACGGTGTAAAAAAAGACACAGAAGACAAGTATAATACCATGAGGAAAACGTGGTGTAAATTTTGAAACCTGGAGGGGATCGCGCAGGAACATCCTGCATTTTGAAAGCTCACGGTCTTAGCTGCAAAATTAGGAAAGCATGTCTTGTTTTCTGAAATAAACACAATTCATTTGTGTAACTATAAAACATTTTCTAAAGTCCTTTCAAAGGCTGGACAAGTTTCGCCAAACTTCCTAAAAACCATTCTGTCACCCAAGGGCAGTGCAACAGAACAGAGAAACAAAATGTGCATAAAACGTTTCATTAAATGAGCTCAATTGGCAAGACCCTTTAACCACCACCTCACGGCACCAGGCACACCCTCCAAACCAGGCAGAGAATAAATAGGAACAACATGGTGAGGCTTTGCTCCTATAACACATCTGCTCACTTAGTTGGATCGTGTTTTCTATTCGGGCATAACAAGTTTGGATTGTCTTTATGTACAGTGACAGCAGTGTAATGAATGTTGTTTGAACTCTGAATTGTATAAATACAGAGACATGTTGATTTGAGAAGAGAAAACAAGGCATGTGAAAATTGGCAAAATACCCATTTTAGGCATTATAGATACTCTGCTTAAAAAGAAAAAAAAAATCAAGAAGAAACTCAATTGGCAGACCACCCACGAAGTACCCTTAAGATCTAAACAACATGAAAAAAAAAAAAAGGCGTTCTCTAGCCAGTACAATTGTTGAAAGCATTAACTTTAAAAAGGCTTTAGTTTAATCCAGCGAACTCAAAATATTTCCTAAAATTACAGACTTCTTTTGTGTGTTCAGCAGAAGCCCCCTCGCATATATGAAATGAATTGGGATAACTAGAAAAGGAAAATAATAACGATAGTTGCTAGTGTATATAGGACACCCTATACGAATCAAACAGAAGTATCGTATATATCATCCTCTGTGATCCTATAAAATAAATATTCAATGAGATGTTCCCTCATTCATCAGATAAAGAAACTGAGGCTAAGAGACTAAATAAATTGAATAAATACTAGGGTGAGCAGAAGTTGGATACAAACTCTGGCCCATCTGTTTCTAAGACGTGGGGTCCTGTCACCACCAATGCCCTGACATTCAATAACTCTCGTAGGTATAATTAGCTTACAATGAATCAAACTCATTATTAACAGTAAAAAAGAACACATAACCCCAAATAAGGACTCCATTCTTAGAAGAAATTTCATTGACCTAACCTTCCAAGGAAACAAGTAAGCAATTAAATCCACAAACGTGCACTCAATTTAAAGGAAACAAAAGAGGAAGACATCCAACAATAATTCAAAATAAATCTGTCTCAAGCAATGAACAAGTAACGAATAGAGGAATCTAGTGTTTTCACTGTATAGAGTGAACTATCTGCAGAAATAATAAGCCTACCTGACTTTAAAGAGTCTAATTTAGTATGGAGAAATGGTCCTTGCCTCTATGTTTCTCTGATGATCCCAGCCACCAATCATCATTCTTTTTTTCTGCTTTCCTACTGCACTTAATACCTGGATGATTCATCGGCCACTCGTGTTATAAATATCCTTTTATATACATAAATCTCTACTAAGAGATTTAAGTTCCTCAAAAGAGGCAACTGTATCTTGCACCTCCTGTATGTCCCATAATGCCTTGCACAAAATAAGTACTCAACTCATTGTTGGTTTAATTCGTGGCAAGACTTCTGCCACTAAGATTATCTAGACTCACCAAATTTGACCAACGAGTAAGAACTAGAAAGTGGTTCTAGTTACCTGGGTAACCAAGTAACATTTTGGTAATATTTTGGCAATGCAGCTCACATTTTCAGCTAAAAGTATTCATTACTTTTGAAGTTACCTTGTAGGTCGATCACTGTATTTGAGAGCAACAGGTACAGGTGAGGCTCGCTTTTATATAAATTATGGTTTCCAAAGGTTGTATTTTTTTTTTTTGTATTTCGTTTTAATTTCTGCCATCTGAGAATTCATCAAGGAACCTCTAAGGAGCACAACAGCTTCCAGAATCCACCACAAAACAGAAAAGATCACGGATGGATTGGTGTAAAGAAGGGAGTGGTTCGGAGCTTGAAAAACATTGCCATAAAGAATAAATGCCTGTGTAGCTCAGTCAGTTAAGCACCTGACTCTTGATTTTAGCTCAGGTCATGATCTCATGATCATGGGATGGAGCCCTGTGTCAGGCTCCGAGCTGACGGTGGAGCCTGCTTGGGATTCTCGCTCCCCCTCTCTTTCTGCTTCTCTCTCTCTCTCTCTTTCTCTCTCTCAGAATAAGTAAATAAACTTACCCCCCCCCAAAAAAAAAAAAATAATAAACCCAGGAAGCATAGGCCCTTCAACCCATAAATCAGAGCCGCTAGAAAAGAAAGGAAAGAAAGAAAGAAAGAAAGAAAGAAAGAAAGAAAGAAAGATGAGGCAAAGGAAACCAAAACTTGAAAATCTGTGAGTGAGAGTTAAGGTTTAAGACATTCTATAAACTGTTATTGAGTGACTGAAGGAATGGATGCATAATACCAGAGTCCCTGCACGTCGTTGCACTTGAGAGAGCAGAAGCATAATGATAGACGGTGAGAGGGGATTGAAGGTCAGAGTCAAGAGGCACTTAAGAGATACAATTAAGCTGAAACAAGCAAGAGTGCTTTGGGAGCTGTACTGAAACACTGAGCATGTTGTATTGCTTTTGAAAACTCCCAAGAAGTTTGGCCAATGCATTAAAGAGTGATGGTCACATTGTGCCTCTCAGAATCATCCAGGTGGCTAGATGAAAGGGGGGCGCACCACTTAGCAAACTATTTCACCAGCTGTCTCTATGTGTGGGTTTCGACGCTGCCAAACTGCACATGAATGGCACGTTGGCCCCTACAGTGGCACCAAGCGCAGTGAGCCACCGACGACAGCAGATGTGCTGGGTCTGACAATATCCACAGTGGCTAGAGGGCAGCTCACTTCCTCAGAGGACGCTGGGTGCACCAGCTGCTGGTGACAGCAATCGAATCAGATAGGTTCTGCCCTGTAGTTTTTAAGTGCTGCCTGCTTTTAAAAGGCAGAGCCTCCAAATAATGCAGGAGCTAACAAGTTTGCAAAGGAAATGCACTTGCAATATGAAAACAAGAGCAGCTGGTTATCCAACTGTGTAAAGAAATACAGAGGGCTCTTCTTTTCCCTCAAACTGATATTACTCACCCGGGTTTTATAGAGTCGAAAGCATATGCTTAAGTATAATTACTCAACAACTCAGACCAATTTCCACATCACAGCCATATAAATAAGATATCAATTCCACCTAGGCAGTGATTATGTGACTCTTTTGCCTAGGTATTCCAGATGAGAGTATTATAAACCCGTTGGCTCTGGAGGTAACATTTAAAATTAATTTGTAAAATGAAATGTTTCATATGTGCAAATATGTGTAACGCGATACATAAAGTATATAAAACAAATGATGAGTACTCATCACCCAGATTGAGGAAGAACATGACCAGTACAACTCAAGCGTTCCTGGGCAACCCCTTACATTGCTACCCTTAGGACTGGCTACACGGTTTGAGGAACCCAACAGAAACTGAAAATGCAAGGTCTCTTGTCCAAATTTATCAAGAATTTCAAGACGGTGAGATCAAGCATAAGGCCTTCTAAACGTGGGTACCGGCACAGCAACACTGGTCACGGGTCCATAAAACTGGCCCTGAAAACTCATCTATCACCACCCACACAGAGAAATCACTGCACTAGATTTTCCAGATATGAATTCCATAGTTTCGGGAGGCTTTACTACACAGGCATTAAGTATGTTCTGGTTTTGTATGTTTGAAGTTTATAAACATGCCTTATGTCCAACATCGTGTTTTTTAAGATTCGTTCACGTTGATCTGTGTTGTCGTTTCTTTCCATTACCTTGTGCCAACTAATTCATTTGTATTTGAAATGAATTTATACATTTTCCTATTGAAGGGCATCTTGGTTGTGTGCAGTTTTCTTGTTTTTTATTTCATTTCGTTTCATTTCATTTCATTTCATTTCATTTATTTTATTTTATTTTATTTTATTTTATTTTATTTTTTATTTTTTGCTTTGTTTCTAGAAGAAACAATGCTTCTGGGAACATTTTTGCAGCTGTCTCCCAGTGAACATGTACAAGTTCCATATGGTTTAGATGTATTTCTTGTAAAAAGCAAGAACCACGTCTTATATTTATCCAGTCTGACAATCCATCCTGTTGCTGACGAAATTGGTCCATTTACATTTACTGTGTGGTATATTTTCATTCATTTATGTTCTGTTCTTCTGTACATTCTATTTGTCCCTTCTTTTTTCTTCCCTCTATCTTACAGTAATTTTTAGTTCAAATTTTCTCTACTGCTCTAACAGAATTCGTACCTGTTCTGACCTTGGAATTTTAGCATACCATATCAAAGTCACAAGTCTTAACACATTGTCTTAACTGTCCAACTAAACAAGGCAGGAACCATAGAATGTTTTCACTCTTGTCACCCATCCCCCCAGACTTAGAAGCCATTGTCACTCAGTATTTTAGTTCTGTCTTGTTTTTCCCCACAAAGTACACATCGTTAGTTGTTTTTTTTTTTTGTTTTTTTTTTGCTGTCAGTGATTAGGCTTAGCTATATGTTTATTAATTTCTTTGTGCATCTTTCTTCTTGTAGCTCAAACATGCCTTCTGGATTCATTTTTATTCTTGCATGGGAGTATAGGTTTTAGAAGTTTGGGTAGAGCCTTATGATGGTAAACTCTCAGTTTTTGTTTATCTAAAAGTATGTCTTGATTTTGGTGTTTGAAATACAGTTTCACAGGCTGAACAATTTAGGATTGACAACTAAATCTCAACACGGCATCCATGGTTGCTATCAGTCTAACTATTGTTCCTCTCTTTTCCACCTGAATCATTTGAAGATCTTCTCTGTCTTTGGTGCTACAATGTGCATAGGGGTATAGATTTCTTTTTTTATTTTTCTTGCTCGGAATCATGTGTGCTTCTAGTCTCTGATGATTCAAGTGTATAATCAACATCAAAAATATATCAGTCACTACCTATCTACATATTTCCTCTCCTCATTCTCTTTATTATCTTTTTCCAGAACTCCAATTTGAAATGCTACATCTTCCCATGATATGTTCCATGTCTCTTAGTCTCAATTTATATTGTCAATCTCCTTGCTCTACCGGAATTCATTTCTTCATGTTTTTTTCAAATATAATTTATTGTCAAGTTGGCTTACATACAACGCCCAGTGCTCATCCCAATATTTCTTCATGTTTATCTTCATGGTTACTAATTGTCTCTTTGGCTCTGTTTAGTTACTGCTAAAGTATTCATGAAATTTCTTATTGCAGCAATCATATTTTTCACGTTTGAGTTTTATTGTCACTTCAAGAAGCAATATCACCAAAGCTAAAAACTAAGAGAGATACGTGTTTATTTCCCCCGAGTTCAGCAGCTAGCCTCAGTCCAAAAGGAAGCTTCCTGAAGCCTGGATTGCTGAGGAATGAGGCCAAGTGGCCCCCTTATTTGTCCTCCGCTCACCCAATTAGTGAAAACAGCATTCACCACCTCATGCTGATGACAATTCTATTGTCTCTGTGTCACAGAGGGACGGGATGCCCTTTGTGTGGTGTGAGCATGATCCATGGTTCTTCTGGATCTGCTTTTGCTTCGGGAATCCCTAAAAACCAGCCAGTGCAGAAAGGACAAGGAGCGGACCATTGGTGAGGTCTGGGCAGATACAGATAGGTGCTTGTAGATGTTGATATGGATTAGAAAAAGATGTGGAATTTATATAGCCAGGAAACGCGGAGGAGGAAGAAAAGAATTGAGGTGGGACAAAGTGGTGCGCCATTGATTCAAACAACCCAATGGCTTTTCCCAATGGTCAGGAAATGAGTCATGGAGTCATTAAACTTAAAACCACCAGGCACGGACTTTTTCAGAGACTCTCTGTCCTCTTTTTTTTTTTTTAATTTTTTTTTTTAATGTTTACTTATTTTTGAGAGAAAGACAGAGAGCAAGTGGGAGAGGAGCAGAGAAAGGGCGAGACACAGAATCGGAAGCAGGCTCCAGGCTCCGAGCTGTCAGCACAGAGCCTGATGTGGGGCTTGAACTCACAGGCCGTGAGATCATGACCCGAGCCAAAGTCAGATGCTCAACCGGCTGAGCCACCCAGGCGTCCCTCTGTCCTCTTAGATTGTGTGTGTGTGTGTGTGTGTGTGTGTGTGTGTGTGTGTTATAACCCATTTTATACACATAGCACACATATTTTAAACCTAACCTGTAAGATATACCTCAGTACCACATTTGATATATAATAATACTATATGCTGTGAATACAGTGGAGACAAAACTTGCCAATTATATTTTTCACAGCCATACGAAGAGTGAATATTTCATGAGAAGCGTAAAAGGATCACTGTTCCACTTTCCTCACCGGGGAAAAAGCCTATTGTCTGAAGAAGCACCTCAAAAGGGCTGTCTGTATATTGTAAAGAGCGATCGAGTTTCTGATTCATGACATCAATGGAAACTTTTTCAAGTGGATAATGTCCTGACATAAAAGGTTCCAGTTAAGACACCAGACTGCAAGGCAAAAACACAAAACAGCTGCTGCAGCTTTGAGTCTGTACCTACTGCTCAGTTATTCACAAGAATGTGGAAATCCACCTCACGACCTTCAAACTTGCTGGAGACAAGTGGCTCGGATGGATACGGGCCTAGGGAAGGGGCTCAGAAACAGTCAAGGGCTGACAGCGAAGGCAGAAAGTGTCCAGGGGACACAAGCCCCCCCTTTATGACCAAGTGAAGCGTTGACGCCACAGACCAGGATATCACTGAGGAAAACACGAGCAGCCAACCTACGAAATAAAATGAAAACTTCAACCATAATGCAATCAGCACTCGCGTTGCAGCACAAAGCAGTCCCTGGTGAATCAATAAACGATTCGGTTTCCAGAGAATAGGACTCCGACTTGCCAAAGAGAATCAGAGGGACACGTGTTCTTCTCTCTACCCAGCTTCCTGCTTATGTGTGGTCTAGCCATCCGTCAACATCTAGATCAGCTTCTACTCATCCAGAAAAATCTTGCCTCGTTAGCTCCTTCACATTCCCACCGCACCTCGAGTGTATCTTTGTTTGCGGTTGTGCCTTTCAATTAGGTGGCACATAATTGCCTCGCTAGTCAAACTTGTCATATAATTAAGTCCGTTAGAAAACTTCCTAGAGATTGCAAGTCTCTCGAACATACCACGTCCCCTTTATCATTTTAACCATTCAGTGATGCCAGTGGCAAAACATCGTTGCTGTTACCTCATTGCACGCTCGATACACAGAAAACAATCAGTAAATGCGAGTTCAATGTATTTCCACTTCTTGGACAAAGAAATGAAAGTCCACGGATACTTTCAAGGCTGCACAGTTCAACCGTAAGACCAAGTCCTAGCGTATGCCTAGATTTTCTGGCTCCAAATCCAGAATTCTTTCCACTCGCAGGGCCGCCTCTGAGTGCCCGCCTCATTTTTACACACTCACACACACAAGCACATTGCACACACACACACGGAGTTTACCGATGGGATTGAGACCTCTTACCTACAACACTGAAACCGAGCTATGTGTGAAAGATTAATGAGAACCAGTTCCTCGCCTTCCCACAGTGAGGCTCACAAGTGAATTGTTTACTGAATTGAAATAAAAGAAATACCAATTCAACTGCAGTAAACATGCCGCATGTTTCTTATCCAGTGCGGTAATTTCGGCAAACTATACTAAAGGAAAGTCTCTCTTTCCCTTCTTAAAGCTCCGTGGTGTCCTGATGAAGAAACGAACAACAAAATAATCAGAGGCAACCAGAAAGGAGGGTATAAGGCAGAAGAAAGAAACCTTTGGGAATGTTCAGCGCACTGCCCTCTGTGCTTATTTGGGAGAATTTTCACTTCCTTCTATGCCAAGTCTTCACAGCTGCAGTCTAAACAGTTGGGGACCACTAAGGGGGGTGACCTTACTCTGAAAAGGATCAGATAAGTTGAGGAGGCAGTGGGGACCTAATGGCATTAGAATGATCTTTCCAACCTCTCAAATCTCCAGTGTCTGAATCCATACCAAACCCCTGCATCGGGGAATATTCCACCGCCATGGGGGGTGTCACTCCCCACTACACTACCCTAGGAGGTAGCAGGGAATTTTTTTCCCTGTCCCCAGACAATAACACCTTAAAAAATTAACATTTAAGCGTTTGTTGGTGACGCATCGCCTATCGACATCAAAACGCTCAAAATGCAGTCACGGTACCAAATCCTGCTGGTTTTCTCCCTGAATTTCTCTAGCTCTTTTGACCCTGGGTGATGAGTATTTTCACAAATATTATTTTTGAGTTGCCAGTTAAATCAACTACTTCGAGGTATCCCAGTCCTCGAACTAGCTGACTGTAGGGCGAGGACAGGTAATGACCGGTTAGGAGAAAAAGGGCGACAAAAGAAACGTCACCAGCTGCCAAGTCCGGAATCAGAACGTTTATGAGGTTCCCCAGGGGTGCACTGACTTCTCCCAAGTGCAGTAACATTTTCCACAACAAAATAAATTAATTAGAAGTGTCCACAGAGTGAGCAAGCGTTACAATTGTTTGTAGGTTTGTTTGCTTTTTTTTCTAAGAGTTACTTCATCACAGACTTGCGTTAATGAGCTTGGAAATACATAAATAAAACATCCCAAGTTATGAAAGCCCTAAGCTTTTATTCTAACATGTAGCAAATGAATGCCACCCCTTTTTATTTTCTACATCAGAAGCCCCTCACGAGTGGCGTTTATTAAATCAAACTGTGATCTTTCAGAACCACGGGAAGAACCAAAAAGTTTGCAAGATTCACGCCCAGTGGCACCCACGGTTTGCACATGAACATGGTTGAGTACTAATCACAAATATCACATCATAAAAGCACTATGACGAGGGATTTATCTCAGTTGGTCCTCACGACAGCGCATGAGGTTATTCCCACTTTAAAGCTCAGTTTTAAATTATTTGTCAATATTTAAATTATTTAAATATTCTTTATTTTATTTTATTTTTTTAACGTTTATTTTTATTTTTGAGACAGAGAGAAGCAGAGCATGAATGGGGGAGGGTCAGAGAGAGAGGGAGACACAGAATCTGAAACAGGCTCCAGGCTCTGAGTGGTCAGCACAGAGCCCGACGCGGGGCTCAAACTCACGGACCGCGAGATCATGACCTGAGCTGAAGTCGGACGCTTAACCGACTGAGCCACCCAGGTGCCCCTCTTTTTTTTATTTTAAATTCCTCTTTGAAACTCAGCAAATTTGAGAGGCTTTCCAACAACATGAGGCCAGTATGTGACAGAGGCAGCCTGGATGCAAACCATCTGGTCATTTTACATCGAATGTATCTTGGAAGTGATGGAGGGATAAATGGAGTCTGTCTCTTAACCCAGATCTAGTCCTCTATACACACCGCATAGCTGACCAATTAAACGTAGGATCCCCAGGGGGTCATAGATGAAAATAGTGACAAAGATTTTCTCAGGAACAAATGCCATCTCGTTCAAAAGAAATCATAAGGCCATCTCATGTCTAGTCACTTAAGTGTTAGAGGCAGTGGAGGGATAGGAATACTTTCTGGGCCAGACTTGGATCTAAGTATCAGATGCTTAGAGTAGGGTTTCTCAACAGCAGCACTGTTAAAATTTGAGCTAAGATAGCTCCTTGATGTGGGGGAGGGAAGGAGGGGAACTCTCACATGCTCGGATATATTGCAGCATCCTGGCCTATACCCACTAGATGCCATTGGTGATGACCGATTATGTCCCCTGCACTGCCTCCCTGGGCATCTAAATCAGCCTTTCTCCCCACTGAGAACCACAGACTTAAAGGAAGTAAGCTTTTTTTTTTTCTGTGCCTCCAAGTTCTATTTTTTCTTAATTACTCAGTGTGCTGAGAAATGTTCCAAACTTCCTTCAGTCATAGAAGAAACTCAAGAGCAGATTGTTCTCCCACTGAGTGTGAAAGAATTGCCTCAATAAATATTACCAATAACGTCTCTCATGTAGCTGATCGTGGCGTCCTGCCCTTTGAGTTCCACCACCGATAAGTCATTCGCCACAGAGCATGTCCTGATGACACAAAAGCATGCTGGGAGCAGTGACACACTTGAAAGATATTGAATATTAAGGGAAACCTTTGTCGCTCAAATATTTGTAGGTAAAATGTGGAAAAACATATGAGATGCGGTGCTACGGTCACCAGGAAATAGCACTACACATGCGTTAGATTGCCTGAAATTTTGAAAATTGACCATCCAAAGTGTTGGCAAGGACGTAGAGGAACTGCAACTCTCAGTGCTAATAGGAGAATGGGACAAGCACTTTGGAAAACAACGTGGTCGTTTCCTAAAATGTCAAGCTTGGGCAAGTCTACCAGACAAACAAACAAAAAGTCTTCGTGTCCAAAGACTTTTACGTTTCTGGGTATAGCAGCTTTATTTCCAAACACCAGACACTGGAAACAGCCCCAAATTACGACCTCTCCATAGAGGGTAACGCCCAGCGACAAAAAGGAGGAAACTGTCAATATACGCAATACCATGGATACATCTCAAAACCATTACATCAAGTGAAAAGGGACAGTCAAGAAAGACTACGTGCTGTACGATTCCATTCGTTTGAAATTCTAGAACACGCAGACTACTCTGTAGTGCTGGGAAGCGAGTCAGCGTTTCCTGAGGTTGGTGGGAACAGCAAAATGGAGAGGAAACTTGTGCTACCCTAATCGTGACGATGACTTCAAGGGTGTGTGCCTATGTCAAAAGTGCTGATACTGAAAACTTCAATTAGGTGTAGTTTATGGGACTTCGATTATAGATGAATAAAATAGGGGGGAAGAAACACATTGTAGGAAAATACAAAGTTGTATCTACCTAGCAGAACCTGCGACGGAAGATAAAATTCAACCCCCAGCTAATGACCTTAGTAGTGTAGTGACTACTGAAGACAATTTTGGTAAAGTTATATGTTGCATAAACAGCAAATCCATGACATGATAGTACTTAGGAACCAGTCTAACTAGTATATCTTGCCTTTCGGGACAGAATTTAAAATAACACATGCATACACACAGGCACACAGGCACTCTTACCACACAACCATGTTACAAAGCAGAGTTGCTGCATTACAATTATTTCATTCTGTCATCCTTTCTTTATTCGAGGCTATCATCTTGCTGTCATTCTTTGGCTCAAAAAAAAAAAATAGCTAACCTTATTTATTTATTTATTTTTTAATTTTTTTTTTAATTTTTTGTGTGTTTATTCGTTTTTGAAAGACAGAGAGAGACAGAGCACAAGCAGGGGTGGGGCGGAGAGAGAGGGGGACACAGAATCCGAAGCAGGCTCCAGGCTCCAAGCTGTCAGCACAGAGCCCGACGCAGGGCTCGAACTCATGAACCGTGAGATCATGACCCGAGCCGAAGTCGGACGCTCAACCGACTGAGCCACCCAGGCGCCCCTAGCTAACCTTATTTAAATACGTGATACCATCTGTACATTATCAACTATTTGTGTTGGTATTTGTATTGATGCTTCAACAAATACCAAATGCTACAAAAGTGTAAAATTCTTGGAAGTGCATAAGTGAGGCAAATTCTGTGTTTTTATGTTTTACGAAAGGAAAACCCCAAACCGATACAAAGTGGTATTAACTTGGTTAGGTGTACGTTAGGTGAAGTATCACATCTTTAAGCAAAGTCAAAGAATACGTGCATAGAATATTATCTGAGTCACACAAAAAAGACTAATTAATAACCAAGAGATCGCATGTATGTCTCTCTCTGATATTTGATCACTTTGAGCATCTTTCCTTTTCCTGAAGAAAAACCCATCTGTAGGACTTGAATGTATAGGTTAGATGAATTGCATCTTTGAGCTCGGAAAATATTTGACTATAATTCTGTGGTTCACAATCGCATTTTGTGCGTCCCTTCGCTTCTAAGAATGGTAAGTTATATATTATTATGTCACAAATTAGACGTCACACAGATTTAGCGTGAGCGGCCTGATTCTGATACGATCTTAGGCTCTTTCTTCAGAAGCCGAGTTATACTACACCTGGCCATATATATTCAAAACAATATATATTATTGTTGTCATTGTTGTTGTAATTATTGTTGTAATATATATTCAAAGACATTTTGCCATTTTTATTTTTCACTCCAAGACCAGTTAATGCCTTGATGCAAATAATGTTATAATTCAGAATGGGAGTTAGCATCTAGGAAGCAAAATGAAGCAAGAGAAATAAGACAGGTCAAAATGAGGGAGAAAGAAACATAATACACAAGCAAATAAGAACCAAGATAAACTTAATGAAAAACTAAATTTAAAACGCTTGCTCATGGATTGGAAAAACAAACGCTGTTAAAGTGTCTATATCACCCAATGCGATCTGCACATTTAATGCAATCCTCATCAACATACCACCAGAATTTTTCACAGAACTAGAACAAACAAATCCTAAAATGTGTATGGAACCACAAAAGACCCTGAATAGCCAAAGCAATCCTGAAAAAGAAAAACAAAACTGGAGGCATCATAAATCCGGATTTCAAGCTACATTACAGAGGTATAGTCATTAAGACAGCATGAAACTGGCACAAAAACACATAGATCAATCGAACAGAATAGAAAACCCAGAAACAAACCCACAACTATATGGGCAACTCATCTTTGACAAAGCAGGAAAGAATATCCCATGGAGAAAAGACAGTCTCTTCAACAAATGGTGTTGGGAAAACTGGATGGGAACCAGCAAAAGAATGAAATTGGACCACTTTCTTACTCCATACACAAATATAAATTCAAAATGGATGAATGACCTAAATGTGAGATAGGAAACCATCAAAATCCTAGAGGAGAACACACGCAGCAACCTCTTTGACCTCGGCTGCAGCAACTTCTTACTAGACACGTCGCCAAAGGCAAGGGAAACAAAAGCAAACACAAACTATTGGGACTTCATCAAGATAAAAAGCTTCTGCACAGTGAAAGAAACACTGAACAAAACTAAAAGGCAGCCTACAGAATGGGAGAAGATGTTTGCAAATGGCATATCTGATAAAAGGTTAGTATCCAAAATCTGTAAAGAACTTATCAAATTCAACACCCAGAAAACAACCCGGTTAAGAAATGAGCAGAAGACATGAATAGGCACTTTGCCAAAGAAGACATCCAGATGGCCAACACACATGAAAAATTGCTCAACATCAGTCATCATCAGGGAAACACAAATAAAAACCATAATGAGATACCACCTCACACCTGTCAGAATGTCTAAAATTAACCCCACAAGTAACAACAGGTGTTGGCGAGGAGGTGGAGGAAGGGGAACCCTCTTGCACTGCTGGTGGAGATGCCAACGGGTGCAGCCATTCTGGAGAACAGTATGGAGGTTCCTTAAAAAAACTAAAAATAGACCCTACAATCTATCAATAATCTATCAATATCACTATTAGGTATTCACCCAAAGGATACAAAAATGCTTATTTGAAAGGGCACATGCACGTCAACGTTTATAGCAGCATTATCAACAATAGCCCAACTATGGAGATAGATGGGTAAAGAAGATATTGCCTGTGTGTGTGTGTGTGTGTGTGTGTGTATGAATATTACTCATTCATCAAAAAGAACATCATTTGCGACGACATGGATGGAGCCAGAATGTATTATGATAAATAAAATAAGGCAATCATAGAAAGACAAATACAATATGATTTTACTCATATATGGAATTTAAGAAACAAAACAGATGGCAAAAGGGGAAACGTGGTGGGGGGAAGAAAAGAAAGAAGCAAACCACAAGAGACTCTTAATTATAAAGAACAAACAGAGGGTTGGCGGAGGGAGGTGGGCGGGACATGGGCTAGAGGGGTGATGGGCATTAAGGAGGGCACTTGTTGCGATGAGCACTGGGTGTTGTATGTAAATGATGAATCACTGAATTCTACTCCTAAAAGCAATATTGCACTGTATGTTAACAAAGTAATTTTTTTTTCTAAATAAATAAATAAATATTTAAAAAGCAAGTGGTCCAGATGCAAATAGACTAAATAAAGATAGAAGTACAAATACCAAGAGTCTGAACAAATACAAATAAATTCACTCTATTTTTTAAATTGTAGTAATGATAGCCAAAGTAAGGAACATACTGTATTTTAAATACACATACACACACGTGGACACATCCACACATCATGAAGCAGTAGAGAGATACTTGTTTTATAACTTTCTAGCTCTGTGATCTTGGCCAAGTCCTTGACCTCTGCTCTGTTTCCATTTCCCCTGTTAAATGGAAAAAACACAACACGGCAAAAGGACTATTACCGTATGAATTAAGTGAGATAATGCTGATTGAGCCCTTCACATAGAGCAAGAAACATTGTAAATACAATAATTTTTAGATGTTATCATAAACTTAATTCAGAGCTATGATGAGGAAAAAATAACACAATGGAGTAACCTGTTAGTTATGCTAAAGACAGTTAAAGCACCACATCCCTGCATCACAAGTATTTGCAAAAGTGGTAGTAATCATGCAAGGGAAACTGAGAAAATGATTCTAAATAACCCACAATGATTTACTTGATTAAAGTGATTCCTAATAGACACATTACATGAAATGGAACGGACCTGAAATAAAATTAAAACCTATTTTTCCAAATTGAAAGACAGTTGCAATACTGTAAGAGATGGTCCAGAAATCCACCCAAGAACAATTCCAAAAGGAAGGCATCACCTTTTTGCCAATTTTTTAACCTAAAGGATAAAAATCTTATCAGCCGCCAATAAGAGGGAAAGCCTTAAGAATTCAAAAATAAAAGTAATGTGGAATTTATTCGCTGAGAGCTATGAAAAGAAAGCCAAGAGAACTGGAGGTAAGGCCACAAGAACAGTGACTGAGGAAGGACATCTCTGTAAGCACAGGGGCAACTCTTTCCTTCTAAGCCCAATGCGAAACAATGGAAAACAATAGCAAACCCGCAGCAGCAAAGATGAATGGACATCTGAGGATACATGAAAATTCTTTAAGACAAATAAGAGATGTTTAGGACATTAACAAAAGGAAAGGTAATGATATAACTTTAATTTTTTAATGTTTATTTTTGAGAGAGAGAGAAAGAGAGAGCAAGTGAGTGGGGGAGGGCCAGAGAGAGGGAGACACAGAATCCAAAGCAGGCTCCAGGCTCTGAGCTGTCGGCACAGAGCCCGGCACGAGGCTTGAACCCGCAAACTGTGAGATCATGACCTGAGCCAAAGTCAGACGCTTAACCAACTGAGCCATCCAGGCGCCCTTAATGGTATAACTTTAAATGCTTATGTCAATCAGAGATTAACATAAATTGACAAAAACTGTGTGCTACATGCAACAGAGGACCAGAGCATTCCATAAATCACCTCGTGTCACGTGCATTTTGCCCTACTCATTTTTCATTCCATCCCATGACTCTTTTCCTTTGCCCTTTTCCCAGTTTTCTTCTTGTCTTGACCACAGTAAGCTCTCTTGCCACTCAAAGCCTTGAACTTGTTGATTCTTCCACTCTTCTCTCAGACCTTCCCATGCTTGACCCCTCTTTATCCAGACCTCAACTCAAGTTCACCTCTTATCAAGGTTGGTTTTGGTTACCCAAACTGAAGTGCCCTCAAGACACATTACCACCCTCGTCCCTTTTCTTTGGTTCATAGCACTTATTTGAAATTTCTTGCTATTGTATTAATTTATTACTTTATCATTTTTACTTTATTATTATTTTTAAAGGCTTCTTTAGTGCAGTATTAGGTTCACAGCAAAAGTTAAGAGGAGAGTACAGAAAGTTCCCATAGACTCCCTGCCCCCACACATATACCGCCTCCCTCGTTATCAGCACCCCCCACCAGAATGGGACATTTGTTCCCATTGATAAACCTACATTGATACCCTGTGGCATAACATCTTGTTTCTACCGGTGCTTTCAATTAATGAGATAAACATTTGTTAGGAATCTATTATAGGTTAGGCACTCTGTTAAAGATACAGGGGTGAATAATAATTTGTCTCCGTCTTCAGAGTTTTTAAGCAAACACATTATTGCTAAAATCATGGTTTCAAAATAAGGAACCCAGTAGTGGAACCAAAGTGAAATTTACCAACTTTGGAGAGTGCTTCAGAGAGGCTTTATAGAGAAGGAGATCTTTCAATCCAGAGACTAGATTTCACATGTGGATATAGATGTGTGATTTTGTGTGGAATTTCAAGTTCACTTACTTGCTAATATTTATTGCAAATATATATATATATATGTATATATATACATATATATATAAATACAACAGGTGTATTAAAATACATAAACGTTTTTAAATGTGTTTAAAAATAAAATTAATTTTTGACCTAAAGGGAAATGAAGAATTTAATATCCATTATAAAAATGACATAAGTAAAACATTTAGTAAAAGATAACAATAAAAAAAATTTAAATGAAAAAATTAAAATAAATTTAAATAAATTTAAATTTAAATGAAGGATAATAAACTTAAATGTAAACAGATTGAAATCCCCCAAAAAGATGGGTAGAGATGATTGAGCTCAGTTAGGAATCTGACTATATTAGAAATTTGAAGAAAGAATTTTGGACAAGAAATCCTAGGAAAAGGAAAAAATAGAGAATATTCAATATTAAAATATTTGTTTCTATTATAAACTCCAATGGCATTTGGAAGTATAAAACACCTAACACACACAGAAACTAAATTATTCTATCTTTGGTAAGCAGAATCCAAAAATGGCACCAAAAATTCCCTACTCCCTTGTGTGAGAGACCTGTGACCCTAATGAGTCCTCACTTTTACAGATAGGTTAAGTTATATGGCAAGGGATAAGGGATCTGCAGGTAATTACAGTCCCTAACCAGCTGAGTTAATGAAAATCCAAAAGGAGATTATCCTGGGTTGGACGAACATAATCATGTCGGCTTTAAAAGACAGCCTAGAGGTGTCACAGGGGAAATCAGAAAGAGCTGAAGCAGCAGAAGATATTCTCCCATTGGCCTTGATGAAGCAAACTTCCACGTTGTAGAGAGGGCCCTGTGGCAGGGAACAGCCAATGACCTCCAGGAGCCGAGTGCCTCAATGTAACAACCACAAGGGATCACTGGTCTGCCCACGACCAGTGAACTTCGAAGAGGATACTGAGCCTCTGATGAGATCGCAGCCCCAGTGAACACCTTGAGTGCATTCTTTTGGGATGTTGAGTAGAGAATCCAGGTACCCATGCCCAGACTCCTGACCCACAGAAACCATGAGATATTAAGTGTGAGTTGCCTTACTGCACTCTACCTGTGGTAATTTGTTACACAAGAATAGAAAACTAAAGCATAATCTTTAACACAAGGAGGCTTATTTCTTTTTCCTGATTTTATTTTTACTAATCTGCTTACAACGACGCTTCCTCTTATGTGTTCTTAGCATAAATGATCATTATTTTCTGACTTTAATGGATTAGTATAGAGATTAATATCACGTGAACTAGAGAGATAACATTATTAAGCCACATGAAGCATGCTCAAAGGTAGCCCCCCAAAAACTCCTGCTGCAGAGCTCAGGCAACTTGCTTTTAGCTGGGACTCATTCTGAGTCCACCAGTCAATAAAGGCCTTTGCTCCTCACAAAATCCCTTACAAAGACCCCTTGAATTACGAAGGTGGAAGTTATGAAAGAAAGAGAAATATATATGGCTAAACCTTACAGACATTCCATTAGCCTAAAAAGAACTATGAACTTGGTAGCTTCCTCTGAACTCCTTTTAGAGTCTTAAAGCCAGCTACCCACAGAATCCACAAACCTGACCAAAAGACTACTTGGTTCAACTACTTGGTTCTCCAAATACAGTACTTTGTACTGTGAGTCAAGCTTCTTAAGGATTTCACTGACACATTCTCCGTCTTTTGATTTTACATGTGTCACTTGGGCTCAGTGGGTAACTGGATAATCTGTTTCTCATTTTTAAAAGAAGTATAATATTTATCAAAGCATCTAAAATATTTATGAGGCAGAAAAGAACTCAAGAGATCTTTTCTAGTCTCTGGTCTTCAGAGAACTGCAGGGAAACCATCACAGAGTGTAGATACTCATCGTCTTTCAAGAAATTTCCACTAAAGAAGATAAAACACAGCTCCATAGAAACCCTGTGTCACAGAATTTACCATCTAACACTCAATTCTGTATAAACTAGTTTCTCAACATTGGCACTACGGATATTGAAAGCTTAATAATTCAGGGGCACCTGGGTGGCTCAATCGGTTAAGTGCCCAACTTCTGCTCAGGTCATGATCTCACAGCTCATGAGTTCGAGCCCCACGTTGGACTCTGGGATGACAGCTAGGAGCCTGGAACCCTTCGGTTGCTATGTCTCCCTCTCTCTCTCTGCCCCTCCCCTGCTTACTCTCTCTCTCTCTCTCTCAAAAATAAATAAACATTTTTTTTAATTTAAAAAAAAAAAGGAAAAGAAAGCTAAATAATTCTTTGTTAGGGGAGCAACCTGTGCATTATAGGGTGTTTTGCTACATCCTTGACCTCTAGATGACAGTAGTAACCCCCTTCCCCAGTGATGACAACCAAAAATATCCCAGACATTGCCAAGTGTCCTCTTGGAAAGTAGCCTCCGTTGAGAACTATTGGTAAAAACTCACCAATTTGGTGGCCGAGTCCCCGCATGTACTTGAAGTCATGAGTGATGACCATTTCTATATCTATAGCAATACCCACCTGCTTTCTAGGATCGTGCTTCTCAATATGGTAGCCACCAGCCCCATGTGGCTATCGGCACTTGACACATGGCTAGTCTGAACTGAGATGTGTTGGGAGTGTGAAACAAATACAAAACTCCAAAGACTTTGATAAAACAAAAATTGTTAGGCATCTCACTGAAAATTTTACGTTGATTACATGTTGACATGAACATATTTTGGATATATTAGGTTAAATAAGCTTGGTGTGTGAAGTACTTTTGTTCCTCATTAAGCCACCAGTATTTAAAGAATGTCCACTGTGTGTGCCTAGGATTGCATTAGTTGCTTTTGGCTACATCTATCTGAGTTAAGTTCATTTATGTGAAATGGTGTCATTTCGTCTTACAGATAGAAAAGGAGGAGCTCCGGAGATAAATCACCTAAAACCACTCTTCCAATTGCAATGCCAGAACCGATTAAATACAACCTATCGCTCCTGATCCCCAAATAGTTTTTAGTCACAAGATATATATGTCCCTAACAGGACAGTGTGTTTCTTCTATAATTATTGTAGAGATAAAAATCAGATTCCAAAGAAAACACTTTCCAGACACCTTTTAAGACAATAAAGCCAGCGTTTGTTTGAAGGGAAAACAGAAACAAATGGGGGCCTCAAAAGGCATTACTTTGTATAATAATTTAATTAATAGCATGTTGAGAAAAGAAAAACATTTTCCTTTACGTTCTCCGTCACTTTCGATTTCCTTTTGTGGACACTCCTGCAATCTGTTGGGTTTGACGCAAGTCCCTGGCTTTTCTCTGCGTGTTTGATTTGCATAATGGGCCAGGATGCCTCATGGGCACTCGCTTAAGATCAACTGAGTTAATTTGCTTTCTTAACTCAGGTTTAAGTGTGTTTCATGGGCACTAAAGTCGAGATCAACTGAGTTAATTTGCTGGCTTAACTCAGAAAATTAGAATCACCGTTGCCTCAATTTCTTTTAAGCATAATTGTAATCACGGTCACTTGGCAAAGGAAGAAGTCCAAAATGTGTGCCTACTCTTTCCCGGCTAGATGCAGAACCAAGCACACAGGACAGGAAAGCCCCACAAATGTTTTACCTGTGAACAAGAATGATAAAACTAGTAAATTATGTTGGAGCAGTCATGGTCCAACATTTTCCTAATCAAGTGATCATAATCTGTGAAAAGACTTACCATTTTTTATAGGAGGTCACTATTATAGCCCTTCACAGCACACAGGGCCTCTGAGAAATACTGCGTGCCTTTGAAAAATTGAAGACAATTCCCTGAGACAAGAAAAATGCAACTGAGATCAGCGGGAAGCAAGACAGCATGGGAGGGCTCATTTTAGAAGAAGGGAGGAGTTTGGGAGAAGCCTCCTAGGACACTTGAATGTGGCATCTCTAAGAGATACATTGTGCCATTGTCCAGAGCATGCAATTTAAGTAGAAAACAAGACTGCCAGCATGGGTATATATTTATTTATTTATGCTCATTTATTTATCCATTTGTTCTCTCTCTCTATATATATATATGTGTGTGTGTGTGTGTGTGTGTGTGTGTGTATCAGGCACTGTGTTAAATGCCCTGGATTTCTTGGTAAAAGGAAGAGACAAGTGGGCAGCAACTGGCAACAGTCAACACCAGACAATTATTCTATTAAAAAATTATTTTTCAACTTGAATTTGAGCATCTACAAATGGAAATGCTGAGCTATCTATCAGGGCATTATGGTGCAAGTTTTTCCAAATGTCCCTTCACGCTAAAAGAATTATTATGTCCAGCTCCTTGCACTCCAAGTACCAATGATCTAATTCCTATGCCATTCATGTATTCATTCATTCAATAATTCTTTAATTCAATTTGTTTTCCTGAAGATGGTTAAGGCAGTCAGTGTGTCTTCCTCCTTGGTTTTTATACAAAATTCATTAGTAGGAGGCCATCTGTAGGAATTAATAAAAACTCCTTCTTGCTTTTAATATATCAATTGGATGAATCACATTAATTCATAAATTTGATCTTTTTCACAGTACATTTATGAAAACATATGAGAACTTGATGAATTGTGCCTACTTGAAATTGAATGGTTTATATCAACTCATAAACTTAATTGTTTTTAACATCACACACTCATAGAAACATATGAGAACTTGATGGCATATTTCTAGTTGAAATTCCTAGGGTGTGTATCAGCTTATGTTATGTGTTTTCCGTCAGGAAAGCATCTGACCAAAGTCAGATGATAAGTCAGTGAGTCCATTCCTATCCATCAGATATCTCAGCTTTGCAAACTCAAACAAAAGAGTTTCTTCCACACTTCCTCACAGTGCTGACTTCTCTTTATTCCAATATCCGCCAAACCATTTAAAATTCCATAAATGTTCAAAGAAGCATGTACCCCAAATTAGAAACACTATTCCAGTTTCATTTCTCTAGCAGGCATTTATGGAAGCCAGATTTTACTGTTGTGGTGTTTGTAATTGAGAGTTAGTAATAAGCAATGAAACAACACCAAGTCAAATAAGTCCAAGGTAAGATTTGATCTGCAGGCACAGTGCTTCTTAGAAGTGGGTTCTAGTGAGAAATGTGACTCATGCCAATAAAATTAACTCCAGAATTCAGTGCTCAAGGCTCTACTGCGCTAAAATTCCATTTATTGCAAATTGTGCTATTTCCAATTTCTTTTAGTAATAAAATGCATGAATAGCCCAAAAAAAAAGGCTATAAAGAGTCAACAATGCCAAGAGCTTTTCATCAGAAGCTCTTGTAGAACGGAGGGACTAGAGCTCTCTGATCCTGTTCTCTCTTCCCTTGGGCGATACTCCACAATAACTCGCTAATCATTAATAATTCCTTTGCCCATTTATTTCAATGAACACATAAATCAACTATTTACTCTAGGATGAGACATGGGAAACTATTTGAAGCCAAAATTCGTTTGGGCATCAACAGTATGTAAATTACATCGTCTTCTGTTTGAACTCTAAGTAAGTGAAGGCAAGGAGGGAGGAAAGAATAAGACTGAATGGTAGGTAATTTGCTCTGTGTCTTTGCTTGTCTAACGCCATCCTTCTAGGTGGGTTCCATACTGTGTTGATAACGCAAAAGAAAGTGATACCTACTGATTTTGATGAGGTTGAGTGGCATGGCATGCCATGCGAGAGCAGTTTCTGTGTTTGCCTTTCTTCATTACGCTCTCCCTTTACTTAGGCTGTTCAGTAATTCATAGATTATTTAGTTTAGGTAGACAGAGACAGTAGATACTGTTTTACTTCCTCAGCACTACACTGAACCAACCTAAAAGCATGACATTTGATAAACAAAAGAATATAACGATTACTTAAGCTTCAGAGTCTCACGATCACCATGGCTTTCTCAAAAAAAAAAAAAGGTTATTAGAAAGAAGGCAAGATGCAACTGATAATAAAACAGGCGACATAACACCATATAATCTAAAATATTTAAGGAGAATGACTACTTGTCCCTTCATAACAAACCTAATGATTAAATGACTGGTTTCCTGCATACAGAATTGCAAAACCGAGATTTTTTTCAACTTCAATGCAATGTTAGTGCTACTTGCTGATCTCGGTGGCTTGTAAAATGCCATCTTCAACAAGATCTAACATAGTATAATCCTTTCTGAAAACCCCAGGGGAATTAGGTAATATAAGCAATTCAGAAAAGTGTCAAAGTTTAATTTCTTCTACCCCTAGGCAGGTTCAAAAACGATTCTTAAAAATTCCTCACCGTCACCAAAGTTTAATTTATGACTGAAGAGTTGTAGAAAAATCCTACCTGTCTCCCAGTTCCAGGCAGAGTTTTCGTTTTGAAACTGTATCCCCATCTTTACTGTGGTTTCCATAGTGACAATTGGGTTTGAGTTTCATCGTGAGATGGTGTTTTCAATAGAAGCGGAAGTAGCTTCACTGTGGCAATGCACTTCAAGCCTGATAGGGTCTTGTGACATGAAAGAAACAGATGATCTTTGAAAATTATGTCCCTAATTATACCTTGCTGGAAATGAAAATAGGTATGACTTAGGGAAAAAAAGTTTAGAATACATTTGAATATAAGTTATGTTTCTCTTGAAGGAATAAACCCTCCTTTCCGCCCAAATTATATATATAATGTCAATAGACATTATATATGTATACGTATACATATATAAATTATATATATAAATATTATATAAATATATATATATATGCATACACATGAGGTAGTATTTTAGAAACAAAAGGTTGGGAGATGTCTTCAAGATTATCTAATCTGCTGTTGACAAATACACAGTTAAGCAAAGAGAATGTTAAAGCAAAAAAAAGAACACTTCTTGCTTCCTGGGAATATGCACTACAGAAACATCAACACTACCTACATGAGAAATAAGCAGAGACAGGCATCAAGGAGGAGAATTTTTTTTTTCTCAGTTCCAACACATTGGAGATAAAAATTAATAGGCAAAGTGTATCAAAAAAACAGATGCTCTGCTGAAAAGCCCTTCAGGCAGAATTGCGTCAGCTGGCTTTCTCCGGTGAGGCAGGACTTTACCGACTCACAGAATAATTGCTACATACTCCAGTCAAAGCATTTTACTGTACCTGGCTTTATGCTCAAGCAACCATCCATTGATGGGGATAGGGAGTCCGTGGGGGCTGGAGTGACAGCCAGAAGATGCATGTGATTTTAGATTATGTTGCTTTTCATTTGAAAAGTGCTATCTCTCGACTTCCTAAATGATTAGAAGGCTCAGTAATTGTTTACCTCATTTTTTAATCTAAGCAAAGCGGTAACAAGCATTATTTGTGCATCTTAGGACTCAAAGAAAAGGTTCACACCTTCACACTTTTAAATATATAATAGGTGGATATGTCAGTAAAACACACACACACACACACAGACACACACACACACACACGCACGCAGAAGCAACCAGAACGTTGTAGGCAAAAAGAAAATAGATATGATTAAAATTATCTGCACGTAAAGAGAATGTATAATGAAATTAACAAGGCAAAAGAATGCAAGGATGTTATGGAAATTATTTTAACCTAAAAATGACATATTCTTCGTGCCCATCACCTTATAGCAGCATTGCCTGGCACAGTGTTTCCCAAAGTGTGGCCCCTGGACTAGCAAAGCCAACATCACATGAGACCCTGTTGTAAGTGTGAATTCTCAGTCTCCACCCTAGACTCCCTGGATGAGAAACTCTGGGACCAGCGATCTGTGTCATAACAGATCCTATAGGTGAGGCCCTTGCCTGCTAAATTTGAGAAACTTTGGCCCTAGTACAGTTCTCAAATTCTGGGTGTGCCATAAAGATCACTAGATGCACATCAATAACTCTGATTCAATGAGACTTGCTCCCCAGAAATTTTAACTCAAGAGATATTTTTAATTCTACTCTTGATGATTTTGATGCAGCTGGACATCTGACTACAATTTGCAAATACTGGGTTAATGCTTCGGAGTGTGGTAGTTCCCGTTAAAAGCACAGTATGACCATTTCTTGTCTTTAGGCAAGTCACCCTGAGTCCATTTTCTCATCCATAAATAATATTGCCTATCTCAAATGATGGTAGTGAGGTTTAAGTGAAATAAAGTATAAAATTTGCACAGCAGAGTGCCCAACACAAGTTAAGTGCTTAAGAAGTGATCATCTAAGATGGCTTATCACTTTCCATATTGCTGGGAATTTATTTAAAATTTTTTTTAATGTTTATTTATTTTTGAGACAGATAGAGACAGAGCATGAACAGGGGAGGGTCAGAGAGAGAGGGAGACACAGAATCTGAAACAGGCTCCAGGCTCTGAGCTGTCAGCACAGAACCCGACGCGGGGCTCGAACTCACGGACCGCGAGATCATGACCTGAGCCGAAGTCAGACGCTTAACCGACTGAGCCAACTGGGAATTTATTTTAAATGTCTTTAAATTATTTTAAATTTTTTTATTTATTAATTTATTTATTAAAATATTAATTTATTAAATTAATTATTTATTAATTAATTTATTAAAATAAATTATTTTAAATATTATCAATAGTTTCTAACTTAATCCAACATTAAAACACACCAGCTTATGTAGACATCTTTGGTCTTCCATGAAATTCAAAAACAAAACCGATTCAATAGACATCTACCAAGGAACGAGAACTTGACTCCGTCTCAGAAAAACATACAGGTCTCTATTTTTGTGTGACTATTATAAAATATTTATTTCAAATAAAACAAAACAGGGTAGTAGGTAATAGCACAAACTCTGGTTCCAGACTTCCAAAATTCAGACCCTGGTTCTGTGACTCTTTGGCAGTATGGCCTTGATTTAATCCCAGGGACCTCAGTTTTGTCATGAGTAAAATGAGGATAATAAAAATTTCTTACCTCATAACATTGTGGGGAGGATCAGATGAGTTAACACGTGCAGTGGATTCTGAATAGCACTAACTATAAACCTTCCACAAATGCTCTTCTTATTTAACTAGAAAACCATTGAAATGAGTTCTCTATGTATTGAGTATGATACATTTGGAACCAAATTTAAATGTTTTATTTATTTATTTATTTTTGAGACAGAGAGAGACAGAGCATGAGCAGGGGAGGGGCGGAGAGAAGGGGGAGACACAGAATCCGAGGCCGGCTCCGGGCTCCGAGCTGTCAGCACAGAGCCTGACGCGGGGCTCGAACTCATGGAGCGTGAGATCATGCCCTGAGCCGAAGTCGGACGCTCAACCGACTGAGCCCCCCGGGCGCCCCTTTTTGGAACCAAATTTAAACCTGAACTTTTGTCTCAATGATTAAATAGAAATTAGCAATGCTGTAATTCTGAATACAAGTAGATTTTTAAATTTACATTATTAATACTGAGTACAGAGGTTCAAAATGAGAGCAACTTCTTGTTTGCCTTGAGAATGAAGATTTGAGTAAAGCCTCGGGTCAAGGGAACTATAATGTTATTGCTTTATCTACTGTTGGGTACTCAAGAGTGATTGGAGTCCCGTTAGCAGATCTGAATAAAGTGTAAAAGCAATTCCTCTCTAAATATATGAGAAACCATCCTGATGACCTAGTTTTTAATTAAAATTTTATTAGATATGTAAACTCTGGGAGAATCAAAGGCACAGTTTAACAACTGAAATAAGTCTCTATTTGATATATTTAAGATAGCTGAAATTTACTGAAATATTCTGACAGTATGCCAACATTAGTGGAAAACAATTTGTAAGAAAAGCAGATAAAGAGAATTGGCCATTATCATGCACTTGCTGAAAACACTATATAAGAATCCACACAACTTAGAAAAAGTTAACCTCACTGTAGTCCAGAAACCCACACATTTTTGAAGGCCTGGCTTGCCTTCAAATACTTCAGACTGCAAAGTCAACATGGTAAATTCTTTCCACGTTTAATTCATAAAAAAAAAAGATCCATATTATTCTTGAATTTGTTTCTGATCTTAAAGAAGATATCTGCTTAACCTTAAGAAGCTTAGTTCTTTGGGGTTCTTTCTAGAATCAAACAAAACTCTTGCATCATATGCTTTCGGATACACACGAAGCAATACTATCCCAACACCCATTTCCCCCAAAACTCAAAGTCACATTTCATTTCTTTTTGCAATTGATAGCCTTAGAAAAGATAAGATACAAGCAAAGCCTTTCTCTCACCTTTTGCTGAGAACATTGCAGTCATATCGTTACTTAGGTCTTAATTACTCCGGTCTTAAAATAGGTATATTATGGCCTTTATTGCACGATACAGATTTAGAAAATGCAGCCCATCAATGCTAGATAGCCCACAAGCATCCTACAGCAGATTCAAAATGAAAGTAAAAAAAAAAAAAAGCAAGGAGGCACCAGGAGGTTTTTATCGACCGGTGAAGTTAAAAAGTTAAAAATAAATATTTGCCTAAGGTCATTTTTCGCTTTTATGGAAGGATTAGGATAGAACAGGTTAGGATTGGGGACAATAAGAGTATAGATGGAGTCTAGGATAATCCTAGGCAAAATTTCAAAATAATTTAAATATCCAATTCCCTCTTTGGGTTGAACGATAAGAGACTGACATTTTTGTGGGTCAAAAAGAGTGAATACGACAATTTTACAGGATTCAACCTTGATCTTTCTGGTGCTCTTTCTCTCCCAGCCCCAGGTGCCAACCGCCTTTCTACAGTCCAGACCCCGAGAGCCCAGCTGCATGAAATCACACTGGTTTGCTCCCCTTCAAATCCTTCATACTCCAAAATCAGCTTTCACCCACTCCAAGTGAAATCTTATGTAGAGGAGCTCAGATAAAGTAAAGGAATTTAGTCCATGAGGGAAATACTTAGGGATAGATGGGCCTTCCAGGACTACTTACACCAAAACCATACACACAGACAAACTCTCTACCCCACATACCTATAAAAAGAAAAGAAAAGAATGAAATGAAATGAAATGAAATGAAATGAAATGAAATGAAATGAAATGAAATAAAATAAAATAAAATAAAATAAAATAAAATAAAAAACTTTGCCACAAATACTAATAAGCCTATACAGTAACGTTATTCAGACACATAGCTCTAGAGATCACTTCTTTGTCACCTGAAATCCAGAATGATTGCTGGCCGTTAAAGTACTTGACTCAAGTGTTCTCTGAGTGATCTTTGTTCCTTTCAGACCTATTTTTCCAAGTGAGCCCAATTCAAACTTATGAACGTGTCATGGATGTAATGTTTTTGACGTCATTCCAAGTCTCTATTTCCTTATCAGTAATCCGGTTCCTCTCTGCCCAAACCCCAACTGCCATGATTTTACGTGAGAGTCAATGTAGCATGGCGCCTGGAAGCCTGGACGCTGGGTCTGCCAAGGTTTAAGTCTTGGCTCTAACACATAGCAGCTGTGTGGTTTTGGGCAAGTTGCTTAACTTCCTGTTCCTCAGTTTCCTCTTCTACAGAGGAAGGGTGGTACTACTTATCTCACAGAGATGTTAGAAGGATTATGTGAATTCAACAAAAGGAGCTCATATTTGTAAGTGCCGAGAAGACTGGCCTACCCTTCAACATTTGTTAAATAAACTGTAGCCACAGGGAAAAAGGGAGAGGACAAGGAAGCTATGATGTAGGCAACTGGTCCACCCCAGCCAAAACATGAAGGGTAAAGTTCACCCTTTCTAGAGGAAAGAGGCCAGAGATGTAGGAAAACCCTGTATCATACTGGATCCAAAATCTTGGAAAGGAGAGGAATTTCATATAGGGTGAGAGAAAAGAGAAAAGCAGAAAGCTGTTTACTCCACTTCCTGTTTGGAGCTCTAGAGGACAATAACCCACCTGCCTAGTGTTACCTCAACAACTTAGAGAAGCCATCGTTAGGCATAGAGAAAGCTTAATTTAGCCTTCCTGGGTCAGACTCGGTTCTCAGGAGGTGTGCACACACCCTGAAATTTCTGATTGTACCTTTCTGGGGGTGGAGTGCCTTAGTAATGGGGTAAAGGGGCCCTGTGGACATGGGTGATCAATCAGCAATAAATGGGGGACAGGGTATGGCACAGTAAGACAGCACAGTCACAGGGGAGTTGACCTGGAGCCACATCAACCAAGCACCCTAGTCTTGACCAAGTCGGGAAGAGAGGCCACGAGCCACAATACACAGTGGGAGGCAACTTGAAGAAGACTCAGGAATGCAACCAGACAAACTACACCGCAGTGGATACCAGCTCTCAGACCCCTAGAGACCCTGAGATCACACCATCTCTCCAAAAACCCTAAACCCAGATAAAAGATGAACAAGAGGAAGGGAAGAGCATGCGAAAAACTAAGTTATCCCAAAGCGACTGGCTATCCAAGAGGTCGTTTCAAGTTTTGCTAAGTTTACCAAATGGAATTTAATTTCATTTTCTCCACTACTTATAGGGTGGGGCTTGTAAGGAATATTATAATAGCTATGAAAAATAATGAAACTGGATCTTCTTGGTACTTTGGAGTGTACCAAAAGTAAATCAGTCATCCTGCTAAAAATGCAATGGAAGAGGGGCACCTGGGTGGCTCAGTCGGTTAAGCGTCCAACTTCGGCTCAGGTCATGATCTCATGGTCCGTGAGTTCGAGCCCCGAGTCGGGCTCTGTGCTGACAGCTCAGAGCCTGGAGCCTGTTTCAGATTCTGTGTCTCCCTCTTTCTCTCTCCTCCCCCACTCATGCTCTGTCTCTCTCTTCTCAAAAATAAATAAATGTTAAAAAATAATAATAATAAATAAATAAATTTAAAAAATTGAAATGCAATGGAAGAATAGCACATTTGAGTCAAAGAGACTAATTTTGACCTTTTAAAGACTCTTTGGCTTTATGAAACAATCTATAAAGGGGATGATTGTATAAAAAGATGTCCAGAGCAAAAGCACAGGCTTTGGAACCTGATTGCCTTGGTTCAAATTCTAATTCCATCCCTCTCTTAAGTGGGCGCCCCAGGGCAAGTTATTTAATTTCTTGATGTCTCATTTTCTGTAAAAAGAGTACATTAACCATTCCTACCTCAGATGGTCGTTATGAGATCACATTCACACATCATGGTATTTTCCATTACTGGATCAATTTCCGATGATACCGTAAAGGCAAAAACTCAAAACAGTGCCTGATAACATAGCACGTGCTCAGCTAAATTTTGCAGTAAATACACCACTCAGTATAAGTCCATATTCAACCAGTCGAACCCGTTAGAAAAAAAACAAAACAAAACATTATTCCAAACTGTCATAAACAATACAGATAGATCTCTAGCCTTACTTTCAGTGGCATGCCTGTGGTTAAACTCATATTCTAAAATGATCTTTTCATTACCATGCCCCGTGTGTGCATCTAGTCTATATGATTTTTAACATTGAATTTATGCTGTGATTTTGTAGAAGTGAGCAAGTAGGGAGATTCTTTAAACCAATTATCAAAATTAAACTACCTCATGGAACCAAACGACTCAGGGAATAATTCGCTGTGGACTTAGCAGTGTAGGAAAATGGGATTTTCATTAATTATTTACCTTTGATCTCTCTAACAATTAGCCCGATGGTATATGCATAGTCTTCTGAGGGTAATGGAAACAAACAGGTTTAAATGACAGGTAGCTGGAAGAATTTTATAGACCATCAGCTTTTTTAAATTTTAGTTGCCATTTGATAATTTGTTTGCTAATTTAACCACTTGGTAAGCATTTATTGATTTCTTATTTATTGATTTATGGCTGACAAGAGATGAAGTGCATTGAGATGGTGACGGGGACAAGGAGATTAAGGAGTCATAAAGAAGCAGAAGATGTATTCTCTACTCTCCAAGACCTCATAGCTTAGTTCTAGACGTCTTCTACACATCCATGAGTCACAAAGAATAATCATAAAACAGTATATGCAAAATAATATTGTAAAAAATAGGTATCTCAATGCTGAGGAGATATGACCTACAGAAATAAAGGGGCAGAAATTAATATCGAGTCAAGATGTTTATCAAGTGTATATTTTCTTTTTTAATTTTTTAATATATATTCATTTTTTGAGATACAGAGAGATCACGAGCAGGGGAGGGGCAGAGAGAGAGGGAGATACAGAATCCAAAGTAGGCTCCAGGCTCTGAGCTGTCAGCACAGAGCCTGACATGGGGCTCAAACTCATGAACTACAAGATCATGACCTGAGCCAAAGTCAGACACTTAACTTACTGAGCCACCCAGGCACCCCTAAAGGGTATGTTTTTTTTAAACTTTACACCAATTTTAGTGAAAAGTGGAAAGATTTATATTTTATATATGACATTATATATATATATATATATATATATATATATATATATACACACACACACATATACATATACACACAAATATATACACACACGTTTATATATCATGACAATAAATTGGGCTTTTATTTTTTAATGTTTGCTCATTTATTTTGAGATATAGAGTGCTACGAGCATAGAGTCCAATAGGGGGCCCAATCTCACGAACTGTGAGATCATGACCTGAGCCGAAATCAAGAGCTGGACGCTTAACCAACGCTGAGCCACCCAGGTACCCCTAAGTTGAGCCTTTCTGTTTTAAAATGTATCATCTGAAGCAACCTCCAGAAGTATGAGCCTCATTCAGGAAAACTAACTGAAACCAGTGCTGTGTAACTTAACTTCAGTAATTACAAATACAAATCTAATTTCCGCCTTATTTTTCTTAACCACAGTTTCTCTCTTTAACCTAAATTTACACCTTGATGTTATTTGACTCCTATGTCAATATATAAAACACACTACTTAGGCCAAAGAAGCAATGAACAAAGACGAAAATTGAGTCCCATACATGAATATTTCTAAATTATGGCATTAAAGGAGAATATTGAGAAGCATAATAAAACCACACTATCAATAACCACTTACTTAGCAAATAATTATTGCATTTTGTTGGTTTAAGATCTTGTTTCATAGAACATCACGGCTCAAACTCTTCCTGAACACGTTCAATCACCATGTCCACTATCTTGAGGGGTGACTCGTTTCATTATTTGCTAGCTCTCATTGTAAGAAAATATGTTTTTATACCAAACTCACATCCCACCCACCCCCCAATATCTATTCATCAATTCTCTTTAGCCAAACATCATAAGTTGAACTGTCCTAAAATAGCAGCCAACACAATGGACAAGAAACAATAAGAAAATTTCACATTATTGAATGCTTACTTATACCAAGTACTGTACTATTTTACCTATATCTGATTACTTAATTCTCAGACAACTGCATAAAGGAACTGTGACTATCATTCCCATTTTGCCATTGAGAAAACTCAGGGGGCACCTGGGGGGCTCAGTTGCTCAAGCATCTGACTCTTGATTTTGGCTCAGGCAATGATCTCATGATGCGTGAGTTCGAGCCCTACATCGAGCTCCATGCTGGCAGTGTGGAACCTGCTTGGGATTCTCTCTCTCTCTCTCTCTCTCTCTCTCTCTGTCTCTCTCTCTCTCTCAAAATAAATAAAATAAACTTTAAAAAAGAGAGAAAATTCAGGAATAGAGATTAAATAAATACATGTGGCCAGTTTATAGCACACCATGCTCTAACCTCAGACAGTCTGGTTTCAGAATTCATGCTTCCACTCGTTAACACTGGGCTGCCTTGCCAAACTGGTGGGGCAATAAGATCCCCAGCGTATTTAATAGTAGTGCACAGGAAGTGTTACCAAACGCGTTGCTCTCCCTGCGGAGGAGCATTTTGAAGGTCAGCCCAAATCTGGACTCTGTCCTATCTGCCAAAATAAATCAAGATCCTAAACCAAAATTTTTACCAGCACGTGGGGCAGAGCAGGAGAAGCTGAAGCAGAGACACCACCCAATCCAAAGGAAACAAAGCTGCTTTCCAAAGGCGATAACTGACAGCAGTTAACGCGAAAACTGCAGCCTTTTTTACGAAGGGTTGATGAGGGCATCTTAATTGAAAACTGGGCTTTGAGCAATTGCAGCTGCAGAGTGTAACAATGCCCCATAAACACTGACAGGAGGCTGAAGAGAAGGAAGTGGCCATCTCAGCACAGACCAAAGAGACACAGGAAACGTCAGCTGGGACAAATTTGATAAAGTGTCAGCAGAAAGAACTTAGAAGCTGAAAGGATGGAAACCTGAAGCAAGACAATCCCTTTAAGCTACATTAGTTAAAAATCTTCAAGTTTCTGGTGAAACGAAATGGAATCGGGTCCCACAATACAGTTTTTGTAATTGGTTGCATATGTATTTACGGTAAAGATAAATGCAACACCGCCCTTAGAATCAGGCAAGCAGTGCCCTACACCTAACTCTTCAGAGGTCCCAGTTCTGGAAGTTTCTGGCTGTAATTCCCTCTAGGCAGAGTTCTGGAATGAAGGTGTAATGGAAATCTACAGCCCACCTGCAATAGCCATATGTGAGCAAAAATAAATCTTGTGTTTGCAAGTCACCGAGAGCCAGGGATTGTCTGTTACACAGCATTACTTAGCTGACTGATACAAACAAAAACCTCACATACAAATGGTGTGTGGATCTAGATGTGAAGGAGGAGAGAAGTAGGAAAACTTTCCTTTCCCCCTTTTTACTTTTTCAAACTACCTGAAAATGTTTATTGTTATTATTTTTATGGTGTTTTATTTTTCTATCAAAATGCTAGTTTTTAGAATGTGGTGTAGATTTAGATATACCCAGTCAATCCCTTGCTTTCTTTACACCCTGCACTAAACAACCATTTTAGATACTATTATTTTGCTAGCCATCTAAAACAAGAAGAATCTACTCGAGTGAAAAAAATAATAATTCTTCCTTGTTAAAAAATAATCCTGCTCATAAAGAAAAAGTAGAAAATGCAAAATAACTTACTTAAGCATCATTAATGCCACCTTCTGGAGATAATGACAGTTTTGGTAAATTATTGTATATATGTTCCTTCTCATATAGTATATATATGTATATATATATGGTATATATATATATATATATATACTCATATAGCATAATACTCATATAGTATATATATATATATATGTGTATATATATATATATATATATATATATATATGTATATATATATATATAGAGAGAGAGAGAGAGAGAGAGAGAGATATCTGGAGATAATGTCAATTTTGGTAAATTATTATATATATGTTCCTTCTCATATAGTATATATATGTGTGTGTGCATATATATATATATATATATATATATAAAGATGCCATATAGTATATATATGTACATATATATTTGTTATATATATACACATATATACAACATATATATACTATATGGCAACTTTCTATAATTCAATTTTGCATTCTGCTTTTTTACCTAACATTATACTGTATTTTCCAAAATCATACAATCATACAATATGCTTTGAAAAACATACTTTTAACGTATGCACACACCACTATTCAATGCACATGTGATTGTTTATTCAACCATTTTCCTATTATTAAATGGCAAAATAATGTGACAGGACCCTTAGGCAAGTCATAAATGATGATATGAACACAGATAAAGAGGTACCTAATTCTATCTGGGAGAGTAAAAGGCAGCTTTAACAAGGCGGTGTCTTGTTAGACAAAAATTTCATGTGTAGACCAGGCAGGCAAGGGCATTGTAAGCAAAGGAAACAGGTTGAACAAAATTACAGACACGTTAAAGTACATGAACATTTTAGTAAAGTCAACGAACAAGTACACCTAGGGCATGGAGTGAGCAATGGTGAGGAAGAGAAGTTCTGAAGGAACCATGAAGGCAGGTTGTAAAAGTCTTGCAAAGCATTCTGAGGAATCGAGTGTGTCGTACAAGCAAGAGGGAGGCACCAACATTTGTAAACAGGCGCGGATTACATCCGTGCTGTGGATGTTTTAGAAATACGTCGTAAAGACAAAAAAACACTGCTTTTGGAATCAAGGGACCAGCTTCCCCTGCGGCCCATTTCCCCACATGTGAAATCAGATTCACAAAGAGGCTTTGAGGATTAAATTATATAAATTAGTAGGTGCCCAGCAAATGACACTTCAATGTGAGTTGGCTACAAGAGGGGGGCTTGTTCTCAAGGAGAGAGAAGGTAAAGCCAAGTGTCCTGGAAACAGTCATCGTCCAGGCCAGAGATGGGGAGCGACTAAACCAGGGAAATGGCAGTAAAAGGGTAGCAAATCACCAAGGGATTCAGAAACATCTCAGAGATCTAGAGGAAGGGACTTGACAACCAACTGGATGTGGGTTGTCGCAACAATGAAAAAATAGAAACAAAATCATGGAGTGTCACTAGAATGACCATGGGGCAAGTTGAAACAAGAATAGAAACAGAAGGCAGTTCAACAAAGGGAAAAACAAAAAACAAATGCGTGTCGAAACCTGGCACAAAAGTAAAGAATTGACCATGCCCCCATGGAGGATATGAGATGGGAAGTAAAATGTTGCAATTGGGCGAATTTCATCAACATCAGTAACATGCATAATTTGGATACTAAGCCATTTGCTGTCCACCATTTCTGGGATTATAGAGTGGGCAAGGGCAGTAATTTATCTGAAAAATTTTGTATGTGGCTTCTGGATTTTGACATGAGGTAAAAAAATGAAGACCCAACATCCCCACCATGTTTTACAAGAGTTCAGTATTCTTCACTTTGATCCTCCCTTCATTTACCTCTATTGGAAGGTATTTACTGTATTTGTATGAGTACCACAATAATACACACACTCACACACACACACCTACTGTATAGACCAACAGCGACGCTATATATATTTATATGGTGTGCATATATTGTCTAAAATATATATGTATATTCATGAGTTGCCTTTGAGTTTCTTGAGTACAACAGTAAAGCAGTAACAACCATGAATAGATATATACATAGATATATACATACATACAAATATACATATGCACACATGTACACAGTATGTAACCTAATATGTATATTTATATGGTACATACATTAGTTTAAGATATATGTGTACATATATGTGCTTCTATGTATTATTATAACTAACTTAATTATCTTAAACTAATGTATATACCATATTAATATACATGTTAAAAATTGCATAGACTCAAGGCCAAGGAGTAAAGAATCGATTTCCTTACTTCTGTCTGTGCCTGCAGAAAGGGGTAAGGAAGCCAGATTTAGGAGACTGTTCTGAGCATCTTGAAGCTGCTATTCTAGAGCAGCTGTGTCCTTTACACAAGGGAAGCTTTCCCCTTGTATCCTAATTGGGCATGAAATCTGACTCACCAGCACAAGTTATATTGGAGCCGGCCAACAGAGCAGCTGCCTGTGAACCCCTTGAATAACCCACATCCAGTGACTGAAATTGACGTGGGATGAAACATGGGCCCACGTTAACCTAGCAGATGCTCCACAGAACTCGAGTCACCTCGGCTCTCGCCACACACTGCAATGAATTGTCCTAATTTGTGTGTCCTCGTAGTTTCTCAAAGTGAAACGAGAGCCCAGGTATTTTTCTCCCAATAGTAGATTTCGTGACATCCTGTTGGCACAGTGAGTTATTCTTTTTATACACTAACTCATTGTGTTAGCGATGAGAGAGAATGTTCCTTAGTGAAGTTTGGTGACCCACTGAAAATCTGAAGATTGCCACCTTCCTAAACTACCTGTGGTTAGTGCCTACTTCTGTAGGAGTCCTTTCCAGGTCTGGGCAACCATTATATACTGAAGACAGAATACCACAGTGCTTAAAATCACAGGCCTTGGAATCAGTCTAGGATAGACGCGGGTCTAACAATTATCTCTGGGTGATCCTGGGTAAGTTACTTAACCTCTCTGATCTACGGTTGCGTATTTTTTATTCTCATTTTTAAAAGAGAGAGCAGGGAAGAGTGAGGGGCGCAGAGGGAGAATTTCTTTCTTAAAAATTTATTTATTTTGAGAGAGAGTGAGTGTGTGTGTGTGTGTGTGTGTGTGTGTGTGTTGGGCGTGCGCTTGCGCGCAAGTGGGGGAGGGGCAGGGAAAGAGGGAGACAGAAAATCCCAAGCAGCCATTGCACTGTCAGCACTGAGCTCAATGCGAGAACTCATGAACCACGAGATCATGACCTGAGCCAAAGTCGGACGCTCAACCTACTGAGCCACCCAAGTGGATATTATTTTTAACACATGGCATTGCTGTGTGAGTTGATTAACCTAGTGGATAAAAAGTGCCTGCTATATTCAAAGAGCTCAATAATGTAAGGTATTAGATAGATAGCATTTTCACATTTAAACAGTCACACAGTCAAGACTGGTTTTAGGAATACAGTGGGACAAAATCAAGGGTGTCTCCTGCGTAAAACGATCTCAACGATGTCAACCTGCTGACACTAAGTTCTAAACTTAGCCGCTCCCTTTTTTCATTTTTTGAAAATATGTAAGTCCTTAAGAATTCATTCACACAAGATAAACCTCTCTTCTGTGGACCTCAAATTAAAAAATCAGCTCATTTGCATTGCAGAGACCTAACAAAAAGAAATTTCATTCCCAAACACATTACTTTGTTCCAGAGGAAAAGCCTGGACTTTAAGGAATGGGCTTCGACATATCTCATGATGTCTAATGAAAATTATTGATTTATATTCCCTTCTGATCACTAATTAGAGTTAATGCAACTTAATGACCCAGCTTCTCTCAAAACTACTTATCATGGTAGGGACACCCTAAGGAGCCACATATGCTCATTCTGGACACCATGGTAAGAAAGGGCACACTATTCAAGAGACTAAATATCCATGCCCCGAACACTAGAATCACTGAGGAAATAGGGAACTCTGGTGAGTTGATTACAGGAGGGCTATTTTATTTTTTTCAATTGTTGTTATACTGAAAATAACTTCTACCTTATTAAACACAGAGGATATGCACATATATCTTAGTGATGCTCCCTAAATCATAGTGCTCCAAGGAACTTCAAAGAATACCCAGTCCAGGGGCTCCTGGGTGGCTCAGTCAGTTAAGCATCCGACTTCGACTCAGGTCATGATCCCATCGTTTGTGAGTTCGAGCCCCATGTGGGCCTCTGTGCTGACAGCTTGGAGCCTGGAGCCTGCTTTGGATTCTGTGTCTCCCCCTCTCCTTCTGCCCCTTGGCTGCCTGTGCGCTCTCTGTCTCTCTCTCTCTCTCTCTCAAAAATAAATAAACATTAATTAAAAAAAAAAGAATACCTACTCCAATCGCTCATTTATGGCCAAGAAGGCTGAAGCCCAACAATTGTGGGAGCTCACACAGCTGTGTCATAGCCGAGGAAACAGTCCGAATTCAAGTTTCCTCATGCTACCTATATCGTGTTCCTGCTTTGGTTTTTCTTTAAAGATCCCTAATTGTTGAAAAGCCTTTGGTTTCCGGTTAGGCATCTGGATTATGAACATGTGTTCAGGAGTTCAGGACAGATGTGACCAGGGACTGCGTTCAGTCTGAAATGCCCAGGTTATATACTAATTCTCTGACAGCCATTTGTTTACATTCTTGTTTGTCTCTTCCTCCTAAAAGTGAAGAGAACGGGAGACGGAGGGGGGAATCGGGTCCCATGGAGAGTCCAGGTAATAAACTTCTCCTTCTTTCTGGCTTTACTCTATGGTAATGCCCTGACGACCCGTACCAGTTAATACACTCCCAATGCCTTTCTTCCTTGCACTTTCTGGGGACTATGTGTTGAGAAAACATTTTCTGCAAGCAGGTGTCTCCTACTCTTAACCACTTCCTCCTCAGAGGGGGTCCTTCCTACGCCAGGGCTCCTGGGGGGGGGGGGGTGCCATGAGAGTCTCAGGGGCAGAAGCCGTGGTCTCCACGGCGTGCAGGGGTGCGGGCACCCCCTCGTTAGCAGAGCCCTTCTCTTCTCACCCACCGGCAGGGTTCTTTGCTTTCCTCAACATGCATTGCGTGCTCACCTTTGCCATTAGCACTTGGATCCCCACCTCCTCAACCCTATCGCCACTTCTTGGTCACGGGCTAGGATGAAAACTAAATTGTAACTGCTCTAGTCTTCACAACAGCGTGAAGGTCCTGCCTGGTTTGAAAACTACCCGCCTCGAAAGAGAGCCCAGAAAAAAAGCAAGTGTCCACAGGTAAGAAAAGGAGAACACTATCAGTCTGCGTTACAGATGGGGACCATCAACGATGATCCCAAGGGGCAGAGAAAGTAATTACTGGCCAACGGTTTGCACAGGAAGCACTCACACAGGCACAGACACCACATCACATACACTGACATGCGATCGGGTTGCTTGAAACCGGTTGCTTTTTACTCCATTACATAATCTTCCATGGCAGAGAACCCAGGGATTCCTTGTTATGAACGACATGATTTCCCAGGGATAAACAGTAAAGGCTTCCTTCCAAAATTTAAGACAAGCGTCTTGCCATTAAAACGCTATACTCGCAGACAAGGGCAACGACAAAACTTTCTTCCTGCAAAGCAGCTAACAAAAGCATTCAAGCCCGGGGCCATCGGTACACATATTCCACTTTTCAAATGCCTGCCCTTGGGAAATTCTCCTGGTCCTGTTGAGTAACTTATCCATAAAATTCTTTTCCCTTTTCTAGTCATTCGTTAACACCGCTTCAGAAACGGACTGACAGCCCTCCTAAATTAAGTACTGTATACTTCAGGCTAATTTTCTGTGGTTTTTTTTATCACGATAGCAGGGGCCGTATCAGCCCCTATTATTTTGTCAGCTTTCTCATTTAGCCAAGCAGCTTCAATTTATTAGCAGTGAGGAGTGTGCATGAATCAATATGTTTCATTGGGCAATGTGTCATTTGTTAATCGGATATTGATGAGATTATTGACGCACAGCTAATTAATCTCAAACCCAGTGCTAGCCTTCATATGTTTCCTTAATTATGTCCTTCCTCCTGGCTTTAGCACCCAGACGCGGGACTGGAGACAGTGAGTGAGGTAAGCTGTCAGGGGCTCTTTTCACACATTTACAATCCCGTGGCAGCGAAATTATTTTCTTAGTTGTAAATAGGTATCAGAGAGATATTTAATAACATTTGTCAGCAGATTGATATTGATTGGTGTGGACTCGCTTCAAATCCAGCAGCCACAGAATTTTGCCTCAGAAGGAGGCTATTAAAACGAGAAAATGCTTAATTAGTATACAACAATTTCATGAGTCAGTTGTCATCTGCCCTCTGGAATTTCAAAATTGCTCTTCTCTGGACATTCTTTCTATACCCTTGGTTCAATATTTCAGGGAATTTTGTTTTCTTTTTGTTTCCACGTTAACTCTTTGTGGCCACCTTTCTTAGCCACGGACAACATTCGCGTGAATAGAAAACTTGAGGGGGACTTGGGGCGCCTGGGTGGCTCCGTGGGTTAACCATCCGACTCTTCGTTTCCGCTCAGGTCATCACCTCACGGTTTGTGAGTTCAAGCCCCGATTCGGGCTCTGTGCTGAGAGTGCAAAGCGTCCTTGGGATTCTCTCTCCCTCTCCCTCTCTCACTGCCCCTCCCTGCCTCTCTCCTTCCCTCTCTCTCTCTCTCAAAATAAATAGGTAAACTTAAAAAGAATTTTTTTAAAAAAAGAAAATTCAGAGGGACTCAAAACCCTTGTAGTTTTTTAAAATTAATTCAGCCATAATTAAGTAACACAGTTACAATTCTATCACCTGCACGTGCCTGCACTTGTCTATGAATCCCACTTTCTTCTCTGATTTAAGTCTTCCCACACTTCTGAGTCACAGTGGGAAGTACAAGCTCTAATCCTGTTCATTGGCTCTCTCACTCTTTTACATGTGACAACCAGTCTCCGCCTTAATTTACCCATCTGCAAAATGGGGACCATAAACCTGACGAGTAATTCACAAGATTGTTGTCACGACACATAAAGTAAATACGTGTGAGAACACTTAAGATTTCGATGCTGCCATCCAATTACTCGGCATTACTTGTTTTGGTACAGGTATGTGTTTGCAACTCTTGTAAGAGTTCCAAAGCTGAATTCAAACCTGTTTGAGACATGCAATAGATATGTGATAATAATAAGGTCCCTTCGTTGCAGCAAAGATAGCAAGTTGGTATCAGGTGTCAGGGGTGGGACACGGGCCCCCTCTCCACCCATGGCTTTCTCACGTCTAACACAAGAGAAGGAAAAGCTCACCGCGAAGCTCCTTTAACAAATCAAACACGAGACATCCTTTCCTAGAAATGTGAATCTTAATAAAGAACTCCTATTGAAAGCAATGTTTTTAAATAATTTCAGTATCCTTGTAAGTAAAAGGGTCTTTAAACAATCAGTTTTGAATCGAGAGCTGGTACTCAACACAACGCACAGATTGTCTACTTAGTGCTCCCTCCTTGTGAGCATTAGATCAACAGTTTCCTCTTAACTGAAAGAAGGTTGTTGAGTCTAACGGGGAGTAATTTCAATATTATGTGATTTGACAAAAAACGTTCATTTTCTCCACAGTGTAAGTATGTATGAGAACCCTGAGATGATTGTTTTAAAAAAGGGCAAAAGATGAAGATTAAGAAATAGAAAAAAGAAAACAAGGGAGATGTGACCCAATGAGAACTAATTAGGAAGTTCCCCTTCTTATAGAATTACATGAAGCAGATCTTCCAAAATGTTAATGGTCACACTGATGGCACCAAATTTCATGAATAGCACAATAGACTTTATAGTGTAACGTTGGTTCAGAGTGCAACTCTAGAGTCTGTACGTGGAACTAAATGGCTACCGAAACTTGACTTATGTGCTCTCTCCAACACAGAGCTCAGCATATAGTAGGTGTTCAATTAAGGTTTTTAAAAATCGATCATGCCTATCTGAACATATAGGGAAATATTATTGTTGATAAGAATGTAATGGTCAGCATATTAAAAGCAATTCCAGGACCTTCTTGTACTGTTGGTGGGAATGCAAGCTGCTGCAGCCACTGTGGAAAACAGTGTGGAGGTTCCTCAAAGAACTAAAAATAGAACTACCCTACAACCCAGGAAAAGCACTACTAGGAATTTATCCAAAGGATACAGGAGTGCTGGTTTGTAGGGGCACATGTACCCCAATGTTTATAGCAGCACTTTCAACGATAGCCAAATTATGGAAGGAGCCCAAATGTCCATCAACTGATGAATGGACAAAGAAGATGTGCATATATATATATATATATATATATATATATGCACACACACAATGGAATATATATATATATATATATATATATATATATATGCACATAATGGAATACACACACACACACACACACACACACACACACACAGGACCACTATTCAGTGATGAAAAAGAATGAAATCTTGCCATTTGCAACTATGTGTATGGAATTTGGAGGGTATTATGCTAAATGAAATAAGTCAGCCAGAAAATACAGATATCATATGGTTTGAAGTCATAAATGTAATTTGAGAAACTTAACAGAAGACCATAGGGGAAAGGAAGTAAAAATAAGTTATAGAGAGGGAGGCAAACCAATAGAGACTCTCTTAAATACAGAGAACAAACTGGGCATTGAGGAGGGCACTTGTTGGGACGAGCACCGGGTGTTGCATGTAAATGATGAATCATGGGAATCTACTCCTGAAGCCAAGACTACACTGCACACACTGTATGTTAGCTAAGTTGACAATAAATTTTTTAAAAAATAAGAATAAATTTTAAAATGTTTTTCAAACAATAAAAAAAAAACAAAAGCAACTCAGGGATGACTTCAGGCAATTATTGTACTTTATCTCATTCATACAGATCAGGGTGAAGAGAGAGAAATCAGCAATGAAGTGTTCTGAATAGATGTTTAATATCCTTATATTCACTTGGTCTTCCCTGGCACAACACCAATCAGATGGTCTGCCTTTAAATGCTAGTGTTTCCTAAGCTTTTCAAATTTCCTCCCATGGTCTGTTTTTTTTCCCACCACACACTCCCCAAGAAGGACTTTACCCATAATTCTGGCGTCAAACACCATTCCTGTGGACACTCAAACCTGTATGTCTACACATAACTTGTCTGTGGAACTCCTGACCCATGGTTTCATCTTCCCCTAGAAAAATGTCTGCACAGATATTCTATACAGAAGCACCCCGAAATCCTTCTCACTCATCTTTAACTCCAATCAGTTTCCAATACCTGTCACTTCCATATGTTATCTGTCTCTCAAATCTTTGTACTTTCCTCTCTCCTTGGTCAGTTTCCTGCGTTATCCCCCATTACCTCCTGCCTACGCTACTGGCCACCCCCCTACACTCTCCACTAATCATGCCTCAACCCCCTGCCCAGTGTGGTCTCCCCAGATGGGCCAAATGTTACTCCTGCACTTAAAACACCCACATGGCTGCCTATTACCCTTAGGATAAAATCCAAATGTCTTAGCTCCTACGCCCTACATGATACTGTGATCAAGCTCATTTCTCATCTTTGAGCTCCAAATGCTTGATCCCTTGAAATCTCATCCACAGTTATGCCAAATGTCTTTCATTTTCTTCAGTTCCCTTAGCCTCCAACCATGCTGTTCTGCCCAGAATGCTCATCACCTTGACTCAAATACACCTCCTTGTCTTTGCTCTTGAGATCATTTACTGTGTGTTCAGTGATACCGTGTCCATAGCTTCAAATAGACTACGGTGAGAACATTTGCACCATAGAAATTAACAAATGCTACAAGTCAGAGCTTTTTCTTTTCTTGTGGACAGAAGGTGTTGCCCATTTAGTGCAGTGTACCACTGCTTTCACGGATAGTGATACCCAGCCAGACCAAATGGCCTCTGTTTACAGTCTGCCCACGTCCCTTGCCTGCCCCTCCAATTAACTCTCCATAGCTTCTCCAAGCTATGATCTCTTCTGCTTAAAATCTTACAGTGTTGCTCCCCACCTATATATACAAGACCCCACTCCTTGGCATGGTTCATAAGGCCCTTCAATGACCCAGGCCTGCCTTTCAAGCTTCCTCTCCCACCCTTCCCTGCCACATATCTCAGGTTCTGGCTACTCTCTATCTCTTGAAATTGTGATTTTTTAAACCTCTGCCCATGTTATTCCTTCATCCTAGATTGTGCTCACCTACCTTGTATGCTTGGCAGACTCCTGGCCATCATTTTAGACTCTTCAGACATCAAGTCCTTATTGATGTGGCACTTGTCTTCTTCAGGCTGAATGACCATTTCTTTTCACATGTGCCCACCATCATTTCGTGAACACAGTAATCATAACACCTGTAGTATTACTGTATTTGTGGGTTTTCATGTGTCTTCTCCATTTCACTAAGTCCCTCGAGGGCAAAGACAATGTAGCTATCACCAAGACTAGTGAGTTGTCAAAGCAGACATCATCCAAGAACACTCCCATAAATTTAGAGGTGTATAGGTCTTGCCTTCTCCCCACAGCACATCTTTGTGGAGATTAAGTCAGGTTTAAATTACCCACAGGAATCTCAAGGAGAAAATGAAGTCCTTAAATGCAACCTCCATCCTGAGACATGCACACAAAAAGAAAAGTGTACTCCTACTTGCATTGGTCATTCACAATCAAAAATTTATAGACAATTGTATAGGAGCTGCAGGTCGTTTGCTACAATTGTTATCTTTTTCTCTTGTGACACTGTGGTCTTCAACCCCAGTCAACAGCAGGGTGACCTCTAAACAAATGCAGATCCTTTCACAAAGACCCAATTCACTGTACAGAGGTACTCTTATGGCATCGCGTTAAGTTTCATTTTCTCCCTCAGCTGATCCTGCCCACTTTATGATTGGCAGATTCTGGTACTCTGAGCTCACTGTCATTCCTAGTACTTCCATTTTAATCTTTTTTTTACATGTATTTATTTTGAGAGAGAGTGTGGGAGAGGGGCAGAGAGAGAGAGAGAGAGAGAGAGAGAGAGAATCCCAAGCAGGCTCCATGTTTACAGGACAGAGCCTGACACAGGGCTCAATCCCATGAACCACAAGATCACAACCGGAACCAAAATCAAGAGTTGGCCTCTTAACCAACTAAACCACCCAAGTACCCCATTAATCAAGATGTATAATCAGCCTACTAATTCCCTCCACTAAAAAGAAAAAGAAAAAAGACTATCCCAAGTTTTCCATCTGTAGTTTCATTGGTCAGTTGGCAGAGAACATAAAACATTAAGAAAACATGTGTTCAAGGAATGTCATCTATTCATCGGGGTTCATCCTAACTCTAGCAAGGACAACAAAGGTTGTCTACCCACAATCTAAACAGAGTGAGAGACTGAACTCAGAGACAAACCAAGCATAGATCTCTCATTTCCAAGACTTTCCCAAATCCCAGTGCAATAATCTCTACAAATGATCTACAAACTCCCCTTCAGACTATTGATCATAGACCTAGAAGCAAGCCCTGTCAACCATTCTCGGCTAACACTACGCAGAAGACACACGGAAAACTGAATAGTTGAGAATTTATGGTAAATCGAGAAATGATAGGTGGTCAAGGTAAATCTATTACAAATCACAAATGACCTTTCCATTTACCGTGATAGAGATGAAATTATACTTACATTCAATCACTCAACTAAGTAGAGAGGGATAGAGTTTAAATAATGCAGTCAAGCACTGAACCAGGTCTAGATATACTCATCAAAGACAAAACTCGCCAGTGATGCTTACCATCTACGTCATTTCAGTGTTCATACACGACCACGATATTAAAAAAGTTTTACAGGTTTGGTAGTCTACCTAAAAGCACTAATATGGTATAAAATAAAAAAGAGCAAGAACAGATGTATGGGTATATTAGGAATCTCGTTGGCACCTGTAATACATGGGTTAAGCTGATTAAGAATGGATTAGGTAATTTTTGCAGCCTGAATACCATGTGAAAGACCCCTGGGATGTCTTCTTCATTGAAAAAGGAGGGATGATTTTTTCATGAAACCAACCCTAGACATCAATGTAAGTAAAGACGAATGAAGAACGGTAAGATGTACTTAGATCAGTACTGTCTACCAGAAGCGAGATGTAAATCACAAATATAACTTTAAATTTTCTAGTGGCCACATTAAATAAAAGTATAAGGAAATAGGCCAAGTAATTTTAGTAAGACATTTCATCTCCCCAATATTTCCAAAGTATTACCATTGCAGCACGGAATAAATACTTAAAAATAACAAGCTGTTTAACATCCTTGTTTCATACAAAAATCTTCAAAATCAGATATGTGATTTACACTTCTATCGCATCTTACTTTTCATAGATAATACTTGAACTGTATTTAGATTTCATAAAATTTACAATTGGGGTAGAGTCACATAATCCCTTTGTTCCAAACATACTTAACAATTTCCCAATAACTGAATCGACTACCAAAAAAAAGATCATTTTCCTATAGCACTCGAGTCTACGTTAACAAACGTGGTCTGGTTCAGCTCTTTTGGAAGGGCTTATCTAACTGAAATCAAAAGCACATTAATTTAAAATTATATCTGTCAAGTGAAGTAAACCCACCAGTTCTTGTGTCAACTTAGTATTACTAACATTGAATTCAAAAAGATACAAACTGAAAAGCAACTTTAGTCAATATCAACAAAGCATTCCTCAATTTTTTGTAGTTGCTTCAGCCAATTCATACAATGCTGTTGATTACAGCTAAGGTATTCTGCATATTGATTCTTTTGGAAGAAATGTATAAAATCATTATAATTGATCATAAAATAATTATTACTGATTTCAACATAAATTCTTGTACTTGCCTACCAAAGTCACAAATAAGCTTTCTTTTCTTTGGAAAAGAATCAAATTTGGTTCATTTTTAAAAATTATTTATTTATTTTAAGAGAGAGAGACAGAGCACAAGTGCACACACATGAGCAAGGGAGGGACAGAGAGAGAGAGGGAGAGAGGGAAAATCCCAAGCAGGCTCTGTGCTGGCAGTACAGAGCCCAACGCAGGGCTCTGTCCCATGAATTGTGAGATCACGACCTGCGCTGAAACCAAGAGTCAGACACTCAGCCAATGAGCCACCCAGGCACCCCAAATTTGGCTCATTTTTATGCTGTGCATTTTTGGTGAGAAAACGTACACTGCATTGCTATTTTTGCTATTTTTGCTGAGTATTGAATACACCGAGTGTTCTTGATGTTGGAGCTAACAATGCAGGAAACATTTGTAAAACTCTCCTATGACTCTACCAGTAAGCATTGGAAGAACATAAAAATCATTAAATTTACTGTCTTCCATTTCTTTCGGCATTTCTACATACTAGAGTTAATTCATGACATTTGCATATCTACAGGGAATGATTTTAATAACGATGTCCATGCAATTTTTTCATAGAATCTGTTTTGGAAAATCCTACACAAATATTTTCTTTTTTTTAATTTTTTTTTAAATTTATTTATTTTTGATAGACAGAGACAGAGCACAAGTGGGGCAGGGGCAGAGAGAGAAGGAGACACAGAATCCGAAGCAGGCACCGGGCTCCGAGCTGTCAGCACAGAGCCCGACGCGGGGCTCAAACTCACAAACGACAAGATCATGACCTGAGCCGAAGTGGGATGCTTAACCGATTGAGCCACCCAGGTGCCCTGCACAAATATTTTCTATGTGTTATACAATGAAACAAAGAAATAAGAGAAACATCAATCTCTTGTTTTAAAATTCCAACAACACTTGTTTTTTGGTCTAACATTGCTAGAACACTCTCCATCATTATAAAAACGAAACTTTTTATATCTAAGTGAAAGTCTTTGACAGATGTAGCATTCAAAACTATCTGTATCATCAGTTGGATTTTCTTTAAGCCATGCATTGACAACATTTCTTCAGAAATTTGGAAGTCTTTGAGGCAAATTACTCCCAAAGTATTGAAAGGGCAGCATCTCCTTCCTCACATCTCAGTGAAACCTTAAAAATAGTACTTACAGATTTTTATTTAAATTTTGAACAAATTGGGGCGCCTGGGTGGCTCAGTCGGTTGAGCATCCGACTTCAGCTCAGGTCACGATCTCGCGGTCCATGAGTTCGAGCCCCGCGTCAGGCTCTGGGCTGATGGCTCAGAGCCTGGAGCCTGCTTCCGATTCTGTGTCCCCCTCTCTCTCTGCCCCTCCCCCGTTCATGCTCTGTCTCTCTCTGTCTCAAAAATAAATAAATGTTAAAAAAAAAATTTAAATTTTGAACAAATTGATCTCTAATATCGTTAACAAGGTCTTATACTTTACAGGCATTTATTTGATAGCTTAACTAAAGATCTTTTACTTTGTATAAGATATTGTTTAGCCTTACCCTCATCATTTTCTAACAAAATTTTTGTAACTAAAATAACACATTCTTTTATCATCTCTCCAGCTAAAAATGGAGAGTTTTCTCTGTGTGTGTGTGAATCCAAGCTGTTTTATAGCTTGCCAATTTTCCAAGCTCAAAGGGTGTTAGAAAACTAAAAATAGTTTTCTGGACATTTAATTTTGCTTTCAGGCACCTAATTTCATCAATTCTTTTTGACCATTGAGCAATTCCTCGTGTATTTCACCATGTATTTCGCCATGTATTTCATTAGCAATTCACCATGTATTTCAGAAAACGGCCCTTTTACGTTGCCAGCTTCATCATCTTAAAAATTTGTTTGCGCAGCAAACAAACCACCATCTCCAATTTGCTCTGCTGCGGTAAACCGTATTTGCTGTTCCTGGTGAAATCCACGACATCTTCTTCTGACCTCTTTTTTCATCTGCTATTTCCATCTTCTCACATCTCCGCTCAATTGTGCATCAGTGGTAGGCCATTGCTTTGAATCTCAAAACGCGCCCATACTTCAATTTTTAATGGTAACATACTTGGTTATGAGATAATTAAATAATAAGTATATCCATGTGATTACCAGTTATGATTTACATCATTATCACTGTAATTGGTGCTGTCTTCATAAAATATTCAAATAAATACAACGCAACATTACTTAGGTGACTAAGGGGGAAAAAATCAAATTGAATCCATCCATTGATATTGACTAGATTGATCACGTGGCTCTGAGTGATACTGAAACAACCCCTGTGCCCCAAATACTCGTTACGGTGCAATACTGAGATCTCACGCAGTTCAGCAGTTGAAGAGAAACGGAGTCCTGCCAAACAATAGCGTTGTGTTTAGCAGAGAGTATTCTAATCTGCTTCACTTTTTCAAAAATTAAGATTGGGGTGCCTGGGTGGCTCAGTCGGTTAAGCGTCTAACTTCGGCTCAGGTCATGATCTCGAGGTTTGGGAGTTCGAGCCCAGTGTTGGGCTCCGTGCTGACAGCTCAGAGTCTGGAGCCTGCTTCGGATTCTTTGTCTCCCTCTCTCTCTGCCCCTCCTCTACTCGCACTCTGTCTCTATCTCTCAAAAATAAATAAACAAACAAATAAATAAATAAATAAATATTAAGCTTGGATGAATTAAAACTAAATACAATTTAAAATTTAGTTCCTCAGTCTCACTAGTTACATTTTAGGTGCAGGATACTCAAAGGTGGCCAGTGGTTGCCATCTTAGTGAGGGCATAGATGATTCACCGTGAGAAGGGGGAGGTGGGGGGGGAAGAAAGGAGGGAAGGGAAGTTCTTGCTTTAAACACTAGAAGAATTAGGCTAACACAAATTCCTTCACTCATATAATCATTTAGTGCAGATCTGGTGAAAGTTTAGAATATATGTGAATATCCTATTTCAAGCAACCACAATTTTTCCTTTATCATCAAGTTAAACATAATTGTCAACTGTTTTTGAATTACCTACATAACAGCAGGAGTCAACTAACATTGTAAATTCACATACTGAACACTGTCAATTTTTTCCACAATTGCATAGAAAGTGTAAGTTCTAAACTCTTACGAAAGGCACTAGATCTTAACATATTATCAGTCAAGGATCATTCTGAACGCCACCAATTGACCCAACGCTTCTGGAAGTTCCCCAGAAAGCCAAAGTACTATGTCCAAAGTGCAAGTCATTATCTCTCCCTCCTCCCAAATCACCCTGTTCCTCCTTGTGGTTCTTTATAAGTAGTGTCCCGCCCACCAACGGATACATATAGGATTCTCAATAAATATTGAATGATTAAATACATGGATTAAATGAATGTAATTGCATTTGTAAGCTGAAGTTCTTAAGCATTTCTACAAATTGGTAAACTCGAATTTTATACAAAAGTTTTAAGTATAAATTTTTTTTAATGTTTATTTTTGAGAGAGAGAGCACAAGTGGGGGAGGGGCAGAGAGGGAGACACAGAATCCAAAGCAGGCTCCAGGCTCTGAGCTGCCGGCACAGAGCCCAACACGGGGCTCGAACTCACAAACCGCGAGATCATGACCTGAGCCGAAGTCGGACACTTAACCGACTGAGTCACCCGGGCACCCCCAAAGTTTTAAGTATATACAAAAGCTAAGCTGTCATTTTAAATTAATAATGGAGGGGAAGGGAAAAGACTACAAAAATAAATTCCATAGTAAGCCAAGAAATCTGATATCAACAATTGCTTAGCACACTGTAACGGCCAGCCAATCAGATAGGGTTCTCAAACACCATTATCTTCGAATATATTGCTATGAAAATCAGATCCTCGCTTAGTTTGTACACATAATATTTTACAGCTTTGTTAAAGAATAAGTGAGAAGGCATCCTGATCTCTGTTTTTCAGATAATTTGCAGTACTTGTTTAAATTTAGCTTAAAGTTCATAAAAAAAGAACTTGATATTATTTTATGGAATTGGTCACTTGATTCATACTGAGAACCTCTTCAATGTGATGCATATAAGATACAAGAAAAAGAAGAAAAGAAGATAGTTTCTTTTGGAAGTAGTGAAATGTCGCCCCCCCCTTCTTATCTCCTTTCAAGGTAATTAATCAATGCAATCAGTGAAATCAGTATGGGTCAACCTCCATGAAGTGAACCCCAAGCTGCATTTTTTTGGACACATTCAAGTTTCAGTGTGCCTTTATTACATGCTCTCAAAACTCTTGCGAGGATAGGACAGAGAGAGTTAACCCCATCTGTCTAGGGAAAAATGAAGGCACAAGATTTCAGCTGACTGGCTTAAGATAGACAAGGATTTATAGAACCCAGGTCTCTCCCCAAACCTAGTACTCTTTCCCCAGGGGGCTCCCTTTATGGCAGAGTCTGCTATTGGTAGATTTCACGGCGACAAAAGAACTTCTTTCCCAAAGTAAAGAACCTTGATAACAAAATGTAGACCTAGGGTGGGGGCGGGGGGGGGGGGGGGACTGGAGTTTTTGAGTTGTCTAGAAAGAGAGTGTTAGAAGAGGGTGAAGAGCAGTTCTCAGAGAGAGAAAATCCAAAATTCTATCGCTGGTAGCACCTTAGAACCTTTAAGCATTTAACAAAGTCGTGAGGGGAAGAAAAACACGACGTGACCCAAATGAAACCGGTCTCACTTAATGAATTTGGACAAGGCATATTTCCTCAAAGCATTCCATTAACCATGTTTCGTCCCTTCGCTTATGTAAAAATATCATATTATATAAGCGCCTGTGTTTGGACATGTAGATAATTAAAATAGAGGTTTAGTGTCCATTTGGCTTTACAAAGTTATGACATTTCCTATACAAAGTCAGGGGCTTATTTCCTCCCTAATTCATTTGATAACTTGCACTGATGGTAATGTGAGTTGTGTGTTTTAAGATATTATTTGTTTAGCCTAGGGGTAATGTAAATTCTGAAATTTAAAAGCTACAACTCTAACGATCTGAATAATAACACGCTATCTTTATACGTGGCCAAGTTAATGCCGTGTATACTTTGTTTTCTCTATACTTTTGACTGGAGCATTAACAACAACAACAACAACAACAACAACAACAACAAATTCCAAGGAAGAGACCTCCAGTGAACAATTTTCTATATGCAATGCCTGCAACGGGCCCCCCGCGAGCTGTCTCCCCTGCGTCTCCCTGAATCCATCCTGTATACCCACCACTGGAAAGTAGTTTTCTATTTTACATTTTCTTAATTCTAATTAAACAAATCTTAATCTTGACTTTAATGGTTGCAATTATGATACTTCATTATGTTAAATGTTAGTTGCAACATAAGAATAAATTGTAGAGACAGTTTAGCCGCAATGGCATGGAGTCTCACTGTACATTACTCATTAACAAGATGTGGGTAGCAGCAATTAGAACATTTCCTCCTAATGTCCCCATTTATTGAGTCACAGCGGCAAGCCCCCTTTTCACAACACACACTGATTGACGAGAGCAGCTTTTATACTCCTGGAAAACAGGCACTACAACCCGCTGTGTGTCTCCAACTCACATCGATGAAAGTGCACATTAGCTCTTAGCCTCACAGGCCGGAGTTCTGGAAGGTCAAAATAGCCATCAGCATCACTGTAGGGTATAGAAATCATTTCACAAACTGTGAACAGAAACAACACAACTTGCTTTGCAGTTTGATTATTGTTTATAGATACAGCAAGCCAGAATTAAAGCATAGCCTTGGGGCAGCATAATTATTTACAGCTGAAGACTCATATCATTATTAGCGTTCTCCTAATTGCTTGAAGTTATATCAATGTTAGTTGATTTAACACATTTTTTATAACATGCATGGAAATTGTTTCCTCTGCATATGGAGTGTCAGTTTAACTGGTAGATGGTTTCTTAATTTATCAAGGTTTTTTTTTTTTCTTCTTCTTCTTCTTCTTCTAATTGTTCATTTTTCTTTGAGGGAAGATTTCCCCTTACCCGTAAGAGGGAAATAAGTCGAAGCTGTGTTTCAATTTATCTACTGTATCTTCATGCTACCAACACTACAATGGTTTTATTTCATTTTCATTAAAAATTGAATCCATAAAGCCACAACAACATCTTCAATTACGAAGTGACTCAAACTTTCCTCCGGGTGGTTTGTACTCATCCTTTTTTCCCCTGGGTACCTAACCTGAAATTTGGTTCAACATGAAGAGTGAAGCCATGTGGTTAATAGAAGTCTTTAATAATACGGAAGTCATGAAATTTTTCATACATGGTAAAAATCTCAAAATCTAGATCCATCGGTCAAGCTTTTACAGCATACCGAAGGAAACTAAAGCTAACTGTGTAGTGATAACATAGATTGAAACCTGCAGTAATAGTAGAAGGAGAAAAAGAAAAGAGAAACATTTAGGAATATGGTGGTAGGTGGAGTTGGGCATTTGTAGGGATTAAAATGAATTCCTATTCTTTTTTTAGGGTGTTCTTGACCAGGATATGGTCCTTCTCTTTCGCTATTGTAAGTATATTTTCCACCTATAGGTGGCGACACTTGTACTGTCTCCTATCGAAGTGTCCCCTGATTGTGTCTAGGAACAAATGGACTACTACAAGATACAGACCACGGTGTCAAAGGCTCTCAAGGCTAGAAAAGATCTTAGCAACCAAGTGGTCAATTACTCCAACATCAAGCCAAGATTTGGCTAAATACCCCAAATCACATGGCCTGTTAGTGGCAGAGCTGGGAAGATAAAGAAGAAACGAGGCCCAGAAATAATAAACTGGGACACAGTATAAATATAAAATGATAACTCCTTAAGAATGACATTTGCCCAGTATCATATAGAGCCTTATTTTCAGCAACCAGAATAGTCCCATTAAGTGATATATGTTAGAGCCCAAATTCCAACTTTCATTTCGTTTTTTGTTTTTTTCTGGCTTCACAATTAACGGCCCTCCACAATATTATGATAAAAGAGCTCAGGTCTTTTATTTGAGAAAATGTAAATGTTTATGAAAATGGTTCCCAAAGGGAAATATCAATTTAATGGCTAATGTATGTTTTTACAACATTGATCACCACTTGCAAATATGAAACTCCTTGAGACTATCCGAGAAGATTGCTAATGGAGCTGACTGTTTGAAAGTATGTGAAAGCAAATACCAAAGACTTTGATTCTGGGTCATGACAGTTACCCAGAGATCTTATGACACTGAAGCTGTGGTTGTTAACCTGCTAAAAGTTACATTACTTAACACTTGTGATCTTATCTAAGAGACATATGGTAGAAATAGTTCCAAAGATTTCTCAGGACGATTTGGTTTTAGCCAAGGGAATATTATTTAACAATTCGCTGTATTTTATGGGCCTTTAGCAAAACCGTCGCGGTTGCCTGGACGGAACAGAAAAGTCTCAAATGGTATTTTAGATTAATCCAACTTAGATTTTCTCTAGAGCGACCCTAGTGGATTGCTTCTGGAGTCTGAAGTTGCCTCAGTCCCAACTGCCCCATAAACATGATACAGTGGACGTGGGAAGAAGGTGAGACGTGGCCAATGGTTTATAAAACCCATCATTGCTGATATGTGATGGTGGAACCATCTGAGATGTAGCAGAGATTTTCCTCCTACAGACAAAATTGAGCTCGAACGGGGAATATCAGGTCAGGCATGGACAGGCCATTTTATATGGATTTTTAAAAAGTATATCTTGATACCTAATTTTACTTTTTTACATTGTCTCTTGGTTTATTTTGTCTATATTTAGGAAAATGTAAAATAATCAAAATTAATTCGATGAAGCAATAAATACAAGCACGAAGGCAAATGAAACGGCCTTTCAATTAGTACTCTCACTAGAATGCCACATTATTCTCTTCTCAGAGATGTCTCATTTTATAAAACACGAGTGCACTTGACACAGGGGGGAAAAAAAGTGTCTTTCAGTCCACTGCCTGGAATCAAATTCCTTAAGACTCATAAGATAAATATTTACTTTTTCAACGGTGTCGCAACAGCTCTCATCAAATAGGGGTGGCAATAAAGCACAGTCTGTAGCTCACGCTAACGTAAGAGATCTACCTCTTTTTCCTTCCCTTTTGCCTGTCCGTCCGTCTCTCCTAGTCTCAAGGGCTCCCTTTGGAAGGACCAGGGCCCCAGCACAGAGGGGTGAGGGAGGGGGAGTGCAGCAGGGTGGGAACAAGTCCCAGAATCTCATAGGTTACAACATATGCTGGGCAGATAACATCTGCAGATAATGACAGGGCAGGGGTGAAGGGTAGAAAGGCCAAGCCATGCAAGAGTGATGAAGCACGGGGGAGAAAAGGGGAAGCTGTTGCAAGAGTTCTGCAGCATGCGCTATTTCCCATTGAATCATTAATTTGCAGCCCCCTCATTTAACCTGTTCAGCGCAGAGCGGCATTGTGTCTCCAACAAGTGGAGATTGTTGAACTTTTTTTTTTTTTAACTTGCCGGGTGGAGGGGGGAAGGGGGGGGGGACACTGATCGCAACGACATCGGATGTTTGAGCAATTTGATATGTGATGACTAACACGTCTACTACTTTTAACAGTTTTTGCTTTCCTCTCCCTAACTGGAGCTGCGTGGCACTGAAGTGAGAGAGCTAATACAGTAAATGGAAACTGCTGTCAGTAGGAACCAGATTAGTCAATCCTTATAGCAAAAGTGAATTTCAGATCACAGCTCAAGCATGACGACTCTGATCACAGCCTAGTGTTTATGTATACAGAGGAACAATGAAGTGGCCTGGCAATTACTGGAAATACATTCCTCAAGCTTTCAGACGATGCCAAGCTTAAAATTGTGGTCAACTCATGTGGGAGAAGCAAGATCAACTCGGAATTCATCGCGGCAATTGTAATTAAATCGCATATTTTGTCTCTCTCTCTCTCTCTCCGTGCTAAGTGCACGGCTATTTAAACCACTGTGAACATGTCAGACCATATGACTGGAATTCTCTTAGGTAGAATCTTTTCATTTCGTGTCGTAGAATCAAGCCACGAAGCGAAAACAATGGCATACTGTCCTGACTTTGCGTAAACCCACGACAATCTGTCCAGAGATGTTATTTGTTGCTTACAACGTTTGTAAACCTACAGTTTATACAAGTAAGAGAGCAGGAGTCATAAACAAAAAAGGAAAAAAGTTAACTTCGTTAGTAACAATTGCCAGATGCGATTGTAAGATGCAAACAGCTACCTTTTCACCTAATAACTTTAAAACACTTAATGATTATGCCCGGTGCCCACACTGTTGTGAAAAATCACCACATGGCATTTTAATAACAATAACAAGCCTTAGGATGATCTGATCTGCCTGATTTCACATCCTACCAGTTGAGTAACCTTGACCAGGTCACTTAACCTCACTGCACCAGTTCCCTCAATGGAAAATGAGAGCGATGATTCCGTCAGCTTCACTGGGCCTTTGTGAGGATGAAATTTTAAAATGCAGGCAAAGAATTTAGGGGTGCCTGGGTGGCTCAGTCAGTTAAGCGTCTGACTTCAGCTCAGGTAATGATCTCACAGTTGGTTAGTTCGAGCCCCAAATCGGCCTCTGTGCTGATAGCTCGAAGCCTAGAGCCTGCTTCGAATTCTGTGCCTCCCTCTCTCCCTGCTCTTCCCCAGCTCATGCTCTCTCTCTCCTTCAAAAATAAATAAAAACATTAAAAAAGATTAAAACAAAATACTGTGGCTGCATCTTACAAGCATCACCTCACTGAATTCTCCAACACAGCTCATCCTATGTTCAGACTGCAGCCATGTCAAAATGTGTCTCTGACTATAAACCAAGAATGGAAGACAAGTCACGTGATTAAAATTAGTCAAGGTTAAATCACGAGACAATGATATTTTTCTCTTTTAAAAAATTACATCACTGTTGACAAAGGGGAATAAAGTTGTATATGCAATTCTTATTGCTAAACAGTGTTTACTATATGACTTCTATTCCCTGACAGACTTTTTAAAGAAGGGAAATAAATAGGTTTAGAGGTAAGAGCGTAAGACAACAAATGGCATGGGCAGCACCTTAAGCAACCTCCTTGACAATAAAAAACAAAAACAAAAACCTCAAAACATTCTACCTGTTAAGACTTGATCTGGTTAAAAATATGCACATTTTCAGGAGCAAATACCCGTTGGTGGATATTTCCTATTAGTCATTCACAGCGAGCGGAATCTGCTAGATTTACAGCTAGATTTAATCTGCTAGATTAACAGCGAGCTGAAATCAAAGGTAATCTGTTGATAGCATTTTTGATCAAAGAATAAAAAAGGAATTTGTAAGAGATCCCCAGGACTTGAAAGATAGTAAGCGTGTTTTAAAAAATTAAAAGTTGGGGCGCCTGAGTGGCTAAAGTGTCCAACTTCAGCTCAGGTCACGATCTCATGGTTTGTGAGTTCAAGCCCCATGACAGGCTCTGTGCTGACAGCTCGGAGCCTGGAGCCTGCTTTGGATTTAGTGTCTGCCCCTCCCCTCCACTCACACTCTCTCTCTCTCTCAAAAAAAAATAAATAAATAAACTTTTTTTTTTTTTTTTTTTAAGTGACAGGGGCGTCAGTTAAGCATCCAATTCTTGATTTCAGCTCAGGTCATGATCTTCCTCAGGACTTCGAGTCCCGCATCAGTCTCTGTGCTGACAGTGCAGAGCCTGCTTGAGATTCTGTGTCTCCTCTCTGCCCTTCCCTTGCTTGCACTCTCTCTCTCTCAAAATAAATAAATAAACGTTTTTTTATAAAGTAAGGAATTTTGGACAGCCAGCAGTTTCTGTGAGTGCCATGCTGTTTGAATGCATCATTACAGACACATGTACCTCTTACCACAAAAAAATAGAAATAATTAAATGCTTCTATTCTTATGTGACCCTGCAATAGTCATCCTCCAATTATTAACACTTCTTCATATCACACGCTTTTCGTGGATTTCCCTAAAAATATTTCCTCAAGAGTGCTGAGGATCTCCTTTATCAGGGAGTATTAAGGGGGATTAGAAAGACAATCAGTAACATGGTCCCTGACCCCAGGGTCAGACATACTTAGGTGTTCCAGAAGTTCTGCAGATGAATCATAGTAAAGTCTAACGTAACACGTTCTAATCTCTTATCCTGCCATATAACCTTGAATACGCAGTATTCCTGTTTTGTGTTATCATCAAACTCAGTCAAGGCTAATTAATCTTTTTCCACTTGTTATACTTTAAAGCTTCCTGAGTTATCGGTGGCTGATCTTTCTAAACTGGTGTCCACATTTAAAGAAAAGCAAAAGATTTTTACAAGAGCTATGGAGATTTCCAATCATGGGAAATCTCCGTAAGTAATGTTCCCGAAGTAATGAACTCTACCCCTGAGAAATATGAATAGATTCTTATTAACAAATACACACCAGTGGAAATTAACACTGGAGAGGGACACTCACAAACCCGGCCCAAAGGAGGCTGCTTATGTGTTTAATCGTGAGAGTGAAAGATAAAGGTCGCCTCTCTGAACCGACGTGGTTTTTTTTTACTTGGGCATTTCCTGTCAGTGCATTTGATTTCCAAAAGTTTCCTCCCCCTCCCCTCTGATATACATAGAGATTTAGCTGTCTGAGGTAATAAATATCATCTCTGTCATCCACAGCTATCAATAGTCATAGAAATTTCTGTTTTCATCTCATGTGGTTGTGATGAGCTTTCATATTTAGCTCCAAGCACACACTTCTCTTTTAAGCTAGATTCAAATGCTGTAAGACAATCATAACCATTAACTATTACTTTAACAGTATCTGAGACATAGCGATTAGCCCTCTAGCTTACTAGCGATCAAAAAGTGCATCATCCAAGACAATGCTTTTCATCTTCCTTCCATATCCCACCACTGTGCTCAGCTCCGCCGAATGTATAGATCGTGTCACCCGAGTGCCACCTGTCCAGCCACAAAGCTGCGATGTTTGGGGTTCACCACCGTCTCGCACGGGGACAGCCTGTACCTCGTGCATGATTTTTTTAAATTCTCAGCCCTTTTATATCCATCGGTCCTTCGCTGTTGTCTGTACTTTGTAGCGAACTGGCACTCATCCCAGGAGGAGCGGCTGAATTTCCACCTGCCACTTTCTCTGGGCGTCTCTTCTGGGTCTGCTGACTACCCCCCGGGGGTGGGGGGTGGGTACCTCTGTGTCCGGAGCCCACTGCCAGCTTCGATATCAGCCCGTCCCGCAGAGTTAAGGGGACAGGACCTCGCTCCGTCTGGTCCCATATCTCTAGCACAGTAACTGCCTCTCGGTAAATGTGAATTTTTCATTGAGTTACTCAATGACTCAATGAAAGGGAAAAAAAACCTCGACCTGCGAACTAGATCTCCGGCATCCCCCAGCAAAATCACGGCGGAAGTGGCTTTCAGGGCCAGCCTGTGTGCGTGATTCCAATACCGGAAGCATGGGCTTAGTACTTGTGCCCGAAGGAGGCGGTGTGCCCGAAAACTGGATTTGGGGTAGAGCGGAGTCTCGTGCGGGTGACAAGCAGCACGCGTCACGTGGTGCCACTTGCAGAACACGCTCACCAACGTGGTGTGCGTTCTCTGCGTCTCTTATTCCGTCGAAGCATTTGATCACATCGCCATATCCCCTTGCAAGCTTTTCCCAAGCTGCACTTAGCACCTGGCGCCGTCCACAGGCCCCACTTAGTCCTAAATTCTCTTGCTGCCATCATTCAAACAGCTTCTGAAGCCTGATTTCCTCCACGAAGCTTCTGACTAATTGGAAAAGAGGTAGCAATTTCCCCTGAGGAACAGCCCCCCACCACCACCCCCTGCGCAGGACTTTCTGCCAAAGGCCTGATTTCCTCTGGACTCTGACTCACTGAAAACTTGTGCTGCACACAGAGCTTTCTGTCTGAAAAGCTAAATTCAGAGAATACAGAGGACTTTGAACAGTCCCTTCCCCCCGCACCCCCACCCCAGCCCCCAGACCACTAGGGCCTTCAGAGCTGCTTGCTTTAAGTGAAAAAGACACGCTAAACATTTCAAACTGCAAATTCTTCCTTTGGTTTAGGTTCACCTAGAGTCAATGGTTCGATAACAGAGACAGTTTTTAAACTTTTTTCAACGTTTATTTGTTTTTGAGAAACAGAGTGAGACAGAGCACGAGCGGGGGAGGGGCAGAGAGAGAAAGAGAGAGAGAGAGAGAGAGACTGAATCCAAAGCAGGCTCCGAGCTCTGAGCTGTCAGCGCAGAGCCCGATTCGGAGCTCGAACCCACAAACCGTGAGATCATGACCTGAGCCGAAGTTGGACGCTTAACTGGCCGAGCCACCCAGGCGCCCCAACAGACAGTTTTTAAAATGAAATACTTTTGGAGCATCTGGGTGACTCAGTTGGTTAAGTGTCTGACTCTTGATTTTGGCTCAGGTCATGATCTCACCGTTCGTGAGTTCGAGCCTGAGGTGGGGCTCTTCTCTGATGGTGCAGAGCCCTCTTAGGATTCTCCTACTCTCCCCCTCTCTCGGCCCCTTCCCTGCTCATGCTGTCTCTCTCTGTCTCTCAAAATAAATAAACTTTAAAAACAAATGAAGTACTTTTGATGATCTCGCCTGATATTACTTCGATAAGGCACGACTGATAGCTGACACTCTTCGTGGCCACATCATCTAATGCTGTTAATTCATAAGGAACGAGAAGGTCTAGGACATGAGACGTTAGTCTTACACTAAAATGTGAAGTTCCATTGTCTCGTGAATGTGCACTGCTGACTCACACTGTAAAAGTGAGGAGACTATGACAGCTAATCCAGATCAAAAATGTCCCATTTGATTGCACAGTAGATCCCAGACAGAAAGCCGATAGCTCTCTCCAGCTTTTAGACTTTCAACTTGGACACAACGTCTCACCTCAAAGAAGTATATTAGGAGTAAATGTGTGAGGAAGAATTTGCATAGGTCGTGTAATGTTTCCTTCGTTTCCTTTGATTTGTGAAGCTGGAATCACTCAGCATCAAAACAGCCATCAAGACGCTAAAGTTGGAGGGCATTTTGTCTGTTCAAAATACAACTGGATCCATAAAAAGACTGACATCGTGGATTTCAATGTCTTTTCAACACCTTTCCCGAGGACACACCTTTTTTTTTTTTTAACAAGATGCCATTATTCTGCACATCTACAAATCCAAGCCACTGACATGCATTGATACTCTGTATGAACGCTTCTTTGATCCTCTGCAAAATGTTATAGTAACCGAAAAGCAAAAGCAAAAATGAACGGAGGGAAGCCCTGAGGAGCACTGTTTTACAAATCAGGATTTCCATGCAATTTATAGACGAGTCCCACTGAACACCATGTTAGAATATGAATGCGTATCAACAGAAGTACCATAACTCATGATGTTTCTGTATAAAACGTGCCACAGAAATCATTTATCTACCTGTAACATATTGATATCTCCTACCTACTTGGACGCATTGAGGCACAGACTCCTTTCGATTAAGGTACCCCTTGATCATATGCTGCATGCCATTTTTACTGTTGTATTTCAGGCCACCAGATGAGTACAATGAAGTCTATTAGTACACGGAAAACAAGTTCTACAACTTCTAGAAGAATCAAAGCATCAGGCAACAAGCAGTTACTGGCATTTGACATCACTCGATTCTAAAAATTAAGTGTCTATCCTTCATTAACTGCTTGGTTAGATTTAGTGGGTTTTCTCTGTGTCTTGCGTCAGCCATGATAACTTTGAAAATATATATCTGCTTTATTGAGATATATTTCACATACGGTACAAATCGCCCATGTTAAACTGTACTATTCAGTAGATTTTAGAGTATCCACAGACTTGCACACAGCCAGGATGGCATTTCATTTGGCTATTTTTAGAGATTGGTAAAGTCGGTGTAGGGATAAATTGAAATTTTAGGGAATTCATTTAAACCATGTTAAGGTTTAACTATATGTGGCAACCTTTTTGCTCCTCTTTTCCTGGTTGACAAAAACCATATTATGAAGTGAAGAAGAATTAGCACATCCGGTTTTATGAATAATTGCTAACGTTTAAAGAGCATAGACTCTTTGGCATGAGCAATGTTAAGTGTTTTGCATGCATTATCTCATTGCATCATCGGGACAACCCTATGAGGTAAATACTATTATTATCCCCATTTTAGAGATAAGACAACCAAGACTTAGGGTGGTCACGTTGCTTGTCCAAGGCGAGGTAGAAGGAGGTGGAAACCGAACTCCTCACGTTTGTATTATCTTAACCTACCGAGCCCATACCTCTTTCTCCACATTCTGCTGCCTTTACTGTTGCCAATTAAGAATCTCCACAAAGCACAATGATAAGCTTGCTCATCCAATGCACCACGGAATTATTTAATACATCAGAAGCAAAGACGTGCATTGTGGTGTTTATGAGTACAAGCCCTGGTATCTGGCTTCAAAAAGTATGGTTTTACCAGTTACTAGCTTTGTGACTTTCAGACAAGTTACCCACTACTAAGTTACTCCGTGTCTTCGTTTCCTCGTTTGTAAAATGGAATATTAGTATTAATATTAGACTAATATAGTTAGAGATCAGCACATCAGAGGTGCTCCATACATCATTTACCTTTTACCTAGTTGACAAAAGCCTACCTTGTTCGCAGAAGAAAGGATAACATATCCAGATGAAATCGTATCATCTGGTTTTGCCAAAGAATGTGATAACTTCTGGGAACCAGGACCCAGCTACTCTTTCTCTATTTGAAATATGACGCAAACTGGGGTGCCTGGGTGGCTCAGTCGGTTAAGCATCCAACTTGGGCTCAGGTCATGATCACACGGTTCGCAAGTTCGAGCTCTGCATCGGGCTCTTCCCTGTCAGCACAAAACTTGCTTCAGATGCCCTGTCCCTCTCTCTCTCTCTCTCTCTCTCTCTCTCTGCCCCTCCCCCACTTTCTCTCTTTCTCTCTCTCTCTCCCTCTCTCTCTCTCTCTCAAAAATATATAAAAACACTAAAAAAATTTTTAAAAAATTAAAAATTAAAAATATACGATGCAAGCCGTAGAAACATTAAAATTATTCTAGCAATGTTCCAAGGGCAGTTGGAATGAGTAATATTTTGAATTCTAAAGCAGTGGCTCCTCTTATCCTTCTGGAAGTTAAGGCTCCGTTAAGGCTCTGATGAAAGCTGTTATGAACTTCTTTCAGAAAAATTCAAATGTGCACACACAGGTAAGTTTTTGCATATAATTGCAGGGGTCGAGAGATCCCAGAGGCTCATGCCCCGCAAAAGAGCCCCTGCCTCTGAGGGAAATGATTGAAATCCACGTTCTGTGCCTTTGCCAACCACGGGGAAGATCTTGAAAAAGCTTTACAGCATCTCCAAATTGAATATTCTTCCTTTCCCCTTAAAATAAAAGGATTTGAGCAACTGATCTCTAAAATTCCTTTTAAGTCTAATTCCGTAATTCTAACTTCTGAATGACATAACAACTTCAGTTAACCAACCAATTTCGATAATTTATTATTCTTCTCCCTGGGTTTCTTAATTAATATTGATCTCGCTTTACTTAGTGCTGCCAATTCTGGAGGAAATGGAAAATTACCTTAATCTTTATAGGCATCTTCGAGATTTTGAATTTCTAATTTGCTGCCCAATTTCATCCAAGTTTGTATAAGTGAAATTAACATATTTATGTACTCTATCAGTTATTTGGTTATTGATACACAAATCATGATCTGAGCCATCTACAAGTAGATTATATGGATAGTAATTCAATTCTTCCTGAAAAATCCTCAGTACTTTGAGGGTGCTGGTCATCTAGAACCCCAAACATCAGTTATCAGCCCAGTACTTGACTATTAATATACTTTGTGGATCACTAAGCGTTAAATGTAGTTATTCTAATAATAATAATACTCTCTACATTTTTAGAATCCTGTGTGTCCACAAATTCCCGTCATGTACATCAGCTCAATTATCATGACCACTGTTTTCTTTTTCTTTTTCTTTTGGAATAAATTTGGATTTTCAGAAAAGTCACCGAGATAGCACAGAGAGTCCCCATAGACCCTTCACCCGGCTCCTTTTAGGCAGTTTATAGAATGACCCTTAATTTGTGTTCAATGTCAAGACTAGGGTTATGGTTTGGTGGGGAAGAACACCAGAGCGAAGTGCCCGACTCATGACATAATCTCACTGGGTATATACTATTGACGTTACTTATCATTGGTAATGTTGGCCTTGATCACTTGGTTAAGCTCATATTTGCCGCTTTTCTGCACAATACGGGTACAAATTTCCCTTTTCCTTATGCTTCACTGGAAGCAAGTCATTAAATACAGTCCATCTCCAAAGGGAGAAAAATTAAGCTCTAACTCCTGGAGAAGGGGTGTATCTTCATTCGGTATTTGGAACTTTCGCAGACAACCACTTTTAAAAGCACATACAAGGGGTACGTGCATGGCTCAGGTGGTTGAGCCAGCAACTCTTTATATCAGCTCGGGTCACGATCTCACGTTCATGAGACTGAGCACCACATCAGGCTCTGTGCTGTCAGTGCAGAATGGGCTTCTCTCTCTCTCTCTCTCTCTCTCTCTCTCTGCCCTTCTCTCTCTCTAAATAAATAAGTAAAACTTTAAAGTTAATTAACAAATTAATTACTTAAAATATAAATGGCATACAACGGTTTCCCTTTGTTTAGCTGAGGACTGGGCTCACACTGACCAACCACACAGCTAGTAGAGCTAGCTTGCAGAACCAGCTTTTCTAATTCCAAGCCCGTCCATTTTTCCATGACACCATAGCATCTCTATGTAAGCAAAGGTTTGTCCCGTGTTTTAGTGGGAGTCCAGCAATACGCACTTAAGCTCTGTTTTGTTTTGTTTTGCAACGTACATACCTCTTAGTTGATATCACTTGAGTGCAGCCAAAAAAGTCAATGTGGTTTCCAAAATCTGCTGCCGTGTGAATGGTGTGATCCGGGAGATCCTGGTTTCGTCTGGATCCACTCTCTTTTCATTCTAAGTACTAGTCAGTCTGCTGTGTTCGCAAATAGATCTTTTTCCACTCCACGGCTATTCAATTAATCAAAATAGGCACTTCCTCTTCCTATAACGTTAGTAAAAGGCAAAGTCAACAATTCTAGACCCAGCCTCAGATAAAATCAAGATTTGTTGTCCTCAGACTCAGTTGGCAACCTACTAAAGTAAATATCCATCGAAACGGACTTCCAGAACTCCGCAGAGTGATCTGGATTATCTAAGCAATCCAGACAAACGTATGGATCAAGGTCCTTACCTGCCCGGCGTCAGCAACATTCTACACGTCGCTTTGGTTGCAGACATCAGGCTTCACAGAGCTGTCAGCTGGTAATGATTTTCAGTCCCAGCAAAGGGAAGCCAAATTGTAACAGGTGACACAAAGGGGAAAGATTCTGTATCGGATTACTAATTCCCAAGAGCTACCCCAGGTCACTGGACTTCCCACGTGTGAAGTTCAGGAATTTAGAGACATTTTAAAATTAGCATTTCTTCTGGCACAATTACTTGTCTTATCAGTCATTCAAGTTTAATAAGCACACCTCGGCTTGCAGTGATTCACTAAACCCGTGGGAGAGTTAATCCAGAGTGACAGGGTCCCCGCCCACCGGGCACTCACATTCTAACACAAAGACAACAGACCCACACCGAAATGGGAGACATTCCATCCGAACAAGAAAGGGAGGGTTTGTTTTATGTTGGTTGTGTTTGGGGGTTCTTAGCTTTTGTTGTCTACTTTAGAGATGTGTGTGTGTGTGTGTGTGTGTGTGTGTGTGAAGAATGAGAAGCAAATCACAAACACTAAGGGTTTAAGGAACCAGGGGAAGGAAGCAGAGTTTGCTGGTTATTAATTTGAGGTTCCAATATTACATGCAATACACTCTCTCAGGTGTTGCTGTGCCTCACAGCAGAAATACGGAGATTTGCAGAAATACGGAGATTTGCAGAAATGGAAGCACCAAATACCCAAATTGCTATGGACTGACCCTGTATACAGCTCCTCACAATCCCCACCCTCTGTCTTTTCTGCCCTTCCGTTCCCTGACCCCTTGTCCTGCAAATGTCTTTAGTCTGCCTTCATGTGAGGAGTCACATTCCCTAAAGAGGTGGCAGTTCGGGTGTGGTGCTTCTACTGGTAAAGTTTCCTTACGGGAGCTATTAGCGTGGAGTCGGTGACTTATCTCTACGGGATATTTTCTCTCCACCTTACTTCTCTAATTGTCAAATGCGGATAATGCTTATAAGTTGGTCCTGAGAATTAAAAAAGAAATAAATTTATACCTAAAAGCATTTTGTAAACTGTGCAACCCTATTCACATGTAAGAAAACACTAAGGGATCTTTTATTTAAGAATATATGTAGTTTCTGGGGCACCTGGGTGGCTCAGTCGGTTGGGCGGCCGACTTCGGCTCAGGTCACGATCTCGCGGTCCGTGAGTTCGAGCCCCGCGTCGGGCTCTGTGCTGACGGTTGGGAGCATGGAGCCTGTTTCGGATTCTGTGTCTCCCTCTCTCTCTGGCCCTCCCCCGTTTGCACTCTGTCTCTGTCTTTCAAAAACAAATAAATGTTAAAAAAAAAAAAGTTTGAAAAAAGAATATGTATAGTTTCCAATCAAATGGCAATCATCATTTTCAGGAATCACCTCTGTTCAGGAATTATCTCAATTTCAGGCCATTCTCACGAATTAAACTACTGACGTATTGTCAGAGACCTTTAAAATTGACTACGTTAAAATAAAAATTAACGATGTATTATCTATAGTAAATAAAATGAAAGGCTTGCTAAATTGGAAAACACATGGGTTTATGTCCTCGTTTTTTAAATTGTGACTAAATATACATAATATAAAATTCGCCACTTTAACCATGTTTTGAGCACACAGTTCCGTGGTTTTAAACATAGTCACACTGTGGTGCAACCACCATCACCATCCATCTCCAGCACGTTTTCATCTTCCTCAACCAGAACTCAGTATCCATTAAAAAATAACTCCCCATTTCTCAAACCCCCAGCCTCTGGCAGCCCCTCTTCCACCTTCTATCTCCATGAATTTGACTCTTCTAGGGATTTCGCGTAAGTGAAATCATACAGTACTCGTCATTTTGTGCCTGGCTTCTTTCACTTACCGTATGTCCTCAAGGCTTATCCATGTTGTAGCATGAAACACGGAGGGTTTTCAGTGAGAGATTCCAAAGGTTGAGTTCCATCTCAACCCGTTGCTAGCTAAGTGAAAAAATCATAGGTGATTTAAGCAAAAATAAAATTGTCAAGGAAATAATTTGGTCAAAACAATGAAATGAATCAGTAAGAATACGTGAACACACACACACACACACGCACACACACACACTCACATATATATACACTTACCAGCAAAGCTGACTTGATGTAAACAAAGTGTTTCACTCTGGAGAAGCAGCAAAAATTTTCTATCTGGTACCATTCACTGTTTAGAATGTTTTTATGCTTTTTTTTTTTTGTTTGTCAAACAAACATGTATGTATCTATATAGGAATGTAAGTACATATACATATAACAACGTCAAACTCAAAGGCCAGAAATAAATTTGTATCTTAATCCTAGCTTTTTACATGCATAGCTCAACTTTGATCGAGTTCCTTTTATAAATTGTAAAACGGTTACAAGTTCTTAGCAATCGGGGAGAATCCAAAAATGAATAGAGAATCAGGGACAAGAGATAAATTACACTTGTTAAAAATTAATTGGGAAAAGGGCATAAAAATTCATGAAAGAAAACACCTCAATGAGAAGAACCCCTTCTGAGTCCTCCACTGTGTGTATTTGGGATTTAACATTCTTTGGGAAATAGCATAAAACATTTAACAAAAAAAAAAAAAAATTAAGGATGGAATGAATACATCCAGGGAAGCCAATAGCGAAATGCATACTTAAAAGTGTATTCATTAAAAGCAAAAACACTAGGGGGGCCTGGGTGGCTCAGTCGCTGATTAAGCATCAGAGTTTGGCTCAGGTCATGATCTCATGGTTCGTGAGATCGAGCCCTGCATCAGGCTCTGTACTGACAGCTCGGAGCCTAGAGCCCGACTCCGATTCTGTGTCTCCCTCTCTCTCTCTCCCCCTTCCCCACTCGCATTCTGTCTCTCTCTCAAAAACAAATAAACATTTTAAAAAATTAAAGAGAAAAAAGCAAATGCACTAAGGACAAGTACTCACCACAGATACACTTACAAATTCTTGTTGCTGTTGAGTGGCAGACTGTTTCTTCCTAGAAGTCGGGAAGGAGCTAAAGTCCACGCAGATTAATACACGAGCGTGACCGGCTGCTTTCTGCCTAACAGGGTTTTTTGGTTCCCATTTCCGGCCATTGTGAGATCACCCCATTTGCGACAAGCAGACTTTCCTCGTCAAGTTCAGCCAACAGTGATTCCAGGACTTTGAAGGTAGAACAAAACGGTCCTTTCCCTTCATCTGCTGGGAGGAAACACTCGAAGATAATTGTGTGAGAATCATCTTTTTTGGTTTTTTTTACTCAAACCAATCATTTATACTAAAGCTGAGGTCTCAATCCTGTCTGTGTGGGAGGCTCCTGGGTGTGGAGTTTCTTAAAAATACTGATGTCCGGGTCCCAGCCCCGGAGATTCTAGTTGATGGCCTGGGTGATGCTAACACATCAGTACTTTTAAAAGCTTCCTCAGTGATTTTAAATGCACCCGGGTATGGGGCGTCTGGGTGACTCAGTTGGTTAAGCATCCAACTTCAGCTCAGGTCGTGATCTCGTAGTTTGTGAGTTCAAGCCCTTGTATGGGGCTTTCTGGTCTCAGCATGGAGCCTCCTTGACATCTTCTGCCTCCCTCTCCCTTTGCCCCTTGCCTGTTCTCTCTCTCTCTCAAAAATAAACAAAAACATTTGAAAAAATTTTAAATATATCCAGGTTTGGGAATCACGGCACTGAAGCTCCCCATACCCATATCTTTTCATTTTGTTGTTTTCTTTCACGTTGCTGCTTGTCTCCTTGTGTCTCTCACCAAGTACCCCAATATCCCAATGAATTATAACTGGTGCTTTCTGTGTGGCGGCTGTCCCCAAGAATGTCATACCAATTCCCCTCACTGATCTTCAAACTAGACCCTCCAGATACCCCCGGCCCCTCTCTAGTCACCAACATGGCTTTGATCCCACCAGGTCAATGGTTGGCTCCTCAAGAGTCCTCAAATCTGCTCCGGTCACTTGTGCTATACTTACCATGAGACGATCGGATTTACGAATTTATTGAACTAAGTATGAGTGGAAAAAAGAGAAAGTGCTTTCAAAGAGAACTGAGATGAGTACTTTGTTCAAATCAAGGCAAGTCATTGGGGGAAGAAAAACTGTCAAAATAGATACAGATGAAAAGATTGTGAAGATGGGAGAAAACAACAAAAATCAGAAAAAATAAATAAAATCTAGATAATCTCTGTACTTAGCACATTCCACTTTAAAGAAATATAAGCTGGAAATCATAAGTGAAGCATTAAGGGGGTAATTTATTAAAAAGAGAGAAAGAGAGGGGCGCCTGGGTGGCACAGTCTGTTGAGCGTCCGACTTTGGCTCAGATCATGATCTCACGGTTCATAAGTTCGAGCCCCACACCGGGCTCTCTGCGGTCAGCACAGAGCCCACTTCAGATCCTCTGTCCCCCCTCTCTCTGCCCCTCCCGCATTTGTACTCTCCCCCAAATAAATGTTTTTTTAAAAAGAGAGAAAGAGGAAGACAAAGGAAAAGAAGGAACCGCAATCATGATCAATAAAGAAATTAGCATCTCTACCTCAGCTGACTCCCTGAAAGGAACACATTCAGATGCTGTTGTCTATCTCCAGAAAAAAAAAAAAAAAAAACAGACTTACCTTGACGTGTGCGATAATGATGTTGAATAAATCAGGAACAGCAACAAAAAGCACTCTGTCTCCTCCTCCACTTCCTTTTCCTCCTTCTGTGCCATAAATGATGCTCTGAAAACTGAAAGAAGTAAGAAACGTGACACATGAGTGAACTTACCTGTCAGGTACGACTGCTGAATAATAAAGGCGTGAAAATCTGCTTTCGAAAACACTTGCAGTCAACGCTGTTCCAAGGCTTACCGGTGACGGGAGGAAAAAAACATCAGTGCCAAACTCTGCATTTTCTGACTTTTAGTCAAGTAGTTGGAAAAAAAAAAGACATTTCCAAGGAAGTGAGTGGGGTGGGAGAACATCGAGGGGAAGAAGAACATTTGAAGGGGCAGATGAGAGAAGTCTCTGTATCAAGCGAGTTTACCCTTTGTGGGTTTTGCTTACAAAACAAAGCAGCACGCGCTAGGGTGCTCCCAGGGCACAGGTCCTGCAATTCATTAACTGAAAGGGCACCTCTTGCGGCGCCTGGGTGGGTCAGTCGGTGAAGCCTCCGACTTTGGCTCAGGTCATGACCTCACAGTTCATGAGTTCGAGCCCCGGATCAGGCTGTCTGCTGCCCGCCGCTCCCCGACTCACTCGCACACATGCACGCGCGCGCGCTCGCTCTCTCTCTCTCCAAAAAATAAAAATGAACGTTAAAAAATTTTTAAAAAGAAACTAAAAGGGTACCTCTTGGAGGTGCTGGTGAATTCCATAAACAAAAGCCCTGAACTTAACACAGACAGCATGCACTGCCCAGAGCTGGGGCAACAAACATGAAATAATAGCCCAGTAGAAAAAAAAAAGACAAATGTTGGGCGTGTGGGACAAAGGTTTCATTCTGTGTTCATCTTAGCAGGTGGAGGTATGTGGCCCTTACAGTGATTTCTTTCAATCAGATTTTAATGCAAAGCCGGATATTTATTTGACAGAGTAAAGTCCTTAAAAAGCCCTCATTTGATGCTTCAGATTGATTTGTCATTATATCCTAAGTCATTGCCTTTGTATTAGACTTAACAACATGTTAACATTGTATGGAGAGAAGGCCTGTTTCTACAAGCAAATTCTTCATGGAACTCAGAGTAGCAGGCAGGAACTCTTACCCACACTCAATCGCACACACACACACTCTCAAACACACACACACACACACACACACACTCAAACACTCAAACACATGCGCACACACACAAAACTTTTACATCCTTAAAATTTGTGGAAGCTTTACAAGAAAAGTCAACAGGGCTAGTCTTTTGGATATTTTTTCCCCTCTGCCTGGAATTTCACCATGGGCTCTGAAAAATCTTGTGAATTGTAACGTATTCATGTCTCCATCCGTACATCATCACAACATAATGTTGCCAACCTGATTCTGCACTCTGAAAAGGTCACCAGTCTTTGGAAAATAGGAAAACCACGAGAATGTATCCCGAATAGCGTTTTTCGCCTTTCACTTGTATAGCAAAGGATCCTCAATACTAAGCACGATGAAATGTATTAGCCTTTATTAAGGACCTACCGTTTTCAGTAGAATAACAAAACATAGGTTCACTGGCACCTCCGTTTTGTCAGTACCCTTCCCCTCGCCCTAAGTGCAAAGCCCCGGGTCAAGGGAGGTGAAGCATGGAAAGGTATGCAGTGATCTCTAATTTCCGGCAGGCCTTTGCTTGTCTCCTTTCCCCCACCCACCCCCTCAATTTCAAAGCATCACGAATCCATTTTGTAATTAAAGGTCCCCCCATGTGGAACAGGGGGACAGAGTAAGGAAGACAGAATGCACTAATGCTGAACCCTCGCAGAAGGGCAGGTAAGCACTTAGCTTAAATCTTTCCAGCCCTAACTCTCGTCCTTCCCTTGCCCCTGCCTTTAAGGGGATCTGTGGATTCCCGCTCACTTGCTCAATGTACTTCCTGTCGTCGGCAGCAGGCCCGGGGGGATGTGTTAACTTTGCCGATATTAAAGGCTAAAGATATTTAGGGTGTCCCATTTTGTCTGAGAATGGCAAAAGGCGTGGCACATATTGTCAAGCATCCCGTCTGAAATATGAAGCAAGCATCGCCAGCCGTGTCTTCTTGAAGAATAAATGGAGGGAAGGAGTGTCGAAACAACATGTTCAACATCCGCTGGCAAACCAGAGGAAGGGTTTGAAACAGCAATCACATCTCCCCATGCCTAGTCATGCCACTTACTTATTTTTCCACCTTTGGAAATGGTCCTTTACCAACCTGCTTCAGGGGACACATTCAGTTAAAATTACAATAAAATGAAACACTCTCGAAACAGCAATAAAAACTCACTAATTTATTTAAAGCAGTACTTCTTAAATACTTGGTGTTGGTTTGCTACAGAAGGCAACGGGTGTTTTTTGTTTGTTTGTTGTTTTGTTTTTGTTTTTGTTTTTGTTTTATGGTTCCCCCTGGAAGTGTGCAGTGCACGTCCTGAGCAGCTGTATGAAGCAGCCTGGTTGATGATACTTGATGCGTTGGCTAGTCTTTTTTTTTTTTTTTTTTTTTTTTTTTTTTTTTTTTGAGAGAAAGGGGGGGGGAGGGGCAGAGAGAGAGGGAAAGAGGGCGAGTCCCAAGCAGGCTCCACACTGTCAGCGCAGAGCCCAACAGGGGGCTCTAACTCACAAACTATGAGATCATGACCTGAGTCAAAACCAAGAGTTGGACAGTGAACCCATCTGAGCCACCCAGGCGCCCCGATGCATTGCCTCGTCTCAACTAGAGTATCGTGTCTCAAAACCTGAACTGTCAGAATGACAATTAATGTTTCATGCCGTTGACTCTGTGAGTCCCTGCTTGTGGTATCGATCACTGTGTTCTGTTGGTTGAAAGCTTCCTGCTGAAATTTTTAAGTGCTGTGGGGGAAGGGGTCTGGGTGACAGGCAGTGACAATGGATTCGTATTTCACAAAATATTTCTTCAGTTTTAGGCATGTTGAAATCTCTAGTCATTCAACTGGTCCTTAAAAATGGATTTTGATTTCTTTCCTGAGGGAAAAAATAATATTTATGATCAAGATTTGTCTACTGTTGAGAAAATGTAAACTTTATGGAAATATCGTATTTGGAGAAGTGGATTATTGATTTAGTCACTATAAATAGTTATATTTCAACTTCATTACATGCCAAAGACAAACAAAAGGAAGACTTTCCTAGCTGCTTCCAATTATGACAATAGAAGAATTGAGGTTTAGAACAAATGTTTGTGTAGCTTATTATTATAAAGTAATTCCAACTTAAATATTTTGGTTTCTCTCTTCTGTATTCCCCCAAATGCCTGACATAACACTTTATTCTAATTACCACTCATAGAAAATTAAAGACTAAAATTAGATGGGAAAATTATACATTTTAGTAACAAATCAAAGCCCAATAAAAATATCTTAAATCTCAAAGGATTATTTACCTTTACAATATATTTGAAAGGAATGTCCAGCTTCAAAAATTACTTATTTTTAGAGAGAGACAGAGAACACAGGAGCTGGGGAGAGGGGCAGAGGGAAAGAGAGAGAATCTTCAGTAAGTTCCACATTCAGTGAGGAGCCTGATGCGAGGCTCAGTCCCACGACCCTGGGATCATGACCTGAGCCGAGATCAAGAGTCAGATGCTCAACGGACTGAGCCACCCAGGTGTCTCAAAGATTAAAAATTTTTGTAGAGCATTCTTTAACCATCCCAAAGTTCAAGCAGATATTTGAAAATAGCATTGAGTTCAGTTCTAGAAATGATACAGAACAAATAGACTTCTCCAAAGTGAGTTTTCATGTTAGCTGGGCAAACTTAAGGTAAAAACGAAGGCCTATGAACAAGGGGAAAGAAAGTTTTTGTCATTCTGATTGGTTTTTTTTTGTTTTGTTTTGTTTTTTTTTTGGAGAACCAAGGGTAATGGAAAAAGCATCACTCTAGATCTTGGTTCTAGATCTGCTTCTACCTGGCTATTACTTAATGTTCCCAAACTCCAGTTTCTTTCATAGTAAACAGAAGGGTTTGCACTCACTTAAGGTCTCTCAAGTTGCTACTGGAGGGTGAAATGAAGACAGAATGTCGTAATTTGTTTGCATAGGGATAGTAGGATTATTTCCAACTGTAGCCTCCCGAGATCCTAAAATTCTTCCTTGCCCAAACAGTGTTTTCCGCTGTCCCCATTTTTTTTGTTTTTATTTTTTTTTTTTACTGTTTATTTATTTTTGAGACAGAGAGAGAGCATGAATGGGGGAGGGTCAGAGAGAGAGGGAGACACAGAATCTGAAACAGGCTCCAGGCTCTGAGCTGTCAGCACAGAGCCCGATGCGGGGCTTGAACTCACGGACTGCAAGATCATGACCTGAGCCAAAATTGGTCGCCCAACCGAATGAGCCACCCAGGCGCCCCTCCGCTGTCCCCATTTAAGCCTCACTTTATCTCTGCCAATATCCCTGGCAGACTGGCACCTAAAAAAACAGACGTCTCCTGACTTGTGCTACCATAAAAAAAAAAAAAAAATTAGTAAACTCACCGACAGAGTAAAATATTCCTAATACAATGCAAAGTGAAAGAGTTCCAGGTAACACCTAACTGGTATGAGTGGAGGGGAAAAAATGAAATGTTAATGTGATTTATAGGTTTTTTACATTTTTCTTTATGCTTTCCTGTCTAATTTTCTGGGTAAAATGTGTTAATTTATGATAAAATACGTAATAACTTTGATGGAGTAGCTTTTTATCACTGGATCAAGTAAGAAACAAATTAGATGCACATTCATCCAAGCTTCAAACTTGCAAGATAAAACTAACATAAAAGTTAAAACCTAACATGATTAACAAGGGCTTTCATGAATTAGTTCTGTGATGTCCAGTATGCATCTTACCATAGAACGCACGCACACACACACACACACACACACAGACCTATCCACTGTCCCACATCAGCTAAGAAGCCACCTAAGCTTCTTGGGGCACCTGGATGGCTCAGTCGGTTTAGTGTCTGACTCTTGATTTCGGCTACTGTCATGATCTCACACTTCATGGGTTCAAGCCCCACATCGGGCAGTGTGCTGACAGTGCAAAGCCTGCTTTGTATTCTCTCTCTCCCTCTCTCTTTGCCCCTCCCTTGCTTGCGTTCTCTCTTTTTCTCCAAAGAAATATTTTAAAAATATTTTTTTAAATTTTTTTAAATGTCTATTTATTTATGACAGAGAGAGAGAGAGAGAGACAGAGCATGAGCAGGGGAGGGGCAGAGAGAGAGGGAGACATAGAATCCGAAGCAGGGTCCAGGCTCTGAGCTGTCAGCACAGAGCCCGACGTGGGGCTTGAACCCACAAACAGAGAGATCATGGCCGGAGCTGAAGTCAGACACTCAACCAACTGAGCCACCCAGGCGCCCCTAAAAGTATTTTTAAAAACGAAGCCACCTAAGCTTCTGGACATGATCTCCAGGAATGTTCTGCCTCTTTGTTCTTAAAGTGTTCTCATTCACCTTGCTTTGATGTCTAGCCATGCTTATTCTCAACCTAGGCATTATTTCCTCCAGCAGCCTTTGCTGGCACCCACCCCATCATAGTGAGTTATATGTTCTCCTCTGTATCCCAATAATTCACCATACTTATTCCTGATGTAGCAATCCCCACACTATCTCATACAATTCTGTCCTCTACACCGTATGCTGAGGCCCTTGAAGGCAGGTATTTCGTTCAGAGTCGTACCCAAAGGAAATAGCAAATGCCTGGCCCATAGTGGGTACTCCGTAAGTACTTATAGAAGGAATGAGTTCATGCAAACTCTCTTCACAAGTGACTGTTTAAGTCATTTGGAACCCATCTATTCCCTCACATCCCGAAATTTTTCTGTCTACAGGGTAACTATCGTCGGTAATGGGGTTGTGATTCTCCAAAGGAAGAAACCATATTCATTCCTTTGGAGTGGAATCTTGTGTCATGACCAGCTTTTCTAAGGGGGGTGGGGGGCAGAGAAAGAGAAAGAACAGCAAACCGAAAAACCTAGAAAGGAAGAAATTGAGCACGCCTCCTTGATTTATGTGTTGTGTGTGCATTCATTTGCTTATTCATTTCTCATGTGTTTATTTATCCTCCCCAAGCTTCAAGCAGGCAGGAGCCATATCTGTCCCTTCACCTGGACCAAGTACAGTGCCTGGAGAAAACATAATGGTCAGATAATATTTGTGATTGACAATGGCTTCTTTGTCATTGATGCTAACTCAGGAACTAAAGAACAACATTAGAAGGGGCCTGCGAATAAAGCAACCAGTTTTCTACATTTGATAAGCTCATAAAGAAACACAAAATCAGGAAAATATGATTAGAATAATTCCAAATATCGTTCATTCTGCTCAATGAAATTTTTGTAGTTGAAGCTACACTTGATTTTTAGAAAAATAAGTGATTTTTAATGTTATGTTACAAAATCTAACTCCCTAACTTGGATGGAAAGAAAGTCAAATTGGCAAAACAGCAAATCTTTTTTATTAAATTTGTTTTACATTTATTTATTTTTGAGAGACAGAGCACGTGTGAGGGAGGGGCAGAGATAGAAGGAGACAAAGAATCCAAAGCAGGCTCCAGGCTCTGAGCTGTCAGCACACAGCCCGACACAGGGTTCGAACTCACACTGTGAAATCATGACCTGAGCCAAAGTTGGACACTTAACCAACTGAGCCACCCAGGTGCCTCAAAACAGCAAATCTTAAATCTTGGAATATCAATTCATGAGATAACAAGTAAACTATTGGAAGTATACGCATATGTGTGTATACAAGCCTGCATGTTGACATAAATATGATTCTTTTATGTCTTTATTTTCTTAGTTCTTCATTGTATGGATGGCATATTTTATTGACTGCTCCCTATTTCAAATTTGAAAGATTCCTAATTGATTGTCATTGTATAAATAAAATGAGAGAGTATAAGTACAGATTTCAAAATGTATGTTTTCCTAAATATTACAGCGCCCTAGGTATTCTTGCTAAATATCTGGATCACATTTCAAAACTATGGGTATATCTTAAATATTGCCTGAGACTCTCCTCCATAGTCACACGATCCTTCGGGGACTCTGGTATTTCAGCACTAACAAAAATACGTTTTATGTAATGCAATTTCCAATCTGAAACACAACTTATGGGATAGTTTCTGGAAAGAAAATTACCACTTTGGTTCCTGTTGTGACTTTTGAAGCCAGCTCTTAAGACACCTGCAAGGCAGAAGAAAATCTTAAAGCTGGCCACAGGTGCAGAAATAACAATTTGTAGAATGTGGACCATGAGCTTCTGAAGTACAAAGCCTCAAACCCAGCCATCATGAGATAAACAAGTCCAGATCTATGAAACGGCCACAAAAATTTGACCATAAGCACAGCTGCTGTTAAGAATTAGGCTCAGCACTTAACATTTGTTTTAACTCATTTTTTTCCCTCCAAAAAAGAATATGTAGGTGAGTGAGAATCCAGATCCTCTGAAATTCTAATTCACATTGGATTCATGAATGATTCCTTTCGTTATTATACACAAAAAAGGCAGAAACCATATTCATCCCCTTGGAGTGGAGTCTTGTTTCATTATCAGCTTTTCTAAGTGGGGGTGGGGAGGGTGGGGGGGTGGGGGGTTGGGGGGGTGGGGAGAGAAAGAACAACAGCAAACTGAAAAACATAGAAAGGAAGAAATTGAGCACACCCCCTTGATTTATGTAATGTGTGTGCATTCATTTGTCTCTTGTTTTATTCCAGAGTCTATAGGTCATTAAATTGCAGAAAATTACCATGTGAATGATGACTTCACCAAATATTACATAGAAAATTTCTGTACTTATCAATCAGCTGATGTCTCACCCTCATTTAAAAATAAAAGGACAATTTGGGAAAGATGACAAAAGAGGAATCACCAGGAATCTAGCTACCCAACTAACTCACAACTAGTGACACAATCTGTCTGATGTAACTATTTGGGAACTCTCAAGTCTGTTCAAAGACTTGTAATTTCCAAGAAAGCCTTCAGTAGTAAATTGTGCTTCTTTTTGGTCAATGCAAGCTCTTAGCACAGTAGCAGCTTCCCACATCCTGCCCTCTAGCCCAGGCAGGCAGCCCTGCATGTGTTCCTAGAGCAGCTTTGACCTAGTACTGGAAGTTCCAGACAAAGCAATTAGACAAGAAAAAGAAATAAAAAGCTTATAAATTGGAACTGAAGAAATAAAAGTATCTCTGTTTGCAGATGATATGATCTTATATGTAGCAAATCCTAAAGATTCCACACGCAAAAAGAAGAAATTCAGCAAAGCAGTAGGATATAAAATCAACACACAAAAGTGAGTGGCATTTTTATACACTAATCATAAGTATCTGAAAAGGAAATTTAAAATGCATTTCCACTTACAATAGCATCAAATACAATACTTAAGAATTAACCAAGGAAGTGAAAAACTTGTACAATGGAAACTACAAAACACTGCTTAAAAAATGAAAGAAGACTTAAGTAAATGGAAATATATTTCCTATTCATGGCCTGGGATGGCTTAATGTTATTACAATGTCAATACAAGTCAAAGGATCTGCAAAGTCAATGCAATCCCTGTCAAAATCCCAACTTTTATTGCAGAAATTGAAAAATCTATCTTAAATTCATATGGAATTTCAAGAGGTTCCAATTAGCCAAACCAATCTTGAGATAAAAATAATTGGACAACTCGCACTTCTTGATTTCCAAACTAACTACAAAGCTACGGTAATCAAAACGACTTAGTACTTACATAGACCAATAGAATAGAGATCCCAGAAATAAATTCTCACATATATGGTCAAAAATTTTTGACAGGGGTGCCAAGACCATTCAGTGGCAGAAAGACAGTCTTTTCGATAAATGGTGCTGGGAAAACTGGATATCCACATGGAAAAGAATGAAGTTGGACGCTTACTTAACTCCCTTTACAAAAACAAACACAAAACAGATCAAAGATCTAAATGTGAGAGGTAAATACACAAAACCCTTGAAGAAAACTCAGAGTAAAATTTTTTTACAACATTGGATTTGTCAATAATTTAGCAAATATGAAATTAATAAGCCATTGACAGGTGAATGAATAAACAAATGAAATGTTGTTTAAGCATACTATGGAATATTATCCAGCTTTTAAAAGGAAGGAAATTCTGTTACGTGCCACAATGTGATTGAACCTTAAGACATTTTGCTAAGTGAAATAAGACATTCACAAAATTACAGTACTGTATAATTCCACTTATGTGAGGTACCCAGAGTAGTCAAATTCATAGACACAGAAGGCAGAATGGTTGCTCCAGGGACCAGGGGGAAGGAGGAATGAGGAACTCTTATAAAGTTCCAGTTTTGCAAGATGAAGAGTTCTGGAAATGGACGGTGATGATGGTGGCACAATATGAATGCACTTAACAGCACTGAGCTGTATATTTTCAAATGGTTGCAATGGTAAATTTTATGTGACATGTTTTCTACCATAGTTTTTTTTTTTTCAATTTCAAAACAAAAGGTGAAAGTAAACAGATTTCATCTCACAGAAAGCTCAACCCTTCTATCGGATGACAATTGCCCACCCCAAGGACTTTGTAAATTGGAAAACACTTTATAGGTACAGATTTTTATTGGTAGCGGTGGTGGTGGTGTTACTACCGTCACTGTTATTAATATTGTCATTACTCTAGGAGAACATGCCCTTTCAGAGTGGTAGAATAAAAAAAGGCTAAGGAACTCGACAGATCTGTGTTGGAACTCTAATTCGCACACTTACGAAATGTGCGACTCGAACACTGTACTTTTGTTATCTGAGCTTCAATTTCCTCTCATGAGAAACAATTACTATCATACTTCTCTTACAAGGATTAGATTAGGGAGGATTAGATTAGGAAGGATTAGAAATAGGTTCGGTGAAGCGCCTGGCACAACATCCAAACATTGATGCGTGACAGATGTTCGATAAATTGTAATTGTCATTATTTTACTCTCACTAGTGTAGGTAAATTATTGCAAGTAGAAAATAATATAATCCACATTAACCCACTGCATGGTATCCAGTCTGCACTCAAATAAAACCTCAGTGCATCGTCTCCATCATTATCACCACCATCACCATCATAATACTAAGATGCACCTTTTTTTTTCCTTCCGTCTTTCTGTCCTTTCACTCTCTTTTCTTCCAGTCTAGGAGCAACTACAACCGATGATCCTCAACAAGCTGTTTTTGAGGAAAATTTATCATTTATCTTTTTTCCAGAGAAACTTATTTTCCACTTTAGCAGAAAGTATTTCGTCTCAAATCAATAAGCCAAAATATAGAGCTTGAAGTATTCACTTTCAATGCATTATGGCTTAATTCTCTTCAAATATTTGAGAATCCATGAAAAAGAAAAATTTAAATTCTCTTGTGTTTTGAGATCAGAAAATATGGGTTTTCTGTAGTTTGTCTTAAATAATCAATATTTGTCAACATTTCTGTTCTCTCCAGAGGGTAGTAATTAGAACTGAGTAGTAAATTATCATTAATGTACATAAATGTAAGTGTCATATGTATCTTGTAAAACAAACATCTGGTGAAATTCCTGAGTGAATCTATACATTATACAAGGGAAAGCATTTTTCAATGTTTCCTAAAAGCCTAAATAACTTTTATTTCCTCCCTAAAATTGGGGACTTTCTAAGCAACATTATTCTTAGTTTATAATCTTCATATTTTTCCATGGTTCCACATTGTCCCATCCTTCCTTCCCTCCATATGTCTGAAACAGAGTCATTTAAAACAGCAAGCTTATGTTAATTACCAGAGACAAGTGTTAATGGATTTTAATTTTGCTTTATTAGAATTTATGCAAATTTCACTGTGCTTGGGATTCCAAATAACATCCTTACAGTCACAACTTTTCTTTTTTTCTGCAGTTGACGTTACTTTGTAGACGGGGACGGGGGGAAGTTTTAATTAATATTTGGTGGCAGGAACTGTTGTTAGCAGTATTCTTATAACAAGAAATAGGTGTCACAAAATTATCCTTAACACTGTGTGAGTTTCATAATTTGTTAATTAGTATTGATGTCTGTCTTCCCTCTAAAGAGTCAAACATGCAACTGTACTCTATAAGCTGGCTCATTTTTTGTTGTCTTAATGACTCTGTTTATTTGTTTTTATCTTGATCAAAATGTGTGCATTGTTATACACTCAATAATATTCTTTTTCTTCCATCCAGTGGAGCTGATGCCATGAGTTTATTAGAAAGCTAACTTTAACTGTTTTACTAACTTCACAAATGCTCTGCAAAATGAAGAAGAATGGGAGAATTTTAGATATATTCCTGGCTCCAAAATTATAATTTCCATATTATCCAGGAGGTATAAACACAATGTTGAGGGGCACCTGGGTGGCTCAGTCAGTTAAGTATCCGACTCTTGATTTTATTCAGACCATGATCTCATGGTTCATAGGTTCAAGCCCCAAGTTGGCTGTCAGCCCAGAGCCTGCTTGAGATTGTCTCTCCCTCTCAGCCCCTCCCCCATTTGTGTTCTCTCTCTCTGTCTCTTTCTCCCTCATTCTCTCAAAATAAATAAACATTAAAAAACAAACACAATGTTGACCTTTCTAATATTCAAAATTATTCAAAAATTCTTTCTATTTGCATGGGTTTTTTTTTCCACAGGCCTTTCACAGAAATCCTAAGTTTTAAATTCTCATAATAACACAAATATGAAGTAAGGACTATTATCTCCACTCTTCAGGTTTGGAAACTGAGGTACTAGCTAGCACCCAAGCTCCTACACTTTGTACCTGATCAGGCTCGGATTGGAACAATCTGACATGGCTGAAAGCAGAAGATTCTTTCTTTTGTACCACAGGTGCCTAAAACAATGAAGTTCGGGACTGCAGTAAATAGGACCTTGCATGAAGTAACTTCTCAAGTACCTGCATGTGATGGTTGTAAAAATATTTCCATAAATTCTATGATACTTCTTCCCTTGAGAGGTGGGGTTGGAGTCCCCTCTCCTGGAGAGTGGGCGGGGTTTCGTTAGTTGCCTCTAACAAATAAGACACGCAGAAATGAAAACCCATCACTTCTGAAATTAGGTTATGAAAAGACTGTGGCTCTTTCTTTGGTCACTCACTCTGGGAGAAACTAACTGCCTTTCCCTAAGGACACCCAGGAAAACTTGTGGAGAGACTCTTGAGAGGAACTGAGGCCAAGAGCTGGGTGAGTGAACGTTTTCAGGAGATGTAGTCAAACATCAGATTGCACAGCCTCGGTTTATATCCTGCCTACACCTCATGAGAGACCCTGAGCCAGGAGGACCCCACTAAGCTACTCCTGAATTCTTGAGCCTCTGAAACTATGAGATAATAAATGATTGCTGCAAGCCGCTAAGTTTTGGGGTAATTCATTGTACAGCAATAGACAACCAATCTATGTGCTTGCCAGAGCCTTTGATTCTTAGAAATAGGGCAAATAAATTAAGGTCCCATAATTGGGGCCTTGCTCAACACACAGAGAAGCAGGACATTTTTCAAGCTCAGAAGGCGAAGAGAACACTGGATTATGGCTTCCCGGGGCGCCCCATGGCTGGCGGTACTTGTGGTGATGAGCCAAGCCTCGGAATCAGGACCTCCTGGGTTAAACCTCCAGCTCTGATGTTTGCTGTGTAACATCTGCAGATGATTTTGCATGTTTGTGCCTCAGTTTCCTCATGGGTAAAATGCAAATATGAAAGAATTTCACAACATTCTTGTGAGGATTAAAAATGATACCATATACCAAAAGGTCAACAAATGCCAGGGCCTACAATTAGCAGGGGTAGCAGTAGAACCGTAGGAGAACACGGACAGAATAGAACGAGGATTTGTGAGAATAACACTTGGAGTGCTGTTGGGTTCTGGAACCCACCGTATGTTAAAGTTGCAGGACTCAGAGGAGCCTGGAGAGTCACAGAAGGTTCTGAGATCCGTGGACCCTAGGATCTGTAGGACCCGGAGATAACCTAGCGTCCAGGAAAGGCACTCGGTAGGGCCTCTGGAGTTGCTCATCCCACAAAGCATAAATTCAGAGTTCAGTAGTGATTCCAATGGTATCCTGAGAAGGATGGAAATTAGGATTGTGTGGGGTTTGCACAAAAGCATGTGAGATCCACCAGGTGGTAAGAAATCAGGGATATGTTGGGTCAATGACCGAGTACAAGAGCTGGCTGAGGTCCGTTTGCAGTGTGGCAACATTTGGAATGGTGGCTTATTTCTTGAGACAGAGGGCAAAGTCCCTAGGATACAGAAAAAACGGAGCCTTTCACTCAACTTTCAGGAATGGGTTTTCCAAGGAGGGGACATGGTACGTCATTTCCCCTTGCCCATGTGATCTGTCTCAGACGTCTACCATTTGTGCTCCATTAAGGACTCCCTTCCTCCCCAGACTCCTCTCTAAACTGACAGTGCACGATCTTAAAAAGCAGGATTTGGAACCGGCCACAGTGACCACCATTATAATTAATGCCAGACGTCTTCAAAGACCCTCTTTCACCTACAAATGAAACTAATTACTCGTCTTTGTCGCTGGGAGTCCCTTACCATGTTATGCAGGAGCAGCAAAGGCTGGGTCATCCCTCGCAGTTTATTCTCCAAAGACTTTGCAATAAATCTGTTTTGAATTCTACAGCCCGCCCTTCCCCCACTACCTAAAAGAAATATTCAGGAAATAGGACCTAGTAAAATGATTTATAGCAGCCCACAGTCTGGTGGGGCACATGCGGGTACTGAGGCAATGAATTCCAGCCCCTCTCTTGGCCATATCCAGGTGGGAGCAGAGTTAAAAACACCAGGTATGAACCGTGGCACTCCATCAAAACTCTTAAGGCAAAGAACTGGAAAGAGAAGGAACAGCGCTAACCTTTAAAATTTTTATTTATAGAACACCTAAGGAAATGAAAGGATTTAAAAGAATTTGAGGGCTGGAAGGGACCTTTGAGACCAGGTTCGCTCAGCATCATTGTGCGATGGTCTCCTTGCCGCCCGCCATCCTTCACTCCAAACAGCAACAGCGGAGGCTCCAAGGTCTTACCGGGTCTCTCCCTGCCAGACAGACCAGAGGCCGGTCCTTTTTCCCTTCTACTCTCCTTCTCCTCCAACGACTTTAAATGTGACGAAATGCCGTTGGACGAGGCGAGTAACCCAAACCAGAATCGTCCTTCCTCAGACACAGTTCTACGGATCCTGCTACTCAGGCTTTTCAGTTCTGAGGATCAAAATCAGGACCATCCATGTCACTTGGACCTTTCCCTTTCCCTTTACTTGATGCCTGAAGGGTTCGTTTGATGTGAAAATCTGTAAAGACAAAAAAAAAAAAAAAAAAAAAAGGTATGTTAAGAAAAACCACAGACTCTTCCTTGACAGGCTGTGTGTGGCTGTGACTCTAACCAGTTTCTTCCATCCCAGCCAAGGTATGGATGAAGCCTTTAAAAAGGAGTGTCAGGGAAATATCTCTGATTGGTTCTAATTCCTCCTCCTCTCTCACCAATTTCCTGTTTATCTCCTGACTCACTTCTATTTCCAAACTCTCCTTGGGCGTTTCTGAAATCTCCCTTGCATCAGAAGTGAAACACTATTCTCAAATAAGTTTCTTAGGTTGCAGTCGTTCACACACCCATTTTTTTTAAGGTTTATTTATTTGTTTTGAGAGAGAGCATACGTGCATGAGTGGGGGAGAAGCAGAGGGAGGCGGAGGGAGAGAGAATCCCAAGCAGGCTCCACACTGTCAGGGCAGAGCCCAACATGGGGCTCTATCCCAAGAACTGAGAGATCGTGACCTGAGCTGAAATCAAGAGTCAGACGCGCCCAACCAACGGCCACTCAGGCACCCCAACGCTTTCATTTTTTAAAATACACAGACCCATGGGGCACCTGGGTGGCTCAGTTGGTTGAGCGGCCGACTTCGGCTCAGGTCATGATCTCGCGGTCTGTGAGTTCGAGCCCCGCGTCGGGCTCTGTGCTGACAGCTCAGAGCCTGGAGCCTGTTTCAATTCTGTGTCTCCCCCTCTCTGACCCTCCCTGGTTCATGCTCTGTCTCTCTCTGTGTCAAAAATAAATAAACGTTAAAAAAAAAATTAAAATACACAGACCCAGGTACCTACCTGAAATTCTGCTGTCTCCGATCTTATTTCCTAGCTGCGTAATGAACACCGTGGTTTGTGAATGTGTCAGCAAGTGCCTGCAGGCTAATGTCTTCTGGGTTGCTTGCACTAAGACGGGTCTTTAAACACTTCCCTTGCTTTCAGGGAGAGAAAAGAAAAACATCTGAGTTGAATACTGCCCACTCAAAAGTCACTCTCTCTCCCGCAGAAAGCGTTTTTGTTGTTCACAGTTAAAACTCTACCGGCCGCCTGCAACCAGGCAATATTAGCTTTCTCGTTGATATCATCGTCTGACCAGTCTTTGCCATGTTCTCTGTGTTCGTTCATAAAAGAATGGCAAAGATTGGCTTTGAACGCCATACTCCTCCAGAACCCCTAAGAGCAAAAATAGAACCAAACAGAAATGGAGCAAAACGAGGAACAAGCAAAAGTGAAAAGAAGAAAAATGGGAACCTACCTAAGGATGGGGCTCCTTCCTGACTTGCTGGATAGCCATCTGTCCCCATCTGCTGGAACCAAGGCCATGGTCAGCAGGATACAGAATAAGACATAGACCAAATGAGTGCGGGGTGCGAGAGAGAGGCAAATGGTTTACTGGAAAGACGTCAGCATTTATTTTTACAGGGATCAGGAATTGCAGAGGAATAGGGCTAACCGCTAAGATTATGTTACCTTTCATCCTATTTTTTTTAGCATCTTCTACCACAGTGGTTCTAAAGTTTAAGGGTGTATAAGAGTCACCTGGGAGCTAGTTAAATATTGGATTTCAAAGTCTCCCCCAGAAATGCCGATGGAACACATCTTCAGTGAAGCTCAGGGATCTGGATTTTTTTTTTTTTTTTTTTTTTTTTTTAGGTGATGATTCTGATCCAGGTAATCTTATGACTATAGCTTGAAAAGTATGTTCTACAGTAAAATGACCCATTACTGGAAAGGAAGAGAGGAAATGAGAAGGGGAGTACGGAATGATAGAAAAAGTACATATTTCTCTCTCTCCACCCCCTGTTCTCGGCACAGAGCTTCTAACATCCTGGTAATTTCCTAACTGATAAGAACAGTAGGAACCTCTTCTGTTCTAATTTCTAATACTTGGTCTTTGACCCCATCCCTGATACAGGGTTCCTAAATCCCTTGGAATTCTCTAGGTAATGGGAGTGTCTTTTGTTCTAATGAGGCAGCTCTTGCTGGGGTCTTGGTCAGGATGGGGAACCAGTCACTAGAAAGATCAAGCCATGATTAGAAGCTTGGAAATTTCCACCCCTCCCCTCATCCTCCGGAAGGAGAGAGGGACTGGAGACTGAGTTAATGATCGATCAAGCCTACCTGATGAAGGCTCCATAAAAATTCCAAAAGTATGGGGTTCAGAAAGCTTCCGGGTTGGTACAGGTGCTGAGAGAGATATGCCTGGAGAAAACATGGAAGCCGTGAGACCCTTCCCTTAGTCCTTTGTCCTATGTGTCTCTTTAGCTGTTCTTCTGACTCCTTCATTATATCCTAATAAACCAGTAAACATATTTCCCTGAGTTCTGTGAGAAACTCCTACAAATTATTGAGCCCAAAGAGGGGATTCTGGGAACACTGATTGACAGCCAGTGAGTCAGAAATACAGGTGACTGCCTGGGACCTGGGATGGGCATCCGAGGCAGGGACAGTCTTGTGGGACTGAGCCCTTCACCACCTGCGGGATCTGACACTATCTCCAGGCAGATAGTGTCATAACTGAATGGAATTATGGGACACCCAGCTGGTGTCACGGAGAATTGCTTGATGTATGGAGAACCCAAACAGCTGATATCAAACGTACTGAAAGACTAAGAGAAACACATAGGACGGGTACGTTTTTCCCAGACACGGAGAAAGAGAGAGATGAAAGTAAAATGTTACATATTAAGAGATTTTTTTTCCTCTTCCCTCCCCCCCAATCTGAACTCCTTAAAACTATACGTAAGAACCAAAAATGTGACAAAAACTCAGGTAAACGTAATCCGCCTCTTGTGTACATTAAAAATCAATTTTCATAGAATCTGTGCAGATCATTTCACTTCCAAAGAATGAAAAAGATCAAGCAGTGCATGTTTTATGAAGTATTCCTTTCTTACGCTGTGCACAATTCTAGTTTTAAAAGAGGGCAAATACATTTCCCCACTCCCCCAAATAAAAACAAATGCCACGCCATCAAGTACTTCCTTTTACCTTTTTCAAGAAACCATTCACAGCCCCATACATTTAGCACATTCAGGCTTTGATCTCCAATTTCAACTAACCAGTAGGGTAATAGTTACATTTGAGGTCACAGTGAGGTCTTGACCTCCCTTATAGCTTTTTTCTTCAAGGAAACTTCCATTCTCGTCATCAGCTTTCAAATAAGCCACTAGTTGCCCAGGTTTCAATACCGAACATCAGAGCAAATAAATGTGAGCCTGAGTGAGGGCTAGCAGAATTCACTAAAATATTATTTTCCCACTTGGCTTCTCATCAGAATGTGCATAATGTCAACATGGCTAAATTCTTGAGCAGCAACAGTGAGCCTTTGTATGCAAGTTTTTTATGTGTCCACAAGTCAATTGGTCATCTGGCATTGTATTGCAAATCTCTATTTCTTTAAAAGTGCCATTATTTCCCTTCTAGAAAGAGCAGAGCACCCATTTGTCCTGAGGTGAAAACTAACGTTACAATCAAAGCCTGCAGTATGATATCGAAAGATGGAATTCTACATTGGAACATTGGAAAAACTCTCATTCAAAAATGTTTTCTACATTCAAATGCTCTTTTTTTTTTTTTTCCGAAAGCTAGGGTGAGAATTGGCACATGCAAATTTTGCTGCCTGACTTCCCCATGTCTGATTACAGCTGGTGGAGAGTTCATAAAAGAGCAAAGCTAACTGTCAAAGCCCATTAGCAGCTGCAAAGGGGGAGACGAAAGAATAATACCACCATTATTATTATAGTTGTTCATTGGGGTGAATTGAGTCCTACTTTTTTCCTACCTGAGCAGGGGCGAGAATGTGTCATCTCCAAACAGTGCATTTATATCCCAATGCTGTGTTTTTGTCCATCTTGGCATCCGGTATGGTTTTAAGACATTATCTTCAGCAAAAATGAGCAAAATGAATGCCAAGTTAAAATGTTTTTGAAGCTGTTCGTTGCCGATAGCATTCCAAGACTAAATCCACCTCAGTTAAATAACTGAAATAAAAACTATCATTCTGAAAATCAGACTTGCGTTTGAGTACGATTGGGTGATGCTGACCTGAACAATATTGAGGGAATAAAATTACGAGGGAAAAATATAAGGGCCTCAACTTCACAGTCAAGTCTGGGAGACAGATATTACTCCAAATGTGTATCTGTTAATGGTACAGGGTCAAGTGAGAATAGTGTAGGAGACTGCAATGCACCGTAAACTAGGTTACAGGGTCAGGGAAGACTTAGCTAAGGAAGTGATATTGAGTTGGGCTTGAAAGGGGGAGTAGGAGTCAGCCAACAAAGGGTTAACTGGGGAGCATGACAGTGGAAGCACTGGGGACAGTACGGTTGAGGGCAAAGTATCTGTGATGGCAAAAGCCAGGAGGAGTATGACGTGTCCGAGAGAAAGTTCGTGAGGCTGGAACACACACAGCTGAGGGGAAATGACCCAAAGCAAGTCCAGGTCAGGCCAGCAGGGAAGTCAGGGAGTGTCACTGAAAGTTTTAGGTTAGTGTCTGTGTGTGTATGCCCATGTGGACACTCTCCCATTGTACTTAGGACATGATTATATTTGCGCTTCAATTCAATCACGCTGGCTGGGACGTGGAGAAAGAACAGAGGACACATGTGGCCTGAATAAAAAGGCAATGACTTGGTCCACATCAGAGGTAATGGAAAATGTCCCTGAGATAAAAAGGACTCGACAATGACACTCCGGCACAGAACGGCATGGATGGCCCACAGGGACAGTGGACAAGGACCGGGTTGTCAGGGAGAGAAGATAGGCTACGTCTTTGGTTTTGAACCTGTTGAGTTCGAGCTGCCTTTGAGACAACCATGTAGAGATAAGAACGGATGGCTGACTAATACAGATTAAGAGCCCTCAGGGTAGACCAAGGCTAAAGTTATTTGAGCAGTGAGATGAGTTCTAAAGCATATATAAGATTGTAATATACAGAGACTGAGGGACATTCCAGAAAGAAATGTGTAATCACACGAAAGCAGGAACATATAGAGTCTGCTCTTTCATTAACCACTAATGTAAAGTATTTTTTATAACATAATTTAATCAAGACTTTAAAAACATTAGGCCCTAAAAGCCATTAATCCATTATTCTCTTTCCATAGTCCAGTGGAATGTTAATTTTAGAGTAGACTCACATAATAGATGAAATAACAGCCTTATAAAGGCTGAGTTCCTACGTTCTATGAAATTTACAACCTTTCTTTTCCTATAATCACAATTTATCCAAAAATTTCTAGCATTTCCTTCAGAATTACGCTTCTCTTTTAAAGGCAAAAATGCCTTTTAAGCTTCTCAACTATTTCCATAATTTGTTAAACTATTGGGTAGATTTTTGGCTTCCCCCCCCCCACTCCCATTCAGTGTACAGAACACATTTGATCGGATATAACCCACTATTGATAATAGTTTACAAATGAGTTCATTCTTTATTCAAGCTCTTAATTAAGGTCTGTCTCATTGATTGTCTGTGAATATGCTTTCTTGAGGGGAAAAGAAATGTTGAGCGACAGTAAGCTCGCAGGGACTCGCAGGGGGAAACACGGAAGCTAATCTTATCTGCATCAGAGACCACGTGTATCAGATAAGTGTCATTTCTCCTAGGTGTGGTCATGGAAAAAACTGAGAAAACTACTCCTCTAGAAAACACCAAAGCTTTGAACTCCCACGTAGGGTGTATGAACGATAATACACACATTTCCCTTTCTATGCAGGTCAGAAAAAAAAATATTTTACATGTCTTATTTCCTAAGTCCCTACGAGAGGAGATTGATCTATAATTTTTCGGATACAGAAAAAGCACAAACTTTGAAAGCGGCACTTTGTGTTTCTTCTGTTTTTACGGAGGACAAACTCAAAGTACAAGTAGAATTGCCTGCTGCAAACTCCTTGCAGAACAATTCAAATATCTAATTTAATTGCTTAATCTAATGTGACATGATAAGGGAATGCCATCAACACAGATTCATTTAACTGAGCACACAGTGAAATTATACTCAAGAAACTGGCTAGTGGTTTCAGAACCTAGTACGCTGATTATGCCCGTAACATATTTAATGTCATGAGGTTATCAAACACGGTAAATACCGCCATGGATTATAAAAAAAAAAAAAAGGTTTTTTTTTTAACATGTTAAAAAGATTTTTCAGGGTTTCCAGAGGGTTTCCTTGTTGACGTAAAGTTTATGTTGGAAAAATAGACTTCTTCAAAGATTGCATATATTTGAATACAGCTGGTAAACTATAACATTTCTCACACAAGACCAGGAATGCTATTTCTTTTTTTTTTTTTTTTTAATTTTTTTTCAACGTTTTTTATTTATTTTTGGGACAGAGAGAGACGGAGCATGAACGGGGGAGGGGCAGAGAGAGAGAGGGAGACACAGAATCGGAAACAGGCTCCAGGCTCCGAGCCAGCAGCCCAGAGCCTGACGCGGGGCTCGAACTCACGGACCGCGAGATCGTGACCTGGCTGAAGTCAGACGGTTAACCGACTGCGCCACCCAGGCGCCCCAGGAATGCTATTTCTTTATTTCAATATGTATATCATTCTAAAGTGATTAGTTAGTATTATAAACTTACTATTTGATAAATTTTCTCATGGTTAGAAACATGAAAGTGTGCCAATATTCTAGAACAGGGTCCATACCATCATCAAAATTCGTGAATTTTTTTGAGATCCTTTCATGTTCGGGTTCTACTCTAGATCCAGGGAATCAGGAGATTTTAAAAAATAAACAGTCCCGGTTACCAAGGGCCAAAAAGCTAATGGAAGAGAAAGATATATAAACAAAAGGAGTAATTACATTATAGAAGCAGAATGGTCGGACTGGAAAAGTGATCAAGGGTGACTTTATAGTGATGTAAATTTTGTATATAAGTTTAAAAACCAAATAATAATTTGGCAGATAAACAATTTGAGGAAAGGCAGTGCAGGGAAAGGACACAATATTTCCCCAATAAGGACAGAGGGACCGAAAAGACCTCATATCTTTATGGAGTGGTAGGTAATTATGGACACTGCAATTCAGGAAGAATCTAATGGGCATTTTACCAGAAAAGTGGATTTACAAGTCAATTGCAAGAACATGGACTAAAAGATGAGGCGCCCGGGTGGTTTAGTCGGTTAAGCGTCTGACTCTTGGTTTTGTCTCAGGCTGTGATCTCACAGTTCATGGGTTTGAATCCCGTTCTGCACAGACAGTGCAGAGCCTGCTTGGGATTCTCTCTCTCTCCCTCTCTCTGCACCTCCCCTGCTTGCTCGCACTCTCTCTCAAAAAATAACTAAATAAACATTTTAAAGGGCCATGATTTTAGTCACATTTGCAAAGACCCTTTAAAAAAAAAAAGAAGAAGAAGGCCTTATACTAAAAGATGGCAAGCCAGTGAAGAATTTGCATGGAGAAGTGACAGCATTTTATTTGGGTTTTATTTTTTTAATCTTTTAAAAGTTTGTTTATTTATTTATTATAAGAGAGAGGGAGAGAAGGAGAGAGAGAGAGAGAGAGAGAGAGAGAGAGAGAATCCCAAGCAGGCTCCAAGGGGCTTGAACTCATGAACTGTGAGATCATGACCTGAGCTGAAATCAAGAGTCAGATACTTAACCAACTAAGCCCCCCAGGAGCCTATCATCTGGGTTTTAAAAGATGACCACAGTGCAAGGAGAAGAATGAAGTCTATGAATTAATAAAAATGTCAATTCTTCCTAACAATTTGGTTTTTAATGAAATTGAATTCAAATGCCAATAAGGTTGTTGTTTTGTTTTGGTGGAGGAAACACGACAGTCGTCTTCAAATTCATCTTACATCGTTAAGCTAATTGTTTTACATTAAATATCTCATTTGATCCTGCAATCTTAAGAAGTAAATATTGGGGTGCCTGGGTGGCTCAGTCAATTAAGTATTCCACTCTTGATTTTGGCTCAGGTCATGATCTCACGGCTCATGGGATTGAGCCTCGCGTCAGGCTCCGTACTGACAGCACGGGGCCTGCTTGGGATTCTCTCTCTCCTCTCTCTCTGCTCCTCCTTCACTCATACTCTCTCTTTCTTTACATAATAAATATGTTTTTAAAACAGAAGTAAATATAATTATGCCTATTTATGACATGAAAATTCTGAAAGTGGAAAAGTTAAATAACCAAAATCACTCTGATCTCATAGCTTATGTTCTAAACAATATGACATATGACTTTTTTTGTGGCAATATTTATATTAGAAACTTTTAAATAATCTAAATGTGAAGCTATAGGAGAAGCAATACATAAATTATGATATGGAGAATCTACAAATGATATTATATAATCATAAAAATATATTTGGAAGCATATCAAGGACATAGAGACTTGCTTATAATATAATGATCAATGGACGAGAAAAGCATGGGGAAGTTAGAGTTATATTATTATCTAATTAAAAGGAAAAGGAGGAAGGAGAAAGAAAAGGGTGATGATGAGACAGTATGAAGAAAAAGGAGTAGGGATTGGGGCATACAAAGAGGGAAAGACACAGGAAATATTTTAAAATTTATCAGTAGTGTTTATTTTGAAGTTGTGTAGTCACAGGTCATTTTTATTTTATTCTTTCCACTCATTTAGTTTTCATATTTTCTGTAAGATGTATGTACCTCTATCATTAAAAGACAAAGGAATACATTCTTTATAAGTAATTGATTCTAATGGTTTCAATGGAATTAGGTAGCTGAACTCAGATATTATTGGAGACAAAGGATTAACATTTGCCAGTTACCTATCCTATAAAGTAGGTACTTTTATTCAGAAAATGAATCCGAGTTTCAGAGAGGTGAAGTAACTCATCCAAGGTCAATCAACAAGTGAATGGAAGAGCTAGGATCAGAACCAGGGTCAATGCGTCTCCAGCACATTCTTTAATTCTTGTTTCTTTTATTGAGGTGAAATGCATAGAACATAAAAGTAACTATTTTATGGGAATGCAAGCTGGTGCAGCCACTCTGGAAAACAGTATGGAAGTTCCTCAAAAAACTAAAAGTAGAACTACCCTACAACCCAGCCATTGCACTACTAGGCATTTATCCAAGGGATACAGGTGTGCTGTTTCAAAGGGACACATGCACCCCCATGTTTATAGCAGCACTATCGACAATAACCAAAGTACGGAAAGAGCCCAAATGTCCATTGATGGATGAATGGATAAAGAAGATGTGGTATATATATATACAATGGAGTATTACTCGGCAATCAAAAAGAATGAAATCTTGCCATTTGCAACCACGTGGATGGAACTGGAGGGTATTATGCTGAGTGAAATTAGTCAATCAGAGAAAGACAAAAGTCGTATGACTTCACTCATAGGAGGACTTTAAGAGACAAAACAGATGAACATAAGGGAAGGGAAACAAAAATAATATAAAAACAGGGAGGGGGACAAAACAGAAGAGACTCATAAATATGGAGAACAAACTGAGGGTTGCCAGAGGGGTTGTGGGAGGGGGGATGGGCTAAATGGGTCAGAGGCACTAAGGAATCTACTCCTGAAATCATGGTTGCACGAGATGCTAACTAATTTGGATGTAAATTGAAAAAAATAAAAAAGAAACCAAGTTACTATTTTAAAGTGAAGAATCTATTTAGTGAAGTAAAGTGAAAACTATTTTAGTAGCAAAGTATATTTACGATATTGTACCCCTACTACCACTACCTAGTTCTAAAACATTTTCATCACTCCAAAAAGACCTATATGTATTTAACAGCTGCTTTCCTTTTCTGCCCCCTGCTAGCCTCTGGCAACCACCAATCTACCTTCCGTCTCTATGGACTTGCCTATTCTGGATGTTTCACATAAATAGAATCATACAATATGTGACCTTTTATATCTGGTTTCTTTTCTTTTGAGATTCATCTATGTTGTACCATGTATCAGTACTTTATTCCCTTTTATGGCTGAATAATGTTCCATTGTATAGATATACCACAATTTGTTTATCCATTCATCCTTTGATGAACTGTTTCCAGCTACTGGGAATAATGCTGCTATGAATGACCATTCTTTTAAAGACCTCTAAGAGCTCTTGATTGCTGAAAGCCTACTTTATGCATGGAATTTTGTATGTAGAAGTACAAGAACCAAGTCTCAAAATAGAGTAAAATCACAAGTTATTGGCCCCCAAATAATCTGAGCTATCAAATAAGTTAATTTCTTTAAGGTAAAAGTCACTGAGCAGGTGAAAAGATCTGGGTATCTAAATTTTAAACAAATATCTATAAAATGCAGAGAAATTGTATGATTGATCATTTTTTTATGGGGTAAATTTGAAAAGACTTGACTTTGAGTGCTGAGCAGGTAACTGTAGAATTCTGTGAATTTGGATGTGACCAAGAGGGCCACGACCTTTTCCTTCACCCCCAGCCCCTTCTCCCACATAAGAGGACTCTATTTGGCTTCACATATTCCTAGGCACAAAATTCTTCCCAGTTTAATTCTTCTTCCGTTTAATGTCACACAAAGTATTAAGTGAATGTTAATAAAATGTTCTCAAATTATAAGGAGGGGTCACAATAAATAACCAGCATCCTTTTCTCTACCAGAATTCTGCCTCCTCCCCCACTCCCAAATCCGGACCAGCTCCCACATCTCCTATTCTAATAAATAACAGTGTTACCACTACCAGCATTCTTTTTTCTCAGAAACGTAGGTGACAGACACACTCAAGACCGGTCTCGGTTTTTAACCCAAATGTCTGACTACACAGTCATTACAGTAACTAAAGTGATTGTCCCTAAGAGGAATTCTGATGAATCAGATTTCTTTGCCTTACACTGAAACACAGGGTACAATAGAGGATGACTTCTCACTCACAGCGTAAACCACGGAGGAGATAGATGATAAAAAGCAATAAAGACAATTGAAAAGAACCAGAGTGGGAACCAATGAGCACCAGAGGCAAGAATTGGACTAGCACAGAAGAGCTCCTATAATGAGCAGACCTAACAAGGAAGAAGAAAGAAGAGGGGGGAATCAGGACTGACAGTAACTGAGTCTTTTTGTTTACCCAGGAAGGCATGAATTTTTGCATTATGGGAAGATAAGAGGAAGAACATAATTGTTTTTGCATTATGAGAAGATAAGAGGAAGAACATAATTGTTATGCTGGATTTATTAAACCAGAACTCACTTTCTGATAGAGACAACATGGAAAACTTAGTGTAAGGTCAAAATCTTCTTCCTTGGAATAATCCCAATGGTGAGCAATGAAACCCACAATACCTTTATTTCTCTCATGTTGAAATTTAGTAAAGACTTCTGGGTAACAAAATGGGTGAATAACTGACATAAAAAGAGAAAGTGGAGATTAAATGTTTTTGTTATAATTAGTTAACACCGAAGCACCTAAAGAGCACATACAAGTTTGTAAAAGAAATATTAAGACCACAATAGGAAATTACCAAACACCTTAACTACTTGAAGGACAATTTATAAATAAAGAAACATAAAAAGAAAGGCCTAACCTGAGAGTTTAATAAATACAAATTAGGAGCGCCTGGACGGCTCAGTGGGATGAGCATCCAACTCTTGTTTTCAACCCAGGTCATGATCCCAGGGTCTTGGGATCGAGCCCTATGTTGGGCTCTATACTGAGCATAGACCTTGCTTAAGATTCCCTCTTCTCCCTCTGCCCCTCTCACCCCCTCTTTCACTCAAAATAAAATAAAATAAAATATGAAATGAAATGAAATACAAATTAGCCCAACACCAAAATATGTTATATCAAATAAATAAGCAAAATTTTATTTTGTTTTCATGTTCATCACTAGAGCAGACTAGAATAGAAATTGTAATATTTATGCATCATTGATAACAGTGCAACCCAGCATGGATTGGGAATCCAATATGGAAACATGGCTCAAGCACTGGAAAAGTGTTTCTACTCTTGGATATAGTAATTCCACAGCTGAAAATGTTGCCTAAACCAACACATGGGGAAAAACTACATACAAAAAAATGTTTAGTCCAGAATTACTTACAAATACTTGGAAATAATTCAGTAGATGAGTAGTTCAACAAATCAGAGTACACTTAGGAAATATAAGACATTAAAAAGATAATTTTGAAGGCTTGTAGTAAGACAATACTTGTTCTGAGTTTATATATTTTGTTAAACTCAGAACAAGTATTGTTCTGTGTGTGTATATATATATATATGTATATTTGTATATATATACACATATGTATATGTATACATATACATATACATACATATACATATACATATGTATATGTATGTATATGTATATGTATACATATACATATATATACATATATATACACATATATATGTATATATATATACAGAACAATATATATATCGTTCTGTATATATATATTTATATATAATATAATATAATATATATTATATATAATACATATAATATATATTATATAATATATAAATTATATATATTATATATAAATATGTATAATAAGTAATTATAAATATATATACACATATATAATATATGTAGAAATTATGTACACTTAAGGATATGCCTGGGGAGAAAAACCTCAGACTCCTACTGACTAAACTTGTTTGGGCATTAAGGTTAAGATTTTTTTTTGTCTTTTCTTTGTGTAGAAATCCATTCATGTGGCTATGATATTTGTGTAACAAATGTGACTACATAAGTTCCATTTTAATAATAATACACATTTGCAAGTATAAAGTTAAATTTACACATATAAAGTTGTTGTTTTCAGCCACACAAAACTTGTGCTATCTATTGCTGTTGATGGGGCATTGCTTTGCTCAGTATTAATTCCATGGTCCTCAAACACTTGAAGATTCTACCATGTAATTTAAAAAGAGATTTAGTGGGGCACCGAGGTGTCTCAGTCAGTTAAGCATCCGACTTCAGCTAATGTCATGATCTCATGGTTCAAGTTCATGAGTTCGAGCCCTGCATTGGGTTCCGCACTGACAGTGCAGAGCCTGCTTAGGATTCTCTCTCCCTCTCTCTTACTCTCCCCCACTTGCACACATGCTCGCGTGCTCTCTCTCTCTCTCTCAAAAATAAAGAAATAAACTTAAAAAATAAATAAAAAAGGATTTTGTGAAAATCATTCTCAAAACTGATCTTGGAGATCACTTTGTTTTCTATTTTCTAGAAAAGTAGCCATGATTCTTAACTGCCCTTATTAGTTTCTTATTCTCAAGAATATTTATTTTTATTTTTTCCCTTTTTTTAATGTAAATTTTTGTTAGTTAATATACAGTGCAATATTGGTTTTAGGAGTAGAATTCAGTGGTTCATCACTCACACACAATGCCCAGGGCTCATCACAAGTGCCCTCCTTCGTACCCAAAGGTACCCAAACGCTCAGTTTGTTTTCTATCATTAGGAGTCTCTTGTGGTTTGTTTCCTCTCTCTTCTCTTCCCACCCTCTTCCCGTATGTTAATCTGTTTTGTTTCTTAAATTCCACATATGAGTGAAATCATATGGTATTTGTCTTTCTCTAATTGACTTATTTTGCTTATCATAATACACCCTAGCTATAACCACATCATTGCAAAGGGCAAGATTTCATTCTTTTTGATGGCTAAATAATATTCCATTTTATATATATACCACCTCGTCTTTATCCATTCACCAGTTGAAGGATACTTGGGCTCACTCCATAGTTTCGCTGTTGTACATAATGCTGCTATCAACATTGGGGTGAACGTAGTCCTTCAAATCTGTATTTTTGTATCCTTTGGGTAAATACCTAACAGTACAATTGCTGGATCATAGGGTAGTTATACTTTTAGTTTTTTGGAGATCCTCCATTTTATTCTCCATAGTGGCTGCACCAGTTTGCATTCCCACCAACAGTGCAAGAGGTTTTCCGTTTCTCTGCGTCCTACCAATACTTAGTTTCTTGTGTTGTAAATTTTAGCCATTCTAACAGGTATGGGGTGGTATCTCATCATGGTTTTGATTTGTATTTCTCTGATGATGAGTGATGTTGAGCAATTTTTCATGTGCCTGTTAGCCATCTGGAGGTCTTCTTTGGAAAAGTGTCTATTCATGTCTTCTGCCCATTTCTTAACTGGGTTATTTGTTTTTTGGGTATTGAGTTTGATAAGTTCTTTACAGATTTTGGATACTAACTCTTTATCAGGTATGTTGTTTACAAATATCTTCTCCCATTCTGTAAGCTGCCTTTTAGTTTTACTGATTGTTTCCTTCTCTGTACAGAAGATTTTTATCTTGATGAAGTCCCAATAGTTCTTGTTTGCTTTTGTTTCCCTCGCCTTTGGCAATGTGTCTAGTCAGAAGTTGCTCCGGTCAAGGTCAAAGAGGTTGCTGCCTGTGTTCTCCTCTAGGATTTTGATGGTTTCCCATCTCAAATTTAGGTCTTTCATCCTTTTTTTTAATTTTTCATCCATTTTGAATTTATTTTTGTGTATAAGAAAGTGGTCCAGTTTCATTTTTCCACATGTCGTTGTCCAGTTTTTCCAACACCATTTGTTGAAGACTGTTTTTTTCTCGGTTGGATATTCTTTCCTGCTGTTTTGATGATTAGTTGACCATATTGTTGTGGGTCCATTTCTAGGTTTTCTATTCTGTTCCGTTGATCTTTGTGTGTGTGTGTGTGTGTGTGTGTGTGTGTGTGTGTGCGCGCGCGTGCCAGTACCATACTGTCTCAATGATTACAGCTTTGCAATATAGCTTGAAATCCGGAATCGTGATACCTCCAGTTTTGCTTTTCTGTTTCAGGATTGCTTTGGCTATTCTTTTGCAGCTCCATACAAATTTTAGGATTGTTTGTTCTAGCTCTGTGAAAAAATGCTGGTGGTATTTTGATAAAGATAAGCATTTTCATTTTTAAATCTATCGAAATAGATGCTAAACTTTTACTAGAAAAAGAAAGTGTAGTTGAGAAAATAAACTAATATCAAGAATTTAATGCACTCTAAAAAATTTTAGTAATTGGATGTGTGAATTAATAGATAAATGGGAAAGAAAACAATTAGAATATGACATCTTTGATATTAAACACTTTAAAAATACAAAGTACCGGCAGTGTAGGTTAGTTTTATTGGTATGCTACTGGACACCCAGGAAGCTAAATGAATCCATGCACACTTCCAAAGGACAGAAGTAGACCGAAACTATCACATAAGTCCATGCAAAGAATGAGGCAATGATCTAATAATCGTGGGGCTCTTTAGTTCAATTTTCATATTTCTCAAACACTGATCGGTGGAATACTAATGATCCTCACTGTGTACATGAACATCCTTAAAAAGTGATGTGGTTAGAAGCTAAATACAATGAAAAATATTTCATGTTACAACACTCTTTACCATAGATTTATTTTAACTCAACAATTTCTGAGACTATCAGAAATTCTTACTGATTTCTGACCAATCTCTTACTGTCTATAGGACACTAGGAATATCAATCTGTTAATATCTCCTGGGACACTAGGAACACAATTTGGGAAATGATTCCTTCAATACAACTGGCATATCCTTGTTTGATTGTAGGAGTCTTTGCGTGAACCACAACTATTGGAAGAATTTGTTTCCTTCACCCAAAAGAAAAAGTACCTATTTTTTCTATTAACTTCAAATACCCACATCCCTATGAAAGCCAACACATAACATTTTTTAAAAAAATAATTGAATCACATAACTCCAGATAAATTTGGGAAAGACGTAATAGATCCACCGTCACATATGTTGTGTGTTACATGAAAAACATATTTTGCATCGGTGGTTATTGTTCCCTATGAGAAAAATGTGTGTAAGAAGTCCCATGATGACTGAAGAAAATGATGGTAGGATTGTACATTACTCTGTTCTTGGCTAGGGTTTGCTACTCTCTCTTGGAGGTTTAAGGGTTTGTTTTGAGGAGAAGGAAGGTAGCAAGTGAAGTTGTGTTTCTTCCAAAACAAAGTGTTTAAAATCAGCAACAAGAACTACCTGTTGTCCAGCCTACAAGGATAAGAGTTATCATGTTGGTTCTAAGTGGCCGTGTTAGCCATGGGTAGGAAGAATTTGGATCCTCATCAGTGACCTCTACAGTCAATGACGGAGCTAGATAGACCAAGGAGGACAATGGTGGAAGAACAATAAGCACGATCATCTGTTTATCAACCCCCATTGGGGTATCCACATATCTTGCCATTGCTTTGAGCAGCCTGGGGACTCACTGGAGCTCTCTTTCTCATATGTAGTTATCCTTAAAGGTGACAACCACGCTAACATAATAGCCAATGCATAACAAGAACAAGAATGCTTTTTCTCTCTACACCACTAGATTCAGAACAGTTTTTCAAAACCATTAGACTCCAAGTCCATAGGCTTGTGCAATGGAGAGTTGGCTTCCAAGGAAATTACCTTTATGGCAAAACTACCATTTATTTAGGGTTTGCAATGTGCCAGGCTGTGTTGATTGTTTTGCATGGATGGTTTCATTTTATATTCACAGCAACCCTACGACATAGACAATTTTATTCTCGACATCTTAAAGATGAGAAAACTACAAAACAGAGATGGTTAGTAACTTGCCCCAGAGCACATAGCTTGTACTCATGGCTGGTCTAGACTAAAACAGAAGTTGTAATATTTATGCATCACTGATGACAACATGTGATTTTGGAAAGCAATAGGGAAACATGTCTCACGGACTCTATCTACTCTTTAGTAATTCCTCTGCTAAAAATGTTGACATCTGGGCTTCGCTGACCCTAGAGGGACTGCTCCTCGCAAGATGAGCCAATTCCTAGAAAGAGCAAACTAGCCAATGAGTGCACCTCTCAAGTACAATCCAACCAATCCAGAGCCCATATCCCCAGCCACCTCTTTTGTCATGCTCTCACTTGCCGGATCACTATCCACCTGCCCGGGGATCCATAGGGTCAAGTACCAGTTAGGGAGGACGCTTATGCCCCCAGAGCCTGCTGAAATTATTCAGATTAGACAATCCTAAACGTGCTTATTCTGCCTTTTCTGCTCCTTCCCATTGAAACCGCAATAAAACCTCTTCCACAAATTTCTCCCTCTCCCTCTGCCACCTCAAACTCCTGGTGCTTCCTTGTGTGGCCCTCCAAGGTATGGTGTGCCCCTTCTCTTGAGATCTAAGAGTGTAACAAGCAATGTCTTCAAATGGCAGTTGTCTCCTGATCTATTGGTCTCAACATATTCGAATAGTAATGAAACCTATGTTTTAAAACATGCTGTGATGTCAATATCTGTAGTCTTTCTGTCGATCATAGATTCCTATTGTCATCATGTGTATACAAAGCCTGCTCTGGCCAGGTAGGTAAAAGCCTCCTATATCTGTCAAGAACTTTTAAACATAGGAATAAAAATGTCACCAATGCCTTCAATAACCGTACATCAGCCTCACATGTCATTGTATTGATCTGTTAAAATGCAAAGGAATTTAAAGTTCTAGAAATAGTTAACCCCAATTTCTATAGCCAGATCTGATTAATAAGGAAATTAATACTGTTAAGATAAGAAGCCTATTGGTATACTTTTATCGCATAATGACTAGCTTTATGGCTTAAGAAATTGCTTGTCTTGGTAAATTGCTACATCAGTCTGCATTAGACATTTGAAGTGTACATCTGAAAGGTATGATTTCGAGACTTCTTGTTAGAAGTAGCATGAATGTAATTACCGTCAATCCCAACATCTGGAATTAACAGGATAAAAACTCAACGCTTTTGAAATTACCATGTTTTTAGATTATTTATTTTAAATGGCTAAATTGATTTCTTCTTTTCAAAAAAATGGTAGGGGAAAAAATTTCTCCCAGGCTAAGACCCGATGAGCGGAGTTTTCGCCTAGAGCAAATTTTTACAGCTCAGTTATAAACCCCTGAAATAGGAGTTCATAATGGAAACAGCTGCTCAACCTTAACTATTGCGGGTGCCACTATAATAAAAACGGCAGGAGTTCACATTAACATTGGCTTCCCTTTACACTCTTTCCTGTTACCCATCCATTAACCAAACTACACTACCTAATGGAGGTAAAGGCTACAGCTTTTACTCCCAACAAAAATAACAAGATAGGCAACTTACAGGTGGTAAATAACATATTCCCCCAAACATGAAAGTGTACAAATATCCCCTGGAGGCTAATCTCCAATCTAAGGAATAGCATCCCACTCCAATGATTTCAAATTAGGAATAATATCCCAGCCCACAAAACACTAAACAATGACACCTATTCCCTGTTTATTTTTTTTTTGAAATGTATTACATTTCAATACTTATAAAGACAATATAATTTCTAAAAAAAAAACTCTCCTTTATAATAGTGCTATCTTTTTAATCCATGCGTAATACACTGACAGGTAGATGATTTCCTGAAATGAGAAACAATATTTGAATTAAAGTCACTAAATATTTCATCCATCGATACTACCACAGTGTGATTCAGACTAAAACGTAAAGGAGTTTCACTTGAGTGCCATTTTTGAAATCCTTGAGAAAGAAAAAGAAACCGGTTGAGGCTTAGATTAGGTCACTGTCTTTTTCTTTTCAAGGAGCTACGAAGTGGAGGGTAGGATAAGCCACCATTTTTGTGTGATGTAACTGCACTGTTGCCTTACAAAGGAGAAAGCAGAGAGAAGGCATCACATTCATTAATTTTTTTCTATCAGAAGACAGTTGCCTTAGAGAGCTTTAAAGTTTGAAGACTTTATTCTGAAGTTTGGAAGTCACATAAGGCGAATCTACTATGGTTGCGTAGAATTCGCAGGCGGCACCTTGTGCTGACGGAAAGGAGTGACCCTTTCAGAGTTCTGGTAGATTCTAAAAGCCAGGCCAACTCACCATCCAGTGAGTGAATGCCCACCTCCCTGGGTGAATGTGATGCTGTGGAACTTGCCTGATAAATATCTCTTTTATAATAATATCCTTTTAGAATCTTTAGTCCCCATCACTTGGTCTTGAGTTCCATTCAGTACATGACAATGTGACAATAGCAAAGTCCCACCACATAAGACCCAGTCTGTTTCCGCATGAAGGTAAGTTTGTTGTGACCCCACTTAAAGCCTACGGCCGACCTATTTTCTATTTGAAAAATCAATCAAAGACGTCACTGCATAAAATGTAAACATTTAAATGACTGTTGTTTTTTTTTTCTTAAGTGGGCGCTGGGCGTGGAGCCCAACACCAGGCTTGAACTCACGACCCTGAGATCAAGACCTGAGCTGAGATCAAGAGTCAGACACTTAACTGACTGAGCCACCCAGATGCCCTTAAATGTGTGTTATTTGAACATAATCACCCTCTGAACCATTTTCAAGACTAAGCTGAGATCTCGGTCATGAAACAGGTAGGAGGAATGAAGAAGACTGAAATCCCACAATCTCCATGAAGCCATCTTGACAAACTGGAAATGGCGTATTGATTTCTACCCAACATAACTCTGTCTGAGCATGCAACATGCCTGCCTCTTCCCTCACTGCAAAAAAAAAATACAGTGGTGCCATTGTCTCTAATGCAAATGTCTTAGATATTGGCATGGTTTCTGAACTGGGCCATTGTTTATAGTGTCAACCATATATCCTACGATCTTTTCTTTTTTTCCACATTGATTTTGAAAAGTAAGTTAGCAACTACCACTCTTTGATTCATTTGTGAGATACAGTCCAGAATATGTCCAGGTGAATAGTTTAAGTAAATAATTTTAATAAATATTGTGATTTTAAAGATAGCCACAATTAGCAAGTAAAGATTTCTTGTATATTATAGGTATATATTTTCTTTCTAATACATATATATATATACACATATATATATATATATGTGTGTGTATATATATCTAATACATATATATACACACATATATATGTGTATATATACATATATATGCATACATATATATGTGTGTATATATATACATATATATACATATATACATATATACATATATATACATATATACATATATATACACATATACATATATATACATATATGTATACATATATATACACATATATATACATATATATGTATATATATATATATAAAATCTGTATAGCTTTGGGAAGCTCTTAGAAGTAATGTACAAAATATTTTCTGGAAAATGTACAATTCACATGTATATGATGTTGCATGTACAATTTCAGAAAAGTTAAAAGACTTCTTTGCCTACCTATGAAGTTCCTAGATACACAAAAACCCTAAGTTAAGACCCTTGATTTCAGGGACTACAGTAAGTATAATTATTTTTCCCAAGATTCTTCTGGAATACATATGAAAAATGAGATTCATAATAAGAAATTTAGATTCCATTCTTAGATCTCCTTCTGTATGACTTTAAAAAATACCTTATTTATTCTTCTTGACCAGTCTTCTACTTTGGACCATGATGAGACCAGGGTCACTGGGGGCTCATCCTTGAACATTTTTTCAACAAATAAGTTTACAAAGCAGGGAAACTAGTGGAAAGGCATCCAACTTCCTAGATACACAAACATACCTGCAAACACATATGTTTTCGTAAAGCAAAGGATACTTGCTTTGGAAAGCTTTAAAATTTGAGAGGCTTGTCCTAAGACCTTATAAATTGTACTCAGGCATATTTTGTGTGATCTCTTAGAGGGTATTATGGCAACCGGCCTTCTTGTGCTTACCAAAGGACTGTCCATTACAGGGTTTTACTTGACCTTGGAAAATATAGAGGACCCCACTTATACATTTTATTAAATCGTATTACACAACACGATAGGGGTGGTTCTAAAGGTGTCACTCCTAGACCAGCAGCCAGCAGCAATATGAGGAACTTGTCAACCAGGCAAATCCTCAGCCCTACCCCACGACCTGCAGAAACTCTGGGGATGCGGCCCCCCCCAGGCAAGCCCTCCATGGGACTCTGGTTGGGAATCACTGTACTACCGAAACTCGCCTTCCACAGGAAGCTGTATTTTAACAGTAACCTGAGCCCACACGGACACCCGAGTCCCAGAAGTGATAACACAAGTCTCCTCAGCTCTCCAAGGCTGACAAATCATTTCCCTTAACTACACCCCACTTTCCATATCAACACTTGCCCAGAACTCTCTGTTCACCTCATGATATAAAAGACTAAGTTTCAAAAGATCAAACAGACTAAAATCTGGGCATCTGAGGGAGATGTGGATTTCTTGCCGGCATAAGCCCCCCTCAAAGTGTGTCTTTCTATTGCTTGGATGAGAAAAGAAAATCCAGTTTAAGTAAATAAGCAAATGTGCCTGTTTTCTTTTAAAAATAGATACGTATGTGTTTGCTTAATTTGGGTCTTAGGCTCTTCAGATCATAAAAGTCCAAATGAATTTCACTAGCAATTTCCCTGGAGAACCACTGATGATAATTATTATTTGAGAAAAAAAAATCAACACTTTAAATTACAGTTACAAATCATATATATATATTTTTTACTTTTAATTTTCACCATATTGTACAAATACATCTAATTATTCTCACGCCACATAGTATGCTATAAAGTGCCTTAGGGGACTGATTGGTTTATCAATTCAATTAGAAAGTTGGTTGTTTTGATTAACGTCAACTATTATCTATTATAATGAGTATCATAATGCCATCTAATTAAGACAAAGAAAGTGCTTAAAAATTTCTAAACCTATTGCTGGCATGGGTAAAAATAAAAACAACAAAAGGCTGTCTGGTTTCATTCACTATAGAAACAGCCCAACTAATCTCTCTCTCTGGAACCACTACGGTTCTAGAACTCTGTAACAATGAGTACTCCTGCTGATCTTCAGGAGGCATCAGGAAAGGGTGCTTCATGTCTGTGGGCTCTGTCCGAGGAGGCAGGGAAACGGAGCTAGTCAGGGGATACAGTAGTATTTAGTATTTACCCCTGGCTTTCAAGCAGGAAGAAAATGAAGGGCAACCTTCCTTTTCCATGACAAGCGCCCTAAAACTAATACTTCCAGGGATACCTCAACGCTTCTCAAAGGCCTTTTCTGCCTAAAGGACATGGCAGATCTCACTTGCCAGCAGTGGGTGACTTGGGTTGGGACACTGTAGGACGGGGCAGGACAGCAGGGTCATCTGCCCAGCCCCCATGACCAGTGTGGTCCCCCGGAAGCCCCGGAATGCTGGGTACTCTGAAAGAACATCCAGATGCCTGGGCTATGCCTTTGAGCAATCATTTAATTAACAGCTATGTACCTCTGTTGTCTCAATATGGGGACAGTCTCAGAATTATTATAAGAGGAAACTGATGATCTTTTTGGAGGGCTATCGAAGAGTAAAACGATCTTAGCCTGCTCAGGCTACCGTAACACAACACCACAGATGGGGTAGCCAAAAAACAGCAGACATTTATTTCTCACGGTTCCGAAAAGCCAAAAATTCCAAGATCAAGGTGTCGGCTGATTCGGGTCCCGGTGAGGGCTCTCTGCCTGGCTAGCATTCAGCTGCCTTCTCACTGTGACCTCACAAATAGGGAAGAGAAGAGAGTTCTGGTGTCTCTTCCTCTTCCTGTGAGGGCACCAACCTTACAGGATCAGGACCCCACCCTTAGGACTTCACTTAACCTTAATTACCTCCTTATTCCAAAAACGGCCACATTAGGGGTCAGGGGTTTAACATATGAATTTGGGGGGAAACGATTCAGTTCACAGCAAGAATTACACTGATGGCGATTTTTTTTTTAATTCTATAGGATCAATTCAGAGATAGCACCCAGCTCATATTGTTTCTTTTTTCTTTTTTTCAGCTACAGCAAAATTAGATTCTTTCAAGTGTCTTACCTGGGAGGAGGAGAAGGGGCAGAAAAATAAGTTAAATTTTATGAGAATTTACTGCTTATGGAGTACCAGGTATTCTGAATTTGGACACGGAAAACTTTTTTTTTAATTTTTTTAACGTTTATTTTATTTTTGAGAGAAAGAGACAGGGTGCGAGCAGGGGAGGGACACAGGAAGAGGGAGACACAGAATCTGAAGCAGGCTCTAGGCTCTGAGCCATCAGCACAGAGCCCAAAGCAGGGCTAGAACCCATGAAACTCGAGCTCAGGACCTGAGCTGAAGTGGGAGGCTTAACAAACTGAGCCACCCAAGCGCCATGGACAAGGCAAATTTGCATGGGGGATAGCACTGAATACTTACATAATTGAGACATTTCTTTGGGTTGTGCCTGAGTGTCCTGAATTCTCCCTGAAATTCTCAGTGTGTTTCTGCTTCACTGACTTCCCTTCTGGCCTGTGAATGTTAAGATTATCATTTTATGATGTGTCCAAACAAAGGGAGATACTTGGGTCAAAATATTAGATTCTCCACATTCTCTTAATCCATTTGCAAAGAATTGTTATCTGTAAGTCAGATATTTTCAGTAACTTGTATCATTAGTCCTGTGTCCTTTTGCATTTTTTAATTCAGTTTTTTTTTTTTTTTAATCATGGTAAGTGTACTCTTTAATTTCCATCACTTGTTTCACCTCCCCTTTGGTAAGGACCAGTTTGTTCTCTATATTTTTTTTAACTTTTTTTTTTAACATTTACTTATTTTTTTGAGAGAGACAGAGCATGAATGGGGGGGGGGCAGAGAGAGAGGGAGACACAGAATCCAAAGCAGGCTCCAGGCTCCGAGCTGTCAGCACAGAGCCTGACCCGGGGCTCAAACCCACAAACTGTGAGATCATGACCTGAGCCAAAGTCAGATGCTTAACCAACTGAGCCACCCAGGTGCCCCGTGTGTTCTCTGTATTTAAGAGTCTGTTTCTTGGCCTCTCTCTCTGTCTCTCTGTCTCTCTGTCTCTCTTTTTTCTTTGCTTGTTTGTTTTGTTTCTTAAATTCCACATGGTGTTTGTCTTTCTCTGACTGACTTATTTTGCTTAGCATTATACTCTCCAGCGCCATCCGTGTTGTCGGGAATGGCAAGATTTCATTCTTTTTTAAGCCTCCCGTTCATCTATCGATGAGCGCTTGGATTGCTTTCATAGTTGCTTTCATAGTTGGATTGCTTTCCAACTATGAAATAAATAAATAAAGGCTGCAATAAACATAGGAGTGTGCGTATCTCTTTGAATTAGGGTTTTTGTACCCTTTGAGTAAAGACCCAGTAGTGCTATTGCTGGGTCATAAGGTATATCTATTTTTAAGTTTTTGAGGAACCTCCACACTGTTTTCCAGAGTGGCTGCCCCAGTTTGCATTCCCACCAACAGTGCAAGAGGGTTCCCGTTTCTCCACATCCTCGCCAACACTTGTTTCTTCCTTTCTGCATTTTCAATGGATTTATTTTTGTCAATGATGCCGATCTCACACACACACACTTGCTTGTATCTAGAACTATGGCAGCATCTCTGAACTCGAGCATGACCAAGTTTTAAAAGATTGAGAGATTTTGGGGCGCCTGGGTGGCTCAGTCGGTTGAGCGGCCGACTTCGGCTCAGGTCACGATTTCACAGTCCGTGAGTTCGAGCCCCGCGTCGGGCTCTGTGCTGACCGCTCAGAGCCTGGAGCCTGTTTCAGATTCTGTGTCTCCCTCTCTCTCTGACCCTCCCCCGTTCATGCTCTGTCTCTGTCTCAAAAACAAATAAACGTTAAAAAAAATTTTTTTTTAAAAAAGATTGAGAGATTTTATTTCATTTTAGGATGAATACTTCTGTGGGGAAGTGGTTTTGATGACAAAACTTAGGTTGAACGAAAAGCCATTTTGGCCAAGTTCCTAAGCTGAGACTGTATTTTTTGCTTTTGGTTTGTTTGTGGTCCCGGGTCAGTCTTGAAACCACAATCATCGGGAGGTAACCACTGCGATGTGTGCATGTATGTGCACATGTATACCTAGGCATGTAGGTATGCATATATAGATATATGTATATACCCACATATGTGTGTACATATATGTATATGTATATATACATATATATGTGTATAGTCTCACTATACACATATAGTGTAATATAATCTCTCTTGCCAATTGCTATGATCTATTTGAAAACAACAGTTGGTTTTCGTTCCATGAAGGAACCAATTGATTCTTCAGGTGCAGACACTGGCTTCTTAATGGCAAAATGGGACTGCTCTAGCAAGCTGATTCAGCAAAATGAACTCTGAATTGGTCCATTCGTCACAGTGAGGGGAAGCTTCAAACCAGAATGGCTCGCTTGTGTATAATAAAGATGGAAAGTGGTCTTTCAGAGAGTGGTTCTTCTCTCCACCTTTGAGCACATTGCCTCTCGTGACTGATAGGTATCAGCTGTCAGGCAGCCCCAGGTACCCGACAAAAATGTACTGAGCCTCAGCTCAAGCTTCTGACGTCACGTGTTTTAGACAGAAGTTACAGAGATGCTGCAGGAGCAAACTTACTCTCTCCTGTTTTTCCCTTCCCTCTCTCACAAGGTTGCGAGGCTCCTAAACGTTTCCAAACCACATCCCTGTTGCATCCCAGGCAGAGCAAGCCCCTCATTTTGTCCTGATCGGCCGCCTATGAAGCTGCTTACACAGACCTATGATTCTTGTCCTGCATTTTTCCTGTGCTCCTTACAAGTTGAACCATTTGAAAGGGATGAATGGTAATGAATTAGAGGCATTTTGAACAAGAAATTCATTTGCCTCACATAGAAATATCATGATAAGAAAGGTGAGTGATGGGGCGCCTGGGTGGCTCAGTGGGTTAAGCGTCCAGCTTCAACTCAGGTCATGATCTCACGATTCCTAGATTTGAGCCCTGCATCGGGCTCTGTACTGACAGCTCGGAGCCTGGAGCCTGCCTCAGATTTTCTCCCTCTCTCTCTTCCCTTCCACTTGCATTCTGTCTCAAAATAAAGAAATAAACATTAAAAAAAAAATTTTAGGGGCGCCTAGGTGGCTTGGTTGGTTGAGCATCCAACTTCAGCTCAGGTCATGATCTCACGGTCTCTAAGTTCAAGCCCTGTGTTGGGCTCTGTGCTAACAGCTCAGAGCTTGGAGCCTGCTTCTGATTCTGTGTCTCCCTCTCTCTCGCACCTCCCCCACTCACGCTCTCTCTCTCTTTTTCTGTCTCTCTCTCTCGAAAATAAATAAACATTAAAAAAACTTTTTAATTAAAATTTTTAAGTGTGTGTATGTGTGTATGACTATGAAAAAAAACATATAAAAAAGGAAAAATGAAAAGTTTGATCTACATGAATAAAACAGCACCTTTTCTTGATGCTTTGATGCTCTCTTTTTATTTTAAAACCTTCTGCATGAAACAGAGAAATGTCTAAATTCATATTCCATGAAATCTGTGAGCTCAGCTACTGCTCCTTCTTTAATGTGATGTCTTTAGGACATGAACCCATTACTATAATGATCTGATTGGTAAAGAGAGGCCATTAGATAGTTTTCTCCAAAGAGATAGCTGTCAGAAAGAAATAGTGATTACAGGGAGAAAAGCTTTTTTTCTAAAACTTCCATTTTGCCATTTTATCTACAGTAAAAAAATTTATTCTTCCGTGCCCAATAAATTCCCAAGAGTTTGGAGTTCTGATAATAGTAGATTCCTTTACATGCACAGTAATTGTTGAATACTCATTACAAATGGGTTTCCAAAGTGCATTTTTGATGCATGCATATTGTTTCAATGAATGAAAATGTGCTTGCACTGAGGGAAAAAAGACACTGGAATGCCTGATACTGATTACCTTGCATTAATCTATGAAACACAGAAAAAAGAAAAATCAAGCTGCTCGAATAACGTCTTCTTACCAATAGTGTAAAGTCTACCGTGTTCACTTAACTATTATCCAATGTATATGTCTTCCTTTCCAGATTTAGGGCATGTCTGAATATTTCCAGTTCCTTTCTGATTTTATAAATTGGAAATGCTCACTTAGAACACATGGGCTCTTGGATCAAAGGTGATCAATTATTATGACTGCACAGGAAGGTATTTCTGTATTTTAAAACCACAGCAGTGGGTTTCTGGAGGGTTCTTTTGAAAAAAAAAAAAAAATTTTGAATGTGTCACCTAGAAAAACCCAGAGAAGTAAGACTGGATGTTTCAATCAAGGCATGGTTGTTGGTGGACAGATCAGTAAGGAGTTCAGACTCTGAAACTAGGAGATAAGTAAGTCTTCAGCAAACTGCAGCAGAGAGCTAAGGTGGACAAAACGAGTTTCCATGAATCATTGATCAAATATTTATTTAGTGTCTACTATGGGCCAGACAAAAATCCTGGCCAGGAGGAAGCCCACATTCTTGTGGCATTCATATCCTAGTGAGACTTATTATAGTCTAGTGAATTTTGGCATCCCTCTAAAGGGATTAGACTCATCCCTAGTTTAATACAATTGTGGTCAAGTTCATAATAAATGAAGTTTTATTAAAAAAAAAAAACACCCAAGTTAGTGAACATACTTCAGGAGAAATAAGCAGTATAAGGAGAAAAGGAAAAAAGTGTGATTAGAGTTGAAGTTTAAGTGAGATTTACCAACTTTCTTATTTTTTATTGGGAAGAAGGTAACTTCTGATCTTTATTCCTTCTTAATGTTTCCTGCATGTTGTATTTTTTTTTTCACACCCAGCACGAAGCCCAAGGTGTGGTGAACTCAAGACCCTGAGATCAAGACCTGAGCTGAGATCGAGAGTCGGACGCTTAACCAACTGAGCCACCTAGGCACCCTGTGTTATATTTGTTTTCTATTGCTGGGCAACAAATCACTATAAAATTAGGGGCTTAAAACACCAAAGATGTATTATCTCACAATTTTTATGGATATGGGCTCTAGGTCTCACCAGGTTGAAATCAAATTGTTGGTGGGGGCTTGACCTCATCTGGGGCTCATTGTCCTCTTCCAAGGTCACTGGTTGGTTGCAACCAGAATTGATTGCCTTGCAGATGTGGGACTGAGGTCACCATTTCCTTGCTGACTGCTGGCTGTGGGTGGCTCTCAGTCCCTAGATTCTCCCAGCTTATAGTCCATCTCACAGCAGAATATTTACATCAGAGAATCTCTACTCTTGGGGACTCAACTGATGGAGTGTCACCCAGAATCATATCCCTTTGAATGAACTCAAAGTCAACTCATCTACAAAATCCCTTCACCTTTGCCATGCAACCATCATATAATGTAACCTAATCACAAGGGTGGACATCTCATCGTAGTCACAGATGCTGTGCTCGTTCAAGTGGAGGGAACCACACACCGTATACCCACCAGGGAAATCTTGGGAGCCATCTTGGAGTTCTGCCCAAGACGTAGTCTCCATCATCTGCTCTTTTGTGGTTACCTCCAGGGTCACGCTACCTCTCTTCTGCTTACACAGTGGCAAGAGCCAGAGATCTGGAGTAGAATAAGGTGAAAGTAACTCCATGTAGTGTTTAAAATAAAGTGAGTTTAGGGGCGCCTGGGTGGCTCAGTCGGTTGAGCGTCCGACTTCGACTCAGGTCACGATCTCGTGGTCCGTGAGTTCAAGCCCCACATTGGGCTGACGGCTCAGAGCCTGGAGCCTGCTTCCGATTCTGTGTCTCCCTCTCTCTCTGCCCCTCCCCTGTTCATGCTTTGTCTCTCTCTGTCTCAAAAATAAATAAACATTAAAAAAAATTTTTTTAAATAAAGTGAGTTTGGCCTCAGATAGACTGTTCAGCTTGACTCGTAACTCTACCACTTGGCTTCAGTGTTCTCCCTCATAAAATGGGCAGATTTCTTTTGTAAAGTTGATACAAGAAGGGAGTGTGTACCGAAGCATTTAGCACAATGCCTGGCACACAGCTCCATGCTGATGAGAACCATACCCGCCTTGTTCCTCCTTCAATGCTTCAGTGTGTCTGACACATGGCTGGTCTTTGTGAAAGGACTAAATAATAAGTATGACATGGTAGCTCGTATTTTCTTAAATGTGTTATAGCCACCAAAACAGAATATATGCGGAGCTCTATGTGCAATTCACCAAATGTTAATAATAATAAAAAAAAAAAAAGTGGGTAAATGAAAAAGAGGAGCACTGGCTTTTGAAATGAAGTCTGGAGGAGATAAAAGAAGATGGAAGGGGGGGGAAGACTGTGGTTTTGAGCATCTCTCCTTACGTTCAGTCAGAAACGAGGGAGCTGAGAGACGTATAGAGGGATAAATGGCTCAGGTGTCGGTGGGAGATTTTCGTGGGCAGCCAAAAGGCTGGACGTCACAAGGCTTCAGTCGGACCCTAAAAGAGACTCAGAGGAAAGACGCACAAAGCCAGGAAGGCACGAGACACTGGGGTGGCGGGGCAGACTAGGCTCAGCACCATACCGACTTGAACAAAGCGATTCACTCATCCCAGATTCGCTAGAAATTCAGTGAAGGGGGCTGCTGAGCAGTTTCTCAGTAAGCAAAGGATGGCAAGTGAAATGCACAATACCACATCCTGTATTGCAGAGTATCACTGCTTTGGGCTTTATGTCGCGTTGGTGTTTATTTATATTAATGACCTCCATAGCATTTTAAAAGTCACTTTTGACTTCAGTCCCTCAACCATATATTTTTCCTCTGGTCTCAAGGACTTCGGATTTGGGAAGGAACTGCTCTGTCTGTGCGTCTTTGGATGCATGCATGTGCATCGCATTGGTTTAAAACGTAGGCATGTGTGTGGGGCGCCTGGGTGGCTCAGTCGGTTAAGTGGCCGACTTCGGCTCAGGTCATGATTTCGCGGTCCATGAGTTCGAGCCCCGCGTCGGGCTCTGTGCTGCCAGCTCAGAGCCTGGAGCCTGTTTCAGATTCTGTGTCTCCCTCTCTCTGACCCTCCCCCGTTCATGCTTTGTCTCTCTCTGTCTCAAAAATAAATAAACGTTAAAAAAATAAAAAAAAAATAGGCGTGTGTGTATGCGTGTCTATGTCCATATATATGAGAAATATATGTGGATGTACAAATACCATATATACTGAACATAGGGACACATACACACATGCAATGAGTCCCTTGCTCTCTTTCAGGATATCAAAACCTCTAACAGAGACTCTGTATCATATGGTTCTCATATAGTCCAACATTTATAGCACCGGTTAAGTGCTGAGCACAACATGAACACTTAACAGATACTAAAACTGTTTTTCAACTTTAAGAGAGAAGACGTTTAAAAATCCAGTCCCTTTTAAAGGGTCTTAAGTGGCATAAAAATTCAAAGAAATGGAGGCACTGTTTGGTTAATTAGAGCATCTTCTAGTAAAAGCTGGATATGGCTGACTGAACGTTAAGTGGCAAAATGGCAGCTTTTACAAGATAATCCTGAACACAAAAATTCCTGAAACAGAGGAAACTACTTGGAAATATTTCTCTCTAAAGTAATTCAAAATTGTGCAGCATTTTCTGAATTTTATTATGCTTCTTAAAGAATGGAAGATTGAAAGAGAAACCACCAGGATTTATTTGAATGACTGAGAAAATATTTTCTCAAATAGTTTACAAGTAGAAAAGGGTGCGTGATTGTGGTAGCGAAGGAAGGAAGGAAGGAAGGAAGGAAGGAAGGAAAAGAGGGAGGAAGAGAGGGAGCAAAGAAACAAAAAGGAAGAAAAGAAACATTGTATCTATGAATTAACTCCAGACCAAAGTATATGCTTCCTTCATTCTTAGGTCATCTTAATTCATTCATGAAACTTCCAGAAGCAATTCCATAATTGAATGGACTACCATAGTCAAAGAAGTTCTGTGGTATTCTTGTCCAAAGGCCAAACACCTTCAAGGAGATTTAAGATTTGCCCTTAGGAGGTGCCTGGATGGCTCTGTTGGTTAAGCACCCAACTCTTGGTTTCAGCTCAGGTCATGATCTCAGGGTTTGTGGGTTTGAGCCCCACATGGACACTATCCCTTTTTACTTATTTTTTTTAATTTTTAAAATATTTATTTATTTTTGAAAGAGAGAGAGAGAGAGAGAGAGTAAGTGGGGGCGGGACAGAATGAGAGGGAGACAGACTCTGAAGCAAGCTCCAGGCTCTGAGCTGTCAGCACAGAGCCCGACGCTGGGCTCGAACCGGGAGATCATGAGCTGAGCCGACTTCGGACGATTAACTGAGCCACCCAGTTGCCCTGACGCTATCCCTTTTTAAAGTCTTAATCTGCCTCCCATTTGCTGAACACTCAACAGGGAGAAACTAGGTAGCTCTTACGGTTTGCAGAAATTATAGAAAATGCCTAAACAGAGGTATAATGAAGCCCAGGGCCATGCCAGCAGTGGAAGTAAAATTTCTCGTCAGGCCCTCCCTTACTACAGGCCCCTGTAGTGAGGACCTTCAATAACCAAACAGACTCCCAGGGAGAAATGCCAAGGTCTGAAGGTAAAGAAGGTCATCTCAACCCTGCCCAGCGGGGAGCTAGAGGTTGGGTGGCAGAGGGAAAGAAAGGTGGCAGTATTTAACCGCTTCACCCCTGGAAACTCGAACCCATCCTTCCCCACCCCTACCACCACCGTCACCACCTCTTGCTCAACGGAAGGGCTTCAAAGGAAATGGGTGGAAAGGGTAGCTCATGGGCAGGGAGACTGCACACAGTTCTCCAGGCCACCTGGACAGCCAGCTCAGCCAACTCGCTGTCAACTGGTCCCCTCTGGTGGGGCTTCTGCGTCGCCCAAAAGAAAACCCAGTTGGTGGTTAACCAAGGCCTTTGATCCTCTGGTGTTTCCACTATCAGTGCTTTTCCCCTCTTTTCCTGTCTTGCCCCAAACTTTGAAGATAATGACTCTTAAACATTTGCAAGTAATTAGAAGGTGTGGCTGCCAAGAAAAAGTGAGTATTTTTCTTCTAAATGGGAAGAGTGGATGCTTTGGCCCTTCACACATCTCTAATTATATCCCATGTGCTTATTTGGTCTCTGATAAACTGATCTGGCCCCGGTTGGAAAACCACACCTAGGAACTAATGAGCCCATCCTGCAACAATAATAGCCATTAGGAGAGGAGAAGCCAAGTGTCATCATGAGTCAATTACTTGTCATTTACTGACAACTTGCTTTTCAGTTTTAATGCATTAGCTACTGAGGGGAGGGGACTGTAGATTCCCCTACCAAAAAAAAAAAACAAAAACAAAAAACTGATTTAAAAATTTATTATACGCTGTTCCCTTTTTTATTGTGCATGTAAACAACCTGGCTGAAAAGCACTCTATCTACCTTCATTCTTAGAATTGTTCATAGTGTATGTGTTTCATGTGCGTGTGCAATAAAAGGACACATACATATGAAATGTGAGATATTCTTTATTCTCTACTGCTAGTGGTAAAGGGATCCGAAGGGTTAGAAGAAGAAAATATATCAATAAACCAATCAGTGGGATAAACCACCTCACCCATAAGAACCATCCAACAGCTGCCCTCAAGGATAAATATATAAGTGATGGCTTGGCTCATTCAATCATTCTCCCACTTGACTGGTCCATCTCTCAGAGTTGGGAATAATAGATGACAAAATGGTCAAAACCCATGAAAAACAAGCAAAAGGGAAATCTTGGGGGAGGCACGCAATTATCTCGCTCTGTAGGTAGGTTTTTGGCCAACGTCTATGAAGGAAACCTTGCCTCTTATATTTCTATCTCGGATGCAGAAAAGACATTTAAGGTCATTTAGCACAATTCTTTCGGTTAACAAGGAGTAAACAGAGTCAGGGAGAGGCTGTTTGGATGGCCCAATTTCACACGATCAGTGGATTACACGTTCTGGTCCTCTGGTCCCACCGCAATGATTGCTATCCTGGTCTGGCTGGTCTTGTCTATGTCCCCCAGCCACCGGGCAGGACACCGTGCCTGCCGAGATGACTTCGAGGCTTCACTGCCTGTAGAACAGCACCCGGGAAGCTGGGTTGTTAGATGAAGGCACTTGGAGAGTTTCATGGTGATTTTGTAAAAGAAAACAAACAAAAAAAACGTACGTGGAGACAATTATTAAAGCAGCCAATTGGGGCGCCTGGGTGACTCAGTCGGTTAAGCGTCCAACTTCGGCTCAGGTCATGATCTCACAGTTTGCGAGTTTGAGGCCCACGTCGGGCTCGGTGCTGACAGCTCAGAGCCTGGAACCTGCGTCGGATTCTGTGTCTCCCTCTCTGTCTCTCTCTCTCTCTGCTCCTGCCCTGCTCACACGCTGTCTCCCTCTCAAAAATAAAGAAAGATTAAAAAAAAAAAATTAAAAATTAAATAAATAAATAAAGTAGCCAAATGTGCTTCTTCCTCTTCTCAAATATGTGACCATCTGGTGACTCGCCTATTCTCGGAAATTTTTTTAAGGTTTTATTTATTTTATTTTTTTATTTTTGAGAGAGAGAGAGTGCTCACATGGGAGGGGGGGAGGGACAGAGACAGAGAGGGAGGGAGAGAATCCCAAGCAGGCTCCACACTGTCAGCACAGAGCCCATCTCGGAGCTCGAGCCCGTGAACCGTGAGATCCTAACCTGAGCCGAAATCAAGAGTCGGACAGTAAACCCACAGAGCCAGCCAGGCACCCTTGGAATTTTGTTTTCTTTTGTCTTATAACTGTCTCATTGTCTTCACTACTCTAATGTGTGTATGTGTGTGCACACGTATACATGTATGCATGTGTGTAAATACACACGTTTTCCTCCTGGCTAAACTACTCAGTCCAGAAAGGCACATGAAAAAAATATTTATCTCACCTTTTTGACCTTAAACACTGACCATAGCAGAGATATTTTACCTCATGTGCTACTGCTATAGGGTTTCTCAATTTTTTGCCTGAAGGCAGGTCTCTAAGACAAAATAAGGTCTCAGAATAGAGGGGTTTTTTGTTTGTTTGTTTGTTTGTTTGTTTTTGCGGGGGGGGGGTACTATTTGTTTTAGTTTTTTGGCAGGAATTCAAAGTAGACAGGTGAGAGACTTTAGGGGCCTTAGGTCATCAAGAACAGAGGTATCCACAGGCACCATCATGAAAAGCAACGTTATTGTTTTGTTTCTTCCTGTTCACCTCATGACCGGTCAGTATCTGTATCCTTAAGGAACATGGGAGTATGAGTCATTTGCAGCATTCGATTAACCTCTTGGAGTGGAAGGAAAAGTCAAAAAACTTTGAAAGCAAAGAAGCCACACAGTAATAAAACTAATAAATACTAAACGCAGCTAGATTAAAAATCCAGGCTTTCTAGATGTCGGAGATATCAGTCATTGTTTTCAATGTTTTACGTGTGTTAAGTCATTTAATGCTCGTGACAGCTGTGTGAGATGGACGCTATGAGTACACCCGCGTAGCAGAGGAGGAGACTGAGGCACAGAGACGTTAAACAACAAGGTTACAAGGTTGGCACTGGACCTGGGATCTGAGCCTGTACTCTTGCACCATATTCCACACTGGCTCCTGATTAAAAGGTAGGCTTGGTTCAAGATACCAGGAAACATCAAGCTGACATTCTAGGAATGGAAAGTTTCTGGAAGCCTCAGGGGCCTCTTCGTTTGAACACTCAACCTACTCACAACCTGATATAAATGAGGTTTGAGAAATCCAGGCAAGACCGGGATGCCTACGGCGATAGAATTTGTGCAGGACACCATCTGTGGAATGGGCTATGGCCTCATCCTGACGCCCATTTGTCCCGAACTAAAGCAGAAATCTCTCTCCCAGGGGTTTCCTCTCTTACTCTCTGTTCCCAAGCCCGTTGGCCCAAGAATTCTCTGAGAAATGTTAATGATGGGATGAGTTTCGGCCAGCTTTTAGGCAGTAACGCTAACCCTGGACAAGGAAAGCAATGGTTCCAGAGAAGTCAGGAGCCTGTGATGCTCATAAACACAGGAGCATCCAGAGAAAAAGAGAGAAACCTAGAAGATCCAGCCAGGGCTGCTTATCAGAGTTCAACCAAACTCTTCCGAGTGAAGAAACAGACACATAAATAACACAAGACAGGCAGTGATAGGGACGCCTGGGTGGCTCATTCTGTTAAGCATCCGACTCTTGAGTTCCGCTCAGGTCACAATCTCGTGGTTTCTGAGATCGAGCCCCGAGTCTAGGAGCCCGCTTGGGATTCTATCTCTCCTCTCTCTCTGCCCCTCTCCCCCACCGCCTGAAAATAAATAAATTAACTTAAAAAAAAAAAAAAAAAAAGACAGGCAGTGATCAATGTGGTTACAGAGGAACAAGCTGGTAGTTGGAATATAGGAAGACAGTTCATGAAGAAATCATGGTTCTTTCTTCCCACCCACCCCTTCCGTTCCTCCTCCCCAGAAAGAGAGGCATTCGGCACACGTAGTGAACACCAAATGGAATTAGGTCATTTCAAAAAGAAAGCGAATATTTAAATAAAGAGAGGCTTGACGAAGTAAGCCAACAACGTGCCTTCCTGGGTGGGGACCATATAAAACACGCAACGCTGAAAAGTATCAGTTCATCAAAAGGTAATACATGAGTATTGCAAGCTTTTTCCATGATTTGTCTGAATTTACAAACATGTGTGAGTATGTCAGAGAGGTCTGCTTCAGAGTATCTCAGCTTATTTCTGGAAGAAGTTTATCAAATTTTATACCACTTACTATCTTTAATTTAGGAAAGAATATATTCACCCAAGTATTAAAAGGAAGAAAAGAGAGCAAATATACCCCTTTCAAAGGTGTCTTTTAAAGGAATAATAAGCAGACAAACTTTTTCCTTATTAAAGTATAGAAGCACTTTCGAGGCACCTGGGTGGTTCAGTCTGTTAAGCGTCTGACTTCTGCTCAGGTCAGAAGTCTCACGGTTCGTGTGTTCAAGCCCCGCGTCGGGCTCTGCGCTGACAGCTCACAGCCTGGAGCCCGCTTTGGATTCTGTGTCTCCCTTTCCCTCTCGCTCTGCCCCTCCCCCCACTCATGCTCTGTCTTTCTCTCTGTGGTTCCTGGGTTCAAGCCCCACGTTGGGCTCTGCACTGACAGCTCAGAGCCTGGAGCCTGCTTCGGATTCTGTGTCCCCCTCTCTCTCTGCCCTTCCCCTGCTCATGCTGTGTCTGTCTCTCTCTCTCAAAAATAAATAGTAAACATTAAAAAAAAATTTTCAATAAAGTATAGAGGCACTTTAATAAATACTCACATTATAAAGGATGAAGCTACTACCAAATAGAAATTAGCCAGCATAATAATACACCTTTGTATCTCTTAAAGGTTTTATGGATTTTTAAGGTTTTCCAAAAAAGACTCACAATTTAAGCTTTCACAGTGGCCCCTAAATATGAAATTCATGAACTGGACGCCACTATCTGAAGCTGAGGGCAGATAAAAAACAGTAAGTTCAAATTTTACCTATACATTTAAACATTTTATTTTATTGTATAGACTGAGCCTTTATCCCACACCTGTGGACTTTACCTGTTTCAAAAATCTGTATCTATGAATCCAGTAGGGAAGTTGCAGTAATTTTCACAAGATTTTTTTTTAGGCCTTATATAACAAATGTTTCCATTTGATTCTGACAACACCGTGAGGCATTTTCCAGCTTGACTCTTAGAGAGTCAGTTGTTCAAACTGATAGGGGGAATCTTATCTCTCTCCAAGCTTTTTTTCCCTCAACCAAAGACAATCTTTGACCTACCACAAAGAAACCGGATTGCAAAAAATGCGAATTTTAGCACCTAGCTCAGTAAAATTGCAATGACTCGATTTTCAGGTTTGGTAAGAATTTAGGCCATCATTTGGGCCATTCTTACCCCATTAGGAAAGGGAATTCCCGAGATTCTCAATAAAATGTTGCCTTAGGTTTACATTCGTATATATTAGATAAGTGTGTGTAATATATGTTCAGCTGTAAATCTGATAGACACAAAGAAATAAACTATTAAATTAAGGTATGTGTAGATAATAGGTCTTCACTGTTCAAATGGATGTTTTCCTTTTCCATGTTCAAACAGATCATGTTCCATATTTATCTATCATAGCCCCTGTCAGAGAGGCAGCTTTATAATAAAACATCAGCCAGCACCTCTTCTGTGCCCAACCTTGGCCCTTATCTTTATGTCCTGCTGTTATAGTTAAGACTCTCACGGCCTTGTTGGAGGCAAGAGAATAGAGATGGTTACTGAAAAGTACATGGGCAGTCCATTGTGCATCGAAAAGCGAGAGCTGACTTTCGTATAAAGTAGGTGGGAAGGGGAGGGGGGGGGGGAGTAGGTGGGGGGGGGGGAGGAAGGAAGGAAGAAGAGAAATTATGCTTTGCAAGTAGGAAATTATACAAGTAATTCCATATATTGTATTTTTTTGACCTGTGTATTGTGATAGAAATAAGAATTACTTACTTTGACACCTCTACTACTGAAAAATTATTTGCTGATCATTAATTTTCATCATCTAAGTCCAGAAAGGCTAGATTAGGAACTAGAAATCTTTACGGTTCCTTCCAATTTTACCTCCCATAGTTACCGAAGTAATTAAAGAGTAACCATGCTGGGCGCCTGGGCAGCTTGGTGGGTTAAGTGTCGGCTCAGGTCATCATCTCACCGTTCGTGAGTTCGAGACCCGTGTCAGGCTCTGTGCTGACAGTCTGCTTTGGATTCTGGGTCTCCCTCTCTCTCTGCCCCCTCCCCCACACACTCTATCTCTCTCTCAAAAATAAATAAACATTAAAATTTTTTTTAAAAATAAAAGCAACCACTACTCCCACTGGTTCAAAGTTAAAAGCTATAACCCCCTGTTAACTAGATTTACTATAGTGATCGTTTTGCAATAGATACAAATATCAAACCATTGTGGGGTACATCCAAAACGAGTATAGGGTTATGTGTGAATCATGCCGTAAAATTCATACATACATACGTAAAACCTATAGGGTCTTCTAGAAAAACATTTTTATGTTTGCCTTCAAGTCAATACACACGTGAATAAGAGAACTTACCATATTGGTTGAGTTGCAAAATGTTCAAAACCAGCCGCGTCTTTGAACTCTATTACTTGAAGGTATTTGTCTTGAAATTGACAACTTGGGCACTTCCTGACGCTGTTTGTCCTCAGACCCATCCTGGAACTCTGTATTTCTACTTCTAAGAGTCATAGTGTTTGCTTTCAGGTGCAGTTCGTAAGATGCATTCCGTCCTCAGCAAAATCAAACAAGTTTGGTTATTAAACCCTTCGATCCTTGAAACTTGCGTTTTGTTGAAAGCCGGCCTATAAAATGGCTCTCTAGCCCAGCTTTTTTATATCAGTTAGAACTTACTTCTCTTCTGCTGTCTTTCGTGGCAACCTCCTTCCTTTGAAGCCTCCTTGCTACTCACCCTGACAAAACTGTGAGAGGCTTGTTTAGAGAACCAAGTTCTAAAGCTCACCCCATCTGATCCTGACAGTGGTGGGAAACGAGCCTAGGATGTTTTCACAGTACAGCGCAGCCCAGACCACTTTCTATTTTATATGCTGCAGTTTCAGCCTCCCTCAGTCAAGGTGTAGAGCAACTATCCTCCAAAATCAGTCTCAAAATCTGATGATTTTTAAATTCTATCAGTGATCCTTCAAAGTTGTGATTTCTGGTATTAAGTCTAGAGCACAAAACTCATCATTTAAAAGTTGCAATTGTTTTCACCTCCTCATTTACGCTTCTCAAACACATCATTTTGCTTATGGCTCAGCTACTATAGTGATATTGATGACTAATAGGAAAAAAAAATTGCAGAGGAGAAACAATTCTGGCAAACTGATAGGATGATCAGGAGTAAATAATAATTACACAATAGTGTGACTTGTGCTGATAAAACGTATTGTGCCTACTGAGCCTACAATTAGCACCGACGTTTTTAATACCAGCCAAATTAATTTCATAGTTGACATTTCCAGCACAAAGTATTAGTAATTTGCAGTCTTGTGGTTGCTAATCTCAGCACCACCTACTGATACTTAGGAGAATGTTCAGGGGGCGCCTGGGTGGCTCAGTCGGTTAAGCGTGTGACTTCAGCTCAGATCATGATCTCCTGGTTTGTGGGTTTGAGACCCCCATCGAACTCTGTGCTGCCAGCTCAGAGCCTGGAGCCTGCTTCAGATTCTGTGTCTCTCCCTCTCTCCACCCATCACCTCCCTGCTCACACTCTCTCTCTCTCTCTCTTAAAAATAAACATTTTAAAAAATTAAAAGAAAAGGAGAATGTTCAGAAGTACTAACAACATTGAACTAGAATTTTGGAATTCTAATTTTTATAAAATTACTTAATGGTTTCCTCTTTTTATATTCTTATAAAACACCAACAGTTCTTTGTTTCTTGGAGTCCTCCGAAGTATAATAAATAAATAGATGAAAAGTAAATAAATAAAAAATATCTTAAACACTCTGAACGGAATCGGACAACTGATTGCCCAGAATGGACTATTGCTCAAGGCGGCAGAAGGAGAGACTCAACCTTTTCACTCTTACAAGTCTTGGATTTGCTTAAGCGGAGTGGATTTACAATAGGTTGTCTTTAAGAAAACGCAAGGGTCCTGGAATAAGACAGGTGTCCCCTAGAGACTGGAATGTGGGAATGAAGCCCTCCAAGCCCCCAGCCAGGTGGATAGCACAGGGAACTGACCATACCCGCGGCCTCTTTAGGACAGGGAAGAGTGAATGTTGTTATTGTCATTACGGAACGAGCCCTGGATGAAAAAGGGAGGGTACCGTATTTATTATCGGATTCCTGGAGGTGAAAAGTGCTATGGTGAGTCTCTAGGCGGGAGGGGCCCCAGTGAAAATTAGAATAGATTTTGCTGATATTAGGATGTGTTTCCTGCTTGATCAGAATAGAGAGCAAGGCTGCAAGTATGCAAAGCAGGAATTTCCAAACGTGTCCCAGGATGAAAGCATTTGTTTCATTTCCCGAAGCCACATCATACCTGGAAAAGGATGGGCAAGGGTGTAGCAGTTGGAGCTGATGCACAGTGGGAAGGAACGGCACAAAGTCTGCAGAGCAAACTGGTAAAACTTGGAGGTTTGCCAACAGACTATGCAAGGAGCTGCATTATCTGGAGAGTAGAGCACTCTTCCCGCAGCCCCGGCCAGTTTCCTTCTCTCTTGGGGCAACAGAGCTGTGTCCGGACTAGCTGTGTCCCAATCCCCAGTGAGATTTTCCCAGATCCTGGGAAAGAGCCCAGGATCTGTAAGCTAAGATTCAGCTCCAAGACTGGCCCTTCCTAGCTGTTTGACTTTGAGAAAGTGATATATTCGGCCTCAGTTTCCCCACTATCTGGGCACTTGGGTCACTTGACTGTTCATTTCTTTCATTGTTGTGGCTTCTGTTTTCCTTTCCCCTATGTTGGAAGACGTTGCTCTGAAGTCAACTGGTATCTTGTGTAGGAGAGATGTGGAAAGTCGCCTGTAAAGATGTGATTCCCTTTCAAAAGTCGTGGTATTTCAACCACTCCAGCCTGTTTGCTTAAGTTATTGAGATGCTTTTTAATAATATTGTCACATAAATAAAAACATTGAAATGAATCTGATGAAAGGTGGATTTTATTTATTTTATTTCTGCCTGTATTTCAATCAGTGTGCTGGCTTTCTATTTATCTGAAACGAGGGAAAACAATCATGTCCTACTGATTGGAAGTCTGTTCATGGAACTTTTAAAAATCAGGGGCTGACTCGGAGACATTGTTTTTATTGAGTTTAGAATTCTAAAGGTATTACGCTCTAGAAAACATAGGACAACTAAAGGAAATTCGGTGTGTTTTGGAAGCAAAAAACTGCAACATCAGGTGCCCCACAGGACTGAAACTTAGGTAAAATTTTTGTATAATACGTATAATATTTATATATAATTCAATGTAATAATTATATACACTATATAATGTGCAATATGTAATATATATAATTCCATATAATAATCATATATACACTATATAATGTACAATATGTAATATATATAATTCCGTATAATAATCATATATACACTACATAATGTACAATATGTAATATATATAATTCCATATAATAATCATATATACTATATATAATGTATAATATGTAATATATATAATTTAGTATAATAATCATATAAACTATATATTATGTACACTATGTAATATATAATTCAGTATACTAATCATATATACTATATATAATGTACACTATTATAGTTATAGATACTATATATAATATAAAACATATAATTCAGTATAATAATCATATACACTATATATAATGTACAATATTATATTTATATATACTATATATACAATATATACAATATACACACAATATATACAATATACAATACTATATACACTATATAATACAATATAATAATTTTATATACTATATATTATATATGTATATACTATATACTATACTATATATGTATATACTATATATTATATATGTATATGTATATACTATATATTATATGTGTATAATTATTATATTGTATTTCTCAAAAAATAAGGTTTTTTTTTTAATATAGGAAATTGCATATTTTTTTCATAGCACCCAGGCAAATTAGGTAAGGGTTGTCCTCTGCTTCATATTTTAAAGTGGAAAATGAAATACAGGCAGAAAGCAAGGCAGAAGCACACTGCAAGTCTCCTAACCTCCTACTCCAGGGCTCTTCGTACTAGTTTTAGGATTATCCATACATTTTTCTGGTGATCTTGGCCATCTGTCGGTTGAACGCAAATGACTTCCTGGTAGAAAGTTGCTTATTTAGAATCACAGGCCATCAGGCCTAAGAAGTTTCATTGCAGGAAAGTGCTGTTCACCTACAGAGGAAGTAACCAAAGTAAACTAGTACAAACGACTACAACACTTTATCAATGTCAGATAGTTATTAACAACAGCACCGAGCCAGAGCCTAGGTCTTCTCATTCCAAGGCTTTATCTTAGAAGATTGTCCCCCCAGGATGCCAATTTTTTTTTATACAGGAAGAATTCAGTGCATTTCCCTAAGTGCCTGAATTTCCCCGGTGAGATTTCCGTAGGGAAAATAAAATTCAAAATTCATTAGTAGTGAACTTGGTTCATAACAAATTCAGGATATCCCACTTTAAAAATCTGGCTACAATAAAATTTAAAAAGAAATAAATAATAATTTGGTTAGAACCAGTCCTCGTGTCTTATTTTATTTACTACATTTCAATTCTTTAGTTCAGTCTACTACTTTTGACCCCTGAATTATTCAGTTTTTTTGGAGGTGCCTGTTTAATCTACCTTAACATAGGACCCCGTCAGCCTTTTCTCTTGGTTCTTTGTGATAAGGGGTTGGTATTGAGTGGTAAACCTTGGGTGAGAAAAGTCTACCAAATATACTCAACTTGTCTTTAGCAGGCTAAAGACACTATAGTATCGCTTGTGCATTTTGCCTGGCATTTCATGCCTTGCCATTTCTGTTCAATGTTTTGTAAAATGGAAAATTTGTGTCGCATGCTAGCCAGACGTTACTATCCTTAACTTTTAATGAGTGTTAACAGTGCTCTAGGCACTACACAAAACACCAAAAGGAGCATCACCTCTACTTAGTCTATCTAAATAATAGATTGAAGAACAGGTTGCACGTGTGGATATATTTTAATCAATATGCGTTTACTGCTGCTGTAAATTACATGAAAACACAGCTACTTCCCAGGTGTCATTACCACCCACAATAACCCAATGGGCATTCTCCCACTTTATGTTGTTAACTGTTCCTGAAAAGTTGCACGTAAATCAAATAATGTTAAATGCTGTCAAGGAACCCATTATCCTATGAAGAACCCTTTTACGAAGCAATAGGTAGCTTATTATTAACTTACTGAAATTTGGTATAAAATTCTGCGGTTTTCTTCTGTAGTCATTTATTTTGAATTCCGGGAATATATACAATTCATTTTTTGTTTCATTCAACGTTGTTAAATCCCCACTATCATCGAGGCAATATAAAACAGAGTGCCTCTTTTCAAAATAGGAGTAAAAAGCCATAGACACCTATCATGCAAGGGAAAAGGGATATACTCCAAAAATTATAACGACTATTCTAGGGATACTAGAAAAATTCACAGTGGGAAAAAAAACTGACAGCAAATGAATAATGCATTTTTACAGAAATTCGAACATACTTTTTATATCCAAATAAAGATGACTGATATTAAAATTTGTGTAAGCTTTTACTTTTATTTTCTACCCCCCCCCCTTTGGTTTAGCTTTCTGGCAACTTTGTCTGGATGAAATATTTAAATCCCCACATAAACTCACTGTACCTGACTGGAGAGCACATGACTCATTCATTCATTCATTCACCAGATATATGGCATCGCTGGGCTGTGCCATGACATATGTAAACCAGCTATTTGGGTCAGCTGGTAAAAGTGTCTGTTAATTTAAAATGACCTGTTTGTTAATTGCTTTCCACCCAAGTCATTCTGTTCCTGCACTTTGAACCCTAAAGGTAGTTTGGAGTAAATGTGTCTGGGAACCAGAGGTAATTAATTAATGCAAGCAGGCAGTCGTGGCTGCAAAAGCCCGGATGGAGCGGGCAAAGCCCGGACCCGGTGTCTGTGCTCCAAAGAAATGATCCTGATGGTCTCTTGTTGGAATTCCCCAAACCCCCCCCCCGCCCCCCGCTTTTCCTTCTGCCGCCTGGTTGCAGGCTACAACTGGAACCCTCTGCCAAAGCGGGCTCTCCCATCAACCCTCTGGCACACCGTGTTGATCAGTAGATAAAACCTTCCCAGCGGTCACAGCAGCCGCTGCCGTCGACTGAGCCACAGCAGCGAGCGAGCAGCTTGGCGGGGCTCACTAACTGCCTTTCCACCTGCCGTCACCTCCCTGGGTCCCCCCAGGTTCCTCTCGTGGCGGATAGTCATGCTCGTTGCTTGACCTTGGGCCTTTCAGCTGGCTGGCTTCCAGAAAGTTCCTCCTATGACAAGGTGTGCTGAAGGTCGTGTTCACGGCCTTCGGGCACAGAGCAGGGGATGGGAGAGAAAAATCTGCCGCAGTTACCTACCTAGCTGCCCCGGTTATTCCCTCCTGGGCGGCCTGTCTCCCCGCCCAGTATGCTGGGTCTGGTGACAGACCAGACTGGGACCACCTCCAGGATAAACGAAAGCAGCAAAAAATTAAAACAAAACAAAACAAAACGAACAGAGGAAACGAATTGTATTTCTCCAGTGTATCAAAGCTTATGTTGCTGCATACTCAAAAAAAAAAAAAAAAGAAAAAGAAAAGAAAAGAAAAGAAAGAAAAAGAATTTTTAAAAAAGACTGACCTGCTAGCTATTTAAACATGACTGTAACATTTTAAAACATAGGTGACACACACAGGTTTTATCTGATTGATGCTTCTCTAACTCTCTGAAGTCCTCGGGCCATCTAGAAAGTTATGTCAATTTATAATTTTCCAGTGACTCTGAGAATGAGTGTGTGTGTGTGTGTGTGTGTGTGTGTGTGTGTGTGTTTTCCCAAATGAGGAACTGGCATCACGACAACGGTTGCTCCAATATTCCTTGCTATGGCTGACAGCAAAAATTGCACTCAAAGATTGAGCGGAGGTAGAACCAGCCAGACTAGTTTTCCCACAACATGTGCTACGCCCTCTGAGGAAAGCTGCTTTTTCTTGGCAAACTCATTTTTGCTTTAATGTAGCAGGAAAGCATGTGTCATAATGGAGCGATTATGCCCAGTTTCACCAGGGCTGGGAATGGGGGGGGGGGGGGGGGGGGGGGGGGGCGGGGGGGGGGAGGTGCTTCAGAAAAAAAACCGGAGGAGGCTTTCCAGAATTCAACCCAACATTTTGCCAAAATAATAGATTTTTGATGAAATACTTGTATTGATACCATACCTTTTTTTTTTCCAAGATCCCTCTTTCCCAAGGATTTCTAATTATGTCTCGTTTTTGGACCTTAAATACAGAGCCTTTGGCTCTGTATCTTAACTCAAAACAAGGATAATATTGGCCTACACTTCTAGTCACTAAGTCAAGCAAAAATTTGTGTTTTGTTTCTGTTTAAAAAGAAAAAGCTTCCATTTTCACTTTTTTTTTTTTATTTTAGACAGAGAGAGAATACGTATGCAAGTGGGGGAGCGGGGCAGAGGGAGAGAAAGAGAATTTCAAGCAGGCTACACGCTCAGCACAGAGCCCGACAGCGGGCTTGATCCCATGACCCCGGGATCATGACCTGAGCTGAAGTCGAGTCAGACGCTCAACCAACGGAGCCACCCAGGGGCCCTTCAAACCTACTTTTTTGTTTCATCTTTACAATAACCCTGGTGAGAAACTGTCTACCTTTTGCAGGTGTGGTAAGTGAGGCTTGGATTTTAAAAATGACACTCACCCTGGCTAATAAATGGTAGCCCTAGATGTAAACACAGCTCTTCTGCTTTCAGACGGCAAGTTCCATTTTACGCTGAAAATTCTCCACTTTTCCTTAGCCTCTCTGGCCTGGTGATGGTGCAGGGCCAGCCTGAGCCCCTGCTCCGGAGACACCTCCACCTTCGGGCCCGGGAATTTAACCAAACTGGCCTGAGAGCGGGGGGTGCTCTGCCAGGGAATTCGTGTTGGTGACAAAGTTGGCTCTTTGTCACACTCTGTGAATCCATCATTGTCTTCTTTCTTTCATCCCTTAGATTCAGGACTGGCCTTAAGGCAGAGCAAAATGCCAATTCCACTTTGTAGGTTTTTGTTGTCTTTAATTTTTTATAACCATTTTCACCAAACAAGGTCACAAGCAGCCTCTGTGTCACACAGTTACTTACGTACTCGTTTGATTAACCAAAAACGTATGAAAGGTTAGATATGTTCAGGACTGTAGAGGTCTGGGCTGCAGTTTTTATTTTAGGGTGATTCACTTCCCATAAGTCGTAACTGATAATCATCCTCCAAGTTAAAAACAAAACTGTCTGGAATATATTATAAACTTGCCACGACACCTGCCTGTAGTTGTAAATTGGGGTTTTCCTTTTCAGAATCACCCAAAGGAGTAATGATCATTTTCACAGCTCTGAGGTTAGAAGAAGCCTCCCTCCCAGATCAGATTCCTGGAAGGATGTTAAAATTCATCTTCCTAAGTGAATACAATTCACTTTCATTCCTTTAATACACAGTGATCCCCATTTCTTCTGTCCCCGCTTTTAGAATCCCGCCTGACATTCGCAAAGCGTCCCTTCCATCCTGCATTCACTGCACACCTTTCTTCCTCTCATCTTTAAAAGGCTTCCTAGGGGCACCTGGGGGGCTCAGTCGGTTGGGCGGCCAACTATGGCTCAGGTCATGATCTCGCGGTCTGTGAGTTCGAGCCCCGCATCGGGCTCTGTGCTGACAGCTCAGAGCCTGGAGCCTGCTTCCGATTCTGTGTCTCCCTCTCTCTCTGCCCCTTCCCTGCTTGCTCTCTGTCTCTCTCTCTCAAAAATAATAAACATTGAAAAAAAAATTATAAATAAATAAATAAGTAAATAAATAAAAGGCTTCCTAAAAATCCCTCCTCTATGAGGACTTCCATGACTAAGTCATGAGGAGGCCGTACGTGAAGGCACACCCTTTCACACAATAGCACCACGCACACACCATCTGGAATATGCAATCCAGAAACTGTCTTTCACTGTCCTGCCAAGCACTCTGGCCCTAGATGGAGAGATAAAATTATATGTAAGGCCTGAGCAGTGCTCAGAGACTGGTTCCAAGCTAAGGCTCCCTTGTATTTACATTGTGTGTCTTTTCCAAGACGCCCAGAGTGCTCTGTAAGTACCCTGCACATTTTTTTCACAACTTCTCTTTGACATAGGTTGTCAACAAACACCATTATTCACAGACAGGAGCTGAAGGCGACAGAACTTTGGGGAAGTTGGGTGGCTACCAGAGACAGAGAAGGACACAGATTGTGCACCAGACCACATGCTCAGAGCAAACCATGCACATAAGCAGGGACTCCAATAAAATACAGTCACTCAAAGGACAGAGCAAAGTAGCCAAAAATAAGAAAGAAAGAAAGAAAGAAAGAAAGAAAGAAAGAAAGAAAGAAAGAAAGAAAGAGGAAGGAAGGAAAAAAGGAAAGAAAGAAAGAAAGAAAGAAAGAAAGAAAGAAAGAAAGAAAGAGGAGGGAAGGGGGGAAGGGAGAGGAGGGAAGGCAGGGAAGGAGGAAGGAAGGAAGAGAGAACAAAGAGAAGAAAAGAAAGCCAGAACAAACTCTTTTCTGCACCACTAATAATTTCGGTGGACAACTCCTATGTAGATTCAAAATGATGTTAATCAAATAAAATTGACTCCAATATAAGACACTCTGACACTGAGACAGAAAGGACAGCACAGAGAAAAGGCACAGTCCGGCCACCATCATAAACCGTTTCCTTTCCCTGGCCTTCTTGGGAAGACATCATTTAACTTACCTGAAACTTCTAGACCTGGGTCACTCAGTTTTGCCAGGGGCATGAACATATCTTTGGTACTTTTCTGGACAAAAGAGGAGGAATGTTGCCTTCATAACCTTCCCGTGTGAGACCGGACCAAAAGTCAGGGCTGCAAGACACATAACCCTAAGCTGCTTCCTTCCACCTTTTCTTAGACACGGAGTGGATTTATCTTTTTCGCATTTATTCTGGTTTTGTTTGGTCTATTTAGGGATAATATAAATAATGATACATTTCCTACAGCAGAAACCTCTCTAGTACATCTGTTGATTACGACAGATGCTCCATTACAATGGAAAACCTGCCCCCATATTCAAGTCAGGGCGTCCTTGCTGGATGTGTTCCAGAAGGCGGCTGCTCCTTCGTCACACGAAGCTGGGTGCCCCTCACGGTGACTGTACGTGGAACACTAATTTCAGCGGAAGCCCGTGATAAGAGGTGATCTCATCTCAGGCTTCTTAAGTATACCATAAGAAGCAGAAGGCATTGGGCCCTACCTGTCTTCTCTCTGCTTGTATGCCTTTCCTTTAAAAATATGCCCTTCTTTGAATGGATGTCTTTTGTGGTAAGGAAATTCATTCAAAAGTCATAGTCTATGACTTTAGCCGCTTCCAAAGACAGGGGTGAAGGGAAAGCAACATATTCCTTTCTCTTCAGTGAATAAGGATTAAGAGCTATTTTACTCATTTCATTATTGCTGACATTTCTATTCTTCCCCCCGATTTTAAGCGAGTGATTCAGATTTACTTCATTTCTTGAGAAAACCTCATTTTTTCAATCATCCTTTCAGAAATTTAGAAGGAGTCCACATCCATATATTTTGCACGAAGAGGAACTTCCTCGCCAAATACGTTGTGGGTTTTTTTTGTAAGTTTCACAAAGCATTTTTGTATGAGTTACTCTTTTTTTTTCTGGAGTCTTTGAAAAGAAACTAAAACCTGTTCTCTAGGTAAATATTTCTGTTCGATAAAGAAGGAAAAGATTTTCTCATCCTTCCCTTTCAATTTTATTGTTGCTTAAAAAAATTGTGGTTGTTTTTTCGTTTTGGGGGTTTTGTTTTTTGTTTTTTGTTTTTGTTTATTTTTTTTGGTCCAGATACTTTCTTGACATCTACCGTGTGCAGTGTGGGTTTGACCTAAGAGAGTGCCAGTGCCTTCCTCGCAGGCCTGGGGGAGACCTCCAGTCATAGGCCCACAGGGACCTCAAGAGCTTGGAGATCTCCAAGGGGGGAGAGGACAGATGAACCCTTGGTCCCTACTCTCCCCCACCCTATCTCCCCAGAGTGTCTTTGCTTCGGTTTATCATCAGCCCAAGGCATGAGCCCTGCCTTGTTCATTCCCTACCCTTTCTTCCACATCCGCGTCCCTTTCAGCTCCAGGGCTCTGTTGGCAGGGATGGGGCTGGAAAAAGAGAGAGAGAAAAGGAGAGATTATGGTGCTCATCACCTCTAAGTGGGTTCCTACTCAAGGCTAAGGTCAGCATCAACTTCCAAGCAGCCTCCAAAGGACCCTCGAGGGAAACCCCTCTTCCCAGGTGGTGAACGAGCCTCAGGGTTCTTGACCGACCCCACCTCCTGGCAGATCCCATTCTTCCTTTAAGGGACTCTGCTCCACTCCCTTTTTTTCCTCTCCTCTTCTCTGGTCTCTGCCTTCAACACGAACACCAAGACGTTCTGTGGACATCTTTCAGATGTCCAGCAAAGGGACTGGAAGGGGCTGGCAGACAAGGATCAACACAGAAGCAATATCAGAACAGCCAAACACACTTTCCAGTATCTAGGACTTGATGGGAGGCTCGCTTTTTCCCCTTTGACACTGTTCATAGAAGCCCACGGGCTGAGACTTATCTGAGAGGACATGACATTAAAAACCCCAAAGTAGGGGGGCACCTGGGTGGCTCAGTTGGTTAAGCATCCGACTTAGACTCAAGTCATGATCTCATGGTTTGTGAGTTTGAGCCCCGCATCGGGCTCTGAGCTGACAGCTCGGAGCCTGGAGCCTGCTTCAGATTCTGTGTCTCCCTCTCTGTCTCTGCCCCTCCCTGCTGGCACACTGTCTCTCTCTCTCTCTCTCTCTCTCTCTCTCTCTCAAAAATAAGTAAACGTTAAAAAAAAATTACAAAAAAAAAAAAAACACAAAACAAAGTAAAGCAGAGTAAATGCATCTAAAGATTTGGCCCATCTTAGAAGTGCTAAATTGAGTTAGAGAATGATCTTACTATTTTTCACTGAATAAGAAGCTTATATGTGGAATCTAAAAAAACAAATGACAGGTGCCTGGGTGGCTTAATCCGTTAAGCATGAGACTTCGGCTCAGGTCATGATCTCACAGTTCGTGGGTTCAAGCCCCGCATTGGGCTCTATGCTGACAGCTCAGAGCCTGGAGCCTGCTTCGGATTCTGGGTCTCCCTCTCTCTCTGCCCCTCCCCCCGCCCCCGTCTCTCTCAAAAATAAATAAGCATTAAAATTTTTTTTAATAAAAAAAATAAAAGAGGGGCTCCTGGGTGGCTCTGTTGGTTAAGTGTCTGACTTTTGATTTGGGCTCAGGTCATGATCTCATGGCTCTCGTGGTTCGTGGGATCAAGCCCCGCATTAGGCTCTGCACTAACAGTGGGATTCTCTCTCTCTCTCTCTCTCTCTGCCCCTTCCCCGCTCACACTCTCTGTCTCTCTCTAAATAAATAAACATTTTCCAAAAATTTTTTAAAAGAAAACAGTGATGTTAGGCTCCCAAGTAGTCTTGGTCTTGGAGAGCCAAGGGGCTGTCCTGTGACCCACTCCGCTCCCTCGGTTGAGTCACTACTCCCATCCTGGTGGCGGGGGGACTTGAGACCACCAAAAGCCCTGATAAGACGCCTGAAAAGATGGAAAGAATCCAAGTGAATCGCCTTCATTTCTTTTACCAACAAAACTTCATTGTCAGATGCATCGGGAGAGAGAAAAGGCCGAAGTCATAGGAGTGAAAACCAGGGTTCCAAGGTCCAAGTCATTTCAAGGTACAAGATGAATTTTTAAAACAGTTTTCAAAAAGCTTCAATCTTTCCCTAAGCTCTGCCTGTGTGCATATTTATGTACCGTCAGCTCGCCTATAGTTCAACTGCAAGTAGTTAAATGCTAATTAGAGCTAGGTCGCACCAATCAGCTTTGTAAAACGTAAAAAGGTGCCAGGTAGGGTGTCCCCTGGCCTGGCCAACTGACAGGCCTTTCCCATCAGTAGTCCATAATTTAGGATGTGGCCTCAGGTGGTTCTTGATCATCTCATTAGAGCTACAGTGAGAAGCTCACTAGAGATTTAAATTCTCAGGCAGGAGGCCCCTCAGGCTAAGGTGAAAAAGCCCAAGAACTCAATGCCATTACCCCATTAAATGTGGGATGAAAAGTAAGCTGGAAATTGAGCTGGTTTGAAAACCTGGCAGAAAAAAAAGAACTGAGAACCACCCAGAACTGGCCCCTCCCAGAAGGCTCTGACATTTGGAACGCAAAGCTATAGCACGGCTCAACCCAGAGGTATTCTGGAAATGAGTAAGAAGAAAAGGCAAAGAATCCCAGTACCCAGAATATCAGAGCCTGTAAGACCAAACTATCTAAGAAAGCAGAGAAAATTAAGCATCTAAGCCTATGTTCTACCTAAGATTAATGTTTGAGGCTTTGTTTGTTACATCATTCTACTCTGAGTTCATGTACAGTCTACTAATTGGCTTGAGACCCACCCCCCACCAAGCCTTCTCATTTCTTCTTTTCCAAGACTTTCTTCCCAACCTAAAGAATAGCCAAGGTATCTCTACGGTCCCAAAAAGCACATAGTTGGAACATGTAGGAGGTAATTATCACCATACTTGAGTAGGTCAAGCAGTGGCCCCGATAACTCAAAAGAAAATGCTTATCTAATTTTATTTTTTAATGTTTTCATTATGTTCATTTATTTTGAGAGTGTGTGTGTGTGTGTGTGTGTGTGTGAGTGGGGAGGGGCAGAGAGAGGGAGACAGAATCCGAAGCAGTTTCCAGGCTCTGAGCTATCAGCTCGGAGTCGGATGCAGGGCTCGAACCCATGAATGTGAGATCGTGACCTGAGTTGAAGTCAGATGCTCAACCGAGTGAGCCACCCAAGTGCCCCTAATTTTAGAGTAAAACAAACAAATGTTAAAAAGTCATAAGCCCAACGGCAAGACAAGGAGATGAAAACAAATCAAACTATTTAAAATCGAATCCTTGGTACGGTGCCAGCATTAAAGATAGGCTTTAAGAAAAACCAAAACCCTCCATCTTTGAAGGAAACTACATATCAACAAAATCTAGGAAATACCAGATAGGGATTTGGATGGGGCTGTTTTCTCCTACACACTAAAAATCCCATGTCTGAGGCACTCCAATTCCTAAAGGACAGCTTCCCCAGCACCCACAAGAAATGTCCCATTGAGCTCTGTGCTGGCAGCACGGAGCCTACTTGGGATTCTCTCTCTCCTTCTCTCTCTGCCCCTCCCCCGCTCACGCTATCTCTGTCTCGCTGAAAATAAATAAATAAACTTAAAAAAAAATTTTTTGAGAAAAATTTTAAAAATATGTTCCATTCAGGAGACTCCAGAATAGACCAGCATTACGCAATTTCACTTATTGGAAGGTTAGTGCCCCTAGAGATGACCCCTCAAAGTGAAACAGGTTAAAGATCAACTCTAGCCAATGCTGAAACATCAACTCTAGCCAATGCTGGATTAATCTAATGTTACACAATATGAAAAAAACCTTGAACATGATCTCATCATGGACATGCCCAAGGTTTATTTAAGTAAATAGATCTCCACCTATATTACTTGGGCTGTGTGCCACCGCTAAAGCAATGGAAATTCTACCTCTCGGAGCATCAGTACTGGTCCTGCTATAGGGTGACGTGGTGGTGGTTTAGATGGGAGATTTCCAGAGGGGCATCAAGGAAAAAAAAGAAGAAAAGAAGAAAAGAAAAGAAAAAAAAAATAGATATATATATGTATATGTACACACACATAAACACCATATCCTAGAAAGAGCACTGGACAGTTGACTATTGCCCTAAATATTTTCTGTGGAGCACAAATAGACCAGAAGATGGTAATAGGTCCTTGCCTAATCCCAAACCCACATTGCCCATTGGTGATGTAGACAATAAGCCTGGAGAAGACTGTCCCCTAGAAGGGGGAGACGGAGACCTAGTAACATCAGTGGATATTCTTCAATGATCTTTTTCACAGAATTGGACCCTCGATATCTCGGAAGGATTTTTTAAGTTCACAAGACTCTCCATAAAGATCAGTCTGCGTACCTTAGAAGACCTCTCATTTATGTCTCATGTAAGCGTTAATGTTAGGGCCTCTTGGACATCCACTTTTTAAATGTTTAAGTAAATCTGTTACCTGGTAAAAAGTGAGTAATAAAAATAGTCATCATTTATTGAACACTTATTATGTGCCGGCCATGGCTCTAAGTCCTTTATCTATTAGGTCATATAATCATCACATAACTCTATCTATGAGGAAAAAACTGTATCTCAAGATGAGGGAATTGAGGCATTAAAAGACCAGGTCCTTTCAAAAGGCTACACAGCTAATAAATAACGAAACTAGGGCTTGGATCCGGATAAGGCATTCCAAAGTCGTGCGTTTCTCGCTCTGAGAGGTCCAGAAAATAAAAATAGCTACACAAGGTATTGAAAAACTGGCCCCTTTTCATGTATAATAACTTTAATTCTGTTTCCTCTCAACAGAGACCATGAAGTACAGGGAGTAACTGCACATTCTAGCAGGAGACTGCCCATAAATTCCCGGCTGCCACTTACCGGTTCCACGACCTGCTTACGATAGACTCTGTGACGTAAGTCACCAAATTGTTCTGTGCCTCAGTTTCCTCAGGTGTGAAATCGGGATAATGATGCTAATGGTTCCTACCTTATAGGGTCGTTGTGGGGCTCAAATAAGTAAATACACAGGAAGCACGTAGAAGAGTGTCAGACACATAGTAAGGGCTATATAAGCATAAACTATTGTCACTAAGAATTTGAGTGAGAAAGCGTTCGTCCAAAATGCTTTCAAGAACCATCACTGAATACATAATAAGCATTCCTTTCAGTGACGTAGTCCTACATTTCCAAAAGTCACCACTATAATACAGGATCTACCCCAGAACACTAAATCCCCCCTTTCCATGAAACCCGGATTCTTTCCCCAGTGATGGTAGAGGTCATGGGCACTGTTGGTGAGGAAGGGGTGAGTGAGCAGAGGGAGGACAGGCCTCTGCAGGAGAGCAAGAGGCTGACCACCGCCATGGCAGAGACAGGGTCAGGAATTGATTTCAAATCAGGTTCTTAAGGATAATGTTGAGGATAATTATAATCATTATTGTTATTGTCATTATACCTTGCAATTACCTTGGCTTAATTAATTCAAGCTTGTGAAGTGCTTTGAGATCCTCAGATGAAAGGTGCCAAGAAGAAGGGTCATTATTTTTCTACTCCTTTCATCCAAGGTGATTATAGCTCTTCATAAGCATTAATTCATCCTCATAACAGCCCTAGAACGTAGATAAGTGTAGGAGTCATCCACACTGGGTCCAAGAGAGACATTTACCCAAGGGGTTTAGTGGGAGCCGTTCAGTAGTCAGTCTGGCTGGTGGGAGGCCCCCAAATCACAGGGCTTTGTGACTTGAGCACCTGAAATCTGGGCAAGCCTGTTTTCTGAAGGCTTGAACCAAATGTGAAGGCTTTGTTCAAATTTGTTACATGGAATTTGCAACAGTTCAATGAGGGACAATACTGACATGGCCCAATTTTTTAAAATGATTATGCAGTTTATAGCCAGAGAGATATAGCCTCAACTTCTTTGTCATGAGGTGACGAGTAGAGAAAAATAAAACTCTTATCGATTATTTGCCAATGACCAGGCAACTTGAGCGTCATTTTCTCATATTCTGTAGTAAAGGATTTTCCCGAGGTCACAAAACTATGGAGCCTAAACTTAGTTCAAAACCATAGACTGAGTCTGATTTTCACTAAGATCTGTTAATTGTGGTCTTTTTCCCTGCCGCGAATGCCCCCCCTCTAGGATGAAGGGTACGTGTGAATAAAACACTGTGAAACAGGAATTGTAGAGACAGAAGTAAATACTCTTTTCAATAGAACTTTTGGAGAGATTTCTCTGACTTCAAATCCATTTTTAGCACAAATATCCAATGCGCAAAAGATTTGTTACAAGTAGGTTGTGTTTCCTCCTGACTCCCAAGGAAAGAGAGAACATTTGAGAAAGGATTTAGAGGCATGTTGAATCCACTTGTGTTCCTTTATTATTGAAGCGTTGGGAGTCTTGTTCCTTTTGTTTAGAAGTATACACGAATGTGTGATAGCCTGGTGTACATCAGGCTGTGTCTTAAGACCACAGCAGGAAATCAGGCAGTCCCTGTCCCTGCTGTCACAGAGCGTCCTCTGTGTCACATCTCTGTCCTCTTTACAAGAGGTGGCTGCATCCTGGGAGCAGTACTGGTAAGGATGAGATAGACAAGCTACATAATCTGTTTGGAGCTAGACCACACTTAACAGGCACAAGAAACATTATTACTACACGGTCACAAATACTGATGCCTATTATTTTTATTATTATTACCATTACTATTGCTGCTGCCATCAAATATAATAAACATAATTACCATCGGCCATTCATCAAGAATTACAAAGCACAACCTCAAAACAGGCTCCACCAAAGGTTTATGACTTAGATAGGCAACAAATGAAACCCCATCTAAGAACCACAGTTTGAATGGCCAGAATCTGTTGGGGTTTTTTCACCACAGATTGCTTTTCAAAGAATGGACAGAATTGCTCACTAAATGTGTTTGCAAGCCAAAGGTCTGCTTTCTCTCTCAGTAGAAGGAAATCCTTCAAGACACCGCTCTACTGCCTTTCCCAGAACTTCTTGGCATATAGTAAGTGTTCAGTAAAATGTGTTGCCCTCAAACAGAACTACATCAACACATGTGTTCTAAGTAGAATAATTTATTTAGGGCTAAAGGGTCACTAAGACAGGGGCGCCTGGGTGGCTCAGTCAGTTCAGCATCTGGCTCTTGATTTCAACTCAGGTCATGATCTCATGGCTCGGGAGCTCCAGCCCCACACTTGGGGTTCTCTCTCTGTCCTTCTGTCTCTGCCCCTCCCTTGCTCTCTCTCTCCCCCACTCAAAAAACAAATAAACTACAAACATTTTTAATAAAAAAATACAATAAATAAAAATAAAATGTCACGAAGACAAAGACTCATTTTTAAAATGCACATCAAGAAAAAGTAAAAAAATAAATAAAACGTACTTCAGTAGTTACATTCATGCTCTATGCTTGAGATTGTATCAGGCCCTTTCCAATGGTCCTTCACTGATTACCAGTTGTCATAATTCTAAGTATCATGAATTGTCAAAATCCTAAGACTCGAATGTCATCTCACCAAAGGGCTGATGTCCCATTAGCCACTATGCTAATCCCGACGTGTGCAGACATCCTAAAATGAGTGGATGAATGATACCCTAAAAGAACCAGTTTGCCGTGCCAGCCCAGCACATGACAAGGCCTCTTTTCCAATCTCAGTTCATTAAAGACTGAAAACCTTCCCCCACGGCACATATGAAACGCCCTCTCAAGAGACGTGTTTATGGCAAGTGTTCGAATACACGCCACCAAGGGTGACAGTGTGGGAGAACCCAGCTAACATTAAATGACACTAAACTCACCGAATAACAAGCAAAATTACTAATGCTCACCTAATGTTCATCTCTAAAGGGTTCCACTGCTTTACTTAATAATTTAAGAAGTAGTCCATCAAAGTTGCTTGGATCTAATTAGTATGAAAGAACCAGGCCTGTCTACCTTTCGATACTCTAAGTACCATCTTCCCATCAAGAACAACTTTAATTTGTTCGGTCAATTAGCTTAGGAACGTACAGATAGATTGACCTGCCTCCTGTTCACCTGTAAACACATTGTGGCCATCATGCTCCATCTGCCTCATCAGATCCATACTTCACCCCTTTTTACCCTGTTCTGTAGGCTGGGCGGCTTACCTCTGTAGACCACGACTCGTGATTTCCCTTGGCCTCTGACTTCTGGGTGGGTTTGGTCAACGTGAAGGACCTGAGAAATCATGAAAGGAAGAAAGAGAGAGAGATTAGGATATGGAGAGCATGGTCTTTCTTCTTCCCTCAAGGTGACAATTCTAACAGCAGTGCCTTCCTCTGACCACAGGCCACCCCCTTCCATGCCTCCTGCTCTCATAAGGTTCCAGTGACCCTGTCCTCTCCTCCCCATGCCACTCTAGAGCAGATGTGGTAGTGGCTTTCTCTGCTTCTAGACCCTGGATGCCTCATCATTTCTTATAAGTTCTCTTAACTGTACCCCCCACTTTTCTAAACAGTCCCTTTATTAAATTCACTTCCGTTATCCCTTTGAGTATTCCATACGTGTTTCCTGCCAGCATTCCAACAGATATAAATCTCCTTGAGTTCTTTACAGGATGACCCCATTTTTCTCACTATGGCCCTCGAATTGGGCATGATAGAATGCATTAGTTGTAATAATGAGTGAAAATGTAGATATATAAAAAGAACGTCCCATATGTTAATATAAGTGTCTGCAGAGTTGTAATGAGGCATGCATATATGGTCACTTTAACTCCAGCAATCTATTTGTTAAACTATTCTATAATGGCCTGAGTTAACATTAATAGATGTTTTCTGTCCTGGATATCAACTTGACTAGCCACTGTTATCTCGTCCTGAACAGGAAGGTTCTATTCCAATATGGACAGAAGGGTAAGGATTCATCTGCCCAGTTCTATGTCTTTCTAGGCCAATACCCAGACTCACAGTTTTTGTTGGGTTTTTTGTTTGTTTATTTGTTTGTTTTTAATTTTTATTTTAGAGGAAGAGAGAAAGCGAGCAGAGGAGAGGGGCAGAGGGAGAGAGAATCATAAGCAGGCTTAGTGCAGAACCCAGTGTAGGGTTCGATCCCACGACCCTGGGATCATGACTTAAGCAGAAATCAAGAGTCAGATGCTCACTCGACTGAGCCATCCAGGTGGCCCAGGCTCACCATTCTTGAGCCAAACATTCCTTAAATAGCTTTTTCCCACACTGACAGACATGTGTACACACACACACACACACACACACACACACACACACACAAGTTGCATCCAAGTTGGTTAGCATACAGGGCAACAATGATTTCAGGAGTAGATTCCTTAGTGCCCCTCAGCTGTTCAGCTCTTCCTCCCCCACAACCCCTCCAGCAACCCTCTGTTTGTTCTCTATATTTAAAGAGTCTCATGTTTTGTCCCCCTCCCTGTTTTTATACTATTTTTGCTTCCCTTCCCTTGTGCTCATCTGTTCTGTGTCTTAAAGTCCTCACATGAGTGAAGTCATATATTTGTCTTTCTCTGACTAATTTCGCTTAGCATAATACCCTCCAGTTCCATCCACGTAGTTGCAAATGGCAAGATTTCATTCTTTTTGATTGCCAAGTAATACTCCATCGTGTATATATGCCACATCTTCTTTATCCATTCATCCGTCGATGGACATTTGGGCTCTTTCCATACTTTGGCTATTGTTGATCTTGCTGCTATAAACACGGGGATTCGTGTACTCTCCTCGAAAGAGCACACCTGTGTCCCTTGGATGGATACGTAGTAGTGCAATTGCTGGGTCATAAGACAGTTCTACTTTTAACTTGCTGAGGAACCTCCATACTATTTTCCAGAGTGGCCGCACCAGCTTGCATTCCCACCAACAATGCAAAAGAGATCCTCTTTCTCCGCATCCTCGCCAACATCTGTTGTTGCCTCAGCTGTAAACGTTCGCCATTCTGACAGGTGTGATGTGGCATCTCATTGAACACACACACACACCACACACACACTTCTTAAATCAGAGTGTTTGGTACAATGGTTTTCTTCCTATCAAGCTAACTTGGAATGTGCTCCTCAAGACCATGTCTGAACTCCAATGCCACCTCCACACCCCACCCAGTCAAGCACACACTATGGTAACAGGGCTCCCCTGTGAGGCCTCCTGAGCCCATATCCTTCCTTTCTCCTGGGCGTCTATTCTAATGGACCTTGGCTATTGCTTTTGGTCCCTAATCCAAGTTCAGTCTCCACTGACCTAGAAGGTGCCTTGTGCCGTACCTATGATCACTTCAGATCTCCTAAATGCCTCCAGCTCCCCGATTTCTGAATCTCCTCCATCTAGGTGCCCCACTGTCACAGTCTTCTCGGCCCTTGGGCCACCACATTACTACATCTTGGTTGTCTGGTGCTGCTTTTCTGATCCATGACTAGATGTGATACTTGGAGATGGAGTTCTAAGTACTGCCTGCCTGCTTAATCTCTGTCATCCAGACCCTACCCATCCCACAGACTTCCTTCCGTTCCCCGCCCCCCAAACGGTGCCTGACCTGTCTGAGTAGATGGGTGCCATGTTGCTTTCCCAAACTGATACTCCTTGAATTAGTGTTCTCAAAGGGGTTGTAAGAGCCAAGAGTAAAGTTCTGGAAATGCCACAAGAGGATACGACATGGACTCATTCAAACCATCCTCCAAGGCAGCCAGTTGCTGCTTTGCTGTGACAGAAAAGCTGGTTTGACGCTATCCTGTGGAATCTCCTCACAAAGCATTTTATCTCACTGAATCTATCTTTTTTTTCCATACGCAAAGGTGAAGGTTAGAAGCCAGACTCTGTCGAAACTAGTTCATTACAAATATGAGCAGACAATTATTTGGTGACGAGAGGTATATAAAGCGAAATGAATTACACAGAAGCTTATGTAAAGTACGGAGGATACATTCTGAAGGCAAGTCCCATCACCCTTTAAAGTTGCCACCAGATGAATCATTTTCCTGAATGTGCTTGAGTGGCATAAGAAACTTCACAAGATGAAGACTTGCATTCAAGGGTAATATATGTCAATTGTTAACTGTGTAATAATTCAATAGACCAAAGCGATATGTAGAATATGTAACAATCACATAGCCCAGCACCCAATAAACAAGAGTATATTTCAAACGTGAGTAAATGCCAAATTCAACATTCATTTACACCTGGTGGAATAATCATCAGAATGTCTGCTAACTCATCCCAAAGGCTACCTCCTGCCTATGGCCACCACTGGTCTACATTCTGCCCCATGTAACCCTCCCCACCTTTGGCTGGTGTTAAGTGGGTGAGGAATAAGCACCTGACCCAGAGGGACCCAAACCATAGTCTGTCTGTACAAAACCCGTGTCCTGGGGCCTCATAATGAACTGGTATAATCCAGTTCCCTCTTGGGGATTGAAAATAAGGGCACTGGGCTATAGAGGCCATCTGGGCCTAGTGAGAGCCAAAATTACGAGAGAGCAGAAATTCTGGATGAACAGACATATGAGGCATAGCTGAGTCACTTTAATCACAGAGCACTCAAGTGATGAATCATAATCCCGTGCTGCTCAGATCCAGAGTCACTGTCTCACTGAAGTCCATGTAAGGCTCAGCCGTATTAGAGTTCTGGAGCTTAGAGTCCATAACAATCATTTCCTTGCACTGGCTCCCTCCTCACAATGCTCCTTGAGCTAGCTTGAGTGGGTCTCCATTCCTCTCCACCAAAACATGATCTCAAGCCCTGATAAAAAAAAAAAAAAAAAAGCATATAAACTTTTTTTTTCATAAGTATCACATATAAGCATAGGTGATACTCTAAAGTTTTAAAAATCAAAGTGAATATTTTATTTCCTCCTGGTTTTTTTTTTTCTCATAGCCAGAGTAGCCAATAGAACTATCATATGCTCAGAGCCACAAAAAATCTGCATACCCCCGAATTTCAAGGATGGTAAGAGTATGCGTTGGTCCTTACACATGGATTATTCAGGTAACTGCCTAACCTATGGATGTTTGGGGGGAAATGAAGGGTCTTCAGCCACACGCACACAAATCTCTGCCGGAAAGCATTATATTTCAAAACTTTTAGTTTCATCTCTTGTGTTTGATCATTCGATTCATTTAATAAAAATAGTCCAAGGGTGAGAGAGGCTTAATTCTTTAAGTACTGGTAGTCATTTACACTTTAGTTAGATTAAAGAAGAGTTTTTGCTGAGGGCAAAGGAAAGAGCCTGAGGGTCCCTGAAGAAAGGTAAAATGAAGACAGCACAAAGTAAGAAAAAAGATTAGGAAGCTGACCTCACACCTTGCGGTGTTTCCTAAAACCAGACCTTGTAGTTTGGGGTAAAGACTATTACCAGAAACTTTCACTTTGCTGCTGCTTATTAAGCGTACACTCACGGCCCGATTGGCCTTATAAATCAAGTTCACATTTGGTAGAACTACTTCCCTTTCCCTCACCAACTTACTTACTCTTCCCACCAAAGCTCATCTGTCACATTTGTTTCTGACTGTCTAGGGAGCCCCCCCACCCCGCTTTTTTTTCTGAGTATGAAGGACAGGAAGTCCCACAGGACTGTTATGACTCACGCTTGGAAAACAGGATGAGTGCCGTGTCTATTTTTAAAAGATAATTACAATACATACGGCACTAAAATCAGCCATCCAGTATTTTATTTATTGTCTTTGTAAGCAGATGGCCCTCAGAGTGTTTAAGCACATTTGAACACGCAAGATCCATTATTTATGGCACGAGGCAGCGAACAGAGGCCGGACTTCATGTGGGCCATTAGCAGGTACCGAAGGACGAGGACACCAGAAGGCAGCCGGCTTCCATGCAGCCAGAGAGAAAGACGTCCTCTGGACACATTAGTTCTCTAGTCACCACGCTGTTGGACGAAAGCACACCGCCATTTCCACCAGAAACACCGTATAGATTTCTGTGTGTGTGAACCTGTCTCTTCCTGCTTGGCCAGAATTCATTGGCAAACATGCAAGTAGAAAGAAAGAAAGAAAGAAAGAAAGAAAGAAAGAAAGAAAGAAAGAAAAGAAAGAAAAGAAAGAAAGAAGGAAAGAAAGAAAAAGGAAGGAAGAGAAAGAAAGAAAGAAAGAAAGAAAGAAAGAAAGAAAGAAAAAGGAAGGAAGAAAGAAAAAGAGAAAGAAAGAAAGAAAGAAAGAAAGAGAAAAGAAAGAAAGAAAGAAAGAAAGAAAGAAAGAAAGAAAGAAAAAGGAAGGAAGGAAGAGAAAGAAAGAAAGAAAGAAAGAGGAAGGAAGGAAGAGAAAGAAAGAAAGAAAGAAAGAAAGAAAGAAAGAAAGAAAACAAACCCACCAGACTTTGGGTGTCTGTTACCAAAAGAATGTAAAGGCCCAGGGAGTGGGAAGGGGGACTGAACTCGGAGACAGAATGAGAAAAAAAATAAAAACTAATAACTTTCTTAAAAAACAAGCGATGGCCTGACCCCCACCCCCACCCCCAGCCTCCCTCCTTCTCTACCGGTCTCCTCTCCTTCTTTATTATTGATACCTCTCTGCTTTTTGATCTACTCACGCCTTTGTTTTGGCTTCCCAGGTGCCAAGGGAAAATGGCTAGCAGTGAGTTCGTTCGTTTCCCGGCCTCCCTCGGCAGCCAGCCCCTCTGGCTCAGCCAGCTGGATCACACCGAATTAGTCAAGTACTTCATTACCGACCCTCTCTGCACATTTTGCTCCAGGTAATAAATGCCCAAACGGGAGCGCCCGTGCCTTCTGCGGCACTGCCTGTGAAGGTCCAGGGACCGGGCCAGATCTGCAGAGCAGCTCGGTGCCCCGCCAGGGAGGGCACCGCTTTGCACCCTCGCCCGGCCGGGCGGTGCGTCCCCATCTCCGTCCAGGCCCGCTTCCCCGGGCAGAGGGGCTGTTGACGCGCGCGCAGCCGGGGAGCCCTCGGGGATCGCTCGGTGCTCCGAGGGGCCCCCGCGCGGCCCAGCCCGGCCGAGCGGGAGTGGGAGGGGGCAGCCCCATTACCACGCTGGGCTAGATGTCGCGCTCCGTGGACGTTAACAGGCAGCGGGGCCTGGGGACCAGAGGCGAGGCCGTTTTGACAATGGGATGACAAAGAGCAGATCCCGGGCTTGGTGGGTAAAGCCACAGGGTGGAATTTAAAATAATAATAATAATAATAATAATAATAATAATAATAATAAAGTGGCCACCCTTCAAGAATCATGTCAGAATAAATCATGATGTTAATTGTCTGGCCCCTTCCCCCTTTGTTAGCGTATGTCCCAGAATAAGGCTGCTTAACCTTCGGGGGAAATTGGATCCAGGTTGAGATCTCCAAGGCCAGGCAAATTTTCTCCACAGAACTTTCCTGGGGCTGCATGGGTCCCCCTCGCCCCCTCCCGCCGCCTTTCCCGGGAAGACTTGCCATTGAGTTTACTGCTGTAGGGAGGCAAAGCTTCCAGGGTTGTTGTTTTTTTTTCTGGCTGGCGGTTGGCACGTACCTAAACCCTGGCCAGGAGAAGCAACAGGGTTGAGCTCTGCTCTGGTCCTTTAAGGACATTAATTAATTTAATGCACATTAAGGAACCTTTTAGGGTGACCACGATGACAACGTTAGAGAATTCTAAATGCATTTAAGACAGTCGTCTAAAGACTAGCATTTCATTTTTTTTTTATTTTTTTTAACGTTTATTTATTTTTGAGACAGAGAGAGACAGAGCATGAACAGGGGAGGAGCAGACAGAGAGGGAGACACAGCATCTGAAACAGGCTCCAGGCTCTGAGCTGTCAGCACAGAGCCTGACGCGGGGCTCGAACTCACGGACCGTGAGACCATGACCTGAGCGGAAGTCGGACGCTTAACCGACCGAGCCACCCAGGCGCCCCAAGACTAGCATTTCAAAGACAACACTGGCTCAATGTAAATTAATGGGGGGAAATGACGTCTAGGCAAGGTGAGAATTCAAGGGAGATGTGCAAGCCCTTTTTAAATCAAGGTGTTTTGTTTTGTTTTGTTTTGTTTTGTTTACATCCTGGCGTATTGCAGAAAGGTCCATGGAGGGAGAGAGGATGTGCAGATCAAATAAGAAAGAAGGAGGTCTGAGGTAAGAGAAGGGGCCCCCTCCTCCCCTACCTCCGTACCCCCCCCCCCCCCCAGTACCCCAGGTAGGTAAGGAGCAAAACAAGAGAAACCAGGTTCCCTGGCCACCAGGATCCACACTGCAGCATTTAGATAAAAACATCAGCGGCAAAATACTGCTAAATTAATCCAACTTCTTTTGATTATTGATGTCCTACTGTTTTGTGCCTGAAACAACATACAAGATGCATCAGTCATTTATAAATTATTCATTCAGTTATTTTGGCAGCGGTGTCTTTCCATTTATCAACTGATAAATGTTCAGAAGATAAGAAGGGTAATTTTATAGCCCCTTGACATTTACCTTTGACATGATTTTCATATTTAATAAGGGAAAAACACCAATGAAATACATGTGACGACACCGAAGGCATCACAGATTAACGCCAGCGAAATGAGCCACAGGCACCTGATCTCCCAGCTTTGGCCAGAACCTCCTAGAAACTCACCAGCTCTCTACTGTTCCTTGCTTGGCAGTCTCTCTCAGCTGTACCTGCGTAACAGAAGGAGACACAACTGGGGATTTTGCCTTTGTTTTGTAGTTTGTTTGTTGTTCATTTGTTTGCTCTGAGTAGTTTTACTCTGGTCTGAACAGGGAGAAGACGCTGTGCATTTTTGGTTTTCGGCAGGGCACTGGTCTAAACAGTTTATTTTCTAAAATATGTCTATCTGCCAATTATCATATGTTTTCACTGATATGTGGATCTTAAGAAACTCAACAGAAGACCACGGGGGAAGGGAAGGGGGAAAAAATAGTTATAAACAGAGAGGGAGGGAGGCAAACCAGAAGAGACTCTTAAATACGAGAACCAACTGACGGTTGGTGGGGAGAGAGGGGAAAATGGGTGATGGGCATTGAGAAGGGCACTTGGGATGAGCACTAGACTTACGTGAAGTATAAATACCTATCAAGAGAATAGTCTAAATGGATTCCAGAAGGAAAGTGGGGAAGACAGACATTTTTATCTGGCTGTCCTCTGGATATAAAACATCCTCGAATCCTACAGCAACTGGGATGCCAGGCAGAAAACCAAAGCAGGAATTCAGGAATAATACCTCACAGGTGAGTTTATCAGGATCGGAACAGCAAAGTGCATGATAGTGTTTGCAAACAATAATGTTACACAACTATTAGTCCCATTTCACTCGCAAGACTATGATTTCCTTGAGAAAAAGGAACCAAATTGTACACATATTTGTATGCTCATGACCTAGTACAACCTCAGGCAATCAATAGGCATTTAATAAATATATGTTTTACATAGTTAGCATTTATTGAGGGCTTACCATCTGTCAGGCACTGTATTAACACTTGGCATGAATTATTTCATTTCATCAGCCTTACAATACTACCAAGATTAGTTCTCAAGGCTATAAAGCATTGAGAGATTAGGGAAATGACGGCACCTGGGTGGCTCAGTCAGTTCAGCATCCAACTCTTGACTTCGGGTCAGGTCATGATCTCATAGCTTGTGATTTCAAGCCCTGCGTCAGTCTCTGTGCCGACAGCACAGAAAATCTGACACCACAACCACACAGGCCACCTCTTGGGTTAAACATATAAGATGAGAATGGAGAAAGAAGGTGCTGGGTCCAAGGAGAACTAGGACAAAGCTGGCTTGATTCTGCCACTGGCTAGCATCCATTAAGTTCTTCACATATTACTGTACCAAGGGCCTCAAGCAGCAGCTTTCTGGAAGTATTTAGAAAATGAAATGCACAATTCAGAATTTGTACTTTGGTTTTTATAAGAGGGGCAAAAAAAAAAAGTCACCCAAAAGCAATAAACAGAATGAAAAGTATAAAGGCAACAACTCTAAATTCTTTCTTTGATAAACCTTTACCGTAAATCTAAACAACTTCTTTAAATAATAAACGCCAACCTGCAGCATATTAAAAAGAAATACCAAATGCTGTGAAGGTCAAGCTATTGAGAGAGAAGACCCTTGACCACAGATCTCAAGCAAATCCAACAGGGCACACTTCTCCAAAGTAAGTGGCACAGTCTGAAAAACCAACAATCCGTGTGTGTTACTTAGCAATTGCGGAGTAACATATTACCTCAAAACTCGGTGGCTTTAACCTTCATCATTTATTGCCTCACAGTTTCTGCGGGTCAGAATTTGGGCAAGGTCTTTGCTGATTTCTCTACTTAAAGACGCTTCATAAGCTGAAAGTGAGGTATCAGCCAGGGCTGCAGTTATCTGGAGTCTCGACTGGGATAGAATCCACTTCTGAGTTCATTTATGTGGTTGAGGGCTTTAGACTGAGGCCTCAGTTCCTTGCTGGATGTTGGCTGGAGGCCGCTCTCAGTTCCTCGCCATGTGGGCCTCTCCATAAGCAGCTCACGACGTGGCAGTTTTCTTCATCGAAACAAGCAAACACGAAGAACCAGAGAAAGAGAAAGTGTGTGAGCAGGATAGAAGACACCGTTTTTAAAACCTACTCTTAGAATAGCATTCACTAATCTTTCCTTAGAAGGAAGTCACTAGGTCCAGCCCACACTCGGTGGAGGGGATTATACAAGGGTGTGAACACCAGGAGGTGAGGACAGACGGGGCCATCCTTGAAATCCACGGGTCTCACCTTGTTTGAAACTAAAGGAACGGGTATATGTACCAGCAATGGGAAATTCCTTGAAACCAGTTAACGCAAAGTCACGAAAAGCAAGGAACATGGGGGATGAGCAGAGAATTAAACAAATAAGTTATATTTGCACAAAGTATTCTGTATTTAGCAAATGCGACAAATTGTGTCCATGGCCCCAATTCTGCAGCACTGTATCCACACTCGTCTTCATGTGACCTTTCAGTCCCTGTCACTAAAGAGGTAGGAACTATTTCCCCATCCTTTACATCTTGACTCAGCTGTGTTGATTTGTTTTGGCCGATAGGATAAGGCAAATGTGATGTCTCCATTCCAAGACAAGTTCTCAAGAATCCTGTGTATTTCCTCTTGCCCTCTTACACCTCTGCTATTGCTACAAGAAGAATAAACACAGACTAGCATGCTGGTCTCAGAAAGCGGGTAAAATAGAGCATAACACCATCCGCAGCCCAGCCTGACTTAGCCAACCTCCAGCCAATCACAGATTTATGAATAAGCCTGGGTCCACAACACTCATGATAACTAATAAATGGCATTTTAATCCGCTAGTTTTGGATTAACCTATTATACTGGAGTAAGGAAGTCACACAGCATGAAAAAGAAGGGAATATCTATATAAGCAGCAGTCCTTTGCTAACAATCTCAGCAGGCCTGGGTGAAGTAAATGAAAAACTCCAAAGGAACAACCTACAAGAGTAAGTAGAATTCCTGCAAGAGTGAATCATGGTTTTGTCTTCTCTACAGCTGGTCCCCCAAAAAATGTGCTTTCTTTAAGAAAAAGAAGAAGAAGAAGAAGAAGAAGAAGAAGAAGAAAAAGAAAAATAAGAAGGAGGAGGAGGAGGAGGAGGAGGGGAGGGAAGAAGAAGAAGAAGAAGAAGAAGAAGAAGAAGAAGAAGAAGAAGAAGAAGGAAGAGAAGGGGAAGGGGAAGGGGGGGAAGGGGAAGGGGAGGAGAAGGGAAGAAAATCTTTCTAAAAAAACGAACTGGGACAGAATACCAAAAAATGTGGCATAAGAGAAAGGAGGAGAAATGCCAAGTGAAATAACATACCCTCAGAAACCATTGCCATAAAGCAGATGAAAACTGTAAGACAACACATTGTCATAAATTTTGAAAGGGGAATGAATCAATTGGCCCTGCAAGAGCTCAAGCAAGATGCAAAAGACCGGGGAAGATACAGGGAATTAACATAAATTGACACATAAGCTTGAAGACCTAAGGAAAAAAGCAGGACAAAGAAGCAATAGAGAAATGAAATTCAAATTAGAAGTAATATAAAAGGAAATCAACACTATTGAAATCATAAAAGAGAAAAGTCAAACAAATTAAGATAGAATGAAACAGATTCAAAATATTAGAGAGGAAATAGTTTTCAAGTAAAACATCAGACATCAGATTTGCATTGTTTGTCTCTGCGGAAAAGAAATAAAGTAATAAAAAAGAAAGAAAAGAAAAAAGAAAAACAGAAAGACATAATTCAAGAAAAGTTTCCAAACATATAAGGACTTGGACCTGAGGAATATAAATGCATAATGCATCAAAGGAAAACTTATGGAAATATCAACATATTGTCTTTGAGACATATCCCAGAAAAGTTCCTAAGCTTCCAAGACAGAGAGAGAATAATTTAGGGATCCAGAAAAAGCATCAAGATATTTATCACACACACACACACACACACACACACACACACACACACACACAAATGCTAGCCTCAGAGTACAGAAAGATCCAATGCTAGAAGATAAAAGAACAACACCCAGAAGAGCTTTAAGGAAAGAAAATGTGACTGAAGAGTCTTATACCCAGATAAACTGTCATTCAAGCATAAAGGCAACAAACACTTTTCCACCCACAAGAAGATACAGACTTTAGATCCCAGTAGCTCTTCTTAAGAAACTACTAGAGGGAGCACCTGGGTGGCGCAGTCATTTGAGCATCCAACTCTAGATTTCGACTCAGGTCATAATCTTATGGTCTGTGAGATCAAGCCCTGTATCAGGCTCTATGCTGACAGCATGGAGCCTGCTTGGGATTCTTTCTTTCTCCCTCTCCCTCTGTCTCTCCTGTGCTTTCCCACCCCCTGCCCTCAAAATAAGTAAAATAAACTTTTAAAGAAAATTGCATGAAAGGAGGGAGGGATACACACACAGACACACACACACACGTGCACATGCACAGTGGAACATTATTCAACCATGAAAAAGAAGGAAATCCTGCCATTTGCAACAATGTAGATGAAACTGGAGGACATTATGCTAAGTGAAATAAACCAGACACAGAAAGACAAAAACTATATGATCTCACTTACACGTGGAAGCTCCAAAACGAAAACAAAAACACATAAAAACAGAGTGGAATATTGATTACTGGGGCAAGGGGAAGGGGGGGGTGGAATGGAGAGATGCTGGTCAAAGGGTACAAAGTTACATTTATGTAGGATAAGTAAGTCTACAGATCTAATATACAGGAATGATTACTTAAGAATGGGGTATTGAACTCTGGAAGGATGCTAACAGGATAGATTTCAGGGGCACTTATCACACACAAAGAAAAGGTAACTATATGAGGAGAAATGTTAATTAATTAGCTGGACTGTAGTAATCACTTTACTACATATATGTATATCAAATCATTGTGTTGTATACCTTAAATATATGCCATTTTTATTTTAAGAAATTAATTTCAGTTGTTCATACTAAGGAGTTGATAGATACTCTCTTAATGTTATTGTTATGAAGACAATTGTTAGAACACAATTTAAAACTTTTAAACTTATAAGAAACAAAGAAAATAGAGAACAAAATGAAAAAAGAACAGGAACTAAGAACAAAGGACAAGGCATAATGTAAGAGAACTGAGAGAGAAAATTCATCCTAAAACAAAACAAAGTAAAAACCCCAATCATCTGGAAATTTGTAACTCTCTATGAAACGAATTGAGTCAAGAATATGACTAAGCCTGTGTCAAATTATAGAATATCTGAGAAATTATGGAAGTCAAAATATTAAATATCACCTAAGAGATATTGTCAATGAAATGTATCAATTATGCTTCATGTAGAAACACTAAAGCAGTGACATTAAAGTCAGGAACAAAATAAGAACGTCCTCATCATCACCATTATTTAACATTGTTCTGGAAGCACCAACCACTAAATTTACTATTTATAGATGATACTTACCTAAAAAAACATAAGAGAAACTATTGGAGAACTACACTTACGAAAAACGCTAACCTTCGTATAAAAACAAACAACTATATTTTCCTAGGTCTTGCTTATCTATAAAACTCACTCATACAGGAAAATCAAGAAATAAGAATTACTGGGGCACCTGGGTGGCTCAGTTGGTTGAGCGGCCAACTTCGGTTCAGGTCGTTATCGCACAGTTTGTGAGTTCAAGCCCTGCGTCAGTCTCTGTGCTGACAGCTCAGAGCCTGGAGCCTGCTTCAGATTCTGTGTGTGTGTGTGTGTGTGTGTGTGTGTGTGTGTGTGCGTGCGTGCATGTGTGTATCTCTCTCTGTCCCTCCCTGCTCGCACTCTCTCTGTCTCTCTCTCAAAAACAAATAAACATTAAAAGTTGCTAAAAAGAGAGAGAGAGAGAGAGAGAGAGAGAAATAACAATTACACATGGGATAGAACTACTCTCCAATATCAACAGTTGTGCAATTTTCTCCAATGAAAATGTGATATTTCGCTTTTCTTCCTTTTCATTGATATCACCAGCTGTTTTCTGCTCCAAGCTTTTATTTGTCTTGGAATGTTATATAATGATAAATTTTTCAGAAAACAAAGTTTTCTTCTTCAGAAACGTGACATTTTTGCAATTTATGTTAAGACTTCTGCAGATGAATCTTAGGACAAAGTTTGCTCCTACAATGAAATCACAATTTAAGGTTGCATTTGCTTATGAAACTGTTTTAAATAAAGATAGAAGGTGATTCTTCTCTTTCTACCTTCCAGTCTCTTAATTCCATGGTCTTGAGAAAACCCTTCAGCCCCCAACCTTGGTATCTGTCACATACTGACCAGAGGGTAGATGGTGTGATGGCTTGTCATTTCTATGGCCAAGTTCAAGACCAAATAAATATAAATCAAATCCACCCCAAAACAGTTCCCCTAAAACATGGAAAGCAACAAGGTAACCATTCTGTGAATCTAATTAGGGGATATGTTTTCAACCTATGCTTGTAAAAAGAATATGTACTGTCTTCAGAAACTGAGAGAGAACAGAATTTATGCTACTGTGGTTAACATTGGTGGGGGATGACGGGCAGTTATTATTGTTGTTACTTTATATTTGAGCAATGAGGAGTGTTTGGATCTAATTTAGGGCTATTTATCTACTCCCTTGTTAACGGGAGCTTTCTCTACCACAAGAATATTTACAGTTGCTTTATTGGTAATCATTTCAAACAGGAAAAAAAACAAAAAAAAACAAAAAGTCCACGAACAGTGGAACGGATACTGCCATATTTCTTAAATGCACTACACGAATGTTTTTATAGGTGAGCTAGATGGTTGAAAGTAGTTAAATGTCATCCTGTGGAGGAAAGGGGTATAGGGAGAAGATTATAAATAATCCAAGCGCCTAGAAATGGCTCCGGGGACAAGAAAAAAGACACTGCAGTCATCTGAGCTCAGGGAAACCCAGAGGGCCATTTGGATGGACAAAGCCCCAACATGATATAGAAAAAGCCTTTGAATCCAAGATAAAGAATTCAGATGAGCAAAAAAAAGCAAGTTTCTAATCAAGCTCAGGTATCGAACCGAGACTACCTGACAATGGCCACAGTTAAGGTTTCCTGGAAAAGGCACCAAGCTGTGTTTATGTCTTCGAAATTTTCCTCCATAGATGTCACTTCAAACCATGCTTGGTGACACTGATTGTTTAGCGACTTTATTAAAAGCTCCTGGTGTCGTGGCAAGAACGAGACAGAACCGTCCACCTTACCTACCTAAAAGTCAACTTTCCAGCTGGAGGCTGGTTATGAAGTTCCTGAGCTTTAGTCTATTAATGTGTAAACTGAGAAGAGGAATAAATGGGGTTGTATTGCAGATTAAAGAATGGAGCGTGTAAAGGGCACTACTCAGCAGGTGAGTGCTTCCTTCTTTCATTTAATAAGTTATCTTGTTGATCTCTAAAATGTAGAATGAGAAGGAAGGCATTCTCTGAAGGTCTCTCTGTTTCTTTCTCTCCCCTCTGACCCCCCTTCCCTCTTCCCTATTCAGTCGGAGCATCCAAGAATCCAAGTGTGTTTAATGACAATTCCTTTCATCGTAAGTCTGTATTCCGTGAATGGAAAACAAACACGAAGGTTGACTCTGTGAGGCAAAACCTGAAAAGTTACAAATGGGAACACAAATTGCTATAGTGCTCCCTGGTGAGTACACACTCACGAATGAACAAAAGCACATGCATTAAATCTGGGCTACGCTAAAGGCTCAGCAGAGAAGGGTACATCTCCTTTCCTGTTACCCTTCCCCAGCCAAGGTCAAGTATGTAAAATCAGATCACTCTCCCTCGATGAGAAAAGCTAACATGTGTCCATCTCACTTAGGGTAGCCACTGAGTTTAAAAATTAAGACCTATACCTTAAATTATAAGCTTTCAGCTTTTTAAAAGCTACCTCTGCCTACTTGAATGAACTATAATATATAGTCAGAATTCTCCGATCTGAAAGGTATGGAAATGATCCAATTTTTACCAATCCCAGTTTAAATGCATTATTCTTTTCCTTAGGCAGCCAAATGAAAGAAAATATCCGACCTAATTATTACCACCCATGCTTAATAGGATGACCCTGAATTTGTGTTTCAATGCTTTAAACGTCTCTTGGCACCCATTGGTGAAGTATCTCTAGGTGCATCAAGAGATTACCTTACTCTTCAAACAGGTGCGTTTTCAAAGGGCCTTTTTGTTTTGTTTGGTTTTGTTTACCCCAAACCAAATGTATCATCTCCTCCCCATTACCTGCACCTTCTTAAAACTTCTGTATTTCTCATCCTGATGCCACTCGCCTTTCGGCTCCTTGGGTTACTTCTTGACTCGTCCCTTTTTGCTGTGTTACGGGAGCAACGAGCCATCAGGTCCAGCAGATTCTACCAATGAAAAAGCATACATCCAACTCTGACCTTTCCCTTCCCGCTGCCAAAGAGCCACCTTAGATTTTCCCCACCTCCTGACTTGTACCTTCCACAAGAGTCGTTTCTCTAAGAATTCTGCTTAGAATTTGAGTCATTTTGCACCTCGGATTCATGCCACTACCTCCAGATTACAATTGCCACAGCACAGTACTGAATAAATTCGTCCTCGCTCCCTCATTCACTCAAGGCACTTTAAGGACAGCACTTTTAGCTCCCCGAAACAGCTTACTGGCACCTACGTAGACATGTAAGGCCCACGATTAGCCAACCTGATTTTACACTTCCAGACTTTTCGCCATGCTGCTTTCTCTCCCCCTACAGTTGCATCCAGTGAAACTGCCCAACATGGCTTCCCTTCTCTGTACCTCTGCTCTTCCTGATGCTTCTATATATTCTTCCTTTCTTTTCTACCTTCCCTCAGTAGCTAAAATCTCAGAAATGCTTTAAATTCCAACATAAATTCTGTGATGGAATGTCTCATCTGTAGAGTTAGGAATACTTTTGCCTTCCTTTGAGCTGCCGTACCACACTGAATTTCCCTTTTCAGACTTGATGCATGAGGGTTATTGATATACATGGTTATATTTTTCTATTGTACCTAGATATGCTCCTCAGAGTCAAGATCTGCCCACGGAAAGATAATGCTCCATGAATTGTATGTGTCTGCACATCTTGCAAGCAGACAGTTGTTTTAGACTCTTTTTTCCAGGATGTTTGCAGAGTGAACAGTCTTGGAAGATAGTGGTGGTGTCTCCCTTCAGGGCCCAGGTCAGGCATGCTTATTTCCTTTAATAAAAGATCCAGGCTTCCAAAGCTCCAAGTTCCTTTCCTATAACACACTCCACTGCATGTACAGATATTACCTAGCCCTCTTTACGTTGTCCTTGGGGAACTGACACTCAGAGGACCAGCACAAATGTTGATTCTTGGGCTACTATTCTTGCTGTGAAAAGAGAAGTCCTTTGTCTCTCCCCCAAGAGTCTCATGTCTTCTGCCAGCATTCGTGAATCTACAGTAGACTCTGGCAGATAGAGTGGTCCCCAAAGTCCCCATCTGCTCATATGAATGCCCTGTGATGTCCTCTCCCCTTGAGTGTGGGTAGGAGTGTGATTTGCTTTCAACCAGTAGCATACAACAATGTGACAAGAAGGTAGGTGATTATGTGTACATAATTATATTACATATATTTGTAATGTCTGTCTTACAAGGAGACTCTCCTGCTTGGTGGCCTTGAGGAAGCAAATGGCCATGTTGTGAACCCGCATAGTAAACAACTGAAGATAGCCTCCAGCTGAACTAGCAAGAATGGGGGCCCTCAGTCCACAGCCTATAGGAAACTGAATGCTGCAAACTACTCTGTGGGCTTGGAAGCAGATGGTTTCTAGTCAAGCTTCAGAGAAGAATACAGTCCTTGCAGAGGACCCAGTGAGTCCATGCCTAAACTGCGACCTACAGAATCTGTGAAATAGTAGATGTGCCTTGTTTTAAGCCTCTAATTCTATGGTACTGAGCCATTGATAATCAATACACAGGCTAAGGTGATAGCTTGAAAATTGGGAGAAATCTCAGACCCTTCACTGTTCTTGACTGTTTTGTCAACAAGGATTGGAGGCTGACAGGCATATGACTTTCTGGAAGGGGGCCATGTGGGAAAATTGATAGGAATTGAGGAAAGTCCACGGAAATCAGTAAGCAAGGTACAGTGTCGCTTCCCTCGCTGTAAAGCAATTGGATCAACTTTTGGCAAAAGTCCGAAGTCTGGCATGCAGTGACAACTTTGCTTCAAAGAACATGATGTTCTTTATTTTTTGCCCAGTGTAAGAGAGTGGATGTATTGACCAAACAAGGAAGAAATGTTTCTAACCTCCCAACCCTATAGTTAGCCAAGTCTCAAGAAGCAGATGCAAAGACAATCAGCTGAACAGCACCCTAAGTATTGCTAACTCTTCCCTGGAAAGGGGGACTTCCTCACCAATCTGGCTGTCAGCCTCAAGTCTGCCCCATCGTAACAACTAATACTAAGATTCGTTCTGGTGAGGACAGAAGGTGTTGACTTCTCTCAGGCGACAATTACAGAGACACCCACTTACACTGGGTACAGAAGGAAGGAAATTTGCAACTACCATGGGCAGAAATTCATAGCATTGTGGTCATAACTGAACAATGGCAGTTATGTTATTGAGGGAAAGTTTATTCTTCGTCTCATTGCCTGAAGCAACGTTGATGGCCAATGGAATCCTTGGGCATGGGCCCGGTTCACAGATAGATGAGCTACGTTGAAGCCCCCTTGTGCCCACTGAGCTGCGATAGCTGTCCAGCCTCAACGACAGCGAGGCAAAACCAAAAATGCACACACACTTGCTCAGTCAGTGGGCATAATAACTCAAGTCCATTCTCACAATTCTGGTCACTATTCCCCTTGATAAACTATGTTTTATTTTTCTGGACTCTTAAACGGGAGCCAACGGCCTAATTCTTTGGTCTGTTGCTTGGAAACTACAAGACAGATTAAAGCTACTCTTATTTAGGGCCATGAAATGTGAAAACAAATCGTGCCACTCATGGAACCATCTGGGTCACTCATGTAGATGCCATGTAAGGGCCTATTCTCTGATGAAACCAACTGAAATCAAGTCCCTGACTAAGTCTGCATCATGCAGTTTGTCACCATTGTTGCCTGGATTCGTCATCATACTGGACATGGCAGTATTTCCACCATCTTATACTGGGGGGAAAAAAAGAAAAGTCATATTCTTTGAGGCAGAATCATCACTGCACAACAGACTTCTGCCTTTAGCCAAAAGTTGATCCAATTGTCTTACAGTGAGGGAAGCAACACTGCACAGGTTAGGGCCCCCATTCATTCCTGGGAGATCCCTTAACCACCTCTCAGGCCTTAGGTGGAACCTCACTGCTGTTGACACTTTTTGGTTTATGGTGTTACTTTTCAGTCCAAGCAGCAGGATCGGGCCACGGCATTTTGGTCTTTAAAACTAAACTGAGTCATGTTTTTAGTTCTCTGGATCATTTACATGTTGATACTGTTGTGCCTTTATCTCCAAAGCCACTCAATAATGGGCTAATAGTCAAGATATATGAGGCATTGCTAAAAATAATAAAGCAATCATCCAGCAACTTAACAAATGCCAGCCCAGAGTGACCGTGGGCACATCCCAGGTTGCAATATCAGAGGGATAATACAGCAGGAGAAATAAACTCCACAAAAATATTTCAGCCAATCACTAAAATATAGCAAACAAATAACAATAACAAGTCCCGAGGTCAGGAGGGGGTCATCAGTACTAAGAGGTGCTACAGGTTATTACCCAAAATTCCCAGTTTCCAACAAAAAGTTACAAGATTTACAAAGAAACACTAGAGTATGACCCATATACCAAGGAAAAGGCAGACAACACAAACTGTGAGAATAACCAGATACCAAATTTAACAACAACAAAAAAAATCTCTAATGGAGTCATTATAAACATGTTCAATAATCTAAAAGAAAACAATATTAAAGAAATAAAAGAGCGTGTAATGATAATGGACAATGTCACATCAGATAGACAATATCAATAAAAAGATAGAAATTATTAAAAAATCAAATGGAAATGCTGGAGTTGAAAAAGTACAATTACAGAAATTGAAAGTTCATAAAGGGGCTCAAGAGACTATTTGATTGGCAAAATAAGTAGCAGACTTACAGAGAGCTCAATAGAGGATATGCAGTCCAAAAAACAGAGTAAAATAAGAATAAAGAAAAAAGAACAGAGCAATGTAAGGCCTTATGAAGTGTACCTACATGTGCATAATGGAAGTACTAGAAGGAAAAGCGATAGAAAAAAAGTGGCAGAAAAATATTTGAGGAAATAATAGCTGAAAACGTGTCAAACTGAAAACCACTACTCTACACATGCAGGAAGCTCCACAAACTCCAAGTAGGATAAACACAAGGAGATCGATAGACAAACACATCAAAGTAAAAACACCGAAAGTCAAAGACCAGGATAAACTCTTGAAAGCAGTAAGAAAAAAACAACCCATTTTTACAAGGAACCCCAGTAAGATTACTCATGAATTTATCAGCAAAAACAATGGAGACCAAAGGGTAGTAGGATATCATATTCAAAGTGTCCAAAGAAAAAAACTGTCAACCAAAAACCTTATATCCAACAAAGCAATCTTTTTTTTTAATGTTTTTATTTATTTTTGAGAGAGCACAAGCGGGGGAAGTGCAGAGAGAAAGGGGGACAGAGGATCCGAAGCGGGTTCTGTGTTGACAGCAGCGATCCTGATGCGGGGCTCAAACTCACAAACCATGAGACCATGACCTGAGCTGAAGTCAGTCACTCAACTAACTGAGCCACCCAGGCATTCCCCACCAAAGCTATCTTTAAAAAGTGAAAGCAGGGGCACCTGCATGGTTCAGTCAGTTAAGCATCTGACTCTTGGTTTTCGGCTCAGGTCATGATTTCACAGTTCGTGAGTTCCAGTCCCCTTTGGGCTCTGCACTGTTAATGGTGCAGAGCCCGCTTGGGATTCTCTCTCCTTCTCTCTCTGCACCTACCCCACTCACGCACTCTCTCTCTCTCTCAAAATAAATAAACAAAAACTTAAAAAAGAAAAAGTAAAAGCAAAATAAAGACATTCCCAGACAAACAATAACTGAGAGAATTTTTTGCAAGCAGATCAGCCTTATATGAAATACTAAAGGAAGTTATTCAGGCTGAAGTGACCTCAAACAGAAATTAGCATTCATACCAAAAAAATCAACAAGTACTGGTTAAGGTATTTATGTAATAACAAGAGGCTATATAAATACACATTCTCCTTTCTTCTCTTATTTAAAAATCAATTTGAAGGGGGGTAGGGAAGAGGGGAAAGTGGGTGATGGGCATTGAGGAGGGCACCTGTTGGGATGAGCACTGGATGTTGTATGGAAACCAATTTGACGATAAATTATATATTAAATAAATAAATAAATAAATAAATAAATAAATAAATAATACTTCTTGAAACATAAAACAAGATTATCCCTTGACCAGTTTAGGAAAATGTTATGACTGGAGGCTCCCAGAAACCTCTCTTTATTTTACTTTTATTTTACCAAGAACCGATTCAATGTTTGCAGTGACTCTATAGAACCATAACTACAGCTAATAATGACAATTGGCTATAAATTTCTTAAAGCAAAGTCCATACTAGAAGACTACTGTGGTATTTAAAATAAGAAACAATTTCATTTCTGGGATAGATTCCTAAAGTATGCTCTTGAAAATAAGTTTTGAGCCTGATCTTGGAACTGTTGGATAGGTAGAGTGAAGGCTATTGGGAGAGCAAAGAATAGCAAAGGAAAAAACAAAGAAGTGAGATTGGTCGAGAGGTGTTGGATGTTGTTGGGTGGCCTGCATCAGGATTCCAGGCAAATGGGTGGATAGGTGGAAGCTGTAGGATCTAATGATGAAAGGCACTTGAGTACTGAGCTGAGAACCTTGCGTTTACTTTAACAGACAAATGTTATGAGATCTAGGGTGAGAGAAGATTTGTTTAGGATTCAGATATATGTATACTATGTAAAATGCTATCAATGGAATAATATGTCTGTGGCATCCATAACAAATAAATTAGTTTGATATTTATTGCCAAAAAATAAAAAATAAAAATCAATTGTATAAAATGATATGTATATATTATCCTATTGGGCCCATAACATATAGACATGTAATATAATTGCTACTAACACAAAAGAGGTGGATTAAGAGCAAAACTGTATTGGGCTAAGGAAATAACTCCAGATGGTAAATCTGGAAGAACAAGTAAAGAGAATCAGGAATGATAAATACAAAGATTAATATAATGAAAGCTATAAATACAGATTCTCTGTTTTCTCTTAGCTTCTTTGAAAGACAAAATTATAGAAAGAAATAATTACAATATTGTCTTTTTTGTAATATTTATAGATTTGATATGTTAAAAGGGGAAAAGAAAATAGATTTTATATATAGCAATAATATCACAAAAAGGGGTAAAAGCAATAACCTTTCTATATCTCACTTGAAAGGTTAGTATAAATCTGAAGCTGATTCTGATCATGAAGATGTATACGGTTAACTCTAGAGAAAATGCAAAAATATATAGTGAAGAAAATCATGAAATAAAATGCTGCATGAGACAATATTCACTTAATGTGAAATAAAGCAATAAAAGAGAAATAGAGGAACAAAAAAGACATGAATCACATAAAAAATGAAAAGTAAAAGTGTCAGACATGAATTCAGCTGTTATTGAAAATAATATTAAATCTGAATAGATTAAACAATCCAATCAAAAGGCAGAGACTGCCAGATTGGATTAAAACCTGTGATCCAAATACATGCTGTCTTCAGCAGACGTACTTTAATTTCAAATACAGAGATATTGAAAGCAAAAGGATATTAAATAATGCCCCATGCAAACACAACCACAAGAAAGATGATGTCGCTATATTACTGTAAGACAAAATAGACTTTAAAGAAAAATAAAAGTTATTAGAGATAAAGAAGGACATTTTATAATGATAAAAGGGCAAGTGCATCAGGAAGATATAATAATTATAAACATATATGTATCCAATAACACAGCACCAAAATATATAATACAAAACTGACAGAAATAAAGGGAGAAACAGACAATTCAACTGTATAGCCACATGCAAAAGAATAAAGATATTTCTTTTTTTTAATTTTTTTGTTTATTTATTTTTTAGAGAGAGAGAGAGAGCACGTGCACGAGGAGGGAAAAGGCAGAAAGAAGGAGAGACAGAATCCCAAGAAGGCTCCACCCCATTAGCACAGAGTCCAGTGAAGGGCTCGAATCCACGAACAGTGAGATTGTGACCTGAGCTGAGATCAAGAGTCATCTTAACCATCAAGATGCTTAACCACTCTGCCACCCAGGCTCCCTAAGACATTTCTTTAAGGGAAGATATACAAAAGGTCAATAAGCACATGAAAAGATGCTCAACATTATTTATTGCATCAAAACTACAATGAGACACCACTTCCTCAAAAAGAATCAAAAAGTGAGTAACAAGAGTTGGTAAAAGTGTGGAGAAATAATAACCCTCATCTACTGATGATGGAAATATAGAATGATGCCATCACTTTGGAAAACATTCTGGCAGTTCCACAAAAGATTAATCGTAGAGTTACCATATGACCAACAATTCCACTCTTGTATATATATCCATGAAAATTAAAACCAATGTCCACACACAAAAACTTGTACATGAGTGTTTATAGTGGCATTATTCATAGGAGTCAAAGATGGAAACAGCCCAATTATCCATCAACTAACGAAGGGATAAACAAAATGTGGTATGTCCATATAATGGGTTGTTTGGCCATAAAAAAGAATAAAATAATGATACGTGCTACAGCATGGTTGAATCTGTAAATCTATAGAGACAGAAAGTATACTAATGGTTGTTTAGGGCTGGAAGTTGAGATGGATGGGGCTGGGTTTGAGGGTTGGGGATGGCTAGGGGATATAGGATTTATTTTTTAAGGTGACGAAAATGTTCTAAAATTGACTATGGTGATGGTTGCACATATCTGTGAATATACTAAAAACCAGTGAATTGTACATCCTAAATGGGTGAATTGTATGGTATGTGAATTATGGTCTCAATAAAACTAATTTTATAAATTTATAAATAAATAATATATCTGACTCAACATCCACATACCTTAGTGAGACAGTCTGGTCACTGAATGTGACTGGCCCCATGAAGGCTCATCTTCTCATCTTCTCTTAGATGTTTCCTGAGCAATGAGGAGGATGAGAAGTATAGAATATTATTTAGATCTCTTTTGAAAATTCAGGATTTCAGCCCAACATTTCCTGGACAGGATATTTCTTTTTCTTTCCCTTAATGGCAGTCTTAGTCTTGTCTGCTTGGTACAATCTCTAGGAAGCAGCCCAGCCAAAATGAAGGATAAGGAATTCAAACGTAATTCTGGCCCAGCCACCTGGATTGTCTCAGTGGAATGATACAGCTTTAGACTATAAATGAAAGTATAATGACCACCTGTTTGCAAGTCTCTCTAAAGTCGTCCACACAGGTCAAAGTGGGATCCCTAATATGTCACTGTGTGGTTTTCTAATATGTATTTATTTAAGTACACCCAACATGGAGCTAGAACTCACAAACCCCAAGATCAAGAGTCACACGTTCCTCCCACTGAGCCAGCCAGGTGCCCCAAGGTCTCCATACATTTTATAAAAATGCTCCTGCCTGTTGCATACTTCACTTTTCCAGAAAAAAAAAAAAAATGTAAGGGGTGCATGAAATAAAGGTGAAGTTACATTTCATGGAATGGGATGCACCAATTTTGTGGAGGCGTAAGTTGACCAACGACCTCAATACCTGGTGGGGAACCACTTATATACCTTGGGAGGTAAGGAGAAGAGGATTATTAATGATTTTTGTCTTTCAGAAACGCCCTGGAACCTTCTTTTCTAAAGACCCCCTGGTATAAGTCTCCCAAACTATTGCTGGCTCCCTAAATTTCAATGACTGCTGGGCCTGGTCATGTCTCTGCTGGCTCTGGTCCATCTCCAACATTTGATCACCATTTCTCTTGGCTTTTCTTATACTTTCTCTCAGCAGCAGCAAGGCATGGCTACAGCTTCCTGTATCACCCACACAAAATACTAGACCCTGTTTCTAGATGTCTTTCCAGTTCCTATTACCATAGCCATTGATCAATCAGTCTAAATGACAAATGACATGTGGCTGGCGACAGGGACCAACAGGACAGGTTGGATTTACTGCCATCAGCCAGTTGCTCCAAGAATAATACTAAACTCAATTATTTGAACCAAACTGGGAAACTAAGGCCAACCAGTCAGCTAGGGGACAGTCCGACTGTACCCCAAACTGATAGAAATCCAACCGGGAGTCCCCCAAATTGTAAATAATGCTTTATTTCCAGGAATACCATCTGTGGAAGCCATCATTAACTTGCCTCCTTACTGAAAACCTGATGACTTGAATCATAGCTGTGTGAGTTTGAAGGGAGGTCCTCTGAAACCTCCAGGTAGAAGGTCTATGGCCATACCACCCTGAACGCTCCCGATCTTGTCTGATCTCGGAAGCTAAGTAGGGTCAGGCCTGGTTAGTACTCGGATGGGAGAAACCTCCAGGTAGAAGGAAAAGAAAAAAAAAAAAGAAAAGAAACCTCCAGGTGTTTAAGGAAATGCCACCAGCAAATTATGAAGCTTTCCTTCTAGATGAATATAGAGATCTCTTCTAATGAGTCTACCAGGGGATTATTCAGAAGAACCTTCCAGGAGATTATTCAGAAGAACCTTCCAGCAGAGGAAAAACTGACCTGTTCTTTGTGCCTACCCTTCAGGCAGTATCCCCTATGACAAGACCATCCAATTAGAAAAGGTGATACAAATTTTGACCCTGACTTTAACCGAAGTGTTCACCATTATCACCTTAGCCCTAGAAGCCACTCAAGTCAGCACAACTCACTGACTAATGTTGTTACGGATGACAGAATTGCTGTAGGCTTTGTCCCTGCAGGCAAGGGGAAGTCTGTGCGATCACTGATACATCCTGCGGTACCTGGATTAATGCCTTGGGCTGAGGAGAAAAGCCAGTATGGAAAGTTAAGGAGAAAGCTATCTGGCTTTCCAGGGTAGATCTTGATGATTTCCTGGGGTTTTGTTCAACGACTTGAGCCTCGGACCCTTGAGGTCACGATTGGTTGATACGGTAGGCTGGCCCGATCTGCTGCCCAGAAGTCCTGCTGACAGAGTGGAGTCCTGTCGAAAATAGTGTCAATTAAATGCCGTATGAGACAAATTAAATGGATTTGGTCCCAGCCACTGTTGGTCAGATTTATCAGTGTGGCAGATGGAGTGGATAAATTTACCAGAAGCCAGGATGGCATAGAAACCAGGAGTGGATATTGTTAAAAAACCATTTTCTAGGGGTCCCTCTGATTTCTGCACGTAACTGTTCTTGTTGCGATGTCTGTGTAGTGAACAATTTTGGAAGACAGGTATGGTGTCTCCCTTTGGATCAAGGGGCAGGTTTGCTTACCACCCAGAAGGATATCTTCTTCCAGGACAAAGGGAGGTAATGCTTATTTCTCATTAAAAAAGATTCTAGTTCCCTAGGCTCAGTGTTCTAGAATGCAACCTACTATACGTGCAGGGTCACTTGGCCCTCTTCGTGTGGCCCTGTGAGAATTGGGATTCAGGGAATAAATGCAAATTCTGTTTGCTGCTCTCACTATGACTAATAAAATCATTTGTTTCTGACTGAAGAATCTCACGTTTTCTGCCAACATCTATGAAATTCCGGCAGGCTAAACTTTAGAGTTAAGAGGTTGTTTATAGACCCTTTATAGTTTTTGACTGTGCCCGTGGCTCTTTTATCTTTATGTACTCCCTTCCATCTATACTTGATGGGTAAATAAATATAAGAATCTGTATTCGAACATATACGAACACCCAAAGATAGACATCCTGTCCACAGGTCAAATCTATGCCTCTTATGAGCTCTACACTATAGGTGCGATATAAGGTATTGAATTTATGATCCGATATGTTCTATGGGAGAACAAAAGATCACTTCCAAAAGACATTTCCCCAAACAAAATCCTCCACATTGCAAGTCTATTCATTTCAGCTATCATAACATCCCCAGAGTCAAAACGTTGATAGCTTGATCCTTAGCAGTCTCTGCTACGGCTAAAATTAACACATTGAGGCGCCTGAGTGGCTCCGTCGGTTAAGCATCTGACTTGTGCTCAGGTCGGGATCTCACAGTTTGTGGGTTCAAGCCCCGCATCGGGCTCTGTGCTGACAGCTCGGAGCCTGGCGCCTGCTTCGGATTCTGTGTCGTGTCTTCCTCTCTCCTCCCGACCTCTCTCTCTGTGTCTGTCTCAAAAATAAATAAACATAAATAAATAAATAAATAAAATTAACACATTAATGCCCGAGACAGCTCCTCTTCTGCACATCAAAGATTCTCATTCTCTCTCTCTCTCCCCCCTCCTCCCTCTGTATTCTTACAATTCTTTGGGTACTGAGAAAAAAATAACAATGGTGACCTTTGAACCCTGAGTTACGGGTTTGCCGGGGTAGCTCCAACCATAACTTCATCGAACATCTATACAAAACCAGTCCCGTTCAGGGAAAAAACAGATTTCTTTATCCCATACAAATATTTGCCTCCTAAGATAAAGTGCTGGCTGCCTTCCACACCTTCCAAAAGAATTGCTACTCTTTTTTAAGCACTCGTTTAAAAACAACAACAGCAACAACAACTAACAGTGGATCACAATAGGTTTAGAAAAGTGATTCAGCTCAGCTCAGCATGGGTCAGATGAGCAACCTCCCTCCGTGGTACGGGAAGCTCTGCTCCAGCGCTAAATGGCTTGAGACAGACAGCATGAGGCTGGGCCACCGTCAACTTGGAGATCGAAAAAGAGTGTGGACAGCACACAGGAAGCCACCTTGTGTGGTCAACGTATGTTCCTTCTTCTCCTTTCTCCTACCCCGTGGGTCAGCCTCGTTCTGGGCACCAGCCTACGACTAGTTGCTGTACGAGTTTCCCATCTGTTCAGAATAAAATAAAATAGAACCAACATCCTCCCCTCTGCTCATCGATAACCCTCTTGGCCTTGGAGTGAGAGTAGAGATGTCACCACGCTCAAATCACATCGTTTCTAGGGATGAAGCTAGCCTTCCTCTGGAGATTCAAGAGAGGTGGCCTTGTCTTCATGCTCTTCCCCCCTACCCCCTGCCTGTCTGTGTCAAGCACTTGAGAGCTGTTGAGAGAGACAAGGAGAGGGAGAAACTCATGTTTGCCATTCTAGAAGTGGGGCACTGTGAGGCTTCCTTCACCAATGTTCCTCAGACAGAAATCTTCCAGTGAAAGGTGCTGGGCAAGTAACAGGTGGTGATTCCTGGGGTTTATCTCACTCTCTTTGGCTTGCAAATCAGCTTCGATTTTTTCACAGGGTCAAAGTTCCTCATGAAATTTGGGGCACCCAGCAGTTGTCCTTGAGAATATCTACAACCCCTTCAGTTCTTTCCAGTTCGAGGGTCCACCAGAAGTACGCCCAACAAGAAGTATAAAGAGAAAGTGTACGGGTATTCAAACTTTGTAAGAGTGGCATCATCTGCAAAATGCAAAACCAAATCCTCAAGTCAGGGCCTCCAAATCCTTCTCACCTTTGCCACTGTTACTTGGTTTCTATTTGAACCATTTCCACTTCCAAGAGCGTTAATGGCACAGAAGTAAACCATGCACTAGGATTCTACTTTTTAATTACGCCTTTAAGACAGGTGTGTAAGTATCTTTATTCTTACTGTTAACGTTACCAGCGATGGTACTTCTCTTGTGGATTTTACTGGTGTGGTTTAGGGCACCTGTGAAATCCTCATTTTGCCACAATTTGCTGCCAGAAAACTGATCATCGAATCAGCAAGTGGATCACTGAGCCCCAGCACCTTTTCCCCTCTGTTGCGATAAGGATCGCATCTCGCTTTTCTTTTTCCAAACTCAGCGACAACAAGCAAGGATTCCAAAGGGGCCGGGTCCTAAAGTTCACCCTGAACAACTCTGAGAGCCAAGCCTGCCTGCCAATATGTGGCTGTTCCCTCTGCGAGGGGAGAAAAGATGGCAGTTTCAGACTCTCCAGATTTGGCAGGTGTTGGTGTAAACCAAGCTAAGGGAGCTAGCCGAGAAAAGAAAAAGCTTTTCGAGTCCTCTGACCCCTGCCTGGAAGTTTTCAGATGCCGTAGTTAAGACCAAAGGATAGTCTCGGGCCCATGGAACCCTGACCAAAATGGATTTCCTGTCCAATGCAGCTAGAGTCCTAGGTGAGCTCATAGAGTCTTAGCGTGCCTTCGTTAGGCACGGAATCCTAAGCCACGAGGGACCTTTGTTACAAGTTGCCCAGGAGTGACTTTTTATTCCCTCCCCATCTTCCCCGGAGTTTTCTTTTGTTTGAAACTGCGACCTCATTTTCAAAAAACCCCTTGAATGGAAAACCATGAACATCAATTTTTGAAAACATTCGGCTTATGGAAGTGGCCACATTTGTTGATTTCTTAAATAAAGCTGGAGCTCTCTCCCCGTTACTGTATGGTAAGCCCTAGGGCTCAATTCAGATAAGTGTGCTGTGTTTCACTGCCAAAAAAAACATCCGTTTTTGTGTGTTTTTTTTTTTCTACACTCACCATAAACCAACCACCCTAGAAAAACCTGCTTTGTTGTCCTGAAGGAGCTATTATTGTTCAGAATATTTTCCGTGTAAGTGAAACCTGAGAGTTGTTCTTCCTTGGGTTTATAATTTGTCATCGGGAACTTCCGGTTTTATTTATTCTTCCACTTTTAGCACCTGAGCACTGACGGGTTCTGCAAAGGTACACATTGAAATATGCAAATAGTATATGGCATGTGAGTGTCAGATGCATGGAAATTAAATCAAATACGGGGCGGAGGGGGGGTGGTGGGTGCGGAGAAAAGAATCCGAGTGCATTAAAGCTAACTTTATGGCCCCAAGCTGTAGATAAATTGTGGTCTGTGGTAGTTAAACAACAGCTGTTCAGATTTAAAATAAAATTATGATAAGGATCCCCAGAAGATAACACTTCTTGAGGTAACAGCGTTTACCTCGATGCATCTGTTAGCAACCGGCAGTGACAAGAGTGTTTATGCGAAGGTTTATTCGCATTTGTCTGCCTGTGTTCCATCATTCCTGTTCGCAGGGGAGAGAGATTCTTACCCGGTGGAATCTAGGTTTGGGCCCGAACGCAACCTTTTCTTCCAGGTCGAGGCAGGGACATTTCTGCCTCAGCTGCCTGTGGTCCATCCTAGCAAGGGAATGTCGTCAGGACGACCCGGGGCTGCGGAGCAGGCAGGAAACCAGCAGGGAGAAGGCTTCTTTAGCAGGGGTCCCTTCATTCAAACCCAGTCATCCCTAGACTCGTGGTGAGCAGCAGTTTCTTAAGAGCTTTACACCCAATAAAATTTAAACTTTTATATATTTTCTTCATTTACTGTGCAAGAGTTTTATGGCAGACACGTAGGAAACCACCCAGATGGGGATTTCTAGGGGCGACAACTGCCAGTTCCCCTCAGCACTTCAAACCCGTCCGTGTTCAACTTCAGGCCGGTTCCCTTGCTCACGCGTCTCTCTGTCTCTCTGTCCCTCTGTCTCTCTCTCCGGACTTGCTTCATCTTTGGCTCTCTCCAGATCTGAGTCTCTGTCCTCTCCCCTCTCCTTCCACACCATCACAGCCCCCAAAGGGTGTGTCCAAGGCTGTGTGCCTAAAAATAAACCTCCCTTCCAGTATGTTCTTCAGGAAATAAAACTCGCCCAAGCCACAAGAATGCATAAAGTCTTTGAACAATTGCTACTGTATTTACAACATGATACCAATTCATATACTTTAAGCTCTTCGACACATTAATTTTGAACAGGAAACTTTCCCACAAAGCTGTGTGTATAGACAGAAAATCTAAATGTAGAAGCATCCTTTCCGCACGCCCGGGTGCCGAGAAAAACCCTGATGGAGGGTTTTGGAATACAAATGACTTTTGAAACGCTGCATTTTTAAATGAACTTTATAATTTTTTAATAAGGACGAATTTTTGTTATTAAAATACTAGTGCGCTTTTAAAAATGAAATTAACTTTGTAAAATCTGTCCGCACATTGAAATGTTACCGTGTGCGTTCTTTTAGGATTTGAACTTTTTTAACAATAAAGAGATGTTTGTTAATCATCCTGTTGGTGGCTCGTTAAGGTGAGAATAACATTTCTTCTGAGCCAGGGCGAAGCCCATCTGACAATTGCAGATTGGGACTTAAGTGAAAATATATTCTGCAAGGAGGCTTAATAATAGGAAAATATGCACCTCTTTATATTTAGCCAAATGACGAAAGAAACAAGGTGCATTAAATAAGCAACTGGATTAATGGAAGGTAGATAAGAAATGTTATGAATTCACATGTATTTCTTAATTATTAACCTATCTCAAATACCATAAGGAAATGTAGTGTATTTTAGATTGAAATGAATCCTCGACGTTACTGACACGTAAGCCAAACAAATGAATGAGTAAATATTGACATCATGTAGAAAAATCAAGTGAACCCGGTCACTACTAGAAAACATAAAGTATGTAATTCACAAAAGAAATGCAATTGTCCTGAAAGACAGTAGGACTATTGGGGCGACTATTGGTGGCTCTGTTGGTGAAGCATCCAACTCTTTTTTTTTTTTTTTTAATGTTAATTTATTTTTGAGACAGAGCATGAGCGGGGAGGAACGGAGAGGGGGGTGGGGGGGATACAGAATCCAAAGCAGGCTCCAGGCTCTGAGCTGTCAGCACAGAGCCCAATGCGTGGCTCGAACTCACAGACAGTGAGATCATGACCTGAGCCAAATGCTAGATCAACTGAGCCACCCAGGCACCCCAAGCATCCAACTCTTGATCTCAACTCAGGTCTTGATCTCAGAGTTGTGAGTTCAAGCCCCACATCGGGCTCCACGCTGGGTGTTGGGCCTACTTTTCAAAAAGAAAAGACAATGAGGGGCTCCTGGGTGGCTTAGTTGGTTAAGCGTCCACTTTAGCTCAGGTGATGATCTCACAGTTGTGAGTTCAAGCCCCACATTGGGCTCTGTGCAGACAGCTCAGAGCCTGGAGCCTGCTTCAGATTCTGTGTCTCCCTCTCTCTGCCCCACACCCCCCTCCCAAAAATAAAATAAAAACATTAAAAAATTTTTAAAGACAGTAAGACTACTAACAAAAAATATTACTACTTATATCAAACAGATAAATGCAAGCCATATAAACTAAATTATGCTTTCCCAGTTGTTAGCCACAGTTTACAATGATCTAAATATTAAGACAACCAAGACAAAAACTAGTCTGTTTTAAAGGCACCTGCCAACGCGTATATTAGAAAATAAAAACTGTCCAAGTGAAGAAAATGGCTTTGCTCGGAGTTTAAAGCACCCTACTGGATAGCCTGTTAAATACCACCAGGAACGCAAAAGTTCTCTGCATCAAAAGACAAGTAAAAAGAGAAACCACAAACCAGGATAAAGGTACATATAACCCAATGGTTCCATATCTCGAATATATAAAGGACCCCTGTGTTATCGAGCAAATGTTTGTGTCCTCCCCAAATTCATATGTTGTGATCCTAATGCCCCAAGTGATGATCTTAGAAGGTGGAGCCTTCGGGAGGTGAGTAGATTCATGGGGATGGGACCCTCATGAATAGGATCGGTGTCTTTATAAAAGAGACCCCACAGAGCAACCTTGGCCTTTCTGCCGTTTTAAAGGTACATTAGGATGGCTGTCCATGAACAAGGGAGAGAGGCCTCACCAAACACCAAGCATGCCAGTACCAGGATCCTGGACTTCCTAACCTCCAGAACGATGAGAAATAAATTTCTCTCGTTTACAAGCCCCGTAGTCTGTGGTATTCTGCTATAGCTGCCCAAACGGACAAAGACACTCTAGAAATCACCTTTAAAAAGACAAACAGCCCAACAGAAAAATGGACAAAGTGTAAATACATTGTACCACTTTGATTTCCAAGACCCATGATACAAAGGTGAAAAAAAAAGAATGTAAACAGAGAATTCACCGGAGCGAAAATTCACGGAGTCAAAAACATTGTAAAAACTTCAATTTCAGGAATTATTACAGGTATGAAAACTAATACCATGAGATTTCATACTCATCAGAGTGATGACAATTTTCCAGTTCTGGCAACACATCGTGTTGGCAAATATAGGAGAGGACAGGGGCTCTCACCCCCAGCTGATGGGCATACAAATGGATACATGCAATTCAAAGAAAATTCTGGGCTACATGTAGCAAATTTGAAACTACTAACAACCTGTGACTGGGCAACTCCAAACTCCAAGAAACTCTTGTCTGCGTGCACTAGGAGACATCTTCCCAAATTTCCATAGCAACATTGCTAAATAACAAAAAAATAAAAATATTCCAAAGTTCCATTAAGGTTATAATGTAGAAGAAAAGCTGAAGTATTCATGAAAATTTTAAAATAGCAGATACAGCATAATGTATACTTTCATCTTTCGATGAGAGAGAGAGAGAGACATAGCAGCATGAATAAATCGCAGAACAGGAAGTTGAGAATAAACCCCCAGAACAGGAAGTTGAGAGTAAAAAGGAAGTTGGAAAGACAAGTACAATTCAATAATATTTATATGAAGCTTACAAATTCATGATGGGGCGCCTGTGTGGCTCAGTGGGTTAAGCGTCCGACTTGGGCTCAGGTCATGATCTCGTGGTTCGTGGGTTCCAGACCGCATCAGGCTCTGTGCTGATGGCTCAGAGCCTGGATCCTGCTTTGGATTCTGTGTCTCCCTCTCTCTCTGCCCCTCCCCCTGCTCACGCTCTGTCTCTCTTTCTCTCTCTTTGAAAAATAATCACACACAAAAATTGTTTTCAATCCACGATGAATTGCTTATTAATACAAATATATTATAAAAATACAACTAGATGTATGGAGGTGGAGATGGTAGATACCAAATTCAGGAGCAAATGGTATCCATTGGGGAAGGAGGAGAACAGAGCAGAGGGATAGGGGCTTTGACTGGACCTTTAGTGGTTTATTTTTTAAGCTAGGTGATGAGTACCTTGGTGTTCACGATATTACTCATTATGAATTTTGTTTACTGAAAACACTTTATAATTTAAAAATAAAAATGCCGTCTCTCAGCCCCTAACATGGCCTTTCTGGCTTCCCTCTGAAATGCATCGATGAAGGCAAATAAAAAGACAATATTCAAAATAACATTTGTATTAGCTTGCTGGAGCTGCTGTAACAAAATACCGTAGACGGAGTGGCTTTTACACAATAGAAATTTGCTTTTAAACAGTTCTGGAGACTGGAAGTCCAAGACAAAGTATGGAGAGAGCTGATTAATTGTGAGGTCTCTCTCCTTGACTTGCTGTGTCCTCACATAGGTTTTCCTGTGTTTTTCCTCCATAGTTTTTCCATCGTTTTTCCGGCTCACATCCCCGGTGTCTCTTTGTGTGTCCAAATTTCCTCTTCCAAAAAGGACACTAGTCATATTGGGTGAGGGACCCACCCCAACGACCTAATTTAACCTTAATTACCTCTCTAAAGACCCTATCTCCAAATATGGCCACATCCTGAGCTCTTGGGGGTGAGAATTTCATCATAGGAATTTGGGACACACGTGATCCCATTACAGTATTGGCATCTAAGATCAATAGACAATTCATTCTTGGAATCTGGAAGGAAATAACAGTTATTATAAGGACAATGGAGGAGGTTGAGAATAAATGATCAAAAGCAGGAATCAGAGAAGCACTACTATACTTCCAACCCCCAAAGGTAGGAGGAAGATGGTTCACCTCCCATTGGGTGTTCTTACCTGAGAACAAACGTCCAACCACAGTCGTCTGTATCTATTGAGAATGCCAACCCATTCTATTTTTATTTAATTTTTTAAGTTTATTTATGTAATTTGAGATTGAGAGAGGAGAGAGAGCAGGGGAGGGGCAGAGAGAGGGGGAGAGAGAGAATCTGAAGCAGGCTCCACACTGTCAGTGCAGAGCCCGATGAGGGGCTGGAACTCACAAGCGGTGAGATCACGACCTGAGCCAAAACCGAGTCAGACGTTTCACCAACCGAGCCACCCAGGTGCCCTGAGAATGCTAAGCCATTTTCTAAAATGCTCTCTGGTTGCCTGAAATAGGTAATATTTCGTATTTCTCTGAGACCCAACAGGGTGATCTTCTCCCCTCATTCTGCAGTATTTTTCCATAAGTTTCCTACTGGTATTTTTCTGTTTTCTCATTTTCATAAAAAGACAAATCTTGTCAGATAGGATCTTATTTGACCCCCCACTTGCTCTCCACCCCCAAAGCATACTACAAGCATGCTGGGAATACTACACCATCCTGAGCAGGGGAAGTAGAGGAAAAACCACATCTCCCAGAGTGCACTGTGCCTGGTAAGGACCATACCTCCCAGGATACGACATACCTCTGCCGGTCTTCCCAAATGTCTGCATCATTGTTGTTTCGTTTCATTTTTTAGTTACAGTCTCTAAATGGATATACAAAGAGAAAATGCAGAAATAGCGTCGGCAGTGGAATAAAAATCAGACTGTCTTCAGAAAATTTTTCCCTTCAGCCCTAAATGCCAGAATACAGTGGAACATTGTTTATAGTATTTTGAGACAGAGCGGGGGGAAAACCCTATGACCCTTGAGTTTATATCCAGCCAAGTTTTATTTGACGGGCAGAAGGCAACAGAAAGAACCTCTATCATAGGGCGGTTTATTGGTCTTTACTAATTAAACAAAACCATAACTTTGCTTTTTCAGTATACATTTTAAAGATGCAGGAAAAATCATCACCCAAGGATGTTGTTTTCAAATTGATTCTGCAGCCGAGGAACAGAGTTTTTCCCTGCAATGTGCCACCCAATTTTTCCCTTGCTGCTTCCGATGCTGTTAATTTCCCAGAATTACCCACTGTTCTAAATTCTTGGCTTCTTTGATGACTACTTAAAAAAAGAAATAATGCTGTACTGTGCCAGCATTTACTAACAATGACCAAACTTTTCACATGGCTGATACAAAAAGTGCTCTTTTTTGCCCTGCACGACAGCAGAACTGCTGAGGCCAGCATAAAGGCCTTGGCCATTGCCAAGTTTCTTGGATATTGATTTCTTCTTCCGCGTCTTTCAAAGCACATTGAGAAACCTAAGGGTGGCTTTATATACAATTGGGAAAGACCAATAAACTGGCCTATGATATATCTTAACTGACACAAATCCCTCTCTCTTATCAACTTTCTTTTGAGACTTGAGAATATTTCTATTTAACTGATTTTAAAACAGTCGATTCAACGGTATCGTCAGGTTTCGGTCGCAATGAACAAAATCCACGCTCTCTAGTTTAGCAGAAGCAGCCTTATTACAAGTTTTAAATGGGTTACTGGATTGTCGAAAAGGCTAAGGAAAGAGCCTCTAGGTTAGGTAGGCTTCAGGAATGACTCCCAAAGTTACAAAACTCATCATCAAAGGAGCCTCCTCTGGGATGAGAAAGCCTCTTGACAAACAAGGGAGCAACCACCTCCTGAACTTGACCACCGTGGCCCCAACCAAGAAGCCTGCTGTCATCCCTACCAGCAAAATGGGTCCCCTCTCCACTCACGCCCAACCCTCAAGTCCAACAACTATCACGACTCCTACTGATGCTGAGAAAAGCCAGCTTCCCGTGCTTCCATGCTGGCTGAGGAAATCAAGGAACAGGGGCACCGGGGTGGCTCCGGTTAAGTGTCTGACTCTTGATCTCAGCTCAGGTCACGATCTCACAATCTGTGAGATGACGCCCCAGGTCTGGCTCTGTGCCGATGCTGACAGCGCAGAAGAGGAGCAGGACTCTCTCTCCCTCTCTCTCTGCCCCTCCGCTGATCCCGTGCACTCTCACACTCTCTCTTTCTCTCTCTCAGTATAAAATAAACTTTAAAAAAAAAGGAAAAAGAAAAAGAAAGAAAATCAAGCAGCGGAACCACAGCCTCTGTCCACCTGCCAGATCTTAGACGGAGATCTAATTCACCCACTTACTGAAACCTAAATATACTCAGAACCTCAGATACAAAGGATTCTGAGAAACGTGCAAGCTGGCACACTAGGAAAAAGTTGGAAGGGATATTGAGCACTATTCTACCATAGTCACAATAATACAACCCTAATCTTACTCTTTTTAGAAAAAAAATGTTTGTTTATTTTGAGAGAGAGAGAGAGAGACCTCACGCACGAGCTGGGGAGGGGCAGAGAGAGAAAATCCCAAGCTGGCTCTGCACAGTGCAGAGCCAGACGCAGGGCTCCATATCACAAACCAGGAGATCATGACCTGAGCCAAAATCAAGAGTTGACTGACTGAGCCACGCCCCTTAATCGCATTCTTAAATAGGGAAAAAGTCTAAGGACACGCCATGATTCTAATGGCTCGCTAAAATCAGCTGGAGAACTTGTTGTAACTGCAGATAAGGGTTACAATAATATTAATAAGAATAATATTAACTGCTGGGGCACCTGGGTGGCTCAGTCGGTTGGGCATCCAACTTCGGCTCAGGTCATGATCTCGAGGTTCGTGGGTTCAAGCCCCGGGTCGGGTTCTGTGCTGACAGCTCAGAGCCCCGAGCCTGCTTCGGATTCTGTGCCTCCCTCTCTCTCTCTCTGCCCCTTCCCCGCTCATGCTCGCTCTCGCTCTCTCTCTCTCTCTCTCAAAAATAAATAAACATTGAAAAAATTTAAAAATAATAATAATAATAACTGCTGACATTTGATTTTGTGCTATGTGCTAATCAATATTCTCTGTGCTTTATGGGCATGACGCCATTTAATATGTATATCAGCCCTAAGGTATGTACTTGGTTTTTTTTTTCTGTAATTTACAAATAACAGAACTAAAATAATATGCTCAAGGCCACATACTGTTGAGTGATGGGAACAAGATTCTAACTTGGTCAGCCCTGCCCCAGAGATTGCCTGTCCGCTGGATGTTTATTCAGCTGTTCTGAGGTGGGATCCAGGACACTATGCTTTTAATAAGCTCTCCAGGGTGATTCTCACGGACACCAAAGTTTTAATAATCTCCAGTATCTCCCAATTTTTGAAAATCGTCATGTATTAGTTTTGTAACCGGGCAAATGCTCTCAAAATTATAATATGTATAATTCTGCATATGCCTTAAAATCTTTGCCATGTAAATAATCTACTTCTTGAAAACAAATGCAGCAAACTGTTACCAGGGGTTATCTTTCTAAGGTAGAGCAGTGTACGATATTTTGCTGTTTTCCACCTTTTTGAATTTTCCAAGAGTTCTACCATAACATTATTTTTATTTCGTGTCTGCGTTGGTCAAGTTCCATCTATCTATCGGTGCTCAGATGGCTCCCACTGGCATCCGGGTGCTGAAGATGTAATCTCTTTTTTGCTTGTTTTTTTACTTCTTTTTTCTTTCCCTTCCCAATGCAATTTCATAATATACGATTTAACACTGGAGTGGTAACTTCACATCTCCCAGTCTTCGGATCAGACTAAGAAAAAAAAACAAAAACATTTACCGTATACCTCAAGTATTTGATTTTTATTTTATACCGTAGTGACTGTAAAAAAAAAAAAAAAAAAAAAAAAAAGATTTGCAATCATGCCAATTCTGAACAGGTACATCAGTACCTGTTGATCATCGTTTATCTCTCTGCGTTTCCTCCTTCTCCTGTCTACTTCATCCCCTCTTGTCTCTAAGTCTCAAGAAAGCCCACCAGGCGGCGAGCCCGGCGATCTTCTGGGGGCCCAGCTCACCAGAGAGCAAGCCAACACCGTCCGCTGGGCCAGTCCAGCCACTGCACGGGCACGAGCACACCTCACACGTGGCATCCAGTGGTTCAGTGAGCCTGGCTCAGCAACCCTCATACATCATCCAAGCCAACATTAATATTTTACCTCAGTGATCAAGTGTGCCCGTTCAAACTTTTATCTAAAACATTCTTTATCATCTTTTCATTAAGTTCTCAAGAGCTAATGGTTTCTGAGTTCCCCGGGTAAGGATGATGTTCTGAATAATGAAAGCTCATTATTTCTCCACAGAATGCTTGTTAATTCAAATGATGATATTAAAACTATAGTAGCCTTTAGCGCTGGGGTGATTTCTAGCATACTTTATCACGTATCAATATATACTCTGTTTGTCAAAACTGCCCAGGGCTGGGGCTGACATTCTCTCTGGAGGAGCCCAGTGCTTCAAAAGGCACTGAATACACCAAGGTGACAACTCACAGAGTGTGCGCCTCTAGGAAATGGAAAGATGAAACTTGAAATGCCACTGTCTCCCTTGATTTCCTTATTAGTATTCATAAAGAGACAGTGCCCTCCTCTTTCTACTCCGCACGGGTCTCCCTTTTGAATGGAATAAAAGGAAATCAATATTTTGAAAAGGAAGCCCACATAGGAGGTTCGACACATGACAAGTTATTTATTTCCATTTAACGGATCCCCAAGTAATCTGCACACGAGAAAAGGCTGGTTTGGCTGCCGCTCAGACGCACACACACGCACGCAGACTGCATTCAACTCAGCGCTTAAGGTGGTTGATGATATTCTTGGGCAGAAAGTGTTGGTTCTCTGGGTTATGTTTTACAGGGCACTATTTTGTTCTTTGGGTTTTGGGTCTCTTTAAGTACCTCCTACTTTTATCTCCTCCCGGTTTTTATGGCCAAGCGGATTCCCGCAATTGCCGTATTGCTGTAAGTTTCTTGAACGGGTCCCTTCTCGTCCACTTCGGACAGCAGGATACATCTGATGTTGCCAAAGCCGCACTCCTCTCCTTCTTAATCTTTCGATTAAAAGGTTACAGATGACAGAGAAGCAATCCACCGAGAAGGCCACACGGAAAGAGTCAGCCAAGCCCGTTATTACCTTCGTGAGCTCCACTGGTCCCAGTCAGTGGACTTCCTACCTCCGCAAGCTCTCCGCCTTCCCGTTATCGTAAAGCTTTGCACAAAATAGAACAGCTCTGCTTCCTTCTGGCAGCTTTTCAGATTCTTCCGTATGCCCCGCATTTTTGAAGCACCTGATGTTCTAGTACCCTCTCGGGTCTGCGAGGAGAGGGCGGCTTTCCCCAAACTGAGTGTTTTACCTCCGTGCAGTGGCATCAGATCTGAAGAATCCTATCTGTGCCTCCCTCCAGAACCTGAGAGGAATTGTAATTTTCAAAACCAAGCCGTTCTGTAAGTGGCTAGGAGCTGCAAGGTCAACGCACAGGAGCCCCGTGTGTGCTACAACACGCATTTCTGTACCACTGTCTCTTAATTATCTCTCCTGTGGAAGGACTAGCTGGGCGTCTGCCCACAGGCACTAGCACACCAACATGGTGAACTTCTGCAACAACATAGTTGCACTTTGAGAACGGCAGCTATCCGAAAGAAAAGGATCTGGGTGCATTACTCTAATTATATTAATTATACCGCTCAATATGTTTTGCATTGTCCATTAATCATGTTAGGCAACAGAATGATGCTTGTTTAAAAGGAATAAAAGTCGCTCTGTTAATCCAATGCATTAAGGGTAAGGTGCATCTGAGCTAATTTATGATAGAAGAGCAAAGGTATCCCTGGAATATTCCGGTCACGGGGTCAATTTAAGAAAAATGTGGTCTAAGAACAATATGTAGGTCATTTCCCGTTGCATATCTGACTTTAAATATTCCGATATCGGATGCTAGTGCCAAAACATCTTTAGGGTACACTTAGATTCCAATGTGGGGGGCAGAAAATATGGTCAGCATACATGCAGGGAATTGCCTGAGCCTCCTCCCCACGTACAAAAGGAGCCTCAGTCCGAACGCAGATAAAAATGAAGTAGACTTACATGAAATTGATATATAGTTGACTGATCATTCCATTTGGTCTAGAAGCCTGGTAAGCATCTTGTTCCATATCAGACCCCGTAAGCAGGCCCGGTTGAGGTTTCATTAGGCTTTCCTGCTCCTCTGAAGATCTTTGCTGATCTCCATCTAATAAAAATATCTTTCCTGGGAATCGGTAGATTTTTTCTAAGGAGGAAATGTATTCCCCTTCTCACACTTTTTAGCTGTGCATGTTGCCCTCTAGACTGTAGAGCAGGGATCGGCAAACTTATTCTATAGGGGGTCAGAGAGTAAATATTTTAGGATTTGGGGACCACACGGTCACTGTTGCAGCTACTGAACTCTGCCACTCTACTGCAAAAGGAGCCACAGATTATACAATAAATGAATCAGCATGGCTGTGTTCCAACTAAACTTTATTCATAATAACAGTCAACATGGGTGGCTCGGTCAGTTAAGGGTCTAACTTCAGCTCAGGTCATGATCTCACGATTTGCAGGTTCAAGCCCCACGTCGGGCTCTGTGCTGACAGCTCAGAGCCTGAAGCCTGCTTCGGATTCTGTGTCTCTCTCTCAAAAATAAATAAACATTAAAAAAAATTGTTAATAAATAAATAAAAACAGCACCAGTCCAGGTGAAGTCCATAAAACATAACTTATTGACCCTCTGAAGGAAAATATGTCTGAGATATGTCAGAGTCCTAACCCTGTGAATGCGACTCTCTAAGGGGACAAAATCTTGGAAGGTGTAATTAAATTAAAGATCATCCTGGATTCAGGGTGAGCCTTAAATCCAATGGCTGATGTCTTCTCTGTCCCTCCCCTCAACTGTCCTCTCTCTCTCTCTCTCTCTCTCTCGCTCTCGCTCTCTCTCTCTCTCAAAAAATAAATAAACATTAAAAATGTTTTTAAAAAGGAATTATGTGGCCACACGCTACCAGAAGCTGGAAGAGGTAAGGACAGGTTCTCTCCTACAACCTTGAGAGGGAGCACCCCCCTTCCGTATGGATTTCTGACTTCTGGTCTCCCGAATTATGACACAATACATTTCTATGGTTTTAAATCACCTAGTTTGTGATAATTTATTATGACAACCCTAGGAAATTATATACCCCTCAAAAAGCTAAGACCCAAAGTCACTCCAAAGGCCCATCAAGTGTTACAGCAGTATCCTAAGATAATTCGGCAGCTCAAAGATGGTACAATGGCCTAGAAATCAGGTCTCTTTTCTCCAAGTGCTTCTTCCTTTGCTACACCGTAATACCACGCGCTCACTTCTGGGCTAGACTGCACGCAAAAGCAAAACAGTGTAGGTCTTGTCACTGCCCTCGGAGATCGTGCAATCTAGTCATGGATAAAATACACAAATTGGTTCATTATCCGACAATAAGCGTAGCAGCTACCAGCACAGACTCTGAACTCAGACTGCCTGGGTCCGAACACCAGCGCTGTCCCTTACATGCTGTGAAAACTTGGGTGAGTTACTTAACCTTTCTGTGTTTCCGTTGCCTCATCTGCAGCTTTGGGTTAATGATGGTACCTAGCTCATAAATTTGCTGCAAACGCGAAGGGTGCCGATACACGGAAAGACCTGATGACAGTAACTAGCCCAGAGTGTTGTTACTATCTGCAAGGCTGTGCGTTCCATGCGGATACTACGGCGATAAAGATACAGTCTTTGACTTCAAAGAACTTACAATCTTATGCTCAAGGAAACTGTCATTATTCCAGCAAGTAATGGAGGTGCTGCAACGATCAGACAATTTCAATGTAATATTATGAGAAGTAATGTAATAGGTCCAATCTTGGGAGCATATACTCGTGGGGTCAGTGTGGGTTTCCTAGAGGAGTGGTTACTACACCCAAAATAAGGGTAGTAGTTAGCAAAAACAACAACAACAACAACAACAACAACAAAACTATTAGTAAAGAATACAAAATAGTATACAATCCAATCGAAATTGTAAATAATTGTAAGTACTTATGGGACCTGAGAGATAAACAGATTGGAACAAGCCTGGAATCATATAATCAGAGTTTCAGAAGGGTTCTGAGAAGTTTTCTGGCCAAACTTCCATCCTGTGCTTGAATTATTTCTAGATCTCTTAAATGATCATATAGCTTAGCTTAAATCTTTCCGTTGACAAAGATCTCACATCCATTCCATCTTTAAGTAACTCTGATTATTAGAAAGTTCTTCTCTATGTTGAATTGAAATGTACCTGCCTTTGGTTTTTACCCATTGGTAAAAACCCATTACTCATTTACCCATTAGTTGACTCAATATTAGTCAACACCATGGAGCAAACAGAACACATCTATTTCTTTCTCTTATATGACAGCTTTCAACTGTCATCTAAGGGACTAGCAAACCTGTCCTGTAAAGGATCAGAGTAAATATTTTAAGGTTTTCAAGCCATATTGTCTCTATTACAGCCACTCAACTCTACCATTGTAACATAGAGCAGGCACAGACAATATATGAATGAGTAGGGTAACTGTGTTCCCATAAAACTTTATTTACGACACTGAATTTTCAATGTATGAATATTCCGATTTTTTTCCAACAATTTAAACATGGGAAGAATATTTAACTCATAGACCATACAAAAACAGGTAGTGAACCAGATTCAGCCTAGAGGCTGTCCCTTTCCGAACACCTAAACTATTTGATAGCAGGTTCGGTGCTGTTCCTACCTTGGTTTTTCCCTTCTCCAAACAGAATATTCCTGGTATCTACATATTTTCTTGTAAGACATAGTAATATCTTCTCATTATCCCAGGCTAAAAATGAATTTTTTTGTTTGTTTTTGTCTTTTTCTGTGTGCATGTGGCCATTACCTACATACATTGTATTATTGGTCTGATGGTATTCTAATCCATAAGATGCATTATCTCTTTAAATCCTCAAACCAATCTTTAGGATACAGGAGTGCTGATTCATAGGGGCACTTGTATCCCAATGTTTATAGCAGTGCTTTCAATAATAGCCAAATCATGGAGAGAGCCCAAATGTCCATCAACTGATGAATGGATAAAGAAGATGTGGTTTATATATACAATGGAATACTACTTGGCAAAGAGAAAGAATGAAATCCTGCCATTTGCAACAATGTGGATGGAACTGGACGGTATTATGCTGAGTGAAATAAATCTGTCAGAGGACAGATATCATGTTTTCACTCATATGTGGAACTTGAGGAACTTAACAGAAGACCATGGGGGAAGAGAAGAGGAAAAAATAGTTTCAAACAGAGAGGGAGGCAAACCCATAAGAGACTCTTAAATATAGAAAAAAAACTGAGGCTTGATGAGGTGGGAGGCAGGGGAGAGGGGAAAATGGGTGGTGAGCATTGAGGAGGGCACGTGTTGGAACAAGCCCTGGGTATTGGATGTAAGCGATGAATCATGGGAATCTACCCCCGAAACCAAAAGCACACCGTATACAATGAATGTTAACTAATTTGACAATAAATTATATTTAAAAAAAAAAAAACAACAATCCTTGAAAAGAAGGTGTTATTAATTCATTTCTTACCTTGTTCCAGAAGCTAATATTATCCCTACTCTATAGATGAGGCAACTAAGGCTCACAGAAGACAAGTGATTTGTCCCAAATCGTGTGCTTAGAATGTGACAAGAAGAAGGAGATCTCCTAACACCTAGTCCGGGCAACTTCCATCATATCACGTTCTCTGTATCTAGAGGGCTTGTAACCCTGTAGAAGCGAACGGGGTTGATCCAATGTGGCGTGTTTGGGGAGCCCGGGAGGCTTCCAAAGATCGTCACTTCTCTTTCTACTCTTCTGAACCATGTTTTCAGCAGGCAGATCTGGCATCTTATTCAGAATTAGAACAAAGCCAACAGTTTATAAGTTGCAGAATCATCCTCCTGCCTCTTTTGAGAGGTATCAAAATCGTAAAGAAAGGGGATTCTGAACTAACTTAGAATTTAGAGAGGGGGGAAAAACAAGGACTCGGGAGAAAACAGATGAGATTAACAAAGCCAAGTTGTCTGCAACAACCCTAGACACAAAAACTAGCTGTTGATTGATTTCAAGCAGTGAATCAGCCCTCATCATTTTAATGAAAAAAAGAGATGAATCCATTCAGTCAACATACTCAACCTTGTTCCTCCAGCTCAAATCCAGACACAGAAATTGATTTCCCACATATTCCAATAGTAAGAGGAGACAGGTAGGAAAGGAACGGCAAGCCCTAATTTCCAGCAGTTGTGAAAACAGCACGTTGGCTTTCACTTATTGGCATCATCTTGGTACAACTAAAGTATAATTCTAAACTTTGGGAGGCGGATCATTTTTCCTTTTTGTTAAATGTGTGTTTATGTAGTTTGAGAGAGAGCGTGTGCACACACGCGCCTGCGAGTGGGGGAGGGGCAGGGAAAAAGGGAGAGAATCCCAGGCAGGCTCCACACTATCAGCACAGAACCCCGACGCGGGCCTCGATCCCATGAACTGTCAGATCATGACCTGAGCCTAAATCAAGAGTCGGACGCTTAACCAGCTGAGCCATCCAGGTGCCCCGGGATTATTTTTCTTATATGACTGAGAAACTGTCTTTGGAGACAATTACAAGAGAGACGTTTCAGACATGTTTTGCACAATTCCACTTTGGAAGGAGTAAGAGTATGCCCTCTCCCTCACAAAGTGACCACTGGGTAGGAGTGAGGGATTTGTATTAAAATCAAGTGTTGCTACTTTACAGTCTTGTCAAGAGTTCTTTTCTTCCCCCTTTTGAACCAGATTTCAATTTTGATCAGAAATGTTACCGTGAGCTAACGTCTTGATGACCACATCAATTTTGAAACATTAGCTTGGCTCTTTCCTGTTTTAATATTGTTCTAACATCATTGACATTTCCTTTCTGGAGTTAAATACCACCTTTCAATGTGAGGTTCAAGTACTAATCAAAAATACTCTTGGGTTTAATAAAGCCAACCAACAACTCTGCTTTTCCTAGACTGTGCAGACGATGGGCAAAGGACACACTTCATGAGTTAAGAATTCGCTGGTGTTCACCATGTTCCAACCAGGCTGTCTGCAAGGAGACCTACTCAAGGAGCATTAGTTTATATCCACTGGCCTGGTTTGTGTAAATGCCAATCCACTGTTTTCAGAGCCGGGTGTCAGACTGGCTCTAGCTCCGTTTCATAAACACCAAAGTCTGAGCACCCAAACCCCAGAAAATCATGTTTTGGCTCCCGGCTATCATGACTTGATTTATAATAGTACAGCCTAGTCAACACAGTTGTTGAAAAGAAAGAAAAAGAAAAAAGAAAACTTTGATGGTCTTAATTTACTTCTTGTTGTAGAAAGAATCAATATGTTCTATTTATAAGGCTTTATCAGATCATGAAATGTTACAAATTTTAAATGTTACAGTCAGGACCTAAAACTTTGAATCTCTTGGGTTGGACTTAGTTATAATTGCCCCTCCTGTTATAATACATGTTATATTGTATCATAATCACCTTTTTAGTACTTGTGCTATGTATTACTGGTTTCCCTCAGCTAGAGTGAAAGCTCCATCAGGGCAGGAATTCTTGTCCTTTTGTTCACTTATGCATCCTAGGCACCTGGAACAGTGTCGGGCACATACCAACCACTTAATATGTCTGTAGTTAATAGATAGATGGATGAATGAATGGATAGAAGGAAGGATGGATGGATGGATGGATGGGTGAAGTAATATCTGCTACTAGATTGTGAACATCTAGTAATATAACAATGAAAAGATAATACATTCCCACTGTTAAACCTACAAAAAAACTTGTAAAACCAACCTGTAGAAAAAGATTATGACACTAATTAGGGATATTTGGACAGTGGATGTTTTATATTAATAAATTATTGTTTATTTGTCTAGGTATGGAATGTATTCTAGTTACGGTTTCCATATTGAAATATGTAAAAATACGGTGATGGCTGGGATTTGTTTCAAAATACTCTTGGGGCAAAGAGCCCCAACAAGACCAAATGAAACAATATTGGCCATGAGCTGATCATTATTTTAGGGTGACAGTTGCATGGAAGTTTATTGTTTTCTTTGCATTTGCACATATTTAATTTTTTCATAGTAAAAAGTTAAATATTAAACCCATACGAAATGGCAAGCAGCTAAAAGTAAGATTCCCTCCCATCTCTGAATTCTAAGCTCATTCACTTAAGAGGACAAACAGAAGATATCAAGCATCTAAATTATGTGCCAATGGTGCGCCTGGGTGGCTCAGTTGGTTGAGCATCTGACTTCGGCTCAGGTCATGATCTCATGGCTGGGTGATTTCAGGCCCCGAGTCAGGCTCTGTGCTGATCGCTCAGAGCCTGGAGCCTGCTTCGGATTCTGCGTCTCCCTCTCTCTCTGCCCCTCCCCCCACTCATGCTCTGTCTCAGGCTCTCTCTCTCTCAAAAATAAATAAACATTCAAAAAATCACATAAATAAAATAAAATAAAATAAAATATGTGTCAAACATTATTCTAGTTACTGGAGATACCGCGAGCCGTAAGCGAGCATTGCATGTAGTGGGAGAAAGGGACAACAAATAAGTTCACAAATAAACACATAAGACAATTTTAGAGAGTGACAGGTGCTTAAGAAAACAGAACCAGTTCTTCTCCCCAAAGGCAACCACTGTCACCCGACATTCTAGGCATTTGCCAGCACGTGTGCATGTGCGTGCATGTGTGTGCATCACACACTCTTATCATACACACCCTTTTTTATTCAGGAGCGTCCACGCTGCTCTGTACTTTGTTTCTTTCCCTGAACAATACATCATACGGATCCGTCTCATTTACTTTGCATCCGCAGAACTTAGCACCGTGCCTGGCACCTGTCAGACCCTCAGCAGATGTTCAGTGAATTCGGTACCTAATCAAAAGGAGTTGAAGACCGGGAACACCAGCTTCTCAACCTTCTTGCACCTCTGCTTCTTTCTGCAAGGTTGGCATCTAAGGGAGCTTTGCAGAGAAGCATGGTGCCTGGCCCAAGGAAGGTCTCCAACAAATGTTCACTGGAGGAACTCAGAATGGCCCGAGGACCGTGACAAGGCAGAGTGTCAGATAAACTTCTTATTAATGTCAACTGGGTAACGGCTGTCCTGTGCCAGGAAGTGAATGATCGTCAAGTCCCACTGTGGACAGAAGTTCCCTCACACTGGGAAACAGAGCTCACGCTTATGTTCACTGCACATGCCCCAACGCCTGGCTTCATTTTGGGTTTTGGGGTTTTGTTGGTTTGGTTTCGGGTCTTTAACCTCCTTGAGCTCCTTCGAACTCTAGAGTCTCTTAATAATATGGTTGCCCCAAGAATAGCTTTTCATTCTCAACAGACCTCATAGACCTGTTCATGAAATCACTGGGAGATCATGTACGTCACTACGTCCTTCCGGAAGGCCTTGGATCTTGCAGAATCCAATATGTTGCGTTAATTTTGAGCACTGTATCTGTAGCCGTCCTGTTGATTCTGCTGTTATTTTGCTGGCCAGCAGCAATGATGGAAAAGCTACCTGAGTGCAGCAGCCACCAGGTAATTTGGGCCCTGAACTTGCTTCAGTTTGAGTAGCTTGAGAGAGGTTACAGGTATTTGAATATTCCTTTTTAGAAAAAAACAACTGAGTTACTTAACAAATAAAAAAAAAAACGCAGTGAAAGAGAAGAACAAGTTACTGTCAATTGGAATTTATTTACATACCTGGTAGCAGGACTCATATTTGAGATAATGCCCCATTTGTGTACACAGAGTTGAGGAATGTGAAAATATTCTTACCACTGACGCATCAACGTCAGTATGTTCTGCTTCCTTTGTAGGTCACATTATTTGAAAGATGGAAAGATTGTTCCAACACGTGGACCTGGATACGCCTTCTTCAAAAGCCCAGAATCTCATTGAACCCTCTCTCACTCTCTTTTTTTTATGTTTACTGATTTATTTTTTTGAGAGAGAGAGAGAGTAAGTGGGGAGGTGCAGAGAGAGAGAGGGAGACAGAGAATTCTAAACAGCCTCCACTTTATCAGCGTGGAGCCTGATGCAGGGCTCGAACTCATGAACCAAGAGATCATGACCCGGATGAAACCAAGAGTCAGATGTTTAACCCTCTGAGCCACCCAGGTGCCCTGACTTTCTCTCTCTCTCTTTTTTTTAATTGAAGTGTGGTTGACACACTGTGTTACATTGGTTTCTGAACTCTGTCTTCAAAATGTCACTGAAAGGACTCTTTTTGAAATAACATTGGGGTTTAGATGGGCTCGGCGCTCAGATCTCTCCATGAATGCTATGTGTGCTGAGTGAGTTGTAGGTGTTTGTGTGAAGACAGAAAAGTGAACATAAACATGCAAGAATGTAATAAGCAAAAGAGGCTAGAGAATGTATGTGAGTTTGAAAGCTGAAGGGAAGATACCAAATAAATGCCCTCTTAAGTTAGCCACCAAAACGGTCCTAGAAACAAGGACTGGCCAAAATACTTAAAGCCTGGTCAGGCAGCACACCTCTGTCTGTAACAAAATACAGACTGGTGGCCTAAATAACAGACGTGGATCTCCCACTGCTCTGGAGGCTGCAAGTACAAGATCAAGGTGTCAGTCAGCATAGTTGGATTCCAGCAAGAGCCCGTCCCCTGGCTTGCCACCCTCTCACTGTGTTCTCACATGGCCTTCGTTGTGTGTGTGTGTGTGTGTGTGTGTGTGTGTGTGTTGGGGTAGGGAGAAGGAGGGAGAAAGAGTAAGAGAGATGAAGAGAGAGATCACTCTTCCTCTTCTTTTAAGGACACCAATCCCATCATGGGAGCTTCACCCTCACAACCTCATCCAATACTATTAAATCTCCCCCAAGGTTTCACCTTCAAATACAATCACATTGGGAGTTAGGGTTTCAACATGTGAATTTTGGGGAGATACAAATATTCAGTCTACAACCACTCATAAAGTAATGGTATTTCATATGGTTGTTATGAGAATCTAAGTATTATTTTTTAAAGAAATATTTATTTTTGAGAGAGAGAGAGAGAGAGAGAGAGACCACAGGGGAAGGGCAGAGAGAAAGAGAGAGAGAGAAAATCCCAAGCAGGCTCCACACTCTCAGTGCAGAGCTGGACTTGGGACGTGAACTCATGAACCATGAGATCATGACCTGAGCCAAAATCTGAAATCAAGAATTCGTCCTTAACCTACTAAGCCACCCAGGTGCCCCAAGCATCTAAGTATTTAAAGAAGCCCTTTCCCATGCTTGCTTTGGAACGATCATTCATTTGGCATGCAAGAAATATTTATTATCATTTACTCTGTGCAGTCATGGGCCTTGGGAGATACAGAAAGAATAAAAACAGATGTGATCCCTTGTCCTCAAGGGACACACTCTTTATTGAGAGAAGGGGAAAGACAATGAACAAGTAAGCAAATAAGTAAATAAAATTAAATTATTCATCACTTGCAATTCTGCTTTGAAGGACAAAAACAAGGTTCAGTTCTCGAGAAAAGAAGAGGGGGATAAAGGGAATTCACTTTAGATGGAATACTTACAGAAAGGCTCTTTGAGAAGGTAACATTTAAGCTGACACTTGAAAGATAAGGAAGAAAATTCTAGCAGATGTGAGACCTCCAGGCAGAAGAGAGTTTGACTTGTTCTAGGAGTCCAACAAGGCCCACGTGTCTGGGACACAGTGAGTGAGGAGGAGAGTGTCACAGCATGAGGTTGGAGAGGTGGGCAGGACAAGACTGGGGTCTTGCAGGTCAAAGAAAGGCACTATTTTCTCCCAAGGCCAATGGAAACCATCAAAGAGCTTTAAGTCAGAAAAGATATAGTTTGCTTTGTGTGGCTTCTACTCTCTTCATTTATGGGAAGCACTCAGTAGATGGAAATAAAGAAGGCAGGAAGAGACAGAGACGAGAGTCTTAGATGATGGAGACAGAAGCAGTGGAGATATTTTGAGTCCGTGAGAATTCTTCAGCCGTAACAATCTCAGAAAATTATTTGCCGACCAAGTAGTGCTTGAACACTATTTATCAGGTGATGAAGGGACGGTGCATTCAGCAAACACTTGTTGGATGTCTACCCAGGCAGGCCATGGGGTGGTAGTACAAAGATGAAGAAGACCAAACCTCTGCCCACCAGAGTCCTCAGCTAGTGAAGAACATTGACAAGTGCACAGACGATTTTCAGGGAACCTGTTAAAAGCTCCGGGAGGGGTCATTAGGGGACTAGGAGCAGGACCCAGAAGATTGAACCCAGCGGGGGAGGGCAGGTAGCAAGAGAAAGTCGTGTTCTCAAAAGAGATGACAGACAACTGAGCAGACTTTGGGAGGAATGAGGAGGATGGGTGGAGTTGGGTGTAGAGGGAAGATGTGTGACCCAGGGCACGTGCAGGCCACCATGTTGGTGAGTAGGGCCGGAGCCCTGAGTGCCCAAACGGAGCGGCAATAAAGAACCTACGTACCAATGGGGAGCCTGGGTGGCTCAGCCAGTTGGGCCTCCAACTCTTGGTTTCATCTCAGGTCACGGTCTCACGGTTCATGAGTTTGAGCCCCACATCGGGCTCTGAGCTGGCAGTGCAGAGCCTGGTTGGGATTCTTTCTCTCTCCCTCTCTCTCTGCCCCTCCCTGCCTTCCTTTCTCAAAATAAATAAATAAACTTAATTTTTTTTTTTCAAAAAAAGAACCTATGTGCCAACAAGAAGAGGGTAAGAAGGCTCAGACAGATGTCTCCAGAAAGAAGTGGAAAGAGCAGTTAGCAAAGGGAATGAAGACAGAAGCAATAGCCCAGGCAACAATAGACAAATCAAATCTAATGCAAGATTATGAGATACATAAAGGCCAAGACTCCATTAGAGTCTTTTCTTGTACTCCCTAGGGCACCAGGTACAGCACTGAACACATGGGATTAAAAAAATTATTGTTCAATTGGATGGAGTACGTATAATTGTCCACTCTAATATGCAGTCCATCCAGTTCTAGATTCAGCACAAAATATTATTCTCCCACAGAAAGGCAAAGAGCTAGGTGCTAGTTTTACATATTTATAAGGCCCCAAACAGGTTAATGTATATTCTTGACATCACAGATTTATTTCTATGTTAATTTACTTTCAGGAAGCATGTATAACCATAATATACATGGTGAGGAAGTAATTTTATTCATATGTTTGGACATAAAAAATATCATTATGCAGTCCAATAATCCCAGTTGACAGTCAGAATCATTTAAAAAAAAAAAAAAGAAAGAAAGAAAACAGATATATTAAGAAAGAATTCAAGGAAAGCAACAACTGAGCTCTGATGTGGCTCCTCTGTTTTGCTGGGTGGCACTGATTTATGGCAGAACACCAGCCATTTGCAACTCCATTTCATGATCAATGCCCAGCCAAGCTTGCCTTCCTACAGCATTATGAAGAGTTGCCTCAACATTTGTCTCTGTGCAAGCAGGCCTACTGAAGAACTCTTGACTGCCTACACTTTGCAAGCCACTGAGAAAGCTGCTAATCTTTTATTGTTTTTTCCTGTTTTACTTCTGTCTAGTTTTTACCCTATAGTGATGGCACACGTATTGGTCCCTGAAGAGTCCCTGAAGGGACCACTCTACGCCACTTACAAACCCAGGTGAGTTCGTTTTAGATGTTGATTCAGGTCTTTTCCAAAACAGGAAAGGGCATTTGGATTCCTCTGGATAACTTTGAGATCTCTCTGAAGATATTTAACCTAGAAGGCGTGAACGTCAATCAGGGAGAGCGGGGCTCCATTATGTTGGCCAAGGGCGCCACGGTCCTGAGCCCAGGCCAGCCTCGGTCTAGCCAGCGAGCTGTGGGTGAACCCCGCTGCCTCTTGGTATAAATGAGTCCCCACGTTTCCCTCCACCCCCTGGAGCCCAGAAAGAAAATTGTTCTGCTATTTGGAACCACAGATAACTGAGAGAGCTTTGTAAACTTTTTTTTTTTATTATTTCTTTTCCCATCCTTGCTTCTCTTCACATCTGAAATTTAAACGAGTGATAGACCTCTGGCTGTCCCTGCAGCTCCCCCTCTCCAGCCCCTCCTTTGGGATAAGCCTCAGCTTCAGGGCCTGGCTTGCCGGAGAAACTGCTTCTTACACACCCAGGGGAAAAATGACAGCTTTTCACTGCAAGCTCCTGGGATCATAAATGGCAAGGGGAAGCGTCCACACACGCCCCAACCTGCCTCTTTCAAAACGTCAGCCTCGCCAGCAGGGTAGGGAAATCTTCAGGGAGCTTTAGCAACTCTTTACATAACTTTCTGGAAAGTAGTTTAATGGTGTTTACACCCCCGAACGATCACAGGTGACCACTCTGCCGTTCTAACGCCTACAAGGTGAATGACCAGCCCACCCTATGGCCGAAACCTGGGCTCCTTCTTCTTTCTGAGCGCCCCTGGAAGGCAGGGAGAGGGACGGAAGGACAGAGCTAAATGGGAGGGAAGTTACCTTAGTAAAGAATGAGGTGTCCAAAAAGCTGGCAAAAGACCCATCTTTTTAAGCCTTGTGGTGAGAAAGCCAACTGCTTTTCCTGGAACTTGCTCTAAATTTCACACCCCTTTTTGCACAATATCTGCTATCCGGTGAGTTGCGTGAGGTCCTGCATAAAAGCAACAGAATAAGTACTCGGTGGGTATAATTTATTCATAAGTGCGTGAGCACCGAAAGAAGTGAAATTCATGCAGGGTTTATTTAGCTGCTGCATTGCACACAGCAAAGTGCGTGGCACACCAGCAAAACACCCCCAAATGCTCATTTAAATTCTCTTAAGGCCGTACCTAAACCTGGAGGACACAGTGAGTTTCCAGCCTCATCACGTCATACTTGGGGCTTTCAGAACTAATATATCATCCTGTCCATGTGAGATCATGAGAGAAATATTGACTATGGAAATTAAAGGTTTGCTGTTACCCTTTTAGATTGAAGACTATAGGGGAAAATAAAAGGCATTTGGTTTGGATAGGTTTGGAGAAGGAAAGAAAAAGGTGGCAAAAATAGATTGTCGTTCGCAGGTTACAATTTCATCTCAGTTTAATAAGATTTTAAGTTTGGCGTGTTTTGCAAGTCCCTAGAGCGATAGGGACTCAAGATCTTTGGGCTTGGCATTGCACGAAAGGCTAGACCTGTTTTATGTATCTTTTTTTTTTAATGTTTATTATTTATTTTCGAGACAGAGACAGAGCATGAGCAGGGGAGGGGCAGAGAGAGAGAGAGGGAGACACAGAATCCGAAACAGGCTCCCAGGCTCCGAGCTGTCAGCACAGAGCCCGACGCGGGGCTCGAACCCACGAACCATGAGATCATGACCTGAGCCGAAGCAGGACGCTCAACGGACTGAGCCACCCAGGCTCCACTTATGTATTGTTTTTAATACACTTTTCACCATATTTACTGCAGAAGTCACTTTGGGAAAATTAGACATGGCACAATTTCCATACTGAAGAACCACAAACTCCCATAGACAGTGCATTAACCTATTGTGTAACTACAATACCAGGTACGAGAAAGAAAATTTTATTAAAACATCATTTTTGTGCCTTTTAATTTTCCCCTATTCCACTCAGTAGACAGTCTTGGAAAATCTGCCACAGCCTTAACTTTATCCTTAAGACAGAAAGTGACTACGTGCTTCCGACATATCTGATGTTTTTCCTTTTGTTTATAAATAACTTTCCTTTAAGGAACAATCAACAGCAGTCAGAAATGAGACAATTATGAGCAAATTATATTTTACTCTCTTCATACAAAAATACAAACATGAATATGAAGATATCTAAAAACACAGAAATAGTAAGTGATAGCTTCCATACATCAAGACAAAAACATAGCTAGAAGGCAAAGTTTTTCAAAAGGAAGACGCACTTTCTTGTCTATTGGGTTAAAATCCCCAAATCCTTCAGCAAATGCATTATTCCACATTTGGAACAATGTTAATATTTTGTTATCACACAAACTATGGACATAGCTGGTCATATTATTACGTTGATTTGCCTGTACAGTGGGAGTCCGGTGGGAAAGAAAATATCATTCTTGCTTATACGGCAGTGAGAAATACCAGAATAAATCTGGAACTAAAGTTGACCTTTGAAGCATTTTAAATGCAAAGTTAAAGCATTTCTTCAAGTTAAAGCATTTCTTCATCTACGGTGTGGGTACCTATACGCTGCATAATGTCTAACGCTTGTACAAGTTGAGCTTTTTGCATAGATTAATACCTAACTCCTACTTTCTGGATACCCTTTTACCCCAGGGTTGTCCTTAAAAACCCTCTCCCCCATGGATAAGTATTCTTGAGATGTGTGGAAAAGAATATCCGGCCTCCTCCAGCAAATAGATAAAGCTAAACCAGAAATACGAAAGAAATAAACCCGACGAGGCAATAGGGAAAGTATAGAAACTGTCCTAGTCAAAACGCTTTAGCTTCAAATGAAAAGATAAGCAAATTAAAACCTCATGGGTAAAAATCCATGCCACTCCTTACACCAAACCCAAACTACTACCAGGACTTCGAGTTCGCTCGGTGTAGACATCCCGCCAGACATAATGTATGTGATAAAGCTTCTGGCTTTTTATCTTCAGACTGGTTTGCTATATTAATTCAAGAGTCTCAGGAATATGAGAAACAATGGTAATCATTCAAAATTTTTCATTATCTGCTCTTGGATGTGTCTTCATTTGTCAGAGCTGTTGGACTCTAATAAAGGAGCTGCTTCTGTCTTTTTATATAAATTTGGGTTTATTCCTTCTCCGTCCGAGTTTCAGTCCTGGGCTACCCTGGCCCGGCGGGGGGAGGGGGGGGTGCTGGGCTCCTTCTTCCCCACATAGCCTCAGGTTGATGATATCAGTCTCTCCACCAAGACTGCCTTTCTCTCTGATCTTTCAGGCCTTAGAATCATCTTTAGCTACAATCACGCCATTAGTGAATGGGTCAGGGAGGGCCAGACTTTTCCAAATTGAACTGATCACAACTTCATGAATATCTAAGGGCCAGGATTATTACAACGAAATTTTAGGAATGAAAGCTGTTCTCCTAGAAGGACCAAGTAACCTGTAGTTAGTCAACAATAGAACTCCCTAGAAATATTTATTTCCAGAAGTGTGCATCTGGAGAGGGGTTCTCTGTCCCTTACCCTTTTTCGTAGGCAGTAACCCATCCTCTCCCTAAAGGCAGAGGGGGTGGAGGTGATGTACCAGTGAGGTGAAAAAAGGTCACAACCTTAGAAGTTGTGCTAAGACTCTGTTAGCATAATAATATCCCAGAGTTTGAGTATAAGGACTGGGCGATATTAGCAAGAGAAAGGATTGTTTTGTCTTGTAGAAATTTCACTCCAAGGGACGTGAATAGTCACCCCCCCAACTCCCCTACCCCTTAAGGGGAAACCAAAATGGAATGATTGGTGATTAAGTGTGAACCCTGGAATAGAAGCCCCACAGTAAAAAGACTAAATGGGTTTGGGGAAACACCAGAGACAGATCAGAGGGGAGACCCTCTGACGCCCTTGGCAGGTAGTATGTGAGGGCACAGGTACGTTGGTGGACGAAATTCTCTTAGGCTTTTGCATTGACGGGTTCCTTTTCTTGGAACCCTCATCTCCCTGACACCCATATGCCTATCTCACCTCCAGATACCCATAGGGAGAAGTCTCACCTCTTTCAAGTCTTTCCTGAAATGTCACCATTTCAGTGAGACCTACCCACCCACGCTACTTAAAATTGCAGACTACCCTCTACCCATCTACCCTAGATCCTATTCCTTTCTTCTATCTACTTATCATCTCCGAACTATATACTGTATTACATGAGATTATTTACTTTTTTTTTTTTTTTAATCATCCTTTATGGCCAGCTTCCCCTCACCCATGGGAGGGGAGGCGGTTTGGGGCTGTTTTGTTCACTCATGTTCCCTAATTCTCTCAAGCACCTGGAACACAGTCTGTGTATAGTCAGTTCCTCTCTGCCCTTGGACTCCACACCACAGGCCACCCCCAATATTACCCAGTACGGTGAATTACATTATTGTCACCTCAAAAATAGTCACTATGACCACAGCATGCACAGCTCAGACCACCATCTCCAAGTCCTCTGACCCAGAATTCTCTTGCTTTAATTCTGTTATGTTCATTTGTTTTTGAGAGAGAGACAAACAAGGCGCAAGCAGGGGAAGGGCAGAAGTAAAAGGGAGACAGAATCCGAAGCAGGCTCTGGGCTCCGAGCTGTCAGCACAGAGCCTGATGCAGGGCTTGAACTCACAAACTCTGAGATGCCGACGTGAGCTGAAGTCGGACACTTAACCCACTGAACCTCCCAGGCACCCCTGAATTTTCTATCAGAGTTTGCATCCAATCCCCACACGGCTTCCAAGAACTGAGGTCTCCTTGTTCAGCTTGGAGTAGAATTGCTAATAAGTCATCACTGATAAACTATGCTTGGCCAAGAGACAAACTTTATAGAAGGGAGAGAGCCTTCGAAAGACAAAAAAGTAACAGAAAAACAAACGTTCATCTCCCATGAGTTACTACCACCACACCATCAAACTTCTAACAGTGAGGAACAAAAAGGGAAGGGAAAAATAAGAAGACAGAGGGAGAGAAAAGATGTTAATACATTAACTAGTTACATTGGAAAAAGAGTTACCAGTTTAGGTACCGTCACTCTAAACTGTCAAATCTCGAATTTTTGAATTCCAAAGAAAAATGTCAAAGAGAGAAAGAAAGAAAGAAGAAAGAAAACACGTTGTAAAATAGAGTGAAATTTGAGGCCCCCAACCAGCATCAGAATGGTCATTTTAGGCCTTAACAATTTTAATAACTTTTTTACTTTGGCCTGGAGAGACCAGAGAAATTTTTTTAATTAGGCCTCTAAAAGCTAGAAGTCTTAATTATAGGAATTGTCTATCATTAATTCTCGCCCCTGAAAGGTTAGCTCTGGAAACTCTGATGTTTCTATATTTGCCTTTCAATACCACTGTTGCTATTTTGTTAGGCACGGGTGCATTTTGTTGGGTTTACTATCAGGACTCACAAGGTTCAGACAGACTTTGGCAACTCTTGGGTTCTCAAATGAGACTTTGAAATTCATAAAGCAACCGCATTTCCCATTTTCTATTGCACATCAAGTGAGTTCTGAAGAGCAGAGTTCCAAGCTGTCCTTCCTGTGAAAAGAGCCCCTGACACTGGATAAACCAGGTGAACTGTTTGGTTTCCATAATTCTCTTTGTTTCTAAATATAACTGCAAAATAATCCACCTCTTCAGGAGGCACAGGTGAAGGAGAGGGGTTAGGACGCTTCCTCCTTAGGGAACCAGAGCAAAGGATGATGGGCCAGAGCCAATGTCAAGAAGATGACGAAGGGGGAAATGTCATTTGCTCCTTCAGCACATGTTTAATTATTAGTCGGTATCACTTTTGTCACTGCAAGGAGGTAGACAACAGGGCTAAAGAGAGGATACAAAAAACATCTGGATGCTTTGAACAAGAGTCAAGTGATGAATGAATGAATATATCCTGAAGAGACACACATACGTGTACAGAAAATCAAATAACAAAATAAGGATGTCTTTAAGTGAATGTAAATTTAGGAAGCACTTTATTTGTTTGTTTGTTTCATTTGAGAGAGAGAGAGAGAGAGAGCTGAGGAGGGGAAGAGGCAGAGGGAGAGAGAATCTTAAGCAGGCTCCAAGCCCAGTGTGGAGCCTGAGGCAGGACTCGATTCCACAACCGTGAGATCATGACCTAAGCTGAAATCAAGAGTTGGATGCTTAACCAAATGAGCTACCCAAGCGCCCCTCAAATATGAAGCAGTTTAAATCTTGGATTTTTAAATCTTCCCTATAAACTAAAGGGCCAGGGAATGTGACTTAGAGGGAGTGAGACTTACGTGGATATTTAAAGGATCAATATGCATTTACTGTAGCAATTTGTATCATAGCAAAATATAAAGGAAACCACAAAAGGAGACCAGTTAATCAAATTGTGGGACTTCATACAGTAGGATACGATACATCTCCAAAGATAATATAGAGGCTTTTACAGAATGAAAAAATCTTTTCAATATATCATTAAGTGGAGGAAAAAAGGTTTACAAATGAGTGAAGGTAATGAAGCCATTTCTGTAAATAAGAAAATACACAAATGCATGAATGAATATAATTGTCACTTATGATGTCTCCCTTAATGAATTAATGAATTATTAATTCACTCATATATATTAGAATGAATATGTATTATAATTATTTTGATAAGGAAATACATATATATATATATATATATATATATTTAAGTGTGTATATTTATTTTGAGAGAAAGAGAGAGAGAGCAAGAGAGGGGCAGAGAGAGAGGGAGAGAATCCCAAGCTGACTCTGCACTGTCAGGACCGTGCTGGACACGGGGCTCAAACCCACAAACTGTGAGATCCTGAGCTGAAATCACGAGCTGGACACTTAACTGACTGAGCCACCTGGTGCCCCAAACATATGTATTTTTTAATTTGGTGTGGTAGTGGGTAGGATAATGGTCTCCCGAAGGTGTCCGTGTCTTGATCCCTGGAACCTACGAATGTGTTGTATCACGTGACAAGAGGGATTAATGCTGTGGATAAGGTGGGGGGCGGTGGTCAGCTGACCTGAAATTAGACGGATTATCCTGGATGGCCTCGGTGGATACAGCAAGACCCAATTTGGACTTCTCACCTATGGAACTGTGAGACAGTGACTGCACGTTGTCTGAAACCACTAAGTTGCTGGCAACTTGTGGCAGCAGCAGTGGACAACTGGCCTCTTGGGGAGCAATTTGGAAACGCACAGAGGACAAGGGGGATGCATTTCATTCATGCACACGCGAATGTTTGGGAGACCAAACAGGAGCAGAGGTTAATAGATGAGAGAGCGAGACAAAGTTGGAAAGGTCCAGTTTCGAGAAGGCTCAGGTCAGTGTCCTCTGTCTCCAAGAGGTGGCACCAGGAAGAGGCTGCCTTCGGAACATGAAACAGAAGGCTACGGGGGAGGGGGGAGGAGAGGACTTTCCCGGGACTAAGTATCTAAAGAAAATGAAGGAAAAAATTTTTTTAATTTTTTTTCATCTTTATTTATTTCTGAGACAGAGAGAGAGCATAAGTGGGAGAGGGGCAGAGAGAGAGGGAGACACAGAATCCGAAGCAGGCTCCAGGCTCTGAGCTGTCAGCACAGAGCCCGACGCGGGGCTCGAACTCAAGGACCATGAGATCATGACCAGAACTGAAGTCAGTCGCTCAACCAACTGAGCCACCCAGGCGCCGCAATGAAGGAAATTTTTTAAACGGTTGAAAAAAGTCTTTTGTGGAGATTGGTGGTCTAGGGGAGCAAAGAACACTGAAAAGGTGACCAGCCAAAAATAAAGCCCCTGCCAGGGACACCTGGGTGGCTCAGTCAGTTAAGCATCCAACTCTTGATCTTGGCTCAGGTCGTGATCTCACGATGCATGGGATCGAGCCCCATGTTGGGCTCTTTGCTGACAGCGCAGGGCCTGCTTGCAATTCTTTCTCTCCCTCTCTCTGCCCCTCCCCCACTTGCACTCTTTCTCAAAATAAATAAACTTTTAAAAATAAATAAATTCCCAGCCAAAGTGATCTTTGCTGGGCTGGGCCAGCAACACTGATTGGCCTGGGAGGCAATTTTTCTCTAATATAATTTATTGTCAAATTGACTTACATACAACACCCAGTGCTCATCCCAACAGGTGCCCTCCTCAATGCCCATCACCCACTTTCCCCTCTCCCCACCCCCCATCAACCCTCAGTTTGTTCTCTGTATTTAAGAGTCTCTTACGGTTTGCCTCCATCCCTTTCTCTTTGTAACTATTTTTTTCCCTTCCCCTCCTCCATGGTCTTCTATTAAGTTTCTCAAGATCCACATATGAATGAAAACATGTATCTGTCTTTCTCTGACTGACTTATTTCACTCAGCATAATACCCTCCAGTTCCATCCACGTTGCTGCAAATGGCATGATTTCACTCTTTCTTGGGTAGTATTCCATTGTATATATAAACCACATCTTCTTTATCCATTCATCCATTGATGGACAGCTAGGCACTTTCCATAATTTGGCTATTGTTGAAAGTGCTGCTATAACCATTGGGGTACGAGTGCCCCTATGCATCAGCACTCCTGTATCCCTTGGGTACATTCCTAGCAGTGCTCTTGCTGGGTCATGGGGTAGATCTATTTTTAATTTTTTGAGGAACCTCCACACTGTTTTCCAGAATGGCTGCAGGCCTGGGAGCCAACTGATGGAGGGTGCCTCATCTATTCATGAGGACTGGCAAAAGGCCATGGTAAAAGCTGCACTGAGTCATGACCCCAGGGGCAAAAGGATACGCTCAAGCTAAAACTCACCCAAACTTAGCCCTCCTGTTGCTCCTGGTTAAGATTAAGCAACAAGGGACGGCTAACATGGTTTCATCGTTTCTTCAGAAGGAGAGGCTGTGTTCTTCAGGTCTGCTCAGATGTACACAGGCAGTTATTTGTGGAAACAGATTATCAGACTTCCATCTCACCAGATCTAGGGGAAGTGAATGCCCTTATTGAATTCTATTTTTTCCCCTTGTTTGTTGCCATATTACATGGAGTTTGGATCAAAGCCTACGTTTAATATAAATAGAAGTTGATCGGCTAAAATATTATGAAAAAGATCATTAAATCCCAGAAAAGTAGGCGTTCCTAAAACTTGAAATTTTATGGGTTTTTGATAGACTGACGGCAACACTTTGTTTGGATTAGAATTAAGTGTCTGCCAAGTTGGAAACTGTAAAACTCAATCTCAAAAAAAGTGTTTTTAATAAATTTAACATAAGATTTTAAGCAATGTCTCTAAATACTCACTCTGGCAAAAACACATATTTTCTACATTTAAAAAAGTGAATTTATAAGCCAGTTGCTTCCCACAAAGTTGGAAAGGAGGAGGAAAGAGAGACAGGCCCACTATAGCCTTATTTTCCTGATGCAAGTCCACAGATTCACAGACTTCTAGAATAAAGCACCTTATATGGAGGAATAAAAGTAGAGGTGACCAAGTTTTCACCAGGCTCTAGTCTAGAGTATGACAATGAGCCCAGCACACCTCAACATACTTTGAAAATCAGAATGGAGCTGACGGACCAGCACAGCCCTCCCCCAGAAGGCGTCTAATGGACGGGTGGAGACCAAGGTGGTCTTCAGTATCCTAACTTTCATTTCTTGAGAGTTGGCCATGTGCCAGGCCTTAGCTAAACACTTTCTAAGATATTAACTAATTCTCAAGAGCCATACAAGACACGGGTAATACCATCCCCTTTTTACAGAACAGGAAACCAGAATAAAGGGGATAAGGGCTTATTTCTCCACAACCACCAAGTGTAAAAAGTAGACCCCCCGGTCATTCTTGGTTCCATTGCCTTGTTTTATTATTTCCTTCAGTACATATGTCTCTATCTGGAGTTATTAAGTATATTTGTTTGTTTCTGGGCTCACAGATGATGCTTAATAAATACATATCAAGTGAATAAATGAACTCATCTGAGGCCCTATGGCTGTTGGTGCCAGGGTTAGAATTTGAAGTCTGTTCTATGCAAACCCAAAGATAACTACATCTTTAAAGACTTTTTTTAATAGATACTTATGAATGAAATGATATGATGATGTCTGGGATATGATTCAAAATAATGCAAGGCATTAGGGGTTGCATGTAAGTGAAACAAAACTGACCCCATGTTGGTAATTGTTGAATTTGGGTGATGGACAGGTGCGAGTTTAATCTGGGTGATGGACAGGTGCAAGTTTATTGCAACAGTTCTCCCTACTTTGCATATGCTTGAAGCTTTCCATAAGAAAGAGTTTAATTTAAAAAAACAAAGAGAACTTCACCGCTCATGTTTTATTTCTGTTCTTTCTTCTCCTGTTGCAACCTCTAAATTGCCAGTCTAAATTTCCTTCTCCTTCTTACACTATGCTCGCTAAATAACTTCTATTTCCCTTACTGCCTTTCTTCCCCATTTCCCTGACTTATGTGCAGTAGTCAAAAATTCTTATTTTTCCCTGAACACTTCTACATGTAAAATATTGCCCTATTCTCGATACCCCCAATAACATAAAAGCAGGAATTTCACTCCAAAACTGTGTATGTGCCAATTAGTGTGTTTACCTACAACTTTAACACATTTAATGGTTTTAAGTAAAATTGAAAATTCATGTATGCGGAAAAAAAATTAACCCAAGACACATCTGACTCATTGTTATTTAAACTATTAAAGATAACTTATATCATTATTCACTCACTGTTCTCCTGAGGTAAGCAAGCAATAACACCTACTCAAGGCAAATTATAGGAGATAGGACTAGCTTTAACACCAAATGAAAGAGAAATTTATTGGTTTTGCTTTCATTCTTCTGATACCCATCATTTTCTATCACTGTGACAGGGGCAGATATTATTGGTTTCTCAACCCACTTCCATTTTCTGATGCACCTGAACCCAAGTGTTGGAACAGCAACGTGCCCAGCCCCAGGTGAGGTGTTCACTCTGTCACCTTCTCTCACACCTGAGGACAGCTTCCTAAAACCATCTGGCCAGCTAGATATATGTCACTTGTACTCTTTAGTGTTTGTTTATGAAACAGGACAGAAGCAATCGTCATGTAATTCTGCTCTCCCCCAACACACACACACACACACACACACACACACACACACACACACTTCTTCCAACTTTGAGTATAGATGTGATGAATGGAGCTACAGCAACCACCTTGCAACCATGAGGATGGAATCCAACAAACGTAGGATGATAGGGTGGAAAGAGGTGAGAAAACTGAGCATCAAATGGCATCACAGAGCCCCTGAGCCAACACCAGCAAACATCTACTTCCGGAGATCTGTTTGTATGTTTTCAAGCTGGGTCTTCCAGTAGTCATAGCCAAATACCTTTCATTTTTGTTTTTGCTGAAATTCTTCAATTACAAATTACTGTTGATAAATTTCATACAGGACATGAGATTTGAAAATGAGAAAGATGCTAAAATAGATGGGGCCTTACAGACATACACGAGCATAGTTTCACTCGAATCGTAGGGTTTATTCAGTGGCTTCAGATAACACCTCAGCCTTGAGGTTCTGTGAGTGTTTAAAGATGCACAAGCTCTGGGGCGCCTGGGTGGTTCAGTCGGTTCAGCGTCCGACTTCAGCTCAGGTCATGATCTCACGGTTTGTGGTTTCGAGCCCCATGTCACATTCTGCGCTGACAGCTTGGAACTTGGAGCCTGCTTCAGATTCTGCTGTCCCTCCCCTGCACATGCTCTCTCTTTCTCTCTTTTTCTCTGTGTGTGTGTGTGTGTGTGTGTGTGTCTCTCAAAAATAAATAAATATTAAAAAAAAAAAAAAATACACAAGCTACCATTCCCTCCAAGGACTGTTTCATTCAGTACCCAGTTGAGGGTACTAATTGAAACAGTGGATGAGTCAAGGCAGTAAGTACTTGGCCATAAATCAAATTACATATTGTGAAATAAAATAACGTGCGATGCTTTCATCTCTGCTCTTGTCTCATCATATCCCTTATCAGTTCCATGGATGTCACAAACAATGCCAGGTTGATGACCTCGTGCCTCTGTCCTAGTCATGATTCCTCTTCCATCTTTTTACCCTGAGTCCCACCCACGAGCACTGCATCTCCAACTTGTAATTCCTTTCCCCCAAAATAATTGCTGGACTTCGGGTCCATCCTATTATCAGTGACGAGACCCTTTCCTCGCTCAGCAGACATGATTGAGCATATACTACGTGCCAAGTGCAGTGTGAGTGCTGAGGGTAGATGAGTAAGTACGCTTGGCTGATGAGTCTAGTGTTCTAGAGAACCACAGATTCTCTCTCTCTCTCTCTCTCTTTAAAGTTTATTTTTATTTATTTTGAGAGAGAGACACTGTGTGAGTTTGAGTGGGGGAGGGGCAGAGAGAAAGGGAGAGAGAGAATCCCAAGCAGACTCCTGGCCAGCCCAGAGCCCGATGTGGGGCTCGATCTCACAAACTGTGAGATCGTGACCTGAGCTGAAATCAAGAGTCGGACGCTGAACCTACTGAGCCACCCAGGCGCCCCCCACAGATTCTCTCTTAAATGTCATCTCCGTGTTGCTTCTTATTCTTATGGGGCGGAAACTCATGCATATGAAGAAAGCACAGTTTTTAAAAATGTTTAAAGTTTGATATTCCAGACTTGCTATGGCAAGTGAGCAATTTGCCACTGACCTTTAGATGCTTTGATAGGGTGACAAACCCACCTGTGCAAGAATAAAAAATGGTTCTGTATATTTTAATATGTACCAAAAAGAAAAAGGTATGCTTGAGCATGTGGGTTTCCTTCAGAGGATATCAGCAACATAGAAAAATTGTCAATACACACACACACACACACATACAAATGTTAAAAAATATGTAGGGGGGCCTGCGTGGCACAGTCGGTTGAGCATCTGTCTTTGACTCAGGTCATGATCCCGCAGTTCATGGGTTCAAGCCCTGTGTCAGGCTCTGTGCTGACAGCTCAGAGCCTGGAGCCTGCTTCGGATTCTGTCTCTCTCTCTCTCTCTCTCTCTCTCTCTCTCTCTCTCTCTCTTTCTCTCTCTCTGCCCCTCCCCTACTTGTGCTCTGTCTCTCTCAAAAATAAACATGAAAAAAAAATTTTTTTTAATATGTAGAATGTTAGATTTAAAGCAACCTTAGAGATTACAGTCCAAACCTCTCTTCTGACACATTGAAAAACTGGATTCCAAAGAGGGTCAGTGATTTGGTTAAAATGACAAAGCTAGGAGGTACTTAAGGTCCAATTATTTACAGCAGAAGTTCATTAAATTAGATAGTAGAATGAGAGTCATCAAATCATGGCTGAAAACCTGCCTATGGTCCCCTGTTGAAAAGAGACAATTATAGAGACAGGAAATAGTTCTCAGTGTGCTGTTAAGGGTGGAGGGGCAGGTACAGTAGTTGGCTTGACGCATGAGCAGAATGGCAATGGGCAGGGCTGGTGCAAGTTACTGACTCCAGGACTATAACACCGAAGAAGTAATGGGAATACTTTTTCTGATCATGGTAAGTGCCTTGTTCTAAAAGCCTGGTTAGGTGGTGTCTGGGTGGCTCAGTCGATTAAGCATCCGAGTTCAGCTCAGGTCATGATCTCACAGTTCATGAGTTCGAGCCCCACGTGGGGCTCTCCACTGACAGCTTGGAGCCTGGAGCCCGCTTCAGTTCTGTGTCTCCCTCTCTGCCCCTTGTCCACTCATACTCTGTCTCTCTCTCTCTCTCAAAAGTGAATAAACATTAATTTTTTTTTATTTAAAAGCCTGCTTAAGAGGACGGAGATGGAATCCTACCATGAATATGGCTGAATGGTCTTCAAATCGAGAAAGCAAATCCAGCTGATCTGCAACTTTATCGGAAGAAATTGATGGGAAAAGTGAATTACAAGAGTTGCAGCTAAAGAGAGGTTACCAGTTTGCCCCCAGGTGCCATTTCTCTGGCTCGTCCCCCAGGTAACTGGCACTTCTTTGCAACGTAGGCATGAGGTCCATGAGGAGCCACCCGTACAGGCTCACCATGGAGGGTCTCACGATGGCATTCCTGCATCTTTAGGGACTTTATGGATGTAACGCATTCCAATGTGTATTTTGAGGAGAGAGGTTCCGACATCTCACCAGATTCTCAAAGAAGTTCCTGACTTTAAAAAGGCTAAGGATTCGGGGTACCTGGGCGGCTCAGTCGGTTGGACATCCAACTCTTGATTTCGGTTCATGTCATGATCTCACGGTTCATGGGCTCAACCCCACACGGAGCTCTGTGCTGAAAGTGTGGTGCCTCCTTGAGATTCTCTCTCTCCTTCTCTCTCTGCCCCTCCCCCTCTACCCCACCTCTCAAAAATAAGCAAACAGTTTTTAAGGAGGCTGAGGATTCTATCAGTAAACTTTGTGCCTCCAAACTCACTTCGTGGGTAGGAACATGGTCAAGGCATTTGCGCACCTCTCCCAATGTCTATCTCAAGATGACCAATAGTCTATACCAAGCAAGTAGAAAAAGAATGCAAATTTCACTGATGTATTATTACCTTTTCCTAAAGGGAGGGCAAAAGGATGAAAAAAGTTATCAACAGGTACAAGTTTGTACTTACTTGTAAGAAAGCTAATGTGTAGACAAAATATAGTGTAGATAGTCTAGATAAAAGTCACTATTTTATCCATTACCAGCAGCTTCCTACCATTTCTAGGCCGGGCCACAGTTGCCTGGGGTAATGTGAGAAAACGTGGGAAAACCATGATTAATGGTTTTTACTCATCTGCTATTAAAATGCCTAGCGGCCTTTGAATACAGGTGCCTGAACATTTTAAATTTATTAATTTATTTGTATTAGAATCAGTGCATCCTGACACTAAATTGCTTTAGCACTCTGCAAAACTTCCATAAAACTGACTTAGGGAGTGAATTGGCTATGCATGGCCTGGACATTTCTCTACAAAAGATTCAGCTTTCTTTTTTAAAACTCCAAGCTTTTGTTTTTCCACGTATATGACCCACTTCCCCAAACTGGCCATTTTCTTCTACCTCCCTCATTTAAATATTGTGCTTTTTAACTGTGCCAGGGGGGCTGCTTAGCATTACGCTGTCAGCCATTCACGGGAAAAGAGTATATTTGTTTTTAAACGGCACGAAACTGACATCTTTAATACTTCCGTTGCGCTTGTGAGGAGGCGAACACATAAATACAAAGAACGCCAAATAAAATGGATTAACGCGATGCGTGTGTATCGTGTACCTACACAGTACCAGGAACCGTGGATAAGGACAGGGAGAAGCCAAGCGTTTATCCATGGGCGCTCAGTGCCGGCCTCCACAACGCGCACCTTACAGCGATTCTCTGCCTCCGTCCTCACCACAACCCTCTGTGGGAGATCTTATTTTTAAGGCCCATTTTACAGGTGGGCAAACAGGGAGAAAAGGTTAAATTCATTGCTCTGTGGCTTGCCGCTCATAGATCACGGAGCTGAGCCTTGCGCTCAGACCGAGACTTGGCACAAGACCACTTCAGCCAGAGCCTGAACGTCTAAACACCCTGATCTTCACTTTCTTATTCTGGGGATAGTGCTGAAAACAGACGAAGCTATGAAAACAGAAAACTCATTCTCTACTTTTTGTTCCCTAGAGAGCAGCCTAGCATTATGAAGAGAATGGCAACGCCACTTCAGGGCACATCGGTGGCTCAGTTAAGCGTCCGGCTCTCGGTTTGGGCTCAGGTCTCCATCTCACCGTCCGTGGGCTCGAACCCCACGTCAGGCTCTGTGCTGACAGCGCTGAGCCTGCTCAGGAGCCTCTCTCCCCCTGTCTCTGTCCCTCACCTGCCTCCACACACACACTCTCTCACTCTCTAAATAAATAAATAAATAAATGCGTTTAAAAGATTAAGTTAAAAAAATCGTATTATCACTTCATGTCTCATATTTAAAAAAATAATAATATGGCATTGAAGCAAAGCAAATGATGGGCTTTGAAACTTTGTTTCTGTATATAACACATCATTGGACGCTCAACTCCATTATGTATTAAATAACACTTCAGACTAATACCTGGAATCTTGTCCAGATGATCACATACAGAAATCCTGTGCTGAGGCGTCCATATTCCGGTACACTCTTTCTTGCCAGTGAGGCAAGGACCCTGGGTCACGCATCTTTTCTCAAATCACCATTGAGGGCAGAACGGAATTGCGAATACGAAAAGCCACGCAGTAGATCTTTAAGAAAGGAAGCGCAGGCACTAGAGGGAAAAAACCTGCTTTCCCTTCTCATGCCCAGTCGCCCTGTTTCTCACATGAGGTGTGGACGGTGGTGGCAGGGAAGGTGACCGCAGCAGACACACACATCTCTCAGCGGCCCGTGCACAGCAGTGACGGTGGTGGCTCTGCCTTCTCCACTTCTGAACTTTGGCCTGGCGCCACGGGGAAGAGCCAGGACGCCTTGCCCAGGGACCGTGTTTGCCAGACCAATAAGAGAAGAGTAAACACCATCCATTTCAAAAGGAAGCTTGTTGTGACAAGGGTTTTGGACCGTGTTTGCTAAACAATGGTGTTTGAAGAGCCAAAAAATTTGTTGCATGAATTTTCATTTGTCTTAGAGTTTCCAAATGTGCCCCGTGAGGTTCTTCGACCACACGTGCCGACAGGAACCGACCACGTGCCCAGCAGGAGGAGGTGAATGCCCAGGCAGAATCGGGGGCTTGGGTTTGCAGAAACCTTCCTTTCTGCCATCATCCACAGATTCACATTCTAGAGACTCCTGCCCGTGCTTTAAAGCTTCATATCTTTCCCTGTCTTCCACCTACGTTCAAATATCCCAAAGCATAATGAGCCCCAGAATATAGTCATAAAGATCGTTTACCCAAGGGGCGCCTGGGTGGCTCAGTTGGTTAAGCACCCAACTCTTGATTTTAGCTCAGGTCATAATCTTACGGTTCATGAGTTCAAACCCCGCCTCGGGCTCTGCACTGACATGTGGAGCCTTCTTGGGATTCTCTCTCTCTCCTCTCTTTGTGCCCTTCCCCTCACTCGTGTGCTCTCTCTCTCACAATAAATAACCTTAAAAAAAAAAGATTGCTCATCCAAGAGTCTGAAAACGAGAAGGAACCACAAAGTTGTTTCAAAAGGATTTTTAAGAAAAAAAATAGAAAAAAAATAAAATAAAATAAAAACGATTTTTGTTCATGATGACTCAATTTCTTTGTCACAACACCACAATAATCTTTAAAACTTTTGCTGTAATGTGAGGTCATGAAGTCACCTGCCTGGCTGCAAATTATGGTTGGTGATGTCGTTACAGAGTCACCCAGACCCATACAGACACAATAACATGGATCATAACAGATACATCCCAAGAGGACCCAGCATGGGTTTGTCTGGTAAAACTGTCATACATTTCATGGAACGACCACTGTTATTTCTGAGGAGATTCTACGCCAGAGGAACTGGTGAAAGAGACCTTTAAAAAGTGCTGTGCAGCAAGAGGGAGAAGGTAACACTGATGGACATTTTCTCAAAAGCTACTATGTCACTTTGACCTACCATCCGGGATCCTTTGACAACCCAAACCCTCTTAAGGCAGAAAAAGAAAAAGAAGGCGGCGGCAGGGGGGAGGGGGGAGGGGGTGAGGGGAGGGGGGAGGGGGTGGGGGGAGGGGTGGGGGAGGGGGTGGGGGGAGGGGGAGGTGCAGCTGGGTGGCTTAGTTGGTTAAGCCACCGACTCTTGATCTCTGCTCAGGTCGTGATCTCATGGTTCTTGGGATGGAGCCCCCGGTCAGGCTCTGTGCTGACAGCACGGAGCCCGCTTGGGATTCTCTCTGTCCTTCTCTCTCTGTCCCTCCCCCACTCTCTCTCTCTCAAAATAAAGAAATAAACTTTTTTTAAATAAGCTGGAGTGGGGGGTGGGGGAGAATGCATTGGCACGCATGACTAAAAAGTCCAGGAGTATAAAACTTCTGGCAACACTAGATCTAGGCTCTCAGATGAGACTGTCAGGAACCTGACTCTCTCCACTACTCTTACCCCCTTTACGCTCTGGCTTTTTTCTCAGGCAGGCTCTCTCCGGAAGGACGGTAAAGACAGCTTCCAGCTAGCCTCCTACCAGCTTAACAACAACCGTGGGAAAGAACACATCCCTCCCGATGGTGCAAGAAAACAGGGGCAGGAGTCCACTGGCCTATTTTCGGTCACGTGACCACCTCAAAGCCAGTCACCGGGGCCGTTATAGAGGTTGCTCTCATTGACGGCGTCTGGGTACCTGAAGAGCCAGGCGGTGGGGACAGCCTCCCTGCCACACCTGTGTATCAGTCTGCTGGGGTGACCATAATCAAGTACCACAGTCTGAGTGGCTTAAACAGAAATATCTTTCTCACAGTGATGGAGGCTGAGAAGTCCAAGGTCAAGGTGTCAGCAGGATTGCTCTCCTCCGAGACCTCGCTCGGAGGCTTGGAGTGAGATAGCCTTCTCCTTCCGTTGTCTTTATATGGACTTCCCTCTATGCGTGTCTATGTCCTAATTTCCTCCTCCGTCATGGAAGGGCCCGCTGGTATGATCTCATTTTATCTTAATCACTCCTTCAAAGGCCCTATCTCCAAGCATAGGCACATTCCGGGATGGTAAAAGAATTAGGATTTCAACATATATGGATTTGGGGAGACAAAAAGTGACACACTTCATTCATATATATATATATATATATATATATTTTTTTTTTTTTTTTTAATTATGAGGTTGGTAAGGGGAAATCAATGCTGAGCAGGAAAAACAAGCCCTGGTAAACCCCAGCTTCTGCAGACACGGTCCCAGCAAATCCTGCCATGAGTTGGCTACAGCCTGATTTCAGACAGCAATGTGGCCTCCGAGAATGCCCCACTTGGACAGTTAGCACCTTTAGACAACAGCACTGAGAAGCGATGTTAATGTTTTTGAACCATAGTCCCTCGGCATGTTCCCTTAAACATTAGTTCATTTGGGATTTAAAGAGATGTTACTGAGAAAGAAAGATTATGCGGTAAAAGAGAGATTTTTGTTTCGCGGGGTTTTTTTCGGAAATGCTCAACTCAAATTAGACCAGTTTCTACACCACAGGACGTCCCAGAGCATTTTAATACGTTAATAATGGCTGTGCAGTCTGGAACACTTACCATTCCTCCAAACACGGCTTCCTTGTAAGATTGCCGTCCTCGTGACGAGGTGTAAAAACTAAGTTTAGGTTGGGGAGTGGAGGCAGGGCAAGACAGTGGCTGGGCCTCGGGACTACTGAGAACTGGTTTTTGCCAATTCTGGAGAGATTTGGCCTAGTCTGGCATATGGCATGCTGACCAGCTTACCTTCCGCTGGCAAGGAGTGGACAGCTCAAAGCTGAAAGAAGGCCAACGGAGGCCAGCTGCAGTGAAGACTGAGGAAACATAACCAGGGGAGCAGGAAAAAGAAAGAGAAGCCATAGTCCAAATCACCAAATTCAAAAGCCGTAGCAAAATCCAGCACGAGCTGGGGTGGCACAGTCTAGGGGGGGGGTCTTTCTATCTGATCACGGTGGGGCAGGTCTGGGGGCTACCGTGAGATTCCCTTAACATGAGTTGAATGTCAGGACCGCGAACCAGGGAGAGCCATCTGAGTTGATAGGATGGGATTAGTCCAGAGAGAAGCAACCCACTCATCTAGACAAGGGATGCGGGGTCCAAGTTCTAACTCCAGCACTAGAACAGGAGCTGGAATCCAGGGATGTGGGTAGAAAGCAGTAAGACACCCGCCCCCAACTATGCTCAGCTGAAGTGTCACTTGGGGTGACGGGGACTGATATTCACATAGCTTTCAAGATTCCATATACAAGTCCAGATGCAACAGGTGGGAGCAGCAGATTTTCGGCACATTTCCTGGCGGGGAAAGAACGGCCAACATATACCAGGCCGACTGCTCCTCCTTGCCTTCTCAGCTTTAACTGCTACAACTGATCCTTGCCCTTCGCGCTCCAACCAGAAGGCCTGTTGTTATCCCACACTGCACTGCTGCAAGACTTCTGCTTTTTCTCTTAAGTTCCCCTTTACACATTTTACCCGGGGTACTCGAGCTGATCATTTAAAGACCCTGGCCGGACAAGACGTCCCTCCCCGGGAAAGACGTCCCTCCATCCATCCACTCTCTCTCCCCACTCCCAGGCTGGGTCAGGTGCATTCCCTTCACACTTCCATGGAACCTTAGTATAACACTCCCGTGCTGGACCAAGAAATACGGCGCCTGGAATATGGTAGAAGGTGCAATAAATGTTTGTAGCACTTCACTGACCCACGGCAGCAAGGCACACACAGAGTTAATGAGCTACCACGCAGAGTCAGGACTGAGCTTCGCAGCGTACGTTTCCTTTCTACTTGCCACGGTGGAAAGGATACCCTTTCACATATAATGCTCCTGCCATTTGACCCCTGGACTAAAACTGAGCACCCACTGTCAAGGCAGCGAAGGCATCTTTCTGACACATGGTAATTACCCTTAAGAGTGTACCTCCCAACAAATCCCCTAAAAAGCACCCCAGCGCAGATTCTGACAGTGTTCATAAATCACCAGCTGTGGCCCCTCGGAAGTTTAGGAAGTCAGCGAGGACACTTGACAGAGTTACCGCCTTTATTAATGCCGTGGGCTTGGATTATTTATTTAAGATTACTAGGATCTGAAAACATGCGCTCCAATCAAGGCTTCACCTAAATCACAAGGAATGGCACAAGGTCCCGTCCAGACAGCAGCTTCTTGCTATTGTGTGCTGTTGGGAAGACGCTCTCCAAAGGGATATAACGAGCGGAGTAAACTCCAGGAAACAGGATGATTAAAAGTATCTTTTCCATTCCTAGCACTATAAATGTTAAACACATGTTTCGCAGTTCAATTGTTTTAAACCATTTTCCAACATGACCTTTATAAATATTTGTACGTCCCTCCCACTCCAAGGAGTAAATGACTGCTCGGTGGGGGGCTCCCGGGAGATCCACTGAGGAAACGCTGCCAGTGCGTGAACTGTGCCCCGAGAGTAAGGCAGACCCCGTGAGGAAGCGTGTTACCTCTTCCGGGTCACAAGGCTTCCAATTAGACTCTAATTACTAGGACACTAAATTATTCAATATGACCCAAAAACAAAATAAAGCTTCCCAAAGTTGGAGAGGCACAAGGAACCTCAGAGTCAGAATAGGCTAAGGAAATCATGGAGTTCAAAACCCTCCTTTCGTGGATGACAGGAATGGGGCAGAGAGCTGAAGGGAACATCCATGGAACACCTCCATCTTGAATCACTTGGGTGGCTATGAGCATGTCTTTCAGGACACACGTGGGGTGGGTTTTCCATTTGTGTCCGCCTTCCTGTCACCTGACGCTGTTCTCTTCCTTTCTCAGACTGAAGCGGGATATTCTGCAGTGCCCATTTCCTTTCTCTTTCCCAGCACCACTCTGTGCCCAGCCAATCAAACTCCCAGCACTCCCCAAGCCCAGAGCACACCTTCAGTCTGTTCCTTGGAGTGCGCTTTGCCTACACGTCTGCTGTCTGCCATGGATTCCCTTCCCTGGGAAGCCTGACTGACTTCTGCTCAGACCTTAATGCCCACCTGCCCCGCGCCTGGCTCTCCCCAGTCGAGCACCTCTGATCTCTTGTGTCACCATCGTCCTCGCCCATATTCGTTGTAGTACAGCACTGACAGCATTGACGTCTAATTATTAGTTTTCTTATCTGTCTCCTTGACTAAACAGTGGCCTGTACACAAAACCTCCTCGGTTACTGGACAATCTCTTCCACTCCTTCAGTTTCTACTTCAACTGTACTCTGATAAAGCCAAATCTGTATCTCCCAGGCCACTCCTAGTGCGTATTGCAAATCTCTGTTGAATGTCCCTTCAGCATCTCCAACCCAACTTTTCCAAAACAGAAGCGAGAGTTTCTTGTGCCCCTCCATCCGCCACCCCAAAATCTACTGCTAGTCCTCCTGCGGCCATCTCTGTTCGCGCCATTTTGATCCCATCGCTGACTCAGATTAAAAACCCAAGGTTGGCGCTGACAACTCCTTCCAACCTTCCTCTGGGTACTCTCCAACCCCTTTCCTGTTCCACCCTGACCATGTCTCTAGGAGCATTCCCCACCCCTCTCCTGTACTGGGGCCGCAGCCTGAATCCAAGCCCTCACTCCTTCCTGTCTGATCATTTTCAGGACTTTCCACTCTGTTCTCCCAACCCTCCAAGCCACCCAACAGGCTGCTGCCAGAGGACTTATCCCCAAAGGCACCTTGGCCAGAGCGTTCTCTTGCTCACACGCTTTCAGTGACTTTTCTTTGTCCACAGTCCAGACTCTTTAGCATTTCATTCAAGATCCTTTGCAATTCAGCTCCAGCCTCATTTCCATTCTTACCTCCCAGCTCTTCTGACTGCCCATTTTAATTCCAACCACAACTTTTCCTGTGTTGCCTTCTGCGAAAATACAAAGACAGTAAAAATTAGAAACAGATCAGTAAAATAGCATCTAGTAAAAGTTTACTGTGCAGATAAGAACAGTTCACGAGCTAGGAGCTGTCAAATTCAAACCTGGTAGGACGTTCAGAGGAGCGACATGGCAGGACTGCTTCTAAAGTGAAAATGAGGACGTCATTTATCCTTTCCAATGCCTGTTTCTTGCAGCGAGAGTTTGCAGACAGCAGTGGGTGGGGTAAAAGTGATGAACACACAGCATTTTAGGAAGATGACTTAAGTTTCTCTTATGATTTAGGAGGAATCATTTAAATTCAGTTTGCTTACATGGCTTCAATGGCTTTGTCTGCTTGGGGAATTTTCAAATTTTGTCTCCGTTTTGTATCTTACTTCTTAATGCTTCTCCTTTAATTATCAGCTAAAATTCAGCTCAATATATCACATCTTTGGGGAAGTAATTGCCAAATCCTATAAAGCACCTTGTTTCTAACAACTATGTCTTAATAGGATCCTATTTTCTCCTGTATTTGGGGGGGAGGGTGGAGGCTACATGATCAGAACAGAAATCCTGCATTCCCCACAGTGCCCACCATAGTATTTAGCACACAGTCAGCACTTAATACATGCGCACTGCACTGACTTTATAGGAAACAGAAGCGTATATAGCTACCAAATTCATAGAGTCGAAGACTCACAGTTTTGCACATCCACCGTTCCTGAAATCAGAATGCGTCCTGCAATCAATAATATCTCAGTAATTAATTAGCAGGCTTTTTCTTAACTGACTGAGCCACCTAGGTGCCCCAGCAGTCTTTTTCGTAGCTACACACAAAATAGCAATATCTCTTAGGATTGATAATGTATTAACATCCAAGGAAACAGGGATTTACAGAGTAGCTCGACGTTAGGCTGTCTTCATAAAAATGCCCCTCAGAGGAAGCAACTGCCAAATGTATGGAACACACAATCCCTGCTTCCACAACATAGAACAAATTGACCCATTACTTCGTAATCAGCCAAAGAAATCTGTCCTGCCCTCTCAAGTCTACTATACAATTTTCTTCATGATCTAACTGCAACCAAATCTCAGCAGATATAAGAGGCTTGAGGGACAAAATCATATCCAACTCTTCAGATGTGATCGTTGTAGCACTTTATATACAGTAGATATTCAATTAATATTTATTTATTAATTCATCTTTAATGCAAATCTGTTAAAATAACCAGACAACTAGAGGATATATACAGCTGGCCCAAAGCACAATCAGAATTAAGTTTGAGGCACCAAGCAAAGAGATTACAAAACTTTTCAATGCAAACCCTTTCTTCTTCATCCACATAACCGGTGTTAGTTACGACCTTGTCAGTATCACTAGCAGCATTACTGTTATTAACACATATTGAGCGAGACCACCTGGGTGACTCATTCGGCTAAGCATCCGGCTCTTAGTTTCAGCTCAGGTCATGATCTCACGGTTCATGAGTTCGAGCCCTGGGTCGGGCTCTGTGTTGATAGTGCGGAGCCTGCCTGGGATTCTGTCTCCCTCTCTCTCTGCCCCTCCCCCACTTGCTCTCTCCCTCAAAATAAATGAGCTTTAAAAATAAGTTTAAAAAAAAAGGAAAAGAGTAGGTAATTGTCTTTTTTCTCTCAGCTCCTCTTTGCTGCACAGATCACACTGGCCCAAACTTCTTTTCTAGCCTGAACTCCAGATCTCCACAGATGCCCAAGAAATCTGTCCTATGCTGTATAGTTTCACAGACTCTTCTCCATATACTGCATTATAATAATTATTGGCTATAATGTAATTATTTGTTCCTAAACCATCTCCCCAGCTAAACTGTGCTTCTGGTACCGTGCCTAACACAGAGAGAGAAATAATGTCTAATGAATCAAAGAAGGCAATGTAATAGTGTTATAAGAACCTGATGGAAATACAGTTTTGTTCCAAAAATCTCAGTAGCGACACTTACCCAAGACCATTGCATTGCAGTTTGCCCAATTTGCTCACAAAGTAATATTTTATATATTTCTGTTAAATTTACATAATGCTTTTCCTCCCAGAAATTCTTTCTTCCCCAAATTCTTTCTTCCCCAAATTCTTTCTTGAATTTTGAAATTATAATAACCTTCTGACTAGTCTCTTTGCCTTCAACTCCTCCTCTTTCCAATACAAGCTATGAATTTTCACATAAAGGAAATCACTGTCTCTCATCACTTACATGTTATCCATTTGGAGACAGAAGAGAATGGGTATTGCCCTCGCCTCCCTCATGCCCTCATTTAAGTCAGTAAATTCATTCCCCCAACAAACTACCAAATGAGGTGGTTCCTATATAAGTGACACAAGAAACTGACAGATGATGACATCCCTGTTATGGATCTAATAACCTAACTGGTTTTCCAGAAAGTGAAAAGATGACCCTTCCATGAATATTATGGACATCATTATCCCACATATGCTTTCAGCTCTGCTACTCTCACAGAGTATTGGATGAAGAAGAAATCAAGTGGTTTGAAAGGGTCCAAACTCTCTTTCTTGGAAATGGAAGGCCTAATCCAGGAATCCCCAGTCAGGAGATGTGAACCATCTTATTGCTTTACAAGCCTTTCCAGATTCGTTTCCAATGAATTATAGATGGCCCCATTTCCCTTCTAAGTTGCTATATTTTTCAGCAGGAAGAGAGAAAGACACAATCCATGGTCTTCAGCCCTCCTCTCAGAAGGTACACTCATCAGTCTCCCCCCACTGAACTAAAAGCTTCAATATGTGAGAAATACTACATCCAACACCAACATTTTCCCCAAAGGAGTTTAAGAGACTTGGCTTAGCCCACTGACAAATACTGTAGCTATTTTTTTCTAAAATTACTAAACTCATATTAATGGCCAAACTGACTAGACAACTCAATCGTATAACCATTTAAGCCCATCAAATACCCGATTTAAACCACTAAATCCATTTGTCTAATTGGCTGATTGTTTTAGTGTTATTTGGAGAGATACCATATCACTCAATGCCAAAGACAACAGACTAATGATGATAAAAAATAGACACAGTTTTGTTCCCTAGGATCTATGGATGTGTGAAATCAAGGATTTGTCTTAAATAGTAAACCTCTCAGTTTACGGATAATAAATCTATTACCAGAGGTCAGCGTCTTTCATGTACAGTCATGAAGTTGTACTTTTGCAAACTGGTATAATCAGTTCCCTGTTCCATTGTCTGTACAGGTAATTTAACGTTAAAAAAAACAAAACTCCCTTTATGGATCCTCATTGTGAGTCTAAAATGTTGCATTGAGCTCTGACTCATAAATTCATCTGAATAAGGATGGTATGAATTCTGCCCTCAAAGGACTTCCAGTTAAACAATCTGGTGACTGGGAATGGAATGAGCACTGGGGGTCAGAGTCTGCTGTAAGCAAGACTCAAAAATCTATATACACAAAGCAATTCAGGTAGGAAATTGGGATGGTGCTAAACTCCATTGGCTAAGTCAGACACAGAGCTAAGCTCTTTAAAAGTGTTGTTTTGGGTATAAATGTGGTGCTTTCCCATGGATCTAGAACCAGCAAGGCATGCAAATTCTCCATTTGTGGGTTGGCAGGTATTACTTAATTTGCACAAGCAAATGTGGGTCTGGGAGTGTATAGAAACAAACAACAAAAAGTGACTGGGAGCGCTGATGTTAAAACTTCTTCCTTAATATCCACCCACTTTGGGTTTCTAATTGGATAAATGAAAATCATATTGCCCAATCACACCGAGGAAGAAATACCTGAGAAATTGGTGTGTGAAAGTAAGAAACGTAGGTATGGTGCAAAATTCGGAAAGTTTATCATCTGATGTCAGGCCAAAGAAAAGCCTAAGAATCCTGTTCTTATGGCAAACACAATAAACAGAAAGGATGAAAATGATTTCCGGAAGGTGAGATTTTTAGATGTGATCCTTCTAGTCTTAAGTAATCTTCCGACTCATAGAGTGTTTCTGTATCCATGGTGTGTATTCTCCTTGTTTTCTTATTTAAAATTGAAACTTAAAGGCAATGCTCCCCAAAGGTATACCAGATTAAAAATCATTTTAAGTACACTTAAAGTGCACCCCTATGTTTATTGCAGTTTGGGTTAGGGTTAGGGGTTAGGGTTAGGGTTAGGGTTAGGGTTAGGGTTAGGGTTAGGGATTGGCTTTGGGTTAGGGTTAGGGTTTGGCTTTGGGTTAGGGTTAGGGTTAGGGTTAGGGTTTGTCTTTGGGTTAAGGTTAGAGTTAGGTTTAGGGTTAGGGGTAGGGATAGAGGTAGGGGTAGGGTTCAAACCAAAAATGAAGTTGTTAAATCTGAATCCTTGCTCACACATTTTTTTAATTATTCTGTTTGACGAAATGGGAAGTGCCCACTGGCTCGTCTGCCGCAGCCTGACGAACGTCACTTTCTTGAGCGTAGGCACTTCAGTGATCCACTAAGTTAGCGGCTGTCCTCTTGGAACACCATTTTTACTTGGAAGATGTAATGACAGACTACCTTGGGCTACTCGAATTTGGTTATTTGGCACACATATTTCAAAAATCAATGAAAAAGTGTCAAATTAAGATCAAAACTGGCTTTATGTGTTGCCAAAGTTAAAAACGCCAAAAAAGCAAGTGCTTACACTTAGCGAGTTATAGTTCAGAACAAACAGCCATGGCTTACCCAGGACATTTTTCTCTGTGCTCTGCTGTTGACAAGACATTCCCCTTTCTCCAGGTAACAAGAGCTACAAGTCCCCAATTTCCTGGGCCTATTTGTATACCCCTTCCTTTTTACCAATGATACATCCCACATAGCTTGGCAGAAACTTCCTTACTTGTAGCCAGAGAGGCCCCGAATGTGTTGCCTTCTCTACACTTAGGCAGTAGGGAGTCTGGCCCACCAAAAAGGAAACAGGAGCGCCTCTGACTCATTTTCATTAATTACATAGTTACACAATTTTAACCATGAACTCTAGAATGAGAAATGAGCTGAATTAATCCATTTGTTTCCTGCAAGTCTATGTTTGGTAAGGAAGCTTCTGGAAGCAAATTTTGCAACTGGAATTCATGGTCTTCACTAACTGATGCAACACTGTTTGGGTTTTTATATATGCTTCATTTTCTTTGTTTTGTTTTAACGTTCTCGGTATATAAGGTAGGCAGAGGTTTAGAGATGCCTCTTGAACAGGACAGGAAGTGAGCAATAATTAATGGCAAAATTTAAGCCCATTTAATAATAACCTAATGTCTAGGCAACTACTATTTATAGAAATATCATGCAAGACATAAATGTAATTTTAAATTTTTTAGTCCACACTTTTTAAAAAGTAAAATGACATAGGTAAAATTAATTTTAAAAATTTTTCTTAAAGTGTATTCTTTTATTTTGAGAGAGAGACGGAGACAGAGAGAGAAGGAATGAGAGAATCCCAAGCAGGCTCTGCATTGTCAGAACAGAGTCCAACATGGGTCTCGAAATCACAAGCCTTGAGATCATGACCTGAGCCAAAATCAGAAGTCTGACGCTTAACCAATTGACGCACTCAGGCACCCCAATAATATTTTCTATTTTCTCCCATACATCCTAAATATTCTCATTCTAATACGTAATCAATATAAAAATATTAACTAGATAATTTACATTATTTTCCGATACTTTGTACTAGCCTGCTCAGGCTGCCGTAACACAGACTGGGTGGCTTATACAACAGAAATTTATTTTTTCACAGTTCTGCAGGCTGAAAAGTCCAAGGTCACGGTACCAGCAGGTGGGGTTCTGCTGAGAGCCTCTTCCTGATTTGCCAACAGCCACCTTCTTGCTGTGTCCTCACATGGCAGAGAAAGAGAGCAAGCTTCCTGTCATCAGTATCCCACCGCTATGACCTGATTTAACCCTTATCATTTCTTTGCTCCAAATTCAGTCACATTTGAAGTTAGGACTTCAACATGAATTTGAGTGGGAGTGGGGGCCAGGGACCAATTCAGTCCATGGTGTATTAAGTCCTCAAAATCTGTGGATACTGGCTCCTGATTAGACAGTATAGATCTCAATGAATGGCATTGACTTTAGAAGTCAGAGCAACTCTAAAATTGAGAGTTCTGCCCCAAAACTGAGGGCCTGATCTTTAGGCGAAAGGCATTCATCCCGGGAAGAAGCCAATCCAGTGTCCACAACTACAGTCAGAAACTAAGGTTCACCCGAGGGTGGCCAGGGAAACTGACCATACACATCTTAGGAGCAATTGTTAGTCTTGGGAACCCAATTGTCAGTGTCTACAGTTTGGTGATGAAATTGAAGTTTTCCTATCCAGCCAAAGCCTAATGGGACCTTTCTTCAGCTGGGAAACGAGTGGCAGGGTTCCTGGAGGTGGCTCTCATACAAGGTGTGCCTGCCCAGCCCACAGCGGGCTCCCTGAGGACTCCGTGCACATGGGGGGAGAGGGGGCAGGGGTGGGGGGGGGGGTTCTCTGGTGACATGTCTCTGTGGAGGAACAGGTACACTTGGCATTCCTCACTGGCAGGCATGGACAATACAGCAAGTACAGCCATGTTATGTTCCGTCTACCAAAACTGCCCACAAACTAAAGCCAAGCAAACAAACAAGCAAAGATGATGAAACAGGAAACCAATTCCTTCAGATACAAAGTTCCCTTGATTTCCACAGGGAAACCGCAAACAATGAAGTACTAAATCAATCAACCAATCAGTCAATCATCTTGAAGAGTATAAATTGATTTTTTTTTAAATATAAAGGAAAACTGCAGCAAGAACTCCATGATTGTACAGAGAACTCACCGATGCCATAAATTCAAAAATAATCGGGAAAAAAAGTTTTCATTAGTTAAGAATATTGTTGTGGCTCATTGAGCAGCAGATACATTCCGTGGAGCATTTTCCATTAGCTTAGTAGTTAATTCTACTGTGGACTTTTATGGGCATTCTTTTCCCAAGGTTATAGTAATGCTCAGGGACTCACCAGGGCCTGAACTAGCCTGAGGCAAAATTGTGTGTGTGCCTTTGGCAGCCCAGCCTCTCCAACCTGTGACTCCAGCACCCCTCCCTCGCTTCCATACCAGGTCCCACTATTCTCCAGGCTTCTGACCCCCACCAGCATAGAAGAGCAATCAAGTGGGCACATTTCCCCTCCAACACTAGTAGCTGCAGTGGAATCTGTTGTTTTGCTGTCTTGCACCTCTTCTCCTTTCTTCCAGTGACAGTGACAGCCTTGCTTTTCTCCAGGAAACCATCTCTTTCTCACCCTCTGCCTGTGGTTGAGAAGGAATTGACCTCACCCCCCCAGAGTCCAGGACTGACAGATGACTTAGCACTCCCAAACAGCATATTCAAGTCATGGACCACAGTGATTGGCTAAGGAATGGGCACGTGGCCAAGTCAGCCAGATCAGCATGTCCCTGCAGGACATCATCAAGAGCCACAAGGAAGGCACTGCTGAGACCACTACCTTGCCACCATTTGGGGATGAGACTGCCTAAATGAAAGGAGCCAAGAGAAAACAGATTCAGGAGATGGGGGGATATGTCCTCTTGACATCATTTCTGTAGCTGGATGTAATGGTCTAGATTCTTTAGTAAGCTGGCTTAAACCAGGTCTTCTGTCACTGGCATCCAAGAGTCTTAACAAATAGTGTGTTGTACTAACTTGACCTTTTAGGAATAGACCCACCAACACCACCACCACCACCACCACCACCAAAAGGGTAGAAGGAAAAGAACACCAGTGAATAAATT